>NW_027362765.1:541613933-542863933 GCF_046119375.1 Phyllobates terribilis | reverse complement strand
GGCCCAAAATTATTTACTGGGCTAGATGCAGTAAAAAATTGTTATTAAATTCAAAGGTGGTGTAGCTTGGTACAGATGGGCAACTACAATGAGTAACAGACACTGCTACAGGCCCAAAATTATTTACCGTCTAACACTCAGCTGCAGCAGTGAGAAAATGGTGGCGACAGGGAATATGGCTGGGTCTTATAGGGCAAAGACATGTGACATACACAGCCAATGACACATGCCCTTACTTTTGTCAAAAAAAGCACTTTCTTGCGTGTGTGCGCTGCTGATAGGCTGACCGACTGCACCACCCCACTGTAAATGCGGGAAAGAAAAAAAAAAATGGAGATCGGCATAATTTCAGCAGAGATCCATCCCCTGCCCCTGCCCCCGCCCGCTGTACACTGAAAATGTGTATTAACATTGATTAACAGTATTACTGTGAAAAAATCGAGTTATGATTTTGGTGCACGAACAGTTATCGAACATAACCTCGAACAGCCGGATTTTTTGCAAATCGTTCGGGTTCGTCGAACGGCTCGAACACCGCCCAAAACAGCTCGAATATGAGATTGGCGAACAGTTCGAGTTGAACACCGCTCATCTCTACTTCTGAGGATACGTTTATCAGAGTCACCAGCTTCAGAAATCGCAGGTTAACAGCAGCTCAGATTAGAGACCAGGTCAATGCCACACAGAGTTCTTGCAGCAGACACATCTCTTCAACAACTGTTAAGAGGAGACTTTGTGCAGCAGGCCTTCATGGTAATATAGCTGCTAGGAAACCACTGCTAAGGACAGGCAACAAGCAGAAGACGCATGTTTACTGGGCTAGATGCAGTAAAAAATTGTTATTAAATTCAAAGGTGGTGTAGCTTGGTACAGATGGGCAACTACAATGAGTAACAGACACTGCTACAGGCCCAAAATTATTTACTGGGCTAGATGCAGTAAAAAAAATTTATTAAATTCAAAGGTGGTGTAGCTTGGTACAGATGGGCTACTACAATGAGTAACAGACACTGCTACAGGCCCAAAATTATTTACTGAGCTAGATGCAGTAAAAAATTGTTATTAAATTCAAAGGTGGTGTAGCTTGGTACAGATGGGCAATTACAATTAGTAACAGACACTGGTACAGGCCCAAAATTATTTACTGGGCTAGATGCAGTAAAAAATTGTTATTAAATTCAAAGGTTTTGTAGCTTAGTACAGATGGACTACTACATTGAGTAATAGACACTGCTACAGGCCCAAAATTATTTACTGGGCTAGATGCAGTAAAAAATTGTTATTAAATTCAAAGGTGGTGTAGCTTGGTACAGATGGGCTACTCCAATGAGTAACAGACACTGCTACTATGCCCCAAATTATTTCCTGGGCTAGATGCAGTAAAAAATTGTTATTAAATTCAAAGGTGGTGGAGCTTGGTACAGATGGGCTACTACAATGATTAACATACACTGCTACAGGCCCAATATAATTTACTGGGCTAGATGCAGTATAAAAATGTTATTAAATTCAAAGGTGGTGTTGCTTGGTACAGATGGGCTACTACAATGAGTAACAGACACTGCTACAGTCCCAACATTATTTACTTTGCTAGATGCAGTAAAAAATTGTTATTAAATTCAAAGGTGGTGTTGCTTGGTACAGATGGGCTACTCCAATGAGTAACAGACACTGCTACTATACCCAAAATTATTTACTTGGCTAGATGCAGTAAAAAATTGTTATTAAATTCAAAGGTGGTGTAGCTTGGTACAGATGGGCTACTACAATGAGTAACAGACACTGCTACTATGCCCCAAATTATTTCCTGGGCTAGATGCAGTAAAAAATTGTTATTAAATTCAAAGGTGGTGTAGCTTGGTACAGATGGGCTACTACAATGATTAACAGACACTGCTACAGGCCCAATATAATTTACTGGGCTAGATGCAGTAAAAAAATTGTTATTAAATTCAAAGGTGGTGTTGCTTGGTACAGATGGGCTACTACAATGAGTAACAGACACTGCTACAGTCCCAACATTATTTACTGGGCTAGATGCAGTAAAAAATTGTTATTAAATTCAAAGGTGGTGTAGCTTGGTACAGATGGGCTACTGCAATGAGTAACAAACACTGCTACAGGCCCAACATTATTTACTGTGCTAGATGCAGTAAAAAATTGTTATTAAATTCAAAGGTGGTGTAGCTTGGTACTGACGGGCTACTACAATGAGTAACAGACACTGCTACAGGCCCAAAATTATTTACTGGGCTAGATGCAGTAAAAAATTGTTATTAAATTCAAAGGTGGTGTAGCTTGGTACAGATGGGCTACTACAATGAGTAACAGACACTGCTACAGGCCCAAAATTATTTACTGGGCTAGATGCAGTAAAAAATTGTTATTAAATACAAAGGTGGTGAAGCTTGGTACAGATGGGCTACTACAATGAGTAACAAACACTGCTACTATGCCCAAGGTTTTACTTCGCTAGGTGCAGTAAAAAATGGTATTAGATACACAGGTGATGTAGCTTGCAACACAGATAGGCTACTCCACTGACTAACACACACTGCTAGAGGCCCAAAAGGATTGGCTTAGCCAAATGCTGTGAAAAACACTTGCACAGCACTGGCACAGACCTGCCTGGCAAAAAGTGCTAGGAACTGTTGTAACCTAGCCCTCAAAAGGGCTGCAATTACAAAGTAGTCCCTACTCCCTAAACCTTTCTGTCTATTTAAGAGAAAATTCGCTTGCAATTCACAGTTACACAATATAGCGCTAACAGCAGCAGCGGTGCCGTCTAACACTCAGCTGCAGCAGTGAGAAAATGGTGGCGACAGGGAATATGGCTGGGTCTTATAGGGCAAAGACATGTGACATACACAGCCAATGACACATGCCCTTACTTTTGTCAAAAAAAGCACTTTCTTGCGTGTGTGCGCTGCTGATAGGCTGACCGACTGCACCACCCCACTGTAAATGCGGGAAAGAAAAAAAAAAATGGAGATCGGCATAATTTCAGCAGAGATCCATCCCCTGCCCCTGCCCCCGCCCGCTGTACACTGAAAATGTGTATTAACATTGATTAACAGTATTACTGTGAAAAAATCGAGTTATGATTTTGGTGCACGAACAGTTATCGAACATAACCTCGAACAGCCGGATTTTTTGCAAATCGTTCGGGTTCGTCGAACGGCTCGAACACCGCCCAAAACAGCTCGAATATGAGATTGGCGAACAGTTCGAGTTGAACACCGCTCATCTCTACTTCTGAGGATACGTTTATCAGAGTCACCAGCTTCAGAAATCGCAGGTTAACAGCAGCTCAGATTAGAGACCAGGTCAATGCCACACAGAGTTCTTGCAGCAGACACATCTCTTCAACAACTGTTAAGAGGAGACTTTGTGCAGCAGGCCTTCATGGTAATATAGCTGCTAGGAAACCACTGCTAAGGACAGGCAACAAGCAGAAGACGCATGTTTGGGCTAAAGAACACAAGGAATGGACATTAGACCAGTGGAAGTCTGTGCTTTGGTCTGATGAGTCCAAATTTGAGATCTTTGGTTCCAACCACCGTGTCTTTGTGCAACGCAGAAAAGGTGAACGGATGGACTCTACATGCCTGGTTCCCACCGTGAAGCATGGAGGAGGAGGTGTGATGGTGTGGGGGTGCTTTGCTGGTGACACTGTTGGGGATTTATTCAAAATTGAAGGCATACTGAACCAGCATGGCTACCACAGCATCTTGCAGCGGCATGCTATTCCATCCGGTTTGCATTTAGTTGGACCATCATTTATTTTTCAACAGGACAATGACCCCAAACACACCTCCAGGCTGTGTAAGGGCTATTTGACCAAGAAGATGAGTGATGGGGTTCTACGCCAGATGACCTGGCCTCCACAGTCACCAGACCTGCACCCAATCGAGATGGTTTGGGGTAAGCTGGACCGCAGAGTGAAGGCAAAAGGGCCAACAAGTGCTAAGCATCTCTGGGAACTCCTTCAAGATTGTTGGATGACCATTTCCAGTGACTACCTCTTCAAGCTCATCAAGAGAATGGCAAGAGTGTGCAAAGCAGTCATCAAAGCAAAAGGTGGCTACTTTGAAGAACCTAGAATATAAGACATATTTTCAGTTCTTTCACACTTTTTTGTTAAGTATATAATTCCACATGTGTTAATTCATAGTTTTGATGCTTTCAGTGTGAATGTACAATTTTCATCGTCATGAAAATACAGAAAAATCTTTAAATGAGAAGGTGTGTCCAAACTTTTGGTCTGTACTGTATATATGATCTGCAGGGCCCCTTTGTATAACTGGTATCAATCAATATATGTTCACTATATGGAGGTAATATTGCTATGGTGGTATTATTCACTCACCAAGATACATGCTGGTCTTGATGTGGTGGTATTTTGTTTGTCCCTAGTATTATTAGTAATATTGGTCTTGGTATTTGTCGGTTTTGTTCAATAATAGAATGGTGGTTTTATTCAGACTCTATGTGGTGGCCATATGGCATTATTTTGTCATTGTATTTTGCGGTATTATTGGTTATATACTGGACTTTGTTCACTAGCAGTATGGTGATATTTTTTATTTGGTAACTTTATGACTATATTTAGAAGTATTATATATAAAATGACATTACTTCATTTTCAGGGAAATTTATATATTTTATCTGTATTTTTTTTGACTGGGAAGAAATACCGTATATACTCGAATATAAGCCGACCCGGATATAAGCCGAGGCACCTAATTTTACCACAAAAAACTGGGAAAACTTATTGACTCAAGTATAAGCCTAGGGTGGAAAATGCAGCAGCTACTGGTAAATTTCCCCATCCTGGTAAGTATTGCCCCCTCATCCCCAATCGTGGTATGCATGGCCCCCTCATCCCCAATCCTGGTATGCATGGCCCCATCGTCCCCAATCCTTGTATGCATGGCACCCCTCATCCCCAATTCTGGTATGCATGGCACCCCTCATCCCCAATCCTGGTATGCATGGCACACCTCATCCCCAATCCTGGTATGTATGACACCCCTCATCCCCAATCCTGGTATGCATGACCCCCTCATCCCCAATCCTGGTATGCATGGCACCCCTCATCCCCAATCCAGGTATGCATGGCCCCATCATCCCCAATCCTGGTATGCATGGCCCCATCATCCCCAATCCTGGTATGCATGGCACCCCTCATCCCCAATTCTGGTATGCATGTTCCCCTCATCCTCAATCCTGGTATATATGGCACCCCTCATCCCCAATCCTGGTATGTATGGCACCCCTCATCCCTAATCCTGGCTATGTATGACACCCCTCATCCCCAATCCTGGTTATGTATGGCACCCCTCATCCCCAATCCTGGTTATGCATGGCACCCCTCATCCCCAATACTAGTATGTATGGCCCCCCTCATCCCCAATCCTGATATGCATAGCCCCCTCAGACCCAATCATGGTATGCATGGCCCCCTCATCCCAATCCTGGTATGTATGCCCCGCCTATCCTGGTTTGCATGGCCACCCATCACTGTACACATTAAAAAAATAAACACTCATACTCACCTTCCTCCCCTCTGTGCCAGTTCTGCACCTGTTCTGCCAGCAGCAGCTCGCCTCCACATCTAAGCAGCATATGACGTCACTGCCATGCGCTCTCAGATGCCGAGGTGAGCTGCGGGGATATTCACTCCTCTACACGCCAGGACTATATGCGTGGAAAAGAGTGAATATCCCTGTTCTTTAATGGCGTGTGCAGAGTGTCAGCAGTGCTGCAGGTACCGCTGCGGCTCAGCTGTCTTGTGTGCCCGCTACTAAAGAGAATGCTTATTCAATCTTCTCCACGTCATGGGGAAGGATAAACATTCATTCTCTTTAGTAGCGGGCACAGAGGATCACTGAGCCACAGCATTAGCTACGGCGCTGCTGACACTGTGCGCACGCTATTAAAGAAATTAATATTCACCCTCTCCACTCCCATGGGTATGGAGAAGGGTGAATATTTATTTCCCTTTAGCAGCAGGTACACGTGGTAGCAGCAGCAGTGGCTACTGCCTTTGCCCGCTCCTCCGCCGCAACCCCCCCCTCACTATCCACCACCGGACTATGTTTATACCCAAGTATATACCTGAGTATAAGCCGAGGGGGGGCTTTTCAGCCTAAAAAATGGGCTGAAAAAGTCAGCTTATACTCGAGTATATACGGAATATATCTATATAGGTTCTAGTAATGATACTTTGGCCCATGGATCTGAGCAACATGCTGACCGGTCGGGGTCCCAGGTTCAAATTTTGGGACCATAGGATTGTAGATATGCCACTGTTTAATATTACCAAAGAAGGAAATATTATGTCACAAGGATCAGTCCTAGGCCCCCTCCTTTTCTCCTGATATACTGCCTCTATTGGACAAACCATCAGTAGATTCGGTTTTCAGTGTTATCTCTATGCTGATGACATACAATTATACACATCATCTCCTAACTTCACCCCTGCATTACTAACATTAAATCCTCCCTCTATCTGAAACTGAATCTGTCAAAAACTGAACTCCTTGTGTTTCCTCCCTCCACTAACCTACCTATGCCCAATGTTGCATTTCTGTGTGTGGTTCTACCATTACTCCCCAGCAACATAACCGCTGTCTTGGGGTCATACTTGACTCAGATCTTTCCTTCACTCCCCACATCTGATCACTCACTCGCTCATGTCACCTACACCTCAAAAACATCTCTAGAATTTGATTATTTGTTACCTTTGACTCTGCAAAAACTCTTACTGTTACTCTTATTCATTCTTGTCTGGACTATTACAACTCTCTACTAATCGGTCTCACTCTTACTAATCTCTCCCTTTTCCAATCCGTCCTGAATGCAGCAGGCAGGATCATATTCCTTTCGAACCGTTTCCAATGCATCTACCCTTTGCCAGTCATTACACTGGTTGCCCATCCACTACAGAGTTCAATATAAACTTCTCTCTCACCCACAAAGCTCTGCACGGTTCTCCACCACTCTATGTCTCCACCCTCATCTCTGTTTATTACCCTACCCGTGCCCTCCGTTCTCCTAATGACCTAAGACTAACATCCTCAACAATCCGAACCTCCCACTCCCATCTCTAAGACTTCTCCCGTGCTGCTCCAATTCTTTGGAGTGTATTACCCAGGGCAATTCAATTAATTCCCAATATCCACAGTTTTAAGCGTGACCTAAAAACGCATTTCTTTAGACTGGCCTATCGCCTTACCACACTTATCTAACCATCCCTGTTTTGTCCATACAAAATTTTCTTTAAAAACAGGACCCTCGTAGCATCTGTTTACACACCCTCCACTCATTTTTTAGCCCTCTGTGTCTGTACACATACTGGCTAGTGCCTGGTTCATGCAGCGTTATGTGAATACCCTATTTATTATATTGATGGCTGACCATACAATACAAGCACTTTTTATCATTCACCTTTCATGTCTCCCCTATATCCTCATAGATTGTAAGCTTACGAGTAGGGCTCTCACTTCTCTTGGTATCTGCTGATTTATGTCTTATTCTGTGAAGTCTTTACTGTCTGTACAAGTCCCCTCTGTAATGTAAAGTGCTGCGGAATGTGTTGGCCCTCTAGAAATAAAAAGTATTATTATTATAACACAATATGAGCAATTGTTTTTTTAAGGGTTTCATGGGATTATGCATGTTTCTCTCCAGAAAGTGCATCACTTATGTCCATGGGCTGTATCTGGTATTTCAGTTCATCTTCATTGTAGTGAATGCAGCTCAACCCCATTTTCAGCTATTTTCTCCAAGTCTTATACAGGCTTTTGAGACTGATGAGTGATGCTGAATGTCAATTCTTGTCACTTTTCCACTTCTGTTATTGGCTTGCAATGGATTCAAATAAAAAGTTATTTGGTAATAGATATTTTTAGATAATAGATATTTTAATAAAGTGTTTATATCTCACACTATGGGCAAAACAACCAATATACAGTATCGGGCACTACATGTGCTATTTTGGCCAATGATTAGGTAGTTTGTCCACACTCAGATGTAAGTTGCAATTAGTGATGACTAGAGATAATGGAAGAGATCATATAAAAAATGAATGGGGCCTCATTTCAAGATTTTAATTTTTACAGATGTAGATTGTCAGCAGTACACATGGCACACTAGTCTAAGTAGTGCACCATGGCAAACTATGCTTTTTTTGCATAGAGAACAATTCTAACAGTAGTTTTATTTTAGCAGTATCTGAATGGCATAGAATAATATAGAAAAATATGCTATCTTACTGTTGATGCTTTCTGTATGTCTATGTTATAACTTTGTGATGCTGAGACACTTCTCACGGACATGAGTCAGGGAAATCAAGGAGTCCGAGATCAAGAGCCAGGAGGGTACGTAATAAACAGAGGGAAAAGATAGAGGCGTAGTCATGTAACAGTCCAAGGTCAGAATACCAGGAAGATAGCGGATCAGAGCAAAGGGGCTAGGCAAACGGATGGTCAGAATGAGGTACAAGGTCTGGCAGCAGTAGATCTATAAGCAAAGCACAAGGCACTGAGAAACCCAGATATCTGGGTCTGCCAGCCAAGTTAAGTAGCTGAGTAATCATTAGGAACAGGGAACACCTGACCGAAGCTCAGCACCTCCCAGTCTTAAATTGGACTGCCGAGCTGTTAATCAAAAACACTGACAGCTCAGCATGCCCCTACACCAGACTGGATGACTGAGCTGTCAATCACTGCATTCAAGACACATTGAGGGGTGGAATCGTGACAGACATCACTTTGTGCATTATCTGTGTGCATTTTATATGATCCAGACGGGACACTAAAATAATCATAGGGAATTAGGAATATCATGTTTTGAACCTGCTTTGTGCTTCTGGTGTGCATCCAATCTTGGGCTTTTATTGGGTCCTATCATTACATGTGAAATTGGTCAGGAAAGGAGTGATGATGAAATAATTATCTGGCACTACACAATGAAGGTACGAAATAAGCAATCTACTAAATAACGAAAATGTATGAACATCAGCAATAATGTGATAAAGAAGTGGACATGGACATTTACAACCGCTCTACTGTTATATTAGCCAAAAAGTGAAACTGGAAAATCTAGAATCTTAGTAATATATCTCC
This sequence comes from Phyllobates terribilis, assembly GCF_046119375.1. Taxonomy (NCBI): domain Eukaryota; kingdom Metazoa; phylum Chordata; class Amphibia; order Anura; family Dendrobatidae; genus Phyllobates; species Phyllobates terribilis. Next base: position 542,854,802 of record NW_027362765.1, on the reverse strand, counting down.
ATTTCTTCTTCATTGCTGTTTTCATATACCTTCCAGTTCATTTTTCACTGTGCAATGCATGAAAAATGGTTTGCAACCCAGTAGCTGTTAACAAGCCGGCTGGCTGCTGATGAAGGTTCTTCTTATGGTTTTATTTTTATTCTAATTACAGGCATGTGAGAATACCCAGGAAAGGTTTACTCATTAGCATGGGAATATGTGATGCTCTTATACATGAACATCCAAATAGCCTGACATATAGTCATACATATAAATAGAATAATCGCATTGGGTATTCAAGTGTTAATTAGCTTGTTTGCAGGCGTCATTAAAGCTTACTAATGGTTGCAAAAAACCCCATCTCTTTCACTGTAGATGTATATTACATGAGGTGTAGCCAGACATGTTCAGTTTGTCTTGCATGTTTTGTCTTTTCCTCTTCTTTGCTGTTTTCCAAAAAAGTACAGTTTCTCTCTCCATGTTGCCAAGTGACATTCTCTTCCTGATGGACTTAATAGTGATTGTTAATGTTCAAATTAATCAGATGACTGTCCCTATTTTCAGTGGCGTAGCTAGATTCTGATGGGCCCCAGTGCAAAATTTGGACTTGCCCCTCCCACCCCCGCATGTTGGTTAGATGTATTGACTCTTGTACACACCCTGGTATGTATGGCTCCTATCCTGGGCCCATCCAGATATACAGTATATGTCGCCAATCCTGGTACACATGTTCCCCCATCTGCCGCTGTTCTTTAACATACAACAAATAGATGATTCTACTCACCTTCCTTCGTTCCCATGCCATGAGGAGTCCTCTTCAGCATCCGGCACAGAAGCCAGCAGCTGACTTCAGCGTGCAAGCAACAGACAGTGCATGACGTCACTGCCATGTGCCACCAGTGGCTTGCACGCCGACGTCAACTGCCAGCCTCTGATTGGCCACAGCTTGACAGTATGGTGGGTCTCTGCACCGCAATACATGTCACCTGAATGTGCGTCCTTGGATGCACATCCAGCTGAAATATACGTTGATAGCTGATGTCAGTGGACCCCCATCCCACACGGGCCTGGTGACAGTCGCACTGTTTGCAACCATGATCGTTACGCCCCTGCCTATTTTACTTCACTCAAACAGCAAGTGTGAAGCTGCCTCTACACCCCTTCTTCCCTATCATAGATTCACTTTTAGACAAGAATTTTTATTTTTGAGGAGGCTCCCGAACATTCATACAAAGCCTGCAAACATATGGGCTGTATATTTTTACATGCATGGTTGATTTAGGTAAACTAATTAAAATAATGTATGATTTCAGGTTTTAATGAGCAAAGAAAATCTGCAAACGATTCTCAAAAGTAGGCAAAAATGCACTTAAATTTTGAACATATGAAAAGAATAATAGTAAAATGCAGTTACCTGACAGCTTCCAGGTAGAAACCAGTGTAATGTTCTGCATTTAGCAAATGAGAACTGATATAAAGCAGAAGAGTAGTATTTTAGATGCTAAATTTTATATCTACTAATTACAATGTTAATCAAGGTGAAACTTCACTTCATTTCAATATGCTTTTCAACTGCATTTCCATGAACTGGAATACTTAAGGTAGTGATGAACGGATCGTTTGAAATTTGTAATTGGCAGTTCACATGGAATTTGAAATTTGATTCTCAGCAAAGTTAAAAAGAACCTGCTAACAGGAGTTAGCAAAAGTAAGGACATGGCCATAATAGCACTGTTAGGCCACGCTCACACCTGCTTAAAAAAAAATTGCTCCGATGTTGATCCAGAAAGGTAGGATGAGTGTCATGCGTATGTCACTCGGTGTGTCATGCGAGTGCAATGCGAGTGTGCGATGATTTTTTTTTTTCTCGCCTAGCATCCCATTTCCATTGTGTTTTTAACATCATCTTTTACATACTATAATTAATTATAATTAATTACAACTTAAAGCTAGTTTAATAAAGCAATCATACAAAGATATAGTTGATAGAAAGATATTAGATATATAATAGATATTTATTCTGTAGATATATAATTTCACAAGCCCCCTACATATATTAAACTTGCACCCTTTAGTGCCTTTCATGTGGCACTAAAGGGTGTTTAGCTTTTTTAACCTAATAAATACATAATTTAAAAAAACTTTGTAGAATCCCCCCAAATTTTTGATAACCAGAAAAGGTAAAGCAGACAGACTGGGAAGGTCCCTGGTGATTGGGCCCTTCCCAGTCTAAAAATACCAGCCCGCAGCCATCTCAGAAGTGGCACACCACATTAGATGTACCAATCCTGGCGCTTTGCCTGGCTCTTCCCGATTTCCATTGTGTGCTGGAAATTGGGGTAATGGTAGTTGGGGTTGATGTCAGCTGTGATCTGTCAAAAATCACACCTGGCATCAAACCCTGGGGTTAGTAATGGGGAGGTGTCTATCACAGGGTGGGAAGACAGGGTCATATCAGATCAGCCTAGGAGGTCTCCACCCCCTCTTTCCTTAGTGTCTGGGCTCCCTTCCCCTCATCCCTTCGTGTTGCACTTTGTCTTTCCTTCACTGTGCGTGACAGGCGACCGCTGTGCAGCGCTCATAGCTTCCTGGCAATGACAACAGCAGGGGCACCGCCTGTGCTCATCTGCTATGAACGCCGACCACTGGGTGGCGCTCATAGCAGATCGGCTATGAGACTATGACAACCACAGGGGTCTCCTGCAGACCCCAGGTTTTCATGCCAACCCTTCGGTGACCCGCAGTCATGTGACACAAGCACCGATGGGCAGGACTTATGACGTCCTTCCACCGCGGCCATGTTAAATACCGTTGAAATGCATGGGAGAGCACAAGGGTATTTTCGCGCTGATGTAGGGAGAAGAGCTGGGGAGTGCATTACTATGAGGTGTGTTGTAAACAGCCTTGTAATAACCAGGGCTCATGCCAGACAAAAAACTTTGGATTTGTAATATTAGCATGCGCTGTCTACCGGCGGGCCAGGACTAGTAGACATTTGGTATTTTCTCGCGAGCCAAATATAATTATACTGCTGGCCAGATTTGACCCATATGCCTGAGTGTGACATCTATACTGTAGACACTTCAACAGATGACATTCCAGTAGAGGCTTTAAGAAATGCTCTTTTTTTCTGGGTATTTTTCAGCATTTTGTAATCCTGAGCTTTTTTTTTTTGCGTTTTGATAATTTGTGGGGCTTCTTTATATTGGCATTTTCAGGTTTGTTTTAATCCATTAAGCAATGAATTATCTTTTAGTATTTTTTTGTGATAAAAGTGCTTACAAAAAGCTCAAAAAGACACCTGGGAATTTTTGTTAGCCTTTGTGGCTTTGAAAGCCTGAAATGTTTAAAGGGAATCTGACAGCTGATACATGCTGCGCGATCCTGTATTTCAGAGGAAAACATACTTTAAAAGCCACCAGTAGACTAATCAGAATGGTGGGTCCCTGGCAGTTTCTCCCTGTACATTCACCTGGGTGACAAGTTTCTCCCTATACACGCACATTTGGACAGACCTGTCACTCAATGGGAGCATGCAGGAAAGATGTCAGGAACAAGTCTGTCCAACTAGTCTCCCATGACGCTTGGTCTCCGGTGGCATAAACAGTATGTTTTTCTCTCAAACCCTGCTGCTAGTGAAGGGCGAACCCATGAATGTTTGGGTTCATCAGGTTCGGTCGAACTGTAGTCCAAACTTTGGTTCGGGTACCAGAAAGCTGTGCTGCAGCCTTTCAACATACTTTATTTGGTATCCGAACCCGAACACTACAACGGACTTTCGGGAGAAGACCATATTCAGAGTTCATTATCAGCCACTAGGTGACCGGTACGAACCCCGAACTTTACAGTTCGGATTCACTCATCTCTATCCGCTGCACATCAGAGTCAAACATACAATGCTAAAATGATGTAGCCAGTATCTTTTACATGTTGCTTGAGGATCGGGCAGCATGTATCAGCTATCAGGTTCCCTTTAAAAGATGTTCAGAAGTCTGAACATATGAACAGCGAGTTGTTTTTCCATAGAAATAAATTGGACGATTATTTTGAACGTTTTGAGAGTTCTTTTTCCGGCGGTTCTAGAAGCAATGGCACTAAAAAAAATTCTACAAAAAGACAGTGTGAACATACTTTATAATCTGACTTAGCTGGGTGTGGTCCTACCCTGGAATTGTGCTCCGGCTACTTTTCTAAGGAAAAAACTTTTGCTTGAAAAAAGCTGGTCATATATTTCTTTAATACAGTTTTAAGAATCAAAAATTACATTTTAAAACAAGGGTAAGATGGAGCAATCACAATTTATTTCACACACTTTACACATCATCTCAGAAGGTGAATAAAAAGCTTCACAACTTCACAGTTTGCAGCAAAATGATTAGATTAAAAAAAATAACATAATTTTGTAGTATTCTGCTATGAGATGTCTATGTTATAAGTGTCTATGTGTGGCAAACCTGTTGCTGTAGTGTGAATTGAAGCCTGTCAATTGTAAGGTTGGCTTGGGTTGCCCAATATTGTGCTTAATTTATGTGAAAAAACTTTGTATTGAATTTGTTTAAGGAAAAAATGAGCGTCCCTAACCAAACTGAAAAAATTATAGGGATGGACACAAGATATCAAAGCGTATAGTATATGTATGTTTGTATATGACGCGCCCCCTGGGCCATATTCTTTAGTGGGAATATCCGGAGCCGGATCAGATGGGGGTTGTAGTCTTCCGAGTGGCTGTGACCCGGTCCGTGCCCAGGGTGTCAAACTCAGTTGTATGTGGCAGTCCTACAGATGTTATAAGTTCTTTATTGTCGACTACGCCACCCGTTGTATTGCGGTCACTATGGCCGCCGCTGCAGCAGGGTCCGCTGAGGCTGATGGTGTAGGTGCAGCTTTTGGTGGTATAACCCCCAACGGGTGGGGTATAGCCTCAGGGGGATCAGGTGAAGAGGATGGGGGTTGTGGTGATGCAGTGTAGACGGCAATCAGAGACAGAGTCGGGTTATGCAGTTTAGGATGTTTACTCACTGCTGATGTTCCGGTCACTCCAGCTTCGAGTGACCTCCCGAGCCGTGCTGCGTCCACCAGGTTCTGGATCCAGCCAACCCCCAAATAAGTCCGGAGCGTGACCCTGAGCTTTCCTTCTGTCCTTTCCTCTGGCCGTCCCCACCAGAGATCCACCCAGGTCCAGCTCCCTCGGGCCTTCTGTTGGGAGACCCTTGGCCTTGGGTTCCCTGACCCTCCACGTGGTATGCCTTCATGGTGGATGTGGTGGGTGGCCGTGGCAGACGCTGCCCACGGCCTCCGGTCTCTGGCTGGGGTGTGTTTTTGCCCCCACCAGCTTGGGTTCCGGTACCCTTTGCCGACTCTTCACCCGGGGATTTAATTTGGGGTCTTAGAGTCCTTTCTTCTGTTTCCCCCTCTGGGTCTCTCTCTCTCCTCTCTCACTCTGGGTCTCTCTTCTCCTCCGCTCGCTGACTTTCTCTCTGCAACTGACCCTGTTCTTAGTTGGTGCCCACCTTATATACACCCTCTATGTGTGAGCTCAGGTGACCAGCACCCAATGAGCTCCTATCTTTACCCAGGCTGCTCCCCCTATCTGCCCCTACACTACTTGGGATGTACCACCCCCCTCCCACTCCAGCCAGGAACAGACTCGGTCGTACCTGCACATTTCTAAGTGGGAGTACCGTCGGCCTGTTCCTCGGAAATGGGATGTGTGTAGTGCATGCAGCCTACCGAGCTCAGATCCACACTCCATCCTTACCCGGGAGTGGAATATCACACCTCTGGGTTGAGGTGCAATACCCCTGTAGCAGCCGAATCCTCAGGGTGCTACATTCCCCCCTGGTAAATCACAGCACGTCCTCGGGCTGTAAGACATAACACCAAAACATACAAATTTTTGCATAACATATAAAACATATAAAACATTATATATATATATAACTTTTCAGATAAAACATTCTCGTCGTCTCTTGTTTCTCCTCCGGTCACTGTGCAACTGTTGACCGGGCAAAGTGCGACAGTCTTTCTAGAAAAATGGTTTTCCTATAAAACCGGTAGGGGGCGCTTTAGGACGCGCAACTATATACAGGGATTATGGCCGCTCTCAGTCCTCGGCCAGTTAAGGAGGGAAAGGGAATGGCTGCTCACAGTCCTCAGCCTGTGGGATTAAGGGTAAACGGGTAAACAGTTCACTCAGCTGGTCCCAACGGGGACTATATTTGCAGTAACAGTTTCTTTATACCCCGATCGGGTAACTATTTACAGCACCTACTCCGCTGTACTCAACAACGTCTTCCTCCTGCTCCTTCTTTGGGGATCTCAGCTTCAGACCCGTCCGGATCCTCTTGCTCTTCCTCCTCACATCGCAGCTCCTCCTCTGTCAGGCGATGCACATGGAGGGCGTAAGGTCCTTTGGCACACTTGTGCCGGGTAAAGGTGACCTCGTCCCCGATATAAAGGTCACGACCTCTGTGCCCCTCCGGCAGATGGGACTCCACATCTCTGCGCGTGACAAAGACGTCGCCGGGGGTGTTGTGGTCTCTGATGAAGCCCCACCCATGCTGCATGTTGAACTTAATTACAGTCCCGGTGGTGCGGGGACTGTGCGCTGCACGGGGGTCCCTCCTGGTTCGGCTCTTCTGCTCGGCGCTCCTTATTTGGGCCTGTTGTTCCCGGACCCGCCTCTCTCTCCGCTCCCTCGCAAACTCCTCGAGCTGCTGTCGGCAGCACGCAGCACGCTCCGCTGCAGCTGCCCTGGTTTCTTGAGTGAACCCCATTAGGTCTTCTCCGGTGGGGTCCCACTCAAATTGGGTCTCTTCAAGCGGGGGCGAGATCCTTATCACGGGCTTCGGAGCCGGAATCAGGGGTGCACACATGGCCCCAACTCTCCTCTGGTGCTCCAGTTCATAATATCTCTGGGGCCAGATGAAAGACTGCCCGTCCGGCCACGTGTGCTGGGCAAACAAGTCCTCTCCCAGACGCGGCACCCTTGGTTTTATGGGTGCGGGCGCGGTGGTGGTGGCGCCCGGGTTGCCCAGGCCTTGCGGCCAGGCCTGGGGCACCTGGAAGGTGAAGGGCACCGTCAGGACGGCGGCGCCCTGGGCTACCTGGCCTTGCGGCCAGGCCGGAGGCTCCGCGGAGGTAGGGGGCGCTGTTGGTGATGCGACGCCCGGGAATTCTAGGCCCTGCGACCAGGCTGGTGTTACTTCCTGTTTTGCCACGCTCGGGGTCGGTGCGCATGGCGTCACAGGGGTCGCGGCGGCGGCTTCCGGTTGGGGCCTAGTCTGCGTCGGTGACATGGCGTTTTCGGGCACAGCAGGGGGACTTTCGGGCTCTGCGACGGGGAGCTGGGGCAGGTAAGCGGTGTCCTGGTTTGGGGTATAGACGTTCCCTTTACCTGCCTCCATGCGTTCGGCTCCCTTCTCGGCGCCGTCTCCGGCCTTGGGTCCTCCCGCGCCATCCTCAGAGGCGGTCTGTCTCCTCATCTTGGCTGGCGTGCTCCGGGTCTTGGTTTGCTGGGCCATCTCTCGGCTCCACTCCGCCAATGTCTCTCGCTGTACCCGGGCCATCCTCCGTGCGAGGCCCTCCAGGGCAGTCTGTGCACACTCCCGGTCTCGGGGGAGCTGTGCGAGGACCTCCACTAGGCCTAGTGGGGTCGTGGTTTCCAGCAGGCTCCTGACCAACGGGTCGGTGCTGCTCTGCTCTTCTTCCAGCAGGCTCCTGGCCAGCGGGCCGGTGCTGCTCTGCTCTCTGGCCATCTCCGGGTGAGCTTCTCTGCTACTCCTCTCCCGGCTTCTTGCCTCCGGGTGCGCTCACTCTAGACTGCTCCAAGCGGCACCCATCTTTGTTCTCTCCTTTCGTCTCCTCCCACTTCGAGGGCGGTCCCGGGGCCACTTGGTGACTGTCAGCTCCAGGGGCTGTTCTTTCACGCTGACAGACACCTCTAGCATCACAGTCTCTGTTGGTGGGGGCGGTTTCCATTTTTGGCGCCATTTTCGGTCCTGGCCCACGATGGGAGGCGGCCTCTTGCCACCCTCTGGCACGCCCATAATGGCGTCCGCTCTTCCAAGGCGGGAAACCTTTGGAAATGGCGGGAATCGCTTCCCAGTGGCGGGAAACTCTGCAGATGGCGGGAAAACGCTGTTAATGGCGGACAACCGGCGGGAATCGACCTGTGATGGGGTCCGATGGCGGGGACCCTCCGGAACCGGCAGGAGACTTCTTTTTGAGGTAAACTTGCACTTTTCTTCAGGCACGCAGTACCCGGGTGTTGCGGGCACGTAATCCTGCCGACTACGCCAAAGTTGACGCGCCCCCTGGGCCATATTCTTTAGTGGGAATATCCGGAGCCGGATCAGATGGGGGTTGTAGTCTTCCGAGTGGCTGTGACCCGGTCCGTGCCCAGGGTGTCAAACTCAGTTGTATGTGGCAGTCCTACAGATGTTATAAGTTCTTTATTGTCGACTACGCCACCCGTTGTATTGCGGTCACTATGGCCGCCGCTGCAGCAGGGTCCGCTGAGGCTGATGGTGTAGGTGCAGCTTTTGGTGGTATAACCCCCAACGGGTGGGGTATAGCCTCAGGGGGATCAGGTGCAGAGGATGGGGGTTGTGGTGATGCAGTGTAGACGGCAATCAGAGACAGAGTCGGGTTATGCAGTTTAGGATGTTTACTCACTGCTGATGTTCCGGTCACTCCAGCTTCGAGTGACCTCCCGAGCCGTGCTGCGTCCACCAGGTTCTGGATCCAGCCAACCCCCAAATAAGTCCGGAGCGTGACCCTGAGCTCTCCTTCTGTCCTTTCCTCTGGCCGTCCCCACCAGAGATCCACCCAGGTCCAGCTCCCTCGGGCCTTCTGTTGGGAGACCCTTGGCCTTGGGTTCCCTGACCCTCCACGTGGTATGCCTTCGTGGTGGATGTGGTGGGTGGCCGTGGCAGACGCTGCCCACGGCCTCCGGTCTCTGGCTGGGGTGTGTTTTTGCCCCCACCAGCTTGGGTTCCGGTACCCTTTGCCGACTCTTCACCCGGGGATTTAATTTGGGGTCTTAGAGTCCTTTCTTCTGTTTCCCCCTCTGGGTCTCTCTCTCTCCTCTCTCACTCTGGGTCTCTCTTCTCCTCCGCTCGCTGACTTTCTCTCTGCAACTGACCCTGTTCTTAGTTGGTGCCCACCTTATATACACCCTCTATGTGTGAGCTCAGGTGACCAGCACCCAATGAGCTCCTATCTTTACCCAGGCTGCTCCCCCTATCTGCCCCTACACTACTTGGGATGTACCACCCCCCTCCCACTCCAGCCAGGAACAGACTCGGTCGTACCTGCACATTTCTAAGTGGGAGTACCGTCGGCCTGTTCCTCGGAAATGGGATGTGTGTAGTGCATGCAGCCTACCGAGCTCAGATCCACACTCCATCCTTACCCGGGAGTGGAATATCACACCTCTGGGTTGAGGTGCAATACCCCTGTAGCAGCCGAATCCTCAGGGTGCTACATATATATGGTGTATGTACATATTGGGGCCAATATGTGATATACTGTGACTAAATAATGACACATGTGACATGGGCGAATATGTGTCATATATTTTATATATGTAGAAATTATGTAAATAGAATGTGCACACATTGTATAAATGTTTGCATATATTTGATCTTTGTAATTGTGTATATTAGGTATATTATATATGATTTATAATGTTAATAATAATGACTGCATGGTAAAAGTGGAATCACATGTGTTCCATATGGTTGCATTATTTGTGACCATTATTATTTGAGTACATAGAACAGTAAAGTTTTCTCACTGTATGGCAGTATCTAGCACTATTTTTAGTATGCTATACTCTATTGGATTGTTGCATGGTTAAACTATTTAGAATTTTGTGTACTATTTTGAAGATCTCTATAATTAAAGGGTTTAGCCATGAACAAAGTACATTTTAATCAATAGATTTCAGAATAAAAATAAGTTTCACAATTGGATATGTTAAAAAAATGTTTCTGTGCTGAGATAATCTTATAACTGTGCCTCTTTTATGTAATGTAAAATAATAATGTCTTACTGTGCTGGAACATGATCTCATCATACCACATCTCCTGGGCAAGGGAGGAAGCAAAAGAGAGTATTCAGACAGGACAGCATGGTATTGCAGAGGCTGCTTTCTGTGAGGTATAACATTTCCCTGCCTGTTTTTAAACAGTGTTTTACCTCAAGGAAGGAATCATTTGTGATCTTGTGCTGTAATGACTATATACTCTCTTTTTCTTCCTCCCCTGCCCAGGAGCTGTGGTACGATCAGACCATGTTCCTGTACGGTCAGACACAGCCATTACACAGTACACAGCAGGGGCACATTTATAAGATTATCTCAGCACAGGAACATTTTTTAACACATGCAATTGTGGAACTTATTTTATTTCAAGGTCTATTGATTAAAATGTATTTTGTTGGTAGGACAACCCCTTTAATTTGTTTGCAGTGTTACTTATACTCTAAATGGATGTTTTCTTAGGATACTTTATGGCAGTTTTATGCAATTTTGATCCAAATAAAATTTTGTAAAGTAAAGGAAATGCTCTTCTGGGTTATAAAAAGTTACATTTCACAACATCTTTTGTCTCATCACTGAACTGTAATGTCACAGAATTTGGTGGTAAATTACAGAGAACTGGGTTCACATATGCTCACTAAACTGCTGAATGAGCAAATTACAGCAATGGGATATAGACAAAGCATTCAATATGGAAATTGATAATTATTTTTAGGGAAATTTGGGAACTGCCTTTTAAATTTGCTGTAGGCAAGTCACTGAAGAGGAATGAGTCACTGTAACTGCAGACATAACCTTCTTACAAGCAATGGGTTGCATTGCTGCTGTGAATCGGGATTTCTTACATTTGTACTGCCATAGGCACTGTAAAAGAGTGTCCTGAATTAGTGAAGGGGGTCCTTATTTTGTACTGAAGAATTATTCTTTTGTAAATCCATTTTTATTAAAATACGAGACGTAGAACTGGATTTTTAGACTAAAAAAATTGCAATTATTAGTTAAAATTGTCAAAGAATGCCAGTAAAATATAGTATAGTGAAATATAAGAAATGTGGTTTTAAATCTTTTTTTTTCTTCATCATTTAGGTTTTGATAATATTCTTCATCCATTCAAAATAATGACAACGTAATATGCATATGTACTTTGTTATAACCAACATTTTGGGAGTCATGAGACGAGCAGACATCTAAGTAGCAATTACTGAGCAAAGTACCATTCCTCCGGGATGTACAATCAAAACAGCATGGGAAATGGAACTATCAGAGCCCCACGGAGGGAGGATAGCTGTCTCTCCTCTAGGAGGAGAGAACATTCCTCTGGGGCCTTTACTAAACTGCAAGAGACAGTGCTGCTTCTTGAAGAAGAACTAAGGCAGAAATGGAAAGAGCTGCAAGAAAAGGATGACAAAATCAGACAGCTGGAGAAGGAACTGGAAACTAAATCCGTTCAGATAGACAAACTACAGGATGCTATTGGGTACAATATCCAACTGTCCCCAAAAGGAAGTCAGAGGAAGAAGCTTCTAAGTGTCATAAACCAAGGGCCTGCTCAATATAATGAAAAAGCTCCTGACACCCATAGACGTCAGAAAGCCAAGGAAGGAGTGTCAGCTGAACCCACCTCGCGGCATTACTACAATCCCAGTTGTCAGAATCCTGATGTCACCTGCGTCCGTAAGGATTCTAGGTAAGAACTTTATTTTGCTTCTATGTGTTCCTCCACTTTCTCAATGATCTGTTGATGATGATTGATCAATTGGTCATTTTCTGATGATAGCTTCCCTTTAAGCATAAAGAAATAACTTTCTGTATTGTGCCATCTTACTTATGTTTTAATTTGAAGGAAACCTGTTGTAACACTACCCCTTTGCAAGTAGAGGTTGTCCTAGATAAGATAGTTTAAAACTTTATCAAAGATGCCTATTACAGTGCTATCCCATGAGCTTTTCCTTGACTTTTTTATATGCAAATTAGGATAGCAAGTACACTGGTGGGCGTATCGGTCCACTTGCAGTCTATGGCTCCTCATTGCTATTCTCCACTGCGGTGCCGCCCCCACTTTTTGATTGACAGTAGAAACAGTGCATCTGTTGCATAATGTCACCTCTGATTCTTCACTATCAATAAAGAAACAAGAGTGGCACCTGAAAGAGGGGTGGGGATCAAAGAGGAGCCATAGTCTGCATGTGAACTGATATGCCCTCTAGTGGCCTAATTTTTATATCAATAAAAGCTGAATTTCAGTGGTTGACACTATAGAAGGCATTTTTCATAATGTTTTTATAAAGCCCTATCCCTCTTTCTGCGTGTGCAAGAGTAATGTTACTAAGAAGCTCCCTTTTAAAAAACACTACATCTTCAGTTAGGTCCATATATATTTGGACAGAGACAACATTTTTCTAATTTTGGTTCTAGACATTGCCACAATGAATTTTAAAAAAAACAATTCCGATGCAGTTGAAGTACAGACTTTCAGCTTTCATTTGAGGGTATCCACATTAAAATTGGATGAAGGGTTTAGGAGTTTCAGCTCCTTAACATGTGTCACCCTGTTTTTAAAGGGACCAAAAATAATTGGACAGATTAAATAATTGTAAATAAAATGTTCATTTCTAGTACTTGGTTGAAAACCCTTTGTTGGCAATGACTGCCTGAAGTTTTGAACTCATGGACATCACCAGACGCTGTGTTTCCTCCGTTTTGATGCTCTGCCAGGCCTTCACTGGGGTGATTTCAGTTGCTGTTTGTTTGTGGGCCTTTCTGTCTGAAGTTTAGTCTTTAACAAGTGAAATGCATGCTCAATTGGGTTGAGATCAGGTGACTGACTTGGCCATTCAAGAATATTCCACTTCTTTGCTTTAATAAACTCCTGGGTTGCTTTGGCTTTATGTTTATGTCATTGTCCATCTGTAGTATGAAACGACGACCAAACAGTTTGGTTGCATTTGGCTGGATCTGAGCACACAGTATGGCTCTGAATACATCAGAATTCATTCGGCTGCTTCTGTCCTGTGTCACATCATCAATAAACACTAGTGACCCAGTGCCACTGGCAGCCATGCATGCCCAAGCCATCACACTGCCTCCGCCGTCTTTTACAGATGATGTGGTATGCTTTGGATCATGAGTTGTACCACGCCTTCGCCATACTTTTCTCTTTCCATCATTCTGGTAGAGGTTGATCTTGGTTTCATCTGTCCAAAGAATGTTCTTCCAGAACTCTGCTGGCTTTTTTAGATGTTTTTTAGCAAAGTCCAGTCTAGCCTTTTTATTCTTGATGCTTATGAGTGGCTTGCATCGTGCAGTGAACCCTCTGTATTTACTTTCATGCAGTCTTCTCTTTATGGTAGATTTGGATATTGATACGCCTAGCTCCTGGAGAGTGTTGTTCACTTGGTTGGCTGTTGTGAAGGGGTTTCTCTTCACCATGGAGATTATTCTGCGATCATCCACCACTGTTGTCTTCCGTGGGCGCCCAGGTCTTTTTGCATTGATGAGTTCACCAGTGCTTTCTTTCTTTCTCAGGATGTACCAAACTGTAGATTTTGCCACTCCTAATATTGTAGCAATTTCTCGGATGGGTTTTTTCTGTTTTTGCAGCTTAAAGATGGCTTGTTTCACCTGCATGGAGAGCTCCTTTGACCGCATGTCTACTTCACAGCAAAACCTTCCAAATGCAAGCACCACACCTCAAATCAACTCCAGGCCTTTAATCTGCTTAATTGAGAATGATATAACGAAGGGATTGCCCACACCTGTCCATGAAATAGCCTTGGAGTCAATTGTCCAATTACTTTTGGTCCCTTTAAAACAGGGTGGCACATGTTAAGGAGCTGAAACTCCTAAACCCTTCATCCAATTTTAATGTGGATACCCTCAAATGGAAGCTGAAAGTCTGAACTTCAACTGCATCTGAATTGTTTTGTTTAAAATTCATTGTGGTAATGTCTAGTACCAAAATTAGAAAAATGTTGTCTCTGTCCAAATGTATATGGACCTAACTGTATATGATATGATTTAATTACTGATTTTAATGGTTCAGCCACAAGTGCTCACCTTCATTGAAGTTGAAGAGATTCTCTGGAAATCAAAGAAAAAATAAAGAAAGAAAATGTCATTAAAAATAAATTCCTGAATAGCAAATCACACTTGTTTTGTTTAGGGAGGTAATTAGTGTAGTACATGAAAATTGCTGCTATTTCGTTAAACTGGCTGAAAACTGTCCAAAAGTTTTAATAGGACAATGTTTTTAAAAACATTTTTCAAGCCGTTGTTATAAAGTATTCTAGTTTACTGAGATAATGACTTTTGTGTTTTCATTGGCTGTAAGCCTTAATCATCAACATTAACAGAAATAAACACTTGAAATAGATCACTCTGTTTTTAATGACTCTATATAATATAAGTTTCACTTTTTGTATTGAAGAACTGAAATAAATTAACTTTTTGATGATATTCTAATTTAGTGAGAAGCACCTGTAGGTTTAACTTTGAAACACTGCAGTTTCAGAGAAAAACATAGTTTAATAGCCACCAGAGACCAAGCAACATGAAAGGCTAGTCGGACAGGTGGGTCCCTAGCAGCTTCTTCCCACCTGTTGCCTGTGACTAGGCATGGTGAAGCCACCGAGGACCCACCTGTCCGACTAGTCTCCAATGCGGATCGTCGCCGGTGATATTTCATAAAGTAATGCAATGACATCACATATACCATTTACGCAAATGCTGCAACCAGTCACAGACCTTAGAGATACAAATTTTATGTAGGAATTGTGAATGCTTAAATCAGTGTTTGGATGCAACAGTGAATGATGTACGTGGCGTCATTGTTGCAGGAAAAGTGAGACTACCACAGCTGCAGTGCTGGAGTAGCTATGGATTTAATGAGTGAACAATGATTACATTTTAATTTGACAATATTTTCTGTCCATTGCCCACTTTCTTAAAATTCTAAACAATCCCTCTAAAGATCCTTCAATGGTGGCAGAAAATTTGAATATATGTGTCACAGTTATTTATATATCTTAAGGTTTATTCCTAATGGCTCTTTGAAAACCTTGCAACAGTCACCTTATCTGACACAAGGGAACCTTCTTTACAAGTTGATCTCCATTATTTAAATGAGCACTAAACCTAAAACATTATGTTTAAATGAATCAAGAAATATAGTTGTCTTCTTTTGTTAGCAGCAGTTTCTCAAAGATCCTGAAACAGTCAGTCTTCTGGAAAGGAAGCAGAGAAGAAAGAAATTCTATCATTGCCCCACTAAATTCTCATCCTTTTGTCAATGGGAAGAGGCTTTAAGGGGTATTCCCATATCCAAGATCCTATCCCAATATGTAGTAGGTGTAATAATAATAATAATAATAATAATAATAGAAATAATATCAGCAAATACCTCCAATTAGGAATGTAGTATAGTTTTTCTGGTTCGCTATGTCTCTTACCTAAGGTCCTGCAGTGAATCAGAAAACTATACTACATTCCTAATTGGAGGCATTTGCTGATATTATTATTATTACACCTACTACATATTGGGATAAGATCTTGGAGATGGGAATACCCGTTTAAGGAATCTTTTATTTTATTGCAGACTGAGCATAGCAGTGGGGTTTTTACTGGAGCCAGTGGTCACTTTTGGCACAGTCACCTCACCATTTAATGTATATCGGGACTCTAAATTCTGTCCCTACAGATGATATCAATGGAGAGGGAATCAGGCAGTTTGAATTTAAATGACGATTCCTTTGTTTCCGAGAAAGGCTGTCACCAAAGCCATTTGACAGAAGCTTTCTGCCCTCTCCCCACTGAGAAAAATAAATGAAATCTCAGCCAAGCCAAGTTTTCATGTGTATGGTTAAGTCAGCAAAAATACCTTAAGTGTTTGGGCACCTTTAGAACCACATTTAGTTTTAATTATATTTTGGGACAAAAATAGGAACAAAAAGTAAGATTTAAAGAGAATTGCTGGTAAATATTTTCATTTTTTTTTCATTTTCAGTGTTTCATATTCCTTCAAGGGAATATGTCAAGAGGATTTATCATGCCAAACTATTTATATGCTCATGAGGCTCTTTCAAAGACAAGTCCATCAATATCTTTATATGGCCAATACCTTCCTCCATTACTGGGAAATCAGCATTCAAATTGATATATAAATGAGGCTAAAGAGCTATTTGTAATCTGAAGCCTTTGTCACACCAGCTCTATTCACCGCCCAGCGCCACCTCCTCCTGCTTGACTGATGACTCCCTTGCCTGAAGTAATACAGTATAGCAGCTGTCAGTTAAATAAGAGGAGGAGGCGCTGGATGGGGAATAGAGCTGGAGTGAAAGAAGCTTCAGATCTACAAATAGCTCTTCAGTCTCATTTGCATATCAATTCAAAGACTGATTTCTCAGTAATGGAGGAACAGACTGGCCATATAAATTGCCGCACTTGACTTTGAAAGAGTTACATGCAGGTATAAATAGTTTGAGGATAAAATCCTGCTGACTGATTCTATTTTAACTTTACCTCTTACTTGAAACCCATTTAATGTTTTTTTTTAGGAGCAATTCATAAGCTCTCTGCCATGGAAGAGCATCTGTCAGTAGTTTGCAGGTGCTGGTTAACCTGCACTGTATGAACTATTTTGGCAACAGACGAGTGCATTAATAAGTGTACTGCCCCATGTACAGTACAGACCAAAAGTTTGGACACACCTTCTCAAAACTATGAATTAACACATGTGGAATTATATACTTAACAAAAAAGTGTGAAACAACTGAAAATATGTCTTATATTCTAGGTTCTTCAAAGTAGCCACCTTTTGCTTTGATGACTGCTTTGCACACTCTTGGCATTCTCTTGATGAGCTTCGAGAGGTAGTCACCGGAAATGGTCTTCCAACAATCTTGAAGGAGTTCCCAGAGATGCTTAGCACTTGTTGGCCCTTTTGCCTTCACTCTGCGGTCCAGTTCACCCCAAACCATCTCGATTGGGTTCAGGTCTGGTGACTGTGGAGGCCAGGTCATCTGGCGTAGCACCCCATCACTCTCCTTCTTGGATAAATAGCCCTTACACAGCCTGGAGGTCTGTTTGGGGTCATTGTCCTGTTGAAAAATAAATGATTGTCCAACTAAACGCCAACTGGATGGAATAGCATGCCGCTGCAAGATGCTGTGGTAGCCTTGCTGGTTCAGTATACCTTCAATTTTGAATAAATCCCCAACAGCGTCACCAGCAAAGCACCCCCACACCATCACACCTCCTCCTCCATGCTTCACGGTGGG
Source organism: Phyllobates terribilis (assembly GCF_046119375.1). NCBI lineage: Eukaryota > Metazoa > Chordata > Amphibia > Anura > Dendrobatidae > Phyllobates > Phyllobates terribilis. The sequence goes on along the minus strand of NW_027362765.1, from coordinate 542,837,504 downwards.
AACCAGACATGTAGAGTCCATCCGTTCACCTTTTCTGCGTCGCACAAAGACACGGTGGTTGGAACCAAAGATCTCAAATTTGGACTCATCAGACCAAAGCACAGATTTCCACTTGTCTAATGTCCATTCCTTGTGTTCTTTAGCCCAAACAAGTCTCTTCTGCTTGTTGCCTGTTCCTAGCAGTGGTTTCCTAGCAGCTATTTTACCATGAAGGCCTGCTGCGCAAAGTCTCCTCTTAACAGTTGTTGTAGAGATGTGTCTGCTGCTAGAATTCTGTGCGGCATTGACCTGGTCTCTAATCTGAGCTGCTGTTAACCTGCGATTTCTGAGGCTGGTGACTCGGATAAACTTATCCTCAGAAGCAGAGGTGACTCTTGGTCTTCCTTTCCTGGGGTGGTCCTCATGTGAGCCAGTTTCTTTGTAGCGCTTGATGGTTTTTGCAACTGCACTTGGGGACACTTTCAAAGTTTGCCCAATTTTTCGCACTGACTGACCTTCATTTCTTAAAATAATGATTGCCACTTGTTTTTCTTTACTTAGCTGCTTTTTTCTTGCCATAATACAAATTCTAACAGTCTATTCAGTAGGACTATCAGCTGTGTATCCACCAGACTTCTGCACAACACAACTGATGGTCCCAACCCCATGTATAAGGCAAGAAATCCCACTCATTAAACCTGACAGGGCACACCTGTGAAGTGAAAACCATTTCCAGTGACTACCTCTTGAAGCTCATCAAGAGAATGCCAAGAGTGTGCAAAGCAGTCATCAAAGCAAAAGGTGGCTACTTTGAAGAACCTAGAATATAAGACATATTTTCAGTTGTTTCACACTTTTTTGTTAAGTATATAATTCTACATGTGTTAATTCATAAATTTGATGCCTTCAGTGTGATTGTACAATTTTCAAAGTCATGAAAATACAGAAAAATCTTTAAATGAGAAGGTGTGTCCAAACTTTTGGTCTGTACTGTATGTCGATGTTATTTTTTGCATTGGCTAGAATGCCATCAATTACCTTGCTGTTTCACTGCATTAGCTACACTGCTGTCACTTCAAAGGCCCCTGAAAAATCCCATGTCACCCAGCACTTGTCAATACACGGAGCTTTTTAATCAGGGACACGGCTGTTAACTGAATACATTTTACAGGAACTGTTATGGATTTTGCTAAACAAAATGTTCAGTAAAAACGATTCTGTGCCTGACAAAATATTAAGACACCAATTTCCCAGCAGCTCCCGTCCGACAATGTGAAACTGCCGCCCTCCCAATTGAAAAATAATTAGCTCTATGTTAAAAGGTTAGAGCACCGCTGAGCTGTTCTGATGACATTAATGTTCGTCTTCTAAAATGCCAGGCGGCCAAACTCCCATAAGGAATCAATTTGGAATTATTTCAATGGCTAACAAAACTTTTTATCATATCATTTGGAAAGATGGAAGAGAGTCTTTCTCTTAAAATGATTACTGGGTACAGTCTCCCATGTGGAGAGAGACATTGAAATAGAGTCTTCTCTTTTCATCCTGAGGCACAATATTGAGAAAATGATATTTGCAATGACATTTATCCTCTGCTGCATGATAGGAAGGGCACAAATATTTACTGTTGAGAAGGTTGTTTCAGACCCTCCATAGAGCTGATTACTCATATTTAAAGCAGATGTCATTTTTTTATTGTGGTGCTGTTGGAGTATAAAACTATGATGTTAGTTTGCACATGTAAGTAGATATGAGCCATGTATTTTTATCCCTAGTGCTAAGAAGCTAATCACTGGAGCCATCATGAGTAATGACTTCTTGAGGCAGCTGGAGGCTTCTCATGTTCGGAGGATGGTGGACTGTATGTATGAGAGGGTGTACAGCCAATCACAGCTAGTTATTCAGGAAGGGGCGGCAGGAAACCATCTCTATGTTCTAGCAGGTAAGGAATAGGTAATTTTTTGGTTAATAGTAGTGCACCAAACTAGTGTTTTGTATTGGGGAAGAATTGAAAGCCTTCTGAGCCTGCACAACTTAATCTCATCTTTAGGGCAGGTACAGATGACCCTATGTTCTCTATCCAAGAAAAACAGTCAGATTATGCTAATCAGGCTGTGATCAGACTCTGATTAGAGGATGTGGAGAGTTAAAAGAAAATGTTTCTTCATCTTCTCCATTCTGTCTGTCCATGAAAAATGGACCACTCTCGGATGAAGGTTCAAAGTTTTTCATGGACCCATAGACATGAATTGGAGACTGCCATCCAATTATTGAAGGCAAATTGTGCCTGTTGCGATTTTGTGATTTTTTATTTTCCCACGGACCAATCAGCCCGAGGAAAAAAATCGGACACTGCCTCTTTGAATGACATTGGTCTGGGTGCGATTCAATGTTTTGACTCGGACCAAAACTACAATCGTCTGCACGAACCCTTATAGATAGGTATTGCAGGTCTGCAGAAATTCTTGAGAAAGTAACATTTTTCTTTTGTTTACAGCTTGTTGCCTAGGAGACCGATCACTGCTGCATTATAGCCTGTAAGCACTGCTCTGAAGCTGGCCGGGATTAGGAGGTAACAGAACGCTCCAGTGATCCTGACCAGATTCAAAACAATGCTTACAAGCGCAAAAGAAAAGATTCTGAAAGCACTCAGTAGTGTCTGAAGTGGTGGTCGGTCACCTAGGCAATAAGCTGTAAACAAAAGAAAAGTGTTAATATCACAAGAATGTCTGAAAAGTTTAATAAGCAATAAATTGCGAAATTGGTTCTCTTTACAAGCACTATCTGTGAATTCAATTTTATGAAGAAGGTAAAAGCCCTTTAACCACTTCAGGACCCAGCCTATTTTGACCCTAAAGACCTTGGCATTTTTGTCAATTCTGACCAGTGTACCTTTACGAAGTAAAAACTCTGGAACACTTCAACGGATCCTAGCGATTCTGAGATTGTTTTTTCGTGACATATTGGGCTTCATGTTGGTATTAAATTTAGGTTGATAATATTTGCGTTTATTTGTGAAAAAATCAAAAATTTGGCAAAAATGTTGAAAATTTCGCAATTTTCAAATTTTGAATTTTTATTCTGCTAAACCAGAGAGTGATGTGACACAAAATAGTTAATAAATAACATTTCCCACATGTCTACTTTACATCAGAACAATTTTGGGAAAAAAAAAATTTTGGTAGGTAGTTTGAAGGGTTCATAGTTCATCAGCAATATATCTTTTTTCCAGCAAAATTTACAAAACCATTTTTTTTAGTGAACACATCATATTTGAAGTCCCTATGAGGGGTGTACATGACAGAAAACACCAAAAAGTGACACCATTCCAAAAACTGCACCCATCAAGCTACTCAAATCTACATTCAAGAAGATTATTAACCCTTCAGGTGCATCACAGGAACTAAAGCAACATGGAAGAAAAAAAATGAACATTTTAATTTTTCTAACAAAAATTTACTTTTAGCCTAAATATTTTAATTTTCACATGGGTAACAGGAAAATTGCATCCTAAAATTTGTTGGGCAATTTCTCCTGAGTACACCGATACCTCATATGTGGTCATAAACCACTGTTTGGGCGCACGGCAGGGCTCAGAAGGGAAGGAGCGTCATTTCACTTTTTGAATGGAAAATTAGCTCCAAAAGTCAAATTGCGCGCTTTCCCTTCTGAGCCCTGCCATGCGCCCTAACAGGGGTTTATGACCACATATGAGGTATCGGTGTACTCAGGAGAAATTGCCCAACAAATTTTATGATGCATTTTATCCCTTTACCCATGTGAAAATTAAAAAATTTAGGCTAAAAGAAAATTTTTGTGAAAAAAAAAGTACTTTTTCATTTTCAGAGATCAATTTGTGAAGCACCTGGGGGTTTAAAGTGCTGACTGGGCATCTAGATAAGTTCCCTGGGGGGGTCTAGTTTCCAATATGGGGTCACTTGTGGGGGAGCTCCAATGTTTAGGCACACAGCGGCTCTACAAACGCAACATGGTGTCCGCTAACAATTTGAGCCGATTTTCCATTCAATTTGTTAGCGGACACCATGTCGCGTTTGGAGAGCCCCTGTGTGCCTAAACATTGGAGCTCCCCCACAAGTGACCCCATTTTGGAAACTAGACCCCCCAAGGAACCTATCTAGATGCATAGTGAGCACTTGGAACCCCCAGGTGCTTCACAAATTGATTCATAAAAATGAAAAAGCATTTTTTTTCCACAAAAATTTTCTTTTTCATTTTTACGTATTAATTTGTGAAGCACCTGGAGGTTCAAAATGCTCACCACCCATCTAGATAAGTTCCCTGGGGGGTCTAGTTTCCAAAATGGGGTCACTTGTGGGGGAGCTCCAATGTTTAGGCACACAGGGGCTCTCCAAACAGGACATGGTGTCCGCTAACAAATTGGAACCATGTCGCGTTTGGAGAGCCCCTGTGTGCCTAAACATTGGCACTCCCCCACAAGTGACCCCATTTTGTAAACTAGACCCCCCAGGAAACTTATCTAGATGCATAGTGAGCACCCCCAGGTGCTTCACAAATTGTGTAGTGTATGTCAGGTTGGTGTGCTTTGTGGTATAGTGTAGTGTATACACCACACACACACACACACACACACACTACAACATACACACCAACCTAACATAGCCTCCTCAGCTGAGTATGTCCTAGACTGGGATGAGCGGGACGGGCGGGACATTTTGTGTGCTGTGTGCGTGTGTAAAAAAAAAAAATAAACATTGAAACTTTATTATAGTGTGAGTGTACGTGTGTGTGTGTGAGTGCTTGGTGTAACCTTCTGCAGTCACGTGTGGGAGCGGTCAGGCGTAGGGGACGGTCAGGCATAGGGGACGGTCAGGCGTAGGGGACACAGGAGGGGGTGCGCTCAGGCACACGGGGCGCATGAGGGGGTGGTCAGGCGTAGTAGGGGGCTGAAGAGATGGAGGAGCCAGCAGCAGCAGTAAGGGGGTTGATCACTGGGGCAGAAAGAGGGGCAGGAGCCGGCAGTAGGAGCAGCAAGGGGGTGAACCCTGGGGCAGAAAGGGGGGCAGGAGCCGGCAGCAGCAAGGGGGGTAGTAGGCCGGCAGCATCAGGGGGTTGATCACTGGGGCAGAAAGGGGAGCAGGAGCCAGCAGCAGCAGGGGGGTGATCACCGGGTTTGCGGGGGGGGATGATCACTAGGATGGGGGGGTGATCACTGGGAGGGGGGGTGGGTGATCACTGGGATGGGGGGTGATCACTGGGATGGGGGGGTGGTGATCACTGGGATGGGGGGTGATCACTGGGACGGAAGGGGTGATCACTGGGACGGGTGGGGGGGTGATCACTGGGACAGGGGGGTGATCACTGGGAGGGATGGTGGGTGATCACAGGCGCAGGGAATTCACAGTGAGCCTGCTGCTGCCTGTGATCACCGTACACCGGCTGGCAGAAGGAGAGCACCAGCCGGTGGATGAAGACGAGGGAGAGGGAGCGGAGGGAGCGGAGGTCGGGGTGCAGGTATAAAATTGGACTGGGGTGGAGGGGGGGTTGGAGGGGGTTGGAGAGGGGGTCGGGAGGGGGGGAGTGGGGGCTGGAATCGGACAAGGGGGGGGTAATATTACCGGCGGTGGATCGGCGGCAGCGACGTCGGCATCGGATCAGTGGCGGCGGCAGATCGGTGGCGGCGGCAGCAGCAGATCGGTGGTTGACCAAGCTCCAATCAGATCTGGGGGGGGGTTGTGACAGAGCTGACACTCCCCCCAGCCAATGGCTGATGCTATATGCATCAGGCCATGCCCAGATCATAAATATTTCACCAATTTCCATTGGTGAAATATTTAATTCATTCCGATTGGCAGTTTCACTAAAGTGAAAGTGAAACTGCCAATCGGAGGGGTCCTAGGCATGGGGGGGTTAATCCACCCCCCGTGGGGTCAACTACAGGTTGTCCAGTTGCAGTAGCAACTGTGACACCTGAGGGACCCCGCTCGCAGGCGCTGCAGGGGCGCGATCCCTCCATGTCACAGACGCTGTGACATGGGTCGGGAACGCATCGGTTTCCATGTCACAGACGCTGTGACACGGGTCGGGAAGGGGTTTAAAGAGTCTGGTCACTTAGTTTTGTTCAAAACCTCTCAGAATGGTGTAAAATAGTAAATAAAACTCACCTTATTAATCCCCTGCTGCTCCTGTGCCAAAACTTCCCAGAATGCTCACCAGTCTCTCCATGCTTCATCTGAACAGACATATAACAACAGCAGCCAATCACTGGCCACATTGATAATTAGCAAGTCACCATTGCCTCTTGTGATTGGCCCACACAGAGACCAGCAGGAACACGTGACCACTGTGCAAGTGACTACAGTGGTCACATTTAAGTAAAAAAAAAATTGCCCCAAAAGTTGGACAACCCCTTTAATTTGTTGGCTGAATCTAGGATTTTCCAGGGTAAGGACAAATTCACATCATTTTTTTGTGTACATAAAAATGTCGAATTTCAACACTGTTCTGGATCCACTGTTTTCGCATTTTTGGTCTTTGTCCAGTTTTCCCATACATGTGTCATACATTTCTCTTATATGGACAAAAAAGCTGATGACGGTTTCCCAAGCTCCTTGTAGTAAACATTCAGTGAAATACAGACAGCACTACAATGCAATTAGGATACAATTTATGCACTGTCCACTCTTGTTCACTGACCCAATCACTTGAATGAGCAAATTTGGGCTGAAAATTGGAATAAAGTGTGACATATCTTCTTGGGATTATTTTATGTCTACCATTGGTTAGAAAAACAACAACTTGATATGTGAATAACCCCAAAGAATATTATGTATCGGTAAAAAACAATGTCAGCACACTGAAGTGTGAATATGATTTGTGGACTTTACTTGTTGTTCTTATAAGGATAATTCTGGGACACTAAGGCCTCATTCACATGTCCGTGTTGCAAACATAGTTAGTGTTGTATCCTTTTTTTTCACGAATACAACACGAACCCATTATAATCTGTGGTGCTATTCACATATCCGTGTTTTTTCTAGCAGCATGAATGAAAAGTGCCAATACAAGTCTACGGGTCCATATAAGACACGTACAGCACACACATGGCATAACAGTGCAGTCCGTGTGCTGTATGTATTTAACTTTGCATAGTATAGAAGAAGCTTAGTCATTTATTTATTTGTTCATTTATTTATTCATCAGTCCGTGAAAAACACTGATGACACACTGATGGTAAAAACGGACACACAAACTAAACACTGATGACACACTGATGGTAAAAACGGACACACGGACCAAACACTGATGACACACTGATGGTAAAAACGGACACACAGACTAAACACTGATGATACACTAATAGTAAAAACGGACACACGGACCAAACACTGATGGCACTGATGGTAAAAACGGAAACACAGACTGTAAACTGATGACACACTGGTAGTAAAAATGGACACACTGACCAAACACTGATGACACACTGATGGTAAAAATGGACACATGGACCAAACACTGATGAAACATTGATGGAAAAAACGGACACACGGACCAAACACTGATGACACACTGATGGAAAAAACAGACACACAGACCAAAAACTGATGACACATGGATCCAAAACATGGATGACACACGAATAGTGGAAACGGACACATGGACCAAACACTGATGAAACTGATGTTAAAAATAAACACACGGACCATACACTGATGACACACTGAAGGTAAAAACGGACACACTGATGCAAAACACTGATGAAACTGGTATAATTTTTTCAAATACATGATTAAACCCGGACATGTAAATGAGGCCTAACTTGAAGGACAAAATGTCTGATTTTTGCCATTTCTTATATTGCGTAATGTATCTTATGGTTGCTCTTTATGATTGATTCAATATTGAAGCAATGCATCTATACTGTTGTGAATTATTGGACAGAGGCAGATGAAGCTTTTTTTAATAAAATGTATTTACTCAGTGTTCCCATTGCTACATTTTTTGGTAAGAATGCCGCCTTATTATTCATTTGGGGTTTAGTTACCATTGTTTTGTATATAACGTTTTCTTCCAGACATTATGCATCATCTTAATGCTATGCCTGATCTCTAGTGCTTAATGTTTCCTCCTTGTGCACTCCCGTATATATATGTAGGTAGGCTCTAGCTAAAACTACACAGTGGTGGGAAAATATTTGCCGGTTAATGTGATTATTTCATTCCTGCAGAGGGCCTGCTTGATGTTATTCAGAACAGTCGGCTGCTAGGGCAGATGCATCCTGGGACTGCTTTTGGGGAATTAGCGATTCTCTATAACTGCAAGAGAACAGCCACTGTGAAAGGTATGAGTCATTACCACGGCTAGCCATAATCATACTCCACATAAAAAAACCAATAAACAATATATCAGGAATATCTATGTCATTGCATCCTTTTATTTTTTCATTAAGTTGTAATCCCCATACCATTGTTCATCGTGTCTTATTTGATTTTAATTAACCTTCTCTGAGCAACAAAATGTGGATTTTATTCAATGTGTTTCACCGGTAAAGAGAAGTGTAAAAATGCTCCACAGAATCTTTTATATTATTTTTACAACTTCCATAGGGTAGAGGTACATTAACACCTATCGGAATGACAGTGAAACTCAAATTTGTTCTCCTATAGATATATATGACAGTATGGGCATTTAAGGTTAGAGTTGATGTGAATCGTTTCTCACAACCCGATTCATCAGACATGTCAGTCATCTGTGGTCGCTGAATAGGAGTCCTGAGGACCGCCTCTTTACCTGCCGATATCTGTGGCTCTTCTTCTGATTAGCCAGTCTGGTGCAACGTCACATGAGTATTCTGCCAGGCCAGCTAATCAAAAGAAGAGCCACTTATGTCGGCAGGTAAGAAGCCGTTTTCAGGGCTCCGGTTCAGGGACCACAGATGACTGACATGTCTGATGAAAGAATCGGTACTGAGTATCGATTTGCATCAATTCTGTTTAAGGTCACTATTTTTGGACTAGGCTGACCTTAATCCCAGACAAACATATATTAAAAACCATTCATAAATTATATTGAATGACACAATATAATAATGGAGAAAATATAGAACAAGGCCAGTGCTCCTATTAGTATATTAATGTCATGGTGCATGTATTCTGTGACCAATATACAAACTGGCTGCAAGTCATCATTTAAGGTTTTTTAAATCACTTTTCTTTTTTTTGTCTTGTGGTAGTAGATGCCCTTTTTGGTGCCAAATCATCCACCAGCAAAAACGTAACCTCACATGGATTGTCCCTAATAGAGATGAGCGAACATTTTCGGAAAATATTTGTTTTTTTCAAATTCGGCACGAATGTTGCTCATTCAGATTCATGTTCGGATTCCCGAGCCTTTTGAGCAAAAATCAGCCCGAACACGAAAATCCCTGGTTTCCCAAGCCGTCATCTGTGTAACAGCATGAGAAACAGGGGCTGTGATCGGTGGTACATCGTTACGGCGGGTCACAGCTCTGCAAGATCACGCTGTGAGATGTCAGTGTGATTCTGCAGCTGTGACAGTGACTCGCTGTAAAAAGCTTACCGCGGGTCATAGGCATTGGCTGAGGAGACTACTACCTCCATCAGCCAGCGCCTGATGTCACTAATGACCGCGAGCACAAGCGTCGATAATGGGAGGAGCACTCTCTCATCAGCCGGCGCTTGCGCAGTGAAAGTAACGAAAAAAAAGAAGTTAAAATTAATAAATATTTATTTAAAAAAAATAACAAACATATTATACTGACCCACACCTAATCGGCGTTGTTCTCATCCTTTGTAAAAAAAAAATTAAAAACACCATATACTCACCTTAACGCTTAGTCCCCGATGCCCATGTCTCCTATAATAAATAAAAAATAATAAACCACCATAATCCTCACCTATCCACCGTAGTCCAGGTAATCCCGAGTGTCCCTCGGCGATGTCACTGATAGCACAGCCACATCCGGAGATGTGACTGTGCTATTCAGCAGCCAGCGATACACTGACAGGAGCGCTATCGCTCTTGCAGTGTATCACAATGAGCTACCATGAGAGAGGTCACACAAGTTTATCAGCTGATGATCTCGTGTGACCTCACTTACTGCACTGCTGTGAGAAAATTCTCATGCAGCAGTGGTGCCATTAGTGAGGTCACCGGAGCTCTCACCTGATTGAACTCCAGTGACCTCACTCACTGCAGCTCAGCGCTGTACATTGACACAGGAGTGATTACACTCCTGTGTCAGTATATAGCCAGCTGTCTTGTAGAGCAGTCACATCAGTGACTGCTGATGTGACTGTCCTTCAAATGATCGCCGTGGGACACTTGGAATTATGTCATCACAATGGACTGGTGAGGAATATGGTTGCTTTTTGTTTTTGTTTTTTTACAGGCGACAATGGCTTCAGCGGATTAGGCATTAGGTGAGTATACAATGTTTTTTTTATTGTAGAATAAATTATTAAAACCGTGTGGACTTTTATTTCAAATAAAGGATTTTTTTCAGGCCACGTGTTTATTTCCAAACTTTACTATGGGGTTAGTAATGGGGGCGTCTTATAGATGTCACTCCATTACTAACCTGGGTTTCATGTCAGCTGCCAATACAAGGCTGACATGAACCCCAACCCTATTACTCCACTTGTCACCACACCAGGGCAAATGGGAAGAGTGGAGGCTAAGAGCCAGATTTGGGGCATCTTATGGATGCACCATTTCTGGGGCCACTGAGGGCTGATATTATTAGCCTCAGAGGGGGCCAAGATCCATGGCCCCTTCCCTGGCTATTAATATCAGCTCACAGCTGTCTGTTTAGCCTTTGCTGGTTAGATTTTATAGGGGGACCCTATGTCAATTTTTTTCTGGGGCCCCCTGTAATCTAGTCAGTAAAGGCTAAACAAACAGCTGTGAGCTGTTATTAATAGCCAGGTAACATCTTTGGCTAATGGCCCCCTCCCTGGCTAGTTATTACTGCGGGTCACTGTCACAGTTGTGGGATCATGCTGACATCTGACAGCGTGATTCCCCCCAACGCTGTGACCCGCTGCTACCACAGATCACAGCTCCTGTTTTCCGTACTGTCATGCAGATGACAGCACAGGAAACCACTGATGTTCGGGGCCCTGTTCTGGTTCGTGTTTAGGCTCGGGTGCCCGAACACAAATCTTTTTTTGATGTTCGGGTTTAGTCAACGAACTTAAACATCAAAACGTTCGCTCATCTCTATTCCCTAACTCTAGTAACTCACCTTTCTGTGCCTAACCTGGCCTCAGATGAGAAAGGAAAGAGATAAGATCCAGGTTTAGCTCTAATTAAAACTTGTCTAGGAAAGATGGGTGCACTGCCCAGGGGAAAGCAACTCTTAAAGAAATATGTTGTTAAATATTGCATTGGCGACTAAAAATAATATTTTAACCAATATGTTGCATATTTTTTTGCAGCTGTAACAGATGCCAAGATTTGGGTCTTGGATAGGCAGGTTTTCCAAAACATTATGATGAGTTCAGCACAGGCTCAGCATCAGGAATATTTCAGCTTTCTCCGCAGGTAATTTAATAAAATGGTTTTATACAAACCTAGCTTTTTTGTGTTCTAAAATAAGACAATGAGCTGTGACCCCTACAGAAAAGGCAAATATATACAGAGAAAACATGAGACCACCAATATCTGTGAAAGACTCCAATCATGATCTATGTGTTTCTTTGGTAAAAGACAACAAACAAGGCAAGTTTAGTTAAATCTGGCAGACATACTTATTTCCTTCAGTCCCTTTCATAGTTCATAGTTTAAGGTTGAAAAAAGACACAAGTCCATCACCTTCAACCTATAACCTGACATGTTGATCCAGAGAAAGGCAAAAACCCCATGAGGCAGACACTAAAGGTACCATATTAGTGGAAAAATATCTTCCTGACTCCACTTACAGCAATTAGACTAGTTCCCTGGATCAAAGTCCCATCAGAGTATCTACTGTAGTTCCCATAACCTGTAATATTATAGTTTTTAAGAAAGGCTTCCAGACCCTCCTTGTACTTTTGTAGTGAATCATCCATTAAAACATAGTTGGCAGAGAGTTCCATAGTCTCATGGCTCTTACAATAGCTGTAATTATGATGAAACCTTCTTTCCTATAGATATAGAGGAAGCCCCCTTGTCATCATTGCAGGCCTAGATGTGAAAAAGATCATTAGAAAGATCTATGTACTGTCCCTTCATATATTTTTACATTGCAATAAGATCGCCCCTAAGCCTTAATTTTTCCAAGCTGAATAATAACGATCACTTGTTTTGGCATTGCAGACCTTAATAACCTTGGTCGACAAAATTGCCAACATTATTCTTAGTGTCGCTGCACTTGTGATCAGTATAGAGGCAAAACTATGTTCTTGTCATGAACATCTACGCCTCCTTTAATGAATCCTATGATTTGATTTGACTTGGCAGCAGCTGCCTGACACTGGTCTCTAAAGTTGAGTTTCTTGTTCATCCATACACCCAAGACTTTTTCAGTGACAGTTTTACCGTGTTTTACCATTTAGTACATCATTATACAAGTTGTTTCCTCTGCCCAAGTGCATGACCTTACATTTATCTACATATAACTTCAATTGCCTTTTGTCAGCCCAATTCTTCATCTTACATAAATCCCCCTGCATTATGAAATTATCCTCCTCTATGTTGATTACCTTGCAAAGTTTAGTATTGTATGCAAATAATACAATTTTATTCTGTATGCCCTTTACAAGGTCATTAATTAAATATTTTAAAAAGTACATGTCCCAATACTGATTTCTATGGTACCCCAGTGTTGCCTGTGGCCCAATCACAGTGTATCCCATTAATAACCACCCTCTGTTTCCTATCATTTTGCCAGGTGGTTAACCTGACTACTTGGGATGAGCGGACCCATGGAAGTTTTGGTTCTGGTACCTGACCCGAACTTTATTCCAAAGTTCGGTTCGGGTACCATAGCTGTATCCGAACTTGAACCAGAACCCAAACCTCATTGAAAACAATGAGGACCAAAACTTTTGATCTAGAAAATATTCTCTCTTCTCTCTCTCTCTTGTATCTCCCTTGTATCTCAGACTTGCCCCGGAACTCCAAACATTGTAATGTACTTCCGGGGAAAGTTCGTGTTCGGCGTGTAGCACCGGCACTAAAACTGTCCGGTACGAACTCCGAATTTTAAACTTCGGGTTCACTCATCTCCACTGACTACACATATTTCAGCCTAGTCTCATTGTTCTCATTCTTCTTGCCAACCACAAAAATTTAAGCTATAATACTGGGAACAGATAAAAGCACATTTTTAGGATAAGGCTATATAGGTCGGTAGAAAAAGAAAAGGAACATTTTGGATCAATAATTTTTGAAAAGTTATTATATATATATATAAATATATATATGTATATATTACTTTATATAATAATCTAGCATTACGGAAGTTAGAGATTGACTGTAGGTTGTTGTTTGCGTTATGAAGCTTAGATATATCTTCTTATAATGCTGTCTGTGCATCTGTTAATGTAATCTTCTGCTTGCTTTCATTCCTATCTGCAAGCTGCAGCACTTCATACTGAGAGGCCATTATCTGTAAACTGTCAGATGACTTATTAATCATACCACAATCTTAATTCTAATAATGCCTTCCTCTGAGGAAGCATAGGTGCTTCCATTATTAGTTCACTAATGCAAATCTAAGGTTGAGGAAAGGTATTATCATCAAAATACAAGTCGATTACTTAAATGATCCTGCAGGCAAAGACAACAATTCTCTAAACTCAATGCAGACTATTTCAAGCCACTGTACCAAAATGGACACTGAACAGGGGAAGACGATGGATAATCTTTATGTATCTGGGACACAGAGTCGCTGCCTATTACAAGTCATGTGCTGGAGCGATGTGATGTCTTCTCTTACACTCAACACTGACTCTGAGGAAGTCATTAAGAAGTGTGGGCAACTTCCATTACTGCGAAAGAGTAGGAGAAAAATCTTTATTAACGGAGACAAGAAGTGGCAAATGTATTACAGAGCTGTCAAAGTAGATTTGAAATGCTCGTTCCAAGAATATAACTGTTTTTTAATAATTCTTTTTTTTTTCTAGTGTTTCATTGTTAAAAGATTTACCGGAGGAGAAGCTTTCCAAGATAGTAGACTGCCTGGAAGTTGTATGTATTTACTGAATGATTGATAAATATGATAGATTAATACTATATATAGAGTATATTTGCATTACTAATAGAAGCCCGTTCTTTTGTGATATATGCCATATTCTAATGTACAAAATGTAGCAGAGCTGACTTTGGCAAATGTTTTCCAACATTTTCTACTATTGAGATTCAAGTGTACATTGCAACGATTAAGAAAAATGTGAATGCACCATCCACATAGCAATCAGAATAATCACTCTCAATATTTATTGCCATGTCTAAGTCCTCCTTAAAGGGAATGTGTCACTCGATTCATGGAGCCCAAACTACAGGCAGCATCAATCAGATCCTGCCTGGACGACTGCAGCAGCCAAAAATTCCGGAGAGTTTCAGAGAAAACATAGTTTGTAGAGCGATGAACTATAAGGAGAGACGAGACTAGGGCTGATAATGTCTGAATCTGTAGTATTATATTATTCATAAATACCATGCACTGTATTTCAAGGCCCATGCCCAAGGGTGAGATATGTAAAAGTGGATGGCAGCGGAGTCCCAACCAAAGGACTCGTGTCTGTAACTATCTTATCTACTGCCTACAATTCTGCACAAGTGATAACACGTGGCGGAACAGAGTCACTGCTTGCACTTGGTAAACTGGGAGCATCATTTTCACTTCAATAGATGAGGACATTTACGTCATCCACAGTTTATACTGCTGATCCATAGGCCGGGGCTGGAAATGCAGCACAGCAGCAAACTCGTGTTTAGTTAAATCAGAACATAACAGTTTAGGGCATTTTTGAGATTTGACTAGAAAGTGGAAACCTCTTTCCTGCTTGTGTTTAATATTGGCTACGGAAGAGGAGAGAGTCCATTTTACAGCTGGACATAGAATAAGACTTTAAAGTCCCTCTTGAAGCAGAGGCATACATTGCTATAGAGAAGTTATATATATATATATATATATATGTATATTTATATATATGTATATATACATATATATGTACATATATGTGTATATATATATGTGTATATATATGTGTATATATATATGTATATATATATATGTATATATATATGTATGTATGTACCAGGACCTGGCAGTTCATGCAGTAACTGTTGTCTTAAAGCGGTTCTCTCATCATTTAGTTTCAGAAGGACATTGCTCCCCTGCCTCACGGCTTTTTGCTTACCAAAGAAAGTACAGGACTCTTTACAAAAATTAAATGGCAAAGTTGCTTGCTTTACAGGCACTTAGTAATTTTAACCATTTGTCAAAACCAGAAAAAAACAGACATCTTTAGCTAACACATATCCTGGGCAAGACCACTTATACTAATGCAGACCTCAGACCAGCACCCATAAATATTGACCAAAGAGACCCTAGAATATTACATAGAATATTACAGACTCCAGATCTGACCCCCTAATCAAATACAGACCCCAGACAAGTCTCTGTTACTTTATCCAAACTCCATAGACTTACATAGTAACTCACATTCTCCTCCCCTGTGGAGCCTCCAGCTATTGTCATGTAACCTTACTCTATAGGTCCTGTGAGGGATCAGCTCTGGGTAGACACAGGTTTACACAGTGATGCAGTTCGCAGGTTCAAACAAACTGGTGGTTTATTAAGTGTCCATAAACCAGTCAGGAAACTAAATATAACAACCTCTTTCAGGCTCAAAAAAGGTATAACAGAACAAAACTCAAAATAACCAGTCCATACGGCACGGCCTCAGCCGTTTAAATGAAGTGATTTTCCTTTCCTTCAGCAGGGCATGAGCAGCACATGCAAGGCCTGCTCACCTTACACAACACACAGACTGGGACAGACCCAGCTGTCTTAGATCAGGACATTTCAAGACCTGGACTGGAGGTAAGTGAGCAGCTGATCCCCCCAGCTCTTTCAGCTGCTCATAAAACCCGGGCTGTAATCCGGGCCCATTAAATACCTCTCAGCACTATCTGTGCTGGAGCCTTCTCTCCGGGTCCTACATGACCGAGGCTTGTTACCTCGGGGACACATACATCCTGTCCACGACCTGTCCGGCTGCAACCTTACAGTCCTTTAAAAGTAATGAGACCTGCTCATTTGTGTGAGGAATCATTCCAGAAAGCGCCCCCTAAAGCTTAGCTATGCACCGGGCATATGCCATGGTTGCCCCTTCCCCAACAAGGGGCTGTGCTAATAGGCACACTGTATTATTTAAATCAGGTTTTTAGAATAAACATTCATGCAATATTTGAATGTTTTATGTGACTATTCATACAGTCGTATTATGTAGCTCACATGTGAGATTTGCTATATAGATTGGGACAGGGTCAGCAGAGTCATCTCATTGTTAGAGGGAAGATAATGACATCTCTTTTGTACTTATAAGGCACAATGGCAATGCTATACACACAGATCAGACTCTGAATGCATTTCCTTTGTCACTCTGTGGCGCCCCTCAGGGTTCGGTCGCCACAGAGTTATTGCATCTCATCCAGAGATGTGGTACCTCTCTCTCAGGTAAGGAAGGAGTATGGCTCAGGACCCTAACGCTACATCCACTACACCACATTTCCGGGGGACAGGGCGAGATTGCTCCTAAGGGAGAGCACAGTCCCTGATCCCTGGCTGGAGTGGGGAGGAACCAAGTAGAGAGGGGGAACTATGTAGTGGATGGGTGGAGGACGTAGATCCTGGGAGCACTTGTAGTAGGAGGTATAAGAGGGAGGAACCATCTTAGTTCAGTGAGTCAGTTCCAGTCAGACAGTCTGAGGAGAATTGACAGGAGCAGAGGCTCTGCATGAGCTCTGCTCCAGAGGCGGGCCTAGCCAGGAGGCCTGAGCCTGAGAGGAGAGGGAGCAGGAAGGCTCCAGGAACCGAAGGGACCCTAGGGGTACGGGCCGTGCAGCAAGCCACCCGTACGCCCGCTGCTAACAGGAGGTAGAGGGGTCAGGCCAGATAAGGGGAACCGGTCCCCCAATAGCACAGAGCTACAAGGCCCAACTAGGAAACCGGAGGTTGCAGCATTTCAAGTACTGCAGGCCACAAGTCCACACCAGTACACTAAGTAGGTGGCCGCATAGGACCCAGGGGATGGAACACACGTCGCCCGCCATGGCCCCAGGACACCGGATAGAAGTGCTGCTGGGTGTGAGGTGCAGGGAGCAGGCCAGAGAGAAGACACACAGAAGGGGGTCCTGTAATATGCTCCGGAGTTAACTGAGGGTCGACCGAGCCCCTCACTGCGTGAACACAGGACGCAGTGGGCCCCCCCTACACTGGCCCTGTATCTGGAACTGCTATAATCGTGAGTAAAAGACCTGGGACTGCACTATCTGACTCCGTGTCATTACTGACTACCTGTACCTTAACCACCATCATCCACACACGCTGCCCTGAAGCTCCACTCTTCCTGTGGGGAGTCACATCACCTTGCTGCATATACCATCAGCTTCAGTGGACTGCTCCGCAGCAGCGGTTCCCAATAACCGCATCCCACAGGTGGCGTAGTCAGACTATATATAATAGACACCTATAGAATACCCTGGTTTGACCGACCTGGGTCACGGACCGGGTCACCGCCACGGTGACTACAACCCCCAGCATCTACAGGCCCGGCTCCGGGTACCCCCACGGCCCAGGGGGCGCGTCAACTCCATCGTCTCGGGATGAGGGGACTATGCTCAATCCATTAAAAGAATTCTGTCATCTGATTTTTTGCTACCTCATCTGCAAGCAGCATGATGTATGTTCGAAGACATGGATTCCAGCAATGTGTCACATAATGGGCTGCTTGCTGTTATTTTGCTAAAATCACAGTTTTATCCGCCACAGACCTATCAGTTACCTAAATGTTGAGCTCTGTATAACTTCGTCCCCAACACTGTGTACACTGTGCATAGGCAAATAATTGTCAATCAGCGAAGTGGGTGGGTTTATACAGAGCTCATGAATATGGAAGACTATATGGAAAGGGATTTACTAGTCCTCTAGGGATAGTCTCCTTATGATTAAACAGTGAATTTATCAAAATTACACCAAGCTGCCCAGTAAGTGACAGATCATTGTAATCAGGGTCTTTCTCTCTACTTTAAGCTGCTGTCAGATTTGGAGGCGAAAACCTGATGACAGATTCCCTTTACTGTAATCATCTATAACTCCCATTGTCATGTACAGACAATACAGGATGTACTGTGCCTCAGGGAAGTTTTTTAAAAATTAAAAATAATTAGCTGCAACAATTAACAAACAGAACAAAACATTATTTCCATTCGACAGACTTACATCTAATTAAAGAAAGTGAAATTAAATACTTGAGACATTACCTTCAAACAATGGATATTTTTCACAGCTTCACTGCATGCTGGGTTCTCCAAGGTTCGGCAAAATGAGCGTAATGAATCAAACTAGTCTCTGTTCTCTCTGGGGTACAAGAAGACACCTATAGGCCTCAGTTGTCCCCAAGTCATTAGTCAATTAGATTATTTAACAAACTGTAGGAAGAAGTGTGATTAAAATTTCAGCGTTCGTAGAGTGAAGATGTGATGTTATGCTGACACGGCACTATGTTGGCACACTCCTCATTAAGAATAAAGAGCAATCACGATTTAGGAGCTGGTGAGAGCAGCGTTGCTTGACTAATTGTTTGTCCCTTACTGGGCAAATGACTCATTCTTTATCAGACACGTGCGCATAATCCAAGCACTGCTGATCTGAATTTCTATATAGTTTTTTTCCTTTGGGTTGCACGGTTATGTGACACCCCAGGGGTCTGGTTGCCACAGTAATAGAGATATTACGTCTCCCTGTTTTTGGTGAAATGGACACCCTTGTTTTCTTGAAAAACTGCACCCGGTTGCGGACACGCCGTGACCATCCTAATGTTTTTCTTTATTGCGTTGTTTCTGTTTGTAATTTGTTATGTTTACAAAAGTATGTTTAGTCCCGGAGTACTAAATTTTACTAGGGGGGAATGTGACACCCCAGGGGTCTGGTTGCCACAGTAATAGAGATATTACGTCTGAGAGCAGGTGGGAGGTCTCTTGGTCAGGAATCCTATGCATGCCACACCTCCTGCCCAGTCCTCGGAGGGGAAGAACTTCCCCTATATAAAACTGGGGCTGAGGCAGGGTTAGTGAGTAGAGAAGAGTAGAGAGAAGAAGAGGAGCAGCATAGGAAAGAAAGATCAGGAGCTCTGTGGGAGCAGTGCTAAAAGGAATCAGGGGCTGGCAGCTGAAGAGCTCGCCCTGATTGAAGAGTTACCACCGGACCCGGAGTCCGAGGCTGTGGGGATTAACCCAGACCCAGCAGCAGAAACCGCCCAGCAGGGGATTTCAGGTCCTCTGGCCAAGAAACCCGTAGGCACGGTCACACGCGTGGGACCAGCACCGCCGTCGTGGAGCGAAAGCCACTAGAAGGCCCCGAGTCACCGGCCATACAGGTGAGCACCTCACGGTACACTCAGGGACGTGGGCTACCTTTACCCGCCTCTAGCAAGGAAGCCAGAAGAGTACAATTAGTTGGGGAGGCCTACAATTCCGCCTGGCCAAGGGGGATCCCATCTGCTCAAGGACTGACCAGGCCCCGACCGCTAGCCAGTACTCCGGGAGGGTCTATCTTTGTCACCAGTAAAGACCCTGAACTACACCGCATCGTCTCTGAGTGGTTCCTGCTACCCCCATCATCCACGTCGGCTGCCCTGAGGCCATACCCCTCCCGTTGGGGGTTATACCATCTACGCTGCACTATCCTACCACCGGCCTCAGCGGTCTGCCCTGCAGCGGCAGCTCCATAGCTGCATTCAACGGGTGGCGTAGTCGTCCTACATCTACTGCTAATATACCGCCACTCAGCTTGACTCCCTGGGCACGGACCGGGTCACCGCCACGAGACTACTACCCCTATCAGATCCGGCTCCTGGTAGGCTCCCGCGTGCGCAACGCTACTCAGCACAGGCCCAGGGGCGCGTCAGCTTTTGGCGTAGTCGGCAGGATTACGTGCCCGCAACCGCCGGGTACTGCGTGCCTGAAAAAGAGACTTTTAAACTAACCTGTGGTGAAGATTCCCGCCATCCGGCACCATCTTCAGCCTTCTTCCCGCCATCCGCGAAGATTCCCGCCATCCGGCGCCATTTTCAGCCTTCTTCCCGCCTTCCGTGGAGTTTTCCCGCCGTTGGACGCCATCTTGAAGACGCCGCGCAGGAAGAAGAGGGGCGTGGACTCCGAAAGCGCGCGAGAATTGAAGCCCCGCCTCACGTCCAGACGTCGGGTAAGGTCCTGGAAGGAGCCCAGCAGACGCTGACGTCACAGGAGCGCGACGGGAGGTCCTCAACCCTGACGATCCACTGCGGAGCCGCGGCCTACGGAAGAGGATCATCGCAAGGTAGGCCACGGTCCACTAGGGGAGAGGAAGATGTCGGATACGGAGGAGAGCTTCACTGCCTCAACCTCCGCCAGCGCCAGCGCTGCTGCAGTCATGCCTTTTACCATGCCCTATATCCCGGGAGCAGCCTGGCTACCCCAATACTGAGGGGAGTCACATACCCTGAATGACTTTAGAGAAAAGCTGGATAGCCTCTTCCAGGTGTACCCCCTCACAGAAGAGCAAAAAGTGAGCATCCTGGTGGCCCAACTAACCGGGGCAGCCCAAAGGGAGGTAAAGTCCTGGCCACCTGGGAGGAGGACTGTCGCGGGGATACTAACCCGGCTGAGGGACACCTTTGATACCCGCACCTCAGCCGAGATTAAGCTTAAATTCTATGGGTGCAAGCAGCGAGCACATGAGAGTATAAGGGACTATGCACTAAACCTACAAGAGGCCCTGAGAGCCATTAAGCAGACCGACCCTGACGGCGTGGGAAACGAGGACAGGCTGTTGACCGAACAATTTATAGAGGGACTGTATTGCAATGTCCACCGAACCCAGTTGCGGGCCATAGCCTTACAGGATCCTCATCTGGACTTTGCACAGTTCAAGGACAGAGCCATCCGGGTGCTCCGAGAACCGGCACCGGGTGGCGTTGTGACCCACAGGCGCCCAGCTATCACTTACCACCAGGAGGCGGCGCCCTTGTCGGCAGGGCCTGTGGGGGCTGATGCGCAGGCTTTGAACAATGACCCGGCTCCAGACCTGCACCATCAGGTCCAAGAGCTAGCTAAAAGCGTTGCTGCGCTAACCCGAACTGTGCAGTCTTTACAGGTTTCCACTCCGGAGGACATCCCGTGGCGTCGACCAAGGAGGACCCCACCGGCCAGAGGAAGACCCAGCGACCGATATAACGAGGACGGACAACCCATCTGCCGCCGCTGCAATCAACCCGGACATATGGCAAGGTACTGTCCTTTAAACTGGCACAACCTGGGGTAGAGGGCCAACCCCCAGGAAAAAGATCACCAGGCCCATCGAGCTGGCGCGACAAATATGTGGGAGGACGTCCAGTCTTGCCTGTGGTACTGGATGGCATTCCTATGAGTGCCCTACTGGACACCGGGTCACAGGTCACCACCATCCCGTACGTGCTCTTCAAGCAGTACTGGAATGACTCGGATATAACCCGCTACCCTGACGACGACTTGAGTATTATTGCCAGCAATGGTCAACCCGTGCCGCAGATCGGATTTAAAGAGGTGACCATTAAAATCGGTAGAGTCGAACTGGCAGCACAGGGACTGATCATTGTGGACATTGACAAGCGTGAGAGTCACCCAAAGATAACTCTAGGAACTAATGTGATTGAAAATTGTCTTGCAGAGGTGATTTTCATTTTACAGCAGGTTGCCAAGAACGCCAGCTTCGGCCAGCAGCGAGTGCTCCAGAAAGAGATCCGGGCACTGATGCGACGGCAACAAGTGGAACTCTCCGGCGGTGAGATTGGTAGCGTAAGAATGTGTGACCCTTTCCCTATTGCCATACCCCCGAAAAATGAAATGATGATTTGGTGCCGGGCAGCTATTGGTCTGAGAGGTAGAGATTACCAGGCCATGGTAGAGCCAGTCTACTCAGACAGTAGGCCCACCATTTTGACAGCCCGGGGGGTAGTTGATGTACGCCATGGGAGGGTACCCGTTCGCATAATAAATATTGGGAAAAGGGAAGTATACCTGCCCCGGTATGCTACGCTAGCCAAATTATATCAACCAAAATTCTATACAGTCTGTGGAACCCTTGCCTCCATCTCATCCGGAGGAAGGTAACGGCTCTGAGAAAATAATGGAGGATTGGTGTCAGCAACTACATTTGGGTACTGACTCCACTCCCTCCCACCAGAAACAGGGAGTCTACCGGGTGGTTCAAGAGTACGAGAGAGTGTTTAGTAAACACCCGTTAGACTTCGGGCGAGTCAAGGGGGTAGAACACCACATCCCCACGGGTAGACCATCCTCCCATAAAAGAGAGGTATCGGCACGTACCCCCTGCACACTACCAACATGCCAAGGGGATGCTTAGAGACATGAAGGAGGCTGGGGTAATCAGGGATAGCTGTAGCCCCTGGGCAGCTCCACTAGTCTTGGTCAAAAAGAAAGACAACACCATGAGAATGTGTGTAGATTACCGGAAAATTAACCGTATCACACACAAAGATGCGTACCCCTTACCAAGAATAGAGGAGTCTTTGGCTGCTTTAAAATCTGCTAACTTCTTCTCCACCTTGGATCTCACTAGCGGGTACTGGCAGGTTCCTGTAGCAGAGGCGGATCGGGAGAAGACCGCATTCACCACCCCGATGGGACTTAGCGAGTTTACCTGCATGCCGTTTGGACTCTGCAACGCACCAGGAACCTTCCAGCGACTGATGGAGTGCTGTCTGGGACACCGGAACTTTGAGACGGTCCTGTTATACCTGGACGATGTCATCGTCTACTCCAAGACCTACGAGGACCACCTGAAGCACCTGGCGGAAGTGTTTGAAGCTCTGGCAAGTTACGGCCTAAAGGTGAAACCCTCCAAGTGTCACCTCCTGAAGCCAAAGGTGCAGTACCTGGGACACGTGGTGAGTGCTGACGGAGTGGCTCCCGACCCTGATAAGATCACCGCAATTAAGGAATGGCCAAGCCCCTCCAGCGTAAAGGAAGTGAGGCAGTTCCTCGGGTTGGTAGGCTACTACCGAAGGTTCATTCCCGGTTTCACCAAAAAGGCAGCTCCTATGCAGGACCTCCTGATAGGCCAGTCCAGGAAGGCCAAGAACCAGAAGCCACCCTTCAGATGGGAGAAGCTGGAAGAAGAGTCCTTCCGCCAGCTGAAGATGGCCCTCACGGGGGATGAAATCCTGGCGTACCCTGATTATAGCCAGCCCTTTATCCTCTACACCGACGCCAGTAACATCGGGCTAGGAGCCGTACTGTCCCAGATCCAGCAGGGGAAGGAACGGGTAATTGCTTACGCCAGCCGAAAACTGCGACCCACCGAAAGAAACCCTGAGAATTACAGCTCATTTAAGCTAGAGTTCCTGGCAGTGGTGTGGGCAGTCACCGAATGCTTTAAGCACTACCTTGCTGCTTCCCGGTTCACCGTGTACACGGATAACAACCCGTTGACACACCTGGACACTGCAAGACTCGGTGCCCTAGAGCAGAGATGGATGGCCCGCTTGTCCAACTATGAGTTTACAATCAAATACCGGGCAGGACGCTCCAATACCAACGCAGACGCCCTGTCCAGGATGCCAAACCTACCGGACGTAGGGGAAGATTCAGAGGAACTGGAAAAAGTTGAGCTCCCCGCGTTCCACCGTCATGGGACTATCCAGTATTCCCACCGTGTAAGAAGTAAGCAAACCGCTACGTTCAACCCCTTACCTCATTACAACTGGGTGGAGACGCAAGACAGTGACCCTGCCATCCGTCTGGTAAAGGAGATGCTGACTCGGCCAGATGCACGCCTTGACCCAGACGCTCCGGAGGAAGCCAAGCAACTGTGGGCTGAGAAGAGTCGACTGTTCCTTTACAAGGGAAAGTTGTGCCGCAGAATGGTTAACTCCCGGACGCATGAACTAATCTGGCAAGTAGTGGTGCCAAGAAGAGACGCAGCTATGGTGATGGAGGCATATCACGACGGAGCTGGGCATTTCGGATGGAAGAAGCTGGAGTTTCTGCTGCGCGGGCGGTTCCATTGGGTAGGCATGAGAGGAACCATCGAGAGGTGGTGCAGAGACTGTGGCCCATGCAACTTAAGAAGGAGGGACCGAGCCAGCCAGAAGACTCCCCTGCGGTCCATCATCACCAGACAGCCATTAGAACTGGTAGCCTTGGATCATGTAAAACTGACTCCAAGCAGAAGTGGCTACGTCTACGCGTTAACCATCGTGGATCACTACTCCCGGTTCTTGGTTGTCGTCCCCGTCAAGGACTTAACGGCTCAAACAGCAGCTAGAGCCTTCCAGCAGCACTTCTGCCGTCCGCACGGATACCCGGAGCAGGTGCTGACGGACCAGGGGCCTGCCTTTGAAGCGGAGGTCTTCCAGGAGTTCTGCACCCTGTATGGATGCCGGAAGATTAGAACAACACCCTATCACCCGCAAACTAATGGACTTTGTGAGAAAATGAACCAGGTGGTGATAGATCTCCTGAAAACATTGCCCCTGGAGGAACGCAGTCTGTGGCCTGAGAAGCTGCCTGACCTGGTGGACCTATACAACCACATCCCTGTAGGTTCCACCAACTGTACCCCGGCTTACCTAATGAGGGCAAGACCTGGTAAGCTTCCTGTTGATCTGGAGATGGGAGTCCTGACACCCGAGGACACTTCACCAGAAGCAGACTGGGACACAGAGAGGCAGCAGCAGTACCGGAAAATACAGGAGAGCGTGGAGCGAAGTCTCTGTCAAGCTAGGGAAAGACAAGAGAAAACTTACAACCAGTATGCTCCCGCTGTTCCCCTGGTGCCCAGAGAGCAGGTCTTGAAGAGGAAAAGACGGCTCCACAAGTTGGACGACCAGTGGGAGAAGGACCCGTACACCGTACTGCCCTCAAGCCACGACAACCCAAAGATCTGTACAATCAGTAAAGACGGAGGGGAAACCACAGCCATTGTATCCCGGGATCACCTGAAGAAGTGTCCTGAACAGCTACGGAACCCTGAAGAGGAACAAGAAGACCCTCGACCCATAGAGGAAAGGGAAGATATGGTTAATACTGTGCTCGGAGACTTCCCTCGGTCTTGGACTCAAGTCAATGGTGCTGTTGTGGTACCCGTCCTCACGTTCCTCCAACCAGCATCCCAAGTGCCTACGGAGACACAGGTAGAACTGGAAGAACAGCCGGTCCAGGAGGCAGAAGGCCCCGCACAAGCAGACCAGGAAAATCAACCCTCTGCTTATAGTGAGCCTGCCATACCCCTAGTGAGCCAAAGAGTCCGTAGACGGCTGCCCAGTTTCCCTTGACAGCTCCTATACCCTGTAGCTCAGGACCAGTCAGCCAGCTCCGTAGGTCCACTAGGGTCACTAGAGGCCAGCTGCCCATACGGTGGAGGATCTAAATGTTCAAGTTATTTTATTAATGTTTACCTGTTTATTGTTGCTTGTGTATAATTATGTGTTTCTAGTTATTTATAGGAGTCTTTGGTGGATTTACCGGGAATCCTTTGTGCATATAGTTGGAGCGTAACCCAGGACGGACTAAAGACTGTTAAGGACTCAGGGCAGGACAGACCCCTACCTGGTTACGTCTCCCTGTTTTTGGTGAAATGGACACCCTTGTTTTCTTGAAAAACTGCACCCGGTTGCGGACACGCCGTGACCATCCTAATGTTTTTCTTTATTGCGTTGTTTCTGTTTGTAATTTGTTATGTTTACAAAAGTATGTTTAGTCCCGGAGTACTAAATTTTACTAGGGGGGAATGTGACACCCCAGGGGTCTGGTTGCCACAGTAATAGAGATATTACGTCTGAGAGCAGGTGGGAGGTCTCTTGGTCAGGAATCCTATGCATGCCACACCTCCTGCCCAGTCCTCGGAGGGGAAGAACTTCCCCTATATAAAACTGGGGCTGAGGCAGGGTTAGTGAGTAGAGAAGAGTAGAGAGAAGAAGAGGAGCAGCATAGGAAAGAAAGATCAGGAGCTCTGTGGGAGCAGTGCTAAAAGGAATCAGGGGCTGGCAGCTGAAGAGCTCGCCCTGATTGAAGAGTTACCACCGGACCCGGAGTCCGAGGCTGTGGGGATTAACCCAGACCCAGCAGCAGAAACCGCCCGGCAGGGGATTTCAGGTCCTCTGGCCAAGAAACCCGAAGGCACGGTCACACGCGTGGGACCAGCACCGCCGTCGTGGAGCGGAAGCCACTAGAAGGCCCCGAGTCACCGGCCATACGGGTGAGCACCTCACGGTACACTCAGGGACGTGGGCTACGTTTACCCGCCTCTAGCAAGGAAGCCAGAAGAGTACAATTAGTTGGGGAGGCCTACAACTCCGCCTGGCCAAGGGGGATCCCATCTGCTCAAGGACTGACCAGGCCCCGACCGCTAGCCAGTACTCCGGGAGGGTCTATCTTTGTCACCAGTAAAAACCCTGAACTACACCGCATCGTCTCTGAGTGGTTCCTGCTACCCCCATCATCCACGTCGGCAGCCCTGAGGCCATACCCCTCCCGTTGGGGGTTATACCATCTACGCTGCACTATCCTACCACCGGCCTCAGCGGTCTGCCCTGCAGCGGCAGCTCCATAGCTGCATTCAACGGGTGGCGTAGTCGTCCTACATCTACTGCTAATATACCGCCACTCAGCTTGACTCCCTGGGCACGGACCGGGTCACCGCCACGAGACTACTACCCCTATCAGATCCGGCTCCGGGTAGGCTCCTGCATGCGCAATGCTACTCAGCACAGGCCCAGGGGCGCGTCAGTTATATGCTCTCACAATTTAGACAGTTCTATTGTACAACATAGTGAAGAAGAGCTATAGTTCAAGCATGTGATACATTATTGTAAAATTGTACTATACTATTCTGATATACTAGAGGATAGGCTTCATGGAAAAATCCCTAATAACCCTGTGGTAGGCATATACATATGGCTAAACTTCAAGTAGGAAAAACAGGTGACACAAAGTTCCTCTTTGTATATCATCCGTTACACGAACGCTGAGCATCCCAGGTGCATGGGACGTTCTGCGTTCTTCCTCCCCAACTTACACTTTGCACAATGTAATGAATGATTTACAATACAGCAAACGTTAGGCCGTTGGTGAGCTCCACTTGTTTTTCCTATTTTAAATTTCAGATAAATTGTAACTTTACATGGAAGCGAAGCACTAACGTGAATGCTTTAGGTGTATCTGTGAGGTACTCTTTGAAGGAAGATCATTGGTTGTGCAAATTGCCTCTTCAGAGAAAAAGAGGACTTGAACTCTATAGTGCCACCTATTGGAAGCAGCAATCCTACAAGTCACAATCAATCCTTTAACGAGTCTGCAAACCATGTCCTATGAGGAACGGTTGCAGGATTTGGGAATGTTTAGCTTGCAAAAAAGAAGACTGAGAGGAGACTTAATAGCTGTCTACAAATATGTCAAGGGCTGTCACATTGTAGAAGGATCATCTTTATTCTCATTTGCACAAGGAAAGACTAGAAGCAATGGGATGAAACTAAATGGGAGGAGACACAGATTAGATATTAGAAAAAACTTTTTGACAGTTAGGGTGATTAATGAGTGGAACAGGCTGCCACGAGAGGTGGTGAGTTCCCCTTCAATGGACGTCTTCAAACAGAGGCTGGACAGACATCTGTCTGAGATGATCTAGTGAATCCTGCTTTGAGCAGGGGGTTGGACCAGATGACCCAGGAGGTCCCTTCCAACTCTACCATTCTATGATTCTATGATTCTATGATTCTATGACTTAGGATAAAAGCAAAATCAGAATCTCCATTTGCAGACACAGTGTTTCGGGCTGTTGGCCCTCCTCAGTGCAAAGTATGAGAACTGATTTGCCTAGATGAGAGGCTCTGGATTGAGGTCTAAGGGGTAACATTTCTCCTTGTGGAGAGTGACACACAGAGCTGGTATGAATTGTGACAAAAAGGACTACTAAAAGTTTTAGGAGGAATATTTCTGTTCTTTAAACATAAATGTTCTAGTAATTAGATACTCAATTTCTGCACATTTTTATATCTGTATTTCGGGGGGGAATAAAGAAAGAAAATAGGTGGAAACTGCAATCAATATAATTATAAGAGCTGATTGCTGGAGATGCTTGGCACCCAGCGTACCATCATGAGATTATTATCAAGAACGGTACAGCTGGACAGTCTAGGGCAAAAGGTCTTGGATATAATCACAATGCTGGAAGAAGAACTTTTGTTTCCCTGATTATCACCCACACATGTTATCCTTGATTGCATTTCTGTGACTCAGACCTTGTCATATTCATTCTACAGGACTTTTATGACAAAGGGGATTATATCATCAGAGAAGGGGAAGAGGGCAACACGTTCTTCATAATTGCCAAAGGAAAGGTAATAATGAATCCTATTGAAATACAATGTTTCATGCTTGGCTAGTGTTTTTATTCAAAGACAAGTTTTTATGTTAACTCCAGTGTGTCATTTACTTAAAGCAGAGGTGTAACTAGAAGTTCTCTGGTTCCAATGCAAACTCTGTAACAGATCCAGAAACCTAACCCTTAATAATACCAGCGTCTTCATAAGTAGCAGAGGGGCATGTAAGCCCCCACAGGCACCTAGATACCTGATACAGGTATCTTCACTCTCTGAATTCTGATAAAATGGTATATACCATGACATAAACATGGCAGACCACATTATAGTAAGATTATAGTAAGTGGGGTCCATTGTGCATTGTTTGTGTTTGTCATGTGATATATCCAGACTTTTTCATGAATTATGGTTCAGTTACTATAATGTAACAGAAAACACATATGTGAATATACTTTTACTATCTTTACAAAAATTGGGAATTTTCATACTGGTGAATGAGAACTCGTGTTTTGTATATTGAGGGCAGGGCCATTTCATTATCATAGGCAGGAATACAATAAAGGGTTACAACTTATAAACTTGTAACAGATATCACAGAATCCTCTACTGATAATAGATTATGGTCATAGCCCACCCCCACCCCCCCCACTCCCTACAAAGTGACATCAGCACAGGTAACAGAGCAGTTATTGTACCATCATTCATTTAAGTTCAACATTTTTTTTTACAGAATAATAGAAAAAAAAAAAAGTAACACCAACAATTACCATTCTTTCCATACATAATATACAATACTCTGCAAAAGTTTTAGGCCGGTGTGTAGAAAATGCTGCAAAGTAAACATGTTTTTAAAAAATCCTAGTATAATAGTTTATTATTAGCAATTGCAAAGTGAATGAATGAAGAAGAAAATCTTAATCAAATTAATATTTTGTGTGACCATCCTTTGCCTTCAAAACAGCATTAATTCTTCTAGCAACACTTGTACATGTTTTTTGCTGGAACTCAGCAAGGAGGTCGTTCCAAACATCTTAGAACTAACCACAGATCTTCTACGGATCTAGAATTGAGCAAATTGTTCTGTATCTTAATGTAATTCCAGACAAACACGATGATGTTGAGATCAGGGCTCTGTTGGGGCCATATAATCAATTTCAGGACTCCTTGTTCCTCTTCACACTGAAGATAGTTCTTAGTGGCATTTGTTGTATCTTTGGGTTCGATATCCTGCTGCAGGATACATTTGGAGCTAATCAGATGCCTACTTCATGTTATTGCATGATGGATAAGTATCTGCCTGTATTTCTCAGTATTGAAAACTCCGTTCATGCTGACCAAATACCCCACTCCATTTACTGAAATGCAGCCTTAATTAACCTCCACCATGTTTCACTTTTACCTCCAGACACTTATTATTATGCCGCTCTCCAGCCTTTCAGAGAAAAAAAACTGTCTTCTGTAATAGCCAATATTTCGAATTTTGAGTCATCAGGCCAGAACTTTTCCCCAGTTCCTATGTTTTTGGCCTTGTTTCCACATCGAAAGTATGGCTTTTGGGGCATGATACTTCCATGAAGATCATATCTGGCCAGGCATAGATGTAGAGTAACAATAGATGGCTGTAGCTGGGTCCCACTATTTGCTGCTAGTTCTGAGCTGATGACACTGCTGGACATCTTTGAATGTTGAAGGGCAGTAAGCACGATGTGTGTCTTATCTGCTGCACTAAGTTTCCTTGGCTGATCACTGCATCTACAGTCCTCAACATTGCTCATTTCTCGGTGCTTCTTCAAAAGAGCTTAAATAGCATATCTTAAAACCCAATCTGCTTTGAAATCTTTGCCTGGGATAGATCGTGCAGATCCATAAACTACCTTGCTTTGCTCAGTCTTGGTCTTACCATGGTGTATGACCAGTGACATGAAAAAAGAACATATTTCTGGAAGTGATGAAATGGCCCCCACAGAACCCTGATCTCAACATTATTGAGTCTGTGTGGAATTACATGAAAAGACATAAGAATACTACATCCACAGAAGATCTGTGGTTATTTCTCCAGGGTGTTTAGAACAGTCTCCCTGCACCTAAAAAAGGATCCTGTTTTGAGGGCAAAGGCCCCCAAATGGTGACCACACCCAATATTGATTTGATTTTGATTTCTCTTTTGTTCATTCACTTTACATTTTTTAATTGATAAAAATAAACTATTAACACTTCTAGTTTTGAAAGCATTATTACTAGTGTTGAGCATTCCGATACTGAAATATCGGGTATCGGCCGATATTCGCGGTATCGGAATTCCGATACTTAATTCCGATACTTTTACAATATCAGATACCGGAATCGGAAGTTCCCATAATGCCTGCGCTCTGCAGTGTCTCTGAAGGATGACAAGCTGGATGGCAGCGCTCAGCTGCGATCCAGCCTGTCATCAGAATGCCATCCCAGCGTGAGAGAATTCTCCTGATTGTTTAAAAGCCGGCGGGCGGTAAAAAGTCGCCGGCATTTAAACAATCACACAGCCCCATACTGCTTCCCCGCAGCCTCCCACCCCGATCCTCCGCTCCCCTCGCCACCTCCCATCCCGATCGTAAGTTAGGACCGGGCGGGAAGCGCAGCACCAAGGAGAGGTCAGCGAAGGACCCGGGCCGGGAAGCCGGCAGTGAAAAGACTTCACCGCCGGCTTTCCCGTTCTGTGCTGCGCTTTCCCGCCGGTTATTTCAAATGAACAGCTGAGGTATCAGGTGATGCCGATCAGCTGTTCATTTGAAGTAGCCGCGGTGCCCTCAGTGGGTTCATGTGAGTTCATGCTTGACTGCATTGCATGAACTCACATGAACTTTCCCACGGCCGCACAGGTCAGCCACACCTCCCAGACCATCAGCCCGTCATGATTAGTGTGTGTGCGCGGTGTCTGTGCGATGTCTGCGAGTGTGTGTGGTGTCTGTGCGATGTCTGCGGGTGTGTACGGGTGTGCGCGGTGTCTGTGCGATGTCTAGGGTGTGTGTGCGTGCAGGCAGACATAGGCCGATGTGACACTACTACTCCCATCGGCCTATGTCTGTCCCCCGTCCACTCGTGCCAGCAGGATCAGCTCGATGGGAGCAGTAGTTCCCATCAGCCTGATCATGCTATTTAAATTGCCCTACTGTGTCCCCAATAAATTTTAAATACATTTCATTGGTGGCCAGTGGTTACCTACAATAAATTAGTTTATACATTACCTGTCCCCGCCGATCGCCACCTAAAATAAAGTAAAAAATAAAAAACTACACCTATACTCACCTAGACACCTAATTCCCCGAAGCCATCGATCTCCTGTAATAAAATATAAAATAATAAACCACAACCTTATCCTTACCCCTCCGTAGTAGTCCACGAGTGTCCCATGAAGATCTCCAGTTTAGAGCAGCCACATAGAATGTGACCGCTCTGAACCGCTGCCGCCGCTAGAATGATGGGGCCGTAAGGCAACCCCGTCATTGCATAAGCGGGTTCGCCGGAGTTCAGGCAGCGCTGCTCCGGTTAGCTCCTTTACGGCCCTGCTGTATCGTGAGAAATTCCCACGGTACAGCAGTGCCGTAAAGGAGGTCTCCGGAGCTGCGCTGACTGAATGCACTCCGGTGACCTCAATCAGTGGCTCCCGCTGCCGGGAGCGGACGTGTTCCCGGCAGCGTGAGCTTACAGCAGCCATGCACAGCTGTCACCATCTCCAGATGTGACAGCTGTGCATGGGAAATCAGCGCAGGAACGTGGACAGGTAACTATTTTTTTTTAGTAAACTAAGAATTAAATAAAATGGTGTGTTTTATTTCAAATAAATATTTTTTTTCTGGGTGTAGTGTGTGTTTTTCTTTTTAACACTTTGTAGGTTAGTAATGGGGGTGTCTTATAGATGCCCATCATTACTAACCTGGGCTTCATGGCAGCTGGCGCTGACATGAACCCCACCACTATTACCCCCTGCCACCGCACCAGGGCAGCGTGGAAGAGCGAGGCTAAGTGCCAGAATTGGCGCATCCTATGGATGCGCCATTTCTGGGGCGGCTGACGGCTGATGTTTCTAGCCTGGGAGGGGGCCAATATTCATGGCACCCTTCCTGGGCTATTAATATCAGCCCCCAGCTGTCTGCCTAGCCTTTGCTAGCTATTAAAATAGGGGGGGACCCCACGTCATTTTTTTGGGAGGGGGTCCCCCATTTTAATAGCTAGTAAAGGCTAGGTATTCAGCTGGGGGCTGATATTAGTAGTCTGGGAAGCTCCGTGGGTATTACCCCCTTCCCAGGCTTCAAACATCTGCCCCAGCCGTCGGCTTAACCTCCGCTAGAGACTAAAATTATGGGGGATCCCACGCCAATTTTTTTTTAAATAAATCCTTTATTTTAACACTAAATGACATTTGAGGAGTTAATAAAGATGCAGTCCCTAAATTATTATTTATTTTTTAATTAATTTTTCCCAAAAATTTTGACTTGGGCTTTGCCATATTTTTGTATGCCAGCCAGGTACAGCATCCAGCTTCTATGAGCGCGCCATTTTCCGGGGTGTCTGCGGACGGCAATTTGCTGCGGGGGGGGGGCAGAAAGCTTGGGCCTCCCTGCGCTGCAGATTCCATCCCCCAGCTGCCTAATTGTACCTGGCTGGACACAAAAATAGGGAGAAGCCCCACGTTTTTTTTTTTTAAATTATTTCATGAAATTCATGAAATAATAAAGAAAAAAAGGGCTTCCCTATATTGTTGTGTCCAACCAGGTACAAATAGGCAGCTGGTGGTTGGGGGCAGCCCATTCCTGCCTGCTGTACCTGGCTGGACACAAATATAGGGCGAAGCCCCACGTCAATTTTTTTTTAATTATTTCAGGAAATTCATGAAATAATTAAAAAAAAATTGATGTGGGGCTTCGCCCTATATTTGTGTCCAGCCAGGTACAGCAGGCAGGAACGTGCTGCCCCCAACCACAAGCTGCCTGTTTGTACCTGGCCGGACACACCAATATAGGGAAGCCCTTTTTTTTTTTTAATTATTTCATAAAATAATTTAAAAAAAATTGACGTGGGGCTTCGCACTATATTTGTGTCCAGCCAGGTACAGCAGGCAGGAACGGGCTGCCCCCAACCACCAGCTGCCTCTTTGTACCTGGCCGGATGCAACAATATAGGGAAGCCCTTTTTTTCTTAATTATTTTATGAATTTCATGAAATAATTAAAAAAAAAAAATACGTAGAGCTTCGCCCTATTTTTGTGTCCAGCCAGGTACAACTAGGCAGCTGTGGCCTGGAATCTGCAGCGCAGGGAGGCCCAAGCTTTCTGGGCCCCCCCCCCGCTGCAAATTGCAGTCCGCAGCCACCCCGGAAAATGGCGCATTCATAGAAGCGCCATCTTCTGGCGCTGTACCCAACTCATCCAGGGCCCTGGTGCGGTGGCTCACTGGTTAATAAAAGGGTTAGGGCCAGCTTGGCATTATCAGCTGGCCCTAAGCCCGAAATTCATGAATTTCTAGTAAAGTATTTAAAAAAAAAACACAACACCCAGAATAAAGTCCTTTAATTGAAATAAACACACAATTCTTTATTGTTCTAAATTAAACCATACTTACCATCACGCCCATTCCAGCTGAAGCCAACGATCTCAGGCAATAAATGAAAAATAATAAACCAACCTCATCCTTACCTTTCCATGGTTCCCAGGACAGCTCCAGCTCTGCTACATCGAGATGACAGGCTGGACCGCAGCAGAACGCTGCCATCCAGCCTGTCATCCCGCGGACACTGAGAAGCGCAGGCATGCTTGCGCTCCTCAGTGTCAGGTTGTGACGGCATCCAGATGAGCCGAGTCTCTCACGGTCACCGCATGCGCAGGAGAATTCTCCCACGCTGTCAGTGACGTGCATGAGGTGAGCTGAGTTCATTGTCAGCTCATCTGGATGCCGTCACAGCCAGACACTGAGGAGCGCAAGCATGCCTGCGCTTCTCAGTGTCCGTGGGATGACAGGCTGGATGGCAGCGTTCTGCTGCGGTCCAGCCTGTCATCTCGATGTAGCAGAGCTGAAGCTGTCCTGGGAACCATGGGAAGGTAAGGATAATGTTGCTTTATTATTTTATTTTTATTGCAGGAGATCGTTGGCTTCAGCTTGAATGGGTGTGACGGTAAGTTTGGTTTAATTTAGAACAATAAAGAATTGTGTGTTTATTTCAATTAAAGGATTTTATTCTGGGTGTTTGTGTTTTTTTTAACTTTGACTATGGGGTTAGTAATGGGGGTGTCTTATTGACGCCTCTCCATTACTAACCTGGGCTTGATGTCAGCTGGCATTATACGCTGACATCAACTCCAACCCCATTACCCCACTGCCACCACTACAGGGCAGTGGGAAGAGCGAGGCTAAGTGCCAGAATTGGCGCATCCTATGGATGCGCCATTTCTGGGGTGGCTGACGGCTGGTGTTTCTAGCCTGGGAGGGGGCCAATATTCATGGCCCCCTTCCTGGGCTATTAATATCAGCCCCAGCTGTCTGCCTAGCCTTTGCTAGCTATTAAAATAGGGGGGACTCCACGTCATTTTTTGGGGGGGGTCCCCCATTTTAATAGCTAGTAAAGGCTATGTATTCAGCTGGGGCTGATATTAGTAGCCTGGGAAGCTCCGTGGGTATTACCCCCTTCCCAGGCTTCAAACATCTGCCCCAGCCGTCTACTTAACCTCCGCTAGAGAATAAAATTAGGGGGAACCTCACGGCAATTTTTTTTTAATAAATCCTTTATTTTAACACTAAATGACAAGTACAGTAATCAACACTGTCACTGTACTTCTTATATATGTGACTGACATGTTTCTATTTATCTAATCTATGTGTGATTCTCTATTCTTTCTATTCTAAATTGTCGGGTACAGATGCTGAATTGCCGGCCGGCTTTTTTAAAGAGATGGTGCATGAAAACACTAATATTTTTTTAAATAAATCCTTTTACACTAAATGACAAGTACAGTAAGCAACACTGTCACTGTACTTCATATATATGTGACTGACATGTTTCTATCTATCTAATCTATGTGTGAAGCTCTATTCTTTCTGTTATAAATTGTCGGGTACCGGTATATGCCGCTGCTGAATTGCCGGCTTTTCATGTTTCACTGTGAGCACTGTTCCCATCGATTTGGGCAACCACCTCCCCCAATACATTCTACATTATTGTTAGTTGTTTTCCTTCATGTAGAATTAACCTACAAGGAAAGAAAGGGTTTATTTTCATTCCGATATTTGTGTCCCATTGACTTGCATTGGTTTCCGGTATCGGAATCGGCGATATCCGATACTTTTTGGGTATCGGCCCGATCCGATATTTCCTGATATCGGAAGGTATCGCTCAACACTAATTATTACTTTGCAGCATTTTTCCACACCTGTCTAAATCTTTTGTACAGTATTGATATTTATACTCAATGGACAAACTATATGGAATTAGGGAAATCATAGAACAGCTAGACATGTTAATGATCTGCAAATTATAATAAATTGAAAATAAAATGTTTAAAACATCTTGATTCATTCAGCATCATTTATGAGCACATCGTAGGAACAATGCGCTTACATGCCTTAGCATGTTATTAATAGTTATCTGAGGAATGTTCTGCCACGCTGAATGCACTTGGGCAAATCATCAACATCTGCTGCTGGCAGCTCTCTTTTGCAATTGTTGACCAATGGGCAACCAAGATGTGCTTGATGGCAGACAAATGCGGAGATGCTGCAGGCCATGGTAGCAGAGCTATGTGTCACAAACACCTTTTACAACTTTCATCTTATGGTAGTCAGCATGGCTGATGGGGAATAAAACAGTGCTGACAGTGCGGTGAGAGAAGAGCTGCAAGAGGTGTTGGTAATGACACATAGATGCGCTGCTCTTCACAGTAGATGCCAACAGTGAAATCACAGAGGAGAGTAGAACTGTGTGCCATTACATGTCTTACAGGAGAAAGCCTGTAATGACTTCCTCTGGGGACATGTTCTTTTTTTATCTCAATGACACTTTCTCCCTATAATTGCTCATGCATGGGAAAAAGTACATGCCACCAGAGATTAATTCCTGCTAATGCCCAGCCTTGGTCTTAGCATGAATTAGAATCTAAACTTTACAAGCTAATAACTATGCAATGAAAGTGAAAAAATGTAAAAAAAATGATTGTTTTGTTCAGTTCTGCATCCACTATTCCATGGTGCTCTTTAATAGCAGTCTTGACAGCATGAGCAATAGAAGATGTTCAAAAAGGAGACAACGAGATTTTTACTTTCTGTATGATCCAGATTATGCTGGATGGCAGAGCAGTGAATATAATGCCAGTGTGCAGTTTTCAGTCAGAATGCAATTGGTATAGTATCCGTACAGAAGCAACAGGATGTCATCTGCTAGAGCTGCCACTTGTTTCTAAACATGCTGCTCCGGCTGTGCTAATCATTACAATGCATGAGATAGCAATCTCCTTCTTTGCAGCAGACCTATTTGTTGGCAGTGATTGGAATTAGAGCTGACTTTTTAAGCCGCTCATATTGAAACGCAGCCCCTTCTGGTGTTGATACAAATTAAATGTGGTTGGCTCTCATTTTTGCCA
This sequence comes from Phyllobates terribilis, assembly GCF_046119375.1. Lineage (NCBI taxonomy): Eukaryota > Metazoa > Chordata > Amphibia > Anura > Dendrobatidae > Phyllobates > Phyllobates terribilis. The sequence goes on along the minus strand of NW_027362765.1, from coordinate 542,800,349 downwards.
GTGATACGCCAGTTTCTCATTTAAGTAATTAAGAGTCTGGTTGAATTTGAGGAGGCTTTCTATGTGAAAATAAAAGATCCAAATAAGCATGAACAGACCTGCAAGTGCGGGCTCTCGGGATTCCTTGTAAACATTGTGTTGTAGACTCATCTGGCAACTGCTCTGTTCTCATAGAAGCTGATTTTCTGAATGATGAAATATAAACTAAGCTCATTAAATATCAAAACAGGCTTAGCAACCAAGGGCAGGAACAAGAAAACAATATTTTATGCTGTGAATGCTCCTTCTAGCTGTACCTCAAAACAATGTAGGGTTCATTAGCCTAAGACCTTCTCAAAGATTTCTTAAAAAAAGATTACAAAGTGTGTGCCTCAACTATTGCAAATATAGGGGGAGAATACAAATAAGCTGAAGGATGGTGTTTGGCACTTTACTCATTTCATGCTTTCTTTGCCTAGGTGTGTGTGACTCAAGCAGTGGAAGGGTCTCAAGAACAACAAGAAATCAAATCCTTAGGAGTTGGTGATTACTTTGGAGAAAAAGCATTAATTAGGTACAGTTGGATGTTCACAGTCTTATGATTATTAATGGCATTTTCACCACAAACACTGATCATTGTGGCCATACATTTCAGAACCCATGATGCTTAAAAGGGGTTGTCCAGTTACATGATATTTATGACTTATTTTTTAGATAGGTCATCAATATCAGATGAGTGGGTGCCCAACACCCAACATTCCCACCAATCAGTTGTTATTAGCACCATTGGTGGCCAGATGTAAAATCGATCACAGTCCCTCTATAACAGAAATAGGTCTACAACCATAACTTTCATACTTTTGTAATTCTCAGCCAAGGTGCTTTTACGGTCTAACATTCAGTATTAGAAGTGTAAATCTTGGCTGTCAAGGATTGAGTGAGCCCAACATAGTCAACAATGTTGACCAAACCTCACCAACCTTAAAATAGTTCCATCACAAGAGAAGGGCAAATATATGTGATAGAGGCCTTATGTTTCCCTAATTTCATTTAGTTCACAGTAACATACAGTGGTGGCCAAAAGTATTGGCACCCCTGCAATTCTGTCAGATAATACTCAGTTTCTTCCTGAAAATGATTGCAATCACAAATTCTTTGGTATTATTATCTTCATTTAATTTGTCTTCAATGAAAAAACACAAAAAGAATTGTCCTAAAGCCAAATTGGATACAATTCCACACCAAACCTAAAAAAGGGGGTGGACAAAAGTATTGCCACTGTTTGAAAAATCATGTGATGCTTCTCTAATTCGTGTAATTAACAGCACCTGTAACTTACCTGTGACACCTAACAGATGTTGGCAATAACTAAATCACACTTGCAGCCATTTAATATGGATTAAAGTTGACTCAACCTCTGTCCTGTGTCCTTGTGTGTACCACATTGAGCATGGAGAAAAGAAAGAAGACCAAAGAACTGTCTGAGGACTTGAGAAACCAAATTGTGAGGAAGCATGAGCAATCTCAAGGCTACAAGTCCATCTCCAAAGACCTGAATGTTCCTGTGTCTTCCGTGCGCAGTGTCATCAAAAAGTTTAAAGCCCATGGCACTGTGGCTAACCTCCCTAGATGTGGACGGAAAAGAAAAATTGACGAGAGATTTCAACGCAAGATTGTGCGGATGGTGGATAAAGAACCTCGATTAACATCCAAACAAGTTCAAGCTGCCCTGCAGTCCGAGGGTACCACAGTGTCAACCCGTACTATCCGTCGGCGTCTGAATGAAAAGGGACTGTATGGTAGGATACCCAGGAAGACCCCACTTCTTAATCCGTTTTGGAAGAATGTTCTCTGGTCAGATGAGACAAAAGTAGAGCTTTTTGGGAAAAAGCATCAACATAGAGTGTACAGGAAAAAAAACGAGGCATTTAAAGAAAAGAACACTGTCCCTACAGTCAAACATGGCGGAGGTTCCCTGATGTTTTGGGGTTGCTTTGCTGCCTCTGGCACTGGACTGCTTGACCGTGTGCATGGCATTATGAAGTCTGAAGACTACCAACAAATTTTGCAGCATAATGTAGGGCCCAGTGTGAGAAAGCTGGGTCTCTCTCAGAGGTCATGGGTCTTCCAGCAGGACAATGACCCAAAACACACTTCCAAAAGCACTATAAAATGGTTTGAGAGAAAGCACTGGAGACTTCTAAGGTGGCCAGCAATGAGTCCAGACCTGAATCCCATAGAATAGCTGTGGAGAGATCTCAAAATGGCAGTTTGGAGAAGGCACCCTTCAAATATCAGGGACCTGGAGCAGTTTGCCAAAGAAGAATGGTCTACAATTCCAGCAGAGCATTGTAAGAAACTCATTGATGGTTACCGGAAGCGGTTGTTCGCAGTTATTTTGGCTAAAGGTTGTGCAACCAAGTATTAGGCTGAGGGTGCCAATACTTTTGTCTGGCCCATTTTTGGAGTTTTGTGCGAAATGATCAATGATTTGATTTTTGCTTCATTCTCTTTTGTGTTTTTTTCCTTGCAAGCAAATTAAATGAAGATAATAATGCCAAAGAATTTGTGATTGCAATCATTTTCAGGAAGAAACTGAGTATTATCTGACAGAATTGCAGGGGTGCCAATACTTTTGGCCACCACTGTATGTTTTTTTTATCATTATTAATGCAACAAGAACTATACATGATGCATACAAAGGAAAGGAGTTTAGTTCCACATGTAAATTGTGTATTCTCTAAGTATTTCTCAGTAATATAGGCCATATGTAGTGTGAATGACCTAACCTTACATTTTGTCATTAATCTTGAAAAGAGAGACTGGTTAGGGGATTAGAGATTAGTATAGATTGTGCTACACTGCCGGTATACAAAGTACAGTGGAAATCAAATATTGATCTACTGGAAGCCCAAGCAGAAATTTCAATGAGGCTGTTTGCAAATTAACCATTTTACGGGATGAATATTTCTCTATGTCTGGATGCTTGGCAAGGCTTGTCTATCTATTTATAAATGGCTGTAGAATGAAATGGGAACTTCAAGTACGGCAGGATCTGGAAATTCCAATTGGATTTCGGGATGTATTTACAAGGCCTTGCTTGCTTATTATAGGGAATCTTTGACAAATTCCAGATTATTGTTCAGATCATACAATACAATTAACATTGTGTTGCTTTGTTTATAAATTGGAAGGCTAAAAAAAAAAGACTAGTTGAAATCAATATCAATTGTTTAATAGTTTGCTATTGCCTAATATAATGTGTAATTTATATATTGTGACAGAGTCACTAGTGTGATATATGAGGGGAGATATGTGTCACTCAGGTTGATCTCCTGTGTGAACTGAAACCTACTGAATTTCTGCCAGCATGTTATATGCTGGGGGTTAACTCTTTTAAAGGGTGTGGTTTTATGTGAATGACATAGAGATGGGAGGGACATCATTGACCATACCTCCCCTCAGGGTGTGGCTGAGGTTGGTTTAAATGTTCAGTCCTGTTTTTTTTTTCTTTGTTGTTGTCTGGAGAGGCAAGGTCTCCAGGCTGGGAAAACTTCAGCTCAGGACGGAGCGGAAGGCTGGGATTACACCCTGTGTGGGCATATTCCCCTTACATTTGGACTGTGCTATCATTTATATTTTGTTTTGTCATTTTGCCAGTAAGGCCGTGTTTATCTTTGGTTGAGTTGCAGGGCTTTATGCCATATAATAAAGCCTGCAGAGAAAATCCGGTTCCTGAGTCTACTTCCGGAAACGGCCGAGCAAGTCGTCTTACCACAATATACAGTACAGACCAAAAGTTTGGACACACCTTCTCATTTAAAGATTTTTCTGTATTTTCATGACTTTGAAAATTGTACATTCACACTGAAGGCATCAAAACTATGAATTAACACATGTGGAATTATATACTTAACAAAAAAGTGTTAAACAACTGAAAATATGTCTTATATTCTAGGTTCTTCAAAGTAGCCACCTTTTGCTTTGATGACTGCTTTACACACTCTTGGCATTCTCTTGATGAGCTTCAAGAGGTAGTCACCGGAAATGGTTTTCACTTCACAGGTGTGCCCTGTCAGGTTTAATAAGTGGGATTTCTTGCCTTATAAATGGGGTTGGGACCATCAGTTGTGTTGTGCAGAAGTCAGGTGGATACACAGCTGATAGTCCTACTGAATAGACTGTTAGAATTTGTATTATGGCAAGAAAAAAGCAGCTAAGTAAAGAAAAACGAGTGGCCATCATTACTTTAAAAAATCAAGGTCAGTCAGTCCGAAAAATTGGGCAAACTTTGAATGTGTCCCTAAGTGCAGTTGCAAAAACCATCAAGCGCTACAAAGAAACTGGCTCACATGAGGACCGGCCCATGAAAGGAAGACCTAGAGTCACCTCTGCTTCTGAGGATAAGTTTATCCGAGTCACCAGCCTCAGAAATTGCTGGTTAACAGCAGCTCAGATTAGAGACCAGGTCAATGCCACACAGAGTTCTAGCAGCAGACACATCTCTTCAACAACTGTTAAGAGGAGACTTTGTGCAGCAGACCTTCATGGTAAAATAGCTGCTAGGAAACCACAGCTAAGGACAGGCAACAAGCAGAAGAGACTTGTTTGGGCTAAAGAACACAAGGAATGGACATTAGACCAGTGGAAATCTGTGCTTTGGTCTGATGAGTCCAAATTTGAGATCTTTGGTTCCAACCACCGTGTCTTTGTACGACGCAGAAAAGGTGAACGGATGGATTCTACATGCCTTGTTCCCACCGTAAAGCATGGAGGAGGAGGTGTGATGGTGTGGGGGTGCTTTGCTGGTGACACTGTTGGGGATTTATTTAAAATTGAAGGCATACTGAACCAGCATGGTTACCACAGCATCTTGCAGCGGCATGCTGTTCTATCCGGTTTGCGTTTAGTTCGACCATCATTTATTTTTCAACAGGACAATGACCCCAAACACACCTCCAGGCTGTGTAAGGGCTATTTGACCAAGCAGGAGAGTGATGGGGTGCCATGCCAGATGACCTGGCCTCCACAGTCTCCAGACCTGAACCCAATCGAGATGGTTTGGGGTGAGCTGGACTGCAGAGTGAAGGCAAAAGGGCCAACAAGTGCTAAGCATCTCTGGGAACTCCTTCAAGATTGTTGGAAGACCATTTCCGGTGACTACCTCTTGAAGCTCATCAAGAGAATGCCAAGAGTGTGCAAAGCAGTCATCAAAGCAAAAGGTGGCTACTTTGAAGAAGCTAGAATATAAGACATATTTTCAGCTGTTTCACACTTTTTAGTTAAGTATATAGTTCCACATGTGTTAATTCATAGTTTTGATGCCTTCAGTGTGAATGTACAATTTTCATAGTCATGAAAATACAGAAAAATCTTTAAATGAGAAGGTGTGTCCAAACTTTTGGTCTGTACTGTATATATATTATAATGAGCCACCACGGGTTCATTTGTTTTCTGATCACTATTTTACAGTATCTTCTTTCATTTAGACCCCTTTTTCACAGCAGGGCAGAATAAATCACTTTGGGGGCAGTCATTATTATTATTATTATTATTATTATTTATTATTATAGTGCCATTTATTCCATTCTACAAGGGATGGGTGAGGATACAGTAGGTGGGGGTAGAGGAGGTCATGCAGTAATGTGGTGGAGCGGTGGTTACTGCAGGTTGTAGGCTTGTCGGAAGAGGTAGGTCTTCAAGTTTCTTTTGAAGGCTTCCATGGTAGGCGAGAGTCTGATGTGTTGGGGTATGGAGTTCCAGAGTAGGGGAGATGCACGGGAGAACTCTTGTATGCGATTGTGGGAAGAGGAGATAAGAGGGGAGTAGAGAAGGAGATCTTCTGAGGATCAGAGGTTGCGTGCAGGTAAATACCGGGAGACTAGGTCACAGATGTATGGAGGAGACAGGTTGTGAATGGCTTTGTATGCCATGGTTAGGGTTTTGAACTGGAGTCTCTGGGCAATGGGGAGCCAGTAAAGGGATTGACAGAGGGGGGTGGCCGGGGAATAGCGGGGGGATAGGTGGATTAGTCGAGCAGCAGAGTTTAGAATAGATTGGAGGGGCGCAAGAGTGTTGGAAGGGAGGCCACAGAGCAGGAGGTTGCAGTAGTCGAGGCGGGAGATGATGAGGGCATGCACTAGTGTTTTTGCAGAGTCTTTGCTGAGGAATGTACGGATCCGGGAGATATTTTTGAGTTGGAGTCAGCAGGAAGTGGAAAGGGCTTGGATATGTGGTTTGAAGGAGAGATCAGAGTCCATGGTTACCCCAAGGCAGCGAGCTTGTGGGACTGGGGAGAGTGAACAGCCATTGACGTTGATGGATAGGTCAGATGGGGGATATGAATCAGAGGGTGGAAAGATGATGAACTCTGTTTTATCCATGTTGAGTTTTAGAAATCTGGCAGAGAAGAAGGATGAGATTGCGGACAGACATTGTGGGATTTTGGTTAGTAGGGAGGAGATATCGGGTCCAGAGAGGTAGATCTGTGTGTCATCAGCATAGAGGTGATACTGAAAGCCATGAGACTCTATGAGCTGTCCCAGGCCAAAGGTGTAGATGGAGAAGAGCAGAGGTCCTAGAACTGAACCTTGGGGGACACCAACAGATAGGGGGCGAGATGAGGAGGTGGTGTGTGAGTGGGAGACGCTGAATGTCCTGTCTGTTAAATATGAGGAGAGCCAAGATAGAGCCAAGTCCGTGATGCCAAGAGATGAGAGATTCTGTAGTAAGAGGGAATGGTCCACTGTGTCGAAGGCAGATGACAGGTCCAGAAGGAGGAGTATGGAGTAGTGTCGCTTGGATTTGGCGTTTAGTAGGTTGTTGGTGACTTTGGTCAGGGCAGTTTCAGTCGAGTGATGCGGTCAGAAGCCAGATTGCAGGTGGTCGAAGAGGGAACAGGAGGAGAGGTGGGAGGACAGTTCAAGTTGGACATGTTGCTCTAGTAGTTTTGAGGCAAAGGGGAGAAGTGATATGGGGCGGTAGCTAGTCAGAGAGGATGGGTCAAGGGAGGGATTTTTGAGGATGGGTGTGATTGCGGCATGTTTGAAACATGAGGGGAAGACACCGGTTGTTAGTGACAGGTTGAAGAGGTGGGTTAGGGTTGGGATGAAGACTGTGGTAAGGTTAGGGATGAGGTGGGATGGGATTGGGTCAAGTTTGCAGGTGATGAGGTGTGATTTGGAGAGTAAAGAGGAGACTTGACCTTTTGCAATGATGGAAAAGTGGGGTTTGGAGGAGGAAGGTTGAGTAGATATGAGGAGGGGTTGTGCGGACTTTAGGCAAAAGCTTTGTCTGATGGTGTCAATCTTCTGCTTGAAGAATGAGGCAAAGTCTTCGGCTGAGATGAGAGAAGAGGGAGGAGGTTCTGGGGGACGAAGGAGAAAATTGAAAGTGTTAAATAGCTGTTTAGGCTTCTGAGACAGGGAGGATATGAGAGATGAGAAGTAGGTTTGTTTTGCTGTAGTGAGTGCGGACTTGAAAATAGTGAGGGATTGTTTCAATGCGATGAAGTGCTCGATGGAGTGAGACCTTTTCCATCTCCGCTCCACAACCCTGGAGGCCCGTCGCAGTTCTTTAGTAAGTTTGGTGTGCCAGGGTTGCCTGTTGATTGTGCGAAATTTGGTATGTGTGAGAGGGGCGATCGAGTCGAGAGCTGCAGCTATCGTGGTGTTATATGAAGCGGCAGCAGCATCTGCATTGTGTAAGGAATTTATGTCTGTAAGAGGGAGGAGTGATTCAGAGAGTGAGTGTAGGTCAAGGTGTTTGAGTTTTCTGCGAGCGTGTGTAAGTTTGTGGGGTGGGGATTGTGCACCTGGAGAGGAGAGGGTAGAGAATGTGAGGAGGTTATGGTCAGAGAGAGGGAGGGGTGAGTTAGAGAGGTTAGATAGGGAACAGAGGCGGGTGAAGATGAGGTCCAGTGTGTGGCCATCTTTATGAGTAGCTGCCGAAGACCATTGAGCAAGGCCGAAGGAGGAAGTGAGGGATAGGAGCTTAGAGACAGATGAGTGGAAAGTGTCAATGGGGATGTTGAAGTCACCCATTATGATAGTGGGGATGTCAGTGGAAAGGAAGTGAAGCAGCCAGGTGGTGAAGTGGTCTAAGAAAGTGGTGGCTAGCCCTGGGGGTCGGTAAATGACGGCCAGTTGGAGGTCAGAGGGGGAATAAATGCGCCCATAGTGCACCTCAAAAGAGGGGAGTGTAACAGAGGGTGGCAGTGATCTTTGGGTGAAAGCGCAGGTATCTGACAGGAGAAAACCTACGACTCCGCCATGTTTGCCGTTGGGGTGGGGGGTGTGGGAAAGGTGGAATCCGCCATATGAAAGTGCAGCTGGGGAGGCTGTGTCAGAGGGGGTGAGCCAGGTTTCGGTGATGGCGAGGAAGGAAAGTTTGTTAGTAATGAAAAGGTCGTGGATGTAGGAAAGTTTGTTGCAGACGGAGCGAGAGTTCCATAGAGCTCCTGTTAGAGCAACTGAGGAAGTGGGGATTAGTTGGATGGGTATGAGGTTAGAAGGGTTGCGACAGTTTGTGGAAGGTCGTGGATAGGAGGTAGAAGTAACTGTGGGGATATGGCGAGGAGGACCAGGATTTGGAGAAATATCTCCAGCAGTGAGGAGGAGCAGAGAAACTGTTAGCAGGTGGGATCAAGAGAGAGCATGAGGTGGCTGTCTGTGTTTGGAGATCCAGGATTGAATGTTGAGGAATAATTCGGAGGAGGAGGCGAGATGAATGGGGAGGATGGAGGGAGAGATGAAGAGTTCCTTACTAGGTGTAGGGATTTGAGGGGTTATTAGAAAGTGGAGGACTATAGAGGAAAAAGTGAGAGCTAACAGAAACATAGTTAAAAGAGAGTAAGCGATCAGTGTTGGTTACTTGACTCCATCCCTGACTAACTGCCTCTGAAATAACTGCCACTTATCTCCGAAGCCACTTTGCACAAGAAGACGCGTGCACAACCAAGCACGCGTGCACCACTTAAAAAGCTTCTAAATATATAGGGCACACTAAACCATCAGGTGAGGGGCATTGTGGGAGCTGCTTGTGGCTAAATTAGCAGCTGTTCATCTCACCAGGAGATGGCTGGGTGATCAAAGACAGAGCTAGGACTCTGCAGGCTCTGCAGTTTGGCACCTCTAAACATCAGATAAAATCTACAGTGGGGAAAGGACAGACATATGTGAGTAATGAGTGGAATGGGACAGAGAAAGCAGAAATATCAAGAGGAGAATTCTACCAGTGAGTTGAATCAGGAGAGCAGAGCAGCATTAGATGGCGGCATATACAGCAAGCAGAGGAATTATGCAGGAGAAGAGCATGTACCAGTGAGTTGAATCAGGAGAGCAGAGCATTAGATGGTGGCATATACAGCAAGCAGAGGAATTATGCAGGAGAAGAGCATGTACCAGTGAGTTTAATCAGGAGAGCAGAGCATTAGATGGCGGCATATACAGCAAGCAGAGGAATTATGCAGGAGAAGAGCATGTACCAGTGAGTTGAATCAGGAGAGCAGAGCATTAGATGGCGGCATATACAGCAAGCAGAGGAATTATGCAGGAGAAGAGCATGTACCAGTGTGAAAAGAGAAGAAGAAGATGGGTGTTATTCCATGGCCTCTGAAATAACTGCCACTTATCTCCGAAGCCACTTTGCACAAACTGGTCATGCAACATCTGGGTCATAGACCTCACCTAAACCCCTTTCTCGGCCACATGCAGAAAAGGGGGTGGTCCAAGATGCCCAAAATTCTATGGGAGCTATGGGGACAACTGAGCCAATGACTCCTTTAAAGTCATATTCATGACAACCAATCCTCCTGTTCTCTGCTGGTTAAGATCACCAAACAGTCATTAAGGGACCCTAATTTCCAAGAAATGCAGCTTCCATCATTGAGCACTATAAATACTACCCAGTGACAGCCAAGGACGTAAGTAAAAAATGTTGTGCAGTGTAGATAGGAAAATCCAGCCTGCACAGGAAGGGTGAATGTTGACAACCCTTCTGGATCCTCAAGGTGGTGGAGGCTTGGGACACAAGCCCACTGTGCTCTACCCATAATCTGCTGTTTAGCACGCACAGGTAACATCTGGGAGAAATACTGTTATTCTTATCCAGAAGATGACTCTGGTATTGCAAACAGTATAAGGCTCCATGTTGCTATTTTTCAATATACTTCAACTCAGTTATATTCTTTTGAATGGACACCTCTTTACCCAATGTTTATAGTGATTAATGCGTTTCACAATGATTGAATTGCCATGATTACTTTGGTATAGTGTGCCCTATATGTTATAACTTTTATTCATAGAGTAAAACTTTTCAGAGTCAATTCTGTTTACTGTAGATTCAGTGAATTCAATCCACTGTATGGGAAAAATGGAGATCAACAATGTGACAACTAAAAAAAAAACAATAGTAGCTTCTACATAACTCAAAAATGCTGGTTATTGTGATGTCAATACATATGAAATAATAATCCTAGGACAAAAAATCCATCACATGGTTCTGTGTAGTTAGACCTGAGTCACCAGAGTAATGGGGATGTTTCCAAATCACATTTTCTCCTTTGTGTTTCTCTCATTTGATCAATAATTATTAAAATCAGAGGATTGAAAGACACCAAACAGCAGTAATAAGATATCCAACGGCTGATTTCTCATTCTGTTCTTTTACTTAAGTGAGGATGTCCGCTCTGCCAACATCATAGCTGAAGAGGACGACACACAGTGCCTTGTCGTTGACAGAGAGTAAGTGCTTCTGTTTCTGATTTGCATAGATTGCCATTGGAGAACCATTTACTGCTCCTACTTAGGCATTTTAAATTTTAAATAAAAGTGTTTTTTTAACTTTTTAAAGGTTTTTTAATTCAGTGTCTGTTTTGCACAAGTATTTTTTCTGCCATTTTGTACGTACCATAGAGAAGTCTATAAGAAAACTGCAGAAAAACTGAATACGCATATATTTTTAATTACCACCCCCCACTCCTATTCTTTTTTCACTGTCAAAGTGCTGTAACATTTTTATTTTTTATTTTCTCAAACATATGAGGGCTTTTTTTTCAGGATGAGTTTCATTTACCAATTGCACCAGTTCGGTGTACATATAGCTTCCTAACCAACTTTTATTAGCTTCTTACGTGAAGTAATAGAAAAAAACATCAATTCTATGGTTTACACCTTACTTCATTCACCGTGGTGCTCAAAGTGTTATCTTCATTCTTTGAATCAGTACAATTATATCGATAACAAATATTTAACTTTTTATTTCTGAATTATTTTTGCACAATAAATTCACTGTTTGACTAAAAAATTATTTTTTCTGTGCCGCTATATTCTAAGAGCCATAATTTTCTATTTTGATATTTAGTTATTTTTTTACATTTAAATATATATATTTTTTACAATAACTACTGGTACGACAAAGGGACTTGAACATGCAATGCTTTGATCGCATAGATAATACACTTTACAATTAATCAAATACTGACAGGCTTAATAATGCACTGTACAACTTACATTATATAGTGTATTAATAAGCCTGTCAGTGTTTGATTGACAGGTAGCCTATCGGACTGTGCTCCCAGCGAGATATAATAGGTTGCAGTATATGGCAGACACAGTGGCCAATTTTAGGCCTCTGGCTACCATGGCAACCCATTAATGCCCCGGGGATTGTGCTGCAAGGGTGCTGATGGGCAGATAGAGGGAGCGATCTCTCTCTGTCATACTCTTTTCATGTGCAGTCACTGCGGTTGCGGCATGTAAAGAGTTAAACAGCCAGATTCGCACATAGGTGCAAGCCTGGCTGTTTCAGTGAGAGCCCATCTGTATGTAGCTGCGGCCTCCAACTACAAGTGACACAAGCACCGCACCTGTTCTCTAACCTTCCTCATGCCATACATGTATAGCATGGTGCTGTAAATAACACTTCACCATAACATACATGCATGATAGGGGATGCAAAGGAGTTAATACAAATCGTCATTAATCAGAATGATCAAACTGTAAAGGGGTTTCCCATTTCCAAGGTTGCGCTCAATTTGTTATTAACAACAACCAGTGCTTTACTCACCCTCCCCATGTCCAGCACTGCCTTTCCACCACTTCTCCTAGTGTCTGCAGTCCTGAAGGCACATCAACAGCACTGCAGCCAATTAGTGAGATCAGCAGCTGGTGTTATCTACTTGGACAGAGCTGCTGAGCTCTGTGATTGGCTACAGCGCTATCAACGTGACGTCAGCGCGGCAGAGATTCTGCACTGTACCCGGGGAGAGTGAGTAAAGAACAGTTTGGGGTTTTTTTTTTACAACAAACTGCAGCTGAGCACACAACTTTCCTGAAATTGAACCCACTCCCCTAAAAAAAAGACATTTCTGCTCATTTCTAAATGAGTTTCGCACACTATACATATCATTTCATTTTGGAAATCAATGGACACAGGTTACAAATACAAACTTAAAGAGTTTTTCCACTACTCTAACATTGATGATCTATTTTAGGATAGGTCATCAACGTCTGATCGGTGGAGTTGTGACACCCGGCACCCCTGCCGATCAGTTATTCTTGGTGCCAGCACCTGCCGGAGCAGCTCCATAACCAAGCACTTCCGACAGCCGCCGGCACCAAGAACAGCTGATTGGCAGAGGTGCCGGCTATCGCACCCCCACCGATCAAACATTGATGACCATATTCTAAGGACAGGTCATCAGTATTAAAGTAGTGGACAACCTCTTTAACTAATTTGATTTGGTTATGTTTTATCTCTGTGTAAATGCCTTGAAAATCAATGATTAATTAAGACTGTTCATTGATAAATGATAAAAATATCAAGTCATGTATATTTTTTTCTTGTATATAACTAATTATTTGTTAGGATCAATATATGTTTAATCGAAAAACAGCAGCGTTTATATCAAGATACTAATACTATGTATAAACGGGCTGTAGCCACAATTTACAGTCAAGGACTCATCATGGCTCACTATTGTTTTTTCTTTAAAGAGACTAAACACTAGCTAATGATACTGAGCTCTGTTAAGTTAATAAAACCTAAATAGTTGTTAATTTCATTTATGTTCAATCATTTTTCACAACCAGCACTTTCAATCAAATGGTTGGAACGTACCAGGAGTTACAGACATACCTGCGGGAATATGTATTCCAGCTTGCTCTAAATGACCATGACAGGAGGAATGCCAGGTAAGACTTTTACACATTCTAGCTATCTCTAAATTCCTATAAGTCCATATTTTCACTATCGCGGCTTTGTTTTGTACTCTTGCATCTATTACGATAGTCTATATTATGTCACGTTTATGTCACTATCAAACATCCTGTGTAGATACAGATCTCCAATAAAATCACTGCATAGAAAAAGTGTCAGAGATAAATATTATATACTTAGCAAATAAAGCATATCTAAGGACTATGGTACGTTTGACATGGAAACATTTTTTTTTATATGTGTTAGTGACTCATCCTAGGTATTAAATAGCAATAAGTTTCAGTCTGCAATTTTCATTCCCTCATTCATGTTCCACCCCATGGAAAGCAGTTTTCAGTCTGATCTAAGCTTCACATGTTTCCCTCCTGTAAGTGTTTTTTTATGGTAATATAGGCTAAATGTGAAGCCTGTGTGTATCCTGGGTACTGCTGTCTTCATTAGCTGAGCTATCCAACTATCTCCTATCCTGCAATGACCGTATTTTTCGGACTATAAGACGCACCGGACCATAAGACACACCTAGGTTTTAGAGGAGGAAAGTAGAAAAAAAAATTAAGCAAAAAATGTGGTCATGATGCACTGTTAAGGGGGAGCGGGTCGGCAGCTGACACTGATATAGGGGTAATGTCCCCCAATTCTGATAATATCCCCCATCCTGGTAGATATGCCCCCCTTCTGATTATACGTGGCCCCCATTCCCATCCTGGTATGCATGGCACCCCTCCATCCTGATATGCATGGCACCCCTCATCCTTATCCTGGTATGCATGGCATCCCTCATCCTTATCTTAATATGCATGGCACCCCCCATCCCTATCCTGGTATGCATGGCACCCCTCATCCCTATCCTGGTATGCATGACACCCCTCATCCCTATGCTGGAATGTATGGCACCCCTCATCCCTATCCTGGTATGCATGGCACCCCTCATCCTTATCCTGGTATGCATGGTCATCTCATCCTTATCCTGGTATGTGACGCACCCACTGGGGCCATGGGGTACTCAGAAGCCGGGACGGTCGGTTCTATTGGGTTAGTGACCCGGTCCGTGGCCCAGGGTGGTCAATAAATAAAGAAAAGGGAATAAAGTTTTGGGGATAAAGTTTCCTGATGCCACCCATGGTATGCGGCTATAGGTGGCCGCCGCTGCTGTTCAGATCCACTGGGGCCATTGGTGATGCAGCAGAGATAGTTCAGCTCTCCACGGCTAGAGCTAGGCCTCAGGGCAGTTAAATAGGAATTTTTGATGATGGTGGTGTAGTGCAAGGCAGGTGACGCAACAATTAAGTCTAGGACACAGCGGGGTGCAGTCTTCAAGTTTTTACTCACAGTTTTTACGGAGCTCCAGGTTACAACTGCTAGCCATGTTATAACAGCACACCGAATCCTGTGTCCTCCAGGGAAGTGATCCAGCAACTCTCAGATAACTTGGGTGCACTTGATCGGGACCACCTTTTTGTATACCTTCCCGGGTCGTCTCTCTGCGCTGGCTCTCGCCCTCCTGTCCTGCACCTCAGACACAGTGTCCCGAGCCACTGGCCCCAGGCCTTGTCGGGCGACATCCTCTCTATCCCCTTGGTCCTATATGGCCACCTCTTCAGCGAATGTGTGTGGTTTTGGCTACGGCACTTAGAGATACCGCAACCCCTGGTTTGCTAGTTTAGTCCTGCAGTCCTCCACTAGTCTGGGGCCGGTCCTCTACTGCGACCTGATCCCTTCACAGTCAGCGTGAACTTGGGCGCACGGGTGGACTTCACACTTCCCGTGCCCCTAAGATCCTTTCTCTGTCTCTGGAGCCCTTCTCTCTGACTCCCTCGCTCCTCTCTGTCACAGACTCCTGTCACCAACTGCTCTGACTGACTAATTGACTGACTAACTCTCTAACTCCACAGTCCTCTCTCACTGCGCTCTTGCTCCTAGGACCCCTTATCGATCTTTCTACCATTCCTTTTATACTCTCTGTCATGTGACCCACGTCACCAACTGTCACTCTATGTGGTCCCCTCTACCTTCAGTCCTTCCTTCAGTGCTCCCCTAAACTACTTCCTCTACCCACCTCCTCTACTTTGTTCCATGCTCCAGAAAGGGACCGGGTCTGTGCTCTCCCTCAGGAGCAATCTTGCCCTTCCCTAGTGGAGTGGTGTAGTGTTGTATGTGAGTGTGTGGGTCCCGGTTAGTGCTCCCTCCTTACCTGAGAGTGAGGTACCACACCTCTGACTGAGATGCAGTACCTCTGTGGTGACTGGACCCGCAGGGGAACCAGATATGCATGGCCCCCTCATCCTTATCCTGGTATACATGGCACCCCTCATCCTTATCCTGATATGCATGGCCTCTTCATCCCTATACTGGTATGTATGATCCCCCTCATCCTTATCCTGGTATGTATGGCCCCATTATCCTTATCCTGGTATGTATGACTCTCTCATCCTTATCCTGGTATTTATGATCCCCCTCATCCTTATCCTGGTATGTATGGCGCCCTCATCCTTACCCTGGTATGTATGGACCCCTCATCCTTATCCTAGTATGCATGGTCCCCCTAATCCCCCACTGCACATAAAAAAATAAACACTCCTACTCACCTCTCTTCTCTCTCCTAAAGCGCTGTGTCCTGTCTGCCCGCACTGATCTCTCCATGTGAGCCGCGCATGGCGTCACTGCCATGTGCGGCTCACAAGAGGAGATCAGCTGCCGGATGTCACTGCTCCCCACACCGGGACTGTGTACGCGGGGAGTAGTGACTTCATGCTCCATAATAGCTGGCACACAGCGTAGCCGCAGCGCGGCTCCTGTTGCTGCCGGGCAATCGTGTGTGCCCGCTATTAAAGGCCATGAATATTCACCCTCTCCCCATGCCTATGGGCGTGAAGTGGGGGTGAAAATTGATGCTCTTTAATAGCTGGCACACACGATCGCCCGGCAGCATCAGAAGTCGCGCTGCTGATACACTGTGTGCCACTATTAAGGAGCATGAATATAAAGTGCTCCACACGCCTATGGGCGTGGGGGGCACTGAATATTAATTTTCTTTAGCAGCGGGGACAGTGTAGGCTGCAGCAGGCGGCTGCTGCCTCCTGTGCCCCGCTCCTCTGCCGCAACTGCTCCCCCCCACACAGTATATATATACACTCCCCCAGCAAGGAGGAAAAAAGTGCGCCTTATAGTCCGAAAAATATGGTAATTTCTCTTCATGTGCATTCCTCCTTTTGCTATAGCTAGTTTTCTCTGCCCTTCGTGAAACTGTATATGCTTTCTCCTCTCTGTCCACACCGTGGAGATCTCTGTGCAATTGCTTTTAAGCTATCTCTAACACTGAGAGAAGGGAGAGCAGAGAGAGAGCCCAACCAGGAGCAGGAACTCTGATGGATACTGCAGCAGTAAAATAGTAAAACATTTTTAATGAAAACTTTTTAGAAAGTTGCATATGTTTGCATTTAAGAAGCAAATAAACATTAAAGACAACCTGTCTGTACGGTTTTGTAATATACATGTGATGCTAGTCACTACTAATGGACTTACAGTGTGGCAGGATAGTCAAGAGTTCTGGTGTCAGTTAGTGATGAGCGAGCATGCTCGCTACTGCTCGGTGCTCGCCCGAGCATCTCACTGCTCGAGATGCTCGGCGCTCGTCGACTATTTCCGGGTTGCTCGGGCGGGAACTCGGGTCCCCTCCCTGCATGTTTGGGGCTCTTTAGAGAGCCAATGAACAAGCAGGGATTGCCTGCCATGAACTGTAATGCCGCAACCATGTTGGTTGTGGGCATTATAGTGATTGGCTGGCCGCACAGTGTCATTGGGTCTATATCAGACCTGGCGCCGCCATGCTCGTCTCAGTCACTCTGGATCAGACAGTGTAGGGGGAGCTGCTGCTGTGTCAGGGAGAGATTTAATCGTGTATTAGGTAGTGTAGGGAAAAAAAACGTACATTACACATATCCATCTTAACAAACAGTCCTCCTGAGGACTAACCCATCTGCAGAGAAATCAGGCAGGGTGTATAGGCAGGCAGGCAGTGTATATAGCAGACTGCAATGCATATAGCACAAGAGGCTCCATTCCAATTTTGCCTTCTGCTGCTGTTAGATATTTCTAAACAAAGGCCCAGGTCTCAGGGGCCAGGAATACTTTCCTTTGGATCTTAATCCTCATTATTTGCTTAAAAAGCAATCCAGAGAACACCGTTTTTCTGCGCCATTTGCTTGTTGGCACTGCAGAATACAGCCAGTTCCCTTCCGTATTACAGCGCTAGAAATCCAGCTATTTAAAACTGTGTTTTCTCCGTCAAACGGATCATATATACGTTTTCAGAAAATACTGCCATTTCTAGCCTCCATTAAATATTTCCTTCAGTGTGTCAGTGAAGCAATTCACATCTGTTTGCTGTTCAAACTACTTACCTACAGGCCA
This sequence comes from Phyllobates terribilis, assembly GCF_046119375.1. NCBI lineage: Eukaryota > Metazoa > Chordata > Amphibia > Anura > Dendrobatidae > Phyllobates > Phyllobates terribilis. The sequence goes on along the minus strand of NW_027362765.1, from coordinate 542,782,742 downwards.
GGTATTGAAAACTCTGTTTTCTCCGTCACACGGATCACATATACGTTGTCAGAAAATACTGCCATTTCTCGCCTCCATTAAAAATTTCCTTTAGTGTGTCAGTAAAGCAATTCACAGCAGTTTGCTGTTCAAACAACTTACCTACAGGCCAGGTATTTAAAACTCTGTTTTCTCCATCACACGGATCACATATAAGTTCGCTCCAAACTCAATCATTTGTAGTGAGCGTGGAAGATACTGTCCTGCATTTAAAACGGGCAAGGCACGTGGCAAGGGACGGGGAACTGGACGTGATGGCAATGGTGCATGCAGAGGCCGAGGACAAGGCCGTAGGCAAGCCGAAATTGTGCCACATCAAACACCTACATCTTCTCGCCTGACCTTCCTGTTCCAATTTCTAGGGGGCCGCAGCACACCACTATTGAACCCACAGCAGTGTCAAAAGGTTGTTGGTTGGATAGCGGATAATGCTTCCAGTCACTTTGCCACCACCACCACCGACACCCTGTCTTCCACATGGTCAAGTCTCAGTAGCCGTGAGTCTTGACCGCATATTTCTCACCCTGATCCTCCTTCCTCCCACAATGCTGATTACCCAGAGACAACTGATCCCACACTTGGACACTCTGAAGAGCTGTTCACTTTTCCATTTATAGATTCGGGCCTCTCGCCCGGTCCACTTGAAGCGGGGCAAGAGTAGATCGCGTGTAGCGATGCCCAAATATTTGACCAGCCACAGTCACATGGAGGCGACGGTGGGAAAGTGTCACAAGAGGTGGACGATGATGAGACACAATTGCCAGAAAATCAGGAGGAGGACCAGGGTGCGGAAGTGGAAGACGAGGTGGTGGATGATATAGTAACCGACCCAATCTGGCAGGAGGACATGCAGAGCGAGGACAGCAGCACACAGGGGGAGGGAGGCAGAGCACCCCAACAGGCAGGAAGAAGCAGTGTGATGGCTGCAGACAGAAGGCAGGCAACCATTCTCTGTAACAGCAACACGAAGGAAGTTGCCAGTACAACTGTTAGGTCTTCCCAAGTCTGGTTGTTTTTTAAAGACTCTGCCGATAACCCCAAAAAGGCCATTTGCACCACCTGCCAGGCCAGCATCAGAATGGGTGGCAAAACGACCAGCCTGACCACCACCAGCATGATCAGGCACATGGCAGCAAAGCACCGGACTTTGTGGGCCGAACCCCAGGGTGCAGGAACAGTTTCTGCGGGTGGCACCATTGCTTCTTCCGCTCTTGTGCATGCAAGCCAATCCCCTGTCCATGGTGCATGCGAAGATGCCTCCTGCCCTGCACCTGTCATTGCACACTCTCAAGTAGCAGCATCAGGAAGCACGTCCATGTCCTTGTCCCAGCGCAGCTTTCAGTTGACCATACCCCAGTCCTTGGAACGCAAGTGCAAATATGCAGCCAACGCCCCACAGGCCACACTACTAAATTCTCACATTTAACGACTGCTTGCGCTCGAAATGTTGCCTTTTAGGCTCGTGGAGACGGAAGCATTCCGCAACCTGATGGCGGCGGCTGTCCCTTGGTACTCAGTCCCCAGCCGCCACAATTTCTCCCGGTGTGCCGTCCCCGCATTACACAAACACGTGCCCCAAAACATTAGCCGTGCCCTCAACAACACAGTTACCAGTAAAGTCCACCTAACCACAGACACGTGGACAAGTGCTTGTGGGCAGGGACGGTACATCTCGCTGATGGCACACTGGGTTAACATAGTGGAAGCCGGGACCCAGTCGGACCTTGGGACGGAGCATGTCCTTCTGACGCCAAGGATTGCAAGCCCTAGGTCAATCAGGGTTGCCCCCATGGTCTACAGCTCCTGCACCTCATCCTCCTCAGGCTCCTCCTCCTTTTCAGCCTCAGTCTCCGAAATGACCACATCAGTCACAAGCTGGAAGGACTGCAGCACTGCCTCGGCCAAGCGGCAACAGGCTGTGCTGAAGCTAATATGCTTAGGTGACAAACCGCACAGTGCTGAAGAGTTGTGGACAGCTCTGAAAGAGCAGGAAGTTCTGTGGCTCACACTGCTGAACCTACAGCCAGGCATGGTCGTGTGTGACAATGGCCGCAACCTGGTGGTGACTCTGAGGCGAGTCAAGCTCACACACGCACCATGCCTGGCCCATGTGCTTAATTTCGTGGTTCAGCGGTTTCTCAAATCCTACCCGAAGCTGCCCGATCTGCTTGTTAAAGTACGTTGCCTGTGTGCCCTTTTTAGAAAGTCAGCTAAAGATTCCGCCGCCCTTTCAGTGTTTCAGCAGCGTTTGCAGCTTCCGGCTCACAGACTGGTGTGATGTCCCCACACGTTGGAACTCTACACTGCAGATGTTGGGAAGGATTTGTGAGCAGAAGAGGGCAGTTGTTGAGTACCAGCATCAACAAGGCCGTCAGTATTCAGTTCAGACTCCACACATAAGACCTCAGGAGTGGACATGGATGTCAGACATATGTACCATCCTCCAAAACTTTGAGGACTCCACCAAGATGGTGAGCGGTGATGACGCCATAATTAGCGTCACCATCCCGCTTCTCTGTCTTCTGAAATGCTCTCTGCTCACAATTAAAGAGGATGCATTGCAGGCAGAGCACGATGAGATGGAGCAAGGAACCATACAGGGTGATTACACACAGCCAAGCCTCATCTCATCCCAACATGGATTGGGTGACAATGAGGAAGAGGAGGAGGAGGAGGAAGGACAGGAGCTCGTTTCATGCACTATAGACGGTACTACCTGCACAGCTGTCATACCGTCTGTTCAGCGTGGATGGCCAGAGGACAGAGAGGAGGAGGAGGAGGAGAGCATGGTCAGTCATCCTCTTGGTGAGAACACGGAAGTTTTGCCTGTTAGTAGTCTGGCACGCATGGCTGAGTTTATGTTACACTGCCTTTCCCATGACCCTCGCATTCTCAAAATTTTGGGTGACAGTCATTACTGGTTGGTGACACTTCTAGACCCATGCTACAAGGAGAACTTTATATATCTGATTCCTGAGGCGGACAGGTCTACAAAATGGGGCAGTACCAAAAGGCCCTTGTTGCGGAACTATTAAAAAAATTCCCATCTGAAAACACTGGTGGCAGAGGGGACACTTTGTTGGACAACCAAGGAGTACAGGCGAGAGAGACACAACTTCAATCCATTAGAGGCAGGGGAACACTGGCAAAGTTCTGGGAGAATTTTCTCAGACCCTCCCATAGCACAGGCCCTGAGGCACGGGGTACTCTCACAAGGAGTGCAAAGTTTGGGAAGATGCTGAGGGAGTACCTTGCTGACCGTACCAACATCCTCCGTGATTCCGCTATGCCTTAGAATTATTGGGTATCCAAGCTGGATACGTGGAATGAACTGGCTCTCTATGCCTTGGAGGTCCTGGCCTGCCCTGCCACCAGCGTTTTATCAGAGCAGGTTTTTAGTGTCGCTAGTATAATTATAACTGATAAGCGCATCCGCCTGTCAACTGAAAATGCTGACAGGCTGACTCTTATAAAAATGAACAAGGGCTGGATTGGGCCAGATTTCTCAACACCACCGAATGAGAGCAGCGTAACATAAACTCAAATCCAGTGTCTTTTCTTGGGAGGTGTATTCCCATGCTCCTTTTCACACCCACACATGGGTATACGCTTCCTGATGCAACACCCACATAATTTTTTAAAGGGTTTTTATGATGCCCGTAGAAAAAATTTTTTATACAGTATGTTCATGTATACCCCCAGGGGTTAATGTTTGTCAGCCCATACACTTAGTGCATGGGCATTACAAGTAGAGGAGGCCCGCTCCTTTCTAATGGGAACATTTTTTTATGAGGCCCTTCTCCACGTCTCTTCTAAGGGGCATTGAAGTGCCTCCAAATTTTTGGCAGCCCTTGTATTCACTGCATAGGCCAACACTATGGGAGACTCTCTCCTTTCTAATGGGAACATGTCGTACCTTGTTACTGTGGCCCTGCTCTATGTGTCTTTAAATTCTTAGTGGGGTTTTTCCTAAAATTGGTCAGCCGTTGGACTCACTGCATACCCTATAACTGTATAGCAGACTCCTTTCTAATGGGAACATGTCATACTCGTTACTGTGGCCCTGCTCTGTGTGTCTTTAAATTCTTAGTGGGGTTTTCCTAAAATTGGTCAGCCTTTGGACTCACTGCATACCCTATAACTGTATAGCAGACTCTCTCATTTCTAATGTGAATTTGTCATTACTGTGTCCCTGCTCTATGTGTTTTTAAATTCTTAGTGGGGTTTTTCCCAAATTTTGGCAGCCCTTGCAGTCACAGCATGGGCATTACCACTATAGGAGTTCCGCTCCTTCATAATGGGAACATTTTTTTTACTGAGACCCTCCTCTATGTCTCTTCAAAGGGGTACTGGGTTGCATCCAAATTTTTGGCAGCCGTTGCAGTCACTGCATTTGCATTAACAGTATAGGAGACCCACTTGTTAATAATGGGAACAACAAAGCATAGCCGCCTGATGGCTCTCTAACAATAGCGAGGGCCGACTGCTGGCCTTTTAAGAATAGTAAGGGCCATCTGATGGCCCTATAAAATTAGGCTTTATGACTTTCAGAGTCCCTCCATCATAAATAAAACAGGATGTGTCTGATGATGTGTCACATACCACATTGCCAGATAAGGTTGTAAAATGTTAAAATGACATTTCCTGGTGAATGCATTTGTCTTAAAAAATAATGTAAAAAAAACAAAACAATAGGATCTTTCTTTAGTATAAAAAACAGCGTCACCAATTTAACCTCAATGTAATCACATTGTTCAGCTCATGCACCTCCTCCTCCATCTCTGAAATGACCACATCAGTCACAAGCTGACAGCACTGCAGTACTGCCTTGGCCAAGCGGCAACAGGCTGTGCTGAAGATAACATGCTTAATGCTTAATTGACAGAGTTTTTGAAAGCTGTAACACAGCAGCCTGATCTGTGGCTCTCACTGCTAAACATACAGCCAGGCATGGTCGTGTGTGACAATGGGCGGAACCTGGTTACGGAGAAATGACAGCCGGAGTAGATACGGTTTCCCTCTATGCTAGTCCTTTCACCGAGCTAAATACAACTCTCAGCAAAAAAAGTTGTGGACTGGCTCCATACCGTCCCTGGCCACATTCACCTGTCCACATGTTTGTGGTTAGGCGGTCCTTCCCAGTAAGTGCACTGGGGAGGGCACCGGTAATGTTGTGGGACCCGTGCTTGTGGAAGGCGGAGGCGACACCAGGAGAAACAGGCATGAGGTTATGAAAAGCTTCCACCTCCACGAGCCTAAAAGGCCACATTTCAAGTGCAAGCAGCTGTCAATAATTTGGCAGTATAGTATTGCAGCCTGTGGGCGGGTGGGTGGCTGGCTGCATACTTGCGCTTGCATTCCAAGGAATGGGGTAGGGACAACTGAACACTGCACTGGGAGAAGGCCGTGGATGGTGATTGTTGCAAGTCTGCAATGACAGGTGCATGGCGGGAGGCATCTTTGCATGCGCCAAGGATCACTTATGATGGGCACACTTTTCGGCAGTGACCTGGGAGTCAGAAATGCTTCCAGAGGTCTTCCCCATGCTGTTCCCATGTCTTTTCAGCACTGTATGCATGTATAAGGTTGTAAAATGTTAAAATGACATTTCCCAGTGAATGCATTTGTCTTTGTTGAAAGCAATGCAAAAGTGCAAAAATGCATCAAAAACGCTACGTGTGAACATAGCCCAAGATGTGGAGGAGTATTTTTGTTTTTGGTTATTTATTTTGCTTTATATACATTGTACATGTCATGGAAAGGATGTTCCTTAACATATTTCCCAGGAAAATCCATTTTGGTTTTGTTTTGGTATGTTTTATTGTGAGTCCGTAAAAGTGGCATAATACTTGTGACAACGTTGTTGACAGCAGTGACCTGGGAGTCAGAAATGCTTCCAGGGGTCTTCCCCATGCTATTCCCATGTCATTTGAGCACTGTTCCCATCGATTTGGGCAATTTTTAGGCCCTCTGCAGACCGCCGGGGGGAGCCGCCTGAAAAATGCTTGAGTTTCTCATAGACTTACATTGGGCTCGTTGCTCGGGTCAAACACCCGAGTATTCCAATTTGCTCTATCCGAGCAATGAGTACCCGAGCATTTTAGTGCTCGCTCATCACTAGTGTCAGTACCAAGACGGCCCACAATAGACAAGGGGAACAGACAAAAGCATTCTAGGTAACAGTCCAAGGTCAGGGTGTCAGGAAAGTAGCAGATCAAGACAAAATGGAAAGCCAACCGGATGGTCAAAACGTAAATCCAAGGTTGTCAATGGAGATCAGGATATAACTCAGAGCACAGAGCAAACACACACACCACTTGAGCAGAGCTTCAATTGCAAAAGGTCTGACAATTGTCAGAGTGCTAAACAGCCCTGTAATTACTCAGAATATGTTATGCGCTGTGCAGAGAGATCCAGCTAGACTGGCACCAAACTAGCACTAGGAGTAGCCACAGACACACTTGGTGCAAGCTTCCCTGCTTCGCGAGCCCTTAAGGTCCAGTAATACTCTTCACCCAGCTCCCACTAAATAGAAGGGGGACTTTGGCAGAGCCCTTCCCAGGCCCAATGTCACCAGGCAGCTGGTGTCTGGTGACACGACCGGTGCCTAGTCAACAACCAGGTGAGTACCTCTGAAAGAACCCCAGGAAGTGTAACCAGAAGAGAAAATGAGAAACCCCTGAAAAGATAGCAACACACTGCTGGCACCACTCACCTCCACAACACATAGGAACTGCAATAAACAGTACATGAACAGGGAGCAGGGTTAGATAGCCTGCCTAAAGATCAGGTGTTGAATACCTCCCAGTCATCCCCAGACAGCCACTCCCTGCTAACTAGCACAGCAGAATTGACATAATCCCACCATTGCCTAGTGCCAGACACAGGAGCATCCTGCATTGCCTGGCAACTGGGGAAATCAGTGAGAGACACGGCATCCTGTGTCCTTACACATCCTACAACACCAGAATGCGATGGGTCAGGACGATGGCGGCACCTGCGACTGGAATAGTGTAGCACCGGACCAGATCCATTCCCAGGTAGGAGCACAGAAACACAATTCCTAACTGAATAGATGACACCTGGAGGAGATCCAATAGGCCCCATTAGATAGGACGGCTGAGCTGTCAATCACAATACTAACACTTCAGCCTCAAATTTGTCACTTACAATCCTGGCAGCTCAGCCTTCCCTCGATCCCATAGGGTGGCAGAGCTGTCATTCACAGCGTCCCTAGGACAATGTGAGTGGTGGAATCGTGACAGTACAGTAAAAATATGGCTGTGATGGCACTGTAATACTGACTAACATGATACCTTTGGAGAAGAAATCCGCTTTGTTCTTCTGTAATCAGCATTTGAAGTTTTCTGCTAATTAGTCTTCGGTGCACAGGGGCCGGACTGTACATTGGGTCTTCTCCTCCCTGTCTGTGATTCCCCAGCCCCTCTGCTGACTCCAGTCTTTGAATAACAGGTCATTGATTTTTAGTGACCTACTTCCTGTGTTTGAAGAGGAGATTTTAAACAGAGGAGGCAAATTAAATAGTGATTAAAGAACAATCAACAAATCACCAATGGTATCAATGTAATCAGTATTACAGAGCCATGACAGCCATGGCTTTACTATACATTACAAAATCGTGCTGACTGGTTCAGTTAAAGAAAACTTCTAAGTAAAGGTGTACATAACCTTTAATGCATGTTTAAAGGATTTTTATTTAATTTTTTTTGCTTTTAGTAAAACCATTGTAAAATCATGCGACTGGTGCATTGAAAGCACGGCGGACAAGAGGAAATTAACTTTATTTTTCCCGGCATTCTCCAACAACCAATCATAGAGGTGTGGCCGACGCGGCTTCAGTCACCGCTCAGAACATAGTAACCAGGTCCTGGCACTGACTGACAGTCGGCTTAGCAATGTATATTACAACCCCTGGCAAAAATTATGGAATCACCTGTAAGCATAATTTTTTCCCTCTGCTTGGTCTGAAAAAAATTACCCTTACTGAATACCACATTTTTAATCTTGATTTCTTTTAGTGTTTCTTAAAGCCCTAAAGTTGCCATTTGAAATGACTTTAGTTTTGTGCCATGTCTGTGATCTGCTTTTTTTCAACAACATTAAACAACTGAATGAACATCCTCCGAGCCCGATGATTCCATAATTTTTGCCATGGGTTGTAGTACAGAGCCAGCAGTCAGTCAGTGCCGGGACCTGGTTACAGCTGACTCTCACTTTGTACTTTACGGGTGATTGAAGTTGCACCAGCCACACCTCTATGGCTCAAAGTTAATTTCCTCCCAGTAACCAGGCTTTCAGTGTGGCAGCTTCATGGTTTTAGTATGCTATTAACTTGCAGATTAACCCCATATCTTTAAGAGATACTTTGTTTATTAATATGTGAAGACAGAATGAAACATACTCCTGGTCAGACGATGTAGAGCTTGTGTCTGTTTTATAAACCATCAGGTAACCCACACTTTGACCACTTTCCTCTATAGTCCTCCACTTTCTAATAACCCCTAAAATCCCTACACCTAGTAAGAAAGTCTTAATCTCACCCTCCATCCTCCCCATTCATTTCACCTCCTCCTCCAAATTATTACTCATCATTCAATCTTGGATCTCCAAACACAGACAGCCACCTCATGCTCTCTCTTGCTCCCTCCTGCTAACACTTTCTCTGCTCCTCCTCACTGCTGGAGATATCTCTCCAAATCCTGGTCCTCCTCGCCATATTCCCACAGTTTCTTCTACCTCCTATCCACGACCTTCCGCAAACTGTCGCAACCCTTTTAACCTCATACCCATCCAACTAATCCACACTTCCTTAGTTGCTCTAACAGGAGCTCTATGGAATGCTCACTCCGTCTGCAACAAACTTTCCTACATCCACGACTTTTTCATTACTAACGAACTTTCCTTCCTCGCCATTACCGAAACCTGGCTCACCCCCTCTGACACAGCCTCCCCAGCTGCACTTTCATATGGCGGATTCCACCTTTCCCACACCCCCCGCCACAACAGCAAACATGGCGGAGGCGTAGGTTTTCTCCTGTCAGATACCTGCGCTTTCACCCAAATATCACTGCCACCCTCTGTTACACTCCCCTCTTTTGAGGTGCACTGTGTGCGCATCTTTTCCCCCTCTGACCTCCAACTGGCCATAATTTACCGACCCCCAGGGCTAGCCACCACTTCTTAGACCACTTCACCACCTGGCTGCTTCACTTCCTTTCCACTGACATCCCCACTATCATAATGGGTGACTTCACCATCCCCATTGACACTTCCCACTCATCTGTCTCTAAGCTCCTATCTCTCACTTCCTCCTTCGGCCTTGCTCAATGGTCTTCGGCAGCTACTCATAAAGATGGCCACACACTGAACCTCATCTTCACCCGCCTCTGTTCCCTATCTAACCTCTCTAACTCACCCCTCCCTCTCTCTGACCATAACCTCCTCACATTCTCTACCCTCTCCTCTCCAAGTGCACAATCCCCACTCCACAAACTTACACACGCTCGCAGAAACCTCAAACACCTTGACCTACACTCACTCTCTGAATCCCTTCTCCCTCTTACAGACATAAATTCCTTACACAATGCAGATGTTGCTGGCGCTTCATATAACACCACAATAGCTGCAGCTCTCGACTCGATTGCCCCTCTCACACATACCAAATCTCGCACAATCAACAGGCAACCCTGGCACACCAAACTTACTAAAGAATTGCGACGGGCCTCCAGGGTTGCGGAGAGGAGATGGAAAAGGTCTCACTCCATCGAGCACTTCATCGCATTCAAACAATCCCTCACTATCTTCAAGTCCGCGCTCACTACAGCAAAACAAACCTACTTCTCATCTCTCATATCCTCCCTGTCTCACAACCCTAAACAGCTATTTAACACTTTCAATTCTCTCCTTCGTCCCCCAGCACCTCGTCCCTCTTCTCTCATCTCAGCCGAAGACTTTGCCTCATTCTTCAAGCAGAAGATTGACACCATCAGACAAAGCTTTTGCCTAAAGTCCACACAACCCCTCCTCATATCTATTCAACCTTCCTCCTCCAAACCCCACTTCTCCACCATTACAGAAAGTCAAGTCTCCTCTTTACTCTCCAAATCACACCTCACCACCTGCGAACTTGACTCAATCCCATCCCACCTCATCTCTAACCTTAACACAGTCTTCATCCCAACCCTAACCCACCTCTTCAACCTGTCACTAACAACCGGTGTCTTCCCCTCATGTTTCAAACATGCTGCAATCACACCCATCCTCAAAAAACCCTCCCTTAACCCATCCTCTCAGACTAGCTACCTCCCCATATCACTTCTCCCCTTTGCCTCAAAACTACTAGAACAACATGTCCATCTTGAACTGTCCTCCCACCTCTCCTCCTGTTCCCTCTTCGACCGCCTACAATCTGGTTTCCGACCGCATCACTCGACTGAAACTGCCCTGACCAAAGTCACCAACGACCTACTAACTGCCAAATCCAAGCAACACTACTCCATCCTCTCTGGATCTCTGCAGAAATAATGAAGATCTCCATTTTTTTTTCTCTTTCCCGCATTTACAGTGGGGAGGTGCAATCTGTCAGCCTATCAGCAGCGCACACACGGAGAGAACTGCTTTTTTTCACACAAGCAAGGGCATGTGTCATTGGCAGTGTATGTCACATGTCCTTGCCCTATAAGACCCAGCCATTTTCCCCGTCGCCACCATTTTCTCACTGCTGCAGCTGCGTGTTAGATGGCACCGCTGTTGCTGTGTGCGCTATACTTTGTTAATTTCAAGCCAATTTTCGCACAAATCTACAGATAGCTTGGGAGTAGGGAATAGTTGTGATTGCAGTCCTTTTCAGGGCTAGGTTACATCAGTTCCTATCACTTTTATCAGACAGGTCTGTGCTCTTAAATAGATAGGTTGGGAGTAAAGACTAATTGTAATTGCAGTCCTTTTGAGGGCTAGGTTACATCAGTTCCTATCACTTTTTGCCAGGCAGGTCTGTTTTAGTGCTGTGCAAGTTTTTTTCACAGCATTTGGCTAAATCTAGCAAAGCAAATTCTTTTTGGCCTCTTGCAGTGTGTGTTAGTCAGTGGAGTAGCCTATCTGTGTTGCAAGCTACACCACCTGTGTATAGAATACCAATTTTTTAACTGCATCTAGTGAAGTAAAACCTTTTGGGCATAGCATCATTCTATTAGTCCATCTATACTAACCTGGTTTGCAAATTCAAAATAATTTTTATCTGCCTCTAGCTCTGAAAAAATATTGCGGCTTGTAGCAGTGTGTGGGACTTGATCTATTAGTCAATCTATACTAACCTCCACCAGGTTGCAAATTCAAAATAATTTTTATCTGCATCTAGCTCTGAAAAAATATTTGGGCTTCGGCTTGTAGCAGTGTGTGGGACTTGTTCTATTAGTCCATCTATACTAACCTCCACCAGGTTGCAAATTCAAAATCATTTTTATCTGCATCTAGCTATGAATAAATATTTGGGCTTGGGCTTGTAGCAATGTGTGGGACTTGTTCTATTAGTCCATCTATGCTAACCTCCACCAGGTTGCAAATTCAAAATAATTTTTATCTGCATCTAGCTATGAATAAATATTTGGGCTTGGGCTTGTAGCAGTGTGTGGGACTTGTTCTATTAGTCCATCTATACTAACCTCCACCAGGTTGCAAATTCAAAATAATTTTTATCTGCATCTAGCTCTGAAAAAATATTTGGGCTTGGGCTTGTAGCAGTGTGTGGGACTTGTTCTATTAGTCCATGTATACTAACCTCCACCAGGTTGCAAATTCAAAATAATTTTTATCTGCATATAGCTCTGAAAAAATATTTGGACTTCGACTTGTAGCAGTGTGTGGGACTTGTTCTGTTAGTCCATCTAAACTAACCTCCACCAGGTTGCAAATTCAAAATAATTTTTATCTGCATCTAGCTATGAATAAATATTTGGGCTTGGGCTTGTAGCAGTGTGTGGGACTTGTTCTATTAGTCCATCTATACTAACCTCCACCAGGTTGCAAATTCAAAATAATTTTTATCTGCATCTAGCTATGAATAAATATTTGGGCTTGGGCTTGTAGCAGTGTGTCGGACTTGTTCAATTAGTCCATCTATACTAACCTCTACCAGGTTGCAAATTCAAAATAATTTTTATCTGCATCTAGCTCTGAAAAAATATTTGGGCTTGGGCTTGTAGCAGTGTGTGGGACTTGTTCTATTAGTCCATCTATAATAACCTCCACCAGGTTGCAAATTCAAAATAACTCTTATCTGCATCTAGCTCTGAAAAAATATTTGGGCTTGGGCTTGTAGCAGTGTGTGGGACTCGTTCTATTAGTCCATCTATACTAACCTCCACCAGGTTGCAAATTCAAAATAATTTTTATCTGCATGTAGCTCTGAAAAAATATTTTGGCTTCGGCTTGTAGCAGTGTGTGGGACTTGTTCTATTAGTCAATCTATACTAACCTCCACCAGGTTGCAAATTCAAAATAATTTTTATCTGCATCTAGCTCTGAAAAAATATTTGGGCTTCGGCTTGTAGCAGTGTGTGGGACTTGTTCTATTAGTCCATCTAAACTAACCTCCACCAGGTTGCAAATTCAAAATAATTTATATCTGCATCTAGCTCTGAAAAAATATTTGGGCTTCGGCTTGTAGCAGCGTGTGGGACTTGTTCTATTAGTCCATCTATACTAACCTCCACCAGGTTGCAAATTCAAAATAATTTTTATCTGCATCTAGCTATGAATAAATATTTGGGCTTGGGCTTGTAGCAGTGTGTGGGACTTGTTCTATTAGTCCATCTATACTAACCTCCACCAGGTTGCAAATTCAAAATAATTTTTATCTGCATCTAGCTCTGAAAAAATATTTGGGCTTGGGCTTGTAGCAGTGTGTGGGACTTGTTCTATTAGTCCATCTATGCTAACCTCCACCAGGTTGCAAATTCAAAATAATTTTTAGCTGCATCTTGCCTGTAAACTAATCTTTCGCATATTAGCTGTGTGTGGTATTCATTCTATTAGGCCATCTATACTAAGCTCCACCAGCTTTCAAATTACTAATAATTTTTAGCTGCATCTTGCCTGGAAAATAATTTTGGGAATAGTAGCAGTGTGTGGTACTCATTGTATTAGGCCACCAATACCAAGCTCCACCAGCTTTGAAATTAATAATAATTTTTAGCTGCATCTAGCCCGGAAAAAAATTTTTCTTCACAATAGTGGTAGCAATAGAAATATGGCACTCGCTCCTGGCTAACAAAAATATTTGCTTCATAACAAAAAAACACCAGCCTAGCGCACTGCATTAATAAGATGGCATCATCGTCTCTCCCATTGCTAGGCCAACTATGCCGGCTAGCATTCCTGTGCCTAAAACACAATGCATGGGTCTGCGCTAGCCACGATGCTGAGGGGTCTAAAGCTGCTGCTAATGCTTTATCACAATTCAATTGGCAGATTTTCACAGAGCTCCTCCCCAACGCCCACCCATCGGGCAACAGTTGCCCACCCTCCCTATGGGATCTAGTGGCGAATAGTTGATGCCATTAATCAGAGCGTCAGTTGCCCCGTCGACGTGGCAAGCATACGGTAAGGCATGGGAAGAGTGGACACGACTAGTAGCAGGCAGACGGGTTGACCAATGTGAACAAGCCAGATTACAAGTCACCATAGAATTTCTCCACCAGCTAATGATGAGGGGCATATCAGGGGCGTCAGCGCAGCGTTCACATAGTAACATAGTTTTTAAGGTTGAAGGAAGACTAAGTCCATCTAGTTCAACCCATAGCCTAACTTGTTGATCCAGAGGAAGGCAAAAAAAAACCATGTGGCAAACACTAAGCTCCACATTGGGGAAAAAAATTCCTTCCCGGTGTCTGACCGGAGTAGCATTTCTCTTCCAACTACTGAATTGGGGAGATGTGACAAAGAGAGTCATCGTTAGAAAATCCATAAAAGGGTGGAAAAGGGGTCAGCCAAGTCAGGAGTGTAGACGTCCCGTCCCGTGTCACTAAAACTGATTTCTCACATCATATCCCTAACACCATTAACATGACACTCACAATTTGAAGCAACACTACTCTACTGTCTACTGCATTTGCGATCGCCTTCTTCGGGGCGCTATGCAAAAGCGAATTAGTCCCTCAATCCAAATTTACCACCAGTGGAGGCTTATTGCACCAGGACGTAGTCATAGCCAATAATGTAATACGTCTACGCATACGCCAATCGAAAACGGTTCCAGCGGGCAGGGGCACTTGGGTACTTCTACAACCCACAAACGGTACACTGAGTCGGGTAGCAATAGTAAAAACATATATAACCATCAAATCACAAAGTAATTTCTTCCTATACCACATTGATGGAACGCCATTATCAAGATACCAGTTCCAAGCTATATTTAATAAATGCATAACATCGGCAGGGAACCACCCCAAAGATTACGGGACACACTCATTCCGCATAGGCGCGGCCACGGAAGCAGCAAGAGCAGGTCTGTCAGAAACGGAAGTTCAGAGGATAGGGAGATGGCGATCCACGTGTTTGGCGAGATACATAAGACCGGACTTGTTATCCTAACGTGGTTTGTTTCTTTTACAGGTGACGCTAAGCCAACAGTGTGGGTGATAGGCCACTCGCATATATATTGGGCAGAAAAAAGGGTGAAAGTCCGCCCAGGCGGGAGGAAATTAGAGTTTCATAACACATATTTCAACTGGAGAGGTATTAGAGGCCTGCTAGGGCCTCAGGTACTAATGGAGGTAATCAAGGTAGGGAGAGAGGCTAGAGGTCCGGTCATCTTAGTTATACAGGCCCGGGGAAATGACCTAGGTCATCACAAGAGCGCATAACTAATGGCAATAATGAAACTAGACACTGAGCGCTTCAGAGAATTTTTCACAAAACTAACTATAGTATGGTCAGAGATTGTGCCGATAGCAGTATGGCAAGGTGCGCGAGACATCACGGCCATCGAACGGACAAGGCGGGTAATAAATATTTGGATGGCAAAATTTAGAAGAGACAGAGGCAGTGTAGTGATACAACACCGACAACTGGAAGGAGATAAAGCAGGCCTCATACGTCCCGACGGTGTTCACTTATTGGATATTGGACTGGACATATTCCTGTCAGGACTCCAGGACGGAGTTGAGCAAGCGTTAAGAGGGATGGATGGGGGTCAGAGTACTGCACACGAGTACGCAGGATCATCCGTGGCCTGGAAATAGAAAGGACATGTTGGAGAGTAACACTTGTTGGCCAACTTGCCGGTGTGGAGACCCAGGGCATGCTGCAACAAGCTGAATTATTTTAGAAATAAAATGCTTTTCTAATGGAATGAGTATAAAGAGTTAATAAAGCTATGACCGATCCTCACCCATCCAGTTGTAAGAGTTACATTATTGTATTGTCGAGGAAAGGGGGGCGGTAGGGGGGCTGATGGTCTGGGTTTGGTTGGGGGTCCCCACAGTCTGCCTAGGCTAGATGCATTTAAAAATTCTTATTAGATACACAGGCGGGGCATCTTGCTTCGCAGCTGGGCTACTACGCCCAAAGTATTGCCTAGGCTAGATGCAGTTAAAAATTCTACGCTGACTAGCAGACACTGAAGCTTTGGAGCAGACCTCTGAGTAAACAGCTCTTCAGACTCAACCATCTATGTTACCCCAAGCCATAGTGTATGTAGTTTCTTACAGTTAAAAGGGGGGGGGAGCGACCCAACCCACCTGGAATTGACGATGCCAACGTCACGTAAAGCACAGCAAGGGGACTCCAAAAAGAGTCTCCATTTTTTCCAAAAATTGTGGCACAGACACCACTTAAGTGGCATCAATTGCCCCAGAGTTGCTTAAAACGGTTGGCGAGGTGATTTTACCAAATCCTCAAGCTTTTAGTCTCCCCAGGATGACACAGGGGTAGAAAAGTCCTTGCGGATACATGATTTGTTCATCTTTATGAACATGAGACTGTCTACATTCTCAGTGGACAGCCGCGTGCGCTTATCTGTCAGCACACCACCAGCAGCGCTGAACACACGTTCAGAGAGAAAGCTGGCTGCAGGGCATGACAAGATCTCCAAGGCGTGAGTGGTGAGCTCCGGCCATTTTTCCAGATTGGAAGCCCAAGATGAGCAAAGGTCCAGTGACACAGTCATAGCTTCGATGTTCACTTGGAGATACTTCTCTACCATCCTCTCTAGGCGTTGACTATGTGTCAGACTTCTTGTCTCCTGTGGCCTTGCAAAGGATGGTCTAAAAAAGCGGTGAAACGATTCCACAAAATTGCTGTTACCAGCAGATACTGTGTTACTGTTACGGTTTGAGTGATGAAGACGCGACAGTCCCACGGTTTGCAAGTTAGAACTGTGAGATTCACTATGTGCACCACTGGTGTTTTGTGGAAAAGCACATGTAAGATTCTGCAACAGCCTCTGCAGATACTCCTGCATGCGTGAATCCATTTCTATGGCAGGAATTATTTCTGCAAATTTACTTTTGTACCGGGGATCTAAGAGTGTGGCAACCCAGTAGTCGGGATTACTTCGAATTCTGACAATCCGAGGGTCATGTGGCAGGTAGTGCAGCAAGAAGGCACTCATGTGTCTTGCGCATCCAGGAGGACCAAGTCCTTGTTGTGTTGGTTGCTTCCTTCCTCTGCCCTCTCCCCACAACCTCGCACAACAGAAATGTGATCAAGGTCTCCCTCATCTGATGAGTCTTCCATGCCCATCGCCAGTTCGTCCTCCACTTCTTCCTCGGCTCCTGCACCTTCCTAAACAGTTTGGCTGCTACCATGCGCGCTGGTTAATCCCTCTCCCCCACCCTCCCATGCCTGCCGCCTTGGTGCTGCCGACCGTCTGGACCTTGGAGATGTTATCCCTTCCGCATACGACTCCTCCTCTACTTCCTCCACCTCCTCTTGTCCCACCACCTGACTCTGAATTCTGTTTAACGTGTGCTCCAGCATGTAAATCACAAGAATAGTCATGCTGATAATGGCATCGTCGTCAGCACTAAACATCTTCGTCGCCATTTCAAAACTGTGCAGAAGGGTGTGTGGCGACCCTGAGGGTTCAGTCGCCACAGAGGTACTGCATCTCACCCAGAGGTGTGGTGTCTCACCCTCAGGTAAGGAAGGAGTATGGCTCGGGACCCTAACACCTGCATCCAACACATACCCGCAGTGGGGGTAGGACGAGATTGCTCCTAAGGGAGAGCACAGTCCCAGGTCCCTAGCTGGTGGGAAGGTCCTATGTAGTGGGTGTGGGTGGAGAAAGCAGCTTAGGGGAGCACAAGACAGGGAGAGTATAAATAGTAAGCCATCTTAGAAAGAGCAAGCCAGTCAGAGGAGGAGAAGTGACAGGAGCAGAGGCTCTGCATGAGCTCTGCTCCGGAGGCGGGCCTAGCCTGGGAGGCCCAGGACTGAAGGAGAGAAGAGAGGAGTGGGAGCAGGAAGGCTCCAGGAACCGAAGGGACCCTAGGAGTATGGGCCGTGCAGAAGGCCACCCGTATGCCCGCTGCTACCAGGAGGTAGAGGGGTCAGGCCAGATAAGGGGAACCGGTCCCTCAACTAGCGGAGAAACAGCAAGGCTCAACTAAAAACCAGAGGCTGCAGCATTTCATGTACTGCAGGCCAAATTTCCACATCAGTCTCACTAAGAAGGTAGCCACATAGGACCCAGGGGACGGAACACACGTTGCCCGCCAAGGCCCGAGGATACCGGATAGAAGTGTCACTGGGTGTGAGGTGCAGGGAGAAGGCCAGAGAAAGGACACACAGAAGGGGGTCCTGCTAAGTACTACGTAGCTATCTGGGGGTGGACTGAGCCCCTCACTGAGTACGCACAGCACGACGGGGGAGATTGCTCTGGTACCTGTAATCTGGACTGCAACAACTGTGAGTAAAGATCTTGGGACTGCATCACACGGACTCTGTGTTCATTACTGACTCCCTGCACTACAACCACCATCATCCACCCACACTGCCCTGAAGCTACACTCTTCCTGTGGGAAGTAATAATACCATTGCTGCAAAACCACCAGCTTCAGAGGACTGTTCCGCAGCGGTGGCCCTTTGGCCGCACTCCACAGGTGGCGTAGTCGGACATTATAAAACCCATATATACAAATTACCCTTGGATTGACCGCCCTGGGTCAAGGACCGGGTCGCCGCCACAGTGACTTCAACCCCCAGCGTTTACCGGCCCGGCTCCGGGTACCCCATGGCCCAGGGGGCGCGTCAACTTCATATGTCCCTGATCTGAGACCACTCCTGCAGCGTGATTTGCCCCACCTTTGGATTTCGTTGGCCCAGGTTATACGTCAGAACGTATTGCACCAGGGCTTGTCGATGCTGCCACAGTCGCTGCAACATGTGCAGAGTTGAATTCCACCGTGTCGGCACATTGCATTTTAGCCGGTGAACTGGCAGGCCCAACGACTTCTGTAGAGATGTAAGTCGTTGATCTGCGGGATGCGAACGGCGGAAGTGAGCACACAGCGACTGTGCCCTCTGCAGAAGGCCATCTAGTCCGGGATAGTGGGCTAAAAATTGCTGGACAACACGTGAGACATACAAGGCACGTGTGTGACATTGCCCCGGCGAAGGGCCGCACCCAGGTTTGCAGCATTGTCGCACACGGCCTTCCCTGGTTGCAGGTCTAGTGGAGACAACCATTCATGAAACTGGGTCTCCAGAGCTGACCACAACTTCTCAGCTGTGTGACTCACATTTCCCAGACATTTCAAAGTAAACACCGCCTGATGCCGTTGAACCCTGCTGCCAGCATAGTTAGGAGGTGTGCAGGATTCCTTCTGCGCAGTTAGAAAGCGGGTGGCATTACCAGACAGGCTTTGGGTGCAGGTGGAGGACCGAGAGGAGGTTGAGGAGGCAGAAGCAGTGGAGGAACTTCTAGATAAAGAGGATTGACGTACAACTCGTGGGGACGGCAAGACTTGGACAGCAGCCCCTTGTCCTGCTGTCACCATAGTTACCCAGTGCCCAGTCAGCGACATGTAAAACCACTGTCAATGCTTACTCGCCCAAGTGTCTGTGGTGAAATGCGTTTCTCAAAGAAGCGGTGATGTTGTGTGCGACATGCTGGTGTAGTGCAGGCACACCTTTCTTTGAGAAGTAGTGCCGACTGGGCATCTGGTACTGGGGCACTGCGACGGACATAAGGTCTCGAAAATTCTCTGTGTCCACCAGGCGTAAAGGCAGCATTTCTGTAGCCAACAGCTTGCAGATGGTGAAATTCAACCTCTTAGCTTTGTCATGGCTAGGAGGAAATCGTCTTTTACTTGTCCACATCTGAGGGACCGAGGGCTGGCTGTTGTGCTTAGACGGGGTTGAGTAGGGTGTCCCCGGCAAACTTGCCGGTCTGTGAGGAAGATGCAGGCGGAAAAGTTAGGTTGCCTTGATCCAAATGTGGTGCACTCGATGTCGGAGAGCGCTCAACACCAGCTGGTGTTTCCACTTCCAAATGAAATGATGACTTGCCAATCACACTGGATGTTGCGGGTAAAGAGGTGGCAGGTCTGCGTGCAAAAACATGTGTGACTGCTGTCCCCCCAGTCACAGAGGATGAAGAGGCCGTGGATGCACAAGATGGGGCAGACGGTGGTTGGCATTGCCCGCTAGGCCACATTGTAGCACAGAGAGCTTCCCACTGCAACTTATGCTTCATATCCATGTGACGGATCATGCATGAAGTACTCAAACTATGGATTTGTGGTCAGAGGCAGAGTTGTGGTTGAGGATGCAGTTGTTGACGTGCTTCCAGCACTCCGTCTCTGTCCTGGAAGGCGCAACCTAACCTCGTCGTCAATAGCATCTGTGACGCCCAGCTGCGCTTGGTATCACAGATCCTAGAAGAGTGCATTGATGGAATCCTCCACAAGAGGCCCCCATAAACATTCACACATCTCCACCTTCCACCTCAGACCAGCGGAGGGAGCCCGTTAGGGATAAAAATAGGGAAGGTGGAGCTAGGCAGTTCAGTTCCTCTGAAGAGTTCCTGCAGTAGAGAAGCCTAAGAGAGGTCAGTCTGCAGTGGAGCTCAGTCTAGTCTAGAGAACTCAGTTAATAGTTCAGCAGTGGAGCACGGGGCTCCTGTTAGCTAGATTCAGGGAGCCCAGTTAGAGCTTAAGGTGTGCCGGCGCCATAAGATCAGTGAAGCGCGGCAAGTTGCCGTTAGTGTGTATAGCCTAGTGAGGGCCCGAGTAGGCCGAAGGCGAGTGGAGAGTTAGTACATAGGGGGCAGAGGAGCTTAATCAGCTCACCCCGAAGCATTTACCGGACACTGGATCCGAGCTTACCGGGATCTCTATGATCCAGTAAAGCATAACCGGAATCCATGGAGAACTACAAGTCCCAGGATCGCTAAGGTGCTGATACGTAACAGAGCCAGGAGACGCTTTGGCCCCGCTTACTGGGAGCTTGAACTCCAAGACAAGGCCCTACCACAAGGTCAGCCAGCGCAGGACAGAGTCAAAGTTAGGCCTAGCTCCAGGCAGGTCAGAAACTTACTACGCAGAGGCAAGAAACAGGAGGCCCTACACCCGCTCATTGGGGAGGATACTGATATACACCCTTCACCCTACAGTGCTCCGGGATGTGCCTGAATTTCCACCAGTAAAAGGTACTAAAGTGACTACCGTGTCCGTTCCCGTTCGTGCTCTGACCCAGCTGGGTCTCACCTGTCCTGCATTCCCCCTGCATACGCTTTTCTGAAGCCTAGCTCCACCTGTGTGGAGCTATACCATCAAGCTGCCTTATCACCGGCCTCAGTGGACTACTGCAGCGCTGGTGCTTCTCACCAGATACCACAGGTGGCGTCATGAACTCTTATAAAATTAACAATTATTCACCCTTTTAAAGACTGACCCCAGGGTACGGGCCCGGGAGCCGACCACCGCGACATCCCAAAGGCCAGGCAAAGGCCCGGGTACCGAGTCATCCCCATCCCCTGGGCTAGTCACATCCTCCTCCACCTCCTCTGCTGTCCTCATCGACTGGCTGACTGTGGGTTGACAGTAAGTGGGATCTCCAACCTCGTCATCATCACCCTGTGTGTTCTCACACCTGTCGTCCTCAGAGCCAACCTCTTCCTGCCCTGACCGAAAAGTCAAGTTGTCGCTCCAATCAGGTATTTGAGTCTCATCATCGTCTTCATCATTGTCTCCACCAACAGGAGTTACAGTTTGGGAACGAGGGTCTACATTATGCTCAGAACCTTCTTCACCTGGTCCTGGATCTGACTCATAAAGATTCTGGGCATCAGTGCAGATCATTTCCTCGTCTGGATTAACAGAAGCTCTGGAGCAGACCTCCGTTTCCCAGGCTATAGTATGAGTAAACAGCTGTGCAGACTCAACCATCTGTGTTACCCCATACTCAGACGGGCAGCTGTAGACTTGGGAGCTGTGAGGAAGCAAGTGCGATTGGGGTGACACCTCTGAGGACTGGAGTATTTGTGATGTTGAAGTTGAGGTGGAGGAGAGCCCACTTGAAGGAGCACTTGATATACGTTGAAGCACCTGCTCTTTTTGTGCCTCATTTGGAATTTGTAGCGATGGGCATGTCCGTATGAAAGGGATCATATCACATTGTCCATGAAAAGAAGTAGACATCTTAGCTTGGCTGGAAGATGGTCTTTCTTCTGCAGATGTTACTCCCCCCCACCGCAGGGGGGCTCGACCCACCAGCGGACAGGCACCAGTATTGAGAGAGGGGGGCTGGCCGTCAGGGTCCACCGCAGCTCTGGCACAAACCCGGCGACACGGAGGTCGCACGGGCAGGAGCGGACTGGCCGTGTCGGCTTCTCACTTTTTTGGTTTTAGAAGGGCATGACATGCCTATATCTGTGTCTCCCCCTCCTTTTACTCCTCCACCTCTTTTCTTTTCTCATGACTATATGTACTTGTCACTTTTCCATGTGTTAGTTGTGTCTTCTGAGCAGTTTGTCAGCTTTTGGACACCTTTGAAGGTGTTTTATATGTGCTTCTATGTGTTTTTGTTTGCCTGCCATTGGTTTTAACGGTGTTCGACGGTGTTTGACGAACAGTTCGACGAACAGTTGGCGAACATATGGGTGTTCGACGAACCGAACCGAACTCGAACACTACGGGGGTGGCTCAACACTACTCTGGACCCGATATCTCCTCCCTACTAACCAAAATCCCACAATGTCTGTCAACGCCATCTCATCCTTCTTCTCTGCCAGATTTCTAAAACTCCACATGGATAAAACAGAGTTCATCATCTTTCCACCCTCTCATTCATATCCCCCATCTGACCTATCCATCAACGTCAATGGCTGTTCACTCTCCCCAGTCCCACAAGCTCGCTGCCTTGGGGTAACCCTGGACTCTGATCTCTCCTTCAAACCACATATCCAAGCCCTTTCCACTTCCTGCCGACTCCAACTCAAAAATATCTCCCGGATCCGTACATTCCTCAGCAAAGACTCTGCAAAAACACTAGTGCATGCTCTCATCATCTCCCGCCTCGACTACTGCAACCTCCTGCTCTGTGGCCTCCCTTCCAACACTCTTGCGCCCCACCAATCTATCCTAAACTCTGCTGCTCGACTAATCCACCTCTCCCCCCGCTATTCCCCGGCCTCCCCCCTCTGTCAATCCCTTCACTGGCTCCCCATTGCCCAAAGAATCCAGTTCAAAACCCTAACCACAGCATACAAAGCCATCCACAACCTGTCTCCTCCATACATCTGTGACCTAGTCTCCCGGTACTTACCTGCACGCAACCTCCGATCCTCACAAGATCTCCTTCTCTACTCCCCTCTTATCTCCTCTTCCCACAATGGCATACAAGATTTCTCCCGTGCATCGCCCCTACTCTGGAACTCTGTACCCCAACACATCAGACTCTCGCCTACCATGGAAGCCTTCAAAAGAAACCTGAAGACCTACCTCTTCCGACAAGCCTACAACCTGCAGTAACCACCACTCCACCACATTACTGCATGACCTCCTCTACCCTCGCCTACTGTATCCTCACCCATCCCTTGTAGACTGAGCCCTCGCGGGCAGGGTCCTCGCTCCTCCTGTACCAGTCTCTGACTTGTTTTGTTAAGATTATGTAAATGTTTTTGCTATGTATATCCCTATCACATGTAAAGCGCCATGGAATAAATGGCGCTATAATAATAAATAATGATAATAATAAACCGTTTTCACCAAAGAGACATTAATCAAAAGACATCACTGAAAATGACAGACAAAATATATATTGATTTTATGCAACAATGTTAATAAGTAATGACATCTCATGTAAGGTTTTTTTTTTTATTTTCTTAACACATGCTCAATGTGTGCAATATTTTATCTTGACTTAAGCAGATGAAAATTATGTAATTGGAAAAAACAAGTGTATGGCCAGATGTGGAGATACTGCCATGGACTATTGCAGTTTGTAAATTAATTGTTAACCGGGCGTTTGGCTTAGCCAAACAAAAAGTTGATTCTCAAGAAAACCCATGATATTGATAAATTTACAAAGCCCAGTCCAGTGGCTGCATGTCTGTCTACTACAGTTGTAGAATTGACTATGTGAAATATTGTTTATTTAATAAATTATTTCAAACATATCTTATGTAGCAAGAGTGGCTACACTCTAAACTTAAATACCTGGGACTGTTTCCTTTGGTATAAGCAACCTCTAGCAAAGATGTGGACTGCCTTACCTTGTCCCTACCCTAAAGACAACCGCGGTATGCATATGTGTAATATGAACAGTGTTATGCGTTTTATGCATTTAATGTGTATGTGTATAATTCATATATAATGTGTTGTGGTAATGTATATAATAGTGGGGCAAATGTGGAAACCCCATGATAGTGTATAAAGATAAGTGTTTTAGACAGTCCTGCTCATCGTTATTGGCACCCATGAAGTTTAAGTACATAATGTGTAATATTTCCTTAAAAAAATGAATCAACTGAAACAGTTTTTTGTATAGAGCACTTGTGTTAAATACAAAAGAGCAAATGATAAACAATAATTTGAAGTTTGCCAAGCATGGAACCGTCAAGAACCTCCCTGGATGTGGGAGAAAAAGGAAAATTAACAAGATGTCTTTGAAGCTTGGTGCGAATGGTGGAAGAAACATAGCGTCAAACTTTCAAAAGACCTGAAGGCCAACCTGAAACAGTCTGGGGTCAGGATTTCAATAAGTACCATACACCACACACTAAACCAAGCTGAGCTTTATGGGCAAAGACCAAGGAAGAAACCAAAGAAGCCATAAAGACATAAAAAAGAACAACTGATCTTTGCCTCTTACCTTGACAAAACCACAATCCTTGTGGGAAAATGTTCTATGGACAGATGAAACAAAAATAGAGCTTTTTGGTAATGCAAAGCAGCAGTTTGTTTACAGATGGCGCAATGAAGCTTATAAGGAAAAGAGCACCTTATTAACAGTTAAGTATGGTGGAGAATCCAAAATGCTGTGGGGTTGCTTTGCTACATCCCATTGAAAATCTTTGGGGTGAGCTGAAATCTGTCATAGGGGAAAAGAACCCTGCAAACATTCAAGAGCTTGAACAGACTGCAAAGGAAGAGTCGGAGAAAATTCCAACTAAGAAGTGCAAGTAACTTATGGATGGCCGCAAGAAACTTTAGAGGCTGTCGGCAATGCTAAAGGGTGTGCAACCAAGTATTAATTAGGGGTGCATTTATTACTCCACATGCTGTTTATTCTGTTGTTTGTTTTTTTTAAATTGCAACGTGGAAGTTGAAAAACAATGTTTTATTGTTGTATTACTTTTGACAACTAATTAACAAATCCTGAGGATATAATTTTGGTACATTTCCATTTATTTCTGAAGATATTGTACAGTCTATGAAAAAAATGAAAGGGTGTCAATAATGATGAGCAGCACTGTAGATAAAAGGGAACATGGGTTATTAGTAATAGATTGCAGAGATAGGAAAATATATAAGGAATAGTTAATGTTAGGTACAAGCCCACAGATGGGAGGGGTATAGTGTTAATAAAAGAAATACTTAGTGGATATATGTGGTTAGGAGAAGTGGAAGGTTTAATCAAGTCCTTTTGTGGAGTTCCAGTGTAGTGGACTGTTAGGAACAACATGGGCCTATCACTCGGGGCAGTGGATTGTAATGCAACTCCTCCATG
The DNA here is from genome assembly GCF_046119375.1 of Phyllobates terribilis. Taxonomy (NCBI): domain Eukaryota; kingdom Metazoa; phylum Chordata; class Amphibia; order Anura; family Dendrobatidae; genus Phyllobates; species Phyllobates terribilis. Next base: position 542,757,509 of record NW_027362765.1, on the reverse strand, counting down.
CAGATCCATTCGTCAGCCCGGGATCTTGAGATTGACGCCAGGGACATCGGGCACATCGCACCTGCAGGCTTAATTTTGGTATTCCCTATTAGATTTACGAATATATTTTGGATCACTGTCTTGTTGAAGGGTCTACTTTCATCTGAAATTCAGATTGAATGTCTTGAAAAAAGCTTTACTAATATTTTAAGATGGTAGCGTTATCTCTTTGCATAGAAGAAAGTTGGTTCCAAATTGCAACACTAGGTTTACCTTTTGTTCCTCTAACACCTATTCATGCTGCATTTGCAGTTTACATTTGACATATAAACCAGGATATGATCCTGATGATTACAACGAATGGGCCCATACAGTTCCATTCTCATGTCGTATGCCGAAAGAATGTCTTGTTGAAGCATGCTGACATTCATATGCGTGTCTTTTCTTAACTGTGTTGAAATGTTGATGGCTATGCTATACATTTGCATCTTAGAAGAATATAGAGATGTAGTATTCATCAAATGTGTCTTCGTTCATTTGTCACATCAAAGATTTGTAATTTGCTGTTCCAAAATAAGAAAAATGGGTGCACATGCCAAGCAAATAGCATTAGTGCGCTATGTAAATGCAGTAGCATGCATCACAGGTCAAGTTAATGCCTGCTACATCTGTATACCGACCTGTATGCCTCTTTTTCTAATCAGTGCTTTGAAATATAAGTCAAACAGATGCCCTAAACATAGTGTGAATCCAGCCTTATGTGTATACCCTACCTAATTCAATCTTTCTATAGAAAAGTGGTTAATGAACTTTCAGCTAAATCTTATTCTCTGCCATGTAGATGATTGCTTTCGTCAATACACATCTGAAATTGAGTTAATTGGACAAAAGCTGGCTTTTCAATTGCCGGCAACAAATTTTCATTTCTATCGCAGGCCATAATGTTCAGAGCAATTTAATGTGTCTTTATGAACAACATTAAAAATTCATCGCTCAATACCCTGCGTCCAGTTACATGGCAACAACCTCCATCTCTTTCTTTCTTTAATGCATTAATAAGTGCTCCTTTAGAGGAAGCAGATTGTACTAAATTGCCACATGAGTGAATTGTTTATTAGCCGACACAGGGGTTTTGTTGGATCTCATCAGCGATATTACTGAAGTGCAGATCATTCAAGAAAAAAAATCCATATATCATCTTAATAATAATTAGCGATTACAACTAAATGAAATTTGTCCAAGATGTCTGCAGAAAGTTTATTAGAGGACATGAGATCAGAGATCATGCTACAAGATGTGGGCAGCTATCAGTAAAGCTGGGACTTTTGTCAGAGGGTCACTCTCACCTGCCAGCTATTGTTTGCCACCTAGTAGTTATCCCATAGGACCTGTATAGGGTTCCCATTAAAAATGTGCAAAGTATGACCCATTTATTTTAAATTAAGTATAACTATACAAGACCCTATCAGTATTCTGTTTCCTGTTCCTACAATGACGTCTCAAGTAAATGGTATGGATACCACAATTATAGAATCACCTCTTTCAGTATGGAATTAGCCCATGTCAACATGCCTTCCAATAAATGTGCAAATAGCTTCTTTGGAGAGGAAAAGGATGTAATTTGAAGCCCAAAAATTAATATCGATCCTTTAACAAGCCTTGCAACATGACTTAGGGTAAGAAGCAAAACCAGACACTCCATTTTCAAAATTGTGTTTCAGGGTGTTTGCTCCCCATCAGTGCAAAGGAAGAGGTTTGATTTGGTTGGGTAAGAGGCCTCTGACAGGGGTTTTAAGGGTTAACGTTTCTCTTCTAGGAGAATGCCATGTCAGCATAAGAAGATTTATAGACCATGGAATGCTCCTTTGGGAATATAAATCTCAGAGGAATATTCCATGGCCTACAAGTCTCTGCACGCTGGCATGGCACATTCTACTAGGAGAAACCTTCCAAAATATGAGTATACAGCGACGTGTTCTACTAATATTCCTTATTTCTGAATCTTTCTGTAATGGCAGATTAAATTGTGAATCGTTATGTCAATGATAAAATATTCTTATTTGGAAAAATAGTTTCATGACTCCCATAGAGCGCTTAATCCTCCAGTGCTTATATTACATTACATCTGGAGAAGCAATCTATGCTTTCACGGCCTCAGACATCCTCACACTCCAAGAACCAATTAATAGTAACAGTTTCTTATCACTGCCCATTCACACCTTCTAGAAAATCATTAGAACTCCTTATTTCTAATTACAGTCTTGGCCGCTGTGTGATATGTCACATTAATACTGACGGCATGCAAAACCTTTCTTATTTTCTTTCAATTGAATTTTGGACTATTTGTTCTCGATTTGCTAAATGCTAATTTCTACATAAAAGGAAAAGTTCCCTATAGCTTTGTAGATATAAAAAGACACAATCCATACCATTTTTTGCTTTCTGCTAATGTTTGTTGGGGGTTTAATATGATCATCTCAGACGTCTTTTGAGGATTATACTGCCAGTAACAGCTGCTCTATACTTCAGTATCTCTGTTAATAACGCGACATATACTGTGACATGTAGTGTTCCTGTAAGGACCCCCTCGGAGCTAAAATATGAAGACATTTATATTCCTGTCATGTGCTGTGCTTCATTTCACATCTAGCACATTTTGTGTTGGAAATGGCATCCTAGATGTTTTACACTGTGGGATTATCCTTAGTATCTTATGCAGTACAGAGAAGTGCTCCAGGATGTAATAATCCAGGGGTCCACAAATCTTAAGGTTCTTCAAGGTGGGCATAATAATGTGCATTTAGATAACTTCCATTTTTTTAAGACTTGAGAAAAAAAAGTATATTATTAATAATCCTTTAGTTTAAAGCAATCTATATACTCATCCAACTATTATTAGTAAAGGGGATCTGTCTCTTCGGGATTCAGGACAGGAAATGATGATTGTAACATTCACTTTTTTGTCCATAACCCTATGCTCCATTTCAGCCTACTCACCACTATGAGCAGTGGGGCAGGGTCACATAATACATTCCCCTGGTGAATTAGTTCCTTCTAAGGACTCATTCACATTTCCGTGTTTAAATACTTACGTGAAGTGAAAAAATGGTACCCGTGTCATCAGTGTTTTGGATCAGTATGTCAGTGTTTGGTCCGTATGTCCGTTTTTATAATCAGTGTGTCATCAGTGTTTTTCACGGATGAATAAGTAAATTACAAATCTTCTCTTATCCTTTGCACTGTTACATACGGACAGCGCATAGATGACATACAGATGCTGTACATGTTTTTCACGGACCGATAGACTTGAAGTGGTCCAGTGCTGCCATAAAAAAATGGATATGTCTCCGTGTGTTTTGCATGGACATATGGTCTGTGGAAAAACACTGACATATGAATAGCACCAGTATGTGTTGTATCAGTGAAAAAAATGGATAGAACACGTATGTGCAACGCAAGCATCTGAATGAGGCCTAATGGAGCTAATCCATGTATGGCTTCTTGCAGGGGCGTAAGTGTAACTGGTACAGGGGTTGCAATCGTACCTGAGCCATGGAGCCTAGAGGGCCCGAAAGGCCCCTGTGGCCAATATGAAAAGACCATTACTATTAAAGGCTTGCAATAATTGGTGGCCCCATTGGAGAGTTTACATTGGGGCCCACAAGCTTCAAATGACACCACTGGCTTCTTGTCATGATTTCCGTGCAGTATCTGCTACAATAACCGGCATATCACTTGTTTTGTTTTTTTCTGCAATACGGATTTTAAATACGAATGATAAGGGTATGTGCACACGGTCAGGAGCCGCTGCGGGGTTTGACGCTGTGTGTTATGCAGCGTCAAACCAGCAGAAGCCAGATGTTACAGCATAGTGGATGGGATTTGTAGAAATCGAATGCGTCTGCGCACACCCGCGGAAACTGATGTGCGGCACGTGTTTACAGACCGCAGCATGTCAATTTCTCCAGCGAGTCAGCATGCGGGCTTTCCCCATAGACCTAACCTCTATGAGGAAAGTCCGCTGGTGAAAACAAAAATGGCGCCACTCATTTGCATATAATGAGCGTAAGCTGGCGGCGGCTATTCCTCTGTGTCGGGGCCACAGGCGGCTCCAGACAGTGTGCGCATACCCTTAAACTCCACAACACAGATTGTCTATTGCAATCAGTAGGGCATAGATTTTGTGTGGAATACACAAGGATTTTGGTATGGAAAACATAGTAAAAAAAAAAACTACCATTGTGCGAACATACCCCTAGTGTGTCATAGTTGATATGATACATTGTGCGCAGATGTTTTGAAAAAAGGTTTCTTATGTGTTAGTAAATCAGCTTGGGCAGACACATTTCAATATGTGTGGAGTTGAATGATTAACAACCAGACATATGAAGCACCTTTTTCTTCAGGCTTCCCTAATGGCCTAGAAAAATTCCTACTGCCAAACACCGATTGCCTGCTGACACTTGCATGCATTGAATGATCAATCTGATTACCTGCTACCGTTTCACGTGCCTGACATACTTTTTTAATTTTTATTTAGATACAAGTCTTCACTTACTATTTCCATTTCATCATTGATGTCCCCTTTGACACACAACCTGGATAGCAAACCAAACCTGGATTTTGCAGGAAATAATAAATATTTAGATTTGAGAGTCCTCAGTGGTTGATACCTTTTAATGACTAACTGAAAAGATTATAACAAATTGCAAGCTTTCGAGACTAAGCAGGTCTCTTCATCAGGCTAATATATACCACAAAATCTGAAGAGTCACATATTCATACACAATAAGACACACAAAAAATGCAATAGGTAATACATAAGACAGGTGATGGAAAGCAGAGTTATTATTGAAGAGAGAAACAGTTCTGGCTATAAACACTCCTTATCTATTAACTGCTAAAATATTTATAGCCAGAACTGTTTATCTCTTCCATAATAACTCTGCTTTCCATCACCTGTCTTACCTATTACCTATTACATTTTTTTTGTGTCTTATTGTGTATAAATATGTGACTGTTCAGATTTTGTGGTATATTAGGCTGATGAAGAGACCTGCTTAGTCTCGAAAGCTTGCAATTTGCTACCATCTTTTCAGTTAGCCATTAAAAGGTATCAACCACTGAGGACTCTCAAATCTAAATATTTTTCTACCCACTGGCTAACACTGTACAAGAATATATATTTTCCCTATATCATCATGCAGGAAATAATATAAATGCTGGGCTCTACTTTTCTAGATCCATCTCTACACACACTAAAAAAAGCAAGAAATTGTATCCTTAAAAGGAGGAAATGAGCGGGCATACAGTATGTGGCCATTTCTGATGAGTCAACATGGGCCAAAAAGTAGATTCCCATTCAGACCGGATAGGCAAGGAAATTAAAGCTGCAAAAATGAGTATTACTACTTTGAAAAATTATTTTTATTCTCTGAAAAATTCTGTTAATCTAATTCACTTTTAAGCAAAGCCACACAATCTAAAATTATCAGTCTTTTGTGGTACAACATGTAATACATCATTCATTCCAGTGCGCCACAACTGTTAGAACCTTGCTGTTAGGTTTTTTTTTCCTTTGCTGGTCACATGACCTTGTTGGCCTATTTAATCCTGCTCCGCCCTTCTGGCTTTGCTGGACTTCATTGTATATCTACTTTCTAGCTAGCCTGTGCTCTGTATCTAACTCTGTTAGTTTGCTTGGTCTACGGACCTCTATGTTCTATTTATTTTGTTTGTTCGTCTGTCTGCTACTATTTCTGTTAGGGGGTGTCCCATATTCCTCCCAGTCCTTAGTACTTGTAGGGATTCCCTCCCCACATCTATAGGTCTCCGTACAGACTAGATTAGGACTTTAGCAGGTCTGATCGCAGGATCAGGTTCCCTGTTACATCGTAGGGATTCAGCTGAGTCCTATAGTAGGGACAGATCTCCTCTCTTTCCTTAGCTTTGGTAGCAGAACATAACAACAACACATTTTTTTGCAGGAAGGACTCTATCCATGTTTTTTCCAGATAGCACTAGTGATGAGCAAGCACTAAAATGCTCGGGTGCTCGAAGCTCGGGCCGAGCACATTGGAATACTCGGGTGCTCGACCCGAGCAACGAGCCCAATGTAAGTCTATGGGAAACTCGAGCATTTTTCTGGTGGTCCCCCCCGGCGGGCAGCAGAAGGTCAAAAATTGCCCAAATCGATGGGAACAGTGCTCAATTAAACGTCAGGCAGGCAGAATATATAGGCAGACAGGGTATACAGGAGGGTGCATGAAAAACATAGCAGGGCACTCAGAACACACTAGTGCCCTCTGATTTTCATGCACCCGTCTCTTTTAAAAAGCCGACAATTCATCAGCGGCATACCCCAGTACCCGACAATTTAGAAGAGAAAGAATAGAGCATCACACATAGATTAGATAGATACAAACATATCAGTCACATATATAATAAGTACAGTGACAGTGTTGGTTACTGTACTTGTCATTTGGTGTTAAAATAAAGGATTTATTAAAAAAAAAATTGGCGTGGGGTTCCCCGTAATTTCAGTCTCTAGCGGAGGTTAAGCAGATGGCTGGGGCAGATGTTTGAAGCCTGGGAAGGGGGTAATACCCATGGAGCTTCCCAGGCTGCTAATATCAGCCCCCAGCTGAATACCTAGCCTTTACTAGCTATTAAAATGGGGGACCCAAAAAAAATGACGTGGGGTCCCCCCTATTTTAATAGCTAGCAAAGGCTAGGCAGACAGCTGGGGGCTGATATTAATAGCCCATGAAGGGTGCCATGAATATTGGCCCCCTCCCAGGCTAGAAACACCTGCCGTCAGCCACCCCAGAAATGGCGCATCCATAGGATGTGACAATTCTGGCACTTAGCCTCGCTATTCACACTGCCCTGTAGTGGTGGCAGTGGGGTAATAAGGCTGGGATTGATGTCAGCTTATAATGCCAGCTGACATCAAGCCCAGGTTAGTAATAAGACGCCCCAAATACTAACCCCATAGTGAAAGTTAAAAAAAACACCAACACCCAGAATAAAATCCTTTAATTGAAATAAAGCCACAATACTTTAATGTTCTAAATTAAACTCTACTTACCGTATCACCCATTCCAGCTGAAGCCAACAAACTCCTGCAATAAAAGTAAAATAATAAACCAACCTCATCCTTACCTTTCCATGGTTCCCAGGACGGCTTCAGCTCTGCTACATTAACATGACAGGCTGGATGGCAGCAGAACGCTGCCATCCAACTTGCAATGCCGCAGACACTGAGAAGCTCCTCAGTGAAGCTCATCAGTGTCTGGCTGTGACGACATCCAGATGAGCCGAGTTCATGTCCAATGAACTAAGCTCACCTCATGCACGTCACTGACAGCATGGGAGGATTCTCCTGCGCATGCAGTACCGGCAAATGACGTCACCGCTTGAGCAGGAGAATTCTCCCACGCTGGGATGGCAGACTGGATGGTAGCAGAATGCTGCCTTCCAGCTTGTCATCCTTCAGAGACATTGCCTGCGCTCCATAGTGTCTCTGAAGGATGGCATGCTGGATGGCAGCGTTCTGCTACCATCCAGCCTGCCATCTCAATGCCATCCCAGCGTGGGAGAATTCTCCTGCTCAAGCGGTGACTTCATTTGCCGGCACCGCATGCGCAGACGAGTCCTCCCACGCTGTCAGTGACTCACATGTTTCTATCTATCTAATATATGTGTGATGCTCTATTCTTCCTGTTCTAAATTGTCGGGTACCGGTGTATGCTGCTGATGAATTGCCGGCTTTTCATGTTTCACTGAGCACTGTTCCCATCGATTTGGGCAATCACCGTAATGCCACAACCACCATGGCTGTGACATTACAGTAAGTGGCAGACAATCCCTGCATGATTGGTGCTCTAAATAGCGCCAAACATGCAGGACGGGGACCCGAGCTTCCACCCGAGCATCCCGCAAGTACTCGGCGAGCTCCGAGCATCTCGAGTACTGAGCACAGGCGAGCATGCTCGCTCATCACTAGAGAGCACTCATACTTATGATAGTCTATGGGACTGTTCACGTCAGTGACTTCTTGCGGATTGAGTAGACTATGCAAAATTAAGGAGACTTTCTGATATTGTTCCAAGTGTCGGATTAAACTCTGCAATGCAAGTCTATGGGTCCGTGAAAAAATTGTATAGTACTCGGAATCCATCTGTGCACTGTTTGTTTTTTACCAATCAAACCAATTTATAAAGAAACATGAATGACGCTTTGGTGAAGATCTGGTGAAACTCAGACGTTTTTCTCATGTTTGAAAAAAATGATCTGTAAATGAGCCCTTATACTGTAATTGTAGTTTTCACATGGACTTTGGCTTTCACCTCTAGAATTGCAACAAAAGCTCGAAGTAAGACCTTGCTGATTTCTGAAAATATAGAAATATTTTTGCAATTTCCCCTTGCAGTATACTTTCAATTATTCAATTTGCATTGTTCAATTACAGGATGTGTAGTTTTATACCAGTAGTTAATAGTCAGGAAATAATCTGAATAAAGAGAATATAATGGATCTATTTATTTAAAAGGAAAATTATTCCCAGGATAAATAATTGTTTTCCTTGTAGAAGAAAGAGTCTTCACCATTCAGTTTCTCGAGACAATTCAGAGGTCAACCAGCTAAGAGAGCTAGTATCCCGGTTCTCCAGCACTTCTCCATTCCGATACTTGGATGTCATCACAACTCTTGGCACCGGAGGATTTGGCCGTGTTGAGCTGGTAAGATTAGCTGGCAGTCTATGGAATTAATACAGTTTATATAGGGATGTGTGGGCACAACTGGCCCACTGGAGTTGATGTGACAGCTGGATTAAAGGCATTGGGATTAATAGAGATAGCACACATGTAATAGTGTTCAGCAAGAGATTCTGCTTTAATGGATTGCGGTCGGGGGTTATATAAACCCCTAAACAGAGAAGGCTCTATGCCAAAGAGCAAAAAAAATATTTTCAGGGATTTAGACATAGATGTGTCTAGGTATCTGGATTTGTTTCTCAGGCACTTGGAATGAGTAGGGTTGGGGGGTTTCTGTGTGGAGGTGCTGCGCGATAGATTTAGAGCATAAAATGGGGACTGAGAGGACAAAATGGACCCGATTTCCCACAGATGCTTACATCAATGTGACATTACTGTGATAATAATGTTATATGGCTTTTGTTTTATGGTATAATAAATCAATGTCAGGGTCAGACTGGAGCATAGGACAAGGTAAAAGCTTTGCCTCGGGTGGCACTGTTCTGTATGCTGTGTTGGGAAGCAATTTTGTGTTTTTCTATTAGCAAGGAATTAAATTCGTGATAAGCTGGAGAGCTACACAAAGTTGCTTCTAAACCTGGACACAAACTAAACTGTGTGGAAATAAATAGTGCATGCATTTCCCAGATAAATAGTACATATTAAATAGCGCCAGGTTCAAAACTTCTGGTCCTTAATTAGACAAAGTAGTTTAAATCAGAACCTTTGTGTGGTGCATCTATGCATTTGATCCACCCATATTTTACCCATCCTGGTTGTCATATAGCTAAATATTTATTATGTATAGCACAATCCTGAACATGTTTGGCTCATTTTCAGGTAAAACTAAAGGATGAGGATATGACTTTTGCTCTGAAGTGCATTAAGAAGAAGCATATTGTAGATACACATCAACAAGAACATGTGTACTGGGAGAAGAATATATTGCAGCAGATCAACTGCCCCTTCATCATCAGGTAATATCAGAATGCTTTGCTGTACTTCAGACCACGGCAATGCATTTCAGTATACAGTATGTGACTGATATACTGTAAGTGTCAATGTGTGGCTGTACAATTGTCCATTTATAGAACTGTTGGAGCTAAGAAATTAAACATTCATTTTAGGAGGAAATTGTGTTACATTGTATTTATGTTGCACATCAAAGCATTTAATTTTCTAATCTATCCAAAATAAAATAAGCAGCTTTTTTACTAGGTTCTTTTTTTCAATCACCCTATGAGGGATTGTTTTTTGTGGGATGCGTTGTAGTTTTGGACACCATTGATCTTACTACACAATGCACTTAAAGGGAATCTGTCAGCAGGTTTTTACTCTGCAATCTGACAGCAGCATAATGTATGTAAATCTAAATGTGGGGAACAGAGCGCACAATAGGGTGATAGCCTATGGAGAGAGAGTAGGAGAGTGCTGGTTACACTCACCTGGTGGAGTTGTGACAGACACAACTTTTATGTAGGCATGAAGAAAAACAGCTGCTGCCCCAAGGCTGGTGGATAAATCCTCCAGGAAATATTGGATCCAGTAGGATGAACACGTAGGTGGGCTGCGCTGCCGGAATAAATAAATTCTTCAGAAATGATGATGATGAAAAGGCTTTTTACTCACAATGCGCTTCAACGCCGTACCGGTGTCTTTTTCAAGTGAAAAAAACAAACGTGCAAAACATAACAACGGATGTTTTTTTTTCAGGCTCAAAATGGATGCCAATTACATAGGGGACACCCACAGGAACACTTAAACCAATGGGGAAATTAGGAAGGGGAGGGAAGTTTAACTGGCAATTTCAAATTGATTAAAGTTATACTCATTACTGATAAAATGTAAACAGATGAATGATTGTGTGGCGCCCAGCTGCGCTTGGTACCACAGATCCTGGAAGGGTGCATTAACGGATTCCTCCACAAGAGGCCCTCGCAGCATACACACACCTCCACCTTCAACCTCAGACCACCAGAGGGAGCCCGTTAGGGATATAATTAGGTAAGGTGGAGCTAGGCAGTTGAGTCTAGTCTAGAAGTTCCTGCAGAATGAGACACAGAAACAGGTCAGTCTGCAGTGGAGCTCAGTCTAGTTTAGAGAACTCAGCTAAAGGTTCAGCAGTGGAGCACCAGGCTCCTGCAAGCTAGACTCAGGTAGCTCAAGTTAGAGAGCTGGGAGCGTTGCCGACACTCAGAGAGCGGCAGAAGAAGCGGCCCGCTAGCTGCCAATGTGTATAGCCTAGTGAGGGCCTCGAGCGAGGCCGAAGGCTAGAGGAGTGTGTAGCATTGGGGGCAGAGGAGCTGTACAAGCTCATCCCAGAAAACATATACCGGACACCGGGTCTGCGTCTACAGGGCCGTATACCCCCCCTGTAGAGACAACCGGAGACCCCTGGAAGACTTCAGGTCCCAGGATCACCTAAGAGCTGATACGTACCAGAGCCAGGAGTCACAGAGGCCCCGCAAGTTGGGAGCGCGTACTCCAAGAGAAGGCCCTACCACAAAGTCAGCCAGTGCAGGACAGCGACAAAGTTAGGCCTAGCTCCAGGCAGGTCAGAAACTTACTACACAAAAGCAAGAAACAGGAGGCCCTATACCCGCTCACTGGGGAGGATCCTGATATGAACCCATCACCCTACAGTGCTCCGGGATGTGCCTGAATTTCCATCAGTAAAAGGTACTGAAGTGACTATCGTGTCGGTCCCTGTTCTTGTCCCGACCCGGCTGGGTCACATCTGTCCTGCATCCTTACATCCACGCTACCCTGAGGCCTAGGTCCACCTGTGGGGAGCTATACCACGCAAGCTGCCTTAACACCGGCCTCAGTGGGCTGCCACAGCGCTGGTGATCCTCACCAGACACCGCCGGTGGTGTCACGAACTTGTTCGTATATATAATTATCTATCCACCCTTTTAAAGAGAGGCCCAGGGTACGGGCCCGGGAGCCGACTACCGCGACATCCCCTAAAACTAACAACAAGGCCCGGGCGCCGAGTCATCCCCATCCCCTGGGCTCGACAATTGCAATGTAGGAGAAGTGGGATAAGAACCCAGGATGGGGCAGTGAATAGAAGCCAGAAGGTGAATATTTAACAGGGGAGCCACCCAGGCAGATGTGGGAAAGGGGACAAAGGAAAGAAGGGAACTGTACATATAAAGGATACCACATAAATAAAAGACAAATTGTTGAGGAGAAGTGATTGGAGTGTAGGGATTAGAATCTGGGATGGGGCAGTGTATAGAAGTCAGAAGGGCAACATTTTTTTTTTTAACTTTAATGAATTTTAAATTGCCAGTTGAACTTCCCTCCCCTTCCTAATTTCCCCATTGATTTAAGTGTGCCTGTGGATGTTTACGTGTTCATCCAACTGTATCCAGTAGCATAATATGGGGGCAGACAAACTGATTCCAACAATGTATCACTTCCTGGGCTGCATGCAGTAGTTTTGATAAAATCACTGTTTTATCAGCAGGAAATTACCAATAAGCGACTAGCAAAACAGCTGCCATGTAGCCCTTCAAATTCATGGGCTTTTCCTTTAAAAACAGGAAAAAAAATATAAGTTAGGCGAAATGGTTAAAAACACACAATTCTATCATTATTTTTGAGTTCTATATTTGTGGAATTCCTTGTAACATTCCTATCAACATGGTTCTTCAGGACAGCAAGATTACAGTGATATCAAACATAGTTTTTTTTTTATTATTTATATTTGTTATTTGCGTGCCAAGCTGTGTTTTTTATATGTACCATTTTAATTACTTTGTGTTACATTTCTTAGGGAAGTTGTATGAAATAAAAATAGAGGGTCATTTATGTCATTAACTAAATCATTTTATATTTTGATAAATTAGATTTTTTTTATGCAGTAATATTAAAGTTGCTTATCTCTATAATTAATGTCAGTATTTTTGGATGGGAAAATGGGAAGGCAGAGGCTTTTTTATTTTAACATTTTTTCTTAATGTCATTTTATTATTTATTCCCCTTAAGAGACTCAAACCCATACACTGCAATAATATGGAACTCAGTATTGCAGTATATAGTACGTATATTTAGTATTGCAATTTATAGTTATGCAGTACACAGTACAAATAACAATCTCCTATGATGCCCAGCCTGTGGCTGAGATTCATAGAACCATCAAGGACCATCAAGATGGCAATGACTAGGGCCTTCAGCAGGCAACTCTTTGGCACCCCACTATCAGGTTACAGACAAGTTGAAGGAAGCCATACCTCAGAGGGATTGCACAACATAGCACAGCCGGCACAGGCCCTCTGTGGAGCAGTCTGAGCTCTTATGTCCGCTCCTTAAACCAACGTCTTCGCCATGACATACTATTATGTCCTGGAGAAAGGACGAATTTACTGTAGATATAAATTATACCACAATAAACTAATCAACCAAAACATTAAAATCTAATCCTCTACCACTATTTAAGGAAAAAAACAGATCTGACCCATTGAGATATGGACTCCAACAGATTTCTTACTCACCATGTTTGAAGGAAGAAGAAGGATGAGTACAACCCCAAGAACACCATCCCCACCATGAAGCATGGTGAGGGAAACATCTTACTTTGGGGGTGCTTTTCTGCAAAGAGGACAGGGCATCTGCATCGTACTCAAGGGAGGATGTATGGGGTCATGTATCTCGAGATTTTGGCCAGCAACCTCCTTCCCTCAGTAAGAGCATTGAAGATGGGTCACGGCTGGGTCTTCCAGCATGACAATGACCCGAAACACACAGACAGGGCAACGAAGGAGTGGCTCTGTAAGAAGCATTTCAAGGTCCTGGAGTGGCCTAGCCAGTCTCCAGACCTGAACCCAACAGAAAATCTTTAGAGGGAGCTGAAATTCAGTGTTGTCAGGCAACAGCCCTGAAACCTGAAAGATTTGGAGAAGATCTGTATGGCGGAATAGGCCAAAATCCCTGCTGCAGTGTGTGCAAACTTGGTCAAGAACTACAGGAAACAGCAGACCTCTGTAATTGCAAACAAAGGTTTCTGTACCAAATATTAAGTTCTATTTTTCTATTGTATCAAATACTTATTTCAGGCAATAAAATGCAAATTAATTATGTAAAAATCATACAATGTGATTTTCTGCTTTTTATTTTTATATTCTGTCTCTCACAGTTGAAATATACTTACGATAAAAATTACAGACCTCTCCATTCTTTGTAGGTTGGAAAACTTGAAACATCAACAGTGTATCAAATACTTATTTTGCACACTGTACGTAGTGTTAAAATGCTTTTCAGCCTCCTTACTAGGAGTGCTACTGGGGTAAAAAAATGAACTTATTACCTCCTGGGAGCCGTCGTCTTTCAATCAAGGAGGCGTGCACAAAAAGACTACTGTCACCACTCAGCACAAAGGGAGTTGCAGCTGTAAGCAACCCCCGGCACTTTGATTGACAGCTCCCTCTGCACATATGCGATAACTTTCATGTTGTGCTTCCAGCCACTCACTGTGTAGTGAGCAGTGCCATGAACAGTGACTGTAATCACTCCCTGCACCACCCTGGCAGCTCCCATGAGGAAATAAATTATTATTTTAAACCCTGATAACGGTGAGAGAGTATTCAAGCAATAACTCTATTCAAGCTATCAGAAACACCATTAGATATTGTCTTATTGACAGCCCATCTACACCGTCCCGGCTTTTGGTACTATTGGTGTTTTTGACAGGCCTGCTCTCACTCAGTATATGCTGGCGTTACCTTTTCTTTTGATTTTATAGTGGACCCTAATATCTAATGGTGGTTCTGGTAGCTTGAATAGAGTTATTGCTTGAATACTCTCTCACCGTTATCAGGGTTTATGATTGGTCTCCACTTATATTTATCTAAAATCTTCTGATTAATTATTATTAATTATTATATCTCTCCGGTATGTGACCACAACAACCTGTTTTCCACCTGCACTCTATAAGCTACTACAATTGAATTGGGCTTAAGAACCTTTTGTCCATTATTTATCCAGCTCCTTTGTGGTATTCGTCATCAGGGATAGCTTCTATTTAGCTTGCTCGTATACATTTCTCATTTATCTCATGGTTTATGATTATTATTTTTTTGTGGGATGGTTTCTAAAGTAGATGGGCTTCTACTCAGTGGGGGTTTCCAATGTGTTTTTACTTTTGTTTTAATGTATTTGCTGTGTCTTTGACGTTTATGTATTCAAATAAAATATATATATTTTTTACATATTAGCTTATTACTATTTATGCATGGTGATCACTGCTCAAATAGCATTCTTCTTCTCCTTGGGCACCTATGGCTTGTACATGGTATGCTGCATGTTGATCCCAAATATTGGATAGTGCCCTACACGTTTGTTGTTCATCAAAGAATTATCTGAACATCATTGAACATTTATTTTAATGACTTGCATCTAGAATAACATTTTCTTTTGCATTTACTGGTGCAGGTAAAATGTATGGTCCTAAGAAACCTCCTAAAGTGATCACAGCAATTAGTTGAAATCTGGCTGTTTTCTGAGTAGGGGGTTATTTTGAAGAGATGGCCCCTTTAATACGTATGGTAACATAGAGAGGTATCACATGTCCAGCTATTCTCATATTTTTTTCATATCCGAATTAAAAAATAATCTCTAAGCCTTCATTTAGATCAAATTAATTTTGACATTTACTGATTATCACTGATTAATATTGACAGGACCAGTCTTACTGTGTATCCGCATACTGTGAGGTCATGCATCGAAATCATTAACTTTTTCTAAAACCTTTTATATGAAGATAATTTCATTCCATTTCTGTCTTGATTAATTTTTAGAAGAGCAATAAAGGAAAATTAATTAACTATTTGACTTGTAAATAAGGACCAGTGAATGAGGTTTTCTGCCCATTACATTCACATAGCATGAAAGAGTTAGCCCAAATTCACACACCTGCCTTTGTAATGCCTAGCAGCACAAAGGCTTAAGTGTGATGTTCATTCACTTGAGAAAGCCACCCATTGAAATGCGTGAAAAACTATAGGCTAAGTAAGACTTAAAGGGGTTGTCTGATGAAAAATAGTTATCACCTATTCAAAAGATAGGTGACAACTTTCTGCTTGGTGGGGTCCGACCACCGTGACCCACACTGATTGGCAAAATTAGGAACTTTTATACAGGAGAGGCCATGCATATGCTTGACCACCACTATGGGACTGCTGACTGTTGCACTCTGTGTTTTATGTCAGCTGCATAGAGAATGAATGGAGCATCTGTCGAGCATCTGAAATGCTGCTCTATTTTGTAACAGGAATAAAAGATCCCTGTTCTGTCGATTATTATGGGTTCCAGTGGTCAGACCCCTACCAATCAGTAAGCTATAAACTATCCTGTGGCTAAGTGATGGCTTGTTTTCACCTGACAGCACCTGTAACCCCTTTACGACCATTGATGTACCCATAAGTCATGGTCAGGTAAGGGTTTCTGACCTTTGATGCAAGGGTATGTCATGGCGATCGTGAGAAGTCCAGTAGCTGTGATCGCCACTGGGAGCTCAGCTTATGACATAGCCGAGCCCCAGCAATGGCCCGATCATTGTAATGGCCAGCGACGGTGGACTGCATAGACCATGCCAGGAGCATGGATCATATTCTAAAAAGCTTCTGTCAGTGCAATACTGACATGAATAATGCATTGCAATGCTGGTGCATTACAATGCATTATATCAGCGATCAGACTAATAAAAGTAAAAGTCCCATAGAAAGGCTAAGTAAAAAAAAGTAAAACAAAATTGGTAAAATATTATTTAAAAAATATCACGAAATAAAAAAAAAATCAAAATAATATTATAGCAATTGTAGCAAAGCCAGGTAGTACAGAGTTGAATCCTTATTCTGCAGGATTTGATTAGAGGCACTTGCATAGCTTTTTACTAGAAGCAGGAAATAGGTTCACTTGGTGTGGAGTGTTCTGGGGAACTGAGCAATGTGTAGATTCTGCTGGGAGCTGCAGAGTACTGTTTGTTGCAGACTAAACTGAGCTAATGGTGAGGAGCCAGGATTTCCGCATGGGTGACAGACTGTGGTCTGTGTCTAGAAGAGAGGTGGAAGGACCTTTTGATGCTGGTGTCTATGACAGAACTTGAGAGACAAGTGGACATTTAGAGGTGAGTACTCATGTTCCTATATATGGAATGTTTATTTTGTTCCATTACGCTGGAGAAAGGCTGTTTGTTTTCTGCTCTGTTGGAAGTTTATGCATTTCAATAAACCTCCCTGTTTGACCCAGAAACTATGTACCTGTGTGAATGCTACCAGCTGCCTAAAATAGAGTAAATCCCTACACAAAAAAATAGATCTATTTATGCAAAAAGAAACGATCTGACCTATAAAACTGTCACCCTAGTTAACCCCTCCAGTGAACACTGTAAAAAAACGAAATAAAAAATGTGGCAAAAAAATGTTTTTCATCATATTGCTGAACAAAAAGTGGAAAGAAAAAACAAAAAAAGTCAACTGAAAATAAAAATCTTATAGCTGAAAACATCATCTTGTCCTGTAAAAAAAAGTCTCCATACAGGTCCAACAGCAGAGAAATAAAATACAATATCAGCAATGCAAAAACAATCCTTTTTTCTATAAACCTGAAGAATAAAGCTGTTTTATCATTTTTGCCATACAGTGAACAGCATAAAAAAAATCAATTTCTGCATTGCTGGAATTTGTTCATTCTGCCTCCCAAAAATCAGAATAGAAAACAATCAAAAAAGTTATGTACCCAAAAATAGAACCAATAAAAACATCAACTCGTCCTGCACAAAGCAAACCCTAAAGGACTCTCACAATAAGAAATATACTACAGCTAAAACATTCAGTTTATTATTAGATATACGTTAATAGACGAAAATGTATAAGATCTAGATGTCCATTAGGTACGTCCCAAAAAACCCTCTAATGCTATGTGCGCACATTCAGGATTTGAAGAAGAAATTTCCTGAGTGTTTCTGCATCTCCTCGGCAGGAAAAACGCTGTGGAAAAACCGCACGTTTTTGATGCTTTTTTTATGCGGTTTTTTAAGTGTTTTTGTACATCAGTGAATGCTTTTTGGAGCTAAATAAAATTATTTGGTGGGACATTGCTTAAACCTTTGGATTACCGTCAGAACTGGGGTGAGTATATTGGTTAATTTAAATGATTAAATAATGCGTCTATTGTATTTCAAATAAAGTGTTTGCTCTGTGTCTGTGTGTTTATTTAACTCTTTACATTAATTAGGTTTGGTCATGAAAAGGTCTGATTGACACCTTGTCATCACCAAACAAAAGAGCTAGGTGTCAGCTGATCCCATTCACCCAATGTCATTAGCATTTCCAGTCATGTAATTTATGCAGCAGCTGTGAGCTGCTATTTTTAGCCTAGGAAGGTGCCACTTGCAAACATGGTCCCTGGCCATTATTAACAGCTCACAGCTGTTTGGTTAGCCACTACGTCCCCCCCAATCAGCACTCAACAGTTCTTTGGATGCAGCGTACTTTTGCTGCTTTCAAAACGCGGTGTTCTAATGCCGCACTTTTGTTGTCGGTACATGTGAATCCACCGCATATAATGACACTTCAATCAGTCAAAATTTGCAGTGGAGACTAGCGTGTCTGCCACAGAAATTTACATGCTGCGGGTGAGTTTGGGTACAGCGTCTAGATGTTACAGCATAGTGGATGGGATCTCTAGAAATCCCATGTCCACTATGCGTGCATCAGAGGCTGCGAATCTCCCATGGACAGTGACATGCAGCGCATCTTTCAGAACCGCAGCATGTCAAATTCTCTTGCGGAGTTGCTAGTCTCTGCAGCAGAAATTTGACCGCTAGAAAGTATAGAATGCAGTAAATATGCATGGTTCAGTGAACCATATCAGCCCGCAGCTGTTTGTTTAGCCTTTACTGGCTAGATTACAGGGGGACCCCAGAAAAAAATTGAAGTGGGGTCCCCCTATAAAATCCAACCAGAAAAAGCTAGACAGACAGCTGTGGGCTGATATTAATAGCCAGGGAAGGGGCCATGTGTACTAACCCCCTCCGCGGCTAATAATATCACCCCTCAGCAGTCCCAGAAATGGCACAACCATAAGATGCGCCAAATCTGGTGCTTAACCTCCGCTCTTCCCACTACCCTGTAGCGGTGGCAAGTGGGGTAATGGGGTTGGGGTTCACGTCAACCTTGTATTGGTGGCTGATGTGAAGCCCAGGTTAGTAATGGAGGGCGTCTATTGTTAAGATCTATTTTGTTTTACTCTCAGCCATTTTGTTGTGGTTTGCTGGCTTCTAGTCTTTTCCTCTGGTGCTGGGTTTCTTGGTCACGTGATCTCTGCACTCTTTATTACCCAGCACCTGGCTCCCTTTCCCTGCTGCACATCAGTATTGTAACACTGGTGTTCTGGCTAAGTAGCATTGCTTAGTTCTTCTTGCTTTGGACTATTGTTCTCCGGGGACTTCTTGTTCCACCACTTTTGTTTCCTTTATTTTTTGTTTCTGCAACTAACTTTTCTGTTAGGAGGTCTCCTGCTTTTGCTCTCAGACCTTAGATCTTTTAAGAACCCCTTTCCCCGTCCTACAGGTCTTCGTTTGAGTTCAGTGCAGGAGTTTTGGTGGGGCTATTCATAAGGAATAGGGCACCCACCCCAGCGTAGGGTTAAGCTGAGTCTCCGTGCAGGGACAGCGTTTCCCTCCTATTCCTTAGTTCTAAGTTGCAGTACTTAACAGTATGTCCAGCAGCGTTTAAAAAAAAAAGTTCTTTTTTTTTTTTTCTTCTCCTCTCCTCTTCCTGGATTTTCTTCAGTTGCAAGGGTTGACTCTGGAGGTTGCCAGTCTTCAGCAGTACGTGAGTAAATACCCTGCAGAACGCTATGAAGAACCTAAGGTAGGATTACCTGAGTATTTCTCGGAGAAACTACAGGATTTTTTTTCATTTAAAAATGCTTGTTTGTTGGCTCAGATCTAGGTCTTCTGGAAGTGAACTACAGCGTGTAGGAATTATTATGTCTCTATTGCATAAGGAACCTCAAATCTGGGCGTTTTCCTTGTCTCCTGATGATCATTGTTTGAGTTCTATGAAGGCATTTTTTGATGCCATGGGTTTGCTATATGATGATCCTGATCGGGTTACATCAGCTGAGGCAGAGCTCAGATGTCTCAAGCAGGGTTCTCTTAATGCTGAGAGTTATTGCACCCTGTTCAGACGATGGTCTGCAGAGGTCAGGTGGACGACCCTGCACTCAAGTTTCAGTTTCTGGCAGGCTTGAGTGAAAGGGTTAAAGATTTGCTCATTGCATTACCTGCACCTGATACTCTGCAAGTTGCCATGCAGTTAGCTATCCGTGTGGATAGAAGGTTGAGGGCTAGACAGAATGAGGAGAAGTTTCCTGTATTACTGGATTCTGTTTCTCACGATATTCCTGCCGACACTGGGGAACCTATGCAGGTCTGGGCAATGTCACTCCGTTCCAAGGAGAGGGACAGGAGGTTCTCTGAGGGACGTTGCTTGTATTGCGGTAAGGCTGATAATTTTTTAAAGCAATGTGAAGTTCGCTTAAAGAAAGAAAAAAAATGGTCAGTAGAAATAACACTCCCGTTCGTATTGCGTTTTTACGTTCTGCTGGGGTGTTTTTTCCTGGTAATACCACCTGTCAGGGTCATTTGATTGAGTTTCAGGTTATGGTGGATTGTGGTTCTGCACTTAATTTGATTGATCAACAATTTCTTAAAAAGTATAAGTTTGATTCTGAACCTTTGTCGTCTCCTTTTCCTGTGGTGGCGATTGATAATACTCCCCTGGAGCATGGGAGCATTCTTCGAAAGGTCACTGGGTTTCCGCTTACTATGAATATGGAACATCAGGAGCAGATTGACTTATTTGTAATTGCTAAGTTGCCTTCCCCGGTCGTCCTGGGGTTGCCCTAGTTAAAAGTGCATAATCCTTTGATGGACTGGTTCCGTAAGATCCTGGGGCCAGGGGTGTTATGGTAAGTGTTGTAATGTTCACATTGCGGCTGTTGTGAAGGGGGAGTTACCTGAACCCATTCAGGATTTTTGGAGGGTTTTTTCGGAGGTGGAGTCGAAAGCTTTACCACCTCATAGAGATTACGATTGCGCTATTGACTTTGTCCCTAATGCTAAACTCCCTAAGAGTCAGTTGTTTAATCTGACAATTCCCGAGAGGGAGGCTTTGAAGGAGTATGTTCAGACTAGTTTAGCTGCAGGTCACATAAGACCCTCTAAATCTCCTGTGGCGATTGGGTTCTTTTTTGTCAAAAAGAAGGATGGGGGTCTTAGGCCATGTCAGGATTTTCGGGAGATTAATAAGATCACTGTGCGCAATCCTTACCCGTTACCACTTATTCCGGATTTGTTTAACCAATTGACAGGAGCTAAATGGTTTTCTAAGATTGACCTTCGTGGGGCATATAATTTGCTGCGGGTGAAGGACGGAGATGAATGGAAGACAGCTTTTAACACCCCAGAAGGACATTTTGAGTGTTTGCTGATGCCTTTTGGGCTTACTAACGCCCCTGCATTTTTTCAAAATTTCATCAATGACATTCTGAGACCCTTGATCGGTAGGAGTATCATTGTTTATCTGGATGACATTTTGATTTATTCATCGGATCTTGAGTCTCATTGGCAGAGAGTCAGCGAAGTTCTTCAGATTCTGAATGATAACACACTCTTTGCTAAATTGGAGACGTGTCAGTTTGTTGTCCAGAAAATTAGTTTTTTGGGTTACTTTGTCTCTTGTGATGGTTTTGAGATGGACCTGGTAAAAGTTCAGGCTGTGCTGGAGTGGCCTAGGCCTGAGGGTTTGAAGTCCGTGCAGAGGTTTCTGGGGTTTGCCAATTATTACAGGAAATTCATAAAGAATTTCTCTGTCATCGCTAAACCCATTACTGATCTCACCAAGAAGGGTCTAACACAGTCCAGTGGTCCACTGAGGCTATTGAAGCTTTTGAGTATCTCAAGGAGAGGTTCAGCTCTGCTCCTGTTCTTATCCAGACGGATGAGACCAAGCCATTTTTGGTTGAGGTGGATGCCTCATCTATAGGCGTAGGGGCAGTTCTGTCCCAGGAGGGTGAGGATAGAGTGCATCCCTGTGCTTCCTTTTCAAAAAAAATTTCTGAGACAGAGCTCAACTATGATGTTGGGAATCGTGAGTTGTTGGCTATTAAACTCGCTATTAAACTTGGCAACATTTTTTGGAGGGGGCTCGACATCCTATACAAGTTTTCACTGATCATAAGAATTTGATTTATCTGGACGCAGCTAAACGTTTGAATGCTCGTCAGGCTAGGTGGGGACTGTTTTTTGCCCGGTTCAATTTTTCCTTAACCTTTGTCCAGGGGACAAGGAATGTTAAGGCTGATGCTTTGTCTCGTAGTTTCTCTCCAGCTGTGAATGCTGAGAGGGAGCAGTGTATTTTGCAGAGAGGAGTGGTGGTGGCCGCATTGGATTCTGAGTTGCTGAGTTGGAGAATAGCATCCTAAGAGCTCAGAGTGTGGCACCAACTAACACTCCGTGTGGTAAATTGTTTGTGCCTAGTGCCTTGAGGAGAGCATTGTTTGTTGAATGTCATGAGTCTCGGTTGGCGGGTCACCCAGGGATTTCAGAAACTAGGAAGTCTATCGGTCGGAGTTTCTGGTGGCCAGGGTGGCAAAGGGAAGTCATCAAGTGGGTGCATCAGTGTTCTGTGTGCGCTAGGTCGAAGGCCTCTCACGCTCCGGCTGCGGGGTTGCTATGCCCCTTGGAAGTTCCTAGTTCACCATGGACGCACCTTGCCATGGTATTTATCACCGATCTGCCTTTATTGGAGAGTTTTTCTGTCATCTGGGTTGTTGTGGACCGTTTTAGTAAAATGTGTCATCTGGTTCCGTTCAACAAGTTACCTTGCGGCAAGACTCTTTCTAAGGCTTTTGTGAAGGAGATTGTTAGGCTCCATGGTGTTCTCACGGACATTGTTTCCCATAGAGGACCACAGTTTGTGGCTCGCTTTTGGCATGCTTTTTGTGACAGATTGAAAATTCATTTGTCATTCTCATCGGGTTATCATCCAGGGTCCAATGGACAGCTTGGAAGGAAGAACCAGGATGTCGGGCAGTTTTTGAGATGTTTTGTGGCAATCAGGAAATGTGGTCAGAATTTCTATCACTTGCGGAGTTTGCCCTTAATAATCATACTTCTTCCTCGACTGGTTGTTCTCCTTTTTTTTGTTGTACAGTCAGGTATCCATCTTTTGGTCCATTTTAAAAAGTTGGGGCTGCTGTACCGGAGGAAGACAATTTTTCTGGTGATTTGGAGAAGGTTTGGACCAGTGTACGTCTGAACCTTAAAGAGGCTAACAGGAGGTCAAAAAGGTATTTTGACAAAAACAGAAAGGAGTCCTTGTTTGCTGTTGGGGATATAGTTTGGTTGTCCTCTAGCAATCTTCATTTGAAGATTCCTTCTAAAAAACTGGGGCCTAAATTTGTGGGTCCTTTCAAAGTGGTTCAGATTGTCAACTTGGCAGCGATGAGGTTGGGCATTCCCTCATCCTGGAGGATTAATTCTGTGTTTCATGTGGCGTTACTTAAGAAGGCAGACATGCCTGATAAGCTGACGAAGCCTACTGTTCCTCCTGTTGATGAGGACGGTGAATTTGAGATTTCTTGCATTTTGGATTCCAGGTGGCATAGAGGAAGGTTACAGTATCTTGTCTTCTGGAGAGGTTTCGGCCCCGAGGATAATTCCTGGGTGAAGGCCGAGGACGTCTTGGCCTCAAGGCTAATTAAGTCTTTTCACAGGAGATTTCTTGATAAGGCTCAGCTTAGAGGATCCGGAGGATCCTCGTAAAAGTGGAGGTACTGTTAAAATCTATTTTGTTTTACTATCGGCCATCTTGTTGTGGTTTGCTGGCTTCTAGTCTTTTCCTCGGGTGCTGGGTTTCTTGGTCACGTGATCTCTGCACTCTTTATTACCCACCACCTGTCTCCCTTTCCCTGCTGGACATCAGTGTTGTAACATTCGTGCTCTGGCTAACTAGCCTTGTTTAGTTCTTCTTGCTTTGGACTATTGTTCTCCTGGGACTTCTTGTTCCACCAGTTTTGTTTCCTTTATTTTTTGTTTCTGCAACTAACTTTTCTGTTAGGAGGTCTCCTGCTTTTGCTCCCAGTCCTTAGATCTTTTAGGGACCCCTTTCTCTATCCTACAGGTCTTCGTTTGAGTTCAGTGCAGGAGTTTTGGTGAGGCTATTCATAAGGAATAGGGCACCCACCCCAGCGTAGGGTTAAGCTGAGTCTCCGTGCAGGGACAGCTTTTCCCTCCTATTCCTTAGTTCTAAGTTGCAGTACTTAACATCTATAAGATGCCCCTATTACTAACCGTGTAGTAAAATTATCGCCGGCTTTTCAATAAAAGACACCAGAGCCAGAATAAAGTATTTTAATAACATAAAAAACACACAGTTTTAAAAAAAATGTTATTGTACGCTGTCCGCAAAGCCATCGATCTTCTGAACAAAAAGTAACAAAACAAGCAATCATATTCCTCACCTGTCCACCGTCAACGACGCAGTCCACGATTACGCCAACGATTGTCCCTTGGCGATCCGGGTCACTTCTACAGCAGTGACATCAGTAATCACTGATGTCAATGCTGTAGAAGACAGCACTGTATACTAACAGGAGTGTAAAATCACTCCTATCAGTATACATCCTGCAGGAGGTCACTGGGGTTCATCAGCTAAAGTTGAGCTGATCAGCTCCGGTGAGCTACCACCATGGGAACATCCCATGAGTATGACCGCAGGTCCTGGAAGCACAGTACACTGCTGGGAGTGAGCACGGTCCCCGCAGTGTACCGCTGTCCGCTGGGAGGAGAGCATCGCCGGGGACCAAGACCAGGAGGACACCGGGGTGCGCCGGACAGGTGAGTGTAAGGATTTTTTTTATTTTTGCTTTATTTTTTATTTTATTTTAGCGTTGGCATGCTGGCCTGTCTGGGAAGACTACGACTTCCCCCAGCCATGCCACTCTCGCTGTTATCAACGGGAGTGGCGGTCGGATGAGAGGAGTAGTAGTCCTCTCCCGACCTGGCTACCACCCACATCGCGTTTCCACTGCAAATTCATGGCTATTGGCTTTAATTGAAACGCAACAAATCCGCAGGAATTAACATTATACCTGCAGTTTTGCTGCTGTTCAATTCAAGTCAATGGGCAAGAATTCACTGCGGAAACGCCCGAACAATGGTCATGCTGCGATTTTTACCACAATGGTAATCCTGAGCGGAAATTTCTGCATCATGTGCACAGCACATCAGGATTAACATTGCTATAGCTGGCAGACCTATTAACAAGTGTTTTCACAGCGTTTCTGCGGTGGAAAAAACACTGCAAAAAAGCATCAAAAACGCTACGTGTGCACATAGCCTTAAGTGGGTTTTAGACATACAGTACCTAGACAAACCTCTAGATCTTATTTTACCTGATATTTAATAAACTGTGTGTTTTAGTTGTGGTATATTTCTTTCTATGAGCTTTACACTCCCTGACAGAAGTTATGTCGCTTATCCATGGTATGTAAATAAAAGCTTATAACCTGACTTTAAATTCATCCATTGGATTTATAAATTACTCTTTTGAAAGCTGAAACCCTCCCAAATTTGGTTTAGGTTAAGAAAATAAATTGGCATCAATGCTGAAATATTGATCATTTAATGAACACAGAATGGTCAGATTTTGGCAAGACAAACGTTTTGTCGCCCGTAGAAACAAATAATTATCTTAAAATACAAATATATGTTACATAACATTGGTGAATGAAGTTGTGGTGTTATTAGAGTCATATTTAATATTGTGTGTGACTTCCATGAGCTTGAAGGACTGCATCCATGCGGTTCAACAATGATTCATACAATTTATTAATGAAGTCATCAGGAATAGCAAAGAATGCAGTCTTACATGCCTCCCAGAGTTCATCTAGATTCTTTGGTTTTGTCTTCCAAGCTTCCTCTTTCCTCCTACCCGAAATATGCTCAATGATGTTCATGTCTGGTGACTGGGCTGGCCAGTCCTTGAGCACCTTGATATTTTTTGCCTGGAGGAACTTTATTGTTGAGATGGATGTATGAGATGGAGCACCATCCTGCTGCAGAATTTGATCCCTTTTATGATTTGGAATGTAAGAGGTAGCTAATACTTCTTGATATTTTAGGGTATAGATATTGCCTTCCACCTTGCAAATGTTTTGCACACCCCCATACTGAATGTAACCCCAGACCATGATCTTTCCACCACCAAATTTAACTGTTTTCTGGGTGTATTTTGGATCCATACGGGCTCCAGTAGGTCTCCTGCAGTATTTGCGGCGGCTGTGGTGTAATTCTACTGAAGATTCATCAGAGAAATCCACCTTCTGCCACTTTTCCAGCGTCCATCTGTTTAGCAGGCTGTGGGACTTTGCAAATGCCACACTTTTTTTTATTTGCCTTTTGTTTAGTGCTGGCTTCTGGGCACTGATTCGACCATGGAGGCCATTTCGAGACAGAATCCTACAAACTGTTCTAGTTGACACAGGGACTTGAGGTGACCAGGCCTGTTGGAGCTCTGCTGCAGTGGCAGAGGCGCTGGCTTTGGATTTTCTAACCAACAAACGTTCCTCCTGAGCAGTTGTCTTGCGGGGTCTGCTGGACCTGGGCTTGTCAAACACATCTCCAGTCTCTTCAAATCTTTTTTTAATTCTTTGTACTTGATGCTGAGACACATTAAAGGTGCCAGCCACCTCTGCAGTGGATCTGGTCTTCAGCCTCTTGATAATCAAGGCTTTGGTCGCAGGGTGGATTTTTGGCATGTTGTCAGAGCTCAAGTTGCGGTTCAAGTGAAGATCTGGAGTGCTGGGTTTCTTTTTATACACACCCACTAATTTACCGATCATTTACTGAGCACTGTTGAGGATGTAAACCAGGATTGGGTGCATTATATGACCAGGCGACAAAACTTTTGTCTTGCCAAAATCTGACCATTCTGTGTTCAGTAAATGATCAATATTTCAGCATTGATGCCAATTTATTTTCTTAACCTAAACCAAATTTGGGAGGGTTTCAGCTTTCAAAAGACTAATTTATAAAACCAATGGATGAATTTAAAGTCAGGTTATAAGCTTTTATTTACATAACATGGATAAGCGACATAACTTCTGTCAGGAAGTGTATGACTTTTGGTACTACTATATCTAATTTTCTTGGTGATACCCTACATGACTCTGTCTGCAGAAATCTAGAAAAATTATAGTTCTCAAAATATGGCGATGCAAAAACTTGTTTTTGCAAAAAAAAATATTTTTTAGTGTATGATAGCACCCAAACAGAAAAAACAATATATAAATATTGTATCGCTGTAATTGCACCGACCCAAAGAATAAAGTTATCCAATCACTTATAATGCAGGAGAAATGGCGTAAAAAATAAATAAAAGTAAATAAAACTATTTTTTGACTTGCTGTTGATTTGTTTATTCTGCCTCCCCAAGATCGCAGTAAGGTTTGGCTTACACTTAACCTACGCTCTGTGCTGAGTGCTTACACTGGGATCTCCATTTAAATCTTTGAAATATGTGATACAGATGGGACCATCAGCATTCCCTGTAATGAGGTAGATGGAGACACTGTGGACACCGTCTGGCCTGTGATCCAGCAGTGTTTGTTTTTTTAAGCGTGCATAAAAGCGCAATCACGCCACAGCTTTGTGCACCTCTAAAAAGGACACTGATGAACAGAAGCCAGATGGAGTTTAGAGTAACTCTGCTGACTCATTATAGTGAATGGATATCTCATGGGTTTCATCTAAATCACTTCATTCAGAGATTTAGATGGAAATCCTGATATAAGTGCTCAACATAGAGCGCAGGACAAATGTGATCCAAATTGTTATGTAAAATGTTCCCAATAAAAGTTTCAGCTCAATCCACAAAAAAAATGCCCCCACTCAGGTCAATTATCTGTCAATGAAAAAATAGGGGGCTTCCATGTTACTGATAGGCCAAAGGCTCTGGATAAGCACTATGGCTCCTTAACCTCCTCCCCAAATAAATCTAGTGAATTCTGCGCTCCCATTTCCAATTGCTCCCCCCCTTCTGAGTCTCAGTGTGCCTTAACCACATTTAGCATCCACACGTTTTGGCATTTCTGTAACGATGAGAGCCCTCTTATTTTCCGGGGTGTGTGTCTCCAGAAGTACCAGCTGGGCACAATGTATGTGCACTAAAATTTATGGGCACTACAATGTATGGGCACTACAATGTACTGGGTGCTAAAACATGCTGGGCACTGCAATGTATGGGCACTACAATGGCAGATTTGCAGTTTTCACTCAGCAACATCCACTGCTGCTTGTTTCTGATAGCACACCCATGGAGTCAAAATCGTCACTACACTTGTAGATAAATTCCCAGAGGGGTGTAATTTCCAAAATGGGGTCACTTGAGGGGAGATTCTGCTCTCCTGGCACTAAGGGGCTGTGTATATGGAGTCCACAACTGTTCTACAATAATTTGTTCTCTGAGAACTAAATAATGCTCCTTCCCTCCCGAGTCTCGCCGTGTGGCTAAGCAGCACTGTATAGCTATATATGGGGTATTGTCACATTCAGCAGAAAGTTTTGTGACAAATTCTGGTGCCATTTTTACCAATTTCCCCATGTGAAATTGTAAAATCTGGGACTAAAACAAAATTTTTGTGTTAAAAATGTAATTTTTTTTTCTTCACTGCCCAAAGGTATAAAATCCTGTGACACACTTGTCTTGTCAATATGATCACTGCACCCTTAGATGAAGTCATTGAGAGCTGTAGGTTGTAAAATAGGGTCACTTATTGGGAAGCTATGTTTTTTGGCACCTCTGGATCTCCTCCAATGTGGCATGACACCCCCAAACCATTCCAGCAAAATCTTAACAACAATATAGAGATCCTTCCCTTCTGAGCTTTGTACTGTGCCTCAAAAGTAGTTTTTGATCACATTTGGGGTACTGGCATACTCAAGAGAAATTGCGTAACAAAGTGTATAGTCTATTTTCTCTTTTTATCCCTTTTGAAAATTCAAACCTTGGGGCCAAATCAACATTTTAGCGGAAAAAATGGTAATTTTTATAATGACTCCACGCAGTGTTATACAATTCTGTGAATTGCCTGAGGGTTAAAAATGCTCGCTACACACCTAGATAAATTCCTCAAGAAGAGTAGTTTCAAATATGAGGTCAATTGTGGGGGTTTCTGCTGTTTTTGGCATTTAAGAGGTTCTTCAAATTTGACATGGTATTCACAATCTATTCCAGCCAAAATTGTACTCCAGAATTCTATTGATCCTCCTTCCGAGCCCTGCCGTGTGTCCAAACAGTAGTTTTCCACAACATATGAGGTATCTGTGTTCTCAGGAGAAATCATACAAAATATTTTGGGGTCCATTTTCTCTGATTTCTATTGTGAAAAGGAAAAATTGGGAACTAAAGCAACATTTTTGTGATAAAAATTTATTTTTTTATTTTCACGGCTCAACGTTATAAAATTTTGTGAAGCACCTGTGGGTTTAAGGTGCTCAACACTCCTCTAGATAAGTTCCTTGAGGGGTGTAGTTTATAAAATGGGGTCACTTGTGGGGGGTTTCAACTGTTTAGGAACATCAGAGGCTCTGCAAATACAACATATCGTCCGCTATCTATACCAGCAAATTTTGCGCTCCAAAAGTCAAATGGTGCGCCTTCTCTTCCAAACCATGCTGTGCCCAAACCGTAGTTTTCCACCACATATGGGATATCAGTGTACTCGGGAGGAATTGCACAACAAATTGTATTGTCCATCTTCTCCTGTTACCCTTGTGGAAATTAAACATTTAAGTCTGAAGCAACACTTCTGCTGGAAAAATTTGATTTATTATATTCACGGCTCAAAGTTATAAACTTCTGTGAAGCACCTGTGAGCTCAAGGTGTTACCCACACCTCTAAATAAGTTGCTTGAGGGGGGTAGTTTCCAAAATGAGGTCACTTGTGGGAGATTTCCACTGTTTAGGCACATCATTGACTCTGCAAATGCGACATAGCATCCGCTATCTATTCAATTTTGCTCTCCTAAAGGTGAATGGTGCTCCTTCCCTTTTGAGCCCTGCCGTGCATCCAAACAGTAGTTTTCCACCACATTTGGAGTATTGGTGTAGTCAGGATAAACTGCACAACAAATTGTATGGCCCATTTTTCAAAATGCAAAATTTGGGGCTAAAGCAATATTTTTGTGGGAAAAAGTTAAATTTTCATTTTTAACTTCCACCTTGCTATAATTCCAGTGAAGCCCCTAAAGCACACTTGTCAAACTCTGGCCCATGGGACAAATCTGCCCAGCAGGGTGGTTATATTTGCCACCCAACACCTGAACTGCCACCCCTGTGTGGGGCCATTATTCTGTATGGAGGACTATGTGAGGCCCATTACACTGCATGGAGAATTATGTGGGGCCTATTATTCTGTATGGAGGACTATGTGAGGCCCATTTTTCTGTATGGCAGATTATGTGAGGCCCATTATTCTGTATGGAGGTCTATGTCGGGCTCATTTATTGTATGGAGGATGATGTGGGGCCCATTATTCTATATGGAAGACTATGTGGGGCTCATTATACTGTATACTGGTTGGCCTGCGACTTTGTTCAAGTTTTTCATTTTGTTCCTCTGTGTGTTTAAGTTTGACATCCCTGCCCTAAAGGGTTAATAAACTTCTTGAATGAGGTCACTTTTGGGCATTTTCTGTTTAATAGGCCCCTCGAAGTCATTTCAAATGGGATGTGCTCCCTAAAAAAATTGGTTTTGTAAATTTTTAGGCAAAAATGAGAAATAGCGGATAAATTTTTACCCCTTCTAACTACCTAACAAAAAAAATGTTTAAAAAATGATGCTGATGTGCAGTAGACGTGTAGTTAATGTTATTTATTAACTATTTTGTGTTATCTGGTTTAAGGACATAATGTCACAATCCCTCCACTCATTGTGTCATGGACACAGTGAGTGACAGCTCTGTCATCCAATATAGTGCTGTCAGTATTTTGTTCAACAGCTCAGCCATCCAATTTGAGACTGGGAGGTGCTGAGCTTCATTCAGGTGTACTGTGTTCTAAGTGATTACCTAGCTACTTAGCTAAGCTGTCAATTCAAGATCACTGTCAGTCGTAGCATTTTCTCGGTGGTACATGTTTGCCTTGTATTCCTGTGGTCTGTTTGTGGATCCATTGCTGCCTGACATTGGACCTTGGACGTCATTCTGACCATCTGTTTACCTAGCCCCTTTTCTCTTTTTCGTTATCTTCCTGGTATTCTGACCTTGGACCTTGTGAAAAATGGAGACATTTTTTGCAGGGGGCAGTTCATTAAGTCACGGTGGTGTCAGATCATGAAAATGTAGCCTATATTCAATCAGCTAAACTGTTAACCCTTGACAGGCCAGATGGTCCTTATTTCTTTCTAGATACAATTTTTCAATCATGTTCGAAAGGGGGCTGACGCTTTATCGTAGCCTTGATTCGGTTTCTTCTCCAGAGCCCCCATACTCTATTCTTCCTAAGGGTATTGTGGTTTCTATGGTACCCTTGTAGTTGGATGCGGAGATTCATAAAGCCCAGCCGTTGACCTCTTCTGCTACTCTAGGTTCCAAATTCTTTGTGCTGGTGTACCTAAGATTGCGTCTGTTGCATGAGTTTCATGATTCCATCGTGAGTGGTTTTCCTGGGGTTACTGCTACATGGAAAGCTATTGTTAGAGTCTTTTGGTGACCATTCATGTATAATGAATAAAGAATAGTCTGCCATAAAACAGCCGGCAGGGGAATTGGCTCCACTGTCAATTCCAGAAAGACGTGGACTCATTTGTCTATTATTTTCATTACTGATTTGCTTTGTCTGGTGGGAAAACTGTTATTTGGGTGGTGGTTGATGGATTCGGTAAACAAGCTCACTTTTCTTCCATTATCGGGGTTCCCTAATTCTGAAACACTTTTCAGATAGGTTTATGTTATGCACACATGGTAGAAAACACGGGTATAAAGGATCAAAGTAAGAAAAAACTGCACAAACCCCACCTGTACAGAGTAACGAAGCGGCTTCAGCGTGACCAGGATAAACCCTGAAGGAAAAACTACAGAAGACAATTTGCACCTGGCTCCCTACAAGGCCGTCGAGTGTATCACGCATCTCCAAAGGAATCGAGGGACAGTGCAGCATTAGAAAGAAACCCCAGCAGTACACTTATCTGACTGGCCTATATACTTCAAGCAGAATCCACTAAAGACTATCACCAGCAGAGAAAGCCATCAGGGGGTAAATTTAAATAGTAGCATCTGCAGTGTGATATGATAGGTAGATAACAAATGAAAAACACCTGCTGCTCAAAAAGAATGGTCAAAGGCAAAAGGTAATCAACCCCGGACAGTGACAGAACCTGCTGTGGCTTAGCAGACAGAGATGGCGACAGAAGTGCCCAGGACCACTGGATCAAATCCCGAGGCTTGACAATACCCCCCTTTCCACAAGGGGCCACTGGTCCCACTGAGATACCCATCTCCCAACATCACTGCTAGAACTCTATTATGAAACAATGTTCATGCAGAACCTCCATATTAACCCCAGAGTTGTCCTCCAGGCTATAACCCTTCCACTCAACCAAATACTGCAGTCGGCATCTGACACTTCTGGAACCCAAAACACGCTGTACTTCAAACTCCTGATCCTCCTCTAAACCCATCTCAATAGTATCTTGAGGACTACATGTCCCCTCAAGCCTTTTAAGTAGAGAGGAATGAAAATAATTATTGATCCTCCACGTCACCCCGGGAGCTGGAGTTTGACCATCACGGGATTAAGGGTTTTAATTACCTTTTACTGACCAACAAATTTGGGAACAAGTTTTCTAGATGGAACTTTGAAACATAATTTTTTTGAGGATAACCACACAAATTATCCCACCCTAAAAATAGGAGCCCTCCTACGTCTACGGTTAGCAGTTCTCTCGGCCCTGTCACAAGTCACCAGAAGAACTTTTTCAACCTCCTTCCATACCTTAATCAAGCGTGAAGAAAATTTCTGATACAGAGGATTGCAGCCCCAAAAAATTCCCAACACAGGATAAAAACCTCCACAACAAAAAAAAGGCAAGGTACCAGTAGCCGTTGAGGTGAGATTATATTGAGAACAAATTCAGCAAGAGGCAGAAATTCAACCAAATTGTCACAGGGATACCACGACAGAAAGTGGGTATAAGATTGTGATGTCTGGTTTCACGAACTTCTGCACTGATTAGAACTCTTCACCATCTTTTTAAACAGTGCAGGTTTTTTTCCCTGCTGGCAGTGCAAGGGTTAATCAGTACAGTTGATATCCTGGAGCTCTCCAACCTGGATTGTCTCAGCTGTTAAGTGTTGGCCACTCCCCTCTGTTATATATGCTGGCCACTGGCACTTGGGTTTCACCTTCCTATACCTTCCCTGTGTTCCACAATGTTGTTTGATGAGTGTATTTTGTATGATTGTAATTTTCATTTATCCCTATCTGCCTTCCCTTGTTTGGCTAGTTCGTGTTTTCCTGTACATTTTGGCCACACACCTCTCTCGGTGGGGAAGGGAACAGATGAGAGTTAATATAGGAGCTTAGCAAGGCACATTATCCCGGCGTCTCCCCCTCCAAGAGTTATCCGGGGGACAGGGATAGACTAAAGCGCTCCTGGTTCGAGGGATTGGGTAGATGCCTACAGTCCTTAGTCACTATGTGACACCAATCCTCCTGATGAAACAAAACATCTTAAGAACTTTTCAACCTGATTCAGTCTCTCTGTTTGACCATTAGTCTCGAGGAGGTAGCCTGAGGAGAATGTAAGTGTAATACATAATCTGGAGCAAAAACTATGCTAGAAGCTGGCCAAAATATTTACCCCTCTGTCAGAAATAATGTTCTTAGGAACACAATGTCATTTAATGATGTGTGAGATGAACAGCGCAAACAGATTTTTAGCCGTTGGCAATTTCTGCAGCGGAACCAAATACACCATTTTACTGAAATAGTCAACCACCATCCTCACTACTATTAGTATTATCCCCTGAACTAGGCAAATCAGTGACGAAGTCCATGGACAAGTGCATCCAGGGCTGAGAGGGGAAAACCTGCCGGGGCTTGGTGGGAGACTTTGATCCTGGCACAAACTGTACTTCTAGACATAATCAATGTCTTTACAAGCATTTTGCCACCCAAAGTACTTAGCTATAGCTCTCCAGGTGGCCAACACCCGGGTGCCTGGCCAACACAGAATTATGTACTTCGTTAAGAAGAGCTGTGCATTGCGTAATGAGGATGGTACAAAATGCTTGTTCAAGGGTAAGCCCTCTGATGCACCATCCTGAGCATCTTGAATGCATTGTCTGAGATCAATACCCAAAGTATCCACCACCCCTTCACTAAGAGTTTTGATAGGATTCTCATCCCTAAACGTTGGAACAAAGCTACGTGACAAAACATCAGCTTTGACATTCTTAAATCCAGGGACATAAGTCACTGAAAAGTAAAACCAAGCAAAGAAAAGAGCCCATTGGGCTTGTCTAGTATTAAAGGGAATCTGTCACTACTTTGGAGTTTTAAGACCACTACTATGGCCATACAGGGTATAGAAAAGTAAATCTATACATACCTGTATGGCCCATAGTAGAGGTTTGATTGCAGAGAAAAGCGCTCTAATCGATTCTATTTTGTACAGGCTTGGACGCCAAGCAATCCCCGCCTTTGTGCTTATTATTCCCCTAAATCCCCCCTTATATGCTTAATTATCATATTCCCCCCTCCCCTTCACGTCTTCCAATGAGGAGGCAGAAGAAACTGACACAACCTTAAATGTGTCTTTATCCCTCAGACGTCTGTCTAAACACACAGCCAGTGACAATACCTCCTCCAGCGACATGGGGGAAGGGCTGTAAACCATCATGTCACAAATCTGACTAGAAAGTCCCTGACAAAACTGGCTGCGGAGAGCCAGGTCATTCCAGGATGTCTCCAGTGCACAACATCAAAATTGGGAGTAGAAATCTTCCACTTTATGATTAACCTGAATCAACCGGGATTGTCATAAATGAGTCCAAGCACAGAAAAAAAAAAGTCAACTGAAGAAAACAATGGAGAATCCCACGGAAAAGAAAATGTCCAAGCCTGAGGATCCCCACGGAGCAAGGACATAACAATACCCCCTCAATGACTTTCTGCTCCAGAGGAAACAGGCCAAGGCGAAAATACAGCTTACATGATGAAAGAAAAGTTGAAAACTTACTTCAGTCGCCATCGACATAATCCGGCTATTTTACCTTAGGTTCAGGAGAAAATTTTGGAAGGGCTAGACCCGCTGTTGTTGTTTGACTCTGACCTGGCTATCTAAAAGGCCGTTGAATGTATCACGTATCTCCTAAGGAATCAAGGGAGTGTTATGCACACGCCCGGACTGACTGGCGTGTGCGGGTGTTGTGGTTCCACTGGACCATGAACCGGAGAGTGCCTGGAGGGGCGTGACTAAGTATCTGGCCGATCCGACCAAGATGGCACGACGGCATACGACGCCAGTGCACCAGGGAGAAACCGGGCAGAGGGACCAGGTGCTACTCCAGGTCAAACTCCGGACACGGGGGTTGACCCACACAGGGATTACTGGAACAGGCTGGTTAGGCTGGCCCACAGACTGGAGGGTATAGGCAGGCACGACTGGTATGCAGGCAGGCGGGAAAAGGCAAGCGCAGCTAGAGTGCAGCCAGGGAGGCACTAGCAGGTAGGAACACAGGCGGGATAGGACCCAGTACACACTGGGACTCAGGAACAATACAGGCAGAGGGGTACAGGCAAGCACAGCTAGAGTGCAGACAGGGAGGCACTAGCAGGTAGGAACACAGGCGGGATAGGACCCAGTACACACTGGGACTCAGGAACAGGCAGGTTAGGCTGGCACAGACTGGTGGATGTAAGCAAACACGGCAGGTATGCAGATGGGTGGATACAGGCGAGTATGCAGGCAGGGAGGTACTGGCCGAAAGGACGGGCTGGAGCACAGAAAGGTTAAGACCCAGTACAGACTGGGTCACAGAACCGCAGATGCGGTAGACAACCACAGCAGAGAGGGAACGCCCGAAGCGGTGGGCAAGAACAGAGCAGGACGGGGCTGCAGGAGCAGCGAGCACAAGCAGGGCAGGACAGGACTGCCGGAGCAGCGGGCAGAAGCAGGGCAGGACAGGACTGCCGGAGCAGCAGGCAGAAGCAGGGCAGGACAGGACTGCCGGAGCAGCGGGCAGAAGCAGGGCAGGACAGGACTGCCGGAGCAGCGGGCAGAAGCAGGGCAGGACAGGACTGCCGGAGCAGCGGGCAGAAGCAGGGCAGGACAGGACTGCCGGAGCAGCGGGCAGAAGCAGGGCAGGACAGGACTGCCGGAGCAGTGAGCAAAAGGGTCAGAGCGGAGCAAGGCTGCCGGAGCAGTGAGCAAAAGGGTCAGAGCGGAGCAAGGCTGCGGAGCAGTGAGCAAGGAGTCAGAGCAGGCTAGAACCGCCGGAGCGGTAAGCAAAGGAGTCAGAGCAGACTAGAACCGCCGGAGCGGTGAGCAAAGGAGTCAGAGCAGGCTAGAACCGCCGGAGCGGTGAGCAAAGGAGTCAGAGCAGGCTAGAACCGCCGGAGCGGTGAGCAAAGGAGTCAGAGCAGGCTAGAACCGCCGGAGCGGTGAGCAAAGGAGTCAGAGCAGGCTAGGCTGAGTAGGGGGGACAGGGCTCTGTTCACACGGAACAGACAGGAAGGGAAAGGCAGAGCCAGACACCCACAGGGTACTAGCAGAGAAGTAGCGAGTGGACCACAAACTCACAAACGGGAGTACAGAGACAACAAGCAGGAGTTAGGTACGAGTTCAGACTCTGCAGAAAAAGGAAGGGAACGGACATAGAGGCAAAACAGGTAAAGGATAGGAGAGAGTTCAGACTGGAACTGAGTGTACGGAGGAGACCGACACTGCAGCGGAATACAGGAGCGGGTCTGGGAATACGGCCCCCAGAGAGGCAGGACGAACAGGCAAGGAGCGTGTTCAGACAGGACAGACAAGATACAGGAACGGGTCTAGGTAATCGGCCCCTAGAAGGCAGGAGGAACAGGCTAGGAGCGTGTTCAGACAGGCCTGGAAATACAGCCTCCAGGATAGGCAGACAAGAGAACACAGAACGGGACCTGGCACCTTCAGAGTGCAAGCACACACTGAATGAAACACTATGCTCAGGCAGGAATAGATGGGAGCAGCTGAGCTATATACCAGGTGACAGACAGCAATAGGCTGAGGACGCACAAGGGGTGTGACCCACAGCAGGTACAAAAAGCAGGAAGTGATCGGGCGCCGCCCTTAAGCAGCAGAAACAGACACAAACAGACAGCATGGAGGGAAGCCAGAGAGACATTCTGGACTGGAGATCAAGTGCGCACTCTTGCACAGTGGGAGATGGACCACCATGCAAGGACGCCGCCAGGTATGTTACAGGGAGAGTGCAGCGTTAGAAAGAAACTTCAGCAGTACACTTCTCTGACTGACTTAGTTACTCCAAGCAGAATCCACTAAAGACTATCATCAAAAGAGAAGACCAGCAGGTGGTAGGTTTAAATAGTAGCACCTGCAGTGTGATAGGACAGGCTAGATAACAAATGAAAAATAACTGCTGTCCGAAAAAGAATGGTCAAAGGCAAAAAGTAATCAGCACCCAGGCAGTGACAGAACCTGCTGTGGCTCAGCGGACAGAGGTGCCGACAGAAAAGCACAGGACCGCTGGATCGAATCCCGATGCATGACAGTTTATCAATCATGTGGTGATATTGCATGGTATTCCTTTTGAACATTGTATTAGATGTATCTAATTTTTACCTCTTACTGAGACTTTAACAGTCGGTTCTTTCAATCCACTGGTACCTTGCCTTTTTTTGCAATTATGGGTTTCATCCTCATTTTTGTGAATTTTCTAGGATAAGTTCTGTGTGTCCTAGAGTAGAGGTGGCCATACAAAAACTTGGTTATGGCTGGAGGGAGGTTTAAAAGAATATTGTGATGGCTCAAATTTGTCAAAACCAGAAAGCTGATAGGAAACATTTGGTGGGTCCCATTTTCAAAGTAGTGGATAAGGTTTGGTTGTCTTTCAAAAATATTAAGCTGAAAGTACCATCGGTGAAGTTGGGTTTTAAATTTATTGGTCTATACAAGATTCTGGAGGTAGTCAATCCGATTGACTTCAGATTAAAACCACCTCAGTCTCTTCATGTCCCTAATGTGTTTCACAGATCCCTTTGGTGTTGTCTATCTCGTCCCCACCTCCTTCAATTTCTGTTGATGGAAGTTTAGAGCACGTGGTGCATAAGATCGTGGATTCTCATAGGGTCTGAAATTCCCTCCAATATCATGTTCATTGGCAGGGATACAGACATGAGGAGAGATCCTGGGTTCCGGCTCATTCTATGATGGATGATTGTTTGGTCATAGAATTTCATCTTAGGTTTCCTGGGAAACCTGAAGGTCCGGTGACCCCCCTTGAAGAGGGGGTACTGTCATGATTCCTTCCTGTTTTGAAAGCAGTGAGTGACAGCTCAGTCATCCAATATAGTGCAGGTGTGGCGCCCCTGAGGGTTCGACCGCCACAGGGATGCTGCACTTCTTTAATGGAGTGTAGTGTTCCTCCTCTGAGGTAAGAACAGTGTGATAGTCATGACCTAACCTTTGCATCCAACACTACATTTATCCACCAGAGGGGGCTAGTATGCACTAGGTGCTGCTCCCCTGGTTACAGGGAGACTGGGGAACCAAGAGTTAGGGGAACCAGTTAGTGGGTGAGGGTGGAGGACTTACAAGTTAGTTACGCTTTAAATTTCATATTTAATAAAAAGCCATCTTTGGTCTGGGTCGTCTTTTGATCGTCATTAGCCTAGCTCTTTAACTGTCTCTATGCTGTCAATTTCTGAGTGGACTGTGATCTCCCACCCTAACGCAGATCCTGTGTGGGCCCGCATCGGATGGAGACACGGCCCTCGTGCCCCGTCCTTGGGATGAGGGTTAGGTTGTAGACCAGGAATGTCTCGACCCGGTCAAGGACCAGGACCAAGAAGGCCCGGAGCTTAATAGTGTGGCTCCATAGCAAATGGATCCCAGGCAGGATGCAGACGGAGCGGTGTACGCCACCTGTCCTCGCCATGCTGATATATTCAGAGGGAGTCCGGCTGCAAGAGGGGTACCGGCCCCCGACACCCGACCTTGCTACTCCAAGTCCTTGTCGGGAAAGCCCGGTAGGCCCTGAGGATCCCACCGGGTATCGGACGGAGCGGAGCTACCACCCATGCCTTGTTCTGAGAGGAGCTCAGAGGGAGACCCTGCCTATTTGCACACACACGGACAGGAAAGGACTCGGTCTGTAGTTCAGGAACACTCTGGTGTAGGGTCCCGATTGAACGCTGGACTTGCTCGGAGGTTGTCAGACCCCCATCCCTGGTGACCACAGGACTCCGTGGGGAGCAGGGAGCCGTCTTCCTTCTGCCAACTCTAAAGTGAGTAAAGCCTTGGAAGTTCATCCCTATGGCCTCCGGACTGTTCATTCTGCGCCACACCGCGTGATGCGTCCTCTGTTCTCCTCTACTACTACTCCCTCCATCCTGTCCCTCTGCCCTGAGGCCTTGCTCCGCCTGTGGGGAGTAGTTATAACGCTGGCCGCCATAACACCATGCCTCAGCGGACTGCAGCGGCGCTGGTGGCCCTCACCAGGTGCCACAGGTGGCGTAGTCGTAAATCAGCCACTCAACCCGGATAATCCCACACCATCCTTTTTAATGTGACGGCCCTGAGCACGGGTCGGGTCCGGGCCACGGCTGCACCCCATCTCTCCATCACAGGACCCAACTCCGAGTCCCCCATCACCCAGGGAAAACTAAAGGGCGTAGTCGGCAGGATCGCGTGCCCGCAGTAAAGGAAGGAATTACCCATTGCTACCGGGTACTATGTGCCTTACACCTTGAACTGTTGTTTTACACTTAAAATGGCACGCGCCCAAGAAGAACAGGCGCCATAATGCTGTGAGAAGACTGTCTTTGAATGCCTCCCATCGTGGGTTGGGCTCCCGCTTGGCGCCAAAAATGTGGACTGACCCTTCCATCAGAGACTGTCCGCGGGGTAATGCCCGTCAAACCGGATGGGCTGAACGAAGGCGGGCCTGTCAACATTTCGCCCAGGAACCGCCCCGAAAGAGGAGGAAAAAGAAAAGCAACAAGGTGCGGCCATTGCAGTCGGAGCTTGGCGTTCGTCAGAGGCAGACATGGACGCTTCTGGAGAGCAAACCAATGCACCTTCTGAACCCGGTTCAGGCCCTTCACCCGGCAGAGAGCGAGGCAGCAGTGTTCTCTCGTCGGGAGATTTTGAATTTCTCCGGCAGGAAGCTCCGGGTCTCTTGCGGAGACAGAGAGAGGCCCGGGAGGCGGCGACGGCTGCGTGGCGGTGTTATGTTCTGCTACCAGAGCTAAGGAAAGAGAGGAGATCTGTCCCTACGATAGAACTCAGCTTGATCCCTACGATGTAACAGGGAACCTGATCCTGCGATCAGACCTGCTAAAGTCCTCAGCTAGTCTGTACGGAGACCTATAGATGTGGGGGAGGAATCCCTACAAGTACTAGGGACTGGGAGCAAAATGGACACCTCCTAACAGAAATAGTAGCAGACAGACGAACAAACAAACAATATAGAACACAGAGGTCCGAAGACCAAGCAAACTAACAGAGTTAGATACTGAGCACTGGCTAGCTAAAGAGTAGTAATACAATGAAGTCCAGCAAAGCCAGAAGGGCAGAGCAAGACTAAATAGGCCAACAAGGTCATGTGACCAGCAATAGAAAAAACCTAAGAGCAAGGTTCTAACAGTACCCCCCCTTCTAAGAGGATCCTCCGGATCCCCTAGGACCAGGCTTATCAGGAAATCTCCTGTGAAACGCTCTGATAAGTCTGGACGCGGAAACATCCTCCGACCTCACCCATGAGTTATCCTCGGGTCCGAAACCTTTCCAGGCCACGAGATACTGCAAACTACCTCTATACTGTCTAGAATTAAGGATGCGAGAAATTTCATATTCCCCGTCCTCCACCACCCGAGGAACAGAGGCAGAGGCGTCACAATCCGACACACCAGCTTTTTTCAACAGAGAGACATGAAACACCGGATTAATTCTCCAGGAGGTAGGAACCTCCAACTTAACAGCAGATTGGTTGACAACCTGAAGCACCTTAAAGGGCCCTACAAACTTGGGACCCAATTTCTTAGAAGGAATCCTCAACCGCAGATTCCTAGAGGACAGCCAAACCATGTCACCAACAGCGAACAAAACCTCCTGTCGTTTCCTATCAAAGTAGTCTTTAGATTTTCTGTTAGCCTCCTGAAGATTACCACGTACATCCGTCCAAACTCTCTCCAAATCGCCGGAAAAATTCTCCTCCTCAGGCACGGCAGATACCAACTTGGAGAACGACCCAAACAACGGATGTCTCCCAGAACAACAAAAAAAAGACGAACAACCAGCAGAAGAAGATGTATGATTGTTCAGAGCAAATTCAGCAAGTGGCAGAAACTCAGACCACCCCTCTTGATTGTCTGCCACAAAACAACGCAAGAACTGCTCAACATCCTGGTTTTTCCTTTCTGTCTGGCCATTAGATTCAGGATGATATCCGGATGAGAACGACAAATGAACTCCCAACCTGTCACAAAAGGCGCGCCAAAAACGAGCCACGAACTGAGGTCCCCTATCAGAAACAATGTCAGTAGGAACGCCATGAAGTCTGACAATTTCC
Source organism: Phyllobates terribilis (assembly GCF_046119375.1). Lineage (NCBI taxonomy): Eukaryota > Metazoa > Chordata > Amphibia > Anura > Dendrobatidae > Phyllobates > Phyllobates terribilis. The sequence goes on along the minus strand of NW_027362765.1, from coordinate 542,715,903 downwards.
TTGACAAAGGCCTTAGCGAGAGTCTTAGCGCAGGGCAGTTTGACGAAGGGAACCAAGTGACACATCTTGCTAAAACGGTCCACGACCACCCAGATGACAGTAAAACCCTCAGAGGGGGGAAGGTCAGTTATAAAGTCCATAGCCAAATGTGTCCAAGGAGCACTGGGAACCTCCAGAGGGCAAAGTAACCCCGCAGCAGGAGTATGTGAGGACTTAGATCTAGCACATATAGTACATTGACGCACCCACTGACTTCCTTCTGCCATCCAGGCCACCAAAAACTGCGACCCACCAGTCTCTTGGTCTCAGAGATTCCGGGATGACCTGCCAACCGAGGTTCGTGACACTCAACAAACAAATCTCTCCTAAAGGTCCCAGGCACAAACAACCTCCCATGGGGAGTGTTAGATGGGGCATTCTCCTGTGCTTTAAGAATCTCATCTTCCAAAACGGAGTCCAAAGCAGCTATCACAACACCTTCTTGTAAAATGTTCTCCTCTTTCTCAGCACCGACTATGGGAGAAAAACTGCGAGACAAGGCATCCGCCTTAACATTCTTAGTACCTGGGATGTAAGTAACGGAAAAATTAAACCGCGAGAAAAACAGTGCCCACCTAGCCTGACGGGCATTCAGGCGCTTGGCAGCATCAAGATACATCAGATTTTTATGATCCGTAAAAACCTGAACGGGAAATTCAGCACCTTCCACGAGGTGGTGCCAGTGTTCAAATGCGAGTTTAATAGCCAATAATTCCCGATTACCAATATCGTAATTCAGTTCAGTCTCTGAAAATTTTTTTGAAAAAAAAGGCACAGGGATGTACTCCATCCCCGTTATCCTGAGACAATACTGCGCCAATCCCCACAGAGGAAGCATCAACCTCAACCAAAAACGGCTTAGTCACATCAGGCTGCATAAGGATGGGAGCAGAGCTGAACCTCTCCTTGAGATACACAAAAGCTTCAATGGCCTCAGAAGTCCACTGAACCGCATCAGCACCTTTCCTGGTGAGATCGGTCAGAGGTTTGACAATAATAGAAAATTTTTTAATGAATTTTCTATAATAATTGGCGAAACCCAAAAACCTCTGTATCGATTTCAAACCAATAGGCCTAGGCCATTCCTGCACAGCTTGAACTTTAACCGGGTCCATCTCAAAACCTTCACTGGAGATAATGTAGCCCAAAAAACTAATTCTCTGTACAGTGAACTCACATTTCTCCAGCTTAGCAAAAAGCGAATTGTCATTTAATAACTGTAATACTTCACGTACGCTCCGCCAATGAGACTCCAGATCCGGCGAATAAATCAAAATGTCATCCAAATACACAACCACATTTTTGCCGATCAAAGGTCTAAGGATGTCATTATTAAGATTCTGAAAAAATGCAGGAGCATTAGTAAGACCAAAAGGCATAACCAAATTCTCAAAATGACCCACAGGAGTGTTAAAAGCAGTCTTCCATTCGTCACCCTCCTTCATGCGCAACAGATTGTATGCCCCCCGAAGGTCAATTTTAGAGAACCACTTGGCCCCCACTAACTGGTTAAACAGATCAGGAATCAATGGCAGTGGGTAAGGATTGCGCACAGTAATTTTGTTAATCTCACCAAAATCCAGACAAGGACGTAAACCACCGTCCTTTTTTTTTACAAAAAAAAATCCAACCGCCACAGGAGACTTAGAGGGCCTAATGTGACCGGCGGCCAAACTTGTCTGTATGTATTCCTCCAAAGCCTTTCTCTCAGGAATAGTAAGGTTAAATAAACGACTTTTAGGAAGAGTCGCTCCAGGGACAAATTCAATAGTACAATCATAGTCTCTATGGGGAGGCAAAACCTGCGATTCCTTCTCAGAAAAAACTCTCCAAAAATCCTGAATAGGAACAGGCAATTCCCCCCTATCCACAGCTGCAATACGCCCGTTACAACACTTGTCATAACATTTATGGCTCCAGGATTTAATTTCATTGGTAGACCAATCCAGTACAGGATTGTGCAATTTTAACCAGGGCAATCCCAACACCACCGGAGAAGGCAAGTTATTCAAAACTACCAAATCCAATTTCTCATGGTGAACACCATTAATAGTGAGGGGAAACTCACAGACCCTGAGAGTAACATTCTTCAAAGGGGAGCCATCCACAGAAACCACAGCAATGGGGGATGACAAAGGTTCAGGTTTTAAATTGAGTTTTTCCAAGAATCCCCCATCAATTACATTCAGAGTAGACCCACAATCGACAAACACCCGAAATTCCATTAATTTTTCCTGAGCAATAGTGGAAGCAGCTAAAAATACACCCTTGGAATTTAAACAGGCAATACGGGCATGACTGACCATTTTTTTTTCTTTCTTCATACGAAGCACATAGCTTTTAATGAAATGACCAGAATTTCCGCAATAGAAACACAAACCTTCAGAAAATCTGCGGTCCTTTTCTTGAGAGCGAGGTGCCATCGCTCCAATCTCCATCGGCTCTCCACTGTCAGTACACACATTCTCATGACCAGAAACTGACATAGCAGAGGATTTGCTCTCATTAACCCTTGCACGCAGTCTCCTATCCACCCGTATAGCTAATTGCATAGCCTGTTGCAAATCTTCAGGTGTGGGATAAGCAATTAGCAGGTCTTTAACCCTTTCACTAAGCCCAGCAAGAAACAGACTCTTCAGAGCAGAATCGTTCCACCCTATTTGAGTAGACCACCGACGGAAATGAGTACAATATTTTTCCACATTACCTGATCCCTGTCTCAAACATCTCAACTCAGTCTCAGCAGATGAGACACGGTCAGGATCATCATATAATAGCCCCATAGCAGAAAAAAAACTATCCACTGATCTAAAGCATGTATCACTAGGTTGCAAAGAAAAGGCCCACTCCTGAGGCTCTTTGCGCAAAAGTGACATTATGAACCCTACGCGCTGGGATTCATCCCCAGAGGACCTGGGTCTCAAACGAAAATACAATAAGCAAGCATTTTTAAATGAAAAAAATTCTTGGTGTTCACCAAAAAATAATCCAGGCAAACGTACCTTAGGCTCCAAGAAATGTGCTCCAGGACAGTTACTCACGTGCTGACGGAGCTCGGCCACCTCCAGAGAGAGTCCCTGCAGGCGTTGAGCCAAATCCTGAACCGACACCATGATGGAACAGAAAAATCTTTCCTTAGAGAATTTGCAGGCTGGACTTACTGTTATGTTCTGCTACCAGAGCTAAGGAAAGAGAGGAGATCTGTCCCTACGATAGAACTCAGCTTGATCCCTACGATGTAACAGGGAACCTGATCCTGCGATCAGACCTGCTAAAGTCCTCAGCTAGTCTGTACGGAGACCTATAGATGTGGGGGAGGAATCCCTACAAGTACTAGGGACTGGGAGCAAAATGGACACCTCCTAACAGAAATAGTAGCAGACAGACGAACAAACAAACAATATAGAACACAGAGGTCCGAAGACCAAGCAAACTAACAGAGTTAGATACTGAGCACTGGCTAGCTAAAGAGTAGTAATACAATGAAGTCCAGCAAAGCCAGAAGGGCGGAGCAAGACTAAATAGGCCAACAAGGTCATGTGACCAGCAATAGAAAAAACCTAAGAGCAAGGTTCTAACAGGCGGGAGGAGATGCTGCTGCGTATCTGGGACCACTGCCAAGGAGTTGAGGACCCAGGACAGGGCGACGCGGTGACAGAGGTCGTGAGCGGCCCAGCGGCGGGTGAGTGTGCAACCCCTGCCCCGCCTGCAGAGCCTACCGTGACAATCCTGGACCTCATGACGGAGTATTTAATACCCCACGCGGCCAGCTTGGAGCAGGCTTTGGCTCCGGAGCTGCAAGCGGCAGCTGTGGGTGGCGACCTGCGATGCCGCCCTAACCCAGATACTGTTAGAACCCTCCTGTTAGTTTTTTCTATTTTGCTGGTCACATGACTTTTTGCCTATTTAATCCAGCTCCGCCCTCCTTGCCTTGCTGGACTTCAGTGTTACATTTACTCTTAAGCTAGCCAGGTGCCTTGTACCTTACTCTGTAGTTTGCTTTGTCTTTTGACCACTAGTACTTCTGTTTGTTTGTCTTTGCTCTGCAACAATTTCTGCTAGGAGGTGTCCAACTATATCCCAGTCCTTTGTTCTTGTAGTGACCCCTCCCTTATATCTATAGGTCTGCGTTCAGACTAGCCGAGGACTTAGGCGGGTCTGTTCACAAGGAACAGGTCCCCCGCTGCATCGTAGGGAATCAGCTTAGTCCTATTGTAGGGACAGTTTTCCTATCTTTCCTTAGTGTTTGTAGCAGTTCATAACAGATACGGAGGTGCCTGAAACTGCGGAGGAATCCACCGTCTCCAACCCGGATTGGTCCGCGCCTGTAGAGGACCCGCAGCAACCTGTCTTGACCCCGCTACCCGCACCAGCAGTAACCTGGCCCGAGGCTGAGGAGTGGGGCTGGGACAACCAGGGGGGAACTTAATGGGCTTCCCCCGGGAGACCCGGGCTGAAGCGCGGAGGAGGAGCCAGTGGTGCAGCGACCAGATCTTCCAGCTCGCTCCGGAGTGGCGTCAATGGGAGCTCCGCTGCGAGCGCCTCGAGGTATGGGCCAAAGCTGCCAAGTCCCGGGCTCGTCAGGAAGAGGCCACCCGTCCCAGTCCCCGAGTGGAAGGTCAAGTCGTCCGCTTCCACCTTGAGGCGGGGTGGGGGTTCATCCAAAGTCTCCAGTACCAGGACGACGTCTTTGTCAGCCGGCGGGACGTCGAGCCGCGTCTAAAGAAGGGACACCCTGATCGGAACCTCTTCCCGGTCAATACAGTGACCTTTTCTCACCACCAGGGGGTGCGAGGGTGGTACGCCCTGGACGTACACAAAGTGTCCGGGAGTGACACTCGTAACTCCGGCCTCAGGGGACTGGTCAGCCTCCGTCCGGAGTTACGAGCCTTTTCCCAGGAGGGAACCCGAGGTTTAAGGCAGCCCCGGCTGTTGCAATTCGTTTACAAGTTTATGTGTTGACATTTCTGTTTTTGCTTACTTTATATCCTGGTTTTTAGAGACATGTGTCCCTGCGGACTGGCAGCAGACAGACTCTTTCCTTTGAAAATAGTTTGCATCTTTTTAGGTGCTCCATATTGGTTTTATACAAAAACTGCGGATAATTTCTACCTCATGAAAACCTGTCAGGGTGGCTCTCCGGGAGGTCCAACTCGGGATCTTCATGCCCTGCGGCCACCCCAGGGCCCACGTTGAGGGTTTGGGACAGGTCCCTCGCGCTTCTGAACTGACTCTGCGTCTTTGCACCTTAACCCGTCTGTTTGCACCAAAATGTCTCTGGAAAAATGCTAGCACTTTTATAATTTTATACTTTTGTATTTTTGTACTGTATAACCTGTTATGCAACGTTTAAGAAGATGTGCCTCCCATAAAGGGAAGATAGTTCATGTTTATATTAAAAAGAAAATGTCCTGGGTGTTACTTCTTTTGCAGCCCACAGACGTGCTGTGTTTTACCAGGGGGGAATGTGGCGCCCCTGAGGGTTCGACTGCCACAGGGATGCTGCACTTCTTTAACCCTTTCGCAACCTTGGGTTTTGTCGTTTTTGCTTTTTCGTTTTTTGCTCCCCTTGTCCCAGAGCCATAGCGTTTTTATTTTTTGGACGATATGGCCATGTGAGGGCTTATTTTTTGCGGGACGAGTTGTACTTTTCAAAGCCATTACTAGTTTTACCATATCATGTACGGGAAAACGGGAAAAAAATTCCAAGTGCGGTAAAATTGCAAAAAAAGTGCAATACCACAGTTGTTTTTTTTTTACAACGTTCACTGAATGCTAAAACTGACCTGCCATTCTTATTCTACATGTGATTACGAGTTCATAGACACCAAACATGTATAGGTTCTTTTATATTTAAGTGGTGGAAAAAAATTCCAAAATTTGGTAAAAAAAAATAAAATAAATTGCGCCATTTCCGAGACCTGTAGCGTCTCCATTTTTCGTGATCTGGGGCTGGGTGAGGGCTTATTTTTTGCGCGCCGGGCTGATGTTTTTATTGATAACATTTTGGGGTAGATACGATGTTTTGATCGCCCGTTATTGCATTTTATTGCAATTTTGCGGCGACCAAAAAACATAATTCTGGCGTTTAGAATTTTTTTCTCATTACGCCGTTTACCGATCGGATTAATTCTTTTTCTATTTTGATAGACCGGGCGATTCTGAACGCGGCGATATCAAACATGTCTATGTGGGGTTTATTTTTTATTATTTTATTTTGAATGGGGCAAAAGGGGGGTGATTTAAACTTTTATATTTTTTTAATTTTTTTTATTTTTTTAAAAACTTTTTTTTTTCACTTACTGCATGCTTCAATAGTCTCCATAGGAGACTAGAAGCAGCAGTTGTCTGATCGGCTCTGCTATATACAGGGGACCAGCAGGTCCCCTGTATGCATCAGAAATGGTCCTGTGCTATGAGCGCCGACCACTAGGTGGCGATCATAGCGACCAGATCATGACAACCACAGGCGTCTGCTGCAGACCCTGGGTTGTCATGCACGCCCATCGGCGACCCGCGATCACGTGACGGGGTCGACGGTGGGCGGGGCTTAGGACGCGCTTCCAGGAAGCGCGCGTTAAATGCCGCTGTTGGAGATTGACAGCGGCATTTAACGGGTTAACAGCCGCGGGTGGATCGCGATTCCACCCGCGGCTGTTGCGGGCACATGTCAGCTGTAAGAATCAGCTGACATGTGCTCGGTTCAGTGAGGGTTCAGCGCAGCAGCCCTCACTGAACGGGCAGTACGCAAATGTGCGTACTAAGACGTCATGGGCTCTAAAGGGGTTAATGGAGTGTAGTGTTCCTCCTCTGAGGTAAGAACATTGTGATAGTCATGACCCAACCTTTGCATCCAACACCACATTTCTCCACCAGAGGGGGCTAGTATGCACTAGGTGCTGCTCCCCTTGTTACAGGGAGACTGGGGAACCAAGAATTAGGGGAGCAAGTTAGTGGGTGAGGGTGGAGGACTTACAAGTTAGTTACGCTTTTAATTTCATATTTAATAAAAAGACATCTTTGGTCTTGGTCGTCTTTTGATCGTCATTAGCCTAGCTCTTTGACTGTCTCTATGCTGTCAATTTCTGAGCGGACTGTCATCTCCCACCCTAACGCGGATCCTGTGTGGGCCCACATCGGATGGAGACACGGCCCTCATGCCCCGGCCTTGGGACGAGGGTTAGGTTGTAGACCAGGAATGTCTCGACCCGGTCAAGGACCAGGACCAAGAAGGTCCGGAACTTAATAGTGTGGCTCCATAGCAAATGGATCCCAGGCAGGATGCAGACGGAGTGGTGTACGCCACCTGTCCTCGCCATGCTGATATATTCAGAGGGAGTCTGGCTGCAAGAGGGGTACCGGCCCCCGACACCCGACCTTGCTACTCCAAGTCCTGGTCAGGAAAGCCCGGTAGGCCCTGAGGATCCCACTGGGTATTGGACGGAGCGGAGCTGCCACCCATGCCCTTGTTCTGAGAGGAGCTCAGAGGGAGACCCGGCCTATTTGCACACACACGGACAGCAAAGGACACGGTCTGTAGTTCAGGAACACTCTGGTGTAGGTTCCCGACTGAACACTGGACTTACTTGGAGGTTGTCGGACCCCCGTTCCTGGTGACCGCAGGACTCCACAGGGAGCAGGGAGTCGCCTTCCTTCTGCCAACTCTAAAGTGAGTAAAGCCTTGGAAGTTCACCCCTATGGCCTCCGGACTGTTCATTCTGCGCCACACTGTGCGACGCGGCCTCCGTTTTCCTCTACTACTACCCCCTCCATCCTGTCCCTCTGCCCTGAGGCCTTGCTCCGCCTGTGGGGAGTAGTAATAACTCTGTCCGCCATAACACCATGCCTCAGCGGACGGCAGTGGCGCTGGTGGCCCTCACCAGGTGCCATAGTTGGCGTAGTCGTAAATCAGCCACTCAACACGGATAAGCCCACACCATCCTTTTTAATGTGACGGCCCTGAGCACGGGTCGGGTCCGGGCCACGGCTGCACCCCATCTCTCCATCACAGGACCCGACTCCGAGTCCCCCATCACCCAGGGTAAACTAAAGGGCTTTTTCGAGTAAGAGGCTTCACACAGGGGTATGCTGAGCTGTCAGTATTTTGATAGACAGCTCACCTGTCCAATCTGAGACTGGGAGGTACTGAGCTTCCTTCAGGTGTTACCTGTTCTAAATGATTACCTACTGTAGCCACTTAGCTAAGCTATCAGCCCCAGATCTCTGCCAGTTGTAGCATTAGCTCGGTAGGGCATGTTTGCCTTGTATTCCTGTGCTCTCTTTGTTGATCTATTGCTGCCTGACCTTGGACGTTGTTCTGACCATCCATTTGCCTAGCCCCTTTGCTCTGATCCGCTTTCTTCCTGGTATTCTGATCTCGTGACCTGACTACGCCTTTGTCTTTCCCCTTTAGTTTACAATGTGCTGTCTTGGTATTTGATCCCAGAACACTTGACTACCCTTCCTCACGGCTTGTCTGTGAGTAGTGACTAGCATCACACATAAAAATTAAAAGTTTGAAAATTGCAAAGTTTGAAAAATTTTTGTACATTTTTTTATATTTTCAGAAATAAACGCATATCAAAATTTACCACTAACATGAAGTACAACGTGTCATGAAAAAACAATCTCAGAATTACTGAGATAGGTTGAAGAATTCCAGAGTTATAACTTCATAAAGTGACACTGGTCAGAATTGAAAAACTTGGCCGATTCAGGAAGGTGAAAACAGGCCTGGGGTGTGGAGGGATTAAGAAAACTGCCAGTACAAGTATGAGAAAATGGGACACATGAATTGTGCCTTAATCAGCGGGCACTAGAGAAAAAAACAGAGGACACATTTAAAATAAGAGGGTACAGGTAGGAATATGAACACCTACCTGCACACTGTTTTTATTAAGATATGACATTTTTTTATAGTATTTATTTTGCTTAGTGACTTTTGTTTTACGTAATGGTTGGAATGCTGATAGATGCATTAAAGGGAATATGGATAAAAGTGAGGAAACTAACTTCAACATATACTGTACATGCTGGCTGCAATCACTGTAAATTATTCATGAAGCTGGAATGACCTATAAGACCAATTAAGATGATATTAACATAAAGTAATGGCAAATTGCTAGAGTATGAATGTCAGGGGTCCATCCTCTGAGATCAGTTTTGGACACAGGCAGAAGAAGGCCCATGTGCAAGAATAGTACATGGGCAAGCTCATTTATGTCAAATAACTCATCATAATGTACAATTCAATCTGCCTTGTAGGTAGAAGTGGGCCCCCTTAGCTCCTGGGCCCCTGTGCGACTGCACTGGTTGCACAAATGGTATGTCTGCTCTTGTCTGGGACCCCCATCAAGTATGACAATAGTGAGTCCGTAGCACTGACACAGAACTGCAGCCAACGCACAGTCTTTCCTTTGATTCCTGGGGTATATGCAGCACAGCTCCATTTATTCTCAGGATCAGTAGAGGTCCCTAAAGATGGACCTTTACCAAACAGAAATTGATGACATATCTGGGTGAAAAGCCCATGCCAGAGCTCCTTTAACAATTATAAATTACGGAACTGTCATCCTTACATGTTCCTTCTGATAGTCGTTCACTTTTCCTGTCTTTTCCATCTGGTCCAGAACATTATAACGACTTCTCCAGTCACAAATCATCTGCAGATATTTCAACAAACACACATTGACTTCTCACATTTCCAACACCGTCAACATCTATTCCCAACCTGCAGAAACTCCTCATCCTGCTGTCACCCCAATGCTGAACTGCTGCCGTATGTGTCCCTATTACTGATCCTCTTAGTACCAGACAAGACAATGCCTACCATTGTGCCTCTTACAAAGTAAAATGCATTCTTTGTGCCCTTTTAGATGTTAAATTGCAACCTAGAAGATATTAATGCCCTGTGAAAATGCAGTAGAAAACAGTGCCCACATTTTGCTCCTAGAAAGTAATAATTAGAGATGAGCGGTGTTCGACTCGAACTGTTCGCCAATCTCAAATTCGAGCTGCTTTGGGCGGTGTTCGAGCCGTTCGACGAACACGAGCGATTTGAAAAAAATCCGGCTGTTCGAGGTTATGTTCGATAACTGTTCATGCACCAAAATCGTAACTGGATTTTTTCACAGTAATGCTGTTAATCAATGTTAATACACAGTTTGAGTGTACAGTGGGCGGGGGGAGGGGCAGGGGATGGATCTCTGCAGAAATAATGAAGATCTCCATTTTTTTTTTCTTTTCCGCATTTACAGTGGGGAGGTGCAGTCTGTCAGCCTATCAGCAGCGCACACACGCAGCGAAGTGCTTTTTTTCACACAAGCAAGGGCATGTGTCATTGGCTGTGTATGTCACATGTTCTTGCCCTATAAGACCCAGCCATTTTCCCCGTCGCCACCATTTTCTCACTGCTGCAGCTGAGTGTTAGACAGCACTGCTGCTGCTGTTAGCGCTCTATTGTGTAACTGTGAATTGCAAGCGAATTTTCTCTTAAATAGACAGAAAGGTTTAGGGAGTAGGGACTAGTTTGTAATTGCAGCCCTTTTGAGTGCTAGGTTACAGCAGTTCCTATCACTTTTTGCCAGGCAGGTCTGTGCCAGTGCTGTGCAAGTGTTTTTCACAGCATTTGGCTAAATCTAGCTAAGCAAATCCTTTTGAGCCTCTTGCAGTGTGTGCTAGTCAGTGGAGTAGCCTATCTGTGTTGCAAGCTACACCACCTGTGTATGTAATACAAATTTTTTACTGCACCTAGCCAAGTAAAACCTTTTGGGCATAGTAGCAGTGTGTGTTACTCATTGTATTAGGCCATCTATACCAAGCTCCACCAGCTTTGAAATTAATAATAATTTTAGCTGCATCTAGCCCGTAAAATAATTTTGGGCCTGTAGCAGTGTGTGGTACTCATTCTATTAGGCCATCTATACTAAGCTCCACCAGCTTTGAAATTAATAATAATTTTTAGCTGCATCTAGCCCGGAAAATAATTTTGGGCATAGTAGCAGTGTGTGTTACTCATTGTATTAGGCCATCTATACCAAGCTCCACCAGCTTTGAAATTAATAATAATTTTTAGCTGCATCTAGCCCGGAAAATAATTTTGGGCCTGTAGCAGTGTGTGGTAATCATTCTATTAGGCCATCTATACTAAGCTCCACCAGCTTTGAAATTTATAATAATTTTTAACTGCATCTAGCCCGGAAAATAATTTTGGGCATAGTAGCAGTGTGTATTACTCATTGTATTAGGCCATCTATACCAAGCACCACCAGCTTTGAAATTATTAATAATTTTTATCTGCATCTAGCCCGGAAAATAATTTTGGGCATAGTAGCAGTGTGTGTTACTCATTGTATTAGGCCATCTATACCAAGCTCCACCAGCTTTGAAATTAATAATAATTTTTAGCTGCATCTAGCCCGGAAAATAATTTTGGGCATAGTAGCAGTGTGTGTTACTCATTGTATTAGAACATCTATACCAAGCTCCACCACTTTTGAAATTAATAATAATTTTTAGCTGCATCTAGCCCGGAAAATAATTTTGGGCATAGTAGCAGTGTGTGGTACTCATTGTATTAGGCCATCAATACTAAGCTCCACCAGCTTTGAAATTTATAATAATTTTTTGCTGCATCTAGCCCCGGAAAATAATTTTGGGCATAGAAGCAGTGTGTGGTACTCATTGTATTAGGCCATCTATACCAAGCTCCACCAGCTTTGAAATTAATAATAATTTTTAGCTGCATCTAGCCCGGAAAATAATTTTGGGCATAGTAGCAGTGTGTGTTACTCATTGTATTAGGCCATCTATACCAAGCTCCACCAGCTTTGAAATTAATAATAATTTTTAGCTGCCTCTAGCCCGGAAAATAATTTTGGGCATAGTAGCAGTGTGTGTTACTCATTGTATTAGGCCATCTATACCAAGCTCCACCAGCTTTGAAATTAATAATAATTTTTAGCTGCATCTAGCCCGGAAAATAATTTTGGGCATAGTAGCAGTGTGTGTTACTCATTGTATTAGGCCATCTATACCAAGCTCCACCAGCTTTGAAATTAATAATAATTTTAAGCTGCATCTAGCCCCGAAATTTTTTTTCGGCCTGTAGCAGTGTGTGGTACTCATTCTATTAGGCCATCTATACTAAGCTCTACCAGCTTTGAAGTTAATAATAATTTTTTGCTGCATCTAGCCCGGAAAATAATTTTGGGCATAGTAGCAGTGTGTGGTACTCATTGTATTAGGCCATCTATACCAAGCTCCACCAGCTTTGAAATTAATAATAATTTTTAGCTGCATCTAGCCCAGAAAATAATTTTGGGCCTGTAGCAGTGTGTGGTACTCATTCTATTAGGTCATCTATTCTAAGCTCCGCCAGGTTTGAAATTAATAATAATTTTTAGCTGCATCTAGCCCGGAAAATAATTTTGGGCCTGTAGTAGTGTGTGGTACTCATTCTATTAGGCCATCTATACCAAGCTCCACCACCTGTGTATGTAATAAAATTGTTTTACTGCTTCTAACCCAGCCAATCCTTTTGGGCTAGTACCACAGTTTAGCCACTCAGCTCTGCTCGGTATCCATCCATCGTTTTTTTGTGCAAACAACTACAGAGTTGTCAATAAGTTAACCACGAAAATGAGTGGCAAAAGGCCTGCTGCTGGTGGAAAGGGGAATAGGCTTGTTGGGAAGGGAAAAAAAGGTTGTGTCCGTGGGGTAGGTGTTAAAGCAACAGTAACATCTGCAGAAGAAAGACTATCTTCCAGCCAAACTAAGATGTCTACTTCTTTTCGTGGACAATGTGATCCGATCCCTTTCTTACGGCCACGCCCATCGATACAAATTCCAGATGAGGCACAAAAACAGCAGGTGCTTCAGCGGATATCAAGTGCTCTTTTAAGTGGGCTCTCCTCCACCTCAACTTCAACATCACAAATACTCCCGTCGTCAGAGGTGTCACCCCAATCGCACTTGCTTCCTCACAGCTCCCAAGTCTCCAGCTGCCCGTCTGAGTATGGGGTAGCACAGAGAGTTGAGTCTGCAGAGCTGTTTACTCATACTATAGCCTGGGAATCAGAGGTCTGCTCCAGAGCTTCTGTGAATCCAGACGAGGAAATGATCTACACTGATGCCCAGAATCTTTATGAGTCGGATCCAGGACAAGATGAAGAAGGTTCTGAGCATAATGTAGACCCTCGTTCCCAAACTGTAACTCCTGTTGGTGGAGACAATGATGAAGACGATGATGAGACTGAAATACCTGATTGGAGTGACAACTTGAGTTTTCGGTCAGGGCAGGAAGAGGTTGGTTCTGAGGACGACGGGTGTGAGAACACACAGGGTGATGATGACGAGGTTGGAGATCCCACTTACTGTCAACCCACAGTCAGCCAGTCAATGAGGTCAGCAGAGGAGGTGGAGGAGGATGCTAGTGACAACCAGGTTAGGTTGCGCCTTCCTGGACAGAGACGGAGTACTGGAAGCACGTCAACAACTGCATCCTCAAACACAACTGTGCCTCTGACCACAAGTCGTGGTGGCTCTTCAGGTCGCATGGGCTCTAAGCCTTGCATAGCCTGGGCATTTTTTCAGATCGATAAGGATGACCCAACTCGTGTTATCTGTAACATTTGTCACCAAAAGCTAAGTAGAGGCCAAAAAATCCATAGTTTGAGTACTTCATGCATGAACCGTCACATGGATATGAAGCATAAGTTGCAGTGGGAAGCTCACTATTCTACAATGAGGCCTAGCAGGCCAGGCCAACCACCGTCTGCCCCATCTTGTGCATCCGCGGCATCTTCATCCTCTGTGACAGGGGGGACAGCAGTCACACATGTTTTTGGACGCAGATCTGCCACCTCTTTACCCGCAACAGCCAGTGTGATTGGCAGGTCATCATTTCATTTGGAAGTGGAAATACCAGCTGGTGTTGAACGCTCTCCGACATCGAGAGCACCACCTTTGGATCAAGGCAACCTAACTTTTCCGCCTGCATCTTCCTCACAGACCGGCAGTTTGCCGGGGACACCCTACTCAACCCCGTCTAAGCACAACAGTCAGCCCTCGGTCCCTCAGATGTGGACAAGAAAAAGACCATTTCCTCCTAGCCATGACAAAGCTAAGAGGTTGAATTTCACCATCTGCAAGCTGTTGGCTACAGAAATGCTGCCTTTCCGCCTGGTGGACACAGAGGATTTTCGAGACCTTATGTCCGTCGCAGTGCCCCAGTACCAGATGCCCAGTCGGCACTACTTCTCAAAGAAAGGTGTGCCTGCGCTCCACCAGCATGTCGCACACAACATTACCGCTTCTTTGAGAAACTCTGTGTGTGACAGGGTGCATTTCACCACAGAGACTTGGACGAGTAGGCATGGACAGGGGCGTTACATGTTGCTGACTGGGCACTGGGTAACTATGGTGACAGCAGGACAAGGGGCTGCTGTCCAAGTCTTGTCGTCGTCACGAGTTGTGCGTCAATCCTCTTTATCTCGAAGTTCCTCCACTGCTTCTGCCTCCTCAACCTCCTCTCGGTCCTCCACCTGCACCCAAAGCCTGTCTGGTAATGCCAACCGCTTTCTAACTGCGCAGAAGGGATCCTGCACACCTCCTTACTATGCTGGCAGCAGGGCTCAACCTCATCAGGCGGTTTTTACATTGAAATGTCTGGGAAATGTGAGTCACACAGCTGAGGAGTTGTGGTCAGCTCTGGAGAACCAGTTTCATGAATATTTGTCTCCACTGGACCTGCAACCAGGGAAGGCCGTGTGCGACAATGCTGCAAACCTGGGTGCGGCCCTTCGCCGGGGCAATGTCACACACGTGCCTTGTATGGCTCACGTGTTGAACCTGGTTGTCCAGCAATCTTTAGCCCACTATCCCGGACTAGATGGCCTTCTGCAGAGGGCACGGTCGCTGTGTGCTCACTTCCACCGTTCGCATCCCGCAGCTCAGCGACTTACATCTCTACAGAAGTCGTTGGGCCTTCCACGTCACCGGTTGAAATGCGATGTGCCGACACGGTGGAATTCAACTCTGCACATGTTGCAGCGACTGTGGCAGCACCGACAAGCCCTGGTGCAATACGTTGTGACTTTTATCCTGGGCCAATGAGATCCAGAGGTGGGGCAAATCACGCTGGAGGAGTGGTCTCAGATCAGGGACCTATGCACCCTTCTGCACAGTTTTGAAATGGCGACGAAGATGTTTAGTGCTGACGATGCCATTATCAGCATGACTATTCCGGTGATGTACATGCTGAAGCACACGTTAAACAGAATTCGGAGTCAGGTGGTGGGACAAGAGGAGGTGGAGGAAGTAGAGGAGGAGGAGTTGTATGCGGAAGGGCTAACATCTGCAAGGTCCAGACGGTCGGCAGCACCAGGCATGGGAGGGTGGGGGAGATGGATTAACCAGGGCACATGGTAGCAGCCAAACTGTTGAGGAAGGTGCAGGAGCCGAGGAAGAAGTGGAGGACGAACTGGCGATGGGCATGGAAGGCTCATCAGATGAGGGAGACCTTGATCACATTTCTGTTGTGCGAGGTTGGGGGGAGAGGGCAGAGGAAGGAAGCATGATTCTTACCTCGCCACCAACACAACAGGGACTTGGTGCTTCTGGATGCGCAAGACACATGAGTGCCTTCTTGCTGCACTACCTGCAACATGACCCTTGGATTGTCAGAATTAGAAATAATCCTGACTACTGGGTTGCCACACTCTTAGATCCCCGGTACAAAAGTAAATTTGCAGAAATTATTCCTCCTGCCATAGAAAGGGATTCACGCATGCAGGAGTATCAGCAGAGACTGTTGCAGAATCTTACATGTGCTTTTCCACAAAACACCAGTGGTGCACGTAGTGAATCTCACAGTTCTAACTTGCCAACTGTGGGACTGTCGAGTCTTCATCTCTCAAGCCATAACAGAAACACAGTATCTGCTGGTAACAGCAATTTCGTGCAATCATTTCACCACTTTTTTAGCCCATCCTTTGCAAGGCCACAGGAGACAAGAAGTCTGACACATAGGCAACGCCTAGAGACGATGGTGCAGGAGTATCTCCAAGTGAACATCGAAGCCATGACTGTGTCACTAGACCCTTGCTCATTTTGGGCTTCCAATCTGAAAAAATGGCCTGAGCTCGCCACTCACGCCTTGGAGATCTTGTCGTGCCCCGCAGCCAGCGTTCTCTCTGAACGTGTGTTCAGCGCTGCTGGTGGTGTGCTGACAGATAAGCACACGCGGCTGTCCACTGAGAATCTAGACAGAATTCACGTTCATAAAGATGAACAAATCATGGATTCGCAAGGAATTTTCTACCCCTGTGTCATCCTGGGGAGAGTAAAAGCTTGAGGATCTGGTAAAAATCACCAACCGTTTTAAGCAACTCTGGGGCAATTGATGCCACTTAAGTGGTGTCTGTGCCACAAATTTTTGGAAAACATGGAGACTCTTTTCGGAGTCCCCTTGCTGTGTTTTACTTGACACTAGCATCATCAATTACAGGTGGGTTGGGTCTACCCCCCCCCTTTTAACCGTAAGAAACTACATACACTATGACTTGGGGTAACACAGATGGTTGAGTCTGAAGAGCTGTTTACTCAGAGGTCTGCTCCAAAGCTTCAGTGTCTGCTAGTCAGCGTAGTAGCCCAGCTGTGAAACAAGCTGCACCGCCTGTGTATCTAATAATAATTTTTAACTGCATCTAGCCTAGGCAGACTGTGGAGACCCCCAACCAAACCCAGACGCTCAGCCCCCTACCGCCCCCCTTTCATTGACAATACAATCATGTAACTCTTACAACTGGATGGGTGAGGATCGGTCACAGCTTTATTAACTGTTTATACTCATGACATTAGAAAGGCATTTTATTTCTAAAATAATTCAGCTTGTTGCAGCATGCCCTTTGTCTCCACACCGGCAAGTTGGCCAACAAGTGTAACTCTCCAACATGTCCTTTCTATTTCCAGGCCACGGAGGATCCTACGTACTCGTATGCAGGACTCTGAACCCCATCCATCACTCTTAACGCTTGTTCCACTCCATCCTGGAGTCCTGACAGGAATATGTCCAGTCCAATATCCATTAAGTGAACACCGTCGGGCCGTATGAGTCCTGATTTATCTCCTTCCAGTTGTCGGTGTCTTATCACTACACCGCCTCTGTCTCTTATAAATTTTGCCATCCAAATATTTATTAGCCGCCTTGTCCGTTCAATGGCCGTGATGTCTCGGGCACCTTGCCATACCGCTCTCGGCACAATCTCTGACCATACTATAGTTATTTTTCTGAAAAATTCTCTGAAGCGCTCAGTGTCTAGTTTCATTATTGCCATTAGTTATGCGCTCTTGTGATAACCTATGTCTTTTCCCCCCGGCCTGTGTAACTAAGATGACCGGACCTCTTGCCTCTCTCCCTACCTTGATTACCTCCATTAGTACCTGTGGCCATTGCAGGCCTCTAATACCTCTCCAGTTGAAATATGTGTTATGAAACTCAAATTTCCTCCCGCCTGGGCGGACTTTCGCCCTTTTTTCTGCACAATATATATACGAGTGGCCTATCACCCACACTGTTGGCTTAGCGTCACCTGTAAAAGAAACAAACCACGTTAGGTTAACAAGTCCGGTCTTATGTATCTCGCCAAACACGTGGATCGCCATCTCCTTATCCTCTGAACTTCCGTTTCTGACAGTCCTGCTCTTGCTGCTTCCGTGGCTGTGCCTATGCGGAATGAGTGTGCCCCCTAATCTTTGGGGTGGTTCCCTGCCGATGTTAGGCATTTATTAAATATAGCTTGGAATTGTTATCTTGATAATGGCGTTCCATCAATATGTGATAGGAAGAAATTACTTTGTGATCTGATGGTTATATATGTTTTTACTATTGTTACCCAACTCAGCGTACCGTTTGTGGGTTGTAGAAGTACCCAAGTGCCCCTGCCCGCTGGAACCATTTTCGATTTGCGCATGCGTAGATGTATTGCATTATTGGCTATGACTACGTCCTGGTGTAATAAGCCTCCACTGGTGGTAATTTTGGATTGAGGGACTAATTCACTTATGCATAGCGCCCCGAAGAAGGCGATCGCAAATGCAGAAGACAGTAGTGTTGCTTCGAATTGTGAGTGTCATATTAATGGTGTTAGGGATATGATGTGAGAAATTAGTTTTAGTGACACGGACGGGACGTCTACACTCCTGACTTGGCTGACCCCTTTTCCACCCTTTTATGGATTGTCTAATGATGAATCTCTTTGTCACATCTCCCCAATTCAGTAGTTGGAAGTGAAATGCTAGTCCGGTCAGCCACCACTGCGCTGACCCCCCTGATATGCCCCTCATCATTAGCTGGTGGAGAAATTCTATGGTGACTTGTAATCTGGCTTGTTCACATTGGTCAACCCGTCTGCCTGCTACTAGTCGTGTCCACTCTTCCCATGCCTTACCGTATGCTTGCCACATCGACGGGGCAACTGACGCTCTGATTAATGGCATCAACTATTCGCCACTAGATACCATTGGGAGGCTGGGCAACTGTTGCCCGATGGGTGGGCATTGGGGAGGAGCTCTGTGAAAATCTGCCAATTGAATTGTGATAAAGCGTTAGCAGCAGCGTTAGACCCCTCAGCATCGTGGCTAGCGTGGACCCATACATTGTGTTTTAGGCACAGGAATGCTAGCCAGAGTACTAGGCCTAGCACTGGGAGAGACGATGATGCCATATTATTAATGAAGTGCGCTAGGCTGGTGTTTTTTGTTATGAAGCGTACATTTTTGTTAGCCAGGCGCGCGCCCCATATTTCTATTGCTACCACTATTGGAAACAGTTCCAGGACTGTCTGTTTTTTTTGTCAGCACTTGTTCTGCCCAATACGGAGGCCATAAGCTTCTGCACCATTGGTTATTTAGTATCGCTGCTTATCTGCCTGATTTTGCCGCCCCGGTGAATAATCTTAGTTCAATGTTGGACGGTTCTGCTGACATAAATAACGTGTGACCGTTGAATGATTATAAGAAGGTTTTCCACACCTCTAAGTCCGCCCGTAGCTGCCTGCTGATTCTGATTGTATGACTCGGTTTAGATGCCCCTTTTGTTGCGGGCGATAAATGAAGAGAAAAAACCCTTCCGACTGGCATCACCCATCTCGCAAACACGAGGAGTCCTAGTAATACTTGCATCTGCTGTAGTGTTACTTTCCATACTGCGCATAAAACCTAGATCAGGTGTAATGTTTTGGTATTTTTTCCCATGGGAGGCGGAACAACCTTGCTGTGGTGTCGATTTCGATGCCTAAGAACGATATCTTTGTTGTGGGGCCTATGTTTTTGGTTGGGCATAATGGGACACCAAACTGACGGGAGATGTTTGTGAATTCGTTGAGTAAGGGGCAGCGAAAGTGGATGACCAATCACCACGGCCCGGGAGAGGGGCCACCACAGTCAGTGAATCCTTCCTTATTTAGTATAGAGTCTTCCAATACTTTGGGCGTAGTAGCCCAGCTGCGAAGCAAGCTGCACCGCCTGTGTATCTAATAAGTATTTTTTACTGCATCTAACCCAGCCAATCATTCATACTATTGCTAGTAGCAGAGTCGCATGGGCTCTAAACCTTGCATAGCCTGGGCGTTTTTTGAGATGTCTAAGGATGACCCAACTCATGTTATCTGTAACATTTGTCACCAAAAGCTAAGTAGAGGCCAAAAAGACAATAGTTTGAGTACTTTATGCTTGAACCTTCACATGGATATGAAGCATAAGTTGCAGTGCGAAGCTCACTGTGCTACAATGCGGCCTAGCGGGCCGGTCCAACCACCATCTGCCCCACCTGTGTCATCCTGGGGAGACTAAAAGCTTTAGGATTTTGGAAAATCACCTCACCAACCATTTTAAGCAACTCTGGGACAATTGATGCCACTTAAGTGGTGTCTGTGCCACAATTTTTGGAAAAAATGGAGACTCTTTTTGGAGTCCCCTTGCTGTGTTTTACATGATGTTGGCATCGTCAATTCCAGGTATGTCGGGTCTCTACCCCCCATTTTAACCGTAAGAAAGTACATACACTATGGCTTGGGGTAACACAGATGGTTGAGTCTGAAGAGCTGTTTACTCATACTATAGCCTGGGAATCAGAGGTCTGCTGCCAAGCGTCAGTGTCTGCTAGTCAGCGGAGTAGCCACCGCCTGTAGATCTAATTACAAATTTTTAACTGCATCTAGCTGAGGCAATACTTTGGGCCTAGTAGCAGTGTCTGCTAGTCAGCGGATTATCCCAGCTGTTAAGCAAGCTACACCACCTGTAGTTTGGACATGCTTCGGGACACTCAGTGACGAGCAACAGGGGAGGCACCCCAAGGCACAGGGGCTGGGACTGCTGGCGGTAGGACGCCTTGCGGTGGACCGCCAAGCTCGATCCTTATAAAAACTTTTTAACTGCATCAGCTTTAGTGGACGCTACTGGAGCTCGAATTACAGCAGCTGCTGGCATCAGACTTGCCCTCCAATAGATCCTTGTAAGAGGATTTAAAGTGTACTCATTCAAATTAGAGAGACAATTTAAATTACAGAGCTTAGACCTGCCTCCACCGCGGGGGGGCTCGACCCACCAGCGGACAGGCACCAGTATTGGGAGAGGGGGGCTGGCCGTCAGGGTCCACCGCAGCTCTGGCACAAACCCGGCGACACGGAGGTCGCACGGGCAGGAATGGACTGGCCGTGTCGGCTTCTCACTTTTTTGGTTTTAGAAGGGCATGACATGCCTATATCTGTGTCTCCCCCTCCTTTTACTCCTCCACCTCTTTCTTTTCGCATGACTATATTTACTTGTCACTTTTCCATGTGTTAGTTGTGTCTTCTGAGCAATTTGTCAGGTTTTGGACACCTTTCAAGGTGTTTTCTATGTGTTTCTATGTGTTTTTGTTTGCCTGCCATTGGTTTTAACGGTGTTCGACTGTGTTCGACGAACAGTTCGACGAACATACCGGTGTTCGACGAACCGAACCCGAACACTACGGGGGTGGCTCAACACTAGTAATAATGCCCCCAGTGTGCCCATTTGACAATCATATTACCCTGAGTGCCCCTATAACAATTATGTTTCTTAAGTGGCCACTTAACATTTTATAATGTACCAAGTTCCCTCATAAATAGTTCCCCTCTACACAGCACGATGACCTCATATCTTCCACATACACACACAAAGGGAACCTGTCACATCAGAGCTGCCCTCTAGACTGCCACCATAGCGTTGTTAGTGAAGCAATGTGCATCACTAACAAGCTGTTTTCATGAAAATTGGTGCAGCTATAATGATTTTATAGTGTTTAATATACTTAAATTCTACCTGCATTTTCAGTCATAGGGGTGTGCTTGTCATATTCAGTCATGGACGGGCGCAGCATTTGCTCACTGCTGGCGCCACCTATGTATTTGAATCCTGCTCCCCGGCAAGCACTGATATTGTGGGGCACAGATGCTCTTGTATATGTCCGGCCACCTGGGCAGTGAGGCTGTGATTACCAGCTTCACTGTGCATGCGCGGGGAACATAGCGTGTCATAGCGCATGCGTAGTGAAGCTGTGTAATTCGCTGCTGCACTTCCCTAAGACACTCTATTCCCCACACATGCACAGTGAGGCTGTGTGATTACCAGCTTCACTGCCCAATCGCTATGACGCGCTATGTTCCCCGTGCGTGTATGTGCAGTGAAGCTGGTAATCACAGCCTCACTGCACAGGTGGCCGGACATATATAAGTGCACCTGCGCGCCACAATATCAGCGCTTGCCGGGGAGCAGTATTCAAATACATGGGCGGCGCCAGCAGTAAGTGAATGCTGCGCCCACCCATGACTGAATATGACAAGCACGCCCTATGACTGAAAATGCAGGTAGGATCAAAAAATATTAAATGTTATAAAATCATTATAGCTACACCAATTTTCATGAAAACAGCTAGTTAGTGATGCACATTGCATCACCAACAACGCTATGGGGGCAGTCTAGAGGGTAGCTAGGACGTGACAGGTTCCCTTTAAAGTCTGCCCTAAAACTAACAGATATCATGCGATAGAGATATCATCTGATAAAGTTTTAAAAGGGGATTTGAGGAATAAAAAAATGTGTCAGCAGTAGTGATGAGCGAGCACTAAAATGTTCGGGTACTCATTGTTCGAGTCGAGCAAATTGGAATGCTCGAGTGCTCTGTCCGAGTAACGAGCCCAATGTAAGTCTATGAGAAACTCGAGCATTTTTCCGGCGGCTCCCCCCAGCGGTCTGCAGAGGGCCTAAAAATTGCCCAAATGATATGGGAACAGCATGGGGAAGACCCCTGGAAACATTTCTGACTCCCAGGTCAATGCTGTCAACAATGTTGTCAGAGGTATTACGCCACTTTTACAGACTCACAATAAAACATACAAAAATGAAACCAAAATGGATTTTCCTGGGAAATAAGTTAAGGCACATAATTTCCAGGGTAATGACTTGTATATAAGGAAAAATAAATATACGAAAACAAAAATGCTCCTCCACACCTTGGGCTAAGTTCAAACATAGTGTTTTTGATGCGATTTTGCACTTTTGCATTGCTTTCAACCAAGACACATGCATTCACCAGGAAATGTCATTTTAACATTTTACAGAGTTATCTGGCCATGTGGTGTGTGACACATCATCAGACACATCCTGTTTCATTCATGATGGAGAGTCTTTGAAAGTCAGAAAGGCTATTTTTATAGGGACATCAGGCGGCCCTTACTATTCTTAAAGGGCCAGCAGTCGGCCCTCGATATTGTTAGAGAGCCATCAGCCGGCTATGCTTTGCTGTTCCCATTATTAACGAACGGGTCTCCTATACTGTTATTGCATACACAGTGACTGCAAGGGCTGCCAAAAATTTGGATGCAACCCAATACCCCTTTGAAGAGACAAAGAGGAGGGTCTCAGTAAAAAAAAATGTTCCCATTATAAAGGAGCAGGTCTCCTATAGTGGTAATGCCCATGCTGTGACTGCAAGGGCTGCCAAAATTTGGGAAAAACCCCACTAACAATTTAAAGACACATAGAGCTGGGCCACAGTAACAACATGTTCCCATTAGAAAGGAGAGGGTCTGCTATTCAGTTATAGGGTATGCAGTGAGTCCAACAGCTGCCAAAATGTAGGAAAAACCTCACTAACAATTTAAAGACACATAGAGCTGGGCCACAGTAAAGAGTACGATATGTTCCCATTCGAAAGGAGAGGGTCTGCTATTCAGTTATAGGGTATGCAGTGAGTACAACGACTGCCAAAATTTAAGAAAAACCCCACTAACAATTTAAAGACCCATAGAGGAGGGCCTCATTAACGACATATTCCCATTAGAAAGGAGAGGGTCTCCCATACAGTGCCCCTTGCAAGAGATGTAGAGGTCGGAGGGCCTCCTGAAAACAATGTTCCCATTATTAGGAAGTGGGTCTCCCATACTGTTATTGCCTATGCAATGAAGCAATGGCTGCCAAAAATTTGGAGGAACTCCAATGCCCCTTGCAAGAGACGTAGGTGTCGGAGGGCCTCCTGAAAACAGTGTTCCCATTATTAGGAAGTGTGTCTCCCATACTGTTTGCCAATGCAGTGAAGCAATGGCTGCCAAAAGTTTGGAGGAACTCCAATGTCATATGGTGATGATATGGTGGTGGAGGATGAGGAAGCAGAGCAGGAGGAGGACAAGAGCAAATAGACAAAATCAGGAACTGTATATCCATGTCTGGGTGCAAAGACAGAGGTGCATGGGAATATAGTTAGACCTCCCAAAAAAGACACTGTATTTGAGTTTATGTTATGTTATAATATTCAGTGGTTTTGAGAAGTCTGGCCCAAACCAGCCCTTGTTCATTTTTATAACAGTCAGCCTGTTAGCATTTTCAGTTGACAGGCGGATGCGCCTATCAGTTATAAATAGTGTTGAGCCACCCCCGTAGTGTTCTGGTTCGGTTCGGTTCGTCGAACACCGGGATGTTCGTGGAACTGTTCGTCGAACACCTTAGAACACCGTCGAACACCGTCGAACAACCAATTCGCTAAAACCAATGGCAGGAAAGCAAAAACACATAGAGAAACATAGAAAACACCTTCAAAGGTGTCCAAAAGCTGACAAACTGCTCAGAAGACACTCTCTTTAAAAAGCCGGCCGGAAATTCAGCAGCGGCATACACCAGTACCCGACAATTTAGAACAGAAAGAATAGCGCATCACACATAGATTAGATAGATAGAAATATGTCAATCACATATATAAGAAGTACAGTGACAGTGTTGCTTACTGTACTTGTCATTTAGTGTTAAAGGATTTATTAAAAAAAATAATAGTGTTTTCATGCACCGTCTCTTTAAAAAAGCCGACCGGCAATTCAGCATCGGTACCCAACAATTTATAACAGAAAGAATAGAGCATCACACATAGATTAGATAGATAGAAACAAGTCAGTCACATATATAAGAAGTACAGTGATAGTGTTGATTACTGTACTTGTCATTTAGTGTTAAAATAAAGGATTTATTAAAAAAAAAATTGGCGTGGGGTTCCCCGTAATTTTAGACTCTAGCGGAGGTTAAGCAGATGGCTGGGGCAGATGTTTGAAGCCTGGGAAGGGGGTAATACTCACGGAGCTTCCCAGGCTACTAATATCAGCCCCCAGCTGAATACCTAGCCTTTACTAGCTATTAAAATGGGGGAACCCCCAAAAAATGATGTGGGGTCCCCCCCATTTTAATAGCTAGCAAAGGCTAGGCAGACAGCTGGGGGCTGATATTAATAGCCCAGGAAGGGTGCCATGGATATTGGCCCCCTCCCAGGCTAGAAACACCAGCCGTCAGCCATCCCAGAAAAGGCGCATCCATAGGATGCGACAATTCTGGCACTTAGCCTCACTCTTCCCACTGCCCTGTAGCGGTGGCAGTGAGGTAATAGGGCTGGGGTTGATGTCAGCTTATAATGCCAGCTGACATCAAGCCCAGGTTAGTAATGGAGAGGCGTCTATAAGACACCCCATTACTAACCCCATAGTCAAAGTTAAAAAAAAACACAAACACCCAGAATAAAGTCCTTTAATTGAAATAAACACACAATTCTTTATTGTTCTAAATTAAACCATACTTACCATCACGCCCATTCCAGCTGAAGCCAATGTCTTCTGCAATAAAAGTAAAATAGTAAAGCAACATCATCCTTACCTTTCCATGGTTCCCACGATAGCTTCAGCTCTGCTACATTGACATGACAGGCTGGATCGCAGCCGAAAGCTGCCATCCAGCTTGCCATGCTGCAGACACTGAGAAACACAGGCATGCTTGTGCTCCTCAGTGTCTCGCTGTGACGGCATCCAGATGAGCCAAGGTCATGTCCAATGAACTCAGCTCACCTCATGCACGTCACTGACAGCATGGGAAAATTCTCCTGCGCTTGCAGTCAGCGTGAGAGAATTGTCCTGCTGAAGCACTGAGCGCAGGAGAATTTTTCCACGCTATCAGTGACGTGCATGAGGTGAGCTCATGTCCAATGAACTCAGCTCACCTCATGCATGTCACTGACAGCGTGGGAGAATTATCCTGCGCTCAGCGCTTGAGCAGGAGAATTCTCCCACACTGGGATGGCATTGAGATGACAGGCTGGATCACAGCTGAGCGCTGCCATCCAGCTTGTCATCCTTCAGAGACACTGCAGAGTGTAAGCATGCCTGCGCTCTGCAGTGTCTATGAAGGATGGAATGCTGGATGGCAGCGCTCAGCTGCCATCCAGCCTGTCATCTCAATGCCATCCCAACGTGGGAGAATTCTCCTGCTCAAGCGCTGAGCGCAGGAGAATTTTCCCACGCTGTCAGTGACGTGCATTAGGTGAGCTGAGTTCATTGGACATGACCTCGGCTCATCTTGATGCCGTCACAGCCAGACACTGAGGAGCACAAGCATGCCTGCGCTTCTCAGTGTCTGTTTCGTGGCAAGCTGGATGGCAGCTTTCAGCTGCGATCCAGCCTGTCATGTCAATGTAGCAGAGCTGAAGCTGTCGTGGGAACCATGGAAAGGTAAGGTTGAGGTTGCTTTATTATTTTACTTTTATTGCAGGAGATCGTTGGCTTCAGCTGGAATGGGCGTGATGGCAAGTATGGTTTAATTTAGAACATTAAATAATTGTGTGTTTATTTCAATTAAAGGACTTTATTCTGGGTGTTGTGTTTTTTTAAATACTTTACTAGAAATTCATGGCGGTCATGTCTAACATTGGCGTGACCCCATGAATTTCGGGCTTAGGGCCAGCTGATAATGCCAAGCTGGCTCTAACCCCTTTATTACCCAGTGAACCACCGCACCAGGGCCCTGGATGAGTTGGGTACAGCGCCAGAAGATGGCGCTTCTATGAACGTGCCATTTTCTGGGGTAGCTGCGGACTGCAATTTGCAGCGCGGGGGGCCTAGAAAGCTTGGGCCTCCCTGCGCTACGGATTCCAGCCCCCAGCTGCCTAGATGTACCTAGCTGGACACAAAAATAGGGCAAAGCCCCACGTATTTTTTTTTTTAATTATTTCATGAAATTCATGAAATGATTAAAAAAAAGGGCTTCCCTATATTGTTGTGTCCGGCCAGGTACAAATAGGCAGCTGGTGGTTGGAGGCAGCCAGTTCCTGCCTGCTGTACCTGGCTGGACACAAAAATAGGGCGAAGCCCCACGGCAATTTTTTTAAAATAATTTCATATGCCGCTGATGAATTGCCGGCTTTTCATGTTTCACTGTGAGCACTGTTCCCATCGATTTGGGCAACCACTGTAATGCCACAACCCCCATGGCTGTGGCATTACAGTGAGTGGCAGACAATTCCTGCATGATTGGTGCTCTAAATAGCGCCAGACATGCAGGACACGCTTTTGGTGCACGAACAGTTATCGAACATAACCTCGAACAGCCGAATTTTTTGCAAATCGTTCACGTCCGTCGAACGACTCGAACATCGCTCAAAACAGCTTGAATTTGAGATTGGCGAACAGTTCTAGTCAAACACCGCTCATCTCTAGTTATAAATCCACCGGCGACACTAAAAACTCGCTCTGACAAAACTCTAGTGGCAGAGCAGGCCAGGACCTCCAAGGCGCAAAGAGCTAGTTTATGCCACGTGTCCAGCTTGAATACCCAATAATTATAAGGCACAGAGGAATCACGGAGGACGTTGGTACGGTCGGCAAGGTACTCCCTCGGAATATTCTGCAACTTTTCCCTCCTTAGGAGAGAACCCCGCATCAGGGCTTGTGCCATGGATGGGTCTGAGAAAACTGTCCCAGAACTTTGACAGTGTTCCTCTGCCTCTGCTGGATTGCATTTGTGTCTCTCTTGCCTGTACTTCTTGGTTGTCCAAAGAACTATGACCTCTGCCAGCAGTGTTTTCAGATGAGAATTTTTTTAATAATTCCGCAACAAGGGCCTTCTCGTACTGCCCCAATTTACTAGGCCTGTCCAACGTGGGAATAAGAAACAGAAATTTCTCCTTGTAGCATGGGTCTAGAAGTGTCACCAATAGTGTTGAGTGAGCACTAAAATGCTCGGGTGCTCGAAGCTCAGGCCAAGCTCACCGTGATACTCGGGTGCTCGACCCGAGCAACGAGCCCAATGTTAGTCTATGGGAGACCCGAACATTTTTGCGGCGGCACCCCCGGCAGTCTGTAAAAAGCCTAAAAAGTGCCCAAAACGATAATGACAGTGCTCAAAAGACATGGGGGCAGCATGGGGATTGCCCATGGAAGCATTTCTGACCCCAGGTCACTGCTGTCAACAACGTGGTCAGAGGTATTAAGCCACTTTTACGGGCTCTCAATAAAACGCTCAAAAACGAAACTGAAACTGCTTTCTTGTGAAATATGTTAAGGAATTTCCTTTCCAGGGTAAAGACTTGTGTATAAGGTAAAATAAATAACCAAAAACAAAAATACTTCTCCACACCTTGGGCTATGTTCATAAGTAGCATTTTTCATGCGTTTTTGCACTTTTGTATTGCTTTCAACCGTGACAAATGCATTCACCGGGAAATGTCATTTTAACATTTTACAACCTTATCTGGCCATGTGCTGTGTGACACATGCATACAGTGCTGAAAAGACATGGGAACAGCATGAGGAAGACCCCTGGAAGAATCTCTGACTCCCAGGTCACTGCCTAAAAGTGTGCCCATCAGAAGTGATCCTTGCCGCATCAGAAGATGCAGACTTGCCACTATCCCCATGCAAGTCCTTGTCCTAGGGCAGTGTTCAATTGTACCTCCCCCATTCCTTGCAATGCAAACCGAAATATGAAGCCAACCACCCACCCACAGGCTGAAATACCATACTGCTAGCTTTCACTTGAAATGGGGCCTTTTAGTTTGGAGGAGGCCGAAGCTGGCCACTTCCTCATGGCTGCTTCGGCAGCGAGATATCCATACTCGGTACTCAGACGCCCAGCGGCTGGGTGTCCACGCTCGGTCCCCAGCCGCACCTATTTCTCCTGTCACCTTTCCCCACACTTTTCTTAGCCTGGCCTGCTTTAGGGCAGCATTGGATGAGCCTACCAGAGAACCAGACTCCTCCGGTGGGCCCTGGCTTCTCCATCAGGGGAGTTGACAGTGCCAAGGTGAGGAGGATGATGATGATGATAGAAGTTAGCATCTGATTTGTTTTCTTTTAATGTAAGCTTAAGTATGCAGCCTGCCACCCACCCACCCCCAGGCTGCAATGCCATACTGCTAGCTTGCACTTGAAATGGGGCCTTTTAGTTTGGAGTAGGCCGAAGCT
This sequence comes from Phyllobates terribilis, assembly GCF_046119375.1. Lineage (NCBI taxonomy): Eukaryota > Metazoa > Chordata > Amphibia > Anura > Dendrobatidae > Phyllobates > Phyllobates terribilis. Next base: position 542,687,077 of record NW_027362765.1, on the reverse strand, counting down.
GCCTGGGGGCGGCCGGGTGTCCATAAACGGTCCCCAACCGCCCCTGCTTTAGGGCAGCATTGGACGAGCCTACCAGAGAACCAGACTCCTCCGGTGGGCCCTGGCTTCTCCATCAGGGGAGTTGAGAGTGCCAAGGTGAGGAGCATGATGATGATGATAGAAGTTAGCATCTGCTTTGTTTTCTTTTAATGCAAGCGTAAGTGTGCAGCCTGCCACCCACCCACCCACAGGCTGCAATGCCATACTGCTAGCTTGCACTTGAAATGGGGCCTTTTAGTTTGGAGGAGGCCGAAGCTGGCCACTACCTCATGGCTACTTTGGCGGCCTGGTATCCATACTCAGTCGCCAGCCGCCTGGTGGCCGGGTGTCCATAAACGGTCCCCAGCCGCCCCTATTTCTCCTGTCACCTTCCCCCACACTTTTCTTAGCCTGGCCTGCTTTAGGGCAGCATTGGACGAGCCCACCAGAGAACCAGACTCCTCCGGTGGGCCCTGGCTTCTCCATCAGGAGAGTTGAGAGTGCCAAGGTGAGGAGCATGAAGATGATGATAGAAGTTAGCATCTGCTTTGTTTTCTTGGAATGCAAGCGCATGTATGTAGTAGCGGCTAGGCCTGAGGTGGTCAGCGTTTTGGCGCATATCCTACCTCCTCCGAGGATTGCTGGATGTTTTCCTGCTGCTATCCCAGTTCTATGACTCCCGTTAAAACAAAGCTTCAGGTGATAAATGATGGATGAGGTGATGGCAAAGGAGAAAGAGCAGGAGGAACAGGGACCATTCACATCAATATCAGGCCAGTCAACCACACATGTCTTGTAGGATATGTTTCTGTACCAAAAGGAGCGGTTCGGCTACACAGTTATAGGGCATACAGTGAGTGCAATGCCTACCAAAAATTTAGAGGCACTCCAATGCCCCTTGGAAGTGACATGGAGGTCAGAGGGCCTTAACTAAACCATTTTTTTCCATTTATAGCAACTGGGTCTCCTGTGCACTGTTGGCCTAAGCAGTGAATGAAAGGCTTTCCAAAAATTATGAGGAACTGCAATGCCCCTTGAAACAGACATGGATTACAGCGTACTGATAACCTTCTATCCATTATTGGGGAGTGGGTCTCCCTTAGTGTTCGCCTATGCATTGAAAAGCAAAAGCTGACTAAAATTAGGAGGAAATGCAATGCCCGTTGGAAGAGTCGTGGAGGTCGCAGTAGCTTAACAAGACAATTGTAATGCCCCTTGTAAAAGTGGTGGAGGTCACAGTAGCTTAACAAGACGGTTTGAATGCCCCTTGGAAAAGTGGTGGAGGTCGCAGTAGCTTAGCAAGACGGTTTTAATGCCCCTTACAAGAGACATACAGTACAGCATCTTAAAAACATTATTCCCATTATTGGGGAGTGGGTCTCCAATAGTCTTTGCTTATGCCTTCCAAGCAAAACCTTCCAAAAATTAGGACGGAGGAACTTGCAATGCCCCTTACAAGAGCCATGCAGTACAGCATATTACAAACATTATTCCCATTATTGGGGAGTGGGTCTCCCATAGTCTTTGCTTATGCCTTCCAAGCAAAAGCTGCCAAAAATTATGAGGAAATGCAATGCCCGTTCGAAGAGTCATGGAGGTTAGAGTTAATTAAAAACAACATTTCAATGTCCCTTGGAAGAGCTGTGGAGTTCAAAGCGGTTTAACAAGACGCTTTTAATGCCCCTCGGAAAAGACGTGGAGGTCCCAGTAGCTTAACAAGACGGTTTTAATGCCCCTCGGAAGAGACGTGGAGGTCGCAGTAGCTTAACAAGATGGTTTTAATGCCCCTTGGAAAAGTGGTGGAGGTCACAGTAGCTTAACAAGACGGTTTGAATGCCCCTTGGAAAAGTGGTGGAGGTCACAGTAGCTTAACAAGTCAGTTTTAATGCCCCTCGGAAAAGACGTGGAGGTCGCAGTAGCTTAGCAAGATGGTTTTAATGCCCCTTGGAAAAGTGGTGGAGGTCACAGTTGCTTAACAAGATGGTTTGAATGCTCCTTGGAAAAGTGGTGGAGGTCGCAGTAGCTTAACAACATGGTTTTAATGCCCCTTACAAGAGCCATACAGTACAGCATCTTAAAAACATTATTCCCATTATTGGGAAGTGGGTCTCCCATAGTCTTTGCTTATGCCTTCCAAGCAAAAGCTGTCAAAAATTAGGACGGAGGAACTTGCAATGCCCCTTACAAGAGCCATGCAGTACTGCATATTACAAACATTATTCCCATTATTGGGGAGTGGGTCTCCCATAGTCTTTGCAGTGCTTCCAGCTTGTAACTGATGTGGTGATATCTGAGATGGTGGCTGAACATGAGGAGGAGGAAAACGATGATGCGCAGGAGCTGTACACTGTGGGGGCAACTCTGACTGACATAAGGCCCGCAATCCTCGGTGTGGGGAGGATGTGTTCCATCCCAAAGTCCGACTTGGTTCCGGCTTCCACTATGTTTACCCAGTGTGCCGTCAGGGAGATGTACCGTCCCTGGCCACAAGCGATTGTCCACGTGTCCGTTGTCAGGTGGACACTCCCAGTAACTGCGCTGTTGAGGGCATGGCAGATGTTTTGGGACACGTGCTTGTGTAGTGCGGGGATGGCATACCGGGCAAAATTGTGTCGGCTGGGGACAGAGTACCGAGGGACGGCCACCGCCATAAGGTTGCGAAAGGATTCCGTCTACACCAGCCTAAAAGGCAGCATTTCCATTGCAAGCAGTCGTGAAATGTGCGAATTTAGGACTGTGGCCTGTGGGGCGTTGGCTGCAAATTTCCGGTTTCTTTCAAAGGTCTGGGATATGGACAATTGAACGCTGCAGTGGGACGTGGACGTTGATGCTGTTTCTTGAGAAACTGCCATAACAAGTGAAGACTGAGAGGAGGGGGCATCTTTGCATGCAGTATGGACAGGGGATTGCCTTGCACACACAACAGGAGGTTCTATTGCACGCACAACAGCGGAAGAAGCAGTGGCGACACCCGCTGACACTGGTCGTGGACCCTGGGGTTCACCCCACAAAGTCGGGTGCTTTGCTGCCATGTGCCTGATCATGCTGGTGGTGGTCAGGCTTGTAATTTTATCACCCCTGCTGATGCTGGCATGGCAGGTGGTACAAATGGCTTTTTTGGGGTTATCAGCAGAGTCTTTAAAAAAATTCCAGACTCTGGAAGACCTACAGGTTGTACTGGCAACGTCCCTCGTGTTGGTGTTACGGGGAACTGTTGCCTGCCACCACACTGCTTCTTCCTGCATGTTGGGGTACTCTGCCTCACTCACCCTGTGTGCTGCTGGCCTCGCTCTACGTGTCCTCCAGCCACGTTGGGTCAGTTACTAGATCATCCACCACCTCCTCCTCTTCCACTTGCGCACCACGATCCTCCTCCTCACTTCCTGGCAATTGTGTCTCGTCATCGTCCACCTCTTGTGACAAATTGCCAGCGTCGACTTCCTGTGGCCGTGGCTGTTCAAATATACATCGCTACATGGGATCTCCTCTTCCACCACTATAATCGGAGCAGGCGAGGGGCACAAATCTGGAAATGGACCAGTGAACAGCTCTTCAGAGTGTCCAAGTGTGAGATCAGTTGCTGTCTGACGACTCTCTGCATGGTGGGAAGAAGGCGCATCAGGGTGAGGAGGAATATGCGGTCGAGACTCACGGCTACTAAGATTTGACCGTGTGGAAGACAGACCGGAGGTGGTGGTGCCCAGGTAACTGGAAGTATTATCTGCTATCCAATTAATAACCTGTTCACACTGATCAGTTCGCAATACTGGTGTTGTTCTGTGCTTCCCTAATAATTCGGTCAAGAAGTGGGAGCAAGAAGATGTGGCTGTTGGTTGTGGCACATTTTCACCTTGGCCACGGCCCCGTCCTCTGCACGCACCATCCCCAGAACGTCCAGTTCAACGTCCCTTGCCACGCGCCTTGCCCATTGTAAAAGAAGGAAAATAGCTTACACTCGCACTATCAATGGAAAAAGGGTAATAAAAAGTAGATTAGAACCGTGGAAGAGGAAAACCACAGTTCTATTTCTCTGGCCTACACCCGACTTTTTTAAACAATCTGAACAATCAGGGAGAAACTATTACTGTTTTTCTTTACGGAAAAAATACCAAAAACTGAATAATAGAGATTTTTTACCGTGGAATGGCAAAACCACAGTTATTATTTACTGGGGTATACCAGACAATTTTAAATAGATATATTTGCGGCTGAACAGTGAGCGACACACTCAAACTGTTTTTTTTAGGTAAAAATGGCCCAAAAGTGAATAATACAGAGGTTTGAACCGTGGAACTGCAAAACCACACTTCTATTTCTCTGGCCTACACCAAACTATTTTCAACAAATATATTTGTGTCTGAACAATCAGGGAGACACTATAAATTTTTTATTTTTACGGCAAAAAATGCCAAAAGCAGGATAATAGAGATTTTTTACCGTGGAACGGCAAAACCACAGTTATAATTTACTGGTGTACCCCAGACTCTTTTAAACAGATATATTGGTGTCTGAACAATCAGGAGACACTATTACTAATTTTCTTTACGGAAAAAATACCAAAAGCTAGATAATAGAGATTTTTTACCGTGGAACGGCAAAACCACAGTTATAATTTACTGGTGTATACCAGACTCTTTTAAACAGATATATTGGTGTCTGAACAATCAGGAGACACTATTACTGTTTTTCTTTATGGCAAAAAATGCCAAAAGCAGGATAATACAGAGATTTGACCCACGGAACTGCAAAACCATAGTTCTATTTCTTCAGCCTACACCAGACTATTTTCAACAGATATATTTGTGTCTGAACAATCAGGAGACACTATTACTGTTTTTCTTTGCGGCAAAAAATGCCAAAAGCAGGATAATACAGAGATTTGACCCTTGGAACTGCAAAGCCACAGTTCTATTTCTCGGACCTACACCAGACTATTTTAAACAGATATATTGGTGTCTGAACAATCAGGAGACACTATTACTGTTTTTCTTTATGGCAAAAAATGCCAAAAGCAGGATAATACAGAGATTTGACCCGTGGAACTGCAAAACCACAGTTCTATTTCTCGGGCCTACACGAGACTATTTTCAACAGATATATTTGTGTCTGAACAATCAGGAGACACTATTACTGTTTTTCTTTACTGCAAAAAATGCCAAAAGCAGGATAATACAGAGATTTGACCCGTGGAACTGCAAAACCACAGTTCTATTTATCGGTCCTACACCAGACTATTTTCAACAGATATATTTGTGTCTGAACAATCAGGAGACACTATTACTGTTTTTCTTTACGGAAAAAATACCAAAAGCTGGATAATAGAGATTTTCTACCGTGGAACTGCAAAACCACAGTTCTATTTCTCGGGCCTACACCAGACTCTTTTAAACAGATATATTTGTGTCTTAACAATCAGGAGACACTATTACTGTTTTTCTTTACGGAAAAAAATACCAAAAGCAGGATAATAGAGATTTTTTACCGTGGAACGGCAAAGCCACAGTTATAATTTACTGGTGTATACCAGACTTTTTAAATAGATATATTTGCGGCTGAACAGTGACCGACACACTCAAACTGTTTTTTTTAGGTAAAAATGGCCCAAAAGTGAATAATACAGAGGTTTGAACCGTGGAACTGCAAAACCACACTTCTATTTCTCTGGCCTACACCAGACTATTTTCAACAAATATATTTGTGTCTGAACAATCAGGGAGACACTATAAAATTTTTATTTTTATGGCAAAAAATGCCAAAAGCAGGATAATAGAGATTTTTTACCGTGGAACGGCAAAACCACAGTTATAATTTACTGGTGTACCCCAAACTCTTTTAAACAGATATATTGGTGTCTGAACAATCAGGAGACACTATTACTAATTTTCTTTACGGAAAAAATACCAAAAGCTGGATAATTGAGATTTTTTACCGTGGAACGGCAAAACCACAGTTATAATTTACTGGTGTATACCAGACTCTTTTAAACAGATTCCTTCTTAAAGTTGGGGGCAACCAGGACAGGCTGCTTACACAGAGCTGCTTTCAGTTCTTGAAAGGCCGCTTCCAACGTCCATTTGGCCATGACTAATTTTGTCTCCTTAAGGAGGTCAGTCAGGGGTGTGGTCACCATGGAAAAGTTTGGAATAAACCTCCTGTAGTACCCAATAATTCCCAAAAAGGCCCTAACTTGCTTTTTTTGAGAGGGGTTTCAGAGAGTTCTTGATTGCATCCACTTTATTGATCTGGGGTTTGATTTCACTTCTACCTACTACATATCCAAGGTATTTGGCCTTTTCTTTTCCCATGGCACATTTTTTTGGTTTTATAAAGAACCCCGTCTTTCCCAGATAACTTCCCTGAAGATTATGATATTGTCCAGGTATGCCACTTATGGTGTGCGAGAATCCGGTCCATGGCCCTTAGATGTTGGTCAGAATGGCATCCGAACATATTGGAAGCAACCATCAGGCGTAGACAAACCCGTTTTCTCCTTGGCTTCTTGTGACATGGCGATTTGCCAATATAACTTTGTTTGATCCAAGATGGTTATGTACTTTGCCGGGTCAAGTCTATGGATCAGCTCATCGACCCACAACATCGGATGTGCAGCAAACTTGAAAGACTTCGTTCAGCTTCCGATAATCATTACAGAATCTCCATTCTCCATCGGGTTTTGGATCAAGGACAATCGGTTTAGATCACATGCTCTTAGATTTCTCAATGACTCCGAGATTCAGCATATGCTTTACTTCCTTGGAGATCAGTTCTCGGCAAGCCTCTGGATTTCGGTAGAGTTTCAAATTCACCTGCACATGGGGTTCTGTCAGAACCTCGTGTTCTATGACATCTGTACTCCCCGGCAAATCAGAGAACAGGTTTCTGTTTTGCTGCAGCCATTCCCAACATTGCTGTTTTTGGGTCTTCAACAATGTCTCGGCTATTGTGACTTCTTCAAAGTCCCCATCTTGCCATGCCTTGATGGGTAGCGGCACGAGGGGATTTTGGAAGTGAGAGGTGGAAGCGGTTAACTGGCAGGTGGGACAGGACTTGCAATACCTTAGAATTTTCCGGTGACATCCAGGCCAATAAAACCTCCGCCTGATCCATTCTTGGGTTTTTTCGACACCCAGATGGCCACTCAAGACATGTGAATGTGCCCTGTCCAACACCCTCTGTCTATAGGGTCCTGGTACCAACAATTGCTCCACTATTTCCTCTCTGACCTTAGTAACTCAGTACAATAGGTCCCCAACTCATCAAAAAATAAGGAAATCTGGTGTCTGCCCCGGCTCCTTTGATATGCCGATTATAACAGTTACATTATTGAACGCTTCTTTTAGAGGTAGGGCCCTATGTTGGGGCAGACCCCAAATTTTCTCTGGTCACTCCTATCTCAGGAATGTCAGCCTCCAGGGATACTACCTCCTTATCTCCCACCATTATACAGAAGGGAAACCCATTAGGTTCTGGGGTTGGTGACACTTCTCTAGGGAAAACCTGTCTCTTACCTGAGCAATCGAGAACTCCATCCCTCCCCTACAAGTCCCAAAACAACACAAAGTCCTGGTATATGATAATTGGGTGCAATAAATCCTGGACCATGCCAACCTCATGGGACTCAATACCTCAAGCTTTCTCAATGACCACTCTGGCCACGGGATAGTCTTTAGGATCCCCATGAATGCAGCGGATGCCCACCTTCTTCCCAGGGATCAACAGCCTCCTTACACCCTGCTCTAAAATACGCGCTCCCTCCGATAACAAGTCTCCCTGAACTGCTTCTTGAACACAGCATTGCATCACCAGGGTCTTATACAAGACCCAGGGGTGGATTAAGAGTAGCAAGGGCCCCAGGCAGTTCAGAAGCCGTGGGCCCCCCACACACACACACCTGATGTATCATGTGACATGTCACATGATCCCCTGTGATAGATCATGTGATAGTTCACGTGAAATTAATTTTGCACAATAGTAATATATTATAATCATTTTTTTACATTAGTTGTATGACTTAATATTGAGCACAATTAAGTATGCTGACATCCCCTATATACAGTATGAGACCCTACACACAATATGAGCTGCCACATAATCCTCCTATACACAGCAGGAGGCCCATGTAGCCATCTATACACAGCTGGAGGCTGCACGTAGCCATCCATACACAGCGGGAGGCCGCATGTAGCCATCTATACACAGCAGGAGGCCGCATGTAGCCATCTATACACAGCGTGAGGCTGCACGTAGCCATTAGTGTTGAGCCACCCCCGTAGTGTTCGAGTTCGGTTCGGTTCGTCGAACACCCGTGTGTTCGCCGAACTGTTCGTCGAACTGTTCGTCGAACACCTTCGAACACCGTTAAAACCAATGGCAGGGAAACAAAAACACATAGAAACACATAGAAAACACCTTCAAAGGTGTCCAAAAGCTGACAAACTGCTCAGAAGACATAACTAACACATGGAAAAGTGACAAGTACATATAGTCATGCGAAAATAAAAGAGGTGGAGGAGTAAAAGGAGGGGGAGACACAGATATAGGCATGTCATGCCCTTCTAAAATCCAAAAAGTGAGAAGCCGAGACGGCCAGTCCGCTCCTGCCCGTGCCACCTCCGTGTCGCCGGGTTTGTGCCAGAGCCGCGGTGAACCCTGATGGCCAGCCCCCCTCTCCCAATACTGGTGCCTGTCCGCTGGTGGGTCGAGCGAGCCCCCCTGTGGTGGAGGCAGCTCTAAGCTTTTTAATTTAAATTGTCTCTCTAATTTGAATGAATACACTTTAAATCCATTTACAAGGATCTATTGGAGGGCAAGTCTCATGCCAGCAGCCGCGTAATTCCAGCTCCAGTAGCGTCCACTAAAGCTGCTGCAGTTAAAAAGCTTTTATAAGGATCGAGCTCGGCTGTCCACCGCAAGGCATCCTACTGCCAGTCCCAGCCCCTATGCCTTGGGGTGCCTCCTGATGCTCTTCACTGAGTATCCCGTGGTCCCGAAGCATTTCCTTTGAAAAAATGAAGTGTCCAAACTACAGGTGGTGTAGCTTGCTTAACAGCCGGGATAATCCGCTGACTAGCAGACCCTGCTACTAGGCACAAAGTATTTCCTGGGCTAGATGCAGTTAAAAATTTGTAATTAGATACTCTCGTTGGATGCTGAGAAAGCATTCCATAGAGTCTCCTGGCACGCCATATATGATTCTCTTAAAAAGCTTGGGGTAGGGGTCTAGGGGACCCTTTTATAGCCAAAATCACGGCCCTGTATCGCAATACGTCACCTAGGCTGAAGATAAATGGAACTGTAGCACCCTGAGGGCTCGGTTGCTACAGAGGTATTGCACCTCACCCAGAGGTGTGATATCTCACTCTCAGGTAAGGATGTAGTGTGGATCAGGACCCGACACCTGCATGCATTACACCACATTGCCGTGGGGCAGGGCGACCAATATGCCCCTGAGATGGGCACGACAGTCCCTGTCCCTGGCTGGAGTGGGGGGAGGGAACACTGAGGAAGGGGAACCCTGTAGTGCAGGAGCAGGGAGGAAGCAGTTCCTGGGTGCATTGAGAAGGGAGTATAAAAGGTGGGCACCATCTTAGTTCAGTGCAGAGAAGTCTGAGCAGAAGTGGCAGGGAGCAGGGGCTCTGCATGAGCTCTGCTCCGGAGGCGGGCCTAGTAACAGAGGCCCAGGCCTGGAAGAGGGAGAAGGAAGGAAGAGGAGCGGAGAAGGCTCCAGGAACGAGGAATGAAGGGATCCCAGGGGTGCGGACGGGCGAGTCGCCACCGCACGCCCGAATCCACCTGCGTGGAGGGGTCAGGCCAAAGGGGGAGACCGGTCCCCGAAACTAGTGGAGGCAGGAAACGACCCTCAGCTAGAAACAGGAGGCTGTGACATTTTATGTGGCGCAGCCCCTCGCTACACCCGCTAGGAAGGCACCACATAGGGTCAGGGAAACTGGCGCCAAGTTTACCAAGAGGAGGCCCGAGGCAGCCGGACAGAAGGGTTGGTAAGAAAGGCCAGACAAAGGACACACAAAGGGGGTCCTGTGAAGTACTCCAAAGTTATCTGGGAGTTGTCTGAGCCCCTCACCTGGTGAGCACAGTACGACGTGGGCAGCCGTTACCTGCAGACGTGGTCTGGATAATAAGAACTGTGAGTAAAGGCCCTGGACTGCATCACTGACTCCGTGTCATTACTGCTGCTGCCCTGCACCATCACCCCCATCCTCCGCATACACTGCCCTGAGGCAGGTGAACAGTGACCGACACACTCAAACTGTTTTTTTTAGGTAAAAATGGCCCAAAAGTCGATAATACAAGGGTTTGAACCGTGGAACTGCAAAACCACACTTCTATTTCTCTGGCCTACACCAGACTATTTTCAACAAATATATTTGTGTTTGAACAATCAGGGAGACACTATTACAGTTTTTTTTTTTACGGCAAAAAATGCCAAAACAGGATAATAGAGATTTTTTACCGTGGAACGGCAAAACCACAGTTATAATTTTCTGGGGTATACCAGACTTTTTTAAATAGATATATTTGCCACTGTACAGTGTCTTAACTGTCACAGACACACTTTTTTTTTTTTGTGCGGGGGAGGGGGGGGGGACCAAAAAGTTAATAAGATGGGTATTTGTACAGTGTGAAGGAGGAAAAAAAAAAGAGGATTTAGATGAAAAAAATAGAATTTTTCCTGGCCCCCGAGACCAGGAGCTAAGTCCAGCAATTTCAGCAACAGGAGCACACAGGACTGTAATGCAGCGTTTGCTGGTATAACCACTGTGTCTCCTATACAGCCTGCCTGCCTGCCTGCCTGATGTCTGGGATGGATATTAGTTCTGAGAATGACTATTTGTTTGATCTGGCAGCCTTTACAGACCCTACACTAACTATTTCGCAGTATATATCTCTCCCTAAATGAGCAGCGCTGTCCCTACACTGTCTGATCCGAATGTCTGTGTCCAAGATGGCGGCACCCGGTTTTAAATACTAGAGGTGACGCTGTGCGGCCAGCCAATCAATGTAATGCCCACAACCAACATGGCTGCGGCATTACAGTGATTGGCTGGCAATCCCTGCATGTTCATTGGCTCTGTAAAGAGCACCAAACAAGCAGGGCGGAGACCCGAGCTCCCGCCCGAGTAAACCGGAAATGCTCGGTGCTCGCCGAACATCCCGAGTAGTGTGATGCTTGGGCGAGTACCGAGCAGTGTCAAGCATGTTTGCTCAACACTAGTCACCAACCAATAATGACTGTCACCCAAAATTTGGACAATGCGAGGGTCACGGGAAAGGCAGCGTAACATAAACTCAGCCATGAGTGCCAGACTGTAAAGAGGCAAGACTTCCATATCCTCACCAAGAGGACGACTGACCATGCTCTTCTCCTCATCCTCCTCCTCTTCTTCCTCCTCCCTGTCCTCAGGCCATCCACGCTGAACAGACGGTATGACAGTTGTGAAGGTAGTACCATCTATAGCGCAGGAAACTAGCTCCTGTTCTTCCTCTTCCTCAATATCACCCAATCCACTTTGGGATGAGATGAGGCTGGGCTGTGTGTGATCACCCTGTATGGTTCCTTGCTCCATCTCATCGTGCTCCGCCTGCAATGCATCCTCTTTAATTGTGAAGAGAGAGCGTTTCATAAGACAGAGAAGTGGGGTGGTGATGCTAATTATGGCATCATTGCAGCTCACCATCTTGGTGGAGTCCTCAAAGTTTTGGAGGATGGTAGATATGTCTGACATTCATGTCCATTCCTGAGGTCTTATGTGTGGAGTCTGAACTGAATACCGACGGTCTTGTTGATGCTGTTAGTCAACAACTGCCCTCGTCTGCTCACAAATCCTTCCCAAAATCTTCAATATAGAGTTCCAACACGTGGGGACATCGCAGATCAGTCGGTGAGCTGGAAGCTGCAAACAGGTGGCTACTTTGATAAGCAGATATGGCTGATCCGGGTAGGTTTGAGAAACCGCTGAACCACAAGGTTAATCACATGGCCAGGCATGGTACGTGTGTGAGCTTGACTCGACTCAGAGCTGCCACCAGGTTCCGGCCATTGTCACACATGACCATGCCTGGCTGTAGGGTCAGTGGTGTCAGCCACAGATCTGCCTGCTATTTCAGAGTTGTCCACAACTCTTCAGCATTGTGCGGTTTGTCACATAAGCATATTAACTTCAGCACAGCCTGTTGCCGCTTGGCCGAGGCAGTGCTGCAGTGCTTCCAGCTTGCGAATGATGTGGTCATTTCGGAGATGGAAGCTGAAGAGGAGGAGGAGGAAGTGCAATAGCTGTAGAATGCGAGGGCAACCCTGATTGACCCAGGGCCCGCAATCCTCGGCTTCGGGAGGATGTGTTCTGTTCCAAGGTCCGAATGGGTCTCGGCTTCCTCTATGTTACGCTCTCGCCCGGACTGACTGGCGTAAGCATAGTTAGTGGTCCCACTGGGCCACGAACTGAGGAGTGCCTGGAGGGGCGTGACTAGGGGTTTTGACAGATCCGACCACGAACACAAGGGGGCTTAATCGACTCCGTGGTCCGAGGACGGATGTGGGAAGTGGCCCAGGTGCTACTCCAGGTCAGACCCCGTAATGAAACAAGAACCGAACAACATGGTACAATTTCATAATAAGTCAAGATAAGGTACTCCTGCATAAATATTAGACCTAAAGAGAATAGGAGTAAGACACCCTATAAGAAATACAAAGAAATGTAAGTGTATTTAAAATAACATTTTATTAAATAGAAAAATAGATAAAAAATCATGTGACACTAAGAGAGAAGATCAAGGCAGGGTCGGAATACACACATAGCCGCCACGGCTATAGATTAGTGGGTCCCCCAAAGGGTTAAGTACAGAAATACATTGGTCAATAAATGATCCATAAAGTAACTAGGCTAGTACCTATAGATATAGTGACAGCGTCCATGTATAAGTCCAAAAAATACCGGTAAAAAGAAGGACTAGCAGGCTAAATAGTGTAATACACACCAGGAGAAGTCACATGATCCCAAAAGTAAACGGGATCCAAACCTAAAAACTCACCCATGGGGATAAGGGTAGCCACAAAGCCGTGCTACAAGCCCCGATGCGCGTTTCGCGTGGCTTCCTCGGGGGGGCTGTCACAGCTGTTGACCCACACGTGGGAATCCAGGAACAGGCAGGTTAGGCTGGTATACAGACAGGTGGGTACTGGCAGGCATGGCAGGTATGCAGACAGGCGGGTACTGACAGGCACGGCAGGTATGCAGACAGGCCAATACTGGCAGGTAGGAAATCAGGCTGGATAGGGACCAGTACAGACTGGGATACAGGAACAGAGCCGCAGGTGCGGTGGACAAGCAGAGCAGAGTCGCAGGTACGGAGGACAAGCAGAGCAGAACCGCAAGCGAGGAGGACAAGTGGAGCAGAGCAGAACCACAGGTGAAGAGTACAAGTGGAGCAGGGCAGAGCAGAACAGCAGGCGTGGAGGACAAGCAGAGCAGAGCAGAACCGCAGGTGCAGAGGACAAGCAGAGCAGAACCGCAGGCCCGGAGGACAAGCAGAGCAGAGCAGAACCGCAGGCACGGAGAACAGGCGGAGCAGAGCAGAACCGCGGGCACAGAGGAAAAGCGGAGCAGAGCTGAGCGGAACCGCAGGCACGGAAGACAAGCGGAGCAGAGCAGAGCGGAACCGCAGGCGCGGACGACAAGCGGAGCAGAGCAGAGCGGAACCGCCGGTGCGGAAGACGAGCGGAGCAGATCAGAGCGGAACCGCTGGTGCAGAGGACAAGCGGAGCAGAGCCGAACCGCAGGTGTGGAGGACAAGAGGAGCAGAGCACAGCGGAACCGCAGGTGCAGGCAGACAGGACAGAGCTCTGTTCACATGGAACAGACTGGGAAACACAGGAAGATAGCTAGAACACAGGAGGTAGATACAGAGGCAGGGAAATGGGACAAGCAGAACCAAATACACACAAGGTACTTGCAAAAAAGTAGCGAGTGAACACAAAACTCACAAACTGAAGTACAGAGATAACGAGTTAGAGTTAGGTGCAGGTTTAGACTGCAGGAAAAAGAAAGGATTGGACATAGAGACAAACAGGTAATGGGCTAGGACACAGTTCAGACAGGAGCTTAACCTGGAACAAGATACAGGAACGAGCCTGGGTACTCAGCCCCCAGGGTGGCGGAAACAGACTAGAAGTCACAGATACAGGTAATGGGCCTTGGTACTCAGCCCCAGGGTGGCGCAAACAGACAAGATACAGGACAGGACCTGGCGACTCAGTTGCACAGAACACACTGAAAGAAAGCATTGCCCAGGCACCTCTTACTGGGTGGAGGGGGTTTAAGTATCCAGTGACTCACAGCAATATGCTGGGGACGCATTAGGACTGCGTACACTGTAACTTTAAGAATCAGGAAGTAACAGCGCCGCCGCCCTAAGCAATCAGACAAGAGACATGCACACAGCAAGTAATGCAGCAAAGTGTGCAGCCTAGACTGATTGGTAAGCTGGCGGTCTTGCATGGTGGGAGATGGTAAGCCATGCCAGCACGCCACCTGGGATGTTACACTCTATATTAACCCAGTGTGCTGTCAGCGGGATGTATCGTCCCTGCCCACAAGCACTTGTCTACGTGTCTGTGGTTAGGTGGACTTTCCCAGTAACTGCGTTGTTGAGGGCACGGGTAATGTTGTTGGGACACGTGCTTGTGTAATGCGGGGACGGCACACCGGGAGAAATAGTGGCAGCTGGGGACTGAGTACCAAGGGACGGCCACCGCCATCAGGTTGCGGAATGCAGTCTCCACTAGCCTAGAAGGCAAAATTTCGAGCACAAGCATTCGTGAAATGTGTGAATTTAGTAGTGTGGCCTGTGAAGCATTAGCTGCATATTTGCGCTTGTGTTCCAAGGACTGGGGTAGGGACAACTGAACCCTGCACTGAGACAAGGACTTGGATGTGCTTGCTGATGGTGCTAGTTGAAAGTGTTCAATGACAGGTGCAGGGCGGGAGGCATCTTGGCATGCGCCATGGACAGGAGATTGGCGTGCACGCACAACAGTGGAACAAGCAGTGGTGTCACCCGCAAACACTGTTGCTGGACCCTGGAGTTCAGCCCACTTAGTCGGGTGCTTTGCTGTCTTGTGCCTGATCATGCTGCTAGTTCTGCTACCTCTGCTGATGCTGGCCTGGCAGGTGGTGCAAATGGCCTTTTTCGGGATATCTGCAGAGTCTTTAAAAAATGACCAGACTCGGGAAGACCTAATAGTTGTACTGGCAACTTCCGTCGTGTTGGCGTTACGAGGAACGCTTTCCCGCCCTTTGTCTGCGGCCACCACACTGCTTATTTCTGCCTGTTGTGGTGCTACGCCTCCCTCCCTCTGTGTGCTGTTGTCCTTGCTCTGTTTGTCCCCCTGCCAGGTTGGGTCAGATACTATATCATCCACCATCACGTCTTCCACTTCTGCACCCTGGTCCTCCTCCTGACTTTCTGGCAGTTGTGTCTCATCATCATCATCATCCACCTCTTGTGACAGTAATTGCACTTTCCCACCATCGCCTTCGTGTGTCCATGGCTCCTCCAATATTTGGGCATCGCAACACGTGTTCTCCTCTTCACTCACTTGAAGCTGGCCGGGCGAGAGACCCGAATCTACAAATGGAAAAGTTTACAGCTCTTCTGAGTGTCCAAATGTGGGATCAGTTGTCTCCGGGCACTCGGCATGGTGGGAGGAAGGAGGATTAGGGTGAGGAATATGCAGTCCAGACTCACTGCTACTGAGATTTGACCGTGTGGAAGACAGGGTGGTGGTGGCAAAGTGACTGGAAGAATTATCTGCTATCCAACCAACAATCTTTTGACACTGCTCTGGGTTCAATAGTGGTGTACTGCGGTCCCCTAATAATGGGACAGGAAGGTCGAGCGACAAGATGTGAGTGTTTGTTGTGCCACAATTTCAGCTTACCCACCGCCTTGTCCTCAGCCTCTGCATGCACCATCACTATCACGTCCACTTCCCCGTCCCTTGCCACGTACCTTGCCCATTTTAAATGGAGGACAATATTTTCCACGTTCACGAGAAATGGCTGATTTTGGAACGTAGTTATATGTGATACGTCTGACAGAGAACCACAATTTTAAATAGCAGGCCTGTAGTTTACTAATATTCACAGACACCTAGTGTGAATAACTTGATCGACGTACTGCAACAGAATGGAAATGGAAGAAATGTCTGATTTTGGAACAGTCTTATAGGTGATATGTCTGACAGACAACCACGGTTTTAAATAGCAGACCTTTAATTTTCTAATACTATTCTACACAGAGACCTAGTGTGAATAGCTTAACCGACACAATGCAACGAAATTAAAATGGAAGAAATGGCTGATTTTGGAACACTCTTAATGGTGTTAAGTCTGGCAGAGAACCACGGTTTTAAATAGCAGGCCTGTAATTTGCTAATACTATTCTTCACAGACACCTAATGTGAATAGCTTGTCAGACACACTGCAACGGAATGAAATTGGAAGAAATGTCTGATTTTGGAACAGTCTTTTAGGTGATATGTCTGACAGAGAACCACGGTTTTAAATAAGCAGGCCTGTAATTTACTAATACTATCCTACACAGAGACCTAGTGTGAATAGCTTAACCGACACACTGCAACGAAATGAAAATGTAACAAAATGGCTTATTTTGGAACACTCTTACAGGTGATATGTCTGACAGAGAACCACGATTTTAAATAGAAGACCTGTAATTTACTAATACCATTCTACATAGAGACCTAATGTGAATAGCTTGACCGACACACTGCAACAAAATGAAAATGAAAGAAATAGCTGATTTTGGGACACTCTTTTAGGTGTTATGTCTGACAGAGAACCATGGTTCTCTGTCAGACATAACACCAGATAGCTATCTGATTTTATTGTGCAATGAGAACAAGCAAATGGAGCAGAAAAATGGTGTACTATGAATTGCTTTTTAAGCAAATAACCAGGATTAAGATAAAAAAAATTGCCCTGGCCCCTGATACCTGGGGCTATGTGTACAAATATCTGTAATTATTACAGCAGCAGCAGACAGGAAGTTCAGCAGACAGGACCCTCTTGTGCTGTATCATACACTGCACTCTGCCACATACACTGCCTGCCTGCCTAGCACTGATTATATGCAGCCGGATTAGTCCTCATAATATTTTCAGTTGTTTCACACTTTTTTGTTAAGTATATAATTCCACATGTGTTAATTCATAGTTTTGATGCCTTCAATGTGAATGTACAATTTTCATAGCCATGAAAATGCAGAAAAATCTTTAAATGAGAAGGTGTGTCCAAACTTTTGGTCTGTACTCTATACAGTGCCTTGTGAAAGTATTTGGCCCCCTTGAACTTTTCTACCTTTTGCCACATTTCTGGCTTCAAACATAAAGATATAAAATTCCAATTTTTTTGGGAAGAATCAACAACAAATGGGACACAATCGTGTAGTGGAACAAAATTTATTGGATATTTTTAACTTTTTTAACAAATTCAAAACTGAAAAGTGGGGCGTGCAATATTATTCGGCCCCTTTACTTTCAGTGCAGCAAACTCACTCCAGAAGTTCAGGGAGGATCTCTGAATGATCCAATGTTGTCCTAAATTACTGGTAATGATAAATAGAATCCACCTGTGTGTAATCAAGTCTCCGTATAAATGCACCTGCTCTGTGATAGTCTCGGGGTTCTGTTTCAAGTGCAGAGAACATCATGAAGACCAAGGAACACACCAGGCAGGTCAGAGATACTGTTGTGGTGAAGCTTAAAGCCTGATTTGGATTCAAAAAGATTTCCCAAGTTTTAAACATCTTAAGGAGCACTGTGCAAGCGATCATATTGAAATGGAAGGAGTATCAGACCACTGCAAATCTACCAAGACCCGGCCGTCCCTCTAAACTTTCATCTCGAACAAGGAGAAGACTGATCAGAGATGCAGCCAAAAGGCCCATGATCACTCTGGATGAACTGCAGAGATCTACAACTGAGTTGGGAGAGTCTGTCCATAGGACAACAATCAGTCGTACACTGCACAAATCTGGTCTTTGTGGAAGAGTGGCAAGAAGAAAGCCATTTCTCAAAGATATCCATAAAAAGTCACATTTGAAGTTTGCCACAAGCCACCTGGGAGACACACCAAACATGTGGAATAAGGTGCTCTGGTCAGATGAAACCAAAATCTAACTTTTTGGCCACAATGCTAAACGATATGTTTGGCGTAAAAGCAAAAAAGCAACACAGCTCATCACCCACAAAACACCATCCCCACTGTCAAACATGATGGTGGCAGCATCATGGTTTGGGCCTGCTTTTCTTCAGCAGGGACAGGGAAGAAGGTTAAAATTGATGGGAAGATGAACGGAGCCAAATACAGGACCATTCTGGAAGAAAACCTGTTGGAGTCTGCAAAAGACCTGAGACTGGGACAGAGATTTATCTTCCAACAAGACAATGATCCCAAACATAAAGCAAAATCTACAATGGAATGGTTCAAAAATAAATGTATCCAGGTATTAGAGGGGCCAAGTCAAAGTCCAGACCTGAATCCAATCAAGAATCTGTGGAAAGAGCTGAAAACTGCTGTTCACAAACGCTCTCCATCCAACCTCACTGAGCTCGAGCTGTTTTGCAAGGAAGAATGGGCAAGAATTTCAGCCTCTTGATGTGCAAAACTGATAGAGACATACCCCAAGCGACTTGCAGCTGTATTCGCAGCAAAATGTGGCGTTACAAACTCAAGGGGGCCGAATAATATTGCACGCCCCACTTTTCAGTTTTTAATTTTTTTAAAAAGTTTAAAATATCCAATAAATTTCGTTCCACTTCACGATTGTGTCCCACTTGTTGTTGATTCTTCCCCCCCAAAAATAGAATTTTATATAAATGTTTGAAGCCAGAAATGTGGCAAAAGGTAGAAAAGTTCATGGGGGCCAAATACTTTCACAAGGCACTGTATATATTTCGTTAAAAGGAATCTCTCAGCAGGTTTTTTGCTATGTAACCTGAGGTCAGCATGAGGTAGAGGTTAAAATACAGAATTCAACAATGTGTCAAATGTAGTGGTGATAGAGCACTAAAATGTTCAAGTGATTGGTACTTGAATTGAGTAGGTCCGACTCTTGGACGGTCTCGACTCGAGTAACGAGTATAATGGAAGTCAATGGGAAACTCAAGCATTTTTCTGGAAAACCCTAACAGGAAGAATGGGGAGGAAGGGGCAGGAAATTGCTGAAATGGATGGAAACAGTGCTGAAATGGAATCAGAACAGCATAGGTAAGACGCCTGGGCACCTGTCTGGCTCCCTAGTCGTTGATAGAAATAATGTTCTCAGAGTATTACTCCACTTTTACGGACTGACAATAAAACATACAAAACCAAAGATAAAATGGATTTTAGAGTAACCAATGTTAGGAAACATTCCTTCCTGTATTATGACTTGTATATAAGATTAAAAGCCCTTTATTCCAACTGGTTTGGACATTAGTTCAGCAGTATGCAGGTGAGCAGGTGAGCTAGATGGGGCTGTAAGGGGGACAAAGGAGTGCAGGAACTGCAGTAGAAGGTGGAGGATACCCTGATAAAACTAGGGCCTGAAATCCTCGGCGTCAGTAGCATGTGTGTTGTTCCAGGGTGCGACTCAGTCCCGGCCCCCACAATATTCACCCAGTCTGCCGTCAGGGAAATGTAGTGTCCCTAGCCACAAGAATTTGTCCATGTGTTGGTGGTTAAGTGGACTTTCCCAGTAACTGCGTTGTTCAGGGCACAGATGATGTTATGAGACACATGCTGGCGTAAGGCGGGGCGGCACACCGGGAAAAATAATGGCGGTTGGGGACCGAGTACCGAGGGACAGCCGGCGCCAAGAGGTTGCAAAAAGCTTCACTGTCCACAAGCCTAAACAGCAACATTTCCAGGTCAAGCTGTCTGTAAATGTGGCCGTTTCATGTTTGGAGCTGTGAGGCGGTTAGGTGTTTTTGCTTGCATTTCAAGGCCTGGGTACGGACAGTTGAACGCTGTGCTGGGACAAGGATTTGGACATGGTTGCTGATGGTGCTTTTGAATGTGCAACAACAGTTGCAGGGCAGGAGGCATCCATGCCTGCATCATGGACAGTGGATTGGCGAGCACGGAGCAAAGGGGAAGAGGAAGTGGTGTCACCCGCAGACACTGATTGTGGACCAAGGCATTCGACCCACCCTTTCAAGTGCTTTGATGACATGTGCCTGAGCATGTTGGTGGTGGTCAGGCTGGTAATGGTCAGGCCCCTGCAGATCTTGGTACGGCACAGGTTGCAAATGACTTTTTATCATCCGCACTTTCTTTAAAAAAGTGTCAGACTGGGGAACAACTAAACTTGACCTGGGGACTTGACGCATATGGGTGCTTTTGGGAACAGTTGCCCACCTTCTCCCTCCGGTTCCCCACTGCCTCTTCCTGCCTCAGCTGCAGATCCCTCCCCCTCTGCCTTGCTGGCTTTGCTCTGCATGGCACCTTCCCTGGTTGGGTCAGTGACTTCATCGTCCACCACCTCGTCCTCCACTTTCGCACTCTGGTTCTCTTGACTAGTTTACTTAACAACATAACTTGCCGATAGTTTCCTACACAGGTAAAGAACTGGATGCTCCTCTCCGTGTATCTCCTGAGAAAGGGCTGCTCCTAATCTGACTTTTGATGCGTCCATTTTGAGTACAAATTCCTTCTTAAAGTTGGGGGCAACCAGGACAGGCTGCTTACACAGAGCTGCTTTCAGTTCTTGAAAGGCCGCTTCCAACGTCCATTTGGCCATGACTAATTTTGTCTCCTTAAGGAGGTCAGTCAGGGGTGTGGTCACCATGGAAAAGTTTGGAATAAACCTCCTGTAGTACCCAATAATTCCCAAAAAGGCCCTAACTTGCTTTTTTTGAGAGGGGTTTCAGAGAGTTCTTGATTGCATCCACTTTATTGATCTGGGGTTTGATTTCACTTCTACCTACTACATATCCAAGGTATTTGGCCTTTTCTTTTCCCATGGCACATTTTTTTGGTTTTATAAAGAACCCCGTCTTTCCCAGATAACTTCCCTGAAGATTATGATATTGTCCAGGTATGCCACTTATGGTGTGCGAGAATCCGGTCCATGGCCCTTAGATGTTGGTCAGAATGGCATCCGAACATATTGGAAGCAACCATCAGGCGTAGACAAACCCGTTTTCTCCTTGGCTTCTTGTGACATGGCGATTTGCCAATATAACTTTGTTTGATCCAAGATGGTTATGTACTTTGCCGGGTCAAGTCTATGGATCAGCTCATCGACCCACAACATCGGATGTGCAGCAAACTTGAAAGACTTCGTTCAGCTTCCGATAATCATTACAGAATCTCCATTCTCCATCGGGTTTTGGATCAAGGACAATCGGTTTAGATCACATGCTCTTAGATTTCTCAATGACTCCGAGATTCAGCATATGCTTTACTTCCTTGGAGATCAGTTCTCGGCAAGCCTCTGGATTTCGGTAGAGTTTCAAATTCACCTGCACATGGGGTTCTGTCAGAACCTCGTGTTCTATGACATCTGTACTCCCCGGCAAATCAGAGAACAGGTTTCTGTTTTGCTGCAGCCATTCCCAACATTGCTGTTTTTGGGTCTTCAACAATGTCTCGGCTATTGTGACTTCTTCAAAGTCCCCATCTTGCCATGCCTTGATGGGTAGCGGCACGAGGGGATTTTGGAAGTGAGAGGTGGAAGCGGTTAACTGGCAGGTGGGACAGGACTTGCAATACCTTAGAATTTTCCGGTGACATCCAGGCCAATAAAACCTCCGCCTGATCCATTCTTGGGTTTTTTCGACACCCAGATGGCCACTCAAGACATGTGAATGTGCCCTGTCCAACACCCTCTGTCTATAGGGTCCTGGTACCAACAATTGCTCCACTATTTCCTCTCTGACCTTAGTAACTCAGTACAATAGGTCCCCAACTCATCAAAAAATAAGGAAATCTGGTGTCTGCCCCGGCTCCTGTGATATGCCGATTATAACAGTTACATTATTGAACGCTTCTTTTAGAGGTAGGGCCCTATGTTGGGGCAGACCCCAAATTTTCTCTGGTCACTCCTATCTCAGGAATGTCAGCCTCCAGGGATACTACCTCCTTATCTCCCACCATTATACAGAAGGGAAACCCATTAGGTTCTGGGGTTGGTGACACTTCTCTAGGGAAAACCTGTCTCTTACCTGAGCAATCGAGAACTCCATCCCTCCCCTACAAGTCCCAAAACAACAGAAAGTCCTGGTATATGATAATTGGGTGCAATAAATCCTGGACCATGCCAACCTCATGGGACTCAATACCTCAAGCTTTCTCAATGACCACTCTGGCCACGGGATAGTCTTTAGGATCCCCATGAATGCAGCGGATGCCCACCTTCTTCCCAGGGATCAACAGCCTCCTTACACCCTGCTCTAAAATACGCGCTCCCTCCGATAACAAGTCTCCCTGAACTGCTTCTTGAACACAGCATTGCATCACCAGGGTCTTATACAAGACCCAGGGGTGGATTAAGAATAGCAAGGGCCCCAGGCAGTTCAGAAGCCGTGGGCCCCCCACACACACACACCTGATGTATCATGTGACATGTCACATGATCCCCTGTGATAGATCATGTGATAGTTCACGTGAAATTAATTTTGCACAATAGTAATATATTATAATCATTTTTTTACATTAATTGTATGACTTAATATTGAGCACAATTAAGTATGCTGACATCCCCTATATACAGTATGAGACCCTACACACAATATGAGCTGCCACATAATCCTCCTATACACAGCAGGAGGCCCATGTAGCCATCTATACACAGCTGGAGGCTGCACGTAGCCATCCATACACAGCGGGAGGCCGCATGTAGCCATCTATACACAGCAGGAGGCCGCATGTAGCCATCTATACACAGCGTGAGGCTGCACGTAGCCATTAGTGTTGAGCCACCCCCGTAGTGTTCGAGTTCGGTTCGGTTCGTCGAACACCCGTGTGTTCGCCGAACTGTTCGTCGAACTGTTCGTCGAACACCTTCGAACACCGTTAAAACCAATGGCAGGGAAACAAAAACACATAGAAACACATAGAAAACACCTTCAAAGGTGTCCAAAAGCTGACAAACTGCT
Source organism: Phyllobates terribilis (assembly GCF_046119375.1). NCBI lineage: Eukaryota > Metazoa > Chordata > Amphibia > Anura > Dendrobatidae > Phyllobates > Phyllobates terribilis. The sequence goes on along the minus strand of NW_027362765.1, from coordinate 542,663,883 downwards.
CAGAAGACATAACTAACACATGGAAAAGTGACAAGTACATATAGTCATGCGAAAATAAAAGAGGTGGAGGAGTAAAAGGAGGGGGAGACACAGATATAGGCATGTCATGCCCTTCTAAAATCCAAAAAGTGAGAAGCCGACACGGCCAGTCCGCTCCTGCCCGTGCCACCTCCGTGTCGCCGGGTTTGTGCCAGAGCCGCGGTGAACCCTGATGGCCAGCCCCCCTCTCCCAATACTGGTGCCTGTCCGCTGGTGGGTCGAGCGAGCCCCCCTGTGGTGGAGGCAGCTCTAAGCTTTTTAATTTAAATTGTCTCTCTAATTTGAATGAATACACTTTAAATCCATTTACAAGGATCTATTGGAGGGCAAGTCTCATGCCAGCAGCCGCGTAATTCCAGCTCCAGTAGCGTCCACTAAAGCTGCTGCAGTTAAAAAGCTTTTATAAGGATCGAGCTCGGCTGTCCACCGCAAGGCATCCTACTGCCAGTCCCAGCCCCTATGCCTTGGGGTGCCTCCTGATGCTCTTCACTGAGTATCCCGTGGTCCCGAAGCATTTCCTTTGAAAAAATGAAGTGTCCAAACTACAGGTGGTGTAGCTTGCTTAACAGCCGGGATAATCCGCTGACTAGCAGACCCTGCTACTAGGCACAAAGTATTTCCTGGGCTAGATGCAGTTAAAAATTTGTAATTAGATACTCTCGTTGGATGCTGAGAAAGCATTCCATAGAGTCTCCTGGCACGCCATATATGATTCTCTTAAAAAGCTTGGGGTAGGGGTCTAGGGGACCCTTTTATAGCCAAAATCACGGCCCTGTATCGCAATACGTCACCTAGGCTGAAGATAAATGGAACTGTAGCACCCTGAGGGCTCGGTTGCTACAGAGGTATTGCACCTCACCCAGAGGTGTGATATCTCACTCTCAGGTAAGGATGTAGTGTGGATCAGGACCCGACACCTGCATGCATTACACCACATTGCCGTGGGGCAGGGCGACCAATATGCCCCTGAGATGGGCACGACAGTCCCTGTCCCTGGCTGGAGTGGGGGGAGGGAACACTGAGGAAGGGGAACCCTGTAGTGCAGGAGCAGGGAGGAAGCAGTTCCTGGGTGCATTGAGAAGGGAGTATAAAAGGTGGGCACCATCTTAGTTCAGTGCAGAGAAGTCTGAGCAGAAGTGGCAGGGAGCAGGGGCTCTGCATGAGCTCTGCTCCGGAGGCGGGCCTAGTAACAGAGGCCCAGGCCTGGAAGAGGGAGAAGGAAGGAAGAGGAGCGGAGAAGGCTCCAGGAACGAGGAATGAAGGGATCCCAGGGGTGCGGACGGGCGAGTCGCCACCGCACGCCCGAATCCACCTGCGTGGAGGGGTCAGGCCAAAGGGGGAGACCGGTCCCCGAAACTAGTGGAGGCAGGAAACGACCCTCAGCTAGAAACAGGAGGCTGTGACATTTTATGTGGCGCAGCCCCTCGCTACACCCGCTAGGAAGGCACCACATAGGGTCAGGGAAACTGGCGCCAAGTTTACCAAGAGGAGGCCCGAGGCAGCCGGACAGAAGGGTTGGTAAGAAAGGCCAGACAAAGGACACACAAAGGGGGTCCTGTGAAGTACTCCAAAGTTATCTGGGAGTTGTCTGAGCCCCTCACCTGGTGAGCACAGTACGACGTGGGCAGCCGTTACCTGCAGACGTGGTCTGGATAATAAGAACTGTGAGTAAAGGCCCTGGACTGCATCACTGACTCCGTGTCATTACTGCTGCTGCCCTGCACCATCACCCCCATCCTCCGCATACACTGCCCTGAGGCTATACTCCTCCCGTGGGGAGTTATGCTACGCTCTGCTGCACCCACAACACCAGCCTCAGCGGTCTGCCCTGGAGCGGCGGTTCACTCTGACCGCAATCCACGGGTGGCGTAGTCGGACATTTAAACATCAAAACCACATAAATAGTTCCGCCACTGGTTTGACCACCCTGAGCCACGGAACCGGGTTGCCGCCACGGAGACTACAACCACCAGCATCCTCCAAAAAGGGTCCGGCTCCGGGTGTCCCAAGGCCCAGGGGGCGCGTCAGAACATTTTCATCACCTTTCACAATCACCAATGGGACAAGGCAGGGATGTTCTCTGTCCCCTCTCTTATACATCCTAGTGACGGAGCACCTGCTCTCATCAATTCGCCATAACCCCAATATTAGGTGGATTGAGGTGGGAGGCACCGAGTACAAGTGCTCTCTATTTGCTGATGATGTCCTAGTATATATCACTCAATCACATATATCCATCCATGCTGTTATGGCTGAAATAGATCACTTTGTTACATGGTCAAATTTTAAAATCAATGCAGCGAAGTCTGAGGCCCTCGATGTCTCCCTCCCCAAATCCATATAGGATTCCATCCAGTCCAACTTTCCCTTTGCCTGGCCCTCACAGGGTATCAAATACTTAGGAATTCTTATTCATAGAGACCTCTCCCATCTATGTTATCTTAATTTTGGGCCCTTTATTGAACAACTCCATACAGACCACGGTTGGCAAGTTAGAACTGTAAGATTCACTACGTGAACCACTGGTGTTTTGTGGAAAAGCACATGTACACTGTGTTCCAAATTATTATGCAAAAAGTGTTTAGGAGTGATAAGGGAAGAATTTGTTTGTTTGTCAGTTAAACTCATTGATGGTGATGTGTGTCAGGGCTCTTTATATCACTGTAAGCAATTGCAGACACCAGTGCTAATTAGTTTGGCAGGTGTGTCCAATGAAAGGCAAGACTACTTAAGAAGGCTCTCTCACATTATTCAGCAGCCTACATTTTCTGCCAAAATGGGAAAGAAAAAGGATGTGTCGGCTGCTGAGAAGCAACAAATTGTGGAGTGTTTAGGTCAAGGCATGACTACAATCAACATTGTGCGATGATCAGGATGAAGTGTCTTGGCAATCAAGAAGTATGTAGCTGATTCACAGTACACACGTGTGCGTGCTGATAAGGGCAAATTGAGGACTCTTTCCTACAGGCAATTACGTCAGGTTGAAAGAGCAGCGGCAAAAAAGCCTTGTCATAGCAGCAGACAAGTTTTTGAAGCTGCTTGTGCCTCCAACGTCCCCCGAACAACAAGATGCAGGGTCCTTCAGAGGTTTGCAGCTGTGCATACGCCATCCTGTCGACCTCCTCTATCCACTTCACACAAGCAGAAACGGCTCCAGTGGGCCAAACCTTACATGAAGACTGATTTCAAAACTGTTTTGTTCACGGATGAGTGCCGTGCAGCGCTCGATGGTCCAGATGGATGGAGTGGAGGATGGCTGGTTGATGGACACCCCACGCAAACACGGCTACAGCGCCAACAAGGAGGAGGTGGAGTAATGTTTTGGGCTGGAATCATGGGGAGAGAGATTGTCGGCCCCTTTAGGATCCCTGAAGGCGCTAAAGATGAACTCCATAATGTATGTGGATTTTCTCAAACAGCACTTCCTGCCATGGTTCAAGAAGAAGAACCGTGTATTTCACAGCAAGATCATTTTTCTGCATGATAATGCACCATCTCATGCTGCACATAAAACATCTGCATCTCTGGCTGATATGGGCATAAAAGGGGACAAACTTATGGTGTGACCCCCATGCTCCCCTGACCTCTACCCCATTCAGAACCTTTGGAGCATCATTAAAAGGAGTGTCTATGATGGCGGGAGGCAGTTCACATCTAAGCAACAGCTCTGGGAGGGTATTCTGTCCTCATGCAAAACAATTGAAGCAGAAACCATCCAAAACCTGACAAATTCAATGGACGAGAGAGTTCAGAAGCTCCTTTCGAACAAGGGGTCCTATGTGAAAATGTAACATCACCTAGAATAAAGTTTTGAGTTGAAAACTGTTTGATTTCAGTTTCTAACAACCTGCTAATGCTTATAATTTCAAAAATGACCATTTTTTTGGTCTTTATTAAAATGAAAAGGTTGATCGAAAAGTTTGGGGGATCTAAGAGTGTGGCAACCCAGTAGTCATGATTACTTCGAATTCTGACAATATGAGGGTCATGCTGCAGGTAGTGCAGCAAGAAGGCACTTATGTGTCTTGCGCATCTCGGAGCCCCAAAATTATTTTCCGGGCTAGATGCAGCTAAAAATTATTTTTAATTTTAAATCTGGTGAAGCTTTAGTATAGATGGCCTAATAGGATCAGTGCTGCACACTGCTACAAAGCCCAAATTATTTTCCAGTCAAGATACAGATAAACATGATTAGTAATTTGAAAGCTTAAAACGGTTGGTAGGGTGATTTAACCAATCATCAAGCTTTTACTCTCCCCAGGATGACACAGGGGTAGAAAAGTCGTTTCGGATCCATGATTTGTTCATCTTTATGAACGTGAGTCTGTCTACATTATCAGTGGAGAGCCGCGTGCGCTTATCTGTCAGCACACCACCAGCAGTGCTGAACACACGTTCAGACAGAACGCTGGCTGCGGGGCATGACAAGATCTCCAAGGCGTAAGTGGCTAGCTCCGGCCATTTATCCAGATTGGAAGTCCAAAAAGAGCAAGGGTCCAGTGACACAGTCGTGGCTTCAATGTTTACTTGGAGATACTCCTGTACCATCGTCTCTAGGCGCTGACTATGTGTCAGACTTCTTGTCTCCTGTGGCCTTGCAAAGGATGGGCTAAAAAAGTGGTGAAATGATTCCGCAAAATTGATGTTACCAGCAGATACTGTGGTTCTGTTACGGTTTGAGTGCTGAACACTTGACGGTCCCACGGTTGGCAAGTTGGAACTGTGAGATTCACTACGTGCACCACTGGTATTTTGTGGAAAAGCACATGTAAGATTCTGCAACAGTCTCTGCTGATACTCCTGCATGCGTGCATCCCTTTCTATGGCAGGAATAATTTCTGCAAATTTACTTTTGTACCGGGGATCTAACAGTGTGGCAACCCAGTAGTCAGGATTATTTCTAATTCTCACAATTCGAGGGTCATGTTGCAGGTAGTGCAGCAAGAAGGCACTCATGTGTGAAGCGCATCCAGGAGCACCAAGTCCCTGTTGTGTTGGTGGCGAGGTAACAATCATGCTTCCTTCCTCTGTCCTCTCCCCCCAACCTCGCACAACAGAAATGTGATCAAGGTCTCCCTCATCTGATGAGTCTTCCATCAGTTCGTCCTCCACTTCTTCCTGGGCTCCTGCACCTTCCTCACTAGTTTGGCTGCTACCATGCGCCCTGGTAAAACCATCTCCCCCACCCTCACATGCCTGCCGCCTTGGTGCTGCCGACCGTCTGGACCTTGCAGATGTTAGCCCTTCCGCATACAACTCCTCCTCCTCTACTTCCTCCACCTCCTCTTGTGCCACCACCTGACTTCGAATTCTGTTTAACATGTGCTCCAGCATGTAAATCACCGGAATAGTCATGCTGATAATGGCATCGTCAGCACTAAACATCTTCGTCGCCATTTCAAAACTGTGCAGAAGGGTGCATAGGTCCCTGATCTGAGACCACTCCTCCAGCGTGTTTTGCCCCACCTCTGAATCTCGTTGGCCCAGGCTATACGTCAGAACGTATTGCACCAGGGCTTGTCGGTGCTGCCACAGTCGCTGCAACATGTGCAGAGTTGAATTCCACCGGGTAGGCACATCGCATTTTAGCCGGTGAAGTGGCAGGCCCAACGACTTCTGTAGGGATGTAAGTCGCTGAGCTGCGGGATGCGAACGGCGGAAGTGAGCACACAGCGACCGTGCCCTCTGCAGAAGGCCATCTAGTCTGGGATAGTGGGCTAAAAATTGCTGGACAACCAGGTTCAACACGTGAGCCATACAAGGCACGTGTGTGACATTGCCCCGGCGAAGGGCCGCACCCAGGTTTGCAGCATTGTCGCACACGGCCTTCCCTGGTTTCAGGTCCAGTGGAGACAACCATTCATGAAATTGGTTCTCCAGAGCTGACCACAACTCCTCAGCTGTGTGACTCACATTTCCCAGACATTTCAATGTAAAAACCGCCTGATGACGTTGAGCCCTACTGCCAGCATAGTAAGGAGGTGTGCAGGATCCCTTCTGCGCAGTTAGAAAGCTTGTGGCATGAACAGACAGGCTTTGGGTGCAGGTGGAAGACCGAGAGGAGGTTGAGGAGGCAGAAGCAGTGGAGGAACTTTGACATAAAGAGGATTGACGCACAACTCGTGGGGACGGCAAGACTTGGACAGCAGCCCCTTGTCCTGCTGTCACCATAGTTACCCAGTGCCCAGTCAGCGACATGTAACGCCCCTGTCCATGCCTACTCGTCCAAGTGTCTGTGGTGAAATGCACCCTGTCACACACAGAGTTTCTCAAAGAAGCGGTGATGTTGTGTGTGACATGCTGGTGGAGCGCAGGCACACCTTTCTTTGAGAAGTAGTGCCGACTGGGCATCTGGTACTGGGGCACTGCGACGGACATAAGGTCTCGAAAATCCTCTGTGTCCACCAGGTGGAAAGGCAGCATTTCTGTAGCCAAGAGCTTGCAGATGGTGAAATTCAACCTCTTAGCTTTCTCATGGCTAGGAGGAAATGGTCTTTTACTTGTCCACATCTGAGGGACCGAGGGCTGTCTATTGTGCTTAGACGGGGTTGATAAGGGTGTCCCCGGCAAACTGCCGGTCTGTGAGGAAGATGCAGGCGGACATGTTAGGTTGCCTTGATCCAAAGGTGGTGCTATCGATGTCGGACAGCGCTCAACACCAGCTGCTGTTACCACTTCCAAAGAAAATGATGACCTGCCAATCACGCTGGCTGTTGCGGGTGAAGAGGTGGCAGGTCTGTGCCCCAAAACAGGTGTGACTGCTGTCCCCCCAGTCACAGAGGATGAAGAGGCCGCGGATGCACAAGATATGGCAGACGGTGGTTGGCCCGGCCGGCTAGGCCGCATTGTAGCACACTGAGCTTCCCACTGCAACTTATGCTTCATGTCCATGTGCCGGTTCATGCATGAAGTACTCAAACTATGTATTTTTTGGCCTCTACTTAGCTTTTGCTGACAAATGTTACAGATAACACGAGTTGGGTCATCTTTATCGATCTAAAAAAATGCCCAGGCTATGCAAGGCTTAGGACCCATGCGACCTGAAGAGCCACCACGACTTGTGGTGAGAGGCAGAGTTGTGTTTGAGGATGCAGTTGTTGACGTGCTTCCAGTACTACGTCTCTGTCCAGGAAGGCGCAACCTGACCTCGTCGTCACTAGCATCTTCCTCCACCTCCTCTGCTGACCTCATCTCTTGGCTGACTGTGGGTTGACAGTAAGTGGGATCTCCAACCTCATCATCATCACCCTGTGTGTTATCACACCCGTCGTCCTCAGAGCCAACCTGTTCCTGCCCTGACAAAAAACTAAAGTTGTCGCTCCAATCAGGTATTTGAGTCTTATCATCGTCTTCCTCATTGTCTCCACCAACAGGAGTTACAGTTTGGGAATGAGAGTCTACATTATGGTCAGAACCTTCTGCGTCTGGTCCTGGATCCGACTCATAAAGATTCTGGGCATCAGTGCAGATCATTTCCTCGTCTGGATTCACAGAAGCGCTGGAGTCGACCTCTGATTCCCAGGCTATAGTATGAGTAAACAGCTCTGCAGACTCAACCATCTGTTCTACCTCATACTCAGACGGGCAGCTGGAGATTTGGGAGCTGTGAGGAAGCAAGTGCGATTTGGGTGACACCTTTGAGGACTGGAGTATTTGTGATGTTGAAGTTGATGTGGAGGAGAGCCCACTTAAAAGAGCACTTGATATCCGTTGAAGCACCTGCTGTTTTTGTGCCTCATCTGGAATTTGTAGCGATTGGCGTGGCCGTAAGAAAGGGATCTTATCACATTGTCCGCTAAAAGAAGTAGACATTTTAGTTTGGCTGGAAGATGGTATTTCTTCTGCAGATGTTACTGTTGCTTTAACACCTACCCCACGGACACAACCTTTTTTCCCCTTTCCAACACGCCTATTCCCCTTTCCACCAGCTGCAGGCCTTTTTCCACTCATTTTGGTGGTTAACTAATTCACAACTCTGGAGTTGTTTGCACAAAAAAACAATGGATGGTTACCGAGCAGAGCTGAGTGGCCAAACTGTGGTATTAGGCCAAAACTATTGGCTGGGTTAGATGCAGAAAAAAATATATTCAGTTTGCAACCTGATGGAGGTCAGTATAGATGGACTAATACAACAAGTCCCACACACAGCTAGAAGCCCAAATATTTTTTCAGAGGTACTGTAGATGCAGATAAAAATTATTTTTAATTTGCAACCTGATGGAGGTCAGTATAGATGGACTAATAGAGAAAGTCCGACACACTGCTAGAAGGCCAAATATTTTTTCAGAGCTAGATGCAGAAAAAAATTATATTCAGTTTGCAACCTGATGGAGGTCAGTATAGATGGATTAATAGAACAAGACCCACACACAGCTAGAAGCCCAATATTTTTTCAGAGGTAGATGCAGAAAAAAATATATTCAGTTTGCAACCTGATGGAGGTCAGTATAGATGGACTAATACAACAAGTCCCACACACAGCTAGAAGCCCAATATTTTTTCAGAGGTAGATGCAGAAAAAAATATATTCAGTTTGCAACCTGATGGAGGTCAGTATAGATGGACTAATACAACAAGTCCCACACACAGCTAGAAGCCCAAATATTTTTTCAGAGGTACTATAGATGCAGATAAAATTAGTTTTAATTTGCAACCTGATGGAGGTCAGTATAGATGGACTAATACAACAAGTCCCACACACAGCTAGAAGCCCAAATATTTTTTCAGAGGTACTGTAGATGCAGATAAAAATTAGTTTTAATTTGCAACCTGATGGAGGTCAGTATAGATGGACTAATAGAGAAAGTCCGACACACTGCTAGAAGGCCAAATATTTTTTCAGAGCTAGATGCAGAAAAAAATTATATTCAGTTTGCAACCTGATGGAGGTCAGTATAGATGGATTAATAGAACAAGACCCACACACAGCTAGAAGCCCAATATTTTTTCAGAGGTAGATGCAGAAAAAAATATATTCAGTTTGCAACCTGATGGAGGTCAGTATAGATGGACTAATACAACAAGTCCCACACACAGCTAGATGCCCAATATTTTTTCAGAGGTAGATGCAGAAAAAAATATATTCAGTTTGCAACCTGATGGAGGTCAGTATAGATGGACTAATACAACAAGTCCCACACACAGCTAGAAGCCCAAATATTTTTTCAGAGGTAGATGCAGAAAAAAATATATTCAGTTTGCAACCTGATGGAGGTCAGTATAGATGGACTAATACAACAAGTCCCACACACAGCTAGAAGCCCAAATATTTTTTCAGAGGTACTGTAGATGCAGATAAAAATTAGTTTTAATTTGCAACCTGATGGAGGTCAGTATAGATGGACTAATACAACAAGTCCCACACACAGCTAGAAGCCCAAATATTTTTTCAGAGGTACTGTAGATGCAGATAAAAATTAGTTTTAATTTGCAACCTGATGGAGGTCAGTATAGATGGACTAATAGAGAAAGTCCGACACACTGCTAGAAGGCCAAATATTTTTTCAGAGCTAGATGCAGAAAAAAATTATATTCAGTTTGCAACCTGATGGAGGTCAGTATAGATGGATTAATAGAACAAGACCCACACACAGCTAGAAGCCCAATATTTTTTCAGAGGTAGATGCAGAAAAAAATATATTCAGTTTGCAACCTGATGGAGGTCAGTATAGATGGACTAATACAACAAGTCCCACACATAGCTTGAAGCCCAATATTTTTTCAGAGGTAGATGCAGAAAAAAATATATTCAGTTTGCAACCTGATGGAGGTCAGTATAGATGGACTAATACAACAAGTCCCACACACAGGTAGAAGCCCAAATATTTTTTCAGAGGTACTGTAGATGCAGATAAAAATTAGTTTTAATTTGCAACCTGATGGAGGTCAGTATAGATGGACTAATACAACAAGTCCCACACACAGCTAGAAGCCCAATATTTTTTCAGAGGTACTGTAGATGCAGATAAAAATTATTTTTAATTTGCAACCTGATGGAGGTCAGTATAGATGGACTAATAGAGAAAGTCCGACACACTGCTAGAAGGCCAAATATTTTTTCAGAGCTAGATGCAGAAAAAAATTATATTCAGTTTGCAACCTGATGGAGGTCTGTATAGATGGATTAATAGAACAAGACCCACACACAGCTAGAAGCCCAATATTTTTTCAGAGGTAGATGCAGAAAAAAATATATTCAGTTTGCAACCTGATGGAGGTCAGTATAGATGGACTAATACAACAAGTCCCACACACAGCTAGAAGCCCAAATATTTTTTCAGAGGTACTGTAGATGCAGATAAAAATTAGTTTTAATTTGCAACCTGATGGAGGTCAGTATAGATGGACTAATACAGCAAGTCCCACACACAGCTAGAAGCCCAAATATTTTTTCAGAGCTAGATGCAGAAAAAAATTATATTTAGTTTGCAACCTGATGGAGGTCATTATAGATGGATTAATAGAACAAGACCCACACACAGCTAGAAGCCCAATATTTTTTCAGAGGTAGATGCAGAAAAAAATATATTCAGTTTGCAACCTGATGGAGGTCAGTATAGATGGACTAATACAACAAGTCCCACACACAGCTAGAAGCCCAAATATTTTTTCAGAGGTAGATGCAGAAAAAAATATATTCAGTTTGCAACCTGATGGAGGTCAGTATAGATGGACTAATACAACAAGTCCCACACACAGCTAGAAGCCCAAATATTTTTTCAGAGGTACTGTAGATGCAGATAAAAATTAGTTTTAATTTGCAACCTGATGGAGGTCAGTATAGATGGACTAATACAGCAAGTCCCACACACAGCTAGAAGCCCAAATATTTTTTCAGAGGTACTGTAGATGCAAATAAAAATTAGTTTTAATTTGCAACCTGATGGAGGTCAGTATAGATGGACTAATAGAGAAAGTCCGACACACTGCTAGACGGCCAAATATTTTTTCAGAGCTAGATGCAGAAAAAAATTATATTCAGTTTGCAACCTGATGGAGGTCAGTATAGATGGATTAATAGAACAAGACCCACACACAGCTAGAAGCCCAACATTTTTTCAGAGGTAGATGCAGAAAAAAATATATTCAGTTTGCAACCTGATGGAGATCAGTATAGATGGACTAATACAACAAGTCCCACACACAGCTAGAAGCCCAAATATTTTTTCAGAGGTACTGTAGATGTAGATAAAAATTAGTTTTAATTTGCAACCTGATGGAGGTCAGTATAGATGGACTAATAGAATGATGCTATGCCCAAAAGATTTTACTTCACTAGGTGCAGTAAAAAAATTGGTATTCTATACACAGGTGGTATATGTTGCAACACAGATAGGCTACTCCACTGACTAACACACTCTGCAATAGGCCAAAAAGGATTAGCTTTGCTAGATTCAGCTAAATGCTGTGAAAAAAACTTGCACACTATTGCACAGACCTGCCTGGCAAAAACTGATAGGAACTGATGTAACCTAGTCCTGAAAAGGACTCCAATTACAATTAGTCTTTACTCCCACAACCTATCTATTTATGAGCACAGACCTCCCTGATAAAAGTCGTAGGAAATGCTGTAACCTAGTCCTTAAAAGGACTGCAATCACAACTATTCCCTACTCCCAAGCTATCTGTATATTTGTGCGAAAATTGGCTTGAAATTAACAAGGTATAGCGCACACAGCAACAGCGGTGCCGTCTAACACGCAGCTGCAGCAGTGAGAAAATGGTGGCGACGGGGAAAATGGCTTGGTCTTATAGGGCAAGGACATGTGACATACACTGCCAATGACACATGCCCTTGCTTGTGTGAAAAAAAGCACTTCGCTCCATGTGTGCGCTGCTGATAGGCTGACAGATTGCACCTCCCCACTGCAAATGCGGGAAAGAGAAAAAAAAATGGAGATCTTCATTGTTCCTGCAGAGATCCATCCCCTGCCCCTCCCCCCACCCCGCTGTACACTCAAACTGCGTATTAACATTAATTTTCATCATTACTGAGAAAAAATCCAGTTATGATTTTGGTGCACGAACAGTTATCGAACATAACCTCGAACAGCCGAATTTTTCTCAAATTGTTCGTGTTCGCCGAACGGCTCGAACACCGCCCAAAACAGCTCGAATTTGAGATTGGTGAACAGTTCGATTAGAACAACGCTCATCTCTAGTAGCCATCTATACTCAGTGGGAGGCTGCACAGTGCCATCTATACTCAGTGGGAGGCCGCACGTAGCTATCTATACACAGCGGGAGGCCGCACGTAGCCATCTATACACAGCAGGGGGGCGCACATAGCCCTCTATACACAGCAGGGGGCCTCACGTAGCCATCTATACACAGATGCAGTGTCCCCCAGATACAGCGGAAGGAGGCCGTATGGTGCCCCCCAGATACGGTGGGAGGAGGCTGCATGGCGCCCTTCATATACAGCGGGAGGAGGCCGCACGCAGTCACGCTCATACACACAAACATATACAGACATATACATACACGCATAAACACAAAAATACATATAAACAGACATCACACAATGATATCTGCCTGTACACACACACACTGTGACACGCACGCACGCACACACACACACACGTCACTCACCATCTCCCGGCTCGGCTCCAGACGTCGTCCAGCTCCTCTACGGTGCAGCAGTGCAGGGCGCACACTGTGTGATGTCACACTAGCAGACACGGCCGTGCACAGGGCTGTGTCTCCTAGCTGTGATGTGGCCGGGCCAGCACAAGCACACAGGGAAGTTAACAGGTGCAGTGCTGGCACAGCTTAAAGAAGAAGCAGCGGCCCTGCGCCACTGTTGGAGGATCGGTCTGGGGGCCCCCCGCCTCTGCCTGCCCGTGTCTGCCGCATTGGCGCCGCCGCACATATTATAATGAGGGCAATCTGGCCAAGGGTCCCCCAGAGATCCGGGCCCCGGGCGGTAGCCCAGATTGCCCTGATTATAGTCCGCCTATGATAAGACCCCATGATGAAATGAGGCAGGCCAATCACAATAATTTCAGTATACAACATGGCTATGGCATTACTGTGTATTGTGAGCAATCTCCGCTAGTTCATTGGCTGTCTAACAGGCGCCAAACATGCACCATGATGCTTGCTCGAGTATAAAGCAGTGGCGAGAACTATCGCTCATTACTAGTTACATGTCAAGCTGTGTGCTGTTGTTTATTTACACTGAAGGTATTGTCACCTGGTGATATCATTGCTGTGACTAGCTGACACTTGCTTGCAAGTCCGACTCCGCCCCCTCCTCCGATACACATCATACTGTCTAGAGCCAATGTACATAAAGAACCAGGTGTGGGCGGGGTTAGATCTCTCCGCTCTGCAGCATTTCTAAATCTAAAAATTGTGTCAGAATGGCAGTACCCAGTAAACTGAGTGATACATCATAGAATTCAGGGTCTCTTTGCCTATATCATGCTGCTCTCAGATGAGGTAGCAAAAACCTTCTAACAGATTCCCTTTAAAAGAATATATTAAAATAAAAAGGAAGTTTATAGTCTTAAAGGGAGCCTGTCAACTGAGTTATGCTGCCCAAAAAACAGGCAGCATGTATCAGAATATGGCTTCCCAATTGCAACCAGGTAAATTTTTTTATTAAATGCTCCGGTGTGTCAGAAAAAAAGTGTACTTTGTAAACCCAGGGATCCTAGAGGAAGATTAGACTAGTCCGTGTGTTGTTAGAGGTGATTGACAAGCCTTTTCTATTTGTTTACATATGAAGAGACCTGTTGATCACCAGCAGCGGCACTGGGAAAAGGATTTTAAAAGTATATTTTCTATAAAATGGCAAAGTGTTTCAAAGAAAAATTTGCCTGGATGCAATCGTGCAGCCAGCTTCGGATTCATGCTGCCCATAGTTTGGGCACAGATTAGATGGTACAAATAACCTTCCTGAAGGGCAGGAGGCAGGGGCGTCCCCCCTGATCCTCCAACACCTCATCCTCCAGTTCAAGATACAGTGCCGATATCACTACCCCTTTCTGTAATATAGGGGCAGGGTTCTCATGGTCACCACCAGCAGGGAAGCTCCGGGACAAAGTATCAGCCTTGACATTTTTGACCCCTGGACGAAAAGTGACAACAAAATTGAACCTAGTAAAAAACAGGGACCATCTGGCTTGCCTAGGGTTGTGAAGTTTAACTGACTGGAGATATGACAGGTTCTTATGGTCAGTAATAACAGTAATAGGATGGACAGCCCCCTCCAACCAATGTCGCCATTCCTCGAACGCCAATTTGATCGCCAAAAGTTCCCTATTACCCACGTCATCATTTCTCTCAGTCAAAGACAATTTTTTAGTAAAGAAGGTGCATGGACGCCATTTACCAGGGGACGAACCCTGAGATAACACAACCCCAACCCCGACATCCGACTCATCAACCTCCACAATAAAGGGTTGGTAAACATCGGGTTAACTGAGTATAGGTGCAGTGGCAAAATGATTCTTTAAGGAAGAAAAATCCTGAAGGGAAGCGTCCGACCATTTTGATGAATCAGACCCCTTCTTAGTCATGTCATTAAGGGGTTTCATAATTACAGAGTAATTTTGGATGAATTTCCGGTAAAAATTAGTAAAGCCCAGAAAATGTTGTACAGCCTTCACGTTCTCGGGACGTTCCCAGTCAAGGACTGCACGGATCTTCTCTGAATGCATCTGAAAACCATAAGATGACAACAAGTACCCCAAAAACTGCACCTCCTGAACAGTGAGAACACATTTTTCCAGTTTGGCATAAAGTTTGTCATCCCTTAATATCCGGAGCACCTGCTTAACATGCCCCCGATGAGTTTCAAAATCAGGTGAGTAAACTAAAATATCATCCAGATAGACCACCACAAACCTCCCCACCAAATGATGGAAAATGTCATTGATGAAATGCTGGAATACCGCAGGTACATTGGTCAAAACAAAAGGCATAACCAAACTCTTGAAATGTCCTTCTGGGGTATTGAACACTGTGTTCCATGGGTCCCCTTCTCTGATTCTAACTAGATTGTAGGCTCCCATTAAATCCAACTTGGAGAATACCTTAGCTCCTGCAACCTGGCTGAACAAATCAGGAATCAGGGGAAGAGGGTTTGGATCATGGATGGTAATTTGATTTAATTCCCTGGAAATCTAAACAGTGACGTAGACCGCCATCTTTTTTCTTCACAAAGAAGAACCATGCCACCATGGGCGAAGATGAGGGTCTGATATGTCCCTTCTCCAGACTTTCCGCAATGAAATCCTTCATGGCTTGTCTCTCAGGGCCAGTAAGATTATATAGTCTGGATTTCGGGGGTCAGGTTAATAGGAGACTCATAAGCACGATGAGGAGGCAAATCCTTAAACCCCCTCTCATAAAAACATCCTTAAAACCAGACAGAAAAGCGGGTAATATTTCCATAGAGACAGTAGCAAGGGAAATATCTAAACAGTTCTCATGGCAGTAATCTCCCCATTCAATAATCTCCCCGGCTTGCCAATTCACCAATGGATTATGTTTAACAAGCCAAGGAATACCCAAAACAATCAGCGTGGGAAGATTGTCCAGGACATAGCAAGGGATTCTTTCACAATGAACTGACCCCACCCTCAGTTTTACATTATGTACAATCTGAGTAAATGCTTTTTGTGCAAGTGGCGTCAAGTCAATGGTAAAGATGGAAATAGGTTCAGCTAAAGCACATCAAGTAAGACCATGAGTTTTCACAAACTCAGCATCAACCATGATGACTCCGGCTCCACTGTCAACAAACACAGAAATGTTCTTCGTTTTGCTCTCTAGCACCACCTCTGCTGACAGAACAAAGCGGGAACTGCAGGATGGTAACAAACGCACCCCTTTTTATCCAACTCCAGACTACCAAGAGTTAATCGAGACTCCTTTCTTTTAGGAATTGCAGGACAGGTCTCAACAAAATGTCCCTTTATCCCACAAAAATAACATACTCCTTTTTCCCTGCAAATCTCCGGGGAGATGTATGATGTAGAGACACCCCCAACTGCATGGGTTCCTCCACCTCCCCCAGTACTGGCTTTAATCCCAGACCACAACCCGACAAGAAGGCCCCAGAGAAGGTGGTCTCACCTGTCTATCTTGTAGGCATTTATCAAGACGTATGGCCAACGACATGGCAGCCTCCAAAAACTGAGAGGTTTCATATACTGCCAAGGTATCTTTCAACCTTTCAGTAAGCCCCTCACAAAATTGACTTTTAAGGGCTGAGTCATTCCATTTGGAATCCGTTGCCCATCTACGGAAATCCGAACTGTACGTATCCACTGACCGATTCTCCTTCTGAAGGCGTCGTAGCCTAGACTCAGCCAAGGCGACTCAGTCAGGGTCATCATAGATGAGGACCAGAGCCCCGAAAAACCCCTCCAGAGACTGGAGACAAACTGAGTCCTGCGGTAAAGAAAACGCCCACGACTGAGGATCTCCCTGCAGTAGAGAGATCACAATACCAACCCGTTGCTCCTCATTTCCAGAGGAGTATGGACGAAGTTTAAAATACAGTTTGCAGGCCTCCTTGAAAACAAAAAACTTGTCCCGACCTCCTAAAAACCTGTCCGAGAGGGCAACCTTGGATTAAGGCTGGGCAGGCCGACATGCAGAGACCCCCACATTAGTGACCAGTAGCCGCTGATGTTGCTGCTGAACCTCACTGCGGAGGTTATTCACCTCCAAGGACAGACAGCAGAACTGCTCTGCGAGCTCTGCAACAGTACCCATACCAAGGGAGAAAGGGAAAAAAAAGTCCACGCCCTAAAACACACAGAGGGGAGAAAAAAAAACAAAGGGTCAGTCTTTTTTTTTTCCCTTTTCAAAATGTGCTTGGCCGGCGATACTGTCACGCAAGGTGTAGGAAAGACTTAATGCAACACAAAGGGAAGAGGGAAAGGAAGCCCAGACTCTAGGGAAAGGGGGGAAGTGGAGACCTCCTAGGTTGATCTAGCATCACCTTGTCTCCCCTAACATCCCTGTATTGGCTCTGCACGCATGCCTCGCCCTGTCTTTCCCTGGCATATGGCTAAGGCTAGGGAAGGGAGGAGATGAGCACTAGTCGATCTCCACTAAACACTATAGACAACAGGGGTGGACAAACAGGGGGAAATTGCTTAGCTTTAGACAAACTCCAGACAAATGCGCCTACATCCTCAAGCTCCAGACAGGACAAAGTACTGCTCTTGCTAAAGCTTTCACAAGTAATAATGAATATCGCCAGCACCTCCCTCTGAAACACAGCAGGTATTTATACACCCAGGCAGGGTGTTAATAAGTCAGAGGAAGGTAGCAGCTGGGTCCTAGAGACAGCCTTTAAGAAGATGTCTGTAATGCCAAAAGTAGAGATCTCCTGCAACCAAATGCAGGGCGACTGTCACTTCTGACACACCTGTGACAGATTTAAGGGCATAAAAATTAAAAGTTTGAAAACTGCAAAATTTTCAAAATTTTTCTCCAGATTTCCAATTTTTTCACAAATAAATGCAAGTCGTATTAAAGAAATGTTACCACTATCATGAAATAGAATATGTCATGAAAAAACAGTTTCAGAATCACTGGGATCTATTGAAGCGTTCCATAGTTATCTCATAAAGTGACACTGGTCAGAATTGAAAAAATTGGCCAGGTCACAAAGACGAAAACAGGCTCTCATGCGAAATGGTTAAAGTCACGCTACAATTTTTCATTTTTTCAATGAAATTTACAAATCCAGTTTGAGGAGCCTGTGGCAAAAACAAACAAACAAGATAACATTTTTAAAAGTGTTCCCCTTAAAGTATTCAAAATCATATTCAGAAAGTCTGTTAACATTTCTGGTTGCTTCAGGGAATTAATGAAACGTGGAAGGAGAGAAGTGAAAAATAATTTTTTTTAACTAGAATGTTCCTTTAGCCCCAAATACTTCATTTTCGCAATAGTAAACTGAGAAAATGGACCACAGGATTTGTTGTGCATTCTACTGAGTACGCTGATATCAAATATGGGGTCGGAAACTATTGTTTGGGCACACGGCAGGGCTCAGAAGGGATGAAGCGCTACTTGATTTTTGGAACACACATTTTGCTGGAATAAATTGTTAATGCTTTGTCCCATTTGCAGAGGCCTCCCCTTGAAGTGCCAAAATAACAGAAACCGCCCACAAGTGGCCCCATTTTGGAAACCACTCGCCTCAAGGAATTTTTCTGTATCTATGGGTGTGATGAGCGAATTGAACACACTAGTGCTTCATAAAATGTTATATTGAAGCCGTGAAAATAAAATATTATTTTTTTTCCACGAAAATGTTGGTTAAGCTCCAAATTTCTAATTTTCACAAGGGTAACAGGAGAAAATGGACCCTACAATTTAGTTATGCAATTTATCCAGAGTATGCCCATACCTCATATGTGGTCGGAAGCTACTGTTTGGGAACATGGCAAGGAAGGGATTTGACTTTTGGAGCACAATTTTTTGCTGAAATAGATTGTGGATCCAAGTTGCATTTGAACAGCCGCTGACGTATCAAAACAGCAGAAACACCCCATATGTGACTCCATTATTCAAACTGCACCCCTGAAGGAATTTATTTAGTGGTGTAGTGAGCATTTTGAACCCAAAAAATGATTCACAGAATCTTATAACACTGGCTGTGAAAATTAAAAATATTGTTTTCTTTCGTGTTGCTTTTGTCCCCAATTTTTAATTTTCAAAAGAGACAACATAATTAGTTAAACAATTTCTTCTAAGTATGTCACTACCCCCTTTGTGGTTAGAAAGTATTTTGCACAGTGCATATCTTAGAAGAGAAGGAGTGCCATATTGAAATGCAGATTTTGCTGTAATGGTTTTGTGTGTCATGTCACATAGGCAGAGCCCCTGAGGTGCCAGAACAGCAAAACCCTTCCAAAAGTGACCCTATTTTTTAAATTACAGCCCTCGTTAAGTTCATCTAGAGGGGTAGTGCACATGTAGATAGTGCAGGAGTTTCATAGAATTTGATACCATTGGTTGGTGACAAAAAAAATTACATTTTAACCACAAGGGGAACTAGATAAAGATGACCTCATAATTTGTTACCCATTTTCTCTCAAACATGGAACTACCAATATTTGTTTGTACACTACTGTTTGGCTACACAATAAGTCTTGGAAGGGAAGGAGCACTATTTGACTTTTTGAGCAGTTTTTCCTAGAACAGTTTGCGGTCTCTATTTGCAAAGCCCCTAAGTGCCAGAACAGAAAAAATCCCCGTAAGTGATCCTATTTTGAAAATTACTCCCCTTTGGGAATTTATCTACAGGTGTAGTGACTATTTTGACTCAATATGTGTTTTCCAGAAATAATTACACAGAATTTGTTGCAGAATTAAAATCGCGAATACGCCAGTCTAGTGCACAATACATTGTGCCTAGCTTGTGCTTCTGGAGATGTGCACTTCGTTAATTGTTAAGTGGATTCTTCTCGCTACAGTAATGACATACATGTCAACACTAACTGTGGTTTAGCCAAACTGTGGGGCTCAGAAAAGTGGAGGATTTGGAAGCTCAGATTTTGTTGGTTTTCTTTTTTTCGGGGGGAAGGAGGGGACCATGATGCTTTTCCAAAGTCTTTTATGCTACCAGTGTCAAGGAAATGCCCTATATTTCCACTGACAGATGAGGAACCCGAGTGGGGGACTGCTTTTGGTGGGTTAAGTTGAAGTTTTTATTGGTATTATTTTGGGGTATGTAACATTTTGGATCACTTTTTATACGTGGTTCATATTTATCCTGTGCAATACAATAAGCACTTACCTCAGGGTTTTTAATTAAATCTCTTCAGTAAAATAAAAAGGTATACCACATAAAGGCCGTGATCCATCATTTGCATAATTTTAAGTATTTTTCTTTTTTTGTCTGGTGGTATAATTTCCGTTTTTGGTGCAAATACACACATGAGTAGCCCAGAACAGGCAAGCTAATTGTATGTGAGACATGTAATGACAGGCAAACAACTAAGTAGAGGTTGCTGTGTGCACAATAGACATAAGTGTGATTACTGACACCTGTGAGCTCTCCTCGCTAGACAAACAGGGTGGTGGATGGGCAGTACAGCAGTGGTGAAAGCTCTAGGAAAGCTAATAGAAGGGTTTGTAATGTAACACAGCTAAAAGTTGTTGTCCCTCTCCCCACACTGAATGGTGAGACCTTATCCGAAAGGTTTAGTCATCTGTGCATTACTCTCAGCACTTTCTAATCATGCAGAAGGTTAGACCATGAGATGAGAGTTGTTTGTCATACATCTCACATACTCAGAAATCTGCTCTAAGCTATAGTGGGGACATGCTTTTTTTTCTGTGTGTTGCTGTCTGCTTATGATTGGTCATTATTATACAGGAGGAATAAGTACACGCCCCCAGTAACAACTATCTGATAGCACCCATTTGGACTTTACAAAGATTAACTGATTAGGTGCCAAATACTTTGATTGCTAATATCTCTGCAATGGAGAGGTGAAAAAAAACATTTATTCCGCGTGTGTCCAGTTTAAAAATGTTGTGATCTAAGGAATTAAACTACAGCAAACTGTTTACTCAGATCCAGGCTATTTGTGCAATTTTCAATCATATAATACCCATGAGTAAATGTAGCACTAATTTGGGGGGAACGGCCTATCACTACGATGCACATATACATCACAGAGTAAAATCCTTTCATAGTAAATAAGAATATTAAATTATGTCGTGAGAAAGCAGTGACAAAATTTCTATACGCTTTGTACTGTTCCATTTGTGAAAGGTTTGTGATTTTATGTGGATGACCAGGCTGTCAAACAACAACATAACAAAAGAACTGACAAATGTAATTTTCCCAGATATACAGTAGGAACAGTTCTTTCCATGAGATCACCATCAGCACATACAGATGCTCTTACAATAGACATGCTTAATATAGACAACCCGATATAGTAAGTGCACGTGACATGATGGCTTGTGAATACAGTAGACATTGTGCGTTAATACTTACTGGAAACAGAGCTATGCTTTGCTGATCTAATTTATTGGCGGCATCATTTCAGTCACAGCTGTCAGACATTTTCTTTTTGTTTTTTTGTAGGCTCTACAGAACTTTCAGGGATGCCAAATATGTCTACATGCTCCTGGAAGTGTGTCTTGGTGGTGAGCTCTGGAGTATCCTCAGAGACACGTGAGTTGCGTGATAGAGTTAATATTGTTAAGTTGTCTATTCTTAAAGTTGATCATCTATTTCCGTAATAATTATACATTCAATAAGGAAGAAATCATTTTTCAAATCCATATTATTAATATAAATTGGACTATTACGGTAATGAATCTCAAATTATTATAATTATCAAATTACAAAATTATCTGATTTTGTCATAATGAGAGCAATTCCAGTCATCCAGAAAACCCAAGCTCTTGTGGCACCCATGGCAAAATGCCAGACTGTACAAGTAGTATACAATGACCAGATAACAGGGTCAATCGATTTGCATGACCTGGTCCATCAGCAACATTGGTATCTGTGGAAGAAAAAACTGTAGCCAACCGCAGCTCTTCTTATGATTAGTCAGCCTTGCACAACGTCATCATAGCGGCATGGTGCACATATGATGTTGAGCCAGGCTGGCTAATCAAAGGAAGAGGATGCTGGAAAAAAAGCAGGCGATTTGCAGGGCTCCCGTCCAATGGCCACAGATTACTGATGTGGGCACTGGACTATGTCCTGCGAATAATTTTGCTCTAACTCTACGAGGAAATAATACCACTTCATATATTCGTCAAGATATAATATTACCAGATATGATGACCATACCTGTCTGTATTCATGTTTGTGCCAGCCAGCTTAACCACATAATATTACCATTGATTGAAGAGAGAACATAGACAGAAAAAAGGTATATAATAGTAATTCCATGGTAAAGTGTCAGCCACAAAATAGGTGTAAGCGTAATAGTATTGTATTTGCCCCACAAAAGTTCAAGAATTACATTAGGTAGATGCTTTATACTTGGTCTGAAAGGTTCATATCTTGTGGGGGAAGTAGGTGGAGGGGGGTTTCATTATGATATTTTATTTTAAACTGTTCACAAAGGATTAAAGTAACCCTTCCTAACTCAAACATTTGAAATCAGTATGTATTACACAAGGCATTGACGTTAAACAGTGACAATTGCATCTGATCGTCTTCAAAGGACCTTTTAACTCTATAGTTCCTCTAGTCTTTGCAATTTTTCTTAGTTACCTCTCAGTGGAAACTGATGCAATACAATTTTTTTCTTTTAAGAAATAACTGAGTTATAAGTAACATGAATAGCCAAAAAGGCTATTAGGACTTCAACTAGAAAATAAAATCTATTACTGTAAAAATATATATAGGGACAATATTTTCTCTATGGTACGGAAGGTTTACTATCCAAAGACAAAACATACTAAATGTAATACTACAGCACAATAGAAGCTGACATTTTACTTAAAGAGGACTTATCCATCATGAAAAAAATCAAAACTGACATAAAATGAAATGTCAACATTATTTTTTATAAATATACGTGATTATCAAATCAGATGATTTCCCCCAATATTATAGGGACTCAGGTTTTACTATTGCTCTACCAGAAAAAAGGAGATTTTATACAGCATCTGAATGGTAAAGTAGAGCCTAGTGCTAAGGTCTGGCAGTATTTCGCAAGTTTTACCAATCTGACAACTACCTGGTCCATAAATTATAAGAGGAGAATAAATTCACCTAGTTTTATCATAAGGTCACCAATAGTAACTCAGCAAAATGCAAATCAGGCAAAAGTTTTCATCACCATTAACCTAAACTTCACCTCAAACTGAATATTGTTCTTTACAAGCTTGTGTATAATGTACCCTTCATAAAAGACCAAGATACAGCTGCTTCTAGGTCATAGCTTCTTGTAAAGTGTTAATTAGAGATGAGCGGTGTTCGACTAGAACTGTTCGCCAATCTCAAATTTGAGCTGTTTTGGGCGGTGTTCGAGTTGTTCGACGAACCCGAACGATTTGCAAAAAATTCGGCTGTTCGAGGTTATGTTCGATAACTGTTCGTGCACCAAAGCGTGTCCTGCATGTCTGGCGCTATTTAGAGCACCAATCATGCAGGGATTGTCTGCCACTCACTGTAATGCCACAGCCATGGTGGTTGTGGCATTACAGTGATTGCCCAAATCGATGGGAACAGTGCTCACAGTGAAACATGAAAAGCCGGCAATTCAGCAGCGGCATACACCGGTACCCGACAATTTAGAACCGAAAGAATAGAGCTTCACACATAGATTAGATAGATAGAAACATGTCAGTCACACATATAAGAAGCACAGTGACAGTGTTGCTTACTGTACTTGTCATTTAGTGTAAAGGATTTATCAAAAAAAATATTAGTGTTTTCAAGCACCGTCTCTTTAAAAAAGCCGGCCGGCAATTCAGCATCTGTACCCGACAATTTAGAATAGAAGGAATAGAGAATCACACATAGATTAGATAGATAGAAACATGTCAGTCACATATATATGAAGTACAGTGACAGTGTTGCTTACTGTACTTGTCATTTAGTGTAAAGGATTTATTAAAAAATATAATAGTGTTTTCATGCACTGTCTCTTTAAAAAAGCCGGCTGGCAATTCAGCATCTGTACCCGACAATTTAGAATAGAAGGAATAGAGAATCACACATAGATTAGATAGATAGAAACATGTCAGTCACATATATATGAAGTACAGTGACAGTGTTGCTTACTGTACTTGTCATTTAGTGTAAAGGATTTATTAAAAAATATAATAGTGTTTTCGTGCACCGTCTCTTTAAAAAAGCCGGCCGGCAATTCAGCATCTGTACCCGACAATTTATAACAGACAGAATAGAGCTTCACACATAGATTAGATAGATAGAAACATGTCAGTCACATATATATGAAGTACTGTGACAGTGTTGCTTACTGTACTTGTCATTTACTGCAAAGGATTTATTAAAAAAAAAAATAGTGTTTTCATGCACCGTTTCTTTAAAAAAGCCGGCCGGCAATTCAGCATCTGTACCCGACAATTTATAACAGACAGAATAGAGCTTCACACATAGATTAGATAGATAGAAACATGTCAGTCACATATATAATAAGTACAGTGACAGTGTTGGTTACTGTACTTGTCATTTAGTATTAAAATAAAGGATTTATTATTAAAAAAAATTGGCGTGGGGTTCCCCGTAATTTTAGTCTCTAGCGGAGGTTAAGCAGACAGCTGGGGCAGATGTTTGAAGCCTGGGAAGGGGGTAATACCCACGGAGCTTCCCAGGCTACTAATATCAGCCCCCAGCTGAATACCTAGCCTTTACTAGCTATTAAAATGGAGGACCCCCCCCAAAAAAATGACGTGGGGTCCCCCCTAATTTAATAGCTAGCAAAGGCTAGGCAGACAGCTGGGGGCTGATATTAATAGCCCAGGAAGGGAGCCATGAATATTGGCCCCCTCCCAGGCTAGAAACACCAGCCGTCAGCCGCCCCAGAAATGGCGCATCCATAGGATGCGCCAATTCTGGCACTTAGCCTCGCTCTTCCACGCTGCCCTGGTGCGGTGGCAGGGGGTAATAGGGTTGGGGTTGATGTCAGCTTATAATGCCAGCTGACATCAAGCCCAGGTTAGTAATGGAGAGGCGTCTATAAGACACCCCCATTACTAACCCCATAGTCAAAGTTAAAAGAATACACAAACACCCAGAATAAAGTCCTTTAATTGAAATAAAGACACATTCCTTTATTGTTCTAAATTAAACCATACTTACCGTCACGCCCATTCCAGCTGAAGCCAACGATCTCCTGCAATAAAAGAAAAATAATAAAGCAACCTCATCCTTACCTTTCCATGGTTCCCACGACAGCTTCAGCTCTGCTACATCGAGATAACAGGCTGGACCGCAGCAGAACGCTGGCATCCAGCCTGTCATCCCGCAGACACTGAGAAGCGCAGGCATGCTTGCGCTCTGCAGTGTCTGGCTGTGACGGCATAAAGATGAGACGAGTTGATGTCCAATGAACTCGGCGCACCTCATGCACGTCACTGACAGCGTGGGAGAATTCTCACGCTGTAGCGCTGAGTGCAGGAGAATTTTCCCACGCTGTCAGTGACGTGCATGAGGTGAGCTGAGATCATTGGACATGAATGAGCTCACCTCATGCACGTCACTGACAGCGTGGGAAAATTCTCCTGCACTCAGCGCTTCAGCGTGAGAATTTTCCCACGCTGTCAGTGACGTGCATGAGGTGAGCTCATTCATGTCCAATGAACTCAGCTGACCTCATGTACGTCACTGACAGCGTGGGAGAATTTTCACGCTGAAGTGCTGAGTGCAGGAGAATTCTCCCACGCTGTCAGTGACGTGCATGAGGTGCGCCGAGTTCATTGGACATGACCTCGGCTCATCTGGATGCCGTCACAGTCAGACACTGAGGAGCGCAAGCATGCCTGCGCTTCTGAGTGTCCGCGGGATGACAGGCTGGATGGCAGCTTTCTGCTGCGGTCCAGCCTGTCATCTCGATGTAGCAGAGCTGAAGCTGTCGTGGGAACCATGGAAAGGTAAGGATGAGGTTGCTTAATTATTTTACTTTTATTGCAGAAGACATTGGCTTCAGCTGGAATGGGCGTGATGGTAAGTATGGTTTAATTTAGAACAATAAAGAATTGTGTGTTTATTTCAATTAAAGGACTTTATTCTGGGTGTTGTGTTTTTTTAAATACTTTACTAGAAATTCATGGTGGTCATGTCTAATATTGGCGTGACCCCATGAATTTCGGGCTTAGGGCCAGCTGATAATGCCAAGCTGGCCTTAACCCCTTTATTACCCAGTGAGCCACCGCACCAGGGCCCTGGATGAGTTGGGTACAGCGCCAGAAGATGGCGCTTCTATGAACGCGCCATTTTCTGGGGCGGCTGCGGACTGTAATTTGCAGCGGGTGGGGCCCAGAAAGCTTGGGCTCCCTGCGCTGCGGATTCCAGCTCCCAGCTGCCTAGTTGTACCTGGCTGGGCACAAAAATAGAGCGAAGCCCCACGCATTTTTTTTTTAAATTATTTCATGAAATTCATGGAATAATTAAGAAAAAAAGGGCTTCCCTATATTGTTGTGTCCAACCAGGTACAAATAGGCAGCTGGTGGTTGGGGGCAGCCCGTCCCTGCCTGCTGTACCTGGCTGGACACAAATATAGTGCGAAGCCCCACGTCAAATTTTTTTAAATTACTTCATGAAATAATTTTTTTAAAAAAGGGCTTCCCTATATTGTTGTGTCTGGCCAGGTACAAATAGGCAGCTGGTGGTTGGGGGCAGCCCGTTCCTGCCTGCTGTACCTGACTGGACACAAATATAGGGCGAAGCCCCACGTCAATTTTTTTTAAATTATTTCAGGAAATTCATGAAATAATGAAAAAAAAATTGATGTGGGGCTTCGCCCTATATTTGTGTCCAGTCAGGTACAGCAGGCAGGAACGGGCTGCTCCCAACCACCAGCTGCCTATTTGTACCTAGCCGGACACAACAATATAGGGAAGCCCTTTTTTTCTTAATTATTCCATGAATTTCATGAATTTAAAAAAAAAATACGTGGAGCTTCGCCCTATTTTTGTGTCCAGCCAGGTACAACTAGGCAGCTGGGGGCTGGAATCTGCAGCGCAGGGAGGCCCAAGCTTTCTGGGCCCCACCCGCTGCAAATTGCAGTCCGCAGCCGCCCCGGAAAATGGCGCGTTCATAGAAGCGCCATCTTCTGGCGCTGTACCCAACTCATCCAGGGCCCTGGTGCGGTGGCTCACTGGGTAATAAAGGGGTTAAGGCCAGCTTGGCATTATCAGCTGGCCCTAAGCCCGAAATTCATGGGGTCACGCCAATATTAGACATGACCACCATGAATTTCTAGTAAAGTATTTAAAAAAAACACAAACATCCAGAAAAAAGTCCTTTAATTGAAATAAACACACAATTCTTTATTGTTCTAAATTAAACCATACTTACCGCCACGCCCATTCCAGCTGAAGCCAATGATCTCCTGCAATAAAAGTAAAATAATAAAGCAACATCATCCTTACCTTTCCATGGCTCCCACGACAGCTTCAGCTCTGCTACATCGAGATGACAGGCTGGACCGCAGCAGAACGCTGCCTTCCAGCCTGTCATCCCGCAGACACTGAGAAGCGCAGGCATGCTTGCGCTACTCAGTGTCTGGCTGTGACGGCATCCAGATGAGCCGAGGTCATGTCCAATGAACTCAGCTCACCTCATGCACGTCACTGACAGCGTGTGAAAATTCTCACGCTGAAGCGCTGAGTGCAGGAGAATTTTCCCACGCTGTCAGTGACGTACATGAGGTGAGCCGAGTTCATTGTCGGCTCATCTGGATGCCGTCACAGTCAGACACTGAGGAGCGCAAGCATGCCTGCGCTTCTCAGTGTCTGCGGGATGACAGGCTGGATGGCAGCGTTCTGCTGCGGTCCAGCCTGTCATCTCGATGTAGCAGAGCTGAAGCTGTCCTGGGAACCATGGAAAGGTAAGGATGAGGTTGCTTTATTATTTTTCTTTTTTTGCTGGAGATCGTTGGCTTCAGCTGGAATCGATGTGACGGTAAGTATGGTTTAATTTAGAACAATAAAAATTGTGTCTTTATTTCAATTAAAGGACTTTATTCTGGGTGTTTGTGTTTTTTTTTTAACTTTGACTATGGGGTTAGTAATGGGGGTGTCTTATAGACGCCTCTCCATTACTAACCTGGGCTTGATGTCAGCTGGCATTATAAGCTGACATCAACCCCAACCCTATTACCCCCTGCCACCGCACCAGGGCAGCGTGGAAGAGCGAGGCTAAGTGCCAGAATTGGCGCATCCTATGGATGCGCCATTTCTGGGGCGGCTGACGGCTGGTGTTTCTAGCCTGGGAGGGGGCCAATATTCATTGGCTCCCTTCCTGGGCTATTAATATCAGCCCCCAGCTGTCTGCCTAGCCTTTGCTAGCTATTAAATTAGGGGGGACCCCACGTCATTTTTTTTGGGGGGGGGTCCTCCATTTTAATAGCTAGTAAAGGCTAGGTATTCAGCTGGGGGCTGATATTAGTAGCCTGGGAAGCTCCATGGGTATTACCCCCTTCCCAGGCTTCAAACATCTGCCCCAGCTGTCTGCTTAACCTCCGCTAGAGACTAAAATTACGGGGAACCCCACGCCAATTTTTTTTAATAATAAATCCTTTATTTTAATACTAAATGACAAGTACAGTAACCAACACTGTCACTGTACTTATTATATATGTGACTGACATGTTTCTATCTATCTAATCTATGTGTGAAGCTCTATTCTGTCTGTTATAAATTGTCGGGTACCGATGCTGAATTGCCGGCCGGCTTTTTTAAAGAGACGGTGCACGAAAACACTATTATATTTTTTAATAAATCCTTTACACTAAATGACAAGTACAGTAAGCAACACTGTCACTGTACTTCGTATATATGTGGCTGACATGTTTCTATCTATCTAATCTATGTGTGATTCTCTATTCCTTCTATTCTACATTGTCGGGTACAGATGCTGAATTGCCAGCCGGCTTTTTTAAAGAGACGGTGCATGAAAACACTATTATTTTTTTTAATAAATCCTTTGCAGTAAATGACAAGTACAGTAAGCAACACTGTCACAGTACTTCATATATATGTGACTGACATGTTTCTATCTATCTAATCTATGTGTGAAGCTCTATTCTGTCTGTTATAAATTATCGGGTACAGATGCTGAATTGCCGGCCGGCTTTTTTAAAGAGACGGTGCACGAAAACACTATTATATTTTTTAATAAATCCTTTACACTAAATGACAAGTACAGTAAGCAACACTGTCACTGTACTTCATATATATGTGACTGACATGTTTCTATCTATCTAATCTATGTGTGATGCTCTATTCCTTCATGTCTAAATTGTCGGTTACCGGTGTATGCCGCTGCTGAATTGCCGGCCGGCTTTTTTAAAGAAAGCGTCTTCTGAGCAGTTTGTCAGCTTTTGGACAACTTTGAAGGTGTTTTCTATGTGTTCCTATGTGTTTTTGTTTGCCTGCCATTGGTTTTAACGGTGTTCGACGGTGTTCTAAGGTGTTCGACGAACAGTTCGACGAACAGTTCCTCGAACATCCCGGTGTTCGACGAACCGAACCGAACCCGAACACTACGGGGGTGGCTCAACACTAGTGTTAATATGCAAAAGAAGGAATCGACTGCCTGTATAGAGTAAATCTGAGTCTTTCGCTACATGCTGTACACAGGTAGACCGCACACTAATAAGAAGCTGTAACAGGATTGCAGTTGCTGTTTCTAGCCTTCTCCTCTACCTCCTTCTGCTCTATAATACACAGGAATTCATCTACATCCAGTACAAAAATAATAGTATCTTTCCTCTGCTTCCATGCAGTCTCCTCCAACACAGTGGTATCTTCCAACTGAGAAGCAGGAAGTCTAAGTGCCCACGATGCAGAAATGCTGCATATTTTTTCCGCTTCTCCCTGGCAGGAAAAACGCATGCGGATTTTACATGTGTTTTTCCTGCCAGGTAGAAGCGTTTGTCAAGCGTCTTTGCATGCATTTCCGCATGCGGGTTATCAAGCGCTTTTCCAAGCGATTTTAGCATCACTTGGAAAGTGCTTGACAACTTGGTCACACTATATAAATCCATGCAAACAGCATGGATTTATATAGTGTGACCAAGTAATAGTTAAAAAAAAGAATAAAAATGGTAAAAAATTAAAAATAAAGATTATACTTACCTTCTGATGGCCCCCAGTCTCCTTCTCCGATGCGTCCGGTCTCCCCGGTGTCTCGCAGTTGTGTTAAAGGACCTGCCATGATGTCATTTAGTCATGTGACAGGTCACGCGACAGCCAACGTCAGCGGTCGCGTGACCTGTCACATGACTAAATAACATCATGGAAGGTCTTTTCACACCACCGGGAGCTGCCCAACACACCGGACGCATCGCTGAGGAGGCCAGGGGCCATCGGAAGGTAAGTATAATCTTTATTTTTTATTTTAAATTCTTTTTTTTTTTTACAGGTACCATGGTACCTGGGTCTGGATGAGAGTCTCCTCTTCTCCTAACCTGGGTACCATCTGCACATTGAATCGCTTCATATCCGCATGTGCACATGTAGTGATGCGGATCTGAAGCGTTTCAATGCAAGTCAATGGCGGCAATTACGCTGCGTGTCCGCAAAATTAATGGACATGCTGCGTATTTTTCCACAATGATAATCCGCAGCGGAAATTTCCGCAGCATGTGCACAGCACATGCGGATTATCATTGGGACCATGCGGCACGTATTACCAAGAGTTTTTTAAGCGTTTTCGCTGCTGAAATTCCGTGGCAAAAACGCTTGAAAAATGCATAGTGGGCACATTTGTCAAATAGTGAGACAGCAGAGAGCCCTGACTTCAGCCTCTCTTTTCTACAGGGTGGCAACTTTATCACTGAATTTGAAAGGAATGTTTAAGTTTAAGCATTTAACATCTTGAAGTTTTCCAGGTTCACTTTGAGATCAAGTGAGTCTAAGGCCCCATGCACATACTGTATGAGAATACATCTTAATATACCTCAATACAACTTAATACATCTGCAGAAAAGTACAGACATTTACCTAAATGAATGTGGTGACAAAATAGAAAAGGTATGGGAAGATGAAATTTTGCTTATTTAATCACCTTTCTGCGCCTAATAAGATCGTGTATTGACTTCACAATGTGGACGACCAACATTAGGGAAAAGCATGTAGGTATCTGAAAATCCTACTGATCTGAGAACCTACAACATGGACTTTGTGTGGATTATATTGGCCTGCTTCTTCTCATAGAATTTGCTCTGCAGTTATTGTTTTAACAGGTGATATCAATTTACTGAACACAGATGAGATGCTTAACTTATAACTACATGTCCATATTTGTTCCAGGAAGGTAACAAAATTGATCAAATTACCACAAGATTTAACATCACAACATTGACTAGGATACAAAAAACACTTAAAAACTACACACCTAATGCAAAGCCAAGATGAAGTTTACCTAAATAGGATATGTATATAAAACAATATAAGGATGAAAATAAACATATGTATATGACAGTATTATATCGTAAGGAGATTGTAAAGAAGAATAAATAAGTTTCATATTAGGAAGAGAATAGTTGAAGATACATATCTCCTTTACTTCACCTTTATCATTGCTGTCCAGTAATGTTGATAAGAATTGGAAAGGACTCTACACCAACAGGTATCCTAACAAAAATCAAACTTTTTTTTATCCTTCTTTGAAATCTTATTATGATGTGATATTGTCATATACATATGTTCCTTTTCTTTACTCGTCTACATTGGAATACGCACGTTCACATATGCTTTCCTATTTAGGTAAACATGTCTTTCTACCAATATCTTCAGTTGTTTCTTTGCTATATGTGTGGCCGTGTTCACACATAGAGTTAATGCTGCATTTTTTTCTGCTGTATTCTAGCCTCATATCCTTCTGCAGGTGACTGCACCAAAATACGTAATAACAATATTCTCTGATTATTGCATTTTGACACATTTTTAATAGGTTTTTCCCCTTTATTTGATTCACTTTTGCCTTGATTCTGTACTTAACCACTTCGCGCCAGAGCCTGTTTTTGCCTTCGTGACCGGGCCAATTTTTTCAATTCTGACCACTGTCACTTTATGAAGTAATTACTCTGGAACACTTCAACGGATCCCCCTGATTCTGAGATTGTTTTTTCGTGACATATTGTACTTCACGATAGTGGTAAAATTTCTTCAATATCACTTGCGTTTATTTGTGAAAAAATCAGAAATTTGGCAAAAATTTTGAAAATTTGGCAATTTTCAAACTTTGAATTTTCATGCCCTTAAATCAGAGAGATATGTCACACAAAATAGTTAATAAATAACATTTCCCACATGTCTACTTTACATCAGCACAATTTTGGAACCAACATTTTTTTTTGTTAGGAAGCTATAAGGGTTAAAAGTTGACCAGCGATTTTTCATTTTTCCAACAAATTTTACAAAAACATTTTTTTAGGGACCACATCTTATTTGAAGTGACTTTGAGGGGCCTTTATGACAGAAAATACCCAAAAGTGACACCATTCTAAAAACTGCACCCCTCAAGGTGCTCAAAACCACATTCAAGAAGTTTATTAACCCTTCAGGTGTTTCACGGGAATTTTTGGAATGTAGAAGAAAACAATGAACATTTAACTTTTTTTCACAAAAATGTTACTTTAGACCCAATTTTCTTATTTTCACAAGGGTAACAGGAAAAAATGGAATACACAATTTGTAGTGCAATTTCTCATGAGCACGCCGATATCCCATATGTGAGGGAAAACCACTGTTTGGGCACACTGCAGGGTTCGGAAGGTAAGGAGCGCCATTAGACTTTTTGAATGTAAAATTTGTTTGAATAATTAGCAGACGCCATGTTGCGTTTGGAGAGCCCCTGATGTGCCTAAACAGTGGAAACCCCCCACAAGTGACACCATTTTGGAAACTAGACCCCTTAGGGAACTTATCTAGATGTGTGGTGAGCACCTTGAACCCCAAGGTGCTTCATAGAAGTTTATAATATTGAGCTGTAAAAATAAAATTTTCACATTTTTCCCACAAAAACGTTTTTCATCCCTTAATTTTGCATTATCATAAGGGTAATAGAATAAATTGCACCATGAAATTTGTTGTGCAATTTCTCCTGAACACGCCGATACCCCATATGTGGAGGCAAACCACTGTTTGGGCGCACGGCAGGGTTTGAAAGGGAAGGAACGCCATTTGACTTTTTGAATGTAAAATTTGTTTGAATAATTAGCAGACGCCATGTCGCATTTGGGGAGCCCCTAAGGTGCCTAAACAGTGGAAACCCCCCACAAGTGACACCATTTTGTAAACTAGACTCCTTAGGGAACTTATCTAGATGTGTGCTGAGCACCTTGCACCCCCAGGTGCTTCACAGAAGTATATAATATTGAGCCGTAAAAATAAAATTTTCACATTTTTCCCACAAAAAATGTTTTTCATCCCCTAATTTTGCATTATCATAAGGATAACAGGAGAAATTTCACCATGAAATTTGTTGTGCAATTTCTCCTGAGTACGCCGAGTGGAAAACCACTGCTTTGGTGTATGGCAGGGTTCGGAAGAGAAAGGAGCGCTATGTTGGCTGGGATAGGTTGCAGACACCATGTCACATTTGAAGAGTTGCTGACATGCCAAAACAGCAGAAACCCCCACAAGTGACCCCATTTTGTAAACTACACCTCTAAAGGAATTCATCTAGGGAAGTAGTGATTTTTTTAATTTACCCCATGGGGCAGTGAAGAAAACATAATTGTATTTTTACCACAAAAAAATGTTTTACCCTCAGATTTTACATTTTCACACAGGGCAATGGGTAAAAATGGTGCCGAAATGTGTCACACAATTTCTTCTAAAAGTGGCAATACCCCATATGTGGCTGTATCGTACCTCTTAGCCATACGGCAAGATCTGGGAGGGACGGAGCGCTATTTGACAATTGGAGAACAAATTATTGTAGAATAGGCATTTGGATTTGGGAGCACAAAATTTTCTGAATTTCTTTTGGGGGGCAAGGGCCATTTCGCTTTTCCAGAGCCTTTTTGCTACCAGTAACTTGGAATATTTTTAACAGATGACGGACCTGAGTGGGGACTAGCTTTTTTTGAGGACTGAGTTGAAGCTTTTATTGGGAACATTTTACGTAACATTTATCCGGCGCTCTAAGCTGAGCACTTACATCAGGGTTTCCATCTAAATTTCCAAGTGATGTAATTCATATGAAACCCCTGCGGGATCCATTCACTGTAATGAGGCAGCAGAGTTACTCTGGACTCCGTCTGGCCTCTATTTAGCGGTGTCCTTTAGAAGTGCACAAAACTGTGGCCAACCGCACTTTTATGCACGCCTAAAAAAAACTGACACTGTGGGATCACAGGCCAGATGGCATCCACAGTGGCCTATATCTGCCTCATTACAGGGAATTTTCCGTCATGGGTTCCGTCTGAATCACGTATTTCAGAGATTTACACGGAAACTCTGGTGTAAGTCCTCAGCGCAAAGCGCAGGATAAATGTGAGCGGAGCCTTACTGCGATCTTTGGGAGACATAATAAACAAATCAGTAGCAGGTGAAGAATTGGTTTTATTTATTTTTACGCAGTTCCTCGTGCGGTATAAGTGATGAGATTACTTTATTCTTCGGGTCGGTGCGATTACAGAGATACCAGATTTATATTGGGTTTTTATGATTGACAGCTGTCACACTAAGCTTTTTTTTGCAAAATCTAGTTTTTGCATCGCCATATTTTGAGAGCTATAATTTTACCATATTTTGGCCGACAGAGTCATGTGATGGCTTGTTTTTTGCGGGACGAGTTGACATTTTTATTGGTACCATTTTTGGGTACGTGACATTTTTTGATCGCTTTCTATTCCATTTTTTGGGAGGTAAAATTAACAAAAACCAACAATTCAGGAATTTTTTATGCCGTTCTGCGTGTGGTAAAAGTGATAAGGCAGCATTATTCTTCGGGTCAGTACGTTTACAGCGATACTACACTTACTGTATTTTTTTTATGTTTTGGCGCTTTTACACAATAAAACAATTTTATAGAAAAAATATTTTTTTTGCATCGCTTTATTCTGAGTGCTATAACTTTTTTATTTTTCGGCTGATAGAGCTGTATGGCGGCTTTTTTTTTTTGCGGAACAAGATGACGTTTTCAGCAGTACAATTTTTATTTCCATTTTGCTTTTTGATCGCATTTTTTTCCACTTTTTGTTTGGCGATATGATGAAAAAGCATAGTTTTTTGCTCCGTTTTTTATTTATTTTTATTACGGTGTGCACAGAAGGAGTTAATTAGTGTGACAGTTTTATAGATCGGGTTGTTTCGGACGCGGCGATACCAAATATGTGTACTTTTTTTGTTTTTGCATAAATATACCGATTTATTGGTTTAATATTTTATTTATTTATTTTATGATTTTTTTTAACAGTTTGAAAACATTTTTTTTTACATTTTTACTTAGTCCCTGTATGGGACATTAATTTTTATTTTTCTAATCACTGATGTCATGCAATGTAATAGACATGTATTACATTACATGACATCTTTGCTGACTGTTTCACAGTCAGTGTCTCCTGCTAGGCTTCAGCTGCAGGCTGAGCCTAGCAGGACACCGTATATGGCAGATCTGGAGGCGGTTATGTGACCTCCAGCTGCCATAACAACGGCAGGTCCTGGAAGATATCAGGGGGCCGTCAGAGAGGTAAGTTGACGACCCCCTCTCCTCTCACTATCTTCTATATGCGGCGATCACTATAGATCGCGGCATATAGAAGATAGCAAAGGGTTAACATCATTGGGACCTGATCCAATCAGGTCCCGATGATGTCCCCTATCAGAGCTATCACTCTGCACCGGAACCACAGCGCTTGCAGGACTCTGGGGGTCCTGAGTGCTGCGGGACCACCCACCGTTTTTAAACGGCGCTGCACAGAGCCCAGGCAGCGCCGACGTTTATGTACAGTGGGCGGTCCTGAACCGGTTAAAAATGCAACTGTGTTTTTTACATGCATGTTTTCAAACTCTGCTTAGAAGGCTAAAGGAAAAACTCACCAAAAAATGTACAGTTCAACAGCGAATGCACAATGGGTAGACATTTTCATGAAATCATATCCACTTTGCTTGGACAGTTAAACACAGTTAAAAATAATGCAGTATTTATGCTATGTGTGAACATGGCCTATATCTTTTAATCTTGGTCAATGTTGTGTTATAACTTATAATCTGTGATGATGGGTTATTAAAGACTTTTTTGGAGTGCATTATGTTATACGTATAGTCTATGTTTAGTACTGTAAATGGAGAATAAGTTTCAAATGTAAAAACGTAACTCTCACCCGCTATACCAAAACACCACGTCAATTTACATTATGACATTGTGCACAGAGCTCTGCTAAATATCGAAGGTTCACGCCAAGTATTTCACTATTTAGAGAGTGCGAAGCCGATAGATACAACATACATCATACTAATACTAACAGTTCATGAAGTACAGATTCAGACAGATATGAAAAGATTGAGACACCAAGATAAATATTGTACCCAAGGCGAGAACACTGATTATTCTGTTATTTTAATGTATACATTTTGCAATAAATATACTAATTGGATGTGTATCACCATGGATCCCTGGCCAATTGTCTTAGTTACCTTGCTCTTATACCAGCTCTCATCAAAGACTTTTAGATAAGACAAGGGCTTTGTGTTTACTATCTGTATTAATAATCATCTCAGATGCTCCACTCTAAAATGTATTAATTGTATTTTTTTTTCTACTTTCTGAAACTCAGGGGCTCTTTTGAGGAAGGGATTGCCCGATTCTGCATTGGATGTGTTCTTGAAGCTTTTGACTACCTGCACAATCGAGGAATAGTCTACCGAGACCTCAAACCAGAGAATCTTCTTCTTGATTCTGAGGGATATATAAAGATGGTTAGTAGGAGAATGAGGAATGAAAGTGGCCTGAAAATTATAAGCCAAAGGAAAACCCGAAAAAAGGAGGATGCGAAAAATGCTCAAAATTTTGTAAACTTGCCATGCATGATCATATTGTACAGCTTTATTCAGAGGTCAAATTTTCACATGCAATCGATATCTGTGGTTTTCATGAATAGCACTTGTACCTGTGATAGTCTATGGGGCAATTCTCATATCTGTGATTTTTCATGGACCAAGCAATCCATGGAAAGTCGGGCTGACATGTTCGATTTTTATCCGAGGGTCAGATCCAAATTGCAATGCAAGTCTATGGGTCCATGGAAAAAAATTTTCACACTCAGATAACATTCGAGTGTGGTCCGATATTCACAGTCATAAAGGAAAAGGTGGAGAAACTTTTTTTTTCTCCACATACGAGAAAAACTGATGACACTTAGACAACACTCTAATCAAACTCTGGTCAAGCTCTGATCAAAGTCTGATCAAAATAATCAGTTTGTTTTTCTCATACTCGAGAAAAACAGACATTTGAATGAGGCCTTAAAGAAATCAGTAACAAAAAAACAGTCATAGATGTGCATCTGTGTTTTAGTAAAAGAGAAATATTCCCTATTAACAAACTGATGACTAATTACTTGTCCATTATATTAACTTGTTTTTCTTGTTCTTTAGGTAGATTTTGGGTTTGCAAAAAAGATTGGACCAGGAAAAAAGACATGGACATTTTGTGGAACTCCTGAGTATGTGGCCCCAGAGATAATCATGAACAGAGGACATGACTTTGGAGCAGATTACTGGTCTCTTGGTATACTCATCTATGAACTCTTAACTGGAAGGTGAGTAATTATTTTGTACAGAATACAGAATTTTGGATTGGACTTGTCAATGTATTGGACATTTGCAGTACTGTGCAAAAGTATTAACAAAGTGTGGAAATACTGCTGCAAAGTAAGAATGCTTTAAAAAATAAAAGTACTAATGATATATTTTTATCATTTGACAAAATGCAAAGTCAATGAATGAAAGAGCAGTTTTCTTGAAATGCGGCAGTCTAAACTGATTCAAGTATTTGGTGTGACCACCCTTTGCATTCAAAACAGTTTCAATTCTACTAGGTACACTTGGACAAAGTCAGAGACTTTCTAAGATTATAGTCAACTGAATGAGTAACCTATCATGCCAAAAAGGTTCTAATGATAATCATTTTTACAGGTAGGTAAAAACACAGTCATTAACTGAAACAGTTGTGTAGGACACTTACAACTGAGTGAGTAACAGCCAAAATCTGTTACAAAGTTGAGGTTATTGAAGACAGTCTCATGTCACAAATCATACAACATGGCAAGACTAAGCACAGCAGGAAGATATAAGGTAGTTATACTGCATCAACAAAGTCTCTCCCAAGAAAAGATGTCAAAGTAGCAGTTGAGATTTCAAGATGTGATGATGGATTTTGTTTGAAGAAACACCAAGAAATGGCCAACATCATATCGTAGACTCAGTGCTTAGCCAATAAAACTTAATGCAGAAGATCAAAACACATCATGTTTACTTTCCTTCAAAATTGGAAGATATACAATATTGCCATCAGCACAGAACTGGCAGCAACCAGTGCCACCCAGCTGTACCCATTTAATGTTTGAAGAACATACCTTCAACATAGCAACAAGGCCAAGTGACATCTCAACTTTGCACGAAAACATAGGGACTGGGATGCAGAAAAATTGCAACAGGTGATCTGAGTCAAAATGTGAAATATTTGGCTGTAACAGAAGGCACTTTATTCTGCGAAGGCCTGGAGAGTGGTACAATAATTAGCGTCTGCAGGCAAAAGTAAAGCATGGTGGAGGTTCCTCGCAAATTTGGGCCTGCATTTTAACAAATGTAGTTGGGGATTTGGTCAGGATTAATGGTGTCCTCAGAGCTGAGATAAAGAGGCAAATACTTATCCATCATTCAATATCATCAGGGAGGCATCTGATTAGCTCCAAATGTATTCTGCAGCAGGACAACATCCCCTAACATACAGCCAATGTCATTAAGAATTATCTTCTGTGTAAAGAAAAACAAGAAGTCCAGGAAGTGAAGATTGTAACGGGTCTGAGAGGTGGAACCTCTGAGCAACTATACAAAGGGGCAGTCCTTGTAAGGAAGCGGGTGGCTCCCAGGGAAGGCGGGCAGGTAGTCACGGCAAGTGACAGGGACAGTCTCTGGGTAGAAGGGCAGGAAGTCATGGCAAGTGACGGGGACAGTCTCTTGACAGGCGGATGGTCACGGCAAGTGACAGAAGGGTAAGAGTCTCTAGACGGGCAGGTGGTCACGGCAAGTGACAGCAGGGAAAGAGTCTCTAGATGGGCAGGTGGTCACGGCAAGTGACAGCAGGGAAAGAGTCTCTAGATAGGCTAGCAGGCAGGTAGCAGGTGAGCGCTCCCAGGTGAGCGGGCAAGAGTCTCTGGACAGGCAGGTGGTCACGGCAAGTGACGGCAGAGCCTCCAGGTAGGCTAGCAGGCAGGTAGCAGGTGAGCGCTCCCAGGTGAGCGGGCAAGAGTCTCTGGACAGGCAGGTGGTCACGGCAAGTGACGGCAGAGCCTCCAGGTAGGCTAGCAGGCAGGTAGCAGGTGAGCGCTCCCAGGTG
The DNA here is from genome assembly GCF_046119375.1 of Phyllobates terribilis. Classification (NCBI taxonomy): domain Eukaryota; kingdom Metazoa; phylum Chordata; class Amphibia; order Anura; family Dendrobatidae; genus Phyllobates; species Phyllobates terribilis. Next base: position 542,624,624 of record NW_027362765.1, on the reverse strand, counting down.
AGCGGGCAAGAGTCTCTGGACAGGCAGGTGGTCACAGCAAGTGACGGCTAAGCCTCCAGGTAGGCCAGCAGGTAGGTAGCAGGTAAGCGCTCCCAGGTGAGCGAGTAAGAGTCTCTGGACAGGCAGGCAGGTATCAGGCAGGTATCTGGCAGGTACTTCCTGGTCCGCAGGCGGACTGATCCATAGACAGACTGGCAGGTGCTGGTAGGCAGACTGTCGGACCACAGGATAGCAAGCAGGTAAGCAGATATCAGGCAGGTATCAGGCAGGTATCAAGCAGGAATGTGGCAGGTGACTGGCAGGTAACTGGTAACGGGACCTGAGGGCTGAAGCTGAGTTGAAAGGCTTTGCGATAACATTGCTCGGGCACCTCCATTTTGGAGGAGGTGCCTTATATATGGTGGCCGGGGACTCCTTAGGACGGCGCGCGCGGCCCCTTTAAGATAGAGGGAGCGCGCACGCACGCGCCCTAAGCACAGTGACTGGGAAGCAGCGCGCGCTGCCAGCAGAGCGGGAGGAGGACGCCGGGCACGGAGCAGAGAGGTGAGGGGAACGGCGTCCCTGCCTAGCAGGAGGCAGGGACGCCGACGCTACAAAGATATGGCACCCACAGAGCCCTGATTGCAACACCATTGAGTCTGTCTGGAATTACCTGCAGAGACAGAGGGTTTTGCACATGTGTGCATCCATAGAAGATCTGTGGTTACTTCTCCAGGATGTTTGGAACTACCTTCCGGCCAAGTTCCTTCAAAAACTGTGTGTAAGGCTGTGTGCCCACTATGCATTTTTTAAGTATTTCCGCAGAGGCAATTCCGCCGGAGAAACGCTTAAAAAATGCTTGTTAGAAGGTCTGCAATGTTCCCCAATGATAATTCGCATGTGCTGTGCACATGCTGTGGAAATTTCCCCTGCGGATTATCATTGCTGAAAAATCCGCAGCACTACCAATTATTTTGCGTAAGCGCGGCGTTTTTGCCGCCATTGACTTGCATTGAATCACTTAATATCCGCATGACTACATGTGCACATGCGGATATGAAGCGCTTCAATGTGCGGATGGTACCTGAGTCTGGAGATGAGTAGACTCTCATCCAAACCCCGGGTACCATGGTACCTGTAAAAAAAAAGATTTCAAAAAATAAAATAAACATTATACTCACCTTCTGATGGCCCCCGGTCTCCTGTACGATGTGTCCTGGCTCCCCGGCAGCTCTCGGTGGTCTAAAAGGACGTTCCATGACATCATTTAGTCATGTGACAGGTCACTCGACCGCTGACATCGGCAGTCGCGTGACCTGTCACATGACTAAATGACGTCATGGAAGGTCCTTTTAGACCACCGCGAGCCGCCCAACACACTGGACGCAACGGACAAGGAGACCGGGGGCCATCAGAAGGTGAGTATAATGTTTATTTTTTACCATTCTTTTTAACTATAACTTGGTCACACTATATAAATCCATGCCGGTTGCATGGATTTATATAGTGTGACCAAGTTGTCTTGCACTTTTCCAAGTGATGCTAAAATCGCTTGGAAAAGCGCTTGACAACCCGCATGCGAAATTGCATGTGAAAAAAACGCTTGACAAACGCTTCTACCTGGCAGAAAAAGCGCATGTAAAATCCGCATGCGTTTTTTCTGCCAGGGAGATGCAGAAACGCTCAGGAAAAATCTGGAGCATTTCTGCATCGTGGGCACATAGCCTAAGTGTACCTAGAAGAATTGACACTGTTTTGAAGGTAAAGGATGAGCAATACAAATATTTATTTGCTTTAGATTTATCTCTTGTTCATTCACTTTGCAGTTTGTTAATTGATAAAAATAAAATATTAATGCTTCTATTTTTCAAAGAATTCATGCTTTGCCGAATATTTTCCACATCTGCCTAGGCTTTTGCATGGTATTGTACTCGATGACTTTAAGGCTGTGTCCCCACGATGCGTATTTCATGCGTTTTTGGTGAGGAAATTTCCGCAGCGTAAATGCATGATAAACGCATGGTAAGCCTTCTACCATGGTCCCCTATGCAATTTCGCACTTTCAATGCCCATGCTGCGGATTTTTCCGCAGCGTTTATGCTGCGCTCAAAAATCCGCAGCATGTCCATTAATTTTGCGGAAGCGCAGCGTTTTCGCCGCCATTGACTTGCGTTAGAACGCGCCAATGCCGCAAGACTGCATCTGTACTTGCGTAATTGGCGCATTCTAATGTGCGGATGGTACCCTGGTGTAGAGGAGAGGAGAGTCTCCTCCACACCCAGGTACCATTAAAAAATCTGTAAAAATAGAATAAAATAAAACATAAATGTATATTTACCTTCTGGCGGCCCGCGCAGCGCTCCTCCTTGCTTCCCGGCACTTCACAGTGGATTGAAGGACCTGCGCTGACGTCAGAGTCATGTGACGGGTCATGCGACGCTGACGTCGGCAGGTCTTTCAATTCACCGCTGCCGGCAGCCGGGACCGAGCGAAACAAGCCAGCGCGGGCCATCGGAGGGTAAGTATATATTTATTTTTTTATTTTTAACCACTCTCTCGGTCACACTATATAAATCCATGCCGTTTGCTTGGATTTATATAGTGTGACCTAGTTGTCACAAGCACTTTCCAAGTGATGCTAATCGCTTGGAAAGCGCTTGTCAATCCGCATGCGGAAATGTCAGTGAATAACGCTCCATTTCCGCATGTCCCTGGCAGGAAAACGCATGTACAATCCGCATGCGTTTTTTTCTGCCAGGGAGGTGCAGAAATGCTCAGGAAAAAATCTTGAGCATTTCTGCATAGTGGGCACATAGCCTTATACGGGAAAATCTATAATATGCAATGTGTTTATTATTTTTAAAGACAGGATGTTTTTTTTGTCATTGTTGTAGTTTATAATAATAGAAGACTTATGTACAGTGCCTACAAGTAGTATTCAACCCCCTGCAGATTTAGCTGGTTTGATAAGATGCAAATAAGTTAGAGCCTTCAAACTGCAAACGAGAGTAGGTTTTATGAACAGAAGCATAAATCTTACAAACCAAAAAGTTATGTTGCTCAGTTGAATTTTATTAAATTTTAAACATAAAAGTGTGGGTCAATTATTATACAACCCCTATGTTTAATATTTTGTGGAATAACCCTTTTTTGCAATTACAGCTAATAATCGTCTTTTATAAGACCTGATCAGGCCGGCACAGGTCTGTGGAGTTATCTTGGCCCACTCCTCCATGCAGATCTTCTCCAAGTTATCTAGGTTCTTTGGGTGTCTCATGTGGACTTTATTCTTGAGCTCCTTCCACAAGTTTTCAATTGGGTTAAGGTCAGGAGACTGACTAGGCCACTCCAACACCTTGACTTTTTCCCTATTGAACCAGGCCTTGGTTTTCTTGGCTGTGTGCTTTGGGTCGTTGTCTTGTTGGAAGATGAAATTACGACCCATCTTAAGATCCTTGATGGAGGAGCGGAGGTTCTTGGCCAAAATCTCCAGGTAGGCCGTGCTATCCATCTTCCCATGGATGCGGACCAGATGGCCAGGCCCCTTGGCAGAGAAACAGCCCCACAGCATGATGCTGCCACCACCATGCTTGACTGTAGGGATGGTATTCTTGGGGTCGTATGCAGTGCGTGGTTGGCACCAAAGATCTCGATCTTGGTCTCATCAGACCATAGAACCTTGAACCAGTCTGTCTCAGAGTCCTCCAAGTGATCATGAGCAAACTGTAGACGAGCCTTGACATGACGCTTTGAAAGTAAAGGTACCTTACGGGCTCGTCTGGAACGGAGACCATTGCGGTGGAGTACGTTACTTATGGTATTGACTGAAACCAATGTCCCCACTGCCATGAGATCTTCCCGGAGCTCCTTCCTTGTTGTCCTTGGGTTAGCCTTGACTCTTCGGACAAGCCTGGCCTCGGCACGGGAGGACACTTTCAAAGGCTGTCCTGGCCGTGGAAGGCTAACAGTAGTTCCATAAGCCTTCCACTTACGGATGATGCTCCCAACAGTGGAGACAGGTAGGCCCAACTCCTTGGAAAGGGTTTTGTACCCCTTGCCAGCCTTGTGACCCTCCACGATCTTGTCTCTGATGGCCTTGGAATGCTCCTTTGTCTTTCCCATGTTGACCATGTCTGAGTGCTGTTCACAAGTTTGGGGAGGGTCTTAAATAGTCAGAAAAGGCTGGCAAAAGAGATCTTTAATCCACACATGTGAAGCTCATTATTCTTGGTGCCTGAACTACTTCTTAATACTTTAGGGGGACCAAACAGAATTCTTGTGGTTTGAGGGGTTGAATAATAAATGACACTCTGAATTAACTTTTCACGTTTTAAAAAAAAAAAAAAAAAAATTTGCTGCAGTGTATTTCCCACTTCCAGGCTGAATCTGCAGGGGGTTGAATACTACTTGTAGGCACTGTAAGTATATTTTTAAACTAGCAAAGTGAGGCACATTGCATACTGAAAACTTCCAGACTGATCTGCCAAATTCTTTTAAACAAACTTTAACATAAATATTTGACTAATTATACAAGTAGGCTGTTAGATTATGCAAGCAGCAATAAAAGCTGTGAAAATGGGAAAAGGATGAACAAGAATTCAGCGGCATGCATTAATATAGAAGAGGATTTTTTTTTTCAATAAGTAACAGCTGCGGAGCTGTATGCCACATTTAGTACACATAATAATAGCTTATGTTATTGCATGATTATCCTGAAAACTTGTACTTCAATAAACTTTGTAAAAAAAAAAAAGGTGCAACTCTTATTATCAAAATTAGAAACTAAGATATTGTCCAATATTCCATTCCAAGATCATTTAGAGCTTGTTTTATTTATTACATAAACAGTGCCAATCTTGTGCATAAGTTGTGTCTGGTATTACAGCTCAGCCTCATTCAAGTGTTGACAGCACCGTAGTGTGTGTGATCTGCTTAAAGTTTCTGTAAAACACATTTTTCCTGAGCCTGTTTAACTTTTCAATACCAGAATAATCATATAGAAAATACTGACATTTTTGCCATTAAAATTATAACACATTTCCCACAAAGAACCTTATAGCCTAAACAATCCTGCATTATTATTATTTATTATTATTATAGCGCCATTTATTCCATGGCATTTTACATGTGAAAAAGGCAGTATACATAGCAAAAACAATTACAAAAATCTTGAACAAAAACGCAGCAGCAAACTGGTACAGGAGGAGAGAGGACGCTGCCCACGAGGGCTCAGAGTCTACAAAGTATAAAAAGTAATCAATGATCTTCCTACAAATCAGGTGCAGACTGTTATGCACACGCCCGGACTGACTGGCGTGTGCGGGTGTTGTGGTTCCACTGGACCATGAACCGGAGAGTGCCTGGAGGGGCGTGACTAAGTATCTGGCCGATCCGACCAAGATGGCACGACGGCATACGACGCCAGTGCACCAGGGAGAAACCGGACAGAGGGACCAGGTGCTACTCCAGGTCAAACTCCGGACACGGGGGTTGACCCACACAGGGATTACTGAAACAGGCAGGTTAGACTGGCACAGACTGGTGGATATAAGCGAACACGGCAGGTATGCAGACGGGTGGATACAGGCGAGTATGCAGGCAGGGAGGTACTGGCCGAAAGGACGGACTGGAGCACAGAGAGGTTAAGACCCAGTACAGACTGGGTCACAGAACCGCAGATGCGGTAGACAACCACAGCAGAGAGGGAACGCCCGAAGCGGTGGGCAAGAACAGAGCAGGACGGGGCTGCAGGAGCAGCGAGCACAAGCAGGGCAGGACAGGACTGCCGGAGCAGCGGGCAGAAGCAGGGCAGGGCGGAAACCGCAGAAGCAGTAAGCAAGATAAGAGCAGAGCAGAAACCGCAGGAGCGACAAGCAAGGCAAGAGCAGAGTGAAAACCGCAAGAGCGGCAAGCTAAGCAGGAGCTGAGCGGACACCGCAGAGCGGTAAACAAGGCAGGAGCAGAGCAGAAACCGCAAGAGCGGCAAGCTAAGTAGGAGCAGAGCGGACACCGCAGAGCGGTAAACAAGGCAGGAGCAGAGTAGAAACCGCAAGAGCGGCAAGCTAAGCAGGAGCATAGCGGACACCGCAGAGCGGTAAACAAGGCAGGAGCAGAGCAGACACCGCAAGAGCGGCAAGCTAAGCAGGAGCAGAGCGGACACCGCAGAGCGGTAAACAAGGCAGGAGCAGAGCAGAAACCGCAAGAGCGGCAAGCTAAGCAGGACCAGAGCGGACACCGCAGAGCGGTAAACAAGGCAAGGGGATAGGACTCTGTTCACAAAGAACAGACGGAGAAGGAAAGGCAGAACCAGAAGCACGCACAGTACTTACATAGAAGTAGCGAGCGTACACTAAATTCACAACAGAGGTACAGAGACGACGAGAAGGAATTTAGGAGCGGGTTCAGACTCTGCAGAAAGACGCAGAAAACAGACATAGAGGGAAAAGGGAGACAAGGTTAAAGTAGAAACGAGGCACAGACAACAGGGAACAGAGGAACGGGAACAGAGACAGCAAGGCAGGAACACAAACAGGACTCTGTTCAGACGGGAACAGATACCGCAAGGCAGGAACACAAACAGGACTCTGTTCAGACGGGAACAGATACCGCAAGGCAGGAACACAAACAGGACTTTGTTCAGACGGGAACAGATACCACAAGGCAGGAACACAAACAGGACTCTGTTCAGACGGGAACAGATACCGCAAGGCAGAGACACAAACAGGACTCTGTTCAGACGGGAACAGATACCGCAAGGCACAGACAGGCAGATCTAGGAATACGGCCCCTAGAAGGCGAAAGAACAGGCAAGAAGCGTGTTCACGAGAACAGACCACAGTTCAGACACAGAACTGGAAAACAGGCAGGAAAACAGGATAGGACCTGGCACGTCAGAGACAAAAAGCCAACTGACAAGAAACAATGCTCAGGCGCCATCTTGAGGAAGAAGGTGGTATAAATACCCAAAGATGGACAGCAATAGGCTGAAGGTGCAACAGGGGCGTGTCCGCAGCAGGTACAAGAAACAGGAAGTTCAGCGGGCGTCGCCCTATGCAGCCAAAACAGACAAACAGACAGCAAGGAGGGAAGCCAGAGAGACATTCTGGACAGGAGCTCAAGTGCGCGCTCTTGCACAGTGGGAGATGGACCACTATGCAAGGACGCCGCCAGGTATGTTACAGTACCCCCCCCCTTACGCCCCCTCTTCTTCAGTCCTGCCAGAATCTTCCGCAGGGAATTCGAGGGCCAATTCTTCACTTCGAAGAGATCACTTCCACTGTCCACCGGAAAAACTGGTCTCCTCTGGGTAGCTAGGATGCTACCTCCCATCCAGCCACCCTTAGCAACAGACGAAATGGGTGGAGTACCAGGAACAGCACACAAGGAAGTCTCTCTCCACATATTTTCAGGTGGCACCCCAGAGGGTACAGGAGACAACTGGAAGTCCTCCACCGGGTTGGAGGGGGACAGAGACTTGGGGGTAATCTCTGCTTCGAGGTACATCTTGTCAAGCTCACAGGAAGAAATAGACGGGTTATCAGGTACATAATGAGGAAAAGTCACTGTCTCTTTGTTATCTGGTGGTACCCCGGAGGATTCAGGAAACAACTGGAGGTCCTCCGCCGGGTCAGAAGAGTGCCGAGGCTCAGAGAAAACATCTGCTTCAGAATACACTAGGTCGGACTCACTGGACGAAGCAGGCGAGGTATCGGGTACCGAGTATAGGAAAGTCTCTGTCCATTCACCACCAGGTGGCACCCCGAAGGGTTCTGGAGACAACTGGCGGTCCTCCGCCTGGTCAGAGGGGTGTAGAGACTCACGGGTAACCTCTGCTTCAGAGTACACTAGGTCGGACTCACTGGACGAAGCAAGCGAGGTATCAGATACAGAGTATAGGAGAGTCTCTGTCCTTTCGCTACCAGGTAGCACCCCGAAGGGTTCTGGAGACAACTGGAGGTCCTCCGCCTGGTCGGAGGGGTGTAGAGACTCGGGAGTAACCTCTGCTTCGGAGTACACTAGGTTGGACTCACTGGACGAAGCGAGCGAGGTATCAGGTACAGAGTATAGGAGAGTCTCTGTCCTTTCGCTACCAGGTAGCACCCCGAAGGGTTCAGGAGACAACTGGAGGTCCTCCGCCTGGTCGGAGGGGTGTAGAGACTCGGGGGTAACTACCACTTTGGGGTACCCATTGTCAGGCTCACAGGACGAAGCGGACAAAGTATCGAGTACCGGGTGTAGAGAAGTCTCTCTCCATTTGTCATCGAGTGGTATCCCGGAGGATTCAGGAGGCAACAGGGGGTCCTCCGCCAGGTAGTAGAGGTGCACAGACTCTGAGGTAACCACAGCTTTGGAGCATCCTTGGACATGCACACCGGTTAAAGTGGTTGAAGCATCTGATGCCGGGTGCAGGAAGTTCTCCTGTGTGGAGTCTGGATGGGCAGAAGTCTCTTCGGGCAGGAGAACTGGTGCACTACCCACGCACATTACCCGTTGGGGCTTCTCCGGGATACAGGGAGATGAAGCTTCAGTAGGGACTTCAAGGTTGGGGTCAGGAGGTCTCAGGGAGGACAGACCCTGGCGTGACGGCTTGCCTCTACGTCTAGCACGTCTGGACTGCCTCTTGAGGTTGGGAGAAGTATTCCGGAAAGCGTAGTCACCCTGTGAGGATTCTGGGTGGGCAGTAGTCTCATTGGGCTGGAGGACTATTGCGCTACCCACACACATTACCCATTGGGGCTGCTCCGGGATATTGGGAAGTGAAGCTTCAGCAGGAGCCTCCGGGTTAGGATCATCAAAGACCATTAGAAAGGCCACCAGGAAGGCCATTAGGTCCAGGAGGATCGGATCCTGTGTTTCATATAGGGGGTTGATCCATTCCAAGGCATCACCCGCCAGGTAAGACATAATGAATGCCACCTTAACCCGATCGGTGGGAAAACATAGAGGGTAGAACTTGAAGTGTAGCATGCATTGCTCCACAAATGCACAACTTTGTCTTGGATCCCCATAATAACGTAGCGGATCCGCAGGAACGAGAGCAGATAGATCCATCTGGACGGGTGCGTAATTCGCCTGGAACTCAGCTAAAGGGAAAAAAAAAATTATTTATTTATTTTAATGCATGTATTCGCTGGAAAACTTCTCAGAGAGCAAAGGCCGTGGGGCTCAACGGGAACCATGGCCTGAGCATGCTGTTATGCACACGCCCGGACTGACTGGCGTGTGAGGGTGTTGTGGTTCCACTGGACCATGAACCGGAGAGTGCCTGGAGGGGCGTGACTAAGTATCTGGCCGATCCGACCAAGATGGCACGACGGCATACGACGCCAGTGCACCAGGGAGAAACCGGGCAGAGGGACCCGGTGCTACTCCAGGTCAAACTCCGGACACGGGGGTTGACCCACACAGGGATTACTGGAACAGGCAGGTTAGGCTGGCACAGACTGGTGGATATAAGCGAACACGGCAGGTATGCAGACGGGTGGATACAGGCGAGTATGCAGGCAGGGAGGTACTGGCCGAAAGGACGGACTGGAGCACAGAGAGGTTAAGACCCAGTACAGACTGGGTAACAGAACCGCAGATGCGGTAGACAACCACAGCAGAGAGGGAACGCCCGAAGCGGTGGGCAAGAACAGAGCAGGACGGGGCTGCAGGAGCAGCGAGCACAAGCAGGGCAGGACAGGACTGCCGGAGCAGCGGGCAGAAGCAGGGCAGGGCGGAAACCGCAGAAGCAGTAAGCAAGATAAGAGCAGAGCAGAAACCGCAGGAGCGACAAGCAAGGCAAGAGCAGAGTGAAAACCGCAAGAGCGGCAAGCTAAGCAGGAGCAGAGCGGACACCGCAGAGCGGTAAACAAGGCAGGAGCAGAGCAGAAACCGCAAGAGCGGCAAGCTAAGTAGGAGCAGAGCGGACACCGCAGAGCGGTAAACAAGGCAGGAGCAGAGTAGAAACCGCAAGAGCGGCAAGCTAAGCAGGAGCAGAGCGGACACCGCAGAGCGGTAAACAAGGCAGGAGCAGAGCAGACATCGCAAGAGCGGCAAGCTAAGCAGGAGCAGAGCGGACACCGCAGAGCGGTAAACAAGGCAGGAGCAGAGCAGAAACCGCAAGAGCGGCAAGCTAAGCAGGACCAGAGCGGACACCGCAGAGCGGTAAACAAGGCAAGGGGATAGGACTCTGTTCACAAAGAACAGACGGAGAAGGAAAGGCAGAACCAGAAGCACGCACAGTACTTACATAGAAGTAGCGAGCGTACACTAAATTCACAACAGAGGTACAGAGACGACGAGAAGGAATTTAGGAGCGGGTTCAGACTCTGCAGAAAGATGCAGAAAACAGACAGAGAGGGAAAAGGGAGACAAGGTTAAAGTAGAAACGAGGCACAGACAACAGGGAACAGAGGAACGGGAACAGAGACAGCAAGGCAGGAACACAAACAGGACTCTGTTCAGACGGGAACAGATACCGCAAGGCAGGAACACAAACAGGACTCTGTTCAGACGGGAACAGATACCGCAAGGCAGGAACACAAACAGGACTCTGTTCAGACGGGAACAGATACCGCAAGGCAGAGACACAAACAGGACTCTGTTCAGACGGGAACAGATACCGCAAGGCACAGACAGGCAGATCTAGGAATACGGCCCCTAGAAGGCGAAAGAACAGGCAAGAAGCGTGTTCACGAGAACAGACCACAGTTCAGACACAGAACTGGAAAACAGGCAGGAAAACAGGATAGGACCTGGCACGTCAGAGACAAAAAGCCAACTGACAAGAAACAATGCTCAGGCGCCATCTTGAGGAAGAAGGTGGTATAAATACCCAAAGATGGACAGCAATAGGCTGAAGGTGCAACAGGGGCGTGTCCGCAGCAGGTACAAGAAACAGGAAGTTCAGCGGGCGTCGCCCTATGCAGCCAAAACAGACAAACAGACAGCAAGGAGGGAAGCCAGAGAGACATTCTGGACAGGAGCTCAAGTGCGCGCTCTTGCACAGTGGGAGATGGACCACTATGCAAGGACGCCGCCAGGTATGTTACACAGACACTGATAGCAAAGTGCGCCCTGTGCTGGTCGTGTGCCAGTGATGCCCATCATGCCCCTCCAGCACACATACTGTTATGCACACGCCCGGACTGACTGGCGTGTGTGTGTTTAGTGATCCCACTGGACCATGAACCGGAGAGTGCCTGGAGGGGCGTAACTAGGTATCTACCCGATCTGACCAAGGTCGCATGACGTCTAACGACGCCTGTGCACCAGGGAGGAACCGAGCAGAGGGACCAGGTGCGACTCCAGGTCAGACCCCGGACACGGCTGTTGACCCACACCGGGGAATACCGGAACAGGCAGGTTAGAGCACAGGCAGGGTAGGGTCCAGTACAGACTAGGAGACGGGTTCAGAGCCGCAGATGCGGTAATCAAGACGAGTAAAGTGAAACCGCAGGTGCGGTTAACAAGGCTGAGCAGAGCGAAACCGCAGATGCGGTGGACAAGGCTGAGCAGAGCAAAACCGCAGATGCGGTGGGGAAGGCAGAGCAGAGCGAAACCGCAGATGCGGTGGACAAGGCTGAGCAGAGCGAAACCGCAGGTGTAGTGGACAGGGCTGAGCAGAGCGAAGCCGCAGGTGCGGTGGACAAGGCAGCGCAGAGCGAAACCGCAAGTGTGGTGGACTGGGCTGAGCAGAGCGAAACCGCAAGTGCGGTGGACAGGGCTGAGCAGAGCGAAACCGCAGATGCGGTGGACAAGGCTGAGCAGAGCGAAACCGCAAGTGCGGTGGACAAGGCTGAGCAGAGCGGGCAGAAACCGCCAGAGCAGTAAGTAAGACAGAGCAGAGATAAACCGCCAAAGTGGTGAGCAAAGACAGAGCAGACGGGACAGGGCTCTGTTCACACGGAACAGACTGGAAGGGAAAGGCAGAACCAGATACACACAAGGTACTTGCAAAGAAGTAGTGAGTGGACTCCAAACTCACAAACAGAAGTACAGCGACAACGAGTAGGAGTTAGGTGCAGGTTCAGACTCTGCAGAAAAAGAGAGGAAACGGACACAGAGACAAAACAGGTAAGTGGCCAGGAGACAGTTCAGACAAGAACTGTACTGCAACGTAATACAGGAACGAGCCTAGGTAAAGCCAAGTGCTGGTTCAGACACTGCAGCAAAAGGAAGGAAACGAACATAGAGACAAAACAAGTAACAGGTTAGGAGACAGTTCAGACAGGAACTGTTAATGCAATGAAATACAGGAACGAGCCTAGGTAAAGCCAAGTGCTGGTTCAGACACTGCAGCAAAAGGGAGGAAACAGACATAGACACAAAACAAGTAACAGGTTAGGAGACAGTTCAGACAGGAACTGTTACTGCAACAGAATACAGGAACGAGCCTAGGTATAGCCAAGCGCTGGTTCAGACACTGCAGAAAAAGGGAGGAAACGGACATAGAGACAAAACAAGTAACAGGTTTGGAGACAGTTCAGACAGGAACTGTTACTGCAGCGAAATACAGGAACGAGCCTGGGTATACGGCCCCCAGAGGCAGAAACGAACAGGCAAGGAGCGTGTTCAGACTGGCCTGGAAATACAGCCTCCAGGAAGGTGGACAGGCAGGGAAAAACAGAACAGGACCTGGCACATTCAGAGTCAAGGAGCACACTGAATGTTAAAGTTGCTCAGGCATCAGCTTCCAAGTGAAGCTGGTTTAAATATCCAGTGACAGACAGCAATAGGCTGAGGACGCATTAGGGGTGTGCCCACAGCAGCTACAAGAATCAGGAAGTAACCAGGCCGCCGCCCTAAGCAGTCAGAACAGAGACAAACAGACAGCATGGAAAGAAGCCAGGCTAGCAGACTGGACTGATGATCAAGTTTACGATCTTGCATAGTGAAAGATGGTGCACTATGCAAGCCCACCACCAGGTATGTTACTGACTCACCCCCTGGGCCGTGGGGCACTCGAGACCGGACTTCAGGGCAATGCTGGGAGTAGTAGTGGCGACCAGGTCCCGTGGCTCAGGGTGGTCAGACCAGTGGTAGTCTATGATGTGCTGTAGGTAATGTCCGACTACACCACCCGTGGACTGCGGTCAGGGAGGACCGCCGCTGCAAGGCAGACCGCTGAGGCTGGTGTTTGGGATGCAGCAGGGAATTGTACGACTCGCCACGGGAGGAGTGTAGCCTCAGGGCAGGTAATAGGATGCTGGGGGTGATGGTGCAGGTGCAGCAGTAACCACACAGAGTCCAATAATGCAGTCCAGGGTCTTTTACTGATCTTTTCACAGACCCACCAGGAGTACAGGGTAGGAATGGACCTGGGTGTCTGAGGGCATTCGGGCGAGCTCCGCTGGTCAGGGTGAGTGGGTAGGCCTACCGTTCTCTCTCTCTGCCCTTGCTGACTATCTCCCCCTTTAGTGGTATGATAGCCCACGTCCCTGAGCTTGCCGTGTACTACGCCTGTATGGCTTGCAACTCGGGCCTTAGGTACCTGTAGCTTCTCCGTGCTGTACCGGTCCTTCTGTGTGGCGGAGCCTCCAGGCTTCTTAGGCCAAGGGACCTGAAATCCCTTGCGGGTTGGTTTTCTGCTGCAGGACTTGCAACCCTGATAGCCTCGGACCCCAGTGTCCAGTTATGTATTCTCTCTCTGCCAGGACCGGCTCTCGTCGCCTCTGTCCCTGGCTTTCTGCTCCTCCTTTGCCTCCTGGACTCCTCAGCTGCGGCTGACCTGTCCCTCTCTTCTGGGAACCCCTCTGGATACTTCAGAAGTGGGTCCTGGTCTCCCTAACCCTGCCCTCAGTACCAGTTTTTATAGGGGCAGCCTGCTCCCCCTACTGGCCTGGGACAGGAGGTGCTGCATGCAAATGGTCCATGACCAGAGAACCTACCTCCTGCTCTCAGACACAGCCTTACAAGTTTGTGGCATCCAGGCCTGGGGTGACACATTCCCCCCTAGGAAAGCTTAGTACTCCGGGACTAAACAAGAAACACGATACAGGGTATAAATTATAACATAAACATAACAGAGAAGAAAACAACAAACAACACCACATATTGAGTTCTTTAGGTCACAGTATGGCCTGTGACCGGGTGTCCATTTCACCAACACAACGGGAGCCTTAACCAGGTAGGGGTCTGTCCTTGCCCCGAGTCCTTGACAGTCTTTATTCTTTCCTTTGGTTAGGCTCCGAACATATTTACAAGGAAGTCCCGGTTACTCAAAGTTCATAACCTTTTAGTCCATTTGTCACTATGAAAAACTGGAAAACAGTATTAATAACCAGGGTACAAACATAACACATTAAATATATACATTATACATTTAGATCTTCCAGCGAGCTGGCATTTGACCCCTAGTGCTCTGGGTTGACCTCCGTAGCCCACTGTTTGGTGGTGGTCTAACCTGGCTTTCCCCACTATCATTGAGGGTACAGATACTAGCTGGGTGTACATGTAGGGCAGGTAGCTGTCTGCGGGTCCTTTGGCTTACCGCAGGCATGGCAGGCTCACTGTCAGCAGAGGGTAGACTCTCCTGGGCTGCTGGCGTGGGTTCTTCCGCCTCTGGGGCCGCTTGCTCTTCTTGTTCTTCCTGTCCTCCTGTAGGCTCCTGCTGGGTAGGCTGAAGGAAGTGTAGGACAGGTACCACTATTGCGCCATTTTTCTGAGTCCAGGTCCGGGGGAACTCTCCGAGAACTGTGCTGATCATCTCTTCCTTGTCCTCTGCGGGTTCAAGGTCATCTTGATCTTCACTTGGACTCTGTAGTTGCTCGGGGCACCGTTTTAGGTGGTCTCTGGAGACGGTGCTAGTGGTTTCTCCTCCATCCTTGGTAATCACACATACCTTTGGGTTGTCGTGGTCAGACTGCAGTACTGTGTACGGTTCTCTCTCCCACTGGTCACCCAGCTTGTGTAACCTTCTCTTCCGCTTCAGGACCTGCTCACCAGGTTCCAGGGGACCAGCAGGGGTGTGTTGGTTGAAGAGCCTCTCTTGCTTTTCTCTCGCTTGAGCCAGACTCCTCTCCACACTCTCCTGTACCTTCTTGTACTGTAGCCGC
This sequence comes from Phyllobates terribilis, assembly GCF_046119375.1. Taxonomy (NCBI): domain Eukaryota; kingdom Metazoa; phylum Chordata; class Amphibia; order Anura; family Dendrobatidae; genus Phyllobates; species Phyllobates terribilis. The sequence continues at coordinate 542,609,604 of NW_027362765.1, read as the reverse complement.
CGTTCTGTATCCCAGTCTGCATCTGGGGAGGTGTCCTCAGGTGTCAGGACTCCCATCTCCAGGTCTATCGGCAGTTTACCTGGTCTTTCTCGCATCAGGTAAGCCGGGGTGCAATTTGTAGCATTCACAGGGATATGGTTGTACAAGTCAATCAGGTCTGGCAGCTTCTCCGGCCACAGGCTGCGTTCTTCCATGGGTAACGTCTTGAGGAGATCGATGATGATATTGTTCATTTTCTCACACAGCCCGTTGGTTTGCGGGTGGTAAGGCGTTGTCCGAATCTTCCTACAGCCGTAGAGGTTGCAGAACTCCGGGAATACTTCAGCCTCAAATGCTGGACCTTGATCTGTCAAGACCTGTTCCGGATACCCATGTGGACGGCAGAAGTGTTGCTGGAAGGCTTTGGCCGCAGTTTGGGCTGTCAGGTCTTTAACAGGAACCACTACCAGAAACCGGGAGTAATGGTCCACAATTGTCAGGGAATAGACATAGCCCGACCGGCTTGGAGCCAATTTCACATGGTCCAGAGCTACCAGCTCAAGAGGCTGCCTGGTGACGATGGGCCTCAAGGGTGTCTGCTGGCTGGTACGGTCCTTCCTTCTGAGGTGACTTGGGCCGCAGTCCCTGCTCCACTTCTCGATGGCCCTTCTCATGCCGACCCAGTAGAACCGCTCTCTCAGTAGGAACTCCAGTTTCTTCCACCCGAAGTGTCCCGCTCTGTCATGGTAGGCCTCCAGGACCATTGCTGCATCTCGCCTTGGGACCACTATCTGCCAGGTCAGCTCGTGCGTCCGGTGGTTGACAAGCCTTCTGCACAGCTTACCCTCGTAGAGGAATAGCCTGCTTTTCTCCTTCTATATCTGCTTGGCTTCCTCTGGAGCGTCTGGGCCAGGGCTAGCGTCTTCCTGGGTTAACATGTCTTTCACCAGGCGTATTGCAGGGTTGCTATCTTGCGTTTCAGCCCAGCCGTGGTGGGGTAAGGGATTGAACATGACGGTGGTTAAGTCCTTGTCTCTTAACCGGTGAGAAAGCTGAGTGGCCCCATACCGGTGGAAAGCAGGGAGCTCTATTTTCTCCAGCTCTTCCGAGTCATCTTCTCCTTCAGGTAGGTGGGGCATTCTTGATAGGGCGTCTGTGTTGGCGTTGGTTCTGCCTGCCCGGTATTTGATTGTGAAGTCATAATGGGATAGCCGGGCCATCCACCGCTGTTCTAGGGCACCTAATCTTGCATTGTCCAGATGTGTCAACGGGTTGTTGTCCGTGTACACGGTGAACTTTGCGGAGGCCAGGTAATGCTTAAGCCGTTCTGTGACGGCCCACACCACTGCCAAGAATTCTAGCTTGAAGGAGCTGTAGTTCTCCGGGTTTCTTTCAGTGGGCCTCAGCTTCCGGCTGGCATATGCGATCACCCTTTCTCTGCCCTGTTGGTTCTGTGACAGTAGGGCTCCCAGCCCCACATTACTGGCATCTGTGTGCAGGATAAAAGGCTGGCCATAATCGGGGTAGGCTAGTATCTCGTCCCCCGTGAGGGCCATCTTCAACTGGCGGAAAGACTCCTCTTCCGGCTTGTCCCACTTGAAGGGTGGCTTGTGACTTCTGGATTTAGATTGCCCTATCAGGAGGTCCTGCATAGGGGCTGCCATCTTAGTGAACCCGGGGATGAACCTTCGGTAGTAGCCTACCAACCCGAGGAATTGCCTCACTTCCTTGATGTTAGAGGGGCTTGGCCAGCTCTTGATGGCTGTAACTTTGTCGGGGTCGGGGGCTACTCACCACGTGTCCTAGGTATTGGACTTTCGGTTTTAACAGGTGGCACTTTGAAGGCTTCACTTTCATGCCATAGCCTGCCAGGGCTTCGAACACCTCGGCCAGGTACTTTAGATGGTCCTCGTAAGTCTTCGAATAGACGATCACGTCGTCCAGGTAAAGGAGGACCGTCTCGAAGTTTCGGTGCCCTAGACAGCATTCCATCAGCCTCTGGAAGGTCCCTGGTGCGTTGCAGAGCCCAAAGGGCATACAGTTGAACTCGCTCAGTCCCATCGGGGTGGTGAAGGCAGTCTTCTCCTTGTCAGCCTCTGCCACAGGAACCTGCCAGTACCCGCTAGTAAGGTCCAAAGTAGAGAAGAAATTAGCTGATTTTAGAGCTGCTAAAGACTCCTCTATCCTAGGTAACGGGTACGCATCTTTATGGGTGATACGATTGATTTGTCTATAGTCCACGCACATTCTCATGGTACCGTCTTTCTTTTTCACCAAAACTAAGGGAGCTGCCCAGGGGGCTACAGCTATCTCTAATGACCCCAGCTTCTTTCATTTCTCTCAGCATACCCTTGGCGTTCTGATAATGTGCAGGGGGTACAGGCCTGTGTCTCTCTTTTATTGGTGGGTGGCTCCCCGTGGGGATATGGTGTTCTATCCCTTTTACTCTGCCGAAGTCTAGCGGGTGCTTACTAAAGACTCTCTCGTACTCCTGTACCACCCGGTAGACTCCTTGTTTTTGGTGCTGGGGAGTGGAGTCAGCACCCACATGGAGTTTCTGGCACCTGTCCTCCTTTTGTTTCTGGGAGCCATTACTCTCCGCCTGTGGAGATTGAGGCAACGGTTCCACGGCCCTGATAGCTTTGTGCTCAACAGCAAACAGTTTGGCAAGTGTAGCGTACCTGGGTAGGTGTACCTCCCTCTCCCCAATGTTGAGAATGCGAACGGGCACCCTCCCATGACGGACATCAACCACCCCCCGGGCTGTCAAAATGGTGGGCCTGCTGTCTGAGTACACGGGTTCTACCATGGCTTGGTAGTCTCTGCCTCTCAACCCGATTGCAGTCCGACACCAGATCATCATTTCACTTTTGGGAGGCATGGAAATGGGGAATGAGTCACTCATTCTTACGCTACCGATCTCACCACCAGACAGTTCTACCTGCTGCCGTCTCATCAGGGCTCTTATCTCTTTCTGGAGGACCCTCTGTTGGCTGGAGCTCGCATTCATCGCCACCTGCTGTAAAATCACAATTACTTCTGAAAGACAGTTTTCAATCACATTAGTACCCACAGTTTTAGGGTGACTTTCACGACGGTCAATGTCCACAATGATCACTCCCTGTGCCGGCAGTTCCACCTTACCAATCTTGATGGTCATCTCTCTGAACCCCACCTGCGGCACGGGTTGGCCATTGCTGGCAATGATGCTTAAGTCATCGTCTGGGTAGCGGGTTATGTCAGCGACACTCCAGTACAGCTTGAAACGTACGTAGGGGATGGTAGTCACTTGAGACCCGGTGTCCAGCAGTGCACTCTTGGGGATACCGTCCAGCACTACGGGTAAGACCGGGCATCCTCCCACGAACTTATCACGCCAATTAGACGGGCCTGATGACCTTATGCCTGTGGGTTGGCCCTCTGCCCCAGTTAGAATGCTCACTTTCTGTTCTTCTGTCAGGGGATAAACTTTGAATAAACTGTGCAGTCTTTCCCTAAAGGCAGTTAAGGTATGGGGGTACCCTGAGTATTGGGGTAGCCAGGCTGCTCCGGGGATGTAGGGCATAGAGAACGGCATCACCGCTGCTGCAGCCCCGCTGGTTGTAGAAGGCCCCTCCGTGTCCGTCATCTTCCTCCCCCCTAGTTAAGCGTGGCCTACCTTCCGACGATCCTTTTCTGTAGGCCGCGGCTCCGCTGGTGCTGCTCCGGACGAGGACCTTGCGACGCGTCCTGGTGACTTCAGCGTCGCTCTCTCTCCCTTCCAGGACCTTGCGCAGCGTCGGTGCGTGGGGCGGAGCTTCGGGTCTCGCGCGGTTTGGACGTCCACGCCCCTCTTCTTCCCGCGCGGCGTCCTGAAGATGGCGTCCGATGGCGGGAAAACGGCTGAAGATGGCGGGAAAACTGCTGAAGATGGCGGGAGACGGCTGAAAACGACGGGAAACGGCTCCGGATGGCGGGAAACTCCTTTTTAAGGTACGTGTACAGTCTTTTTCAGGCACGCAATACCCGTTTGTGGCAGGTTGGTCACAATCCTGCCGACTACGCCAAAGCTGACTCACCCCCTGGGCCGTGGGGCACTCGAGACCGGACTTCAGGGCAATGCTGGGAGTAGTAGTGGCGACCCGGTCCCATGGCTCAGGGTGGTCAGAACAGTGGTAGTCTATGATGTGCTGTAGGTAATGTCCGACTACGCCACCCATGGACTGTGGTCAGGGAGGACCGCCGCTGCAAGGCAGACCGCTGAGGCTGGTGTTTGGGATGCAGCAGGGAATAGTACAACTCCCCACGGGAGGAGTGTAGCCTCAGGGCAGGTAATAGGATGCTGGGGGTGATGGTGCAGGCGCAGCAGCCTTACAAGTTTGTGGCATCCAGGCCTGGGGTGACACATTACACATACTAATATATGAAATATGCACATTCATATGCACATAAGGTACACAAATATATTGTTTCCCCAAAAATAAGACCTACCTCGAAAAAATAATCCATAGCATGATTTTACAGGATTTTTGGCGTATGCTTGAAATATAAGCTCTACTCCAAAAATAAGCTGTATTTACTGTCAGTGCCAGTATTGGTGAGGCAGATTTGTCAATTGGACAGGGCCCCCACTGTTCTAGGGGCCCCCAGCACTTTTGTTCTGAGGTTAACCCCTTTACCCCAGAGGGTGGTTTGCACGTTAATGACCGGGCCAATTTTTACAATTCTGACCACTGTCACTTTATGAGGTAATTACTCTGGAATGCTTCAACGGATCCCCCTGATTCTGAGAGTTTTTTTGTGACATATTGTACTTCATTGTAGTGGTAAAATTTCTTCGAAACCGAAATTTGGCGGAAATTTTGAAAATTTTGCAATTTTCAAAATTTTAATTTTTATGCCCTTAAATCAGAGAGATATGTCACACAAAATAGTTAATAAATAACATTTCAGCACAATTTTGGAACCAAATTTTTTTTTTATTAGGGAGCTATAAGGGTTAAAAGATGACCAGCAATTTCTCATTTTTCCAAAAAAATTTACAAAACCATTTTTTTAGGGACCGCATCACATTTGAAGTCACTTTGAGGGTTCTTTATGACAGAAAATACCCAAAAGTGACACCATTCTAAAAACTGCACCCCTCAAGGTGCTCAAAACCAGTCAAGAACTTTATTAACCCATCAGGTGCTTCACAGGAATTTTTGGAATGTGGAAGAAAAAAATTAACTAAATTATTAAAATTAATTAATTAAACTTTTTTCACAAAAATGTTACTTTAGACCCAATTTTTTTTATTTTTGCAGGGGTAACAGGAAAAAATAGACCCCAAAATTTGTTGTGCAATTTTCCATGAGCACGCATATACCCCACGTGGGGAAAAAACACTGTTAAGGCGCACGGAAGAGCTCGGAAGAGAAGGAGCGTCATTTGACTTTTTTGAATGTAAAATTTGCTTGAATAATTAGCTGACGCCATGTTGCGTTTGGAGAGCCCCTGATATGCCTAAACAGTGGAAACCCCACACAAGTGACACCATTTTGGAAACTAGACCCCTCAGGGAACTTATCTAGATGTGTGGTGAGCACCTTGAACCCCCAGGTGCTTCACAGAAGTTTAGAACATTGAGCCGTAAAAATAAAATTTTCACATTTTTGCAACAAAAATGTTTTTCAGCCTTTAATTTTGCATTTTCATGAGGGTAACAGGAGAAATTGCACCATGCATTTTGTTGTGCAATTCCTCCTGAGTACGCCAATATCCCATATGTGGGGGAAAACCACTGTTTGGGCGCACGGCAAAGCTCGGAAGAGAAGGAACACCATTTGACTTTTGAATGTAAAATATGCTTGAATAATTAGCGGACACCATGTTGCATTTGGAGAGCCCCTGATGTGCCTTAAACAGTGGAAACCCCCCACAAGTGACCCCATTTTGGAAACTACACCCCTCAGGGAACGTATCTAGATGTGTGGTGAGCACCTTGAACCCCAAGGTGCTTCACAGAAGTTTAGAACATTGAGCTGTAAAAATAACATTTTCACATTTTTGCAACAAAAATGTTTTTCAGCCTCCAATTTTGCATTTTCATGAGGGTAACAGGAGAAATTGCACCATGCAGTTTGTTGTGCAATTTCTCCTGAGCAAGCAGATACCCCATATGTTGGGGAAAATCACTGTTTGGGCGCACGGCAGGGTTCAGAAGAGAAGGAGCGCCATTTGACTTTTTGAATGTAAAACTTGAATACGTAGCGGATGTGCCCCTGATGTGCCTAAACAGTGGAAAAACCCCACAAGTGACATCATTTTGGAAATTAGACCCCTCAGGGAACTTATCTAGATGTGTGATGAGCACCCTGAACCCCTAAGAGCTTTGCAGAAGTTTATAACATGGAGCCGTGAAAATAAAAAAATCAAACTTTTTCCACAAAAATAATGTTTTAGCCCCAATTTTTTTTCCCCAGGGTAGGAGGAGAAAATGGACCCCAAAAACTGTTGTGCAATTTCTCTTGAGTACGCCAATACCCCATATGTGGGGAAAATACAGTGTTTGGGCGCATGGCAGAGTTCAGAAGGGAAGGAGCATTGTGTGACTTTTCGAATGCAAAATTGGCTGGAATTGAGAGCAGACGCCATGTCGCGTTTGGAGAGCCCCTGATGTTCCTAAACAGTGGAAACCCCCCCACAAGTGACCCCATTTTGGAAACTACACTCCTCAAGAATTTTATCAAGGGGTATAGTGAACATTTTTAATTCAGAGGTATGACACAGAATTTGATAACATTAGGTCATCATATTGAATAAGTTGTCATTAGTAGTGTTGAGCCACCCCCGTAGTGTTCGAGTTCGGTTCGGTTCGTCGAACACCCGTGTGTTCGCCGAACTGTTCGTCGAACTGTTCGTCGAACACCTTCGAACATTGTTAAAACAAATGGCAGGCAAACAAAAACACATAGAAACACATAGAAAACACGTTCAAAGGTGTCCAAAAGCTGACAAACTGCTCAGAAGACATAACTAACACATGGAAAAGTGACAAGTACATATAGTCATGCGAAAATAAAAGAGGTGGAGGAGTAAAAGGAGGGGGAGACACAGATATAGGCATGTCATGCCCTTCTAAAATCCAAAAAGTGAGAAGCCGACACGGCCAGTCCGCTCCTGCCCGTGCCACCTCCGTGTCGCCGGGTTAGTGCCAGAGCCGCGGTGAACCCTGACGGCCAGCCCCCCTCTCCCAATACTGGTGCCTGTCCGCTGGTGGGTCGAGCGAGCCCCCCTGTGGTGGAGGCAGATCTAAGCTTTTTAATTTAAATTGTCTCTCTAATTTGAATGAATACACTTTAAATCCATTTACAAGGATCTATTGGAGGGCAAGTCTCATGCCAGCAGCCGCGTAATTCCAGCTCCAGTAGTGTCCACTAAAGCTGCTGCAGTTAAAAAGCTTTTATAAGGATCGAGCTCGGCTGTCCACCGCAAGGCATCCTACTGCCAGTCCCAGCCCCTATGCCTTGGGGTGCCTCCTGGTGCTCTTCACTAAGTATCCCATGGTCCCGAATCATTTCCTTTGAAAAAATTAAGTGTCTAAACTACACGTGGTGTAGCTTGCTTAACAGCCGGGATAATCCGCTGACTAGCAGACACTGCTACTAGGCACAAACTATTTCCTGGGCTAGATGCAGTTAAAAATTTGTAATTAGATACTCTCGTTGGATGCTGAGAAAGCATTCCATAGAGTCTCCTGGCACGCCATATATGATTCTCTTAAAAAGCTTGGGGTAGGGGTCTAGGGGACCCTTTTATAGCCAAAATCACGGCCCTGTATCGCAATACGTCACCTAGGCTGAAGATAAATGGAACTGTAGCACCCTGAGGGATCAGTTGCTACAGACGTATTGCACCTCACCCAGAGGTGTGATATCTCACTCTCAGGTAAGGATGGAGTGTGGATCAGGACCCGACACCTGCATGCATTACACCACATTGCTGTGGGGCAGGGCGACCAATATGCCCCTGAGATGGGCACGACAGTCCCTGTCCCTGGCTGGAGTGGGGGGAGGGAACACTGAGGAAGGGGAACCCTGTAGTGCAGGAGCAGGGAGGAAGCAGTTCCTGGGTGCATTGAGAAGGGAGTATAAAAGGTGGGCACCATCTTAGTTCAGTGCAGAGAAGTCTGAGCAGAAGTGGCAGGGAGCAGGGGCTCTGCATGAGCTCTGCTCCGGAGGCGGGCCTAGTAACAGAGGCCCAGGCCTGGAAGAGAGAGAAGGAAGGAAGAGGAGCGGAGAAGGCTCCAGGAACGAGGAATGAAGGGATCCCAGGGGTGCGGACGGGCGAGTCGCCACCGCACGCCCGAATCCACCTGCGTGGAGGGGTCAGGCCAAAGGGGGAGACCGGTCCCCGAACTAGTGGAGGCAGGAAACGACCCTTAGCTAGAAACCGGAGGCTCTGACATTTTATGTGGCGCAGCCCCTCGCTACACCCGCTAGGAAGGCACCACATAGGGTCAGGGAAACTGGCGCCAAGTTTACCAAGAGGAGGCCCGAGGCAGCCGGACAGAAGTGTTGGTAAGAAAGGCCAGACAAAGGACACACAAAGGGGGTCCTGTGAAGTGCTCCAAAGTTATCTGGGAGTTGTCTGAGCCCCTCACCTGGTGAGCACAGTACGACGTGGGCAGCCGTTACCTGCAGACGTGGTCTGGATAATAAGAACTGTGAGTAAAGGCCCTGGACTGCATCACTGACTCCGTGTCATTACTGCTGCTGCCCTGCACCATCACCCCCATCCTCCGCATACACTGCCCTGAGGCTATACTCCTCCCGTGGGGAGTTATGCTACGCTCTGCTGCACCCACAACACCAGCCTCAGCGGTCTGCCCTGTGGCGGCGGTTCACTCTGACCGCAATCCACGGGTGGCATAGTCGGACATTTAAACATCAAAACCACATAAATAGTTCCGCCACTGGTTTGACCGCCCTGAGCCACGGAACCGGGTCGCCGCCACGAAGACTACAACCACCAGCATCCACCAAAAAGGGTCCGGCTCCGGGTGTCCCAAGGCCCAGGGGGTGCGTCAGAACATTTTCATCACCTTTCACAATCACTAATGGGACAAGGCAGGGATGTCCTCTGTCCCCTCTCTTATACATCCTAGTGACGGAGCACCTGCTCTCATCAATTCGCCATAACCCCAATATTAGGTGGATTGAGGTGGGAGGCACCGAGTACAAGTGCTCTCTATTTGCTGATGATGTCCTAGTATATATCACTCAATCACATATATCCATCCCTGCTGTTATGGCTGAAATAGATCACTTTGTTACATGGTCAAATTTTAAAATCAATGCAGCGAAGTCTGAGGCCCTCGATGTCTCCCTCCCCAAATCCATATAGGATTCCATCCAGTCCAACTTTCCCTTTGCCTGTCCCTCACAGGGTATCAAATACTTAGGAATTCCTATTCATAGAGACCTCTCCCATCTATGTTATCTTAATTTTGGGCCCTTTATTGAACAACTCCATACAGACCACGGTTGGCAAGTTAGAACTGTAAGATTCACTACGTGAACCGCTGGTGTTTTGTGGAAAAGCACATGTACACTGCGTTCCAAATTATTATGCAAAAAGTGTTTAGGAGTGATAAGGGAAGAATTTGTTTGTTTGTCAGTTAAACTCATTGATGGTGATGTGTGTCAGGGCTCTTTATATCACTGTAAGCAATTGCAGACACCTGTGCTAATTAGTTTGGCAGGTGTGTCCAATGAAAGGCAAGACTACTTAAGAAGGCTCTCTCACATTATTAAGCAGCCTACATTTTCTGCCAAAATGGGAAAGAAAAAGGATGTGTCGGCTGCTGAGAAGCAACAAATTGTGGAGTGTTTAGGTCAAGGCATGACTACAATCAACATTGTGCGATGATCAGGATGAAGTGTCTTGGCAATCAAGAAGTATGTAGCTGATTCACAGTACACACGTGTGCGTGCTGATAAGGGCAAATTGAGGACTCTTTCCTACAGGCAATTACGTCAGGTTGAAAGAGCAGCGGCAAAAAAGCCTTGTCATAGCAGCAGACAAGTTTTTGAAGCTGCTTGTGCCTCCAACGTCCCCCGAACAACAAGATGCAGGGTCCTTCAGAGGTTTGCAGCTGTGCATACGCCATCCTGTCGACCTCCTCTATCCACTTCACACAAGCAGAAACGGCTCCAGTGGGCCAAACATTACATGAAGACTGATTTCAAAACAGTTTTGTTCACGGATGAGTGCCGTGCAGCGCTCGATGGTCCAGATGGATGGAGTGGAGGATGGCTGGTTGATGGACACCCCACGCAAACACGGATACAGCGCCAACAAGGAGGAGGTGGAGTAATGTTTTGGGCTGGAATCATGGGGAGAGAGATTGTCGGCCCCTTTAGGATCCCTGAAGGCGCTAAAGATGAACTCCATAATTTATGTGGATTTTCTCAAACAGCACTTCCTGCCATGGTTCAAGAAGAAGAACCGTGTATTTCACAGCAAGATCATTTTTCTGCATGATAATACACCATCTCATGCTGCACATAAAACATCTGCATCTCTGGCTGATATGGGCATAATAGGGGACAAACTTATGGTGTGACCCCCATGCTCCCCTGACCTCTACCCCATTCAGAACCTTTGGAGCATCATTAAAAGGAGTGTCTATGATGGCGGGAGGCAGTTCACATCTAAGCAACAGCTCTGGGAGGGTATTCTGTCCTCATGCAAAACAATTGAAGCAGAAACCATCCAAAACCTGACAAATTCAATGGACGAGAGAGTTCAGAAGCTCCTTTCGAACAAGGGGTCCTATGTGAAAATGTAACATCACCTAGAATAAAGTTTTGAGTTGAAAACTGTTTGATTTCAGTTTCTAACAACCTGCTAATGCTTATAATTTCAAAAATGACCATTTTTTTGGTCTTTATTAAAATGAAAAGGTTGATCGAAAAGTTTGGGGGATCTAAGAGTGTGGCAACCCAGTAGTCATGATTACTTCGAATTCTGACAATATGAGGGTCATGCTGCAGGTAGTGCAGCAAGAAGGCACTTATGTGTCTTGCGCATCTCGAAGCCCCAAAATTATTTTCCGGGCTAGATGCAGCTAAAAATTATTATTAATTTTAAATCTGGTGAAGCTTTAGTATAGATGGCCTAATAGGATCAGTGCTGCACACTGCTACAAAGCCCAAATTATTTTCCAGTCAAGATACAGATAAACATGATTAGTAATTTGAAAGCTTAAAACGGTTGGTAGGGTGATTTTAACCAATCATCAAGCTTTTACTCTCCCCAGGATGACACAGGGGTAGAAAAGTCGTTTCGGATCCATGATTTGTTCATCTTTATGAACGTGAGTCTGTCTACATTATCAGTGGAGAACCGCGTGCGCTTATCTGTCAGCACACCACCAGCAGCGCTGAACACACGTTCAGACAGAACGCTGGCTGCGGGGCATGACAAGAACTCCAAGGCGTAAGTGGCTAGCTCCGGCCATTTATCCAGATTGGAAGCCCAAAAAGAGCAAGGGTCCAGTGACACAGTCGTGGCTTCAATGTTTACTTGGAGATACTCCTGTACCATCGTCTCTAGGCGTTGACTATGTGTCAGACTTCTTGTCTCCTGTGGCCTTGCAAAGGATGGGCTAAAAAAGTGGTGAAATGATTCCGCAAAATTGATGTTACCAGCAGATACTGTGGTTCTGTTACGGTTTGAGTGCTGAACACTTGACGGTCCCACGGTTGGCAAGTTGGAACTGTGAGATTCACTACGTGCACCACTGGTATTTTGTGGAAAAGCACATGTAAGATTCTGCCACAGTCTCTGCTGATACTCCTGCATGCGTGCATCCCTTTCTATGGCAGGAATAATTTCTGCAAATTTACTTTTGTACCGGGGATCTAACAGTGTGGCAACCCAGTAGTCAGGATTATTTCTAATTCTCACAATTCGAGGGTCATGTTGCAGGTAGTGCAGCAAGAAGGCACTCATGTGTGTTGCGCATCCAGGAGCACCAAGTCCCTGTTGTGTTGGTGGCGAGGTAACAATCATGCTTCCTTCCTCTGTCCTCTCCCCCCAACCTCGCACAACAGAAATGTGATCAAGGTCTCCCTCATCTGATGAGTCTTCCATCAGTTCGTCCTCCACTTCTTCCTGGGCTCCTGCACCTTCCTCACTAGTTTGGCTGCTACCATGCGCCCTGGTAAAACCATCTCCCCCACCCTCACATGACTGCCGCCTTGGTGCTGCCGACCGTCTGGACCTTGCAGATGTTAGCCCTTCCGCATACAACTCCTCCTCCTCTACTTCCTCCACCTCCTCTTGTGCCACCACCTGACTCCGAATTCTGTTTAACATGTGCTCCAACATGTACCGGAATAGTCATGCTGATAATGGCATCGTCAGCACTAAACATCTTCGTCGCCATTTCAAAACTGTGCAGAAGGGTGCATAGGTCCCTGATCTGAGACCACTCCTCCAGCGTGATTTGCCCCACCTCTGAATCTCGTTGGCCCAGGCTATACGTCAGAACGTATTGCACCAGGGCTTGTCGGTGCTGCCACAGTCGCTGCAACATGTGCAGAGTTGAATTCCACCGGGTAGGCACATCGCATTTTAGCCGGTGAAGTGGCAGGCCCAACGACTTCTGTAGAGATGTAAGTCGCTGAGCTGCGGGATGCGAACGGCGGAAGTGAGCACACAGCGACCGTGCCCTCTGCAGAAGGCCATCTAGTCTGGGATAGTGGGCTAAAAATTGCTGGACAACCAGGTTCAACACGTGAGCCATACAAGGCACGTGTGTGACATTGCCCCGGCGAAGGGCCGCACCCAGGTTTGCAGCATTGTCGCACACGGCCTTCCCTGGTTTCAGGTCCAGTGGAGACAACCATTCATGAAATTGGTTCTCCAGAGCTGACCACAACTCCTCAGCTGTGTGACTCACATTTCCCAGACATTTCAATGTAAAAACCGCCTGATGACGTTGAGCCCTACTGCCAGCATAGTAAGGAGGTGTGCAGGATCCCTTCTGCGCAGTTAGAGAGCTTGTGGCAGGCTTTGGGTGCAGGTGGAAGACCGAGAGGAGGTTGAGGAGGCAGAAGCAGTGGAGGAACTTTGACATAAAGAGGATTGACGCACAACTCGTGGGGACGGCAAGACTTGGACAGCAGCCCCTTGTCCTGCTGTCACCATAGTTACCCAGTGCCCAGTCAGCGACATGTAACGCCCCTGTCCATGCCTACTCGTCCAAGTGTCTGTGGTGAAATGCACCCTGTCACACACAGAGTTTCTCAAAGAAGCGGTGATGTTGTGTGCGACATGCTGGTGGAGCGCAGGCACACCTTTCTTTGATAAGTAGTGCCGACTGGGCATCTGGTACTGGGGCACTACGACGGACATAAGGTCTCGAAAATCCTCTGTGTCCACCAGACGGAAAGGCAGCATTTCTGTAGCCAAGAGCTTGCAGATGGTGAAATTCAACCTCTTAGCTTTCTCATGGCTAGGAGGAAATGGTCTTTTACTTGTCCACATCTGAGGGACCGAGGGCTGGCTATTGTGCTTAGACGGGGTTGATAAGGGTGTCCCCGGCAAACTGCCGGTCTGTGAGGAAGATGCAGGCGGACATGTTAGGTTGCCTTGATCCAAAGGTGGTGCTATCGATGTTGGACAGCGCTCAACACCAGCTGGTGTTCCCACCTCCAAAGAAAATGATGACCTGCCAATCACGCTGGCTGTTGCGGGTAAAGAGGTGGCAGGTCTGCGCCCCAAAACAGGTGTGACTGCTGTCCCCCCAGTCACAGAGGATGAAGAGGCCGCGGATGCACAAGATATGGCAGACGGTGGTTGGCCCGGCCGGCTAGGCCGCATTGTAGCACACTGAGCTTCCCACTGCAACTTATGCTTCATGTCCATGTGCCGGTTCATGCATGAAGTACTCAAACTATGTATTTTTTGGCCTCTACTTAGCTTTTGCTGACAAATGTTACAGATAACACGAGTTGGGTCATCTTTATCGATCTGAAAAAATGCCCAGGCTATGCAAGGCTTAGCACCCATGTGACCTGAAGAGCCACCACGACTTGTGGTGAGAGGCAGAGTTGTGTTTGAGGATGCAGTTGTTGACGTGCTTCCAGTACTACGTCTCTGTCCAGGAAGGCGCAACCTGACCTCGTCGTCACTAGCATCTTCCTCCACCTCCTCTGCTGACCTCATCTCTTGGCTGACTATGGGTTGACAGTAAGTGGGACCTCCAACCTCATCATCATCACCCTGTGTGTTATCACACCCGTCGTCCTCAGAGCCAACCTGTTCCTGCCCTGACAAAAAACTAAAGTTGTCGCTCCAATCAGGTATTTGAGTCTTATCATCGTCTTCCTCATTGTCTCCACCAACAGGAGTTACAGTTTGGGAATGAGGGTCTACATTATGGTCAGAACCTTCTGCGTCTGGTCCTGGATCCGACTCATAAAGATTCTGGGCATCAGTGCAGATCATTTCCTCGTCTGGATTCACAGAAGCGCTGGAGTCGACCTCTGATTCCCAGGCTATAGTATGAGTAAACAGCTCTGCAGACTCAACCATCTGTTCTACCTCATACTCAGACGGGCAGCTGGAGATTTGGGAGCTGTGAGGAAGCAAGTGCGATTTGGGTGACACCTTTGAGGACTGGAGTATTTGTGATGTTGAAGTTGATGTGGAGGAGAGCCCACTTAAAGGAGCACTTGATATCCGTTGAAGCACCTGCTGTTTTTGTGCCTCATCTGGAATTTGTAGCGATTGGCGTGGCCGTAAGAAAGGGATCTTATCACATTGTCCGCTAAAAGAAGTAGACATTTTAGTTTGGCTGGAAGATGGTCTTTCTTCTGCAGATGTTACTGTTGCTTTAACACCTACCCCACGGACACAACCTTTTTTCCCCTTCCCAACACGCCTATTCCCCTTTCCACCAGCAGCAGGCCTTTTTCCACTCATTTTGGTGGTTAACTAATTCACAACTCTGGAGTTGTTTGCACAAAAAAACAATGGATGGTAACCGAGCAGAGCTGAGTGGCCAAACTGTGGTATTAGGCCAAAACTATTGGCTGGGTTAGATGCAGAAAAAAATTATATTCAATTTGCAACCTGATGGAGGTCAGTATAGATGGACTAATACAACAAGTCCCACACACAGCTAGAAGCCCAATATTTTTTCAGAGGTAGATGCAGAAAAAAATATATTCAGTTTGCAACCTGATGGAGGTCAGTATAGATGGACTAATACAACAAGTCCCACACACAGCTAGAAGCCCAATATTTTTTCAGAGGTAGATGCAGAAAAAAATATATTCAGTTTGCAACCTGATGGAGGTCAGTATAGGTGGACTAATAGAACAAGTCCCACACACTGCTAGAAGGCCAAATATTTTTTCAGAGCTAGATGCAGAAAATAATTATATTCAGTTTGCAACCTGATGGAGGTCAGTATAGATGGATTAATAGAACAAGATCCACACACAGCTAGAAGCCCAATATTTTTTCAGAGGTAGATGCAGAAAAAAATATATTCAGTTTGCAACCTGATGGAGGTCAGTATAGGTGGACTAATAGAACAAGTCCCACACACTGCTAGAAGGCCAAATATTTTTTCAGAGCTAGATGCAGAAAAAAATTATATTCAGTTTGCAACCTGATGGAGGTCAGTATAGATGGATTAATAGAACAAGACCCACACACAGCTAGAAGCCCAATATTTTTTCAGAGCTAGATGCAGAAAAAAATTATATTCAGTTTGCATCCTGATGGAGGTCAGTATAGATGGATTAATAGAACAAGACCCACACACAGCTAGAAGCCCAATATTTTTTCAGAGCTAGATGCAGAAAAAAATTATATTCAGTTTGCAACCTGATGGAGGTCAGTATAGATGGATTAATAGAACAAGACCCACTCACAGCTAGAAGCCCAATATTTTTTCAGAGGTAGATGCAGAAAAAAATATATTCAGTTTGCAACCTGATGGAGGTCAGTATAGATGGACTAATACAACAAGTCCCACACACAGCTAGAAGCCCAATATTTTTTCAGAGGTAGATGCAGAAAAAAATATATTCAGTTTTCAACCTGATGGAGGTCAGTATAGATGGACTAATACAACAAGTCCCACACACAGCTAGAAGCCCAATATTTTTTCAGAGGTAGATGCAGAAAAAAATATATTCAGTTTGCAACCTGATGGAGGTCAGTATAGATGGACTAATACAACAAGTCCCACACACAGCTAGAAGCCCAAATATTTTTTCAGAGGTACTGTAGATGCAGATAAAAATTATTTTTAATTTGCAACCTGATGGAGGTCAGTATAGATGGACTAATAGAGAAAGTCCGACACACTACTAGAAGGCCAAATATTTTTTCAGAGCTAGATGCAGAAAAAAATTATATTCAGTTTGCAACCTGATGGAGGTCAGTATAGATGGATTAATAGAACAAGACCCACACACAGCTAGAAGCCCAATATTTTTTCAAAGGTAGATGCAGAAAAAAATATATTCAGTTTGCAACCTGATGGAGGTCAGTATAGATGGACTAATACAACAAGTCCCACACACAGCTAGAAGCCCAATATTTTTTCAGAGGTAGATGCAGAAAAAAATATATTCAGTTTGCAACCTGATGGAGGTCAGTATAGGTGGACTAATAGAACAAGTCCCACACACTGCTAGAAGGCCAAATATTTTTTCAGAGCTAGATGCAGAAAAAAATTATATTCAGTTTGCAACCTGATGGAGGTCAGTATAGATGGATTAATAGAACAAGACCCACACACAGCTAGAAGCCCAATATTTTTTCAGAGGTAGATGCAGAAAAAAATTATATTCAGTTTGCAACCTGATGGAGGTCAGTATAGATGGATTAATAGAACAAGACCCACACACAGCTAGAAGCCCAATATTTTTTCAGAGCTAGATGCAGAAAAAAATTATATTCAGTTTGCAACCTGATGGAGGTCAGTATAGATGCATTAATAGAACAAGACCCACACACAGCTAGAAGCCCAATATTTTTTCAGAGCTAGATGCAGAAAAAAATTATATTCAGTTTGCAACCTGATGGAGGTCAGTATAGATGGACTAATAGAATGATGCTATGCCCAAAAGATTTTACTTCACTAGGTGCAGTAAAAAAATTGGTATTCTATACACAGGTGGTATATCTTGCAACACAGATAGGCTACTCCACTGATTAACACACTCTGCAATAGGCCAAAAAGGATTAGCTTTGCTAGATTCAGCCAAATGCTGTGAAAAAAACTTGCACAGCACTGGCACAGACCTGCCTGGCAAAAACTGATAGGAACTGATGTAACCTAGTCCTGAAAAGGACTCCAATTACAATTAGTCTTTACTCCCACAACCTATCTATTTAAGAGCACAGACCTGCCTGATAAAAGTCGTAGGAAATGCTGTAACCTAGTCCTTAAAAGGACTGCAATCACAACTATTCCCTACTCCTAAGCTATCTGTATATTTGTGCGAAAATTGGCTTGAAATTAACAAGGTATAGCGCACACAGCAACAGCGGTGCCGTCTAACACGCAGCTGCAGCAGTGAGAAAATGGTGGCGACGGGGAAAATGGCTTGGTCTTATAGGGCAAGGACATGTGACATACACTGCCAATGACACATGCCCTTGCTTGTGTGAAAAAAAGCACTTCGCTCTGTGTGTGCGCTGCTGATAGGCTGACAGATTGCACCTCCCCACTGTAAATGCGGGAAAGAGAAAAAAAAATGGAGATCTTAATTGTTCCTGCAGAGATCCATCCCCTGCCCCTCCCCCCACCCCTCTGTACACTCAAACTGCGTATTAACATTAATTTTCATCATTACTGAGAAAAAATCCAGTTATGATTTTGGTGCACGAACAGTTATCGAACATAACCTCGAACAG
Source organism: Phyllobates terribilis (assembly GCF_046119375.1). NCBI lineage: Eukaryota > Metazoa > Chordata > Amphibia > Anura > Dendrobatidae > Phyllobates > Phyllobates terribilis. The sequence continues at coordinate 542,591,712 of NW_027362765.1, read as the reverse complement.
CCGAATTTTTCTCAAATTGTTCGTGTTCGCCGAACGGCTCGAACACCGCCCAAAACAGCTCAAATTTGAGATTGGCGAACAGTTCGAGTAGAACAACGCTCATCTCTAGTCATTAGTCTTGAGCGCAAGTGCTCGCTACTTGAGTTTGCATCGGGTACTTGGGTATGCACCATATATCGCGTGTGCTCGAGTGACATGCTCGAGTCCCCGCTCGCATGTTTCATGGTTATTAGACACCCAAAAACCTAGTGGGACAGTTTTATAGGCCAGGTCGTTCCGGACGTGGCGATACTAAATATGTGTACTTTTATTGTTTTTTTTGTTTTTTTTTTCTTAATAATATTTATTGATGGGTACATTATATTTTTATTTTTGGTGGATTATTTATTTATTTTTTTTATATATTTTTACAATATTTTTTTAATTTTTTTTTTTTTTTTTAACACTTTTTGGACTTTTATTTTGTGTCCCACTCTGGGACTTTCACTTTTTTTATTCTGATCGCCTGTATAGCACAGAAATGCAGCACCATCCCTGTGCTATACAGGCTGTCAGTGCTGCACAGGGAGAAGATTCTTTGGTCATGCACTGCGCATGACCAAAGAATCTTCCTGCTGTCTGGTGACCCGGATGTTGTCATGACGACATCGGGTCATCATGGCAACATCCAGGAAGCCGCGGCAGACAGCGCTGGAGGCCGGAAGAGGAGGTGAGTATTGCGATCACCTCCCCTTGCCACCGCAATGCTGCGATCGACTTCGATCGCAGCATTGAGGGGGTTAATGTGCCGGGAGCGGTGCGGGACCGCTCCTTGCACATAGTACCGGGTGTCAGCTGTGACAATCAGCTGACACCCGGCTGCGATCGCCCCGCACCGCTTTTGTGCAGGCGCGATTGGCATATGACCTAATAGTACGTCATTGGTCCAATCGGCCCAGGTCACCAAGACGTACTATTAGGTCATACAGTACAGACCAAAAGTTTGGATACACCTTCTCATTTAAAGATTTTTCTGTATTTTCTTGATTATGAAAATTGTACATTCACACTGAAGGCATCAAAACTATGATATAACACATGTGGAATTATATACCTAACAAAAAAGTGTGAAACAACTGAAAATATGTCTTATATTCTAGGTTCTTCAAAGTAGCCACCTTTTGCTTTGATGATTGCTTTGCACACTCTTGGCATTCTCTTGATGAGCTTCAAGAGGTAGTGACCGGAAATGGTCTTCCAACAATCTTGAAGGAGTTCCCAGCTCACCCCAAACCATCTCGATTGGGTTCAGGTCTGGTGACTGTGGAGGCCAGGTCATCTGGCGTAGCACCCCTTCACTCTCCTTCTTGGTCAAATAGCCCTTACACAGCCTGGAGGTGTGTTTGGGTTCATTGTCCTGTTGAAAAATAAATGATGGTCCAACTAAACGCAAACCGGATGGAGTAGCATGCCGCTGCAAGATGCTGTGGTAGCCTTGCTGGTTCAGTATGCCTTCAATTTTGAATAAATCCCCAACAGTGTCCCCATTGGGGTTAGTAATGGCGGTGTCTTATAGACGCCTCTCCATTATTAACCTGGGCTTGATGTCAGCTGGCATTATAAGCTGACATCAACCCCAGCCCTATTACCCCACTGCCACCGCTACAGGGCAGTGGGAAGATCGAGGCTAAGTGCCAGAATTGGCGCATCCTATGGATGCGCCATTTCTGGGGCGGCTGACGGCTGGTGTTTCTAGCCTGGGAGGGGGCCAATATTCATGGCACCCTTCCTGGGCTATTAATATCAGCCCCCAGCTGTCTGCCTAGCCTTTGCTAGCTATTAAAATAGGGGGGACCCCACGTCATTTTTTTGGGAGGGGGTCCCCCATTTTAATAGCTAGTAAAGGCTAGGTATTCAGCTGGGGGCTGATATTAGTAGTCTGGGAAGCTCCGTGGGTATTACCCCCTTCCCAGGCTTCAAACATCTGCCCCAGCCGTTTGCTTAACCTCCGCTAGAGACTAAAATTACGGGGAACCCCACGCCAATTTTTCAATCAACACTATCACTGTACTTATATATGTGACTGACATGTTTCTATCTATCTAATCTATGTGTGATGCTCTATTCTTTCTGTTCTAAATTTTCGGGTACCGGTGTATGCCGCTGCTGAATTGCCGGCCGGCTTTTTTAAAGAGAGTGTCTTCTGAGCAGTTTGTCAGCTTTTGGACACCTTTGAAGGTGTTTTCTATGTGTTTCTATGTGTTTTTGTTTGCCTGCCATTGGTTTTAACGGTGTTCGACTGTGTTCTGAGGTGTTCGACGAACAGTTCCACGAACATCCCGGTGTCCGACGAACCGAACCGAACCCGAACACTACGGGGGCGGCTCAACACTACTAATGACATCAACACCCTATATAAGGTGTGCTTAATTATTAGGCAACTTCCTTTCCTTTGGCAAAATGGGTCAGAAGAGAGATTTTACGAGCTCTGAAAAGTCCAAAATTGTGAGATGTCTTGCAGAGGGATGCAGCAGTCTTGAAATTTCCAAACTTTGAAAGCGTGATCACTGAACAATCAAGCGTTTCATGACAAATAGCCAACAGGGTCGCAAGAAGCGTGTTGGCCAAAAAAAGGCGCAAAATAACTGCCCATGAATTGAGGAAAATCAAGCGTGAAGCTGCCAAGATGACCTTCGCCACCAATTTTGCCATATTTCAGAGCTACAACGTTACTGGAGTATCAAAAGCACAAGGTGTGCGATACTCAGGGACATGGCCAAGGTATGGAAGGCTGAAAAACGACCACCTTTGAACAAGAAACATAAGATAAAACATCAAGATTGGGCCAAGAAATATCTAAAGACTGATTTTTCAAAGGTTTTATGGACTGATGAAATGAGAGTGACTCTTGTGGGCCAGATGGATGGGCCAGAGGCTGAATCAGTAAAGGGCAGAGAGCTCCACTCCGACTCAGATGCCAGCAAAGTGGAGGTGCGGTACTGGTATGGGCTGGTATCATCAAAGATGAACTGTCTGGACCTTTTCGGGTTGAGGATGGAGTGAGGCTCAACTCCCAGATCTACTGACAGTTTCTGGAAGACAACTTCTTCAAGCGGTGGTACAGGAAGAAGTCGGTATCGTTCAAGAAAAACCGGATTTTCATGCAGGACAATGCTCCCTCACATGCATTCAACTACTCCACAGCGTGGTTGGCCAGTAAAGGTCTAAACGAAGAAAAAATAATGACATGGCCCCCTTGTTCACCTGATCTGAACCCCATAGAGAACCTGTGGTCCATCATAAAATGTGAGATCTACAGGGAGGGAAAACAGTACACCTCTCGGAACAGTGTCTAGGAGGCTGTGGTGGCTGCTGCATGCAATGTTGATTGAAAACAGATCAAGCAACTGACAGAATCTATGGATGGAAGGCTGTTGAGTGTCATCATAAAGAAAGGTGGCTATATTGATCACTAATTTTTTTGGTTTTTGTTTTTGCATGTCAGAAATGTTTATTTCTAAATTTTGTGCACTGATATTGGTTTACCTGGTGAAAATAAACAAGTGAGATGGGATTATATTTGTTTTTTATTAAGTTGCCTAATAATTCTGTACTGTAATACTTAACTGCACAAACAGATATCCTCCTAAGATAGCTAAATATAAAAAAAAACACTCCAACTTCCAAAATTATTGAGCTTGGATATTTATGAGTCTTTTGAGTTGATTGAGAACATAGTTGTTGATCAATAATAAAAAAATAATCCTCTAAAATACAACTTGACTAATAATTCTGCACACAGTGTATGTACAGTGCCTACAAGTAGTATTCAACCCCCTGCAGATTTAGCTGGTTGACACATGCAGAATTAACTTGGCATTGTGACATTTGTACTGTAGATCAGCCTGGAAGTGGGAAATGCACTGCAGCAAATTTTTTTTTTTTTTTTTTAAACGTAAAAAGTTAATTCAGAGTGTCATTTATTATTCAACCCCTCAAACAACAAGAATTCTGTTTGGTCCCCCTAAAGTATTAAGAAGTAGTTCAGGCACCAAGAATAATGAGCTTCACATGTGTGGATTAAAGATCTCTTTTGCCAGCCTTTTCTGACTATTTAAGACCCTCCCCAAACTTGTGAACAGCACTCAGACATGGTCAACATGGGAAAGACAAAGAAGCATTCCAAGGCCATCAGAGACAAGATCGTGGAGGGTCACAAGGCTGGCAAGGGGTACAAAACCCTTTCCAAGGAGTTGGGCCTACCTGTCTCCACTGTTGGGAGCACCATCCGTAAGTGGAAGGCTTAAGGAACTACTGTTAGCCTTCCACGGCCAGGACAGCCTTTGAAAGTGTCCTCCCGTGCCGAGGCCAGGCTTGTCCGAAGAGTCAAGGCTAACCCAAGGACAACAAGGAAGGAGCTCCGGGAAGATCTCATGGCAGTGGGGACATTGGTTTCAGTCAATACCATAAGTAACGTACTCCACCGCAATGGTCTCCGTTCCAGACGAGCCCGTAAGGTACCTTTACTTTCAAAGCGTCATGTCAAGGCTCGTCTACAGTTTGCTCATGATCACTTGGAGGACTCTGAGACAGACTGGTTCAAGGTTCTATGGTCTGATGAGACCAAGATCGAGATCTTTGGTGCCAACCACACACGTGACGTTTGGAGACTGGATGGCACTGCATACGACCCCAAGAATACCATCCCTACAGTCAAGCATGGTGGTGGCAGCATCATGCTGTGGGGCTGTTTCTCTGCCAAGGGGCCTGGCCATCTGGTCCGCATCCATGGGAAGATGGATAGCACGGCCTATCTGGAGATTTTGGCCAAGAACCTCCGCGCCTCCATCAAGGATCTTAAGATGGGTCGTAATTTCATCTTCCAACAAGACAACGACCCAAAGCACACAGCCAAGAAAACCAAGGCCTGGTTCAATAGGGAAAAAGTCAAGGTGTTGGAGTGGCCTAGTCAGTCTCCTGACCTTAACCCAATTGAAAACTTGTGGAAGGAGCTCAAGAATAAAGTCCACATGAGACACCCAAAGAACCTTGTTAGAACTCTCGTGTTAGGTTTTTTTTAGTTTGCTGGTCACATGACCATTTTTGCCTATTTAATCCGGCTCCACCCTCCTGGTCTTGCTGGACTTCATTGTATTTACTACTCTTGAGCTAGCTTGGTGCTCTGTTGCCGTTCTCTGTTAGTTTTGCTAGGTCTTCTGACCTCTATGCATTTTGTTGTGTGTTTGTCTTTCACTGCTACTATTTCTGCTAGGAGGTGTCCAACTTATCCCAGTCCCTAGTTCTTGTAGGGATCCCTCCCTCACATCTATAGGTCTTCGTACAGACTAGCCGAGGACTTTAGCGGGTCTGATCGCAGGATCAGGTTCCCCGTTACATCGTAGGGATCTAGTTTAGTTCTATTGTAGGGACAGTTCTCCTGTCTTTCCTTAGTCCCTGTAGCAGATCATAACAAACCTAGATAACTTGGAGAAGATCTGCATGGAGGAGTGGGCCAAGATAACTCCACAGACCTGTGCCGGCCTGATCAGGTCTTATAAAAGACGATTATTAGCTGTAATTGCAAACAAGGGTTATTCCGCAAAATATTAAACATAGGGGTTGTATAATAATTGACCCACACTTTTATGTTTAAAATGTAATAAAATTCAACTGAGCAACATAACTTTTTGGTTTCTAAGATTTATGCTTCTGTTCATAAAACCTACTCTCGTTTGCAGTTTGAAGGCTCTAACTTATTTGCATCTTATCAAACCAGCTAAATCTGCAGGGGGTTGAATACTACTTGTAGGCACTGTATGTGCAGTGTGTGAGTGATGATTAGATTTGAATTAATGTTGTCCTTTTTTGTTCAAGAATAAATGTGGATTGTTGTTCATGAAACAAAAATCCCCTGAGCATAAGCCCTAACCCATTTTTCAGAGCAAAACATAATATAAGACCCTGTCTTATTTTTAGAATTAACACGTTAGGTACCTGTAGCGTCGGCGTCCCTGCCTCCTGCTAGGCAGAGACGCCGTTCCTCTCACCTCCCTGCTCCGTCCTCGGCGTCCTCTTCCCGCGCTGCTGGCAGCGCTCGCCGCTTCCCGGGCACTGTGCTTAGGGCGCGCGCGCGCGCGCTCCCTCTCTCTTAAAGGGGCCGCGCGCGCCGTCCTAAGGAGTCCCCGGCCTATTGCCGGTGGAGCTCCCATATATAAGGCACCTCCTCCAAAATGGAAGTGCCCGAGCAAAGTTGTTGCAAAGCCTTTCACCTCTGCTTCAGCCCTCAGGTGCCGTTGCCAGTCTGTTTTCCTGCTCTGTCTACCTGCTTGCATTCCCTGCGGTCCGACAGTCTGTCTACCAGCATCCGCCAGTCTGTCTATGGACCAGTCCGCCTGCGGATCAGGAAGCACCTGCCTGATACCTGCCTGATACCTGCCTGAGACCACCTGCCAGTCAGCCAAGAGACTCTTATCCGCTCACCTGGGAGCTCTCACCTGCTACCCGCCAGCTAGCCTACCTGGAGGCTCTGCCGTCACTTGCCGTGACCACCTGCCAGCCAGCCGAGAGACTCTTACCCTGCTGTCACTTGCCGTGACCACCTGCCTGTCTAGAGACTCCTACCCTGCTGTCACTTGCCGTGACCACCTGCCTGTCAAGAGACTGTTCCCGTCACTTGCCGTGACCTCCTGCCCTTCTATCCAGAGACTGTCCCTGTCACTTGCCGTGACTACCTGCCTGCCTTCCCTGCGAGCCACCCGCTTCCTTACAAGGACTGCCCCTTTGTATAGTAGCTCAGAGGTTCCACCTCCCAGACCCATTAGAGTTTGCTCGGGCCATGGAACCCGGTGGCACCCAAGCTCCCTCGCTCTCGGACCTATGTCATGAACTTTCCCGTCAGAGGTCCCAACAGGACTCCATCTTGGGCCACCTGCGTAGTGTTCACTCCCGCCTGGACACACTGACTACCTCGTTGGGAGCTGCTTCCACTCGCACAACTACTACCCCGGTAGCGCCGCTGCCCATCAATACCATGGCATCCTTTCCCGGTCCCCGCCTTTCCGCTCCGCCTCGTTTTGGTGGAGATCCCGGTCAGGCATGGGGCTTCATTAACCAGTGCACCCTGCACTTCGAACTTTTGGCACACCAGTTTTCCACCGACCGAGCCAAAGTGGCCTTCATCATGTCCCATCTCACTGGGGAGGCACTGGCCTGGCTAAATCCTCTATGGGAGAGAGGAGACCCCCTGGTGTCAAACCTGCCAGCCTTTCTCACGGCCTTCCAGAAAGTCTTTGATGAACCAGGACGAAAGTCCTCATCCGCCTCATCTCTGCTACGCCTCCGTCAAGGGAGTCTCACCGTGGGCCAATATGCCATACTGTTCCATACCCTTGCTTCTGAGCTTGCCTGGGATAACGACGCCCTGGTGTCCGTGTTCTGGGAAGGTCTATCCGGCCGGATTAAAGATGAACTTGCCAGTCGGGACATTCCAACCACTCTCGACGACTTAATAACTCTTGCCACCCGGATTGACATCCGGTTCCAGGAGCGTACCAAAGAGGTCACCCGTGAGAGGAGGTTTCCTCGCCTTGCTCCTACCTTCCAGAATCCTGTCACTTCCTCTGTTACTCCCCTGGCGCACTCACCCGAGCCTATGCAGGTTGACCAGACCAAGATGGTCAAAAGCCGTCAAGAGTCACGCCGTGCCGAGGGGAGCTGCTTCTACTGTGGCAGTAAGGAGCACCGGATCCGTTCCTGCCCGGAGAGGTCGGGAAACGTCTGTGTCTAGGATCGCTCAGAGAGGTCGTCCTAGACAAGAGTAAACCCTCTCCATCTCTGATGCTGTTGGTCTCTATCATCTGCGGGGAGAACCGTTACTTTGAACTAGCTCAACATGATTCTGGAGCTGCCGGAAATCTCATTTCTCAGTCCCTGGTGGAGAAATATCACATTCCCACCAAACCTCTGGTTGAACCCTTATCTGTCGCCTCTGTGGACGGGGGTCTCTTACCGCATCCCATCCAACTTATCACCGAACCCATAACTCTGCATGTGGGAATGCTGCACTCTGAGAGCATCTTCTTTCATGTTCTACCTGGACTCTCTCATGTCCTTTTGCTTGGCCTACCTTGGCTCCAGAGACATGCACCCGTACTTGATTGACAGACCAGAGAAGTCCTTCGCTGGGGACAGGACAGCCATAAGACTTGTTTAGTTCCCGTTCATCCTGCCCATCCTTCTCCTTCCCCAGCCAATCTACCCGGCCTGCCGGTACTCTATTGGTCTTATGCTGATGTCTTTAATAAAAAGGAAGCAGAGACATTACCTCCTCATAGACCATACGATTGCCCCATCGACTTGGTACCTGGCGCTACTCCGCCCCGAGGGCGTATCTACCCTTTGTCCGCTGCTGAGACCCGGTCCATGTCTGAATATATCGAGGAGAACCTGGCCCGGGGATTTATCCGGAAATCTACCTCCCCGGCGGGAGCAGGCTTCTTATTCGTTAAAAAGAAGGACGGCTCACTCCGTCCCTGCATAGACTATAGAGGCCTTAAGCAGATCACGGTGAAGAATAAATACCCCCTTCCGCTCATTCCCAAATTATTTGACCGTCTGAGGGGTGCTAGAATCTTCACCAAGCTGGATCTCCGTGGGGCCTATAACCTGGTTCGTATCCGTCAGGGGGGTGAATGGAAGACGGCATTCAACACCCGGGACGGCCACTATGAATACCTCGTAATGCCCTCCGGTCTCTGTAATGCTCCCGCCGTCTTTCAAGAGTTGGTCAATGATATCTTCCGTGACCTTCTCTACTCCTGCGTGGTGGTATACTTGGACGACATCTTGGTCTTCTCTCCGGATCTCCCCAAACACCGGAGGGACGTTCGTCAGGTCCTGCTCAGGCTCAGGCAAAACCACCTCTACGCAAAATTTGAGAAGCGCCTCTTTGAGCAGACCTCGCTTCCATTTCTGGGCTACATCATCTCTCAGACCGGTCTACGAATGGATCCAGAGAAACTTTCTGCCATCCAGAAGTGGCCCCGACCGGAGGGGTTAAAGGTTATCCAGCAGTTCCTGGTCTTCGCCAACTACTACCGCCTCTTCATTCCGCACTTCTCTTCCCGGACTGCCCCTATCTCTGCGCTCACCCGTAAGGGCGCTAATCCCAAATAATGGCTGCCCGAGGCAGAGGAGGCCTTCCTGTCTTTGAAACAAGCTTTCTCCTCCGCTCCTGTGCTGCACCGTCCGGACAGCCACAAACAATTCTTCTTAGAAGTAGACGCTTCCTCCTCCGGAGCCGGAGTGGTGCTCACCCAAAAGTCGTCTTCCGGAAGAATGGTAACCTGCGGCTTCTTCTCCAAACTCTTCTCCTCATCTGAGCGCAATTATTCTATAGGAGACCGAGAATTGTTAGCCATTAAGTTGGCACTGGAGGAGTGGCATTACCTGCTCGAGGGGGCTCTTCACCCGGTAATAATCTACACGGATCACAAAAGCTTGGCTTATCTCCTGAGTGCCCAAAGACTTAACCCACGCCAAGCCCGGTGGTCCTTGTTCTTCGCCTGCTTTGATTTCATTCTTCATTTTCGCCAGGCAGACAAAAATATCAAAGCTGATGCCATGTCCCGATCCTTTTTGTTCTCCGATCTAGAGGAGGAGCCAAAGCACATCATCGACCCCGCCAAGGTAATGCTGGTGGCTTCCGTGGATCTTAATCGTCTTCCACCCGGTAAGACGTTCGTAACAGTACCTGATCGTGAGAAAGTCCTACACTGGGGACATTCGTCTAAACTAGCCGGCCATGCTGGCCAGAAAAAGACCCTCCTGCTTATTACCCGGCATTACTGGTGGCCTACCCTGCACAAGGACGCAATAGACTTTGTCTCAGCCTGTGCGTCCTGCGCCCGCAACAAGGTTCCTAGACATCTGCCAGCCGGCCGCCTTCTGCCTCTACCCATACCTGCTGCCCCGTGGCAGCATATAGCCATGGACTTTATAACGGATCTCCCTGTCTCTGCTGGTTGTACAGTCATCTGGGTGGTCGCTGACCACTTCTCTAAGATGGCTCACTTCATTCCCCTGCCAGGCCTTCCGTCTGCATCTGAATTGGCTAAAGACTTTATCCATCATATTTTCCGTCTTCATGGTCTCCCTCTCCACATCGTATCCGACCGAGGAGTTCGGTTCACCTCTCGCTTCTGGAGTGCCATGTGTAAACTGGGGGGGGTCACCTTGGACTTCTCTGCTTATCACCCACAGTCCAATGGTCAAGTAGAGCGGATCAACCAAAGTTTAACCAGTTACCTCCGGCACTTTGTTAATGCCCACCATTCCGACTGGGTGGATCTTTTACCGTGGGCCGAATCTTCCTACAACAATCACGAGAGCGAGTCTTCCTCCAAATCCCCTTTTTTTATTGTCTACGGTCAACATCCTCGGGTCCCGTTTCCCGTCTCCTCCTCAGTGGATAATCCGGCCGCGGAATCTCTTGTTAGCGAGTTCTCCTCCATTTGGGAGAGTACCAGATCCGCACTTCTTCAGTCCTCCGAGCGGATGAAGAAACAGGCTGACAAAAGACGTCTGGATCCGCCCCAATTCCATCCTGGAGATAAAGTCTGGCTCTCATCCAAGTATGTCCGGCTCAAGATTCCTTCCTACAAGTTAGGGCCTCGGTTCATCGGCCCACTGGAAGTTATCAAACAAATCAACCCGGTGGCCTATAAATTGAAACTCTCGGCCAACTTGCGGATCCCTAACTCCTTCCATGTATCTCTCCTCAAACCTGTGGTACTTAACTCTTTTTCCAAATCTACAGGTACGCCTTCTGCTCCGGTTTCCGCTGAAGACGAGTTTGAGATAGAGAGCATTCTGGCCACCAAAAGGGTAAGAGGAAAGACCTTTTTTCTAGTGGATTGGAAGGGGTTTGGTCCTGAGGAGAGAACGTGGGAGCCCCGGGAGAACATCCATGCCCAGCTCATCCTTGATAAATTTCTCTCCGGCCTAAAAAAGGGGGGGACTAAAGGGGGGGGTACTGTAGCGTCGGCGTCCCTGCCTCCTGCTAGGCAGAGACGCCGTTCCTCTCACCTCCCTGCTCCGTCCTCGGCGCCGCTTCCCGGGCACTGTGCTTAGGGCGCGCGTGCGTGCGCTCCCTCTCTCTTAAAGGGGACGCGTGCACGTCCTAAGGAGTCCCCGGCCAATTGCCGGTGGAGCTCCCATATATAAGGCACCTCCTCCAAAATGGAAGTGCCCGAGCAAAGTTGTTGCAAAGCCTTTCACCTCTGCTTCAGCCCTCAGGTCCCGTTGCCAGTCTGTTTTCCTGCTCTGTCTACCTGCTTGCATTCCCTGCGGTCCGACAGTCTGTCTACCAGCATCCGCCAGTCTGTCTATGGACCAGTCCGCCTGTGGATCAGGAAGCACCTGCCTGATACCTGCCTGATACCTGCCTGATACAGTTATATGAAAAAGTTTGGGCACCCCTATTAATCTTAAGCTTAATGTTTTAGAAAATTGGTGTTTTTGCAACAGCTATTTCAGTTTGATATATGTAATAACTGTTGGACACAGTAATGTTTCTGCCTTGAAATGAGGTTTATCGTACTAACAGAAAATGTGCAATCTGCATTCAAACAAAATTTGACAGGTGCATAAGTATGGGCACCCTTATCATTTTCTTGTTTTAAATACTCCTACCTACTTTTTACTGACTTACTAAAGCCCTTTTTTTGGTTTTGTAACCTCATTGAGCTTTGAACTTCATAGCCAGGTGTATGCAATCATGAGAAAAGCTACTTAAAGTGGCCACTTGCAAGTTGTTCTCCTGTTTGAATCTCCTCTGAAGAGTGGTATCATGGGCTCCTCAAAACAACTGTCAAATGATCTGAAAACAAAGATTATTCAACATAGTTTTGAGGGGAAGGATACAAAAAGCTGTCTCAGAGATTTAACCTGTCAGTTTCCACTGTGAGGAACTTAGTAAGGAAATAGAAGAACACAGGGACAGTTCTTGTTAAGGGCAGAAGTGGCAGGCCAAGAAAAACATCTGAAAGGCAGAGAAGAAGAATGGTGTGATCAGTCAAGGACAATCCTCAGACCACCTCCAGAGAGCTGCAGCATCAACTTGCTGCAGATGGTGTCACTGTGCATCGGTCAACTATACAACGCACTTTGCACAAGGAGAAGCTGTATGGGAGAGTGATGCGAAAGAAGCCGTTTCTGCAAGCACGCCACAAACAGAGTCGGCTGAGGTATGCAAAAGCACATTTGGAGAAGCCAATTTCTTTTTGGAAGAAGATCCTGTGGACTGATGAAACCAAGATTGAGTTGTTTGGTCATACAAAAAGGCGTTATGCATGGTGGCAAAAAAACACAGCATTCCAAGAAAAACACTTGCTACCCACAGTAAAATTTGGTGAAGGTACCATCATGCTTTGGGGCTGTGTGGCCAATGCCGGCACCGGGAATCTTGTTAAAGTTGAGGGATGCATGGATTCCACTCAGTATCAGCAGATTCTTGACAATAATGTTCAAGAATCAGTGATAAAGTTGAAGTTACGCAGGGGATGGATCTTTCAGCAAGACAAAGATCCAAAACACCGCTCCAGATCTACTCAGGCATTCATGCAGAGGAACAATTACAATGTTCAGGAATGGCCATCCCAGTCCCCAGACCTGAATATCATTGAACATCTGTGGGATCATTTGAAGAGGGCTGTCCATGCTCGGCGACCATCAAACTTAACTGAACTTGAATTGTTTTGTAAAGAGGAATGGTCAAAAATACCTTCATCCAGGATCCAGGAACTCATTAAAAGCTACAGGAAGCGACTAGAGGCTGTTATTTTTGCAAAAGGAGGATCTACTAAATATTAATGTCACTTTTCTGGTGAGGTGCCCATACTTATGCACCTGTCAAATTTTGTTTGAATGCAGATTGCACGTTTTCTGTTAGTGCAATAAACCTCATTTCAAGGCAGAAACATTAGTGTGTCCAACAGTTATTACATATATCAAACTGAAATAGCTGTTGCAAAAACACCAATTTTTATAAAACAATAAGCTTAAGATTAATAGGGGTGCCCAAACTTTTTCATGTAACTGTACCTGCCTGAGACCACCTGCCAGTCAGCCGAGATACTCTTATCCGCTCACCTGGGAGCGCTCACCTGCTACCCGCCAGCTAGCCTACCTGGAGGCTCTGCCGTCACTTGCCGTGACCACCTGCCAGCCAGCCGAGAGACTCTTACCCGCTCACCTGGGAGCGCTCACCTGCTACCCGCCAGTTAGCCTACCTGGAGGCTCTGCCGTCACTTGCCGTGACCACCTGCCAGCCAGCCGAGAGACTCTTACCCTGCTGTCACTTGCCGTGACCACCTGCCTGTCTAGAGACTCCTACCCTGCTGTCACTTGCCGTGACCACCTGCCTGTCAAGAGACTGTTCCCGTCACTTGCCGTGACCTCCTGCCCTTCTATCCAGAGACTGTCCCTGTCACTTGCCGTGACTACCTGCCTGCCTTCCCTGGGAGCCACCCGCTTCCTTACAAGGACTGCCCCTTTGTATAGTAGCTCAAAGGTTCCACCTCCCAGACCTGTTACAGTACCTATGTAATGGTATGGTCACACAACTGTTTTCTCCACATCCAAGAGAAAAGGTCCGATTATTCTGATTAGAGATGAGCGAACATGTTCGGAAAAAGTTTGCAAATTTCAAATTCGGCACGAACGTTACACATTCGGATTCGTGATCGGACACCCGAGCATTTTTATTTAAAATCAGCAAAAATCAGTAAAAGTGCGGGAAATGATCACGTTTCCACTACAGTATTTTTATCACTCTGGCTAAGATAGTGGTGCTGTATGATGAGTGGGGGGTACGTGTTTGATGAGGGAAGGGGGTGGGCAGAGGTCAGAGTAGTGTGCTGTTAATCTAATTTTTTTTTTCTTAGCTTAATGTGTGCTGATTGCAGGAAGCCAATCAGGGCACAGGAACCAACCACAATGACCAGACACAAGGGCTTGTGCCATTGGATGCTGAAATCACATGTCCCTCTCCATATATAGCGCGGACATGTTGTTTTCCCGCCATTTTGTCAGTATTATAGGGAGAGAGGCTGCTCCTGACACTGGTCCTGGATACTGAGAGATTTTAGTTAGCTAGGCGGTTGCTTCTAAGTCAGATAGTTTAGTGTGGCTGGGAAATCAATCTTCCAGCAGATCAGTAGTTTTTGCTACAGTGGGGAAAAAAAGTATTTACTGTGTTTACCCACTCCAGTCAGACCGAGTGGTAGCCCGTCAGCTGTAATGGAAGTGGACATGCCTGCTGTTTTTGCTCACCAAGCACACCACGTTCCTCAATCCACTGTAACATCTCTGCCTGCACCACACTCACGGTCCATCAGTTTGTCATGTTCACACTATTCTGCCCTCTATCAGTACTGCTGCCAGCCCTCGGTCCTGCAGTTGTGGTCACATAAAAGATTGTTTCTTCCTACACATGTCAAAGCTAAGAGGTTGAACTCTACCATCTCCAATCTGTTGGCCACGGAAATTCTGCCTTTCCGCCTAGAGGATACAGATGGTTTCTGAAAGCTGATTGCTGTCGCAGTCCCCCAGTACCAGTTCCCCAGTCGCCATTATTTCTCTAAGAAAGCTGTGCCTGAGCTACACCAACATGTCGCAGACAACATCACACATTCCTTGACTAAATCAATGTCAGCCAGGGTGCATTTCACCACAGACAACTGGATGAGTAAACATGGCCAGGGGCGCTACATCTCGCTGACTGGGCACTGAGTGCCTCTGTTGGCTGTGGGGGCAGGCGGGGAAGGGGCTGCTCCACAAGTCTTGGAATCCCCAAGGCTTGTGGGACAAAATTCTGTATTTAACATTTCCTCCACTGCTCCTGCCTCTTCCACTTGAGCAATGGCTGTCTCCGCTGAACATGGAGCCACTAAAGGCCGTGTGCGATAACGGTGAAAACCTGGTGGCAGCCCTATGCCGAGACAAGCTAACACATGTACCTTACATGGTTCTCATCCACAACCTGGTGGTACACCAATTTCTCCACCACTATACCGGCCTTGATGCGCTGCTGCAGAAAGCATGGAAGCAGTGTGCTCAATTCCACCGTTCGCACCCCTCAGGTCATCGACATGCATCGATACAGAGGTCTTTGTCAATGCCAGTTAACCGGTTGATATGCGATGTACCGACACGGTGGAATTCTACTCTACACATGTTTCAGTGACTGTGGCAGCAGTGAAGAGTAGTGATGAGCAAGCATGCTCGCTACTGTTCGGTGCTCGCCCGAGCATCTCACTGCTCGAGATGCTTGGCGCTCGTCGAGAATTTCCTGGGTTGCTCGGCGGGAGCTCGGGTCCCCTCCCTACATGTTTGGCGCTCTTTAGAGTGCCAATAAACATGCAGGGATTGCTTGCCACTCACTGTAATGCCGTAGCCATGTTGGTTATGGCATTACAGTGATTGGCTGGCCGCACAGCGTCATCAGGTTTATATCAGACCTGGCGCCGCCTTGCTCATCACAGTCACTCTGGAATCAGACAGTGTAGGGAGAGGTGCTGCTGTGTCTGGGAGAGATTTGCTTGTGTATTAGGTAGTGTAGGGAGAAAACCATACATTACACATATCCATCTTAACAAACAGTCCTTTTGAGGACTGACTAATCTATCTGCAGAGATATCAGGCAGGCATTATATATAGGCAGGCAAGCAGGGTATATAGCAGACTGCTGTGTATATAGCACAAGAGGCTCCATTCCAATTCTGCCTTCTGCTGCTGTTAGATATTTCTATACAAAAGCCCAGGTCTCAGGGGCCAGGAATACTTTTTTTTGGATCTTAATCCTCATTTGTTTAAAAAGCAATCAAGAGAACACCATTTTTCTGCTTGTTCGCACTGCAGAATACAGCTAGGTCCTATCCATATTAGAGCGCTAGAAATACAGCTATTTAAAAGTGTGTCTTCTCCGTCAAACGGAACACATACAGTATATGTTGTCAGAAAATATTGCCATTTCTGGCCTCCATTAAAAATGTAATTTAGTGTGTCAGTGAAGCAATTCACACCAGTTTGCTGTTCAAACTACTTACCTACAGGCCAGGTATTTAAAACTCTGTTTTATCCGTCACACAGATCACATATACGTTGTCAGAAAATACTGCCATTTCTAGCCTCCATTAAAAATTTCTTCCAGTGTGTCAGTGAAGCAATTCACACCAGTTTGCTGTTCAAACTACTTACCTACAGGCCAGGTATTTAAAACTCTGTTTTCGCCATCACACGGATCACATATACGTTGTCAGAAAATACTGCCATTTCTGGCCTCCATTAAAAATTTCATTTAGTGTGTCAGTGAAGCAATTCATACCAGTTTGCTGTTCAAACTACTTACCTACAGGCCAGGTATTTAAAACTCTGTTTTCTCCGTCACACAGATCACATATACGTTGTCAGAAAATACTGCCATTTCTGGCCTCCATTAAAAATTTCTTCCAGTGTGTCAGTGAAGCAATTCACAACAGTTTGCTGTTCAAACTACTTACCTACAGGCCAGGTATTTAAAACTCTGTTTTCTCCATCACACAGATCACATATACGTTGTCAGAAAATACTGCCATTTCTGGCCTCCATTAAAAATCTCCTTTAGTGTGTCAGTGAAGCAATTCACACCAGTTTGCTGTTCAAACTACTTACCTACAGGCCAGTATTTAAAACTCTGTTTTCTCCATCACACGGATCACATATACACTCCCTGACAGAAGTTATGTCGCTTATCCATGTTATGTAAATAAAAACTTAGAACCTGACATTAAATTCATCCATTGGTTTTATAAATTACTCTTTTGAAAGCTGAAACCCTCCCAAATTTGGTTTAGGTTAAGAAAATAAATTGGCATCAATGCTGAAATATTGATCATTTAATGAACACAGAATGGTCAGATTTTGGCAAGACAAAAGTTTTGTCGCCTGGTCATATAATGCACCCAATCCTGGTTTACATACTCAACAATGCTCAGTAAATGATCGATAAATTAGTGGGTGTGTATAAAGAGAAACTCAGCACCCCAGATCTTCACTTGAACTGCAACTTGAGCTCTGACAACATGCTAAAAATCCACCCTGTGACCAAAGCCTTGATTATCAAGAGTCTGAAGACCAGATCCACTGCAGAGGTGGCTGGCACCTTTAATGTGTCTCACCGTCAAGTACAAAGAATTAAAAAAAGATTTGAAGAGACTGGAGATGTGTTTGACAAGCCCAGGTCCAGCAGACCCCGCAAGACAACTGCTCAGGAGGAACGTTTGTTGGTTAGAAAATCCAAAGCAAGCGCCACTTCCACTGCAGCAGAGCTCCAACAGGCCTGGTCACCTCAAGTCCCTGTGTCAACTAGAACAGTTTGTAGGATTCTGTCTCGAAATGGCCTCCATGGTCGAATCAATGCCCAGAAGCCAGCACTAAACAAAAGCAAATAAAAAACCGTGTGGCATTTGCAAAGTCCCACAGCCTGCTAAACAGATGGACGCTGGAAAAGTGGCAGAAGGTGGATTTCTCTGATGAATCTTCAGTAGAATTACACCACAGCTGCCCCAAATACTGCAGGAGACCTACTAGAGCCCGTATGGATCCAAAATACACCCAGAAAACAGTTAAATTTGGTGGTGGAAAGATCATGGTCTGGGGTTACATTCAGTATGGGGGTGTGCGAAACATTTGCAAGGTGGAAGGCAATATCAATCGCCTAAAATATCAAGAAGTATTAGCTACCTCTTACATTCCAAATCATAAAAGGGGTCAAATTCTGCAGCAGGATGGTGCTCCATCTCATACATCCATCTCTACAATAAAGTTCCTCCAGGCAAAAAAGATCAAGGTGCTCAAGGACTGGCCAGCCCAGTCACCAGACATGAACATCATTGAAGCATGTTTGGGGTAGGAGGAAAGAGGAAGCTTGGAAGACAAAACCAAAGAATCTAGATGAACTCTGGGAGGCATGTAAGACTGCATTCTTTGCTATTCCTGATGACTTCATTAATAAATTGTATGAATCATTGTTGAACCGCATGGATGCAGTCCTTCAAGCTCATGGAAGTCACACACAATATTAAATATGACTCTAGTAACACCACAACTTCATTCACCAATGTTATGTAACATATATTTGTATTTTAAGATAATTATTTGTTTGAATATCACATTACTTTCTATGGGCGACAAAACGTTTGTCTTGCCAAAATCTGACCATTCTGTGTTCATTAAATGATCAATATTTCAGCATTGATGCCAATTTATTTTCTTAACCTAAACCAAATTTGGGAGGGTTTCAGCTTTCAAAAGAGTACTTTATAAATCCAATGGATGAATTTAAAGTCAGGTTATAAGCTTTTATTTACATAACATGGATAAGCGACATAACGTCTGTCAGGGAGTGTACGATGTCAGAAAATACTGCCATTTCTGGCCTCCATTAAAAATTTCTTTCAGTGTGTCAGTGAAGCAATTCACACTAGTTTGCTGTTCAAACTACTTACCTACAGGCCAGGTATTTAAAACTCTGTTTTCTCCATCACACGGATCACATATAAGTTCGCTCCAAACTCAGTAATTTGTAGTGAGCATGGAAGATACTGTCCTCCATTTAAAATAGGCAAGGCACGTGGCAAGGGACGGGGAACTGGACGTGATGGTGATGATGCATGCAGAGGCTGAGGACAAGGCCGTGGGCAAGCTGAAATTGTGCCACAACAAACACCCATATCTTCTCGCCTGACCTTCCTGTCCCAATTCCAAAGGGACCGCAGCACACCACTATTGAACCCAGAGCAGTGTCAAAAGGTTGTTGGTTGGATAGCGGATAATGCTTCCAGTCACTTAGCCACCCCCACCTTGTCTTCCACACGGTCAAGTCTCAGTAGTCGTGAGTCTGGACCGCATATTCCTCACCCTGATCCTCCTTCCTCCCACCGTGCCGAGTGCCCAGAAACAAATGATCCCACACTTGGACACTCTGAAGAGCTGTTCACTTTTCCATTTATAGATTCGGGCCTCTCGCCCGGTCCACTTGAAGCGGGGCAAGAGGAGATCGCGTGTAGCAATGCCCAAATATTTGAGCAGCCACAGTCACATGAAGGTGACGGTGGGAAAGTGTCACATGAGGTGGACGATGATGAGGCACAATTGCCAGAAAGTCAGGAGGAGGACCAGGGTGCGGAAGTGAAAGACGAGGTGGTGGATGATATAGTAACTGACTCAACCAGGCAGGAGGACATGCAGAGCGAGGACAGCAGCACACAGGGGGAGGGAGGAAGAGCACCCCAACAGGCAGGAAAAAGCAGTGTGGTGGCCACAGACAGAAGGCAGGCAACCTGTAATGCACACGCCCGGGCTGAGCAGCGTGTGCGTGTGATTCCACTGGACCGTGCCGGAGAGTGAATGCCTGGAGGGGCGTAACTAGGTATTCACCCGATCTGACCAGGGTCGCACGACGGCATACGACGCCAGTGCACCCAGGAGGAACCGAGCAGAGGGACCAGGTGCTACTCCAGGACAGACCCCGGACACGGCTGTTGACCCACACAGGGGAATACAGGAACAGACTGGTTAGGCTGGCACACAGACTGGTGGGAATAGGCAGGCACGACTGGTATGCGGGCAGGCGGGTATGCAGGCAGGGGGGTACAGGCAAGCACGGCTAGAGTGCAGACAGGAAGGCACTAGCAGGTAGGAACACAGGCGGGATAGGACCCAGTACACACTGGGACTCTGGAACAGAACCACAGATGTGGCGGACAAACACAGCAGAGTGAGGCCACCCAGAGAGGTGAGCGAGAGCAGGGCAGGACGAGACCGCCCGGAGCGGTGAGCAAGAGCAGGGCAGGACGAGACCGCCTGGAGAGGTGAGCAGGAGCAGGGCAGGACGAGACCACCTGGAGCGGTGAGCAAGAGCAGGGCAAGACGAGACCCCCTGGAGTGGTGAGCAAGAGCAGGGCAGGACGAGACCGCCTGGAGTGGTGAGCAAGAGCAGGACAGGACGAGACCGCCGGGAGCGGTGAGCAAGAGCAGGACAGGACGAGACCGCCTGGAGCGGTGAGCAAGAACAGAGCAGGACGAAACCGCCTGGAGCGGTGAGCAAGAGCAGAGCAGGACGAGACCGCCTGGAGCGGAGAGCAAGTGCAGAGCAGGACGAGACCGCCTGGAGCGGTGAGCAAGAGCAGAGCAGGACGAGACCGCCTGGAGCGGTGAGCAAGAGCAGAGCAGGACGAGACCGCCTGGAGCAGTGAGCAAGAGCAGAGCTGAGAGAGACTGCCGGAGTAGTGAGCAAGGAGTCAGAGCAGGACGAGGCCGCCTGGAGCAGTGAGCAAAAGGGTCAGAGTGGAGCAAGGCTGCCGGAGCAGTGAGCAAAAGGGTCAGAGCGGAGCAAGGCTGCCGAAGCAGTGAGCAAGGAGTCAGAGCAGGACGGACAGGGCTCTGTTCACACGGAACAGACAGGAAGGGAAAGGCAGAGCCAGATACCCACAGTGAAGTAGCAAGTGGACCACAAACTCACAAACGGGAGTACAGAGACAACAAGCAGGAGTTAGGTACGAGTTCGGACTCTGCAGAAAAAGGAAAGGAATGGACATAGAGAAAAAACAGGTAAAAGATAGGAGAGAGTACAGACTGGAACTGAGTGTATGGAGGAGACCGACACTGCAGCGGGATACAGGAGCGGGTCTGGGAATACGGCCCCCAGAGAGGCGGGACGAACAGGCAAGGAGCGTGTTCAGACAGGACAGACAAGACACAGGAGCGGGTCTAGGTAAACGGCCCCTAGAAGGCAGGAAGAACAGGCAAGGAGCGTGTTCAGACAGGACAGACAAGATACAGGAGCGGGTCTAGGTAATCGGCCCCTAGAAGGCGGGAGGAACAGGCTAGGAGCGTGTTCAGACAGGCCTGGAAATACAGCCTCCAGGATAGGCAGGCAAGAGAACACAGAACGGGACCTGGCACTTTCAGAGTGCAAACACACACTGAATGAAGCTCAATGCTCAGGCAGGGATTGATTGGAGCAGCTGGGTTATATACCAGGTGACAGACAGCAATAGGCTGAGGACGCACAAGGGGTGTGACCCACAGCAGGTACAAAAAGCAGGAAGTGATCGGGCGCCGCCCTTAAGCAGCAGAAACAAACACAAACAGATAGCATGGAGGGAAGCCAGAGAGATATTCTGGACTGGAGATCAAGTGCGCGCTCTTGCACAGTGGGAGATGGACCACCATGCAAGGGCGCCGCCAGGTATGTTACAGTACCCCCCCCCTTTACGCCCCCTCTTCTTCAGGCCTGCCAGAATCTTCCACACGGAATTCGAGGGCCAATCCTTCACTTCAAGGAGATCACTCCCACTGTCCACAGGAAAAACTGGTCTCATCTGGTTAGCTAGGATGCTACCTCCTATCCAGCCATCCTCAGCAACAGACGAAACGGGTGGAGTACCAGGAACAGCACACAAGGAAGTCTCTCTCCACATATTTTCAGGTGGCACCCCAGAGGGTACAGGAAACAACTGGAAGTCCTCCACCGGGTTGGAGGGGAGCAGAGACTTGGGGGTAAACTCTGCTTCGAGGTACATCTTGTCAAGCTCACAGGAAGAAATAGACGGGTTATCAGGTACAGGATGAGGAAAAATCACTGTCTCTTTGTTATCTGGTGGTACCCCGGAGGATTCAGGAAACAACTGGAGGTCCTCCGCCAGGTCAGAAGAGTGCAGAGGCTCGGAGAAAACATCTGCTTCAGAGTACACTAGGTCGGACTCACTGGACGAAGCAGGCGAGGTATCGGGTACCGAGTATAGGAAAGTCTCTGTCCATTCACCACCAGGTGGCACACCGAAGAGTTCTGGAGACAACTGGAGGTCCTCCGCCCGGTCGGAGGGGTGTAGAGACTCGGGAGTAACCTCTGCTTCGGAGTACATTAGGTTGGACTTACTGGACGAAGCGAGCGAGGTATCAGGTGCAGAGTATAGGAGAGTCTCTGTCCTTTCGCTACCAGGTAGCACCCCGAAGGGTTCTGGAGACAACTGGAGGTCCTCCGCCTGGTCAGAAGGGTGTAGAGACTCATGGGTAACCTCTGCTTCAGAGTACACTAGGTTGGACTCACTGGACGAAGCGAGCGAGGTATCAGGTACAGAGTATAGGAGAGTCTCTGTCCTTTCGCTACCAGGTAGCACCCCGAAGGGTTCTGGAGACAACTGGAGGTCCTCCGCCTGGTCGGAGGGGTGTAGAGACAAATGGGTAACCTCTGCTTCAGAGTACACTAGGTTGGACTCACTGGACGAAGCGAGCGAGGTATCAGGTACAGAGTATAGGAGAGTCTCTGTCCTTTCGCTACCAGGTAGCACCCCGAAGGTTTCTGGAGACAACTGGAGGTCCTCCGCCTGGTCGGAGGGGTGTAGAGACTCGGGGGTATCTACCACTTTGGGGTACCCATTGTCAGGCTCACAGGACGGAGCGGACAAAGTATCGAGTACCAGGTGTATAGAAATCTCTCTCCATTTGTCATCGAGTGGTATCCCGGAGGATTCAGGAGGCAACAGGGGGTCCTCCGGTGTGAATTCTGGGTGGGCAGCAGTCTCTTCGGGCAGGAGAACTGGTGCACCACCCACGCACATTACCTGTTGGGGCTTCTCCGGGATACAGGGAGATGAAGCTTCAGTAGGGACTTCAAGGTTGGGGTCAGGAGGTCTCAGGGTGGACAGACCCTGGCGTGACGGCTTGCCTCTACGTCTAGCACGTCTGGACTGCCTCTTGAGGTTGGGAGAAGTATTCCGGAGAGTGTAGTCACCCTGTGAGGATTCTGGGTGGGCAGTAGTCTCATTGGGCTGGAGGACTATTGCGCTACCCACACACATTACCCATCGGGGCTGCTCCGGGATACTGGGAAGTGAAGCTTCAGCAGGAGCCTCCGGGTTAGGATCATCAAAGACCATTAGAAAGGCCACCAGGAAGGCTATTATGTCTAGGACGATAGGATCCTGTGCATCCCATAGGGGAATGATCCAATTCAAGGCATCACCCGCTAGGTAAGACATCATGAATCCCACCTTAACCCGATCTGTGGGAAAACATAGAGGGTAGAACTTGAAGTGTAGCATGCATTGCTCCACAAATGCACGACTCTGTCTTGGATCCCCATAGTAACGTGGCGGATCCGCAGGAACGAGAGCTGATAGATCCATCTGGACGGGTGCGTAATTCGCCTGGAACTCAGCTAGGGAAAAAAAAAATTATTTATTTATTTTTAATGCACGTATTCGCTGGAAAACGTCTCAGAGAGCGAAGGCCGTGGGGCTCAACGGGAACCATGGCCTGAGCATGCTGTAATGCACACGACCGGGCTGAGCGGCGTGTGCGTGTGATTCCACTGGACCGTGCCAGAGAGTGAATGCCTGGAGGGGCGTAACTAGGTATTCACCCGATCTGACCAGGGTCGCACGACGGCATACGACGCCAGTGCACCCAGGAGGAACCGAGCAGAGGGACCAGGTGCTACTCCAGGACAGATCCCGGACACGGCTGTTGACCCACACAGGGGAATACAGGAACAGACTGGTTAGGCTGGCACACAGACTGGTGGGAATAGGCAGGCACGACTGGTATGCGGGCAGGCGGGTATGCAGGCAGGGGGGTACAGGCAAGCACGGCTAGAGGGCAGACAGGAAGGCACTAGCAGGTAGGAACACAGGCGGGATAGGACCCAGTACACACTGGGACTCTGGAACAGAACCACAGATGTGGCGGACAAACACAGCAGAGTGAGGCCGCCCAGAGAGGTGAGCGAGAGCAGGGCAGGACGAGACCGCCCGGAGCGGTGAGCAAGAGCAGGGCAGGACGAGACCGCCTGGAGAGGTGAGCACGAGCAGGGCAGGACGAGACCGCCTGGAGCGGTGAGCAAGAGCAGGGCAGGACGAGACCGCCTGGAGCGGTGAGCAAGAGCAGGGCAGGACGAGACCGCCTGGAGCGGTGAGCAAGAGCAGGGCAGGACGAGACCGCCTGGAGCGGTGAGCAAGAACAGAGCAGGACGAGACCGCCTGGAGCGGTGAGCAAGAACAGAGCAGGACGAGACCGCCTGGAGCGGTGAGCAAGAGCAGAGCAGGACGAGACCGCCTGGAGCGGTGAGCAAGAGCAGAGCAGGACGAGACCGCCTGGAGCGGAGAGCAAGAGCAGAGCAGGACGAGACCGCCTGGAGCGGTGAGCAAGAGCAGAGCATGACGAGACCACCTGGAGCGGTGAGCAAGAGCAGAGCAGGACGAGACCGCCTGGAGCGGTGAGCAAGAGCAGAGCAGGACGAGACCGCCAGGAGCGGTGAGCAAAGGGTCAGAGCTGAGCGAGACTGCCGGAGCAGTGAGCAAGGAGTCAGAGCAGGACGAGGCCGCCTGGAGCAGTGAGCAAAAGGGTCAGAGCGGAGCAAGGCTGCCGGAGCAGTGAGCAAAAGGGTCAGAGCGGAGCAAGGCTGCCGGAGCAGTGAGCAAGGAGTCAGAGCAGGACGGACAGGGCTCTGTTCACACGGAACAGACAGGAAGGGAAAGGCAGAGCCAGATACCCACAGTGAAGTAGCAAGTGGACCACAAACTCACAAACGGGAGTACAGAGACAACAAGCAGGAGTTAGGTACGAGTTCGGACTCTGCAGAAAAAGGAAAGGAACGGACATAGAGAAAAAACAGGTAAAAGATAGGAGAGAGTACAGACTGGAACTGAGTGTATGGAGGAGACCGACGCTGCAGCGGGATACAGGAGCGGGTCTGGGAATACGGCCCCCAGAGAGGCGGGACGAACAGGCAAGGAGCGTGTTCAGACAGGACAGACAAGACACAGGAGCGGGTCTAGGTAAACGGCCCCTAGAAGGCAGGAGGAACAGGCAAGGAGCGTGTTCAGACAGGACAGACAAGATACAGGAGCGGGTCTAGGTAATCGGCCCCTAGAAGGCGGGAGGAACAGGCTAGGAGCGTGTTCAGACAGGCCTGGAAATACAGCCTCCAGGATAGGCAGGCAAGAGAACACAGAACGGGACCTGGCACCTTCAGAGTGCAAGCACACACTGAATGAAGCACAATGCTCAGGCAGGGATTGATTGGAGCAGCTGGGTTATATACCAGGTGACAGACAGCAATAGGCTGAGGACGCACAAGGGGTGTGACCCACAGCAGGTACAAAAAGCAGAAAGTGATCGGGCGCCGCCCTTAAGCAGCAGAAACAGACACAAACAGACAGCATGGAGGGAAGCCGGAGAGACATTCTGGACTGGAGATCAAATGCGCGCTCTTGCACAGTGGGAGATGGACCACCATGCAAGGGCGCCGCCAGGTATGTTACACAACCGTTCCCCGTAGCACCAACACGAAGGAAGTTGCCAGTACTACTGTTAGGTCTTCCTAAGTCTGGTTGTTTTTAAAAGACTCTGCCAATATCCCCAAAAAGGCCATTTGCACCACCTGCCAGGCCACCATCAGCAGGGGTGGCAAAACGACCAGCCTGACCACCACCAGCATGATCAGGCACATGGCAGCAAAGCACCCGACTTTGTGAGCCGAACGCCAGGGTCCAGGAACAGTGTCTGCAGGTGGCACCATTGCTTCTTCCGCTGTTGTGGATGCAAGCCAATCCCCTGTCCATGGTGCATGTGAAGATGCCTCCTGCCCTGCATCTGTCGTTGCGCACTCTCAAGTAGCAGCATCAGGAAGCATGTCCATGTCCTTGTCCCAGCGCAGCGTTCAATTGTCCATACCCCAGTCCTTGGCACGTAAGCGCAAATATTCAGCCAACGCCCCACAGGCCACACTACTAAATTCTCACATTTCATGACTGCTTGCGCTCGAAATGTTGCCTTTTAGGCTCGTGGAGACGAAAGCATTCCGCAACCTGATGGCGGCAGCCGACCCTCGGTACTCGGTCACCAGCCGCCACTATTTCTCCCGGTGTGCCGTCCCTGCATTACACAAGCATGTGTTCCAAAAAATTAGCCGTGCCCTCAACAACGCTGTTACCGGGAAAGTCCACCTAACCACGGACACGTGGACAAGTGCTTGTGGGCAGGGATGGTACATCTCGCTGATGGCACACTGGGTTAACATAATGGAAGCCGGGACCCAGTCGAACCTTGGGACGGAACGCGTCCACCCGACGCCAAGGATTGCGGGCCCTAGGTCAATCATGGTTGCCCTCGCGGTCTACAGCTCCTGCACCTCATCCTCCTCAGCCTCCTCTTCAGCCTCCATCTCCGAAATGACCACATCAGTCACAAGCTGGAAGCACTGCAGCACTGCCTCGGCCAAGCGGCAACAGGCTGTGCTGAAGCTATTATGTATAGGTGACAAACCGCACAATTCTGAAGAGTTGTGAACAGCTCTGAAAGAGCAGGCTTATATGTGGCTCACACCGCTGAACCTACAGCCAGGCATGGTCGTGTGTGACAATGGCCGGAACCTGGTGGCGGCTCTGAGGTGAGGCGAGCTCACACACGTACCATGCCTGGCCCATGTGCGTAACCTCGTGGTTCAGCGGTTTCTGAAATCCTACCCGGAGCTGCCGGATCTGCTTGTTAAAGTATGCTGCCTGTGTGCCCATTTTAGAAAGTCAGCTACAGCTTCTGCCGCCCTTGCCGTGTTTCAGCAGCGGTTGCAGCTTCCGGCTCACATACTGTTGTGTGATGTCCCCACGCATTGGAACTCTACACTGCAGATGTTGGGAAGAATTTGTGAGCAGAAGAGGGCAGTTGTTGAGTACCAACATCAACAAGGCCGTCGGTATTCAGTTCAGACCACACACATAAGACCTCTGGAGTGGACATGGATGTCAGACATATGTACCATCCTCCAAACCTTTGAGGACTCCACCAAGATGGTGAGCGGTGATAATGCCATAATTAGCGTCACCATCCCACTTCTCTGTCTTCTGAAATGCTCTCTGTTCACAATCAAAGAGGATGCATTGCAGGCGGAGCACGATGAGAAGGAGAAAGGTACCATACAGGGTGATTACACACAGCCAAGCCTCATCTCATCCCAAAGTGGATTGGGTGACAATGAGGAACAGGAGGAGGAGGAGGAAGGACAGGAGCTAGTTTCATGCACTATCGACGGTACTACCTGCACAGCTGTCATACCATCTGTTCAGTGTGGATGGCCAGAGGACAGAGAGGAGGAGGAGGAGAGCATGGTCAGTCATCCTCTTGGTGAGGACACGGAAGTCTTGCCTGTTAGTAGTCTGGCACGCATGGCTGAGTTTATGTTACGCTGCCTTTCCCATGACCCTCGCGTTCTCAAAATTTTGGGTGACAGTCATTACTGGTTGTGACACTTCTAGACCTACGCTACAAGGAGAACTTTATTTCTCTTATTCCTGAGGCGGACAGGTCTACAAAAATGGGGCTCTACCAGAAGGCCCTTGTTGTGGAACTATTAAAAAATTCCCATTTGAAAATGCTGGTGGCAGAGGGCACACTTCATTGGACAACCAAGCCGAGACAGACACAACTTCAATTCAGCAGAGGCAGGGGAACACTGTCAAAGTTCTGGGAGAGTTTTCTCAGACCCTCCCATCGCACAGGCCTTGAGGCGTGGAGTACTCTCACAAGGAGTGCAAAGTTTGGGAAGATGCTGAGGGAGTACCTTGCCGACCGTACCAACGTCCTCCGTGATTCCGCTGTGCCTTATAATTATTGGGTATCCAAGCTGGATACGTGGAATGAACTGGCTCTCTATGCATTGGAGGTCTTGGCCTGCCCTGCCGCCAGCGTTTTATCAGAGCGGGTTTTTAGTGCCGCCGATGGAATTATGACCGATAAGTGCATCCGCCTGTCAACTGAAAATGCTGACAGGTTGACTGTTATAAAAATGAACAAGGGCTGGATTGGGCCAGACTTCTCAACACCACCGAATGATAGCAGCGTAACATAAACTCAAATCCAGTGTCTTTTCTTGGGAGGTGAATTCCCATGCACATTTTCATACCCACACATGGGTATACGCGTCCTGATTTTGGCTATTTGCTCTTGTCCTCCTCCTTCTCCTCATCCTCCACCATCATATCACCAGGGTGACCGTGGTCCGTGATGCAACACCCACATAATTTTTTTAAAGGGTGTTCATGTATACCCCCCAGGGGTAAATGTTTGTCAGCTCATACACTTAGTGCATAGGCATTACAAGTATAGGAGGCCCGCTCCTTTCTAAAGGGAACATTTTTTTATGAGGCCCTCCTCCACGTCTCTTCCAAGGGGCATTGAGGTGCCTCCAAATTTTTGTCAGCCCTTGCATTCACTGCATAGGCCAACACTATGGGAGACTCTCTCCTTTCTAATGGGAATTTGTTGTTACTGTGGCACTGCTCTATGTCTCTTTAAATTGTTAGTGGGGTTGTTCCTAAAATTGGTCAACCGTTGGACTCACTGCATACCCTATAACTGTACAGCAGACTCTCTCCTTTCTAATGGGAACATGTCGCACTTGTTACTGAGGTCCTGCTCTATGTGTCTTTAAATTCTTAGTGGGGTTTCTCCTAAAATTGGTCAGCCGTTGGACTCACTGCATACCCTATAACTGTATAGCAGACTCTCTCCTTTCTAATGGGAACATGTCGTACTTGTTACTATGGTCCTGCTCTATGTGTCTTCAAATTCTTAGTGGGGTTTTTCCTAAAATTGGTCAGCCATTGGACTCACTGCATACCCTACAACTGTATAGCAGACTCTCTCCTTTATAATGTGAACATGTCGTACCTTGTTACTGTCGCCCTGCTCTATGTGTCGTTAAATTCTTATTGGGGTTTTTCCTAAAATTGGTCAGCCGTTGGACTCACTGCATACCCTATAACTTTATAGGAGACTCTCTCCTTTTTAACGAGCATATGTCGTTACTTTGGCCCTACTCTATGTGTCTTTAATTATTTAGTGTGGTTTTTCCTAAATTTGGTCAGTCGTTGGACTCACTGGATACCCTAAAAGTGTATAGCAGACCCTCTCCCTTCTAATGGGAACATGTCGTACCTTGTTACTGTGGCCCTGCTCTATGTGTCTTTAAATTCTTAGTGGGGTTTTTCCTAAAATTGGTCTGCCGTTGGACTCTCTGCATTCCTTATAACTGTATAGCAGACCCTCTCCTTTCTAATGGGAACATGTGCGTACCTTGTTACTGTGGCCCTGCTCTATGTGTCTTTAAATTCTTAGTGGGGTTGTTCCTAAAATCGGTCAACTGTTGGACTCACTGCTTACCCTATAACTGTATAGCAGACTCTCTCCTTTCTAATGGGCACATGTCGTACTTGTCACTGTGGCCCTGCTCTATGTGTCTTTAATTTCTTAGTGGGGTTTTTCCTAAATTTGGTCAGCCGTTGGACTCACTGCATATCCTATAACTGTATAGCAGACCCTCTCCTTTATTATGGGAACATGTCGTACTTTGTTACTGTGGCCCTGCTCTATGTGTATTTAAATTCTTAGTGGTTTTCCCTAAAATTAGTCAGCCGTTGGTCTCACTGCATACCCTATAACTGTATAGTAGACCCTCTCCTTTCTAATGGGAACATGTCTTACTTGTTACTATGGTACTGCTCTATATGTCTTCAAATTCTTAGTGAGGTTTTTCCTAAAATTTGTCAGCCGTTGGACTCTCTGCATACCCTATAACTTTATAGTCTATATGTCGTTACTTTGGCCCTACTCTATGTGTCTTTAATTATTTAGTGGGGTTTTTCCTAAATTTGGTCAGTCGTTGGACTCACTGGATACCCCATAACTGTATAGCAGACCCTCTCCCTTCTAATGGGAACATGTCGTACCTTGTTACTGTGGCCCTGCTCTATGTGTCTTTAAATCCTTCGTGGGGTTTTTCCTAAAATTGGTCAGCCGTTGGACTCACTGCATTCCCTATAACTGTATAGCAGACCCTCTCCTTTCTAATGGGAACATGTCGTACCTTGTTACTGTGGCCCTGCTCTATGTGTCTTTAAATTCTTAGTGGGGTTGTTCCTAAAATCAGTCAACCGTTGGACTCACTGCTTACCTTATAACTATATGGCAGACTCTCTCCTTTCTAATGGGAATTTGTCGTTACTGTGGCCCTGCTCTATGTGTCTTCAATTTCTTAATGGGGTCTTTCCTAAAAATTGGTCAGCCTTTGGATTCACTGCATACCCTATAACTGTATAGCAGACCCTCTCCTTTGTTATGGGAACATGTCGTACCTTGTTACTGTGGCCCTGCTCTATGTGTCTTTAAATTCTTAGTGGTTTTCCCTAAAATTAGTCAGCCGTTGGTCTCACTGCATACCCTATAACTGTATAGCAGACCCTCTCCTTTCTAATGGGAACATGTCTTACTTGTTACTATGGTACTGCTCTATATGTCTTCAAATTCTTAGTGAGGTTTTTCCTAAAATTTGTCAGCCGTTGGACTCTCTGCATACCCTATAACTTTATAGTTTATATGTCGTTACTTTGGCCCTACTCTATGTGTCTTTAATTATTTAGTGGGGTTTTTCCTAAATTTGGTCAGTCGTTGGACTCACTGGATACCCTATAACTGTATAGCAGACCCTCTCCCTTCTAATGGGAACATGTCGTACCTTGTTACTGTGGCCCTGCTCTATGTGTCTTTAAATTCTTCGTGGGGTTTTTCCTAAAATTGGTCAGCCGTTGGACTCACTGCATTCCCTATAACTGTATAGCAGACCCTCTCCTTTCTAATGGGAACATGTCGTACCTTGTTACTGTGTCCCTGCTCTATGTGTCTTTAAATTCTTAGTGGGGTTGTTCCTAAAATCAGTCAACCGTTGGACTCACTGCTTACCTTATAACTGTATGGCAGACTCTCTCCTTTCTAATGGGAATTTGTCATTACTGTGGCCCTGCTCTATGTGTCTTCAATTTCTTAATGGGGTCTTTCCTAAAAATTGGTCAGCCTTTGGATTCACTGCATACCCTATAACTGTATAGCAGACCCTCTCCTTTCTAATGGGAACATGTCGTACCTTGTTACTGTGGCCCTGCTCTATGTGTGTTTAAATTCTTAGTGGGGTTTTTCCTAATATTGGTCAGCCGTTGGACTCACTGCATACCCTATAACTATATAGCAGACTCTCTCCTTTCTAATGGGAATTTGTCGTTACTCTGGCCCTGCTTTATGTGTCTTTAATTTCTTAGCGGAGTTTTTCCTAATTTGGTCAGCCGTTGGGCTCACTGCATACCATATAACTGTATAGAAGACCCTCTCCTTTCTAATGGGAACATGTCGTACCTTGTTACTGTGGCCCTGCTCTATGTGTCTTTAAATTCTTAGTGGGGTTTTTCCTAAAATTGGTCAGCCATTGGACTCACTGCATTCCCTATAGCTGTATAGCAGACCCTCTCCTTTCTAATGGGAACATGTCATACCTTGTTACTGTGGCCCTCATCTATGTGTCTTTCAATTCTTAGTGGGGTTGTTCCTAAAATTGGTCAACCGTTGGACTCACTGCTTACCCTATAACTGTATAGCAGACTCTCTCCTTTCTAATGGGCACATGTCGTACTTGTTACTGTGGCCCTGCTCTATGTGTCTTTAATTTCTTAGTGGGGTTTTTCCTAAATTTGGTCAGCCGTTGTACTCACTGCATATCCTATAACTGTATAGCAGACCCTCTCCTTTATAATGGGAACATGTCGTACCTTGTTACTGTGGTCCTGCTCTATGTGTCTTTAAATTCTTAGTGGAGTTTTTCCTAAAATTGGTCAGCCGTTGGACTCACTGCATACCCTATAACTGTATAGCAGACCCTCTCCTTTCTAATGGGAACATGTCGTACCTTGTTACTGTGGCCCTGCTCTATGTGTCTTTAAATTCTTGGTATGGATTTTCCTAAAATTGGTCAGCCGTTGGACTCACTGCATACCCTATAACTGTATAGCAGACGCTCTCCTTTCTAAAGGGAACATGTCGTACTTATTACTATGGTCCTGCTCTATGTGTCTTCAAATTCTTAGTGGGGTTTTTCATAAAATTGGTCAGCCGTTGGACTCACTGCATACCCTATAACTTTATAGGAGACTCTCTCCTTTTTAACGAGCATATGTCGTTACTTTGGCCCTACTCTATGTGTCTTTAATTATTTAGTGTGGTTTTTCCTAAATTTGGTCAGTCGTTGGACTCACTGGATACCCTAAAAGTGTATAGCAGACCCTCTCCCTTCTAATGGGAACATGTCGTACCTTGTTACTGTGGCCCTGCTCTATGTGTCTTTAAATTCTTAGTGGGGTTTTTCCTAAAATTGGTCAGCCGTTGGACTCACTGCATTCCCTATAACTGTATAGCAGACCCTCTCCTTTCTAATGGGAACTGTTATGTTCTGCTACCAGAGCTAAGGAAAGAGAGGAGATCTGTCCCTACGATAGAACTCAGCTTTATCCCTACGATGTAACAGGGGACCTGATCCTACGATCAGACCTGCTAAAGTCCTAAGCTAGTCTGTACGGGACCTATAGATGTGGGGAAGGAATCCCTACAAGTACTAAGGACTGGGAAGAAAATGGGACACCTCCTAAGAGAAATAGTAGCAGACAGACAAACAAACAAAATATATAGAACACTGAGGTCCGTAGACCAAGCAAACTAACAGAGTTAGATACAGAGCACAGGCTAGCTAGAAAGTAGTTATACAATGAAGTCCAGCAAAGCCAGAAGGGCGGAGCAGGATTAAATAGGCCAACAAGGTCATGTGACCAGCAAAGGAAAAAACCTAAGAGCAAGGTTCTAACAGTACCCCCCCTTCTAAGAGGATCCTCCGGATCCCCTAGGACCAGGCTTATCAGGAAATCTCCTGTGAAACGCTCTGATAAGTCTGGACGCGGAAACATCATCTGACCTCACCCAAGAGTTATCCTCGGGTCCGAAACCTTTCCAGGCCACAAGATACTGCAAACTACCTCTATACCGTCTAGAGTTAAGGATGCAAGAAATTTCATATTCCCCGTCCTCCACCACCGGAGGAACAGAGGCAGAGGCGTCACCATCCGACACAACAGCTTTTTTTAACAGAGAGACATGAAATACCGGATTAATTCTCCAGGAGGTAGGAACCTCCAACCTAACAGCAGATTGGTTGACAACCTGAAGCACCTTAAAGGGCCCTACAAACTTGGGACTAGAGATGAGCGTTGTTCTACTCGAACTGTTCGCCAATCTCAAATTCGAGCTGTTTTGGGCGGTGTTCGAGCCGGTCGGCGAACACGAACAATTTGAGAAAAATTCGGCTGTTCGAGGTTATGTTCGATAACTGTTCGTGCACCAAAATCATAACTGGATTTTTTCTCAGTAATGATGAAAATTAATGTTAATACGCAGTTTGAGTGTACAGCGGGGCGGGGGGAGGGGCAGGGGATGGATCTCTGCAGGAACAATGAAGATCTCCATTTTTTTTTCTCTTTCCCGCATTTGCAGTGGGGAGGTGCAATCTGTCAGCCTATCAGCAGCGCACACACGGAGCGAAGTGCTTTTT
Source organism: Phyllobates terribilis (assembly GCF_046119375.1). Taxonomy (NCBI): domain Eukaryota; kingdom Metazoa; phylum Chordata; class Amphibia; order Anura; family Dendrobatidae; genus Phyllobates; species Phyllobates terribilis. The sequence continues at coordinate 542,558,216 of NW_027362765.1, read as the reverse complement.
TTCACACAAGCAAGGGCATGTGTGATTGGCAGTGTATGTCACATGTCCTTGCCCTATAAGACCAAGCCATTTTCCCCGTCGCCACCATTTTCTCACTGCTGCAGCTGCGTGTTAGACGGCACCGCTGTTGCTGTGTGCGCTATACCTTGTTAATTTCAAGCCAATTTTCGCACAAATATACAGATAGCTTGGGAGTAGGGAATAGTTGTGATTGCAGTCCTTTTAAGGACTAGGTTACAGCATTTCCTACGACTTTTATCAAGCAGGTCTGTGCTCTTAAATAGATAGATTGTGGGAGTAAAGACTAATTGTAATTGGAGTCCTTTTCAGGACTAGGTTACATCAGTTCCTATCAGTTTTTGCCAGGCAGGTCTGTGCCAGTGCTGTGCAAGTTTTTTTTACAGCATTTGGCTGAATCTAGCAAAGCTAATCCTTTTTGGCCTATTGCAGAGTGTGTTAGTCAGTGGAGTAGCCTATCTGTGTTGCAAGATATACCACCTGTGTATAGAATACCAATTTTTTTACTGCACCTAGTGAAGTAAAATCTTTTGGGCATAGCATCATTCTATTAGTCCATCTATACTGACCTCCATCAGGTTGCAAACTGAATATAATTTTTTTCTGCATCTAGCTCTGAAAAAATATTTGGGCTTCTAGCAGTGTGTGGGACTTGGTCTATTAGTCCATCTATACTGACCTCCATCAGGTTGCAAATTAAAAATAATTTTTTTCTTCATTTAGCTCTGAAAAAATATTTGGGCTTCTAGCAGTGTGTGGGACTTGTTCTATTAGTCCTTCTATACTGACCTCCAGCAGGTTGCAAATTGAATATAATTTTTTTCTGCATCTAGCTCTGAAAAAATATTTGGGCTTCTAGCGGTGTGTGGGACTTGGTCTATTAGTCCATCTATACTGACCTCCATCAGGTTGCAAATTAAAAATAATTTTTTTCTGCATCTAGCTCTGAAAAAATATTTGGGCTTCTAGCAGTGTGTGGGACTTGGTCTATTAGTCCATCTATACTGACCTCCATCAGGTTGCAAATTAAAAATATTTTTTTTCTGCATCTAGCTCTGAAAAAATATTTGGGCTTCTAGCAGTGTGTGGGACTTGGTCTATTAGTCCATCTATACTGACCTCCATCAGGTTGCAAATTGAATAAAAAAAATTTCTGCATCTAGCTCTGAAAAAATATTTGGGCTTCTAGCGGTGTGTGGGACTTGGTCTATTAGTCCATCTATACTGACCTCCATCAGGTTGCAAATTAAAAATAATTTTTTTCTGCATCTAACCCAGCCAATAGTTTTGGCCTAATACCACAGTTTGGCCACTCAGCTCTGCTCGGTTACCATCCATTGTTTTTTTGTGCAAACAACTCCAGAGTTGTGAATTAGTTAACCACCAAAATGAGTGGAAAAAGGCCTGCTGCTGGTGGAAAGGGGAATAGGCGTGTTGGGAAGGGGAAAAAAGGTTGTGTCCGTGGGGTAGGTGCAGAAGAAAGACCATCTTCCAGCCAAACTAAAATGTCTACTTCTTTTAGCGGACAATGTGATAAGATCCCTTTCTTACGGCCACGCCAATCGCTACAAATTCCAGATGAGGCACAAAAACAGCAGGTGCTTCAACGGATATCAAGTGCTCCTTTAAGTGGGCTCTCCTCCACATCAACTTCAACATCACAAATACTCCAGTCCTCAAAGGTGTCACCCAAATTGCACTTGCTTCCTCACAGCTCCCAAATCTCCAGCTGCCCGTCTGAGTATGAGGTAGAACAGATGGTTGAGTCTGCAGAGCTGTTTACTCATACTATAGCCTGGGAATCAGAGGTCGACTCCAGCGCTTCTGTGAATCCAGACGAGGAAATGATCTGCACTGATGCCCAGAATCTTTATGAGTCGGATCCAGGACCAGACGCAGAAGGTTCTGACCATAATGTAGACCCTCATTCCCAAACTGTAACTCCTGTTGGTGGAGACAATGAGGAAGACGATGATAAGACTCAAATACCTGATTGGAGCGACAACTTTAGTTTTTTGTCAGGGCAGAAACAGGTTGGCTCTGAGGACGACGGGTGTGATAACGCACAGGGTGATGATGATGAGGTCGGAGATCCCACTTACTGTCAACCCACAGTCAGCCAAGAGATGAGGTCAGCAGAGGAGGTGGAGGAAGATGCTAGTGACGACGAGGTCAGGTTGCGCCTTCCTGGACAGAGACGTAGTACTGGAAGCACGTCAACAACTGCATCCTCAAACACAACTCTGCCTCTCACCACAAGTCGTGGTGGCTCTTCAGGTCGCATGGGTGCTAAGCCTTGCATAGCCTGGGCATTTTTTCAGATCGATAAAGATGACCCAACTCGTGTTATCTGTAACATTTGTCAGCAAAAGCTAAGTAGAGGCCAAAAAATACATAGTTTGAGTACTTCATGCATGAACCGGCACATGGACATGAAGCATAAGTTGCAGTGGGAAGCTCAGTGTGCTACAATGCGGCCTAGCCGGCCGGGCCAACCACCGTCTGCCATATCTTGTGCATCCGCGGCCTCTTCATCCTCTGTGACTGGGGGGACAGCAGTCACACCTGTTTTGGGGCGCAGACCTGCCACCTCTTTACCCGCAACAGCCAGCGTGATTGGCAGGTCATCATTTTCTTTGGAGGTGGTAACACCAGCTGGTCTTGAGCGCTGTCCGACATCGATAGCACCACCTTTGGATCAAGGCAACCTAACATGTCCGCCTGCATCTTCCTCACAGACCGGCAGTTTGCCGGGGACACCCTTATCAACCCCGTCTAAGCACAATAGCCAGCCCTCGGTCCCTCAGATGTGGACAAGTAAAAGACCATTTCCTCCTAGCCATGAGAAAGCTAAGAGGTTGAATTTCACCATCTGCAAGCTCTTGGCTACAGAAATACTGCCTTTCCGCCTGGTGGACACAGAAGATTTTCGAGACCTTATGTCCGTCGCAGTGCCCCAGTACCAGATGCCCAGTCGGCACTACTTCTCAAAGAAAGGTGTGCCTGCGCTCCACCAGCATGTCGCACACAACATCACCGCTTCTTTGAGAAACTCTGTGTGTGACAGGGTGCATTTCACCACAGACACTTGGACGAGTAGGCATGGACAGGGGCGTTACTTGTCGCTGACTGGGCACTGGGTAACTATGGTGACAGCAGGACAAGGGGCTGCTGTCCAAGTCTTGCCGTCCCCACGAGTTGTGCGTCAATCCTCTTTATGTCAAAGTTCCTCCACTGCTTCTGCCTCCTCAACCTCCTCTCGGTCTTCCACCTGCACCCAAAGCCTGTCTGGTCATGCCACAAGCTTTCTAACTGCGCAGAAGGGATCCTGCACACCTCCTTACTATGCTGGCAGTAGTGCTCAACGTCATCAGGCGGTTTTTACATTGAAATGTCTGGGAAATGTGAGTCACACAGCTGAGGAGTTGTGGTCAGCTCTGGAGAACCAATTTCATGAATGGTTGTCTCCACTGGACCTGAAACCAGGGAAGGCCGTGTGCGACAATGCTGCAAACCTGGGTGCGGCCCTTCGCCGGGGCAATGTCACACACGTGCCTTGTATGGCTCACGTGTTGAACCTGGATGTCCAGCAATTTTTAGCCCACTATCCCAGACTAGATGGCCTTCTGCAGAGGGCACGGTCGCTGTGTGCTCACTTCCGCCGTTCGCATCCCGCAGCTCAGCGACTTACATCTCTACAGAAGTCGTTGGGCCTGCCACTTCACCGGCTAAAATGCGATGTGCCTACCCGGTGGAATTCAACTCTGCACATGTTGCAGTGACTGTGGCAGCACCGACAAGCCCTGGCGCAATACGTTCTGACGTATAGCCTGGGCCAACGAGATTCAGAGGTGGGGCAAATCACGCTGGAGGAGTGGTCTCAGATCAGGGACCTATGCACCCTTCTGCACAGTTTTGAAATGGCGACGAAGATGTTTAGTGCTGACGATGCCATTATCAGCATGACTATTCCGGTGATTTACATGCTGGAGCACATGTTAAACAGAATTCGGAGTCAGGTGGTGGCACAAGAGGAGGTGGAGGAAGTAGAGGAGGAGGAGTTGTATGCGGAAGGGCTAACATCTGCAAGGTCCAGACGGTCGGCAGCACCAAGGCGGCAGGCATGTGAGGGTGGGGGAGATGATTTTACCAGGGCGCATGGTAGCAGCCAAACTAGTGAGGAAGGTGCAGGAGCCCAGGAAGAAGTGGAGGACGAACTGATGGAAGACTCATCAGATGAGGGAGACCTTGATCACATTTCTGTTGTGCGAGGTTGGGGGGAGAGGACAGAGGAAGGAAGCATGATTGTTACCTCGCCACCAACACAACAGGGACTTGGTGCTCCTGGATGCGCAACACACATGAGTGCCTTCTTGCTGCACTACCTGCAACATGACCCTCGAATTGTGAGAATTAGAAATAATCCTGACTACTGGGTTGCCACACTGTTAGATCCCCGGTACAAAAGTAAATTTGCAGAAATTATTCCTGCCATAGAAAGGGATGCACGCATGCAGGAGTATCAGCAGAGACTGTTGCAGAATCTTACATGTGCTTTTCCACAAAATACCAGTGGTGCACGTAGTGAATCTCACAGTTCCAACTTGCCAACCGTGGGACCGTCAAGTGTTCAGCACTCAAACCGTAACAGAACCACAGTATCTGCTGGTAACATCAATTTTGCGGAATCATTTCACCACTTTTTTAGCCCATCCTTTGCAAGGCCACAGGAGACAAGAAGTCTGACACATAGTCAATGCCTAGAGACGATGGTACAGGAGTATCTCCAAGTAAACATTGAAGCCACGACTGTGTCACTGGACCCTTGCTCTTTTTGGACTTCCAATCTGGATAAATGGCCGGAGCTAGCCACTTACGCCTTGGAGATCTTGTCATGCCCCGCAGCCAGCGTTCTGTCTGAACGTGTGTTCAGCGCTGCTGGTGGTGTGCTGACAGATAAGCGCACGCGGCTCTCCACTGATAATGTAGACAGACTCACGTTCATAAAGATGAACAAATCATGGATCCGAAACGACTTTTCTACCCCTGTGTCATCCTGGGGAGAGTAAAAGCTTGATGATTGGTTAAAATCACCCTACCAACCGTTTTAAGCTTTCAAATTACTAATCATGTTTATCTGTATCTTGACTGGAAAATAATTTGGGCTTTGTAGCAGTGTGCAGCACTGATCCTATTAGGCCATCTATAATAAGCTTCACCAGATTTAAAATTAAAAATAATTTTTAGCTGCATCTAGCCCGGAAAATAATTTTGGGGCTCCGAGATGCGCAAGACACATAAGTGCCTTCTTGCTGCACTACCTGCAGCATGACCCTCATATTGTCAGAATTCGAAGTAATCATGACTACTGGGTTGCCACACTCTTAGATCCCCCAAACTTTTCGATCAACCTTTTCATTTTAATAAAGACCAAAAAAATGGTCATTTTTGAAATTATAAGCATTAGCAGGTTGTTAGAAACTGAAATCAAACAGTTTTTAACTCAAAACTTTATTCTAGGTGATGTTACATTTTCACATAGGACCCCTTGTTCGAAAGGAGCTTCTGAACTCTCTCGTCCATTGAATTTGTCAGGTTTTGGATGGTTTCTGCTTCAATTGTTTTGCATGAGGACAGAATACCCTCCCAGAGCTGTTGCTTAGATGTGAACTGCCTCCCGCCATCATAGACACTCCTTTTAATGATGCTCCAAAGGTTCTGAATGGGGTAGAGGTCAGGGGAGCATGGGGGTCACACCATAAGTTTGTCCCCTTTTATGCCCATATCAGCCAGAGATGCAGATGTTTTATGTGCAGCATGAGATGGTGCATTATCATGCAGAAAAATGATCTTGCTGTGAAATACACGGTTCTTCTTCTTGAACCATGGCAGGAAGTGCTGTTTGAGAAAATCCACATACATTATGGAGTTCATCTTTAGCGCCTTCAGGGATCCTAAAGGGGCCGACAATCTCTCTCCCCATGATTCCAGCCCAAAACATTACTCCACCTCCTCCTTGTTGGCGCTGTAGCCGTGTTTGCGTGGGGTGTCCATCAACCAGCCATCCTCCACTCCATTCATCTGGACCATCGAGCGCTGCACGGCACTCATCCGTGAACAAAACAGTTTTGAAATCAGTCTTCATGTAATGTTTGGCCCACTGGAGCCGTTTCTGCTTGTGTGAAGTGGATAGAGGAGGTCGACAGGATGGCGTATGCACAGCTGCAAACCTCTGAAGGACCCTGCATCTTGTTGTTCGGGGGACGTTGGAGGCACAAGCAGCTTCAAAAACTTGTCTGCTGCTATGACAAGGCTTTTTTGCCGCTGCTCTTTCAACCTGACGTAATTGCCTGTAGGAAAGAGTCCTCAATTTGCCCTTATCAGCACGCACACGTGTGTACTGTGAATCAGCTACATACTTCTTGATTGCCAAGACACTTCATCCTGATCATCGCACAATGTTGATTGTAGTCATGCCTTGACCTAAACACTCCACAATTTGTTGCTTCTCAGCAGCCGACACATCCTTTTTCTTTCCCATTTTGGCAGAAAATGTAGGCTGCTTAATAATGTGAGAGAGCCTTCTTAAGTAGTCTTGCCTTTCATTGGACACACCTGCCAAACTAATTAGCACAGGTGTCTGCAATTGCTTACAGTGATATAAAGAGCCCTGACACACATCACCATCAATGAGTCTGACAAACAAACAAATTCTTCCCTTATCACTCCTAAACACTTTTTGCATAATAATTTGGAACGCGGTGTACATGTGCTTTTCCACAAAACACCAGTGGTTCACGTAGTGAATCTTACAGTTCTAACTTGCCAACCGTGGTCTGTATGGAATTGTTCAATAAAGGGCCCAAAATTAAGATAACATAGATGGGAGAGGTCTCTATGAATAGGAATTCCTAAGTATTTGATACCCTGTGAGGGCCAGGCAAAGGGAAAGTTGGACTCGATGGAATCCTATATGGATTTAGGGAGGGAGACATCGAGGGCCTCAGACTTCGCTGCATTGATTTTAAAATTTTACCATGTAACAAAGTGATCTATTTCAGCCATAACAGCAGGGATGGATATATGTGATTGAGTGATATATACTAGGACATCATCAGCAAATAGAGAGCACTTGTACTCGGTGCCTCCCACCTCAATCCACCTAATATTGGGGTTATGGCGAATTGATGAGAGCAGGTGCTCCGTCACTAGGATGTATAAGAGAGGGGACAGAGGACATCCCTGCCTTGTCCCATTGGTGATTGTGAAAGGTGATGAAAATGTTCTGACGCACCCCCTGGGCCTTGGGACACCCGGAGCCGGACCCTTTTTGGTGGATGCTGGTGGTTGTAGTCTTCGTGGCGGCGATCCGGTTCCGTGGCTCAGGGCTGTCAAACCAGTGGCGGAACTATTTATGTGGTTTTGATGTTTAAATGTCCGACTACGCCACCCGTGGATTGCGGTCAGAGTGAACCGCCGCTACAGGGCAGACCGCTAAGGCTGGTGTTGTGGGTGCAGCAGAGCGTAGCATAACTCCCCACGGGAGGAGTATAGCCTCAGGGCAGTGTATGCGGAGGATGGGGGTGATGGTGCAGGGCAGCAGCAGTAACGACACGGAGTCAGTGATGCAGTTCAGGGCCTTTACTCACAGTTCTTATTATCCAGACCACGTCTGCAGGTAACGGCTGCCCACGTCGTACTGTGCTCACCAGGTGAGGGGCTCAGACAACTCCCAGATAACTTTGGAGCGCTTCACAGGACCCCCTTTGTGTGTCCTTTGTCTGGCCTTTCTTACCAACACTTCTGTCCGGCTGCCTCGGGCCTCCTCTTGGTAAACTTGGCGCCAGTTTCCCTGACCCTATGTGGTGCCTTCCTAGCGGGTGGAGCAAGGGGCTGCGCCACATAAAATGTCAGAGCCTCCGGTTTCTAGCTGAGGGTCGTTTCCTGCCTCCACTAGTTCGGGGACCGGTCTCCCCCTTTGGCCTGACCCCTCCACGCAGGTGGATTCGGGCGTGCGGTGGCGACTCGCCCGTCCGCACCCCTGGGATCCCTTCATTCCTCGTTCCTGGAGCCTTCTCCGCTCCTCTTCCTTCCTTCTCCCTCTTGCAGGCCTGGGCCTCTGTTACTAGGCCCGCCTCCGGAGCAGAGCTCATGCAGAGCCCCTGCTCCCTGCCACTTCTGCTCAGACTTCTCTGCACTGAACTAAGATGGTGCCCACCTTTTATACTCCCTTCTCAATGCACCCAGGAACTGCTTCCTCCCTGCTCCTGCACTGCAGGGTTCCCCTTCCTCAGTGTTCCCTCCCCCCACTCCAGCCAGGGACAGGGACTGTCGTGCCCATCTCAGGGGCATATTGGTCGCCCTGCCCCACGGCAATGTGGTGTAATGCATGCAGGTGTCGGGTCCTGATCCACACTCCATCCTTATCTGAGAGTGAGATATCACACCTCTGGGTGAGGTGCAATACGTCTGTAGCAACCGAGCCCTCGGTGCTACAGTTCCATTTATCTTCAGCCTAGGTGACGTATTGTGATACAGGGCCGTGATTTTGGCTATAAAAGGGTCCCCTAGACCCCTACCCCAAGCTTTTTAAGAGAATCATATATGGCGTGCCAGGAGACTCTATGGAATGCTTTCTCAGCATCCAACGAGAGTATCTACTTACAAATTTTTAACTGCATCTAGCCCAGGAAATACTTTGTGCCTAGTAGCAGTGTCTACTAGTCAGCGGATTATCCCGGCTGTTAAGCAAGCTACACCACCTGTAGTTTGGACACTTAATTTTTTCAAAGGAAATGCTTCGGGACCACGGGATACTCAGTGAAGAGCATCAGGAGGCACCCCAAGGCATAGGGGCTGGGACTGGCACTAGGATGCCTTGCGGTGGACAGCCGAGCTCGATCCTTATAAAAGCTTTTTAACTGCAGCAGCTTTAGTGGACGCTACTGGAGCTGGAATTACGCGGCTGCTGGCATGAGACTTGCCCTCCAATAGATCCTTGTAAATGGATTTAAAGTGTATTCATTCAAATTAGAGGGACAATTTAAATTAAAAAGCTTAGAGCTGCCTCCACCACAGGGGGGCTCTCTCGACCCACCAGCGGACAGGCACCAGTATTGGGAGAGGGGGGCTGGCCGTCAGGGTTCACCGCGGCTCTGGCACAAACCCGGCGACACGGAGGTGGCACGGGCAGGAGCGGACTGGCCGTCTCGGCTTCTCACTTTTTGGATTTTAGAAGGGCATGACATGCCTATATCTGTGTCTCCCCCTCCTTTTACTCCTCCACCTCTTTTCTTTTCGCATGACTATATGTACTTGTCACTTTTCCATGTGTTAGTTGTGTCTTCTGAGCAGTTTGTCAGCTTTTGGACACCTTTGAAGGTGTTTTCTATGTGTTTCTATGTGTTTTTGTTTGCCTGCCATTGGTTTTAACGGTGTTCGAAGGTGTTCGACGAACAGTTCGACGAACAGTTCGGCGAACACACGGGTGTTCGACGAACCGAACCGAACTCGAACACTACGGGGGTGGCTCAACACTACTTGGGACCCAATTTCTTAGAAGGAATCCTCAACCGCAGATTCCTAGAGGACAACCAAACCATGTCACCAACAGAGAACAAAACCTCCTGTCGTTTCCTATCAAAGTAGTCTTTAGATTTTCTGTTGGCCTCCTGAAGATTACCACGCACATCCGTCCAAACTCTCTCCAAATCACCGGAAAAATTCTCCTCCTCAGGCACGGCAGATCCCAACTTGGAGAACGACCCAAACGACGGATGTCTCCCAGAACAACAAAAAAAAGGCGAACAACCAGCAGAAGAAGATGTATGATTGTTCAGAGCAAATTCAGCAAGTGGCAGAAACTCAGACCACCCCTCTTGATTGTCTGCCACAAAACAACGCAAGAACTGCTCAACATCCTGGTTTTTCCTTTCTGTCTGGCCATTAGATTCAGGATGATATCCGGACGAGAACGACAAATGAACTCCCAACCTGTCACAAAAGGCACGCCAAAAACGAGCCACGAACTGAGGACCCCTATCAGAAACAATGTCAGTAGGAACGCCATGAAGTCTGACAATTTCCTTGACAAAGGCCTTAGCGAGAGTTTTAGCGCAGGGCAGTTTGACGAAGGGAACCAAGTGACACATCTTGCTAAAACGGTCCACGACCACCCAGATGACAGTAAAACCCTCAGAGGGGGGAAGGTCAGTTATAAAGTCCATAGCCAAATGTGTCCAAGGAGCACTGGGAACCTCCAAAGGACAAAGCAACCCCGCAGCAGGAGTATGTGAGGACTTAGATCTAGCACATATAGTACATTGACGCACCCACTTAATGACTTCCTTCTGCCATCCAGGCCACCAAAAACTGCGACCCACCAGTCTCTTGGTCTCAGAGATTCCGGGATGACCTGCCAACCGAGATTCGTGACACTCAACAAACAAATCTCTCCTAAAGGTCCCAGGCACAAACAACCTCCCATGAGGAGTGTTAGATGGGGCATTCTCCTGTGCTTTAAGAATCTCATCTTCCAAAACGGAGTCCAAAGCAGCTATCACAACACCTTCTTGTAAAATGTTCTCCTCTTTCTCAGCACCGACTATGGGAGAAAAACTGCGAGACAAGGCATCCGCCTTAACATTCTTAGTACCAGGGATGTAAGTAACGGAGAAATTAAACCGTGAGAAAAACAGTGCCCACCTAGCCTGACGGGCATTCAGGCGCTTGGCAGCATCAAGATATATCAGATTTTTATGATCCGTAAGAACCTGAACGGGAAATTCCGCACCTTCCAAGAAGTGGCGCCAGTGTTCAAATGCGAGTTTAATAGCCAATAATTCCCGATTACCAATATCGTAATTCAGTTCAGTCTCCGAAAAATTTTTTGAAAAAAAGGCACAGGGATGTAATCCATCCCCGTTATCCTGAGACAATACTGCGCCAACCCCCACAGAGGAAGCATCAACCTCAACCAAAAACGGCTTAGTCACATCAGGCTGCATAAGGATGGGAGCAGAGGTGAACCTCTCCTTGAGATACACAAAAGCTTCAATGGCCTCAGAAGACCACTGAACCGCATCAGCACCTTTCCTGGTGAGATCGGTCAGAGGTTTGACAATACTAGAAAAAATTTTTATGAATTTTCTGTAATAATTGGCGAAACCTAAAAACCTCTGTATCGATTTCAAACCAATAGGCCTAGGCCATTCCTGTACAGCTTGAACTTTAACCGGGTCCATCTCAAAACCTTCACTGGAGATAATGTAACCCAAAAAACTAATTCTCTGTACAGCGAACTCACATTTCTCCAGCTTAGCAAAAAGCGAATTGTCCATTAACAACTGTAATACCTCACGTACGCTCCGCCAATGAGACTCCAGATCCGGCGAATAAATCAAAATGTCATCCAAATACACAACCACATTTTTGCCGATCAAAGGTCTAAGGATGTCATTAATAAGATTCTGAAAAAATGCAGGAGCATTAGTAAGACCAAAAGGCATAACCAGATTCTCAAAATGACCCACAGGAGTGTTAAAAGCAGTCTTCCATTCGTCACCCTCCTTCATGCGCAACAGATTGTATGCCCCCTTAAGGTCAATTTTAGAGAACCACTTGGCCCCCATTAACTGGTTAAACAGATCAGGAATCAATGGCAGTGGGTAAGGATTGCGTACAGTAATTTTGTTAATCTCACGAAAATCCAGACAAGGACGTAAACCGCCATCCTTTTTTTTTACAAAAAAAAATCCAACCGCCACAGGAGACTTAGAGGGCCTAATGTGACCGGCGGCCAAACTTGTCTGTATGTATTCCTCCAAAGCCTTCCTCTCAGGAATAGTAAGGTTAAATAAACGACTTTTAGGAAGAGTCGCTCCAGGGACAAATTCAATAGAACAATCATAGTCTCTATGGGGAGGCAAAACCTGCGATTCCTTCTCAGAAAAAAACTCTCCAAAAATCCTGAATAGGAACAGGCAATTCTCCCCTATCCAAAGCTGCAATACGCCCGTTACAACACTTGTCATAACATTTATGGCTCCAGGATTTAATTTCACTGGTAGACCAATCCAGTACAGGATTGTGAAATTTTAACCAGGGCAATCCCAATATTACTGGAGAAGGCAAGTTATTCAAAACTACCAAATCCAATTTCTCATGGTGAACACCATTAATAGTGAGAGGAAATTCACAGACCTTGAGAGTAATATTCTTCAAAGGGGAACCATCCACAGAAACCACAGCAATGGGGGATGATAAAGTTTCGGGTTTTAAATTGAGTCTTTCCAAGAATCCCCCATCAATTACATTCAGAGTAGACCCACAATCAACAAACACCCGAAATTCCATTAATTTTTCCTGAGCAATCGTGGAAGCAGCTAAAAATACACCCTTGGAATTTAAACAGCCAATACGGGCATGACTGACCATTTTTTTTTCTTTCTTCATACGAAGCTCACAGCCTTTAATCAAATGACCAGATTTTCCGCAATAGAAACACAAGCCTTCAGAAAATCTACGGTCTTTTTCTTGAGAGCGAGGTGCCACCGATCCAATCTCCATCGGTTCACCACTGTTAGTACACACATTCTCATAACCAGAAACTGACATAGCAGAGGATTTGCTCTCATTAACCCTTGCACGCAGTCTCCTATCCACCCGTATAGCTAATTGCATAGCCTGTTGCAAATCTTCAGGTGTAGGATAAGCAATTAGCAGGTCTTTAACCCTTTCATTGAGCCCAGCAAGAAATAGACTTTTCAGAGCAGAATCGTTCCACCCTGTTTGAGTAGACCAACGACGGAAATGAGTACAATATTTTTCCACATTACCTGATCCCTGTTTCAAACGTCTCAACTCAGTCTCAGCTGATGCGACACGGTCAGGATCATCATATAATAGTCCCAAAGCAGAAAAAAAACTATCCACTGATCTGAAGCATGTATCACTAGGTTGCAAAGAAAAGGCCCACTCCTGAGGCTCTTTGCGCAAAAGTGACATTATGAACCCTATGCGCTGGGATTCATCCCCAGAGGACTTGGGTCTCAAACGAAAATACAATAAGCAAGCATTTTTAAATGAAAAAAATTCTCGGTGTTCACCAAAAAATAAATCCGGCAAACATACCTTAGGCTCCAAGAAATGTGCTCCAGGACAGTTACTCACGTGCTGACGGAGCTCGGCCACCTCCAGAGAGAGTCCCTGCAGGCGTTTAGCCAAATCCAGAACCGACACCATGATGGAACAGAAAAATCTTTCCTTAGAGAATTTGCAGGCTGGACCTACTGTTATGTTCTGCTACCAGAGCTAAGGAAAGAGAGGAGATCTGTCCCTACGATAGAACTCAGCTTTATCCCTACGATGTAACAGGGGACCTGATCCTGCGATCAGACCTGCTAAAGTCCTAAGCTAGTCTGTACGGAGACCTATAGATGTGGGGAAGGAATCCCTACAAGTACTAAGGACTGGGAGGAAAATGGGACACCTCCTAACAGAAATAGTAGCAGACAGACAAACAAACAAAATATATAGAACACTGAGGTCCGTAGACCAAGCAAACTAACAGAGTTAGATACAGAGCACAGGCTAGCTAGAAAGTAGCTATACAATGAAGTCTAGCAAAGCCAGAAGGGCGGAGCAGGATTAAATAGGCCAACAAGGTCATGTGACCAGCAAAGGAAAAAACCTAAGAGCAAGGTTCTAACAGGAACATGTGCGTACCTTGTTATTGTGGCCCTGCTCTATGTGTCTTTAAATTCTTAGTGGGGTTGTTCCTAAAATCGGTCAACTGTTGGACTCACTGCTTACCCTATAACTGTATCGCAGACTCTCTCCTTTCTAATGGGCACATGTCGTACTTGTCACTGTGGCCCTGCTCTATGTGTCTTTAATTTCTTAGTGGGGTTTTTCCTAAATTTGGTCAGCCGTTGGACTCACTGCATATCCTATAACTGTATAGCAGACCCTCTCCTTTATTATGGGAACATGTCGTACCTTGTTACTGTGGCCCTGCTCTATGTGTCTTTAAATTCTTAGTGGTTTTCCCTAAAATTAGTCAGCCGTTGGTCTCACTGCATACCCTATAACTGTATAGCAGACCCTCTCCTTTCTAATGGGAACAAGTCGTACTTGTTACTGTGGTCCTGCTCTATGTGTTTTCAAATTCTTAGTGAGGTTTTTCCTAAAATTTGTCAGCCGTTGGACTCTCTGCATACCCTATAACTTTATAGGAGACTCTCTCCTTTTTAACGACAATATGTCGTTACTTTGGCCCTACTCTATGTGTCTTTAATTATTTAGTGGGGTTTTTCCTAAATTTGGTCAGTCGTTGGACTCACTGGATACCCTATAACTGTATAGCAGACCCTCTCCCTTCTAATGGGAACATGTCGTACCTTGTTACTGTGGCCCTGCTCTATGTGTCTTTAAATTCTTCGTGGGGTTTTTCCTAAAATTGGTCAGCCGTTGGACTCACTGCATTCCCTATAACTGTATAGCAGACCCTCTCCTTTCTAATGGGAACATGTCGTACCTTGTTACTGTGGCCCTGCTCTATGTGTCTTTAAATTCTTAGTGGGGTTGTTCCTAAAATCAGTCAACCGTTGGACTCACTGCTTACCTTATAACTGTATGGCAGACTCTCTCCTTTCTAATGGGAATTTGTCGTTACTGTGGCCCTGCTCTATGTGTCCTCAATTTCTTAATGGGGTCTTTCCTAAAAATTGGTCAGCCGTTGGATTCACTGCATACCCTATAACTGTATAGCAGACCCTCTCCTTTCTAATGGGAACATGTCGTACCTTGTTACTGTGGCCCTGCTCTATGTGTGTTTAAATTCTTAGTGGGGTTTTTCCTAATATTGGTCAGCCGTTGGACTCACTGCATACCCTATAACTATATAGCAGACTCTCTCCTTTCTAATGGGAATTTGTCGTTACTCTGGCCCTGCTTTATGTGTCTTTAATTTCTTAGCGGGGTTTTTCCTAATTTGGTCAGCCATTGGGCTCACTGCATACCATATAACTGTATAGAAGACCCTCTCCTTTCTAATGGGAACATGTTGTACCTTGTTACTGTGGCCCTGCTCTATGTGTCTTTAAATTCTTAGTGGGGTTGTTCCTAAAACTGGTCAACCGTTGGACTCACTGCTTACCCTATAACTGTGTAGCAGACTCTCTCCTTTCTAATGGGCACATGTCGTACTTGTTACTGTGGCCCTGCTCTATGTGTCTTTAATTTCTTAGTCAGGTTTTTCCTAAATTTGGTCAGCCGTTGGACTCACTGCATATCCTATAACTATATAGCAGACCCTCTCCTTTATAATGGGAACATGTCGTACCTTGTTACTGTGGCCCTGCTCTATGTGTCTTTAAATTCTTAGTGGTTTTTCCTAAAATTGGTCAGCCGTTGGTCTCACTGCATACCCTATAACTGTATAGCAGACCCTCTCCTCTCTAATGGGAGCATGTCGTACTTGTTACTATGGTCCTGCTCTATGTGTCTTTAAATTCTTAGTGGGGTTTTTCCTAAAATTGGTCAGCCGTTGGACTCACTGCATACACTATAACTGTATGACAGACTCTCTCCTTTCTAATGGGAATTTGTCGTTACTGTGGCCCTGCTCTATGTGTCTTTAAATTCTTAATGGGTTTTTTCCTAAAATTGGTCAGCCGTTGGACTCACTGCATACCCTATAACTGTATAGCAGACTCTCTCCTTTCTAATGGGAACATGTCGTACCTTGTTACTGTGGCCCTGTTCTGTGTGTCTTTAAATTTTTAGTGGGATTTTTCCTAAAATTTATCAGCCGTTGGACTCACTACATACCCTATAACTGTACAGCAGACCCTTTCATTTCTAATGGGAACATGTCATACTTGTTACTTTGGCCCTGCTCTGTGTGTCTTTAAATTCTTAGTGGGGTTTTTCCTAAAATTGGTCAGCCGTTGGACTCACTGCATACCCTATAAATGTATAGCAGACTCTCTCCTTTCTAATGGGAATTTGTCTTACCTTGATACTGTGGCCCTGCTCTATGTGTCTTTAAATTCTTAGTGGGGTTTTTCCTAAAATTGGACAGCCATTGGACTCACTGCATACCCTATAACTGTATATCAGACTCTCTCCTTTCTAATGTGAAAATGTCGTACCTTATTACTGTCGCCCCGCTCTATGTGTCTTTAAATTCTTATTGGGGTTTTTGCTAAAATTGGTCAGCCGTTGGACTCCCTGCATACCCTCTAACTGTATAGCAGACTCTCTCCTTTCTAATGGGAATTTGTCGTACCTTGTTACTGTGGCCCTGCTTTATGTGTCTTTAAATTCTTAGTGGGGTTTTTCCTAAAATTGGTCAGCCGTTGGACTCCCTGCATACCCTATAACTGTATAGCAGACTGCCTCCTTTCTAATTGGAATTTGTCATACTTTGTTACTGTGGCCCTGCTCTATGTGTCTTCAAATTCTTAGTGGAGTTTTTCCTAAAATTGGTCAGCCGTTGGAATCACTGCATACCCTATAACTGTATAGCAGACTCTCTCCTTTCCAATGGGAACATGTCATACTTGTTACTGTGGTCCTGCTCTATGTGTCTTTAAATTCTTAGTGGAGTTTTTCCAAAAATAGGTTAGCCGTTGGACTCACTGCATACCCTATAACTGTATAGCAGACTCTCGCCTTTCTAATGGGAACATCTCGTACCTTGTTACTGTGGCCCTGCTCTATGTGTCTTTAAATTCTTAGTATGGTTTTTCCTAAAATTGGTCAGCCGTTGGACTCACTGCATACCCTATAGCTGTATAGCAGACCCTCTCCTTTCTAATTGGAACATGTCGTACTTGTTACTGTGGCCCTGCTCTATGTGTCTTTAAATTCTTAGTGGGGTTTTTCCCAAATGTTGGCAGCCCTTGCAGTCACAGTATGGGCATTACCACTATAGGAGACCTGCTCCTTTATAATGGGAACATTTTTTTTATTGAGACCCTCCTCTATGTCTCTTCAAAGGGGTATTGGGTTGTGTCCAAATTTTTGGCAGCCCTTGCAGTCACTGGATATGCAATAACAGTATAGAAGACCCTCTTGTTAATAATGGGAACAACAAAGCATAGCCGGCTGATGGCTCTCCATAGTCAGCCCTCTACAATAGCGAGGGCTGACTGCTGGCCTTTAAGGAATAGTAAGGGCCGTCTGATGGCCCTATAAAAATAGGCTTTATGACTTTAAGATTCCTCCATCATAAATAAAACAGGATGTGTCTGATGATGTGTCACACACCAAATTGCCAGATAAGGTTGTAAAATGTTAAAATGACATTTTCCAGTGAATGAATTTGTCTTAAAAAATAATGAAAAAAAACAAAACAATAGGATCTTTCTTTAGTATAAAAAACAGCGTCACCAATATAACCTCAATGTAATCACATTGTTCAGCTCCTGCACAAGCTGACAGCACTGCAGCACTGCCTTGGCCAAGCGGCATCAGGTTGTGCTGAAGATAACATTCTTAATTGACAAACCGCCCAGCGCTGCAGAGTTGTTGAAAGCTGTAATGACACCCAGGGTAGATACGGTTTCCCAGTCCTTTCACCGAGCTAAATACAACTCTCAGCAAAAAAAGCTGTGGACTGGCTCCGTACCGTCCCTGACCACATTCACCTGTCCACGTGTTTGTGGTTAGGCGGTCCCTCCCAGTAAGTGCACTGGGGAGGGCACGGGTAATGTTGTGGGACCCGTGCTTGTGGAAGGCGGAGACGATACTGGGAGAAATAGTGGCAGCTGGGGACAGAGTATGGACACCCGGCCGCCGCCGGCATGAGGTTATGAAAAGCTTCCGCCTCCACGAGCCTAAAAGGCCAAATTTCAAGTGAAATCAGCTTTAGAGGACTTCCAGGGAGAAATGACAGCTGGGTAGATATGGTTTCCCAAGTCCTTTTACCAAGCTAAAGAATATGGCTGTGGTGAAATACAACTCAGCAAAAAAAGCTGTGGACTGGCTCCATACCGTCCCTGGCCACATTCACCGAGTATGGACACCCGGCCGCCACCGGCATGAGGTTATCAAAAGCTTCTGCCTCCATGAGCCTAAAAGGTCACATTTCAAGTGCAAGCAGCTGTCAAAAGTTTGGCAGTAAAGTATTGCAGCCTGTGGGTGGCTGGCTGCATACTTGCGCTTGCATTCCAAGGAATGGGGTAGGGACAACTGAACACTGCACTGGGAGATGGCCGTGGACGGTGATTGTTGCAAGTCTGCAATGACAGGTGCATGGCGGGAGGCATCTTTGCATGCGCCAAGGATCACTTATGATGGGCACACTTTTAGGCAGTGACCTGGGAGTCAGAAATGCTTCCAGGGGTCTTCCCCATGCTGTTCCCATGTCATTTGAGCACTGTTCCCATCGATTTGGGCAAATTTTAGGCCCTCTGCAGACCGCCGGGGGGAGCCACCTGAAAAATGCTCGGGTTTCCCATAGACTTACATTGGGCTCATTGCTCGGGTCGAGCACCCGAGTATTCCAATTTGCTCAACCCGAGCAATGAGTACCCGATCATTTTAGTGCTCGTTCATCACTAGTGAAGAGCCCTGACGCAGTATCTCATGTTGTATAACCTGGGTCAATGCAATATGAACATGGTACAAATCACACTTGCGGAGTGGGTACAGAGTAAGGACCTCTGCACCTTGAACAGTTTTGAAATGGCTACTGATATGGTTAGCGCTGACGATGCTGTCATCAGCATCACTATTCTGGTCATCTACATGCTAAATAGTTTGCGGGAGGAGGTGGTGGTCCCAGAGGAAGAAGAGGAAGCAGAAGAGGATGTGGAAGGGATAACAATCTATAAGTCCCAGACTGTCATCACACAGTCGGGTGCCAAGGGAGGATTATAGCAATCGAGGGGGGCTCGTGATACCAGACAAACTGTTAGTGAAAGTGCAGTAACTGAGGAACAAATAGAGGAGGAAGAGGTGATAGGCTAGCAACAGTCAGGAGATGAAGAGGATAATCATCCCCTCTCTGTTGTTTGTGGTTGGCGGGTGGGTATGGAAGAAACAAGCAACAGTGTTCCCCAGCCATCAACACACCATGGGCTTGGACCTTATCGTAGAGTACGACATATGAGTGCCTTCTTGCTGCACTATCTGCAACATGATCCTCGTATAGTTAGGATTCGAAATAGTGCTGACTACTGGGTTGCCACTCTGTTAGATTAACATTAGAAGAGTAAATTTTGCCAGATGTTTCCCGCCCTGAAAAGGGACTCATGCATGCCGGAGTATCGAAACACGCTTTTACACAACTTTAAGAGATTATTTCCCCAAGATAACAGTGAA
Source organism: Phyllobates terribilis (assembly GCF_046119375.1). Taxonomy (NCBI): domain Eukaryota; kingdom Metazoa; phylum Chordata; class Amphibia; order Anura; family Dendrobatidae; genus Phyllobates; species Phyllobates terribilis. Next base: position 542,538,866 of record NW_027362765.1, on the reverse strand, counting down.
GCACACAGCGTGCATCGCAGCTCTAGACTTCCAACCTCAGGAATGTCAATTTGTCAACAGAAAAACATTAGCAGCAGCAACAGCAGTGTAAGTGTGTAAGTGGCAGAAGCAATTTCTGTGAGTCCTTTCATACATTTTTTAGACCTGTTCGTGTACCAGCACAACAGTCATGGTGAACGACTGGAGAGGATGATACAGGAGTATCTTTAGCTCAATATCAATACCATCATGGATGGTTGGAACACTTTTACATTTTGGTCTTCAAAAATGGAAGAGTGGCCTGAGCTCGCCTGTCATGCCTTTGAGGTTTTATCATGCCCCGCAGCCAGCGTTCTCTCAGAACGTGTCTTCAGCCCTGCTGGTGGTGTCCTGATGGATAAGCACAGCCGGCTGTCCCCTAAAAGTGTAGACGGCCTAACGTTCATCAAGATGAACAAGTTATGGACCTCCAAGGACTTTTGCACCCAAATCGCAGACTGTGCAGACTAGGCGATGGTGTCATTTTTAGTGAGCTGCATTGATCTTGCGTAATTGCAGTCTGTGATATCTTTGTCATGCCTTCTGTGCCTGCTGTTGCTGCAAATGTTAACAATAATTTTTCTAAATATATAGACTCCTGATTGGGTCTCCATCTGCTGGGTTGGCTGTAATGGAAGAGGTGTCGGTCCCCATTATACTATTTCTACTCTAGTGAAATTGATGCCCCTTTGGTGGTGTCTGTCCCTAATTTTTGGAAATTTGAAGACTCCTGATTGGGTCTCCATCTGCTGGGTTGGCTGTAGTGGAAGAGGTGTCGGTCCCCTTGTGGTCTTGTGGTTGGGTCTCCTTCATGTGTGTTGCCTGTAGCAGTAGGGCTCCCTGACAGACAGGCCTCCATTTACTTTCAGTCAACTACCTGTGTTACTATCCTTAAATTTTTGTACCAATTCTACTCTATAAAACAGATTTTTCTGCCATCTGAGTGTGGCTGAACAGAAAAGCAGCTTGTGCTGTTGCATGTGGTATCAGAGCTCCCAGCACAGCAGGCCTACACAGATCCTTAACCTACCTCGTCTTAATTTGAAGTTAAATTTAAAGCTGTAAATGCTGGCCCAGATCCTGATACCTTATACATGGCCCATGGCTGACTCCTGCTGTGACATTATAAAAATTGTACTGTGAGTCAATTGATGCCTCTTTTCCTGGTGTCTGCCCCTAATTTGAGCTGTTTTGGCATCTTTTGGGTCCCTTTGAAGACGTTGTGTACGTGTTTGTTTTTGCCTTCCATTGATTACAATGGGATTCGGATATTTTCATTGAACTGTTCTTCGAATTATTGAAAGAACATCGGGAAGTTCGCCAAACTGAAATGAATCAAACCTTGAGAGGTTCGCTCATCTTCAATTCTGATCAGATTTTCTCGAACATGTAGAGAAAAAAAAGTATATTCACCTTCTCCATTCTGTCAGTCAGTGTAAATTGAATGGAATGTTATCATTATTTGTTAGTAACTTTATTTTAAAAATCTGACTTTTAATTTTCAACCTTTTTACCTTTAATGTACTGGTATATATAAACATATACCAGTACATTACACCAGTAAGGAGGAATACTGTCACATTTTCTGACTGATTCCCTACATAACTGAGTTACAAAAAGAAGCCTAGAATTAAATACTTCTCAAAAAAATAAAGGGAACACTCAAATAACACCACCTAGATCTGAATGAATGAAATATTCTCATTGAATACTTAGTTCTGTACAAATTTGAATGTGCTGACAACAAAATCACACAAAAATCATCAATGGAAATAAAATTTATTAACCAATGGAGGCCTGGATTTGGAGTCACCCCCAAAATTAAAGTGGAAAAACACACTACAGGCTGATCCAACTTTGATGTAATGTCCTTAAAACAAGTCAAAATGAGGCTCAGTATTGTGTGTGGCCTCCACGTGCCTGTATGACCTCCCTACAATGCCTGGGCATGCTCCTGATGAGGTTGCAGATGGTCTCCTGTGGGATCTCCTCCCAGACCTGGACTAAAGCATCCGCCAACTCCTGGCAGTCTGTGGTGCAATGTGACGTTGGTGGATGGAGCGAGACATGATGTCCCAGATGTGCTCAATCGGATTCAGGTCTGGGGAACGGGCGGGCCAGTCCATAGCATCAATGCCTTCATCTTGCAGGAACTGCTGACACACTCCAGCCACATGAGGTCTGGCATTGTCCTGCATTAGGAAGAACCCAGGGCCAACCGCACCAGTATATGGTCTCACAAGGGGCCTGAGGATCTCATCTCGGTACCTAATGGCAGTCCGGCTACCTCTGGCGAGCACATGGAGGGCTGTGCGGCCCTCCAAAGAAATACCACCCCACACAATTACTGACCCACTGCCAAACCGGTCATGCTGAAGGATGTTGCAGGCAGCAGATCACTCTCCACGGCGACTTCAGACTCTGTCACATCTATCACATGTGCTCAGTGTGAACCTGCTTTCATCTGTGAAGAGCACAGGGCATCAGTGGCGACTTTGCCAATCCTGGTGTTCTGTGGAAAATGCAAAGCGTCCTGCACGGTGTTGGGCTGTGAGTACAACCCCCATCTGTGGACGTCGGGCCCTCATACCACCCTCATGGAGTCAGTTTCTAACCATTTGTGCAGACACATGCACATTTGTGGCCTGCTGGAGGTCATTTTGCAGGGCTCTGGCAGTGCTCCTCCTGTTCCTCCTTGCACAAAGGCGGAGGTAGCGGTCCTGCTGCTGGGTTGTTACCCTCCTATGGCCCCCTCCACGCCTCCTGGTGTACTGGCCTGTCTCCTGGTAGCGCCTCCAGCCTCTGGACACTACGCTGACAGACAAAGCAAACCTTGCCACAGCTCGCATTGATGTTCCATTCTAAATGAGCTGCAGTACCTGAGCAATTTCTGTGGGTTGTAGAGTCTGTCTCATGCTACCACGAGTGTGAAAGCACAACCAACATTCAAAAGTGAACAAAACATCAGCCAGAAAGCATTGGTAGTGAGATGTGGTCTGTGGTCCCCACTTGCAGAACCACTCTTTTATTGAGGGTGTCTTGATAATTGCCAATAATTTCCATCTATTGTCTATTCCATTTGCACAACAGCATGTGAAATTGATTGTCAATCAGTGTTGCTTCCTAACTGGACAGTTTGATTTCACAGAAGTTTGATTAACTTGGAGTTATATTCTGTTGTTTAAGTGTTTTCTTTATTTTTTGAGCAGTGTATATACCGTAGATACATCCACTAAGCACTGGATGGCCCCTAATGTCCTTTGACTTCGACTGAGAAGACAGAAGGCACCAGGGTCCTATTTAAGAAATTACATGAGACATGTACTGAGTTGAGAGCTGCAAGGCCCCAGTGGAGCTGAACCGACTACCATGATACCATTGCCATTTATGTGTCAAAATATTGCATCTCCAGATTAGCATTCACTCAAATAGTGTTTATAGTGTCTGCCTTAAGAAAGTATAACATTTTTTAAAATAATTTTTTCTGTTTCTTAGCCCTCCATTCTCTGGAACAGATCCCATCAAGATTTATAACATGGTGTTAAAAGGCATTGAAAAGGTAGACTTCCCACACCGAATTGGACGACGCTCTGAAGACCTTATCCGTAGGCTGTGCAGGTAATGAAGATGAGACGCTATTGTGTACTCAAAGGCTTGAGGGGGTGGTAAACCCATGGGAAATACAGATAATGCTTCACTGAAAGGTTAATGGCTGCCTCAAAGCTTCTCTACCCGAAGGTGATAAAGACAAGCTCAGCCAACTGATATGAAAATGTTTGGTAATGATAGTTTTAAGTAAATTATCAACATGTAAGAGGAGAAAGGTGTAGGAACAAGAAAATAAATAATCAAATGTGATTGTAAAATTATTAAATCATAAAGGTAGGTTTTCGTTATGTATGTCTTGGATGAAGAATTTGTGTTTCTTGGATTACCATGAGTTAGATTATAATCTACTCACCTACATTAAACACATTTATTACATTGTTTTACTGAAATAAATTGAATTGGTTTGTACTGGCTACAGTAATTGCACTAGACATTAAATTTTGTATAAAATTATGTTAAAATGACATCCACTCCTGCTGCGCCACAGTAAAAACATTTATAACAACAACATAAAGACAATGCAGCATTTTACACATTTCAAACCAATAAAAGCACATAGTTAACTAGATAAATTCAGTAAAAAATCCTGCCCTTATGAGCTTACAACCTTTATGATATAACTGAGTATGATATACAGTACAGACCAAAAGTTTGGACACACCTTCTCATTTAAAGATTTTCCTGTATTTTCATGACTATGAAAATTGTACATTAACACTGAAGGCATGAAAACTATGAATTAACACATGTGGAATTATATACTTAACAAAATAGTGTGTACCAACTGAAAATATGTCTTATATTCTAGGTTCTTTAAAGTAGCCACCTTTTGCTTTGATGACTGCTTTGCACACTCTTGGCATTCTCTTGATGAGCTCCAAGAGGTAGTCACAGGACATGGTTTTCACTTCACAGGTGTGCCCTGTCATGTTTAATAAGTGGGATTTCTTGCCTTATAAATGGGGTTGGGACCATCAGTTGTGTTGTGCAGAAGTCTGGTGGATACACAGCTGATAGTCCTACTGAATAGACTGTTAGAATTTGTATTATGGCAAGAAAAAAGCAGCTAAGTAAAGAAAAACAAGTGGCCATCATTACTTTAAGAAATGAAGGTCAGTCAGTCCGAAAAATTGGGAAAACTTTGAAAGTGTCCCCAAGTGCAGCTGCAAAAACCATCAAGCGCTACAAAGAAACTGGCTCACATGATGACCGCCCCAGGAAAGGAAGCCCAAGAGTCACCTCTGCTTCTGAGGATAAGTTTATCCAAGTCACCAGCCTCAGAAATAGCAGGTTAACAGCAGCTCAGATTAGAGACCAGGTCAATGCCACACAGAGTTCTAGCAGCAGACACATCTCTTCAACAACTGTTAAGAGGAGACTTTGTGCAGCAGGCCTTCATGGTAAAATAGCTCATAGGAAGCCACTGCTAAGGACAGGCAGCAAGCAGAAGAGACTTGTTTTGGCTAAAGAACACAAGGAATGGACATTAGACCAGTGGAAATCTGTGCTTTGGTCTGATGAGTCCAAATTTGAGATCTTTGGTTCCAAGCACCGTGTCTTTGTGCGACGCAGAAAAGGTGAACGGATGGACTCTTCATGCCTGGTTCCCACCGTGAAGCATGGAGGAGGAGGTGTGATTGTGTGGGGGTGCTTTGCTGGTGACCCTGTTGAGTATTTGTTCAAAATTTAAGGCATACTGAACCAGCATGGCTACCACAGCATCTTGCAGCGGCATGCTATTCCATCCGGTTTGCGTTTAGTTGGACCATCATTTATTTTTCAACAGCACAATGACCCCAAACACACCTCCAGGCTGTGTAAGGGCTATCTGACCAAGAAGGAGAGTGATGGGGTGCTACGACAGATGACCTGGCCTCCACAGTCACCAGACCTGAACCCAATCGAGATGGTTTGGGGTGAGCTGGACCGCAGAGTGAAGACAAAAGGGCCAACAAGTGCTAAGCATCTCTGGGAACTCCTTCAAGATTGTTGGAAGACCATATCCGGTGACTACCTCTTGAAGCTCATCAAGAGAATGACAAGAGTGTGCAAAGGAGTAGAGATGAGCGTTGTTCGACTCGAACTGTTCGCCAATCTCAAATTCAAGCTGTTTTGAGCGGTGTTCGAGCCGTTCGGCGAACACGAACGATTTGAAAAAAATCCGACTGTTCGAGGTTATGTTCGATAACTGTTCGTGCACCAAAATCATAACTGGATTTTTTTCACAGTAATACTGATAATCAATGTTAATACGCAGTTTGAGTGTACAGCGGGGTGGGGGGAGGGGCAGGGGATGGATCTCTGCAGAAATAATGAAGATCTCCATTTTTTTTCTCTTTCCCGCATTTACAGTGGGGAGGTGCAATCTGTCAGCCTATCAGCAGCACACACACGGAGCGAAGTGCTTTTTTTCACACAAGCAAGGGCATGTGTCGTTGGCTGTGTATGTCACATGTCCTTGCCCTATAAGACCCAGCCATTTTCCCCGTTGCCACCATTTTCTCACTGCTGCAGCTGCGTGTTAGACGGCACCGCTGTTGCTGTGTGCGCTATACTTTCAGTGTTAATTTCAAGCCAATTTTCTCGGAAATATACAGATAGCTTGGGAGTAGGGAATAGTTGTGATTGCAGTCCTTTTGAGCACTAGGTTACAGCATTTCCTACGACTTTTAGCAGGCAGGTCTGTGCTCTGAAATAGATAGGTTGGGAGTAGGGACTAATTGTAATTGCAGTCCTTTTGAGGACTATTTTACAGCATTTCCTAGTACTTTTTGCCAGGCAGGTCTGTGCCAGTGCTGTGCAAGTGTTTTTCACAGCATTTGGCTAAATCTAGCTAAGCAAATCGTTTTTGGCCTCTTGCAGTGTGTGTTAGTCAGTGGAGTAGCGTATCTGTGATGCAAGCTACACCACCTGTGTATAGAATACAATTTTTTTTTACTGCACCTAGCCAAGTAAAACCTTTTGAGCATAGCATCATTCTATTAGTCCATCCATACTAAGCTCCACCAGCTTGCAAATTAGTAATAATTTTTATCTGCATCTAGCTTGGAAAATAATTTTGGGCTTGTAGCAGTGTGTGGGACTTATTCTTAGTCCATCTGTACTAAGCTCCTCCAGCTTGCAAATTACAAATAATTTTTATCTGCATCTAGCTCGGAAAATAATTTTAGGCATAGTAGCAGTGTGTGGTACTCATTGTATTAGGCCATCTATACCAAGCTCCACCAGTTTTGAAATTACTAATAATTTTTAGCTGCATCTTGCCTGGAAAATAATTTTGGGCATAGTAGCAGTGTGTGGTACTCATTGTATTAGGCCATCTATACCAAGCTCCACCAGTTTTGAAATTAATAATAATTTTTAGCTGCATCTTGCCTGGAAAATAATTTTGGGCATATTAGCAGTGTGTGGTACTCATTCTATTAGGCCATCAATACTAAGCTCCACTAGCTTTCAAATTACTAGAAATTTTTAGCTGCATCTTGCCTGGAAAATAATTTTGGGCATAGTAGCAGTGTGTGGTACTCATTGTATTAGGCCATCTATACCAAGCTCCACCAGTTTTGAAATTAATAATAATTTTTAGCTGCATCTTGCCTGGAAAATAATTTTGGGCATATTAGCAGTGTGTGGTACTCATTCTATTAGGCCATCAATACTAAGCTCCACTAGCTTTCAAATTACTAGAAATTTTTAGCTGCATCTTGCCTGGAAAATAATTTTGGGCATAGTAGCAGTGTGTGGTACTCATTGTATTAGGCCATCTATACCAAGCTCCACCAGGTTTGAAATTAATAATAATTTTTAGCTGCAGCTTGCCTGGAAAATAATTTTGGGCATAGTAGCAGTGTGTGGTACTCATTGTATTAGGCCATCTATACCAAGCTCCACCAGGTTTGAAATTAATAATAATTTTTAGCTGCATCTTGCCTGGAAAATAATTTTGGGCATAGTAGCAGTGTGTGGTACTCATTGTATTATGCCATCTATACCAAGCTCCACCAGCTTTGAAATTAATAATAATTTTTAGCTGCATCTTGCCTGTAAAATTATTTTGGGCATATTAGTAGTGTGTGGTACTCATTCTGTTAGGCCATCTATACTAAGCTCCACCAGCTTTCAAATTACTAATAATTTTAGCTGCATCTAGCCTGGAAAATAATTTTGGGCATAGTAGCAGTGAGTGGTATTCATTGTATTAGGCCATCTATACCAAGCTCCACCAGTTTCGAAATTACTAATAATTTTTAGCTGCATCTTGCCTGGAAAATAATTTTGGGCAGAGTAGCAGTGTGTGGTACTCATTGTATTAGGTCATCTATACCAAGCTCCACCAGGTTTGAAATTAATAATAATTTTTAGCTGCATCTTGCCTGGAAAATAATTTTGGACATAGTAGCAGTGTGTGGTACTCATTATATTATGCCATCTATACCAAGCTCCACCAGCTTTGAAATTAATAATAATTTTTAGCTGCATCTTGCCTGTAAAATTATTTTGGGCATATTAGCAGTGCGTGGTACTCATTCTGTTAGGCCATCTATACTAAGCTCCACCAGCTTTCAAATTGCTAATAATTTTAGCTGCATCTAGCCTGGAAAATAATTTTGGGCATAGTAGCAGTGTGTGGTACTCATTGTATTAGGCCATCTATACCAAGCTCCACCAGGTTTGAAATTAATAATACATTTTAGCTGCATCTTGCCTGTAAAATAATTTTGGGCATATTAGCAGTGTGTGGTACTCATTCTATTAGGCCATCTATACTAAGCTCCACCAGCTTTCAAATTACTAATACTTTTTAGCTGCATCTTGCCTGGAAAATAATTTTGGGCATAGTAGCAGTGTGTGGTACTCATTGTATTAGGCCATCTATACCAAGCTCCACCAGGTTTGAAATTAATAATAATTTTTAGCTGCATCTTGCCTGTAAAATAATTTTGGGCATATTAGCAGTGTGTGGTACTCATTGTATTAGGCCATCTATACCAAGTTCCACCAGCTTTGAAATTAATAAAAAATTTTAGCTGCATCTAGCCCGGAAAATAATTTTTCTTCCCAATAGTGGTAGCAATAGAAATATGGGGCGCGCGCCTAGCTAACAAAAATATACGATTCATAACAAAAAACACCAGCCTAGCGCACTGCATTAATAAGATGGCATCATCGTCTCTCCCAGTGCTAGGCCTACTACGCCAGCTAGCATTCCTGTGCCTAAAACACAATGTATGGGTCCGCGCTAGCCACGATGCTGAGGGGTCTAAAGCTGCTGCTAACGCTTTATCACAATTCAATTGGCAGATTTTCACAGAGCTCCTCCCCAACGCCCACCCATCGGGCAACAGTTACCCACCCTCCCTATGGGATCTAGTGGCGAATAGTTGATGCCATTAATCAGAGCGTCAGTTGCCCCGTCGACGTGGCAAGCATACGGTAAGGCATGGGAAGAGTGGACACGACTAGTAGCAGGCAGACGGGTTGACCAATGTGAACAAGCCAAATTACAAGTCACCATAGAATTTCTCCACCAGCTAATGATGAGGGGCATATCAGGGGCGTCAGCGCAGCGGTGTCTGACCGTAGTAGCATTTCACTTCCAACTACTGAATTGGGGAGATGTGACAAAGAGATTCATCATTAGACAATCCATAAAAGGGTGGAAAAGGGGTCAGCCAAGTCAGGAGTGTAGACGTCCCGTCCCGTGTCACTAAAACTAATTTCTCACATCATATCCCTAACACCAATAACATGACACTCACAATTTGAAGCAACACTACATTTGCGATCGCCTTCTTCGGGGCGCTATCCAAAATTACCACCAGTGGAGGCTTATTACTCCAGGACGTAGTCATAGCCAATAATACAATGCGTCTACGCATACGCCCATCGAAAACAGTTCCAGTGGGCAGGGGCACTTGGGTACTTCTACAACCCACAAGCGGTACACTGAGTCGGGTAACAATAGTAAAAACATATATAACCATCAGATCACAAAGTAATTTCTTCCTATCACACATTGATGGAATACCATTATCAAGATACCAGTTCCAAGCTATATTTAATAAATGCATAACATCGGCAGGGAACCACCCCAAAGATTACGGGACACACTCATTCCGCATAGGCTTGGCTACGGAAGCAGCAAGAGCAGGACTGTCAGAAACAGAAGTTCAGAGGATAGGGAGATGGCGATACACGTGTTTGGCGAGATACATAAGACCGGACTTGTCATCCTAACGTGGTTTGTTTCTTTTACAGGTGACGCTAAGCCAACAGTGTGGGTGATAGGCAACTCGTATATATATTGGGCAGAAAAAATGGCGAAAGTCTGCCCAGGCGGGAGGAAATTAGAGTTTCATAACACATATTTCAACTGGAGAGGTTTTAGAGGCCTGCTATGGCCACAGGTACTAATGGAGGTAATCAAGGTATGGAGAGAGTCAATAGGTCCGGTCATCTTAGTTATACAGGCCGGGGGAAACGACCTAGGTCATCACAAGAGCACATAACTAATGGAAATAATGAAACTAGACACTGAGAGCTTCAGAGAATTTTTCACAAAACTAAATATAGTATGGTCAGAGATTGTGCAGATAGCAGTATGGCAAGGTGCGCGAGACATCACGGCCATCAAACGGACAAGGCGGGTAATAAATATTCGGATGGCAAAATTTAGAAGAGACAGAGGCGGTGTAGTGATACAACACCGACAACTGGAAGGAGATAAAGCAGGCCTCATACGGCCCGACGGTGTTCACTTAATGAATATTGGACTGGACATATTCCTGTCAGGACTCCAGGACGGAGTGGAACAAGCGTTAAGAGTGATGGATGGGGGTCAGAGTCCTGCATATGAGTACGCAGGATCCTCCGTGGCCTGGAAATAGAAAGGACATGTTGGAGAGTTACACTTGTTGGCCAACTTGCCGGTGTGGAGACCCAGGGCATGCTGCAACAAGCTGAATTATTTTAGAAATAAAATGCCTTTCTAATGGAATGAGTATAAAGAGTTAATAAAGCTGTGACCTATCCTCACCCATCCACTTGTAAGAGTTACATTATTGTATTGTCAAGGAAAGGGGGGCGGTAGGGGGGCTGAGCGTCTGGGTTTGGTTGGAGGTCCCCAGAGTCTGCCTAGGCTAGATGCATTTAAAAATTCTTATTAGATACACAGGCGGTGCAGCTTGCTTTGCAGCTAGGCTACTACGCCCAAAGTATTGCCTAGGCTAGATTCAGTTAAAAATTCTACGCTGACTAGCAGACACTGAAGCTTTGGAGGAGATCTCTGAGTAAACAGCTCTTCAGACTCAACCATCTGTGTTACCCCAAGCCACAGTGTATGTAGTTTCTTACAGTTAAAAGGGGGGGCGACCCAACCCACCTGGAATTGACAATGCCAATGTCACGTAAAACACAGCAAGGGGACTCCCAAAAGAGTCTCCATTTTTTCCAAAAATTGTGGCACAGACACCACTTAAGTGGCATCAATTGCCCCAGAGTTTCTTAAAACGGTTGATGAGGTGATTTTACCAAATCCTCAAGCTTTTAGTCTCCCCAGGATGACACAGGGGTAGAAAAGTCCTTGCGGATCCATGATTTGTTCATCTTTATGAACGTGAGTCTGTCTACATTCTCAGTGGACAGCCGCGTGCGCTTATCTGTCAGCACACCACCAGCAGCGCTGAACACACTTTCAGAGAGAACGCTGGCTGCAGGGCATGACAAGATCTCCAAGGCGTGAGTGGCGAGCTCCGGACATTTTTCCTGATTGGAATCCCAAAATGAGCAAGGGTCCAGTGACACAGTCATGGCTTCGATGTTCACTTGGAGATACTCCTGTACCATCCTCTCTAGGCTTTGACTATGTGTCAGACTTCTTGCCTCCTGTGGCCTTGCAAAGGATGGTCTAAAAAAGTGGTGAAACAATTCCACAAAATTGCTGTTACCAGCAGATACTGTGTTACTGTTACGGTTTGAGTGATGAAGACTCAACAGTCCCACTGTTTGCAAGTTAGAACTGTGAGATTCACTACGTGCACCACTGGTCTTTTGTGGAAAAGCACATGTAAGATTCTGCAACAGCCTCTGCTGATACTCCTGCATGCGTGAATCCCTTTCTATGGCTGGAATTATTTTGGCAAATTTACTTTTGTACCAGGGATCTAAGAGTGTGGCAACCCAGTAGTCGGGATTACTTCGAATTCTGACAATCCAAGGGTCATGTTGCAGGTAGTGCAGCAAGAAGGCACTCATGTGTCTTGCGCATCCAGGAGGACCAAGTCCTTGTTGTGTTGGCAGTGAGGTAAGAATCATGCTTCCTTCCTCTGCCCTCTCCCCCCAACCTCACGCAACAGAAATATGATCAAGGTCTCCCTCATCTGATGAGTCTTACATGCCCATCGCCAGTTTGTCCTCCACTTCTTCCTCGGCTCCTGCACCTTCCTCAACAGTTTGGCTGCTACAATGTGCCCTGGTTAATCCCTCTCCCCCACCCTCCCATGCCTTTCGCCTTGGTGCTGCCGACCGTCTGGACCTTCGAGATGTTATCCCTTCCGCATACGACTCCTCCTCTACTTCCTCCACCTCCTCTTGTCCCACCACCTGACTCTGAATTCTGTTTAACGTGTGCTCCAGCATGTAAATCACCAGAATAGTCATGCATCCAACACATACCCGCAGTGGGGGTAGGGCGAGATTGCTCCTAAGGGAGAGCACAGTCCCAGGTCCCTAGCTGGCGGAAGGGTCCTATGTCGTGGGTGTGGGTGGAGAAAGCTGCTTAGGGGAGCACATGACAGGGAGAGTATAAATAGGAAGCCATCTTAGAACGAGCAAGCCAGTCAGAGGAGGAGAAGTGACAGGAGCAGAGGCTCTGCATGAGCTCTGCTCCGGAGGCGGGCCTAACCAGGGAGGCCCAGGACTGAAGGAGAGAAGAGAGGAGTGGGAGCAGGAAGGCTCCAGGAACCGAAGTGAGCCTAGAGGTACGGGCCGTGCAGAAGGCCACCCGTACGCCCTCTGCTACCAGGAGGTAGAGGGGTTAGGCCAGATAAGGGGAACCGGTCCCTCAACTAGCGGAGAAACAGCAAGGCTCAACTAGAAACCGGAGGCTGCAGCATTTCATGTACTGCAGGCCAAAGTCCACACCAGTCTCACTAAGAAGGTAGCCACATAGGACCCAGGGGACGGAACACAAGTCGCCCGCCAAGGCCCGAGGATACCGGATAGAAGTGTCACTGGGTGTGAGGTGCAGGGAGAAGGCCAGAGAAAGGACACACAGAAGGGGGTCCTGCTAAGTACTCCGGAGCTATCTGGGGTTGGACTGAGCCCCTCACTGAGTATGCACAGCATGACGGGGGAGATTGCTCTGGTACCTGTAATCTGGACTGCAACAACTGTGAGTAAAGATCTTGGGACTGCATCACACGGACTCTGTGTTCATTACTGACTCCCTGCATTACAACCACCATCATCCACCCACACTGACCTGAAGCTACACTCTTCCTGTGGGGAGTAATAATGCCATTGCTGCAAAACCACCATCTTCAGAGGACTGTTCCGCAGCGGCGGCCCCTTTGGCCGCACTCCATAGGTGGCGTAGTCGGACATTATAAAACCCATATATACAAATTACCCTTGGATTGACCGCCCAGGATCACGGACCGGGCCACCGCCACAGTGACTACAGCCCCCAGCGTCTACCGGCCTGGCTCCAGGTACCCCACGGCCCAGGGGGCGCGTCAACTTCATAGGTCCCTGATCTGAGACCACACTTGCAGCTTGATTTGCCCCACCTCTGGATCTCGTTCGCCCAGGCTATACGTCAGAATGTATTGCACCAGGGCTTGTCGGTGCTGCCACAGTTGCTGCAACATGTGCAGAGTTGAATTCCACCGTGTCAGCACATCGCATTTCAGCGGGTGAAGTGGCAGGCCCAACGACTTCTGTAGGGATGTAAGTCATTGAGCTGCGGGATGCGAACGGCGGAAGTGAGCACACAGCGACCGTGCCCTCTGCAGAAGGCCATCTAGTCCAGGATAGTGGGCTAAAAATTGCTGGACAACCAGGTTCAACATGTGAGCCATACAAGGCACGTGTGTGACATTGCCCCGGCGAAGAGCCGCACCGAGGTTTGCAGCATTGTCGCACACGGCCTTCCCTGGTTGCCGGTCCAGTGGAGACAACCATTCAAGAAACTGGGTCTCCAGAGCTGACCACAACTCCTCAGCTGTGTGACTCATATTTCCCAGACATTTCAAAGTAAACACCGCCTGATGCCGTTGAGCCCTGCTGCCAGCATAGTAAGGAGGTGTGCAAGATTCCTTCTGCACAGTTAAAAAGCGGGTGGCATTACCAGACAGGCTTTGGGTGCAGGTGGAGGACCGAGAGGAGGTTGAGGAGGCAGAAGCAGTGGAGGAACTTCTAGATAAAGAGGATTGATGTACAACTCGTGGGGACGGCAAGACTTGGACTGCAGCCCCTTGTCCTGCTGTCACCATAGTTACCCAATGCCCAGTCAGCGACATGTAACGCCCCTGTCCATGCCTACTCGTCCAAGTGTCTGTGGTGAAATGCACCCTGTCACACACAGAGTTTCTCAAAGAAGTGGTGATGTTGTGTGCGACATGCTGGTGTAGTGCAGGCACACCTTTCTTTGAGAAGCAGTGCCGACTGGGCATCTGGTACTGGGGCACTGCGACGGACATAAGGTCTCGAAAATCCTCTGTGTCCACCAGGCGGAAAGGCAGCATTTCTGTAGCCAACAGCTTGCAGATGGTGAAATTCAACCTCTTAGCTTTGTCATGGCTAGGAGGAAATGATCTTTTACTTGTCCACATCTGAGGGACTGAGGTCTGGCTGTTGTGCTTAGACGTGGTTGAGTAGGGTGTCCCCGGCAAACTGCCGGTCTGTGAGAAAGATGCAGGCGGAAAAGTTAGGTTGCCTTGATCCAAAGGTGGTGCTCTCGATGTCGGAGAGCGCTCAACACCAGCTGGTGTTTCCACTTCCAAATGAAATGATAACCTCTTTGCGGGTAAAGAGGTGGCAGATCTGCATCCAAAAACATGTGTGACTGCTGTCCCCCCAGTCACAGAGGATGAAGAGGCCGCGGATGCCCAAGATGGGGCAGACGGTGGTTGGCCCGGCCCACTAGGCCGCATTGTAGCATAGTGAGCTTCCCACTGCAACTTATGCTTCATATCCATGTGACGGTTCATGCATGAAGTACTCAAACTATAGATTTTTTGGCCTCTACTTAGCTTTTGGTGACAAATATTACAGATAACACGAGTTGGGTCATCCTTATCGATCTGAAAAAATGCCCAGGCTATGCAAGGCTTAGAGCCCATGCGACCTGAAGAGCCACTACGACTTGTGGTCAGAGGCAGAGTTGTGGTTGAGGATGCAGTTGTTGACGTGCTTCCAGTACTCCGTCTCTGTCCAGGAAGGCGCAACCTAACCTCGTCGACAATAGCATCTGTGACGCCCAGCTGCGCTTGGTATTACAGATCCTAGAAGAGTGCATTGATGGAATCCTCCACAAGAGGCCCCCATAAACATTCAAACATCTCCACCTTCCACCTCAGACCAGCAGATGGAGCCCGTTAGGGATATTAATAGGGAAGGTGGAGCTAGGCAGTTCAGTTCCTCTGAAGAGTTCCTGCAGTAGAGAAGCCCAAGAGAGGTCAGTCTGCAGTGGAGCTCAGTCTAGTCTAGAGAACTCAGTTAATAGTTCAGCAGTGGAGCACGAGGCTCCTGCTAGCTAGATTCAGGGAGCCCAGTTAGAGCTTAAGGTGTGCCGGCGCCATAAGATCGGTGAAGCGCAGCAAGCTGCCGTTAGTGTGTATAGCCTAGTGAGGGCCCGAGTAGGCCGAAGGTGAGTGGAGAGTTAGTACATAGGGGGCAGAGGAGCTTAACCATCTCACCCCGAAGCATTTACCGGAAACCGGATCCGAGCTTACCGGGATCTCTATGACCCAGTAAGGCATAACCGGAATCCCTGGAGAACTACAAGTCACAGGATCGCTAAGGTGCTGATACGTAACAGAGCCAGGAGACGCTTAGGCCCCGCATACTGGGAGCGTGAACTCCAAGACAAGGCCCTACCACAAGGTCAGCCAGCGCAGGACAGAGACAAATTTAGGCCTAGCTCCAGGCAGGTCAGAAACTTACTACGCAGAGGCAAGAAACAGGAGGCCTTACACCCGCTCATTGGGGTGGATCCTGATATGCACCCTTCACCCTACAGTGCTCCGGGATGTGCCTGAATTTCCACCAGTAAAAGGTACTGAAGTGACTACCGTGTCTGTTCCCGTTCTTGCTCTGACCCAGCTGGGTCTCGCCTGTCCTGCATTCCCCTGCATACCCTTTTCTGAGGCCTAGCTCCAGCTGTGGGAAGCTATACCATTGAGCTGCCTTATCACCGGCCTCATTGGACTGCTGCAGCGCTGGTGCTTCTCACCAGATACCACAGCTGGCGTCACGAACTCTTATAAAATTAACAATTATCCACCCTTTTAAAGAGTGACCCCAGGGTATGGGCCCGGGAGCCGACCACCGCGACATCCCCAAGGCCAGGCAAACGTTCGGGTACCGAGTCATCCCCATCCCCTGGGCTAGTCACATCATCCTCCAACTCCTCTGCTGACCTCATCGACTGGCTGACTCTGGGTTGACAGTAAGTGGGATCTCCAACCTCGTCATCATCACCCTGTGTGTTCTCACACCCGTCGTCCGCAGAGCCAACCTCTTCCTGCCCTGACCAAAAAGTCAAGTTGTCACTCCAATCAGGTATTTGAGTCTCATCATCGTCTTCATCATTGTCCAACAGGAGTTACAGTTTGGGAACGAGGGTCTGCATTATGCTCAGAACCTTCTTCATCTGGTCCTAGATCCGACTCATAAAGATTCTGGGCATCAGTGCAGATCATTTCCTCGTCTGGATTAACAGAAGCTCTGGAGCAGACCTCCATTTCACAGGCTATAGTATGAGTAAACAGCTGTGCAGACTCAACCATCTGTGTTACCCCATACTCAGACGGGCAGCTGGAGACTTGGGAGCTGTGAGGAAGCAAGTACGATTGGGGTGACACCTCTGAGGACTGCAGTATTTGTGAAGTTGAAGTTGAGGTGGAGGAGAGCCCACTTGAAGAAGCACTTGATATCCATTGAAGCACCTGCTGTTTTTGTGCCTCATCTGGAATTTGTAGCAATGGGCGTGTCCATAAGAAAGGGATCGTATCACATTGTCCACGAAAAGAAGTAGACATCTTAGTTTGGCTGGAAGATGGTCTTTCTTCTGCAGTTGTCCCCCCCCCCCCACCGCGGGCTCGACCCACCAGCGGACAGGCACCATTATTGGGAGAGGGGGGCTGGCCGTCAGGGTCCACCGCGGCTCTGGCACAAACCCGGCGACACGGAGGTCGCACGGGCAGGAACGGACTGGCCGTGTCGGCTTGGCACTCCAGCGTAGTCCCTCTGCCCGCTCGCGCCCGTAACCTCAAAGGGATGCGCAAGCGGCTTTTCTTCCCAGGGCTGTTCCCTGCCCAGCAGGAATGTGGGGGAGCTCAGGTCGGCCTTCCACTCTACTCCCTTACCTCCCTCGCCCTCTTTCCTTCTTCCGTTCTCCATCTAACCCCTCGGCTCTGTGGTGTCCGCTCTCCCTCCAGCTCTCTCCTTCTCAGAGGTGGTCTACCACGTGTATTCACACTGTGGCGAATCTTTTGGGCCCAGGCATAAGAAGTTGTCGAGGTAATGGATAATATGTGCCCCCTTAGAAACGTCCATTACAACCCATTCGAGGAAGCAACTAAATGCCTCAAATAGTGAGCAGGATCTGGAGCACCCCATGGGCAAACAGCGATCTATATAGTATGCTCCTTCTCAGAAGCAGCCCAATAGGTGGACACTATTCGGAGGCACAGGTAGTAAGTAACTGGAACGCCGCATAAATGTCTGTTTTGGCCATTAGGGTGACCCTTCCCAACTTCTTGATTCCCCTGATTGCCTTGTCAAAGGATGTACAGTATATACTACTGTACTTGGTTCCGTTTCGATGTTGTCGTTTACTGACCTGCCCCTTGGATATGACAAATGGCGGATTAGTCCGAATGTATTGGGTTCCGTTTTTGGCACAACTCACAACGGGGATACCACTACGTCTTGTAAGGAAAGTGTTCTGAATGGAACCGCCATTCTACCTAAAGATATTTCTTTTTTTAATTTTCTTGTCACGACGTCTGGGTGTTGGTAGGCTGATTTTAGATTTTTACTCCAGCCTTTCTTGATTTTAGAAGGGCATGACATGCCTATATCTGTGTCTCCCCCTCCTTTTACTCCTCCACCTCTTTTTTTTTCGCGTGACTATATGTACTTGTCACTTTTCCATGTGTTAGTTGTGTCTTCTGAGCAGTTTTTCAGCTTTTGGACACCTTTGAAGTGTTTTCTATGTGTTTTCTATGTGTTTCTATGTGTTTTTGTTTGCCTCCCATTGGTTTTAACGGTGTTCGAAGGTGTTCGACGAACAGTTCGACGAACAGTTCGGCGAACATACGGGTGTTCGACGAACAGAACCGAACTCGAACACTACGGGGGTGGCTCAACTCTACAAAGGAGTCATCAAAGAAAAAGGTGGCTACTTTGAAGAACCTAGAATATAAGACATATTTTCAGTTGTTTCACACTTTTTTGTTAAGTATATAATTCCACATGTGTTAATTCATAGTTTTGATGCCTTCAGTGTGAATGTACAATTTTCATAGTCATCAAAATACAGAAAAATCTTTAAATGAGAAGGTGTGTCCAAACTTTTGGTCTGTACTGTATGTCTTAAAGAGAACCTGACAGCTGATACATGTCGCCCGATCCGCAGGCACATTTATCAGGCACTGGCTGCCTGATTTCAGTCATATATGTTTAACTCTGAAATGCTGCAGCTAAAAAACATTGTTAAAAGGGACCGAGACGCAAAGGATACTAGTAGTGTTGATCGAGCACTAAAATGCTTGGGTGCTCGAAGCTCGGGCTGAGCTCACCGTGATACTCGGGTGCTCGACCCGAGCAACGAGCCCAATGTTAGTCTGTGGGAGACCCGAGCATTTTTGCGGCGGCGCCCAGTGTCAGGTAGCAGCTGCGAAGGCAAATAGAGTCATGGCATGCATCAGAAGAGGAATAGGGGCATATGATGAGAACATTGTTATTCCTCTGTATAAAGCGCTGGTAAGGCCACACTTAGAATATTGTGCACAGTTCTGGGCTCCGGTGCTCAGGAAAGACATATTGGAGCTAGAGAGGGTACAAAGGAGGGCGACTAAGGTAATAAAGGGAATGGAGGGACTAGAATACCCAGAGAGGTTGTCAAAATTAGGCCTATTTACGTTGGAAAAGAGAACGCTTAGGGGAGACTTCATAAACATGTATAAATACATCAGGGGGCAGTACAGAGATCTCTCCCATGACCTGTTTATAACAAGGATGGTGACAAAGACGAGGGGGCACACTATGCGTCTGGAGGAAAGGAGGTTCCTGCACCAGCATAGAAGGGGATTCTTTACGGTCAGAGCCGTGAGACTCTGGAACTCTCTGGGAGAGGAAGTGGTGATGTCCAACTCACTTAATGAGTTCAAGAGAGGCCTGGATGCCTTTCTTGAGAACAATAAAATTACATCTTATGCTTAGTTAATTAATCCAGGGATTTAATCTGACTGCCAGATTGGTGTCGGGAAGTGAATTTTTCCTCAGTGATGTAAATTGGCCTATACCGCATGGTTTTTTGTTGCCTTCCCCTGGATCAACGCTGCGGAATAGCTGCAGTGCACAAGAAATAGGCTGAACTGGATGGACGCTTGTCTTTTTTCGGCCTTATAAACTATGTAACTATTTAACTATGTAACTGTGTAACCCCCGGCAGTCTGTAGAAAGACTAAAAAGTGCCCAAAAGGATAGTGACAGTGCTCAAATGACATGGGGACAGCATGGGGATCGCCCCAGGAAGCATTTCTGACCCCCAGGTCACTGATGTCAACAATGTGGTCAGAGGTATTAAGCCACTTTTACAGGCTCACAATAAAATGTTCAAAAACGAAACTGAAACTGTTTTGCTGTGAAATATGTTAAGGAACATCCTTTCCAGGGTAAAGACTTGTGTATAAGGTAAAATAAATAACCAAAAACAAAAATACTCCTCCACACCTTGGGCTATGTTCACAAGTAGCATTTTTTATGCGTTTTTGCACTTTTGTATTGCTTTCAACCGTGACAAATGCATTCACCGGGAACTGTGATTTTAACATTTTACAACCTTATCTGGCCATGTGCTGTGTGACACATGCATACAGTGCTGAACAGACATGGGAAGAGCATGGGGAAGACCCCTGGAAGCATCTCTGACACCCAGGTCACTGCCTAAAAGTGTGCCTATCAGAAGTGATCCTTGCTGCATTAGAAAATGCAGACTTGCAACTATCCCCATGCAAGTCCTTGTCCCAGGGCAGTGTTCAATTGTACCTACTCCATACCTTGCAATGCAAGCGCAAGTATGCAGCCTGCCACCCACCCACCTCGAGGCTGCAATACCATACTGCTTGCTTGCTTGCACTTGAAATTGGGCCTTTAAGGCATGTGGAGGCGGAATCTGGCCACCACCTCATGGCTGCGTCGGCAGCCTGGTATCCATACTCAGTCCCCAGCCACCCGGCGGCCAGGTGTCCACGCTTGGTCCCCAGCCGCCAGGGGGTGGCCAAGTGTCCATACTCGGTCCCCAGCCGCCCCGCGGCCGGGTGCCCACACACGGTCCCCAGCCGCCTGCGGGCTGCCGGGTGTCCATTAACGGTCTCCAGCCGCCCCTATTTGTCACGGTGCGCCTTATACACAAGCGCGCATACCAAAACATTACCTGTGCCCTCCCGAGTGCATTTAGTGGGAAGTACAGCCTAACCACAAACACGTGGACAAGTGAATGTGGCCAGGGATGGTCCATCTCACTGACGCCTTCACACTAGGTTAATATTGTGGAAGCCGGGACACAGTTGGACACTGGAATGCAACACGTCCTCCAGACATAGAGGATTGCGGGTCCTGGGTCAATCAGGCTTCAACACAAAGTTCAGAAGGTAGACAGCAGCAGTGGTCGGCCTCCTACACAACGAGTAAATTATTCATGATCATGAGGCCATCCATCTCCTTAGCTTTCTGTTCCTTGGAATGCAAGCGCATGTATGTAGTAGCGGCTAGGCCTGAGGTGGTCAGCGTTTTGGCGCATATCCTACTGTGTTGCCCAGCTGCGCTTGGTATCACAGATCCTGGAAGAGTGCATTGATGGATTCCTCCACAAGATTACCCCAAAAACATTCACACATCTCCACCTTCCACCTCAGACCACCAGAGGGAGCCCATTAGGGAGATAAATAGGGAAGGTGGAGCTAGGCAGTTCAGTCTAGTTTCAGTTGGCCATCTAGCCAGAACAGGGTTCCAGCTCACAGTCAGAGAGGGACAGAGTTCTTGGTTCGTTCCCTGCAGAAGTCTGTCTGCAGAGGTAAGCCAGTCTAGACTCAGTTGTAGCTCAGAGTAGTGAGCTTTAGGTGTGCCTGCGCCATAAGATTGGTGAAGCGCGGCAAGCTGCCGTTAGTGTGAGTAGCCTAGTGAGGGCCCGAGTAGGCCGAGGGCGAGTGGAGAGTTAGTAAATATGGGCAGAGGAGCTTAACTAGCTCACCCCGAAGCATTTACCGGACACCGGGTCCGAAGCTTACCAGGATCTCTATGACCCAGTAAGGCATAACCGGAATCCCTGGAGAACTACAAGTCCCAGCATCGCTAAAGTGCTGATACGTAACAGAGCCGGGAGACACATAGGCCCCGCAAGCTGAGGAGCGTGTACTCCAAGAAGAGGCCCTACCACAAAGTCAGCCAGCGCAGGACAGAGACAAAGTTAGGCCTAGCTCCAGGCAGGTCAGAAACTTACTACGCAGAGGCAAGTAACAGGAGGCCCTACACCCGCTCATTGTGGAGGATCCTGACATGCACCCTTCACCCTACAGTGCTCCGGGACATGCCTGAATTTCCACCAGTAAAGGTACTGAAGTGACTACCGTGTCAGTCCCTGTTCTTGCTCTGACCCGGCTGGGTCTCACCTGTCCTGCATCCCTTTCCGTACACTGCCCTGAGGCCTAGCTCCACCTGTTGGGAGCTATACCATCGAGCTGCCTTATCACCGGCCTCAGTGGACTGCGCAGCGCTGGCGATTCTCACCAGAAGCCACAGGTGGCGTCACGAACTTTCATACAACTAACAAACTTATTATCTCAATATACAATCACCCTTTTAACCCCTTAAGCCCCGGAGCATTTTCCGTTTTTGCATTTTCGTTTTTGCTCCCCTTGTTCCCAGAGCCATAGCGTTTTTATTTTTTGGTCAATATGGCCATGTGAGGGCTTATTTTTTGCGGAACGAGTTGTACTTTTCAACGCCATTACTAGTTTTACCATATCCTGTACGGGAAAACGGGAAAAAAATTCCAAGTGCGGTAAAATTGCAAAAAAAGTGTAATACCACAGTTGTTTTTTATTTATTTTTTTTACCACGTTCACTGAATGCTAAAACTGACCTGCCCTTATTATTCTACAGGTCATTATGAGTTCATAGACACCAAACATGTATAGGTTCTTTTATATTTAAGTGGTGAAAAAAAATTCCAAAATTTGGTAAAAAAAAATTTAAAAAATAGCGCCATTTTCTAAGACCCGTGCGTCTCCACTTTTCGTGATCTGGGGCTGGTTGATGGCTTATTTTTTGCGCACCGGGCTGACATTTTTATTGATAACATTTGGGGTAGATCCGATGTTTTGATCGCCCCTTATTGCATTTTATTGCAATTTTGCGGCGACCAAAAAACGTAATTCTGGCGTTTAGAATTTTTTTATCGTTACGCCGTTTACCGATCAGATTAATTCTTTTTTTATATTGATAGATCGGGCGATTCTGAACGCGGCGATACCAAATATGTGTATGTGGGGTTTATTTTTTAATATTTTATTTTGAATGGGGCAAAAGGGGGGTGATTTAAACTTTTATATTTTTTTATTTTTTTTTATATTTTTAAAAACTTTTTTTTTTTACTTTTTGCATGCTTCTATAGTCTCCATAGGAGACTAGAAGCAGCAACTATCCGATCGACTCTGCTGCTAACAGGGGACGAGCAGGTCCCCTGCATGCAGCAGAAATGGTCCTGTGCTATGAGCGCCGACCACTAGGTGGCGCTCATAGCGACAAGATCATGACAACCACAGGCGTCTGCTGCAGACCCTGGGTTGTCATGCCCACCCATCGGCGACCCGCGATCACGTGACGGGGTCGCCGGTGGGCGGGGCTTATGACGCGCTACCCGGAAGCGCGCGTTAAATGCTGCTGTCAGAGATTGACAGCTTCATTTAACATGTTAACAGCCGTGGGTGGATCGCGATTCCACCCGCGGCTGTTGCGGGCACATGTCAGCGCAGCAGCCCTCACTGAACGGGCAGTACGCAAATATGCGTACTAATACGTCCCCGGTAATTAAGGGGTTAAAGAGCGACACTCCCAAGGCAAAGGCCCGGGTACCGAATCATCCCCATCCCCTGGGCGGGTCACTACCTCCTCCAAGGATTGCTGGATGTTTTCCTGCTACTATCCCAGTTCTATGACTCCCATTAAAACTGAGCTTCAGGTGATGAATGATGGATGAGGTGGTGGCAAAGGAGAAAGAGCAGGAGGAACAGGGACCATTCACATCAATATCAGGCCAGTCAACCACACATGTCTTGTAGGATATGTTTCTGCACCAAAAGGAGCGGTTCGGCTACACAGTTATAGGGCATACAGTGAGCGCAATGCCTACTAAAAATTTCGAGGCACTCCAATGCCCCTTGGAAGTGACATGGAGGTCAGAGGGCCTTAACTAAACCGTTTTTTCCATTTATAGCAACTGGGTCTCCTGTACACTGTTGGCCTAAGCAGTGAATGGAAGGGTTTCCAAAAATTATGAGGAACTGCAATGCCCCTTGAAACAGACAGTGGATTACAGCGTACTAAAAACTTTCTACCCATTAATGGGGAGTGGGTCTCCCTTACAATTCGCCTATGCATTGAAAAGCAAAAGCTGACTAAAATTAGGAGGAAATGCAATGCCCATTGGAAGAGTCGTGGAGGTTAGAGGTAATTTAAAGCAATATTTCAATGCACCTTGGAAGAGCTGTGGAGTTCAGAGTGGTTTAGCAAGATGGTTTTAATGCCCCTTGGAAGAGACGTGGAGGTCACAGTAGCTTAACAAAACTTTCTACCCATTAATGGGGAGTGGGTCTCCCTTACAGTTCGCCTATGCATTTGACGCGCCCCTGGGCCTGTGTCGCGCTGCGTTGCGCATGCGGGAGCTTACCCGGAGCCGGATCAGATGGGGGTAGTAGTCTCGTGGCGGTGACCCGGTCCGTGCCCAGGGAGTCAAACTGGACGGCAGTGTTCTTAATAGTAGATGTTGTACGACTACGCCACCCGTTGAATGCAGCTATGGAGCTGCCGCTGCAGGGCAGACCGCTGAGGCCGGTGGAAGGATGGTGCAGCGGGGATGGTATAACCCCCAACGGGAGGGGTATGGCCTCAGGGCAGCCGACGTGGATGATGGGGGTAGCAGGAACCACTCGGAGACGGTACGGTGTAGTTCAGGGTCTTTACTGGTGACAAAGATAGACCCTCCCGGAGTACTGGCTAGCGATTGGGACCTGGTCAGTCCTTGAGCAGATGGGATCTCCCCTGGCCAGGCGGAGTTGTAGGCCTCCCAAACTAACGATACTCTTCTGGCTACCTTGCTAGAAGCGAGTATAAGTAGCCCACGTCCCTGAGTGTACCGTGTGGTGCTCACCCGTATGGCCGGTGACTCGGGGCCTTCTAGTAGCTTCCGCTCCACGACGGCGGTGCTGGTCCCATGCGTGTGACCGTGCCTTCGGGTTTCTTGGCCAGAGGACCTGAAATCCCCTGCCTGACGGATTCTGCTGCTGGGTAGGAGTTAGTCCCCACAGCCTCGGACTCCGGGTCCGGTAAGAAATCTTCTCAGTCAGGGCGAGCTCTGCAGCTGCCAGCCCCTGACTCCTTGTAACACTGCTCCCACAGAGCTCCTGTTGTTTCTTCCTATGCTGCTTCTCTTCTCTACTTCTGGCATGGCCCAGGAGCTGGGCCCAGCCGGAGCCACAGCTCCCTGTCAGCGCTCCTGGCTGCACTCTCCCTCTGAACTCTCTAACCCTGCCTCAGCCCCAGGTTTATATAGGGGAAGTTCTTCCCCTCCCAGGACTGGGCAGGAGGTGTGGCATGCATAGGATTCCTGACCAAGAGACCTCCCACCTGCTCTCAGACATAACATTGCCGTTACTGTGGAAACCAAACCCCTGTGGTGCCATACATTGAAAAGCAAAAGCTGACTAAAATTAGGAGGAAATGCAATGCCCCTTGGAAGAAACGTGGAGTTCAGAGTGTTTTAACAAGACGGTTTTAATGCCACTTGGAAGAGACGTGGAGGTCCCAGTGGAATAAAAAGACAATATCAATGCCCCTTGGAAGAGTGGTGGAGGTCGCAGTGGAATAAAAAGACAATATCATTGCCCCTTGGAAGAGTGGTGGAGGTCCCAGTGGAATAAAAAGACAATATCAATGCCCCTTGGAAAAGTGGTGGTGGTCACAGTGGAATAAAAAGACAATATCAATGCCCCTTGGAAGAGTGGTGGAGGTCGCAGTGGAATAAAAAGACAATATCATTGCCCCGTGGAAGAGTGGTGGAGGTCGCAGTGGAATAAAAAGACAATATCAATGCCCCTTGGAAGAGTGGTGGAGGTTCCAGTGGAATAAAAAGACAATATCAATGACCCTTGGAAGAGACGTGGAGGTCACAGTAGCTTAACAAGACGATTTTAATGCCCATTGGAAGAGACGTGGAGTTCAGAGTGGTTTAACAAGATGGTTTTTATGCCCCTTGGAAGAGATGTGGAGGTCACAGTAGCTTAACTAGACGGTTTCAATGCCCCTTGGAAGAGACGTGGAGGTCCCAGTGGAATAAAAAGACAATATCAATTCCCCTTGGAAGAGTGGTGGAGGTCGCAGTTGAATAAAAAGACAATATCAATGCCCCTTGGAAGAGTGGTGGAGGTCGCAGTGGAATAAAAAGACAATATCAATGCCCCGTGGAAGAGACATGGAGGTCACAGTAGCTTAACAAGACGATTTTAATGCCCCTTACAAGAGCCATGCAGTACAGCATCTTAAAAACATTATTCCCATTATTGGGGAGTGGGTCTCCCATAGTCTTTGCCTATGCCTTCAAGCAAAAGCTGCCAAAAATTAGGACGGAGAAACTTGCAATGCTGGCAACACGGACCACGGTCACCCTGGTGGTATAGTGGTGGTGGAGGCTGAGGATAAGGAGAAGAGCAAAAAAAAGTCGAAATGAGGAAGCGTATACCCATGTGTGGGTGTGAAGCGATGCATGGGAATACACCTCCCGAAATAACACAGTGGATTTGACTTTATGTTACTCTGCTGTCATTTGGTGGTGATGAGAAGTCTGGCCCAATCCAGCCCTTGTTCATTTTGATAAGGGTCAGCTTGTCAGCATTGTCAGTTGACAGGCGAGTGCGCTTATCAGTTATAATTCCCCCAGCGGCACTAAAAACACGCTCCGATAACACGCTAGCAGCAGCGCAGGCCAGGACCTCCAAGGCATACAGAGCGAGTTCATTCCAAGCGTCCGGCTTGGATACCCAATAATTAAAAGGCACAGAGGAATCAAGGAGGACGCTGGTACGGTCGGCAAGGTACTCCCTCACCATCTTTTGAAACTTTCCACTCCTTGTGAGAGTACCCCGCGCCTCAGGGCCTGTAAGCTGGGCGGGTCTCAAAAAACTGTCCCAGAACGTTGACAGTGTTCCCCTGCCTCTGTTGGATTGGAGTTGTGTCTCTCTCGCCGGTACTCCTTGGATGGGCAATGAACTGTGACCTCTACCGCTATCGTGTTCAGATGGGAATTTTTTTAACAGTTCTGCAGCAAGGGCCTTCTGGTACTGCCCCATTTTTGTAGACCTCTCCACCTCAGGAATAAGAGAGTGAAAGTTCTCCTTGTAGCGGGGGTCTAAAAGTGTCACCAACCAGTAATGACTGTCACCCAACATTTTGACAATGCGAGGCTCTCGGTTAAGGCAGCGTAACATAAAGTCAGCCATGTGTGCCAGACTGGTAACGGGCAAGACTTCCGTGTCCTCACCAAGATGACGACTGACCATGCTCTCCTCCTCCTCCTCCCCCCTGTCCTCAGGCCACCCACGCTGAACCGACCGTATGACAGTTGTACAGGTATTACCGTCTACAGCGCATGATACCAGCTCCTGTTCTTCCTCCTCCTCCTCCTCTCCCTCATTGTCCCCCAATGCACGTTGGGATGAGATGAGGCTGGGCTGTGTGTAATCGCCCGCTATGGCTTCTTGATCCATCTCATCATACTCTGGCTGCAATGCCTCCTCTTTAATTCTCTGCAGAGAGCGTTGCAAAAGACAGACAAGTGGGATGCTGACGTTAATGATGGCGTCTTTGCCACTCACCATCTTGGTGGACTCCTCAAAGTTTGTCAGGATGGTACATATGTCAGACATCCAAGTCCACTCCTGAGGTCTTATGTGTAGAGTCTGACCTGAATATCGATGGCCTTGTTGCAGCTGGTACTCCACAACTGCTCTCTTCTGCTCACAAATCCTTTGCAACATGTGGAGGGTAGAGTTCCAACGTGTGGGGACATCACACACCAGTCGGTGTGCCGGAAGCTGCAAACGCTGCTGCAACACAGCAAGGGCAGCAGAAGCTGTAGCCGACTTGCGAAAATGAGGTGACAGGCGGCGTACTTTGACGAGCAGATCAGGCAACTCGGGGTACGATTTAAGAAACCGCTGAACCACGAGGTTAAGCACATGAGCCAGGCATTGTACGTGTGTGATCTCGCCTCGCCTCAGAGCCGCCACCAGGTTACGGCCATTGTCACACACGACCATGCCTGGATGTAGGTTCAGCGGTCTCAGCCACAGATCTGCCTGCTCTTTCACAGCTGTCCACAACTCACAAGCAGTGTGAGGTTTATCACCTAAGCTTATGAGTTTCAGCACAGCCTGTTGCCGCTTGGCTGAGGCAGTACTGCAGTGCTTCCAGCTTGTAACTGATGTGGTGATATCTGAGATGGAGGCTGAACATGAGGCGGAGGAGGAGGATGATGCGCAGGAGCTGTACACTGTGGGGGCAACTCTGACTGACATAGGGCCCGCAATCCTCGGTGTGGGGAGGATGTGTTCCAAGGTCCGACTGGGTCCCGGCTTCCACTAAGTTTACCCAGTGTGCCGTCAGGGAGATGTACCGTCCCTGGCCACAAGCACTTGTCCACGTGTCCGTTGTCAGGTGGACTCTCCCAGTAACTGCGTTGTTGAGGGCACGGCAGATGTTTTGGGACACGTGCTTGTGTAGTGCGGGGATGGCACACCGGGCAAATTAGTGTCGGCTGGGGACCGAGTACTGAGGGATGGCCACTGCCATAAGTTTGCAGAAGGAATCCGTCTCCACCAGCCTAAAAGGCAGCATTTCCAACGCAAGCAGTCGTGAAATGTGCGAATTTTGGACTGTGGCCTGTGGGGCGTTGGCTGTGAATTTGCGCTTTCATTCAAAGGTCTGGGATATGGACAATTGAACGCTGCGGTGGGACGTGGACGTTGATGCTGTTTCTTGAGAAACTGCCATAACAAGTGAAGACTAAAAGGAGGGGGCATCTTTGCATGCAGTATGGACAGGGGATTGCCTTGCACGCACAACAGGGGGTTCTCATACACGCACAACAGCGGAAGAAGCAGTGGTGACACCCGCTGACACTGGTCGTGGACCCTGGGGTTCGTCCCACAAAGTCGGGTGCTTTGCTGACATGTGCCTGATCATGCTGGTGGTGGTCAGGCTGGTAGTTTTGTCACCTCTGCTGATGCTGGCCTGGCAGGTGGTACAAATGGCCTTTTTGGGGTTATCAGCAGAGTCTTTAAAAAAATTCCAGACTCTGGAAGACCTACCGGTTGTACTGGCAATGTCCCTCGTGTTTGTGTTACGGGGAATGGTTGCCCGTCTTCTGTCTGCAGCCACCACACTGCTTCTTACTGCCTGTTGGGGTACTCTGCCTCCCTCCCCCTGTGTGCTGCTGGCCTCGCTCTGCGTGTCCTCCTGCCACATTGGGTCAGTTACTAGATCATCCACCACCTCCTCCTCTTCCACTCCCGCACCACGGTCCTCCTCCTCACTTCTTGGCAATTGTGTCTCGTCATCGTCCACCTCTTGTGACAAATTGCCAGCGTCGCCTTCCTGTGGCCATGGCTGTTCAAATATTTGGCCTTCGCTACATGGGATCTCCTCTTCCACCACTTCAAGCGGAACAGGCGAGGGGCACAAATATGGAAATGGACCAGTGAACAGCTCTTCAGAGTGTCCAACTGTGGGATCAGTTGCTGTCTGACGACACTCGGCATGGTGGGAGGAAGGAGCATCTGGGTGGGGAGGAGTATGCGGTCGAGACTCACGGCTACTAACATTTGACCGTGTGGAAGACAGACCGGAGGTGGTGGTGCCCAGGTGACTGGAAGTATTATCTGCTATCCAATTAATAACCTGTTCACACTGATCTGTTCGCAATACTGGTGTTGTTGTGTGCTTCCCTAGTAATTTGGTCAAGAACTGGGAGCGAGAAGATGTGGCTGTTGGTTGTGGCACATTTTCACCTTGGCCACGGCCCCGTCCTCTGCACGCACCATCACCAGAACGTCCAGTTCCATGTCCCTTGCCACGTGCCTTGCCCATTGTAAATGAAGTAAAATAGCTTACACTCGCACTATCAATGGAAAAAGAGTTATAAAAAGGAGATTAGAACCGTGGAAGAGGAAAACCACAGTTCTATTTCTCTGGCCTACACCAGAATTTTTTAAACAGATATATTTGTGTCTGAACAGTCAGCGAGACACTCAAACTGTTTTTTTTTTATGTAAAACAGGCAAAAAGGTGGATTACAGCCAGATTTGAACCGTGGAAGAGAAAAAACACAGTTATATTTTTCTGGCCTACACCAGACTCTCTTAAACAGATATATTTGTGTATGAACACTAACAGACACACTCAATTTTTTTTTTTGGGGGGGGGGGATACCAAAAGGTTAATACGACGGGTATTTGTACAGTCTGACTGAGGGGAAAAAAAGAGAATTTAGATGAAAAAAAAGGATTTTTCCTGGCCCCTGACACCTGGGCTAAGTCTAGCAATTTGAGAAGCAGCACACAGGACTGTAATGCAGTGTTTGTTGGTATAACCACTGTGTCTCCTATACAGCCTGTCTGCCTGATATCTGGGATAAATATTAGTCCTGAGAAGGACTGTTTGTTTGATTTTGCAGGCTTTAGAGACCCTACACTAACTATTTCGCAGTTTATATCTCTCCCTAAATCAGCAGCGCTGTCCCTACACTGTCTAATCCGGAGCGACTGTGTCCAAGATGGCGGCGCCCCGTTTTAAATACTCGAGGTGACGCTGTGCAGCCAGCCAATCACTGTAATGCCCACAACAAACATGGCTGCAGCATTACAGTGACTGGCTGGCAATCCCTGCATGTTCATTGGCTCTGTAAAGAGCGCCAAACATGCAGGGCGGAGACCCGAGCTCCCGACCGAGTAACCCGGAAATGCTCGGTGCTCGCCGAACATCCCGAGTAGCGTGATGCTCGGGCGAGTACCAAGCAGTGTCGAGCATGCTCGCTCAACACTAGATACTAGTTGAACAGGCGGGTATCCCCTTTCGCTGCCCTGAAGTTATAGGCATCTCCCTGCTAATAATATTTTTATTTATTTAGCACCAACATATTCCGCAGTGCTTTACAATTCAGACAATCTACAGGCATTTTCGGCACTGTTCCCACTAGGGCTCACAATCTATATTCCCTATCAGTATGTCTCTGGAGTGTGGGAGGAATCCGGACAAACCCACACAAACACAGGGAGAACATACAAACTCCTTGCAGATGTTGCCCTTGGTGGGATTTGAACCCAGGACCCCAGCTCTGCAAGGCTGCAGTGCTAACCACTGAGCTACCCTGCTTGCATTTATAGGGCAAAACCTGTTTTTCCAGGTCAGCGGTGTCACATAGTGACTAGAGACTGTGGGCGCCAACCAGATCCCTCAAACTAGGGGGCTCCCTAGCCTATCCCTGTCCCCCAGATCACCCCTGAAGGTGGAGATGCCAGTGTCACATACCTTGATATACTCCTATCTTTAACCTTATGTGTTCCCTCCCCCACCCAGGGAGGTGTGAGGCTGAACTGTATAGGATTACACTAATCAGACAGACAAGGTAAGAAAGATTAAAGAAAATTACAATCATACAAACATACTCACAAAAAAACAGAGTGGAACACAGGGAAGGTTTGGGTAGGAGAAACCAAATAGGAGAGGATGAGGATAAATATGCAAACCAACTCCATGCAGAAATCTCCTGAACAACTCTCCAACCACCTACTCCAAGCACTGAATTTCTCCTCCAACACCTAACCAGGAAGTAAGAACTATCACTGGCAATTCCCAAGTGCCAGTGGAGGGCATATATACCAGAGGGGAGTGCCAGCACAGAACAGCTGAGGCAATTCAGGATGGAGAGCTCCAGGAGATCAACTGAACTGAATAACGCTTGCAATGACAGAGTAAGGAAAACCTGCACTGTTAAATAAAATGGTGAAACAGTTCTAATCAGTGCAAGATTTCATGTGACCAGATGCTGTGATCTTCTGGCTCCTCTCGGTCGTAGTATCCCCGTGACAAGCGGGCGGGGAAAACTGCCACAGCTTGCCTGTCCAACTAGTCTCCAACGGCTATTAAACTATGTTTTTCTCTGAAATGTTGTGGTGTTTCATAGTTAAATATATGACAGAAATCAGCAGACTCCAACCCACTTTTGTATTGAAGGTCATGTGCAAAGGTCCTTGTGAATAGAGATGAGCGGTGTTCGACAAGAACTGTTCGCCAATCTCAAATTCGAGCTGTTTTGGGCGATGTTCGAGTCGTTCGACGAACGCGAACAATTTGCAAAAAATTCAGCTGTTCGAGGTTATGTTCGATAACTGTTCGTGCACCAAAAGCGTGTACTGCATGTCTGGCATTTAGAGCACCAATCATGCAGGTATTGTCTGCCACTCACTGTAATGCCACAGCCATGGTGGTTGTGGCATTACAGTGGTTGCCCAAATCGATGGGAACAGTGCTCACAGTGAAACATGAAAAGCCGGCAATTCAGCAGCGGCATACATCGGTACCCGACAATTTAGAACCGAAAGAATAGAGCATCACACATAGATTAGATAGATAGAAACATGTCAGTCACATATATAAGAAGTACAGTGACAGTGCTGCTTACTGTACTTGTCATTTAGTGTAAAGGATTTATTAAGAAAAATATTAGTGTTTTCATGCACCGTCTCTTTAAAAAAGCCGGCCGGCAATTCAGCAGCGGTACCTGACAATTTATAACAGAAAGAATAGAGCATCACACATAGATTAGATAGATAGAAACATGTCAGTCACATATATAAGAA
Source organism: Phyllobates terribilis (assembly GCF_046119375.1). NCBI lineage: Eukaryota > Metazoa > Chordata > Amphibia > Anura > Dendrobatidae > Phyllobates > Phyllobates terribilis. The sequence continues at coordinate 542,506,599 of NW_027362765.1, read as the reverse complement.
GTACAGTGATAGTGTTGATTACTGTACTTGTCATTGATTGTTAAAATAAAGCATTTATTAAAAAAAAAAAATTGGCGTGGGGTTCCCCATAATTTTAGTCTCTAGCGGAGGTTAAGCAGACGGCTGGGGCAAATGTTTGAAGCCTGGGAAGGGGGTAATACCCACGGAGCTTCCCAGGCTACTAATATCAGCCCCCAGCTGAATACCTAGCCTTTACTAGCTATTAAAATGGGGGACCCCAAAAAAAATGATGTGGGGTCCCCCCTATTTTAATAGCTAGCAAAGGCTAGGCAGACAGCTGGGGGCTGATATTAATAGCCCAGGAAGGGTGCCATGAATATTGGCCCCCTCCCAGGCTAGAAACATCAGCCGTCAGCCGCCCCAGAAAAGGCGCATCCATAGGATGCGCCAATTCTGGCACTTAGCCTCGCTCTTCCCTCTGCCCTGTAGCGGTGGCAGTGGGGTAATAGGGTTGGGGTTGATGTCAGCTTATAATGCCAGCTGACATCAAGCCCAGGTTAGTAATGGAGAGGCGTCTATAAGACACCCCCATTACTAACCCCATAGTCAAAGTTAAAAAAAAACACAAACACCCAGAATAAAGTCCTTTAATTGAAATAAACACACAATTCTTTATTGTTCTAAATTAAACCATACTTACCGTCACGCCCATTCCAGCTGAAGACAACGATCTCCTGCAATAAAAGTAAAATAATAAAGCAACATCATCCTTACCTTTCCATGGTTCCCACGACAGCTTCAGCTCTGCTACATTCACATGACAGGCTGGACCGCAGCAGAACGCTGCCATCCAGCTTGCCATGCCGCAGAGACTGAGAAGCGCAGGCATGTTTGCGCTCTGCAGTGTCTGGCTGTGACGGCATAAAGATGAGCCAAGTTCATGTCCAATGAACTCAGCTCACCTCATGCACGTCACAGACAGCGTGGGAAAATTCTCCTGCACATGTGGTGAGTGCAGGAGAATTTTCCCACGCTGTCAGTGATGTGCATGAGGTGAGCTCATGTCCAATGAACTCAGCTCACCTCATGCACGTCACTGACAGCGTGGGAAAATTCTCCTGCGCATGCGGTGAGTGCAGGAGAATTTTCCCATGCTGTCAGTGACGTGCATGAGGTGAGCTCATGTCCAATGAACTCAGCTCACCTCATGCACGTCATTGACAGCGTGGGAAAATTCTCCTGCGCATTCGGTAAGTGCAGGAGAATTTTCCCATGCTGTCAGTGACGTGCATGAGGTGAGCTCATGTCCAATGAACTCAGCTCACCTCATGCACGTCACTGACAGCGTGGGAAAATTCTCCTGTGCATGCGGTGAGTGCAAGAGAATTTTCTCATGCTGTCAGGGACGTGCATGAGGTGAGCTCATGTCCAATGAACTCAGCTCACCTCATGCACGTCACTGACAGCGTGGGAAAATTCTCCTGCGCATGCGGTAAGTGCAGGAGAATTTTCCCATGCTGTCAGTGACGTGCATGAGGTGAGCTCATGTCCAATGAACTCAGCTCACCTCATGCACGTCACTGACAGCGTGGGAAAATTCTCCTGTGCATGCGGTGAGTGCAAGAGAATTTTCTCATGCTGTCAGGGACGTGCATGAGGTGAGCTCATGTCCAATGAACTCAGCTCACCTCATGCACGTCACTGACAGCATGGGAAAATTCTCCTGCGCATGCGGTAAGTGCAGGAGAATTTTCCCACGCTGTCAGTGACGTGCATGAGGTGAGCTCATGTCCAATGAACTCAGCTCACCTCATGCACGTCACTGACTGCGTGGGAAAATTCTCAGCGCTTGAGCAGGAGAATTCTCCCACACTGGGATGGCATGCCTGCGCTCTGCAGTGTCTATGAAGGATGACAAGCTGGATGGCAGCGCTCAGATGTGATCCAGCCTGTCATCTCAATGCCATCCCAGCGTGGGAGAACTCTCCTGCTCAAGCGCTGAGCGCTGAGAATTTTCCCACGCTGTCAGTGACGTGCATGAGGTGAGCCGAGTTCATTGGACATGAGCTCACCTCATGCACGTCACTGACAGCGTGGGAAAATTCTCCTGCACTCACCGCATGCGCAAGAGAATTTTCCCACGCTGTCAGTGACGTGCATGAGGTGAGCTGAGTTCATTGGACATGAACTTGGCTCATCTGGATGCCGTCACAGCCAGACACTGAGGAGCGTAAGCATGCCTGCGCTTCTCAGTGTCTGCCGCATGGCGTTCTGCTGCGGTCCAGCCTGTCATGTGAATGTAGCAGCGCTGAAGCTGTCGTGGGAACCATGGAAAGGTAAGGATGATGTTGCTTTATTATTTTACTTTTATTGCAGGAGATCGTTGGCTTCAGCTGGAATGGGCGTGATGGTAAGTATGGTTTAATTTAGAACAATAAAGAATTATGTCTTTATTTCAATTAAAGGACTTTATTCTGGGTGTTTGTGTTTTTTTTTAACTTTGACTATGGGGTTAGTAATTGGGGTGTCTTATAGACGCCTCTCCATTACTAACCTGGGCTTGATGTCAGCTGGCATTATAATCTGACATCAACCCCAACCCAATTACCCCACTGCCACCGCTACAGGGCAGTGGGAAGAGCGAGGCTAAGTGCCAGAATTGGCGCATCCTATGGATGCGCCATTCCTGGGGCGGCTGGCGGCTTGTGTTTCTAGCCTGGGAGGGGGCCAATATTCATGGCACCCTTCCTGGGCTTTTAATGTCAGCCCCCAGCTGTCTGCCTAGCCTTTGCTAGCTATTAAAATAGGGGGGACCCCATGTCATTATTTTGAGGGTCCCCCATTTTAATAGCTAGTAAAGGCTAGGTATTCAGCTGGGGGCTAATATTAGTAGCCTGGGAAGCTCAGTGGGTATTACCCCCTTCCCAGGCTTCAAACATCTGCCCCAGCCGTCTGCTTAACCTCTGCTAGAGCTAAAATTACGGGGAACCCCACGCCAATTTTTTTTTTAATAAATCCTTTATTTTAACACTAAATGACAAGTACAGTAATCAACACTGTCACTGTACTTCATATATATGTGACTGACATGTTTCTATCTATCTAATCTATGTGTGATGCTCTATTCCTTCTTGTCTAAATTGTCGGGTACCGGTGTCTGCCGCTGCTGAATTGCCGGCCGGATGTTTTAAAGAGAGTGTCTTCTGAGCAGTTTGTCAGCTTTTGGACACCTTTGAAGGTGTTTTCTATGTGTTTCTATGTGTTTTTGTTTGCCTGCCATTGGTTTTAACGGTGTTCGACGGTGTTCGATGGTGTTCGACGAACAGTTCCTCGAACATCCGGGTGTTCGACGAACCGAACCGAACCCGAACACTACGGGGGTGGCTCAACACTACTTCTGAAGCAAGGGGGGGAGCAGGGTGACCCCTGACTGCACCTATTGTGATTGGTGGATCCTGTGTTATCATCTCTGTTTAAAGGTGTTACCTGTCATTGTAATTCTGACTATGATAATATGGAGCTTTGCTGAAAACTCTTCCTGAAAGGACAGATGGATCTAAAAGCCCCAATGGTCAATAAGAAAATTGCAACCTAACTAATTTTGTTTCTTTTTTTGTTGCAATAAAGAACGTAATATGAAAAATTATAAAAAAACTTTGCCATCATTTAAAAAAATACATGAAACATAAAAACCTGATTTAAACAATAGTAAATTTTCTGATTTTAGCTTCCCTTTAAGTGGTTGGTAACGTGTATGTTAAATTTTCTGCCCTTGTAGTGAGATAAGGATCAGCCTGTTGTTACAGGCACAGCTGACACAAACATGCATGATACTGGCTTTTCAAGATGGATGATTATCCATCCAACAACTCTAATACTGAACTATAGATTCCAGGCTTGGAAGGTGCAGGGGGCTGCAGGGGGTGGCATGCCTGAATCCCTACCTTAGGAAGAGAACCATCTTGATGATTTCTTTCTCCAGAACTCTCCTTCTTATACCTATCAAACTCAAATACATAACCTTTCTATTACAAACCAAGCCATGCAGACCCTCCCACAAGTTGCACCTTGCTCTAAAGCCACGTTCACACGTTCAGTATTTGGTCAGTATTTTACATAAGTATTTGTATGCCATAATAGTATAATAGAAACACGTCACCACTTCTGTATTTATCACCCTCTCCTGGTTTTGATTTACAAATACTGATGTAAAATACTGTCCAAATACTGAACGTGTGAACGTGGCCTAATGCTTATATTCCAAAACAATAAACTGTAGGAACCTATACATCGATCCAATAATTTTAACTTTCTATTTTTGAATACCAATTGTATACCAATGATTTTAGATTCACATGCTTGCAAATGGGCACACAGCCTATAAAGCAAATATACAGTATGTGTCAATCCTGGCTGTTTCTGCATAGCATACATTTTTACTATATTTATTTCTATTCCTTTGACTGCAGTCTATTGTATTTACTTATTTTTATTAACAAAAATTCCTTTTTAATGAATTCAATTGAAAAACAGTTCAATTCTCTTCTTTGAGTGCAAGGAATACTCTTGGCGACAAGGGAACTCCAGGGACATAAGTTAGCGTCTTTATCCATTAGTAATAGTCTTCTGAAAAATGGCTAAGCCAGCACTCAACTACGTTTTATGTTTAAAACAACCATTATATCCTGTGCAGTCAGACGTATAAAAGCTTTTTTTTTAAAACAAAAACTGTTTTTATTTTCAAACCCCTGTAAAAAGAACAAAAACATTCAAAAACATTTTCCCTTTTAAGTTCTTTTCATATTTATGTAGTTATTTTCTTTTGCTTTTTTTATGAAATAGGGTTTTAAAGAGAGGATTAACCTTTTGCCTCTCATTTTTTCCTCTATATGTGGACTTGACAACTGGATATTGTCTGCTCATTGCTAAAGAAAAGTTTCCAAAATTGGGTCCGCATGTTCTGGTTCATGAAGCAGGGGTTCAGAGCAAACGTTGGATCTGACAGACTCAGGATGTCAATGTATCACATGTAGACCATTGACATGAACGCATACTGAAAGAAACTTCTCAAAGCAACCTCAGTTCTTTGATGGTGATGTGAGAAGCAAGCAACTATCTAAGTTTGGGTTGTCTTCTTGAGACAACACCCTTAAATGTTGTTAAACTGGAGAGCTAGATTTATGTGAAATGCTGTGGCTTTGGAGGTAGCCGTAACAAACATGTGCGTAAACTGGGTCAAATATTAATAGTGTCATTATAAAGACACAGTGGGGAGCTGCAATGTTGGCTATACATCTGGAAATATGAACAAATCTAAAAGAAAAGCAACTTTTATTTACAACACAACTGCATTATATATATGTACTAATCTTGTATTCACAACTAGCACATCAGATTCCATCAGAGAACTTCATCAGACAATCTGATGGCCCCGCTTTCTAAAGGTAGAACTAATCAGTGTATAGCAATGTACAGGGCCTAGCTGGTAAATTTTAGCCTAGGCAGCAAGCACAAAGCACTGACCCATCAGTGGAATAGCCCATCCTATGCTTGGATCTCATTCAGCACTTGTGTAGCATCTGTCTGAATTGCGAATACTAACAATCCTTTTCCTAAATTTTACAACCTCTTTCACCTGTATTATTAGAAATTAATCACAAATGGTTTACTGAAAAGGAATCTGATACACACTGCTGCATCACGGGCAGCATATATTAGAGTCTGATTGTAACATTTCAGACAGGTACTTACTTTGAAATACCTCAATGTTTTAGATTAAAACATGCTTTCAAATGCTGCCCAGGAACCATGCCACAAAGTCAGTCCCTAGCAGCTTTTTTTCTGCTTCCCTTGAGTGAGAAGTCTCTCCATATGAGCATGTACATGGAAAGAGCTTTTACTCAAGGTGAGTGGGCTTGAGAAAAGCTACCCAAGGGGCTGGTTTCTTGGACTAGTCACTCACGTGTCATGGTACGATGGCCAGTGTTTCAGAGTAAAATATTCCTAGCTAAAATGGTAGATGCTGACTGACCATAGTTCATACTTCAAGATGCGCCTACTGCTGAATAGAATAATGGATCAAGGGGCCGAACCCTCCCTCATCCACCATTCAGCCTGTGGCTGTGAGTCTGAGACTCCGTGCACAGCAGGCGTGATAACATCACTACATCACGCTTGCTGTGCTGAAGCTTTACTACTCATACTGCACAGTGCGTCAAGAGAACAGGGCGAGGTGAGTAATGTTTTTTTCAATACAGAGTATGTATCTGGTGGTGATGTCATAGACCTAATGGAATAGAGAAGAATTAACTGGGTAGAAGGGCAAAATGAGTAATTGTAAGTACAAAGTGCTATATAATAGAATAAATGCAATATATTTAGAGGAGAAAATCTTTGATGGGAGTGCTTCTTTAATGATGAGTCAACAATTTGCACTTAATTTCTAATGATATAGTATAAACAAGCTGCAATTTAAATTGTCCACCCTCCACCGCCCAAACACAATCAATCACAATCACTCACCCCTTGCAGTAATAATCCCCCATAGTATAGTAATAAATAATTCCCTCAGATATAATCTTATACACTGATCACCCTTTAGTATAATAATTAATCTTTTAATCCCCCCAGATTATAACATACAGTACTTCCCGCAATAATCTGTCCCCAACATACCCTGAAACTATATCTCCTTCTTCTAAGAGCCTTTACTTTTTTTTCCATCTGCAGCTGTATGAAGGCTTTTTTGTGGGGCGAGTTGTAATTTTAAATTACTCCATTCACTTTACCATACTATGTACTTAAAAACACAAAAAAACATTTCAAATAAGGTTAATTGAAGAAAAAATTCAATTTTGACATTGCTTTTTTGTGTTTAGTTTGCACAGCAGTTATTACCAGTAAAAACATGTCCTTGTAATATGATTCAACATTTCTGGACAATTACAGAAATATCATACTTTTAAAGATTATTTTATATTTTAATACTTAAAAAAAATTTTAACAATAAAAAAATAGCTTTGTGAGACCTGTAAAGGTGTAAAGCACACAACCACAGTACATGTCCTCCAGTCGCTGTTAAAGGGAATCTTTCAGCAGGTTTTTGCTGTGTAATCTGAACATAGCATGAGGTAGGGGTTAAAACACAGATTTCAGCGATGCCTCTCTTATCAAACGCCGAGGTTTTGTTTTCTTACAATGATTGGTTTAGCCCCAGGAATTTATCATTGTTGTGACTAGCTGGTCATGTGAGCCCTGGTTTGACAAGCCTCCTCCTGTGATAGAAACCTCACTGTTTATGGACATTTTATATAAAGAACCTGGTGTGGGCGAGGTTAGCTTCCTCAGCTCTGCTTCATTACAAAATCTAAAAGCTCTGATTTAGTCAGAACGCTTGAATCCAGTAACCTGTGTGATACATTCTTGGATTCAGCTTTTCATTGCCTACATCAGGCTGCTCATAGATGAGAGATACCTAAAAAAAGGTCCGAAGTATAAGGGAGTATTAAACCAGAAAAGCCAATAGATGATACACTCACTTTAATTAAAAAGTTATATCTTTATTGAAAATATAAATCAACACAGGAGAAAACAAATTAAAAGCAATAAGAAAGTTTGAACTGCAACAGGTAAATATGCATACATATGTTATGTCAGTCCAAAAGATATTTCTGAATGTCGCCTATTTCCTACTAATGACCCATATGGAGGAAACACATTACATTTTATACATATTATATACTTCAGATAAAATGGGTATTAGGTCTCCATCTAGTAGCCAAAAAGAGAAGATACTACAACAAGTAGGTAGATTCATATAATCCACATATCAGAAAGTGCATGTGCTAAATAAAAAAGGTCACTACAAGGAGTGTTAAATAAAAGATAATCCTAATGATCCGTTGCTCCAGTACCTCAAATAAGCATGTATATTAACAATAAGTTGCAAGTGCATGAAAACAGATAGGTACAGGAACAGGGAGCATTAGACCAGAAGGTAAAGGTTATTCAACCAACATTACACATTGCAGAGGACAAGAAAAGACATTTCCATATTTACTACCTTGAAGCCTTTAACGCACGTTTCGCAAAATGCTTTCTTATATCAGGCTGGGAAGGGCCAGATAACCATTGAACTTTCCAGCCTATTAATATCAGATAACAGCTGTCTGCTTTGCCTTTGCTGGTTATAAAAAATGGGGGGACCCTAAAATAATGATGTGGGGTCCCTCCATTTTTGATAACCAGTAAAGACAAAGCAGACAACTGTGAGCTGATATTAATAGGCTGGGAAGGTCCATGGTTATCTTGCCCTTCCCACCCTAAAAATACCAGCCCACAGCCACCCCAGATGTGGTGCATCCATTAGATGCGCTGATTCTGGCACGTTGCCCCGCTCTTCCCAATTGACCCAGTGCGGTGGTAATCGGGGTACTGGTTTATGGGGTTGATGTCAGCTTTGTAATGTCCACTGGCATCAAGGCCAGAGGTTAGTAATGGAGAGGCATATATCAGACATCCCTATTACTCACCCAGTAATCAAAAATAAAAACACACAAACAAAAAATAGTTTATTTTTAAAAACACTCCACCACACCCTCTTCACCAATTTAATAAAAATAACAAAAAAAAAAATGAAGATCCAATGTACTGTAGTTCACTGAATCCAAAGTAGTCCAAAAAAGAGAACATGAAAGATATAAAAAGAGCGAGGTCAATAAGTAAAAACAAGTAATACTCCCTCATTCACCAATTTATTAATGAAAAAAACCCTGCAGCTCTGACGTAATCCATCAAGATGGCACGACGTCCAGCGATTCTGTACAGCAACCTATGGAGCATCATTCTGAGAACGACACTTCATAGGTCTATCCGGGTCATGTCTTGTGCTCGATGACATCAGTAACTCAGTAGCATCATCATGCGTGAGACATGACCAGGAGTAACTTACACTTGCAGTACTGAATTAGAGCTGCTGTGTCTCAGTAGACCCAGCGGCTCTGAATAGCGGTGACATCTCTAACTACATCACTCATCAGAGTCGCCGAGTCTCATAGACTCTCATAGACTCTTAGTCTCTATAACATCAATCCAATAAACCATTACGCTGATTGTTACAGCACCAGGGCAATTGGGAAGAGCCGGGCCAAGCGCCAGAATTGACGCATCTCACGTTATGCGCCAATTCTGGGGCAGCTGTGGGCTTATATTTTTAGGCTGGGAAGAGCCCAATAACCGGGGACCTTCTCAGCCTGATAATATAAGCCCACAGTTGTCTGCTTTAGCTTTGCTGGTTATGAAAAATAGGGGGGACCCCATGTCATTTTTTTTACATTATTTATTAATAAGGCTAAACACCCTTTAGAGCCACATGAAAGGCACTAAAGGGTGCTAGTTTATTATATGTAGGGGGCTTGTGACAAGAAATATCTGCAGAACATCTATCTATTTATCTATTTTATCAATCTATTCGATTTATCTTTTCTATCTATCTGTATATAAGATTGCTTTATTAGTTAGAAAATAGCTTTAAATTACATAGGGAATTACAGTACGTAAAAGATGATTTTAAACATGCATTGCATACGGATTGCATACGGATGTCATACGAATGTAATAATGACGCTAGGGGAGGAAAAAAAAAAATCGCACACTCGCATAACATAAGTTGAACTATGCAGTTTCTACTCGTCTAACTTTTCAGGAGCAACATCGGAGCTATTTTTTATACTTTATTGTAAGTGAGCCCCTGTAGGAACAAAAAAATCTGACCTTTTTCTTCACCTCTAGAATACAGAGATATAGAAATTCCCTGCTATGTACAAATGCATTTTTATATACCTTGTGGTAAATCGACTTGCTCAGCTCTCACAGAGGCAGACACAGGACACACATCTCAGGTTAACTTCCAGCTGGTTTATTAGATGGCATAAACTCCAGCAGGGTTCCACAAAAATAAACAAGTCCTCTCCGGGATAACAGGAAACAAAAAAGATAAAGTATGGCACAGTCCATAAGTGAGCAGGGCTTCGCCCACTCTGGGTACCATAGTGAAGTCCCACCAAACACGAGTCCTTCGGTAGAGCTCTCTGGCTTCATCACACACAGTCTGGAGACTTGCTTCTCCAGACCACAACACAAGGAAAAAAAAACAGTGGCTGAGTATTTAACTGCTCCTAGCCATATCCTCGAGGCGGAGATATGGTGAGTAGGCATCCCGCCTGTCTCTCACCTACTCACAAAAACCACACCCTTTGAATATAATGAATTAACCCACAACACATAACATGCTGGAGGAAATGGTAGGTTTCAGTTCACTAAGGTTAATAAGCGTAGTGAAACATATCGCTCCTCACATATAACACCAGTGACTGTCACAACCAGTATAATCTGCATGTGGGTTCATGGGCTGCTATGCAGTTTCAAGTATACAAAATCCTGCCATGCTTATTAGTACAGGCTGTGGCTCATAGCTTTAGCTACTACCTGCAATGATGCAGGCTGTAAGTTCAAATCCCATTGGGAACCAAATCACAAGAAAAGAAGAGTATTGTTTAATTAATATTCTCTGTGTAACATTCACATCGTAGAGGACCGATGTCATGTTCACACTGGTACACTAACAGGACTTCAAAGTTCTCTCATGAAGATGTCAACATATTGCTCCACCCACACCGCAACTTTAAGGTCCTGTGTGCCACCCTGCTGTTCAGTGGGCCATAGATCACTACAAAACAGAGAGGGTTGGGGATACCATGGCTCCCTCTTCTACCGCAGGATTTAACTGTTTCTGCATGTTAATACATTTAAGAGTGGTGATTTTTTGGGGTAGGCCCCAATGTGCCTTGTCCTCGGGTAACTGTGGCTTTGAACAGTTACTTGTGGACTAGTCTAGGGAGCAAGTACAGTCTGCCTCCCACCCCAGCCTGTCCTTGCATCGATGTCAACAGTGAGACTACACTTTAGCAGAGATTATTTTAATGGCAGAGGGTAAAGGAGGCTATAAAATAATTTATATATGCAGTAGGGAAAACTTAATGGATCAAGGACCAAAAGAAGATGGATAGGTAAGAAATAAACATTTATTGGTAACTGGAAACATGAGAGGCATTCTGATTTGATTTTACTTTATTTTATGTATTAGGGTTTGCTCACACCAATGTATACATCGGACAAGTGCTATCTGATTTTTTATCAGATAGCACTCAGACCAATGTTATTCAATAAGACAGTGCTGATGCACAATTTTTTTCACTGATCTTTCAGTAGAGAAAAATCGCAGCATGCTGCGATTTCACTTTGAAATTGGAAACCACTCAGCCATTCAAGTCTATATGTGTATGGGAAACATCAGACTGCACTTGGATGACATCCAAGTGCAGTCTGATTTCCGCTGACTCACAAAATGGAGAAGATGAAGAAATCTTGTTCTCCATTTTCACCTCACCTGTACTGCGATTCTCTCATCCGAGAGAATCTGATCACACTTTGCTGACACTCTGATCAGAGAATGCATAATCAGCCGATTCTCTCGGTTGATAAAATCTATGGTTGCGTGACCCTAGCTCATTGTTACGTTACATTTAAATCTTAGTTATGATAATATTGCACATAGTTACATAGTTACATAGTTTATAAGGCCGAAAAAAGACAAGCGTCCATCCAGTTCAGCCTATTTCTTGTGCACTGCAGCTATTCCGCAGCGTTGATCCAGGGGAAGGCAACAAAAAACCATGCGGTATAGGCCAATTTACATCATTGAGGAAAAATTCACTTCCCGACACCAATCTGGCAGTCAGATTAAATCCCTGGATTAATTAACTAAGCATAAGATGTAATTTTATTGTTCTCAAGAAAGGCGTCCAGGCCTCTCTTGAACTCATTAAGTGAGTTGGACATCACCACTTCCTCTCCCAGAGAGTTCCAGAGTCTCACGGCTCTGACCGTAAAGAATCCCCTTCTATGCTGGTGCAGGAACCTCCTTTCCTCCAGACGCATAGTGTGCCCCCTCGTCTTTGTCACCATCCTTGGTACATACAGGTCATGGGAGAGATCTCTGTACTGCCCCCTGATGTATTTATACATGTTTATGAGGTCTCCCCTAAGCCTTCTTTTCTCCAACGTAAATAGGCCTAATTTTGACAACCTCTCTTGTTATTCCAGTCCCTCCATTCCCTTTATTACCTTAGTCGCCCTCCTTTGTACCCTCTCTAGCTCCAATATGTCTTTCCTGAGCACCAGAGCCCAGAACTGTGCACAATATTCTAAGTGCGGCCTTACCAGCGCTTTATGCAGAGGAAGAACAATGTTCTCATCATATGCCCCTATTCCTCTTCTGATGCATGCCATGACTCTATTTGCCTTCGCAGCTGCTGCCTGACACTGGGCACTCCAATTTAATTTGCTATTAACCAAGACGCCCAGGTCCTTCTCCATGTCAGATTTCCCCAACGGTTTCCCATTTAATATGTATGGGTGACTGCTGTTTTTCTTTCCCATGTGCATGACCTTACATTTATCGGCATTGAACCCCATTTGCCATTTTTTGGCCCAACTCCCCAATTTATCTAAATCCTCCTGTAGCTGTGCCCTATCCTCATCTGTATTAACTACTTTACACATGTGCAATTTTAGCAAGAAATAGTAAAATATTGAACAATAGAGTTCAATTATAGGGGCAGTAATTTCTATAGAATTCAAAATAAAATAAAACTGGCAAGGGATTGGACAAAGGATAGCAAAAAACTGCAGAAGGGGATAAACTTCTAATCTGCATTATAAGACCAGCAAGAAATAGATTACACTTATGTGGCGCCCCTGCGGGTTCAGTCGCCACAGAGGTACAGCATCTCACACAGAGGTGTGGTACCCGACTCTCAGGTAAGGAGGGAGTACTACCCAGGACCCACACACTTGCATCCATTACACTCCACTTCAGTAGGGAAGGGTGAGATTGCTCCTAAGGGAGAGCATAGTCCCTTGTCCCTAGCTGGAGAGTGGAACCATGTAGTGGGTGTGGGTGGAGGAAGTAGATCAGGGGAGCACCGAGTATAAGAAAGAGGGGAACCATCTTGAAGGGAGAGAGTTCAGTTAGACAGTTGGGAGTGGGAGCTCAGGAGGAGCTCCGCTTGGGAGAGCAGAGGAGAGGGGCCTGGTCTGAGAGGCCCAGGAGGAAAGACTGAGAGAAGAGGACGGGAGCAGAGGGAAGGCTCCAGAGACAGAGGGGATCCCAGGGGCACGGTGAGTGTAGTAAGCCATCCGTGCACCCGAATCTACACGGACGTGGAGGGATCAGGCCGCAGAGGGGACCGGCCCCTAAACTAGTGGAGAATAATCAGGCTCAGCTAGATAATCAGAGGCTACTGTACTTGCATGGTGCAGCTGCCAGCCACCACAATTACATCGCCGAAAAGGTGGCCGCATAGGGTCCAGGGGACTGCACGTCGCCCGACAAGATCCGAGGCTACCGGCTTGGGACACTGATTGTGAGGCGCAGGGCAGGAGGGCAAGAGCCAGCACAGGGAAGACGACTGAGGAAGGAACATAGAACGGGGTCCCGTTTAAGTACTCCTGAAATACTTGTGAGCTGCTGAACCCCTTCCTGGGTGAACACAGGACGACGTGGGAGGTTACACACTGGCCCTTGTAATCTGGAGAATTGAACAACTGTGAGTAAATCTTGAACACTGCACCCCACTGTGTCCTGGAATTATTGCTGCACCATCACCAGCCCTGCACTACACAGCACCAGCAACATCTACCTCATAACATCACCTTACACTGCCCTAAAGCTAAGCTCTGCCTGTGGAGAGCTGAACTAACTCTGCTGCGTCACCATCAGCTCCAGAGGATCTGCACCGCAGCAGCGGCCCCATATAGCTGAATACCACAGGTGGCGTCACAAACATTATCTCAAAAAAATATATTCCCCCTTTTACTTTTCTTTCCCCCTTTTATTGACCGCCCTGGGTCACGGATCGGGTCACTGCCACCGTGACATCCCCCAGCATCGACCGGCCTGGCTACCGAGTACCCCACGGCCCAGGGGGCGCGTCACTTAGTCAGGAATTAAAAAGAGCCTGAATAAAGATGTTATTCTGTGGACATAGAGCAATTGTAAAGAGAAAAGTCCAGCTCACCTATGTTCAATTCAGCTTGTGGAGTTAATCTTGGGTGGTGCATGGAGTGCTGTGTTGGCAGCAAGTAGGAGAAAGAAAGTGAAAATCCAGCTTCATGTCCATGGATGAAACAATGTTCTTTCTTTATTAGATCATGTTAAAATCATAATGCCTATCATTAAGAACCATTCAGTTTAAAATGCGTAAGGTCAACCCTCTGTCCATACCTTACCATCCTTGAAAAGGATTTTAACATGATCGAATAAAGGAAGCACATGTTTTTATCCATGGACATGATGCTGGATTTTCACTTTCTGGACATAGAGCATGTTATATTTTTGCATGTTTACATAGGGAATTAGATTAAATACACTTTACAGTGTATGTGTCTTGAAAACTATGCACATGTTAACAGGAGACATAACCAGGACATACAGTTGTGCTCAAAAGTTTACATACCCCGGTAGAATTTTTCCTTTCTTGGTCTTGTTTCAGAGAATATGAATGATAACAAAAAAACTTTTTCTCCGCTCATGGTTATTGGTTGGGTGAAACCATTTATTGTCAAACTACTGAGTTTTCCCTTTTTAAATCTTAATGACAACCAAAAACATCCAAATGACTCTGATCAAAAGTTCACATACACCAGTTCTTAATACCGTGTATTGCCCCCTCTAACATGAATGACAGCTTGAAGTCTTTTTTGGTAGTTGTGGATGAGGTTCTTTAATTTCTCAGATGGTAAAGATGCCCCAATCTTCTTGGCAAAAAGCCTCCAGTTCGTGTATATTCCTGGGCTGTCTAGCATGAACTGTGCGCTTGAGATCTCCCCAGAGAGGCTCAATGATATTGAAGTCAGGAGACTGAGATGGCCACTCCAGAACCTTCATTTTGCTCTGCTATAGCCAATGACAGATTGACTTGGCCTTGTGTTTTGGATCGTTGTCATGTTGGAACGTCCAAGTAGGTCCCATGCGCAGCTTCCGGGCTGATGAGTGCAAATTTGCCTCCAGTATTTGCTGATAACGTGCTGCATTCATCTTTCCTTCAAAGTTTACCAAGTTTCCTGTGCCTTTGTAGCTCACACATCCCCAAAACAGCAGCGATCCACCTTCGTGCTGTACTGTAGGAATGGTATTCCTTTCATCATAGGCCTTGTTGACCTCTCCCGAAACGTAACGTTTATGGTTGTGGCCAAAAAATTCAATTTTGATCTCATCACTCTAAATCACCTTGTTCCAGAACTTTTGAGGCTTGTCTCTGTGCTGTTTGGCGTATTGTAGGCGAGATACTTTGTGGCTTTTGCGCAGTAATGGCTTTCTTCTTGCAACTCGACCATGCAGCCCATTTTTCTTCAAGTGCCTCCTTATTGTGTATCTTGAAACAGCCATACCGCTAATTTTCAGAGAGTCCTGAATTTCAGCTGATGTTATTTGTGGGTTTTTTCTTTGCATCCTGAACAATTTTCCTGGCAGTTGTGGCCGAAATTTTTATTGGTCTACCTGACCATAGTTTGGTTTTTACATAGCCCCTGATTTTCCATTTGTTAATCTCAGTTTGAACGCTGCTGACTGGCATTATCAATTCCTTGGATATGTTTTTGTATCCCTTTCCTGTGTTATACAGTTCAACTACCTTTTCCCGTAGATCCGTTGACAATTCTTTTGCTTTCCCCATGACTCACAATCCAGAAACATCAGTGACTGGATGAAAGATGCAAGATTTTGTCTGGATCCCAGAAACTCACTCAGCTTTTATGCACACACACTGATTACAAGCAAACAGGTCACAGGTGAGGATGTTACCTTTATTAGCCATTGTAACCCATTTGTGTCAAATTCTGAGCATGTTATCAGGCCAAAATCACCAGGGTATGTGAACTCTTGATCAGGGTCATTTGGATGTTTTTGGTTGTCATTGAGATTTAAAAAGAGAAAACACAGTAGTTTGACAATAAATGGCTTCACCAACCAATAACCATGAGTGGAGAAAAAGTTATTTTGTTATCATTCATATTCTCTGAAACAAGGCCAAGAAAGCAAAAATTCTGCCGGGGTTTGTAAACTTTTGAGCACAACTGTATTTTCTTAAATGCCCATGACGCGCCCCCTGGGCCGTGGGGTACTCGGTAGACGGGCCTGTCATTGCTAGGGGAGATGTCACAGAGGCGATGACCCGGTCCGTGACCCAGGGCAGTCAATAAAAGGTGATTTTAATGTTTTTGTATTTAAAGTTCGTGACGCCACCTGTGGTATGCAGCTATATGGAGCCGCCACTGCGGAGCAGGTCCGCTGGAGCTGCTGTTAATGCAGAAAAGTTGGTTTAGCTCTCCACAGGTAGAGCTTAGCTCCAGGGCAGTGTAGTGGGGATGTCATAGATGTTGCTGTTACAGTGTAGTGCAGGCAGATGATGGTGCAGCAATTATTGACAGAGACAGTGGCGTGCAGTCTTCAGGGTTTTACTCACAGTTTGCAAAGACTCCAGGTTACAGTTACCGGTGTATAAACTCCCATGTCGTCCTGTGTCTTCTCAGGGAGGGGTTCAGCAAACCCTCAGGTAATTCAAGAGCACTTAGTGGGACCCCGTTCTGTGTGCCTTTTCTGGTCGACTTCCTGCGCTGGCTCTCACCCTCCTGCCCTGCGCCTCACACCCAGTGTCCCAAGCCAGTGACCGCGGACCTTGTCGGGCGACGTTTTCTCTGTCCCCTGGGTCCTCTATGGCCTCCTTTTTGGCGATTTAGATGTGGCTGCTGGCTGCAGCACCTGAAATGCTGCACCCTCTGGTTATCTAGCTGAGACTTGAAGAACTCTGCTAGTTTAGGGGCCGGTCCCCTCTCTGCATTTTTTCAGAACCTTATTAATGACATACTGAGGGTAACGGGTCTGGGAGGCGGAACCTCTGAGCAACTATACAAGGGGGCGGTCCTTGTAAGGAAGCGGGTGGCTCCCAGGGAAGACGGGCAGGTAGTCACTAGTGTTGAGCCACCCCCGTAGTGTTCGAGTTCGGTTCGGTTCGTCGAACACCCGTGTGTTCGCCGAACTGTTCGTCGAACTGTTCGTCGAACACCTTCGAACACCGTTAAAACCAATGGCAGGCAAACAAAAACACATAGAAACACATAGAAAACACCTTCAAAGGTGTCCAAAAGCTGACAAACTGCTCAGAAGACACAACTAACACATGGAAAAGTGACAAGTACATATAGTCATGCGAAAAGAAAAGAGGTGGAGGAGTAAAAGGAGGGGGAGACACAGATATAGGCATGTCATGCCATTCTAAAATCCAAAAAGTGAGAAGCCGACACGTTCAGTCCGCTCCTGCCCGTGCCACCTCCGCGTCGCCGGGTTTGTGCCAGAGCCGCGGTGAACCCTGATGGCCAGCCCCCCTCTCCCAATACTGGTGCCTGTCCGCTGGTGGGTCGAGCGAGCCCCCCTGTGGTGGAGGCAGCTCTAAGCTTTTTAATTTAAATTGTCTCTCTAATTTGAATGAATACACTTTAAATCCATTTACAAGGATCTATTGGAGGGCAAGTCTCATGCCAGCAGCCGCGTAATTCCAGCTCCAGTAGCGTCCACTAAAGCTGCTGCAGTTAAAAAGCTTTTATAAGGATCGAGCTCGGCTGTCCACCGCAAGGCATCCTACTGCCAGTCCCAGCCCCTATGCCTTGGGGTGCCTCCTGATGCTCTTCACTGAGTATCCCGTGGTCCCGAAGCATTTCCTTTAAAAAAATTAAGTGTCCAAACTACAGGTGGTGTAGCTTGCTTAACAGCCGGGATAATCCGCTGACTAGCAGACACTGCTACTAGGCACAAAGTATTTCCTGGGCTAGATGCAGTTAAAAATTTGTAATTAGATACTCTCGTTGGATGCTGAGAAAGCATTCCATAGAGTCTCCTGGCACGTCATATATGATTCTCTTAAAAAGCTTGGGGTAGGGGTCTAGGGGACCCTTTTATAGCCAAAATCACAGCCCTGTATCGCAATACGTCACCTAGGCTGAAGATAAATGGAACTGTAGCACCCTGAGGGCTCGGTTGCTACAGAGGTATTGCACCTCACCCAGAGGTGTGATATCTCACTCTCAGGTAAGGATGTAGTGTGGATCAGGACCCGACACCTGCATGCATTACACCACATTGCCGTGGGGCAGGGCGACCAATATGCCCCTGAGATGGGCACGACAGTCCCTGTCCCTGGCTGGAGTGGGGGGAGGGAACACTGAGGAAGGGGAACCCTGTAGTGCAGGAGCAGGGATGAAGCAGTTCCTGAGTGCATTGAGAAGGGAGTATAAAAGGTGGGCACCATCTTAGTTCAGTGCAGAGAAGTCTGAGCAGAAGTGGCAGGGAGCAGGGGCTCTGCATGAGCTCTGCTCCGGAGGCGGGCCTAGTAACAGAGGCCCAGGCCTGGAAGAGGGAGAAGGAAGGAAGAGGAGCGGAGAAGGCTCCAGGAACGAGGAACGAAGGGATCCCAGGGGTGCGGACGGGCGAGTCGCCACCGCACGCCCGAATCCACCTGCGTGGAGGGGTCAGGCCAAAGGGGGAGACCGGTCCCCGAAACTAGTGGAGGCAGGAAACGACCCTCAGCTAGAAAGAGGAGGCTGTGACATTTTATGTGGCGCAGCCCCTCGCTACACCCGCTAGGAAGGCACCACATAGGGTCAGGGAAACTGGCGGCAAGTTTACCAAGAGGAGGCCCGAGGCAGCCGGACAGAAGGGTTGGTAAGAAAGGCCAGACAAAGGACACACAAAGGGGGTCCTGTGAAGCGCTCCAAAGTTATCTGGGAGTTGTCTGAGCCCCTCACCTGGTGAGCACAGTACGACGTGGGCAGCCGTTACCTGCAGACGTGGTCTGGATAATAAGAACTGTGAGTAAAGGCCCTGGACTGCATCACTGACTCCGTGTCATTACTGCTGCTGCCCTGCACCATCACCCCCATCCTCCGCATACACTGCCCTGAGGCTATACTCCTCCCATGGGGAATTATGCTGCGCTCTGCTGCACCCACAACACCAGCCTCAGCGGTCTGCCCTGGAGCGGCGGTTCACTCTGACCGCAATCCACGGGTGGCGTAGTCGGACATTTAAACATCAAAACCACATAAATAGTTCCGCCACTGGTTTGACCGCCCTGAGCCACGGAACCGGGTCGCCGCTACGGAGACTACAACCACCAGCATCCACCAAAAAGGGTCAGGCTCCGGGTGTCCCAAGGCCCAGGGGGCGCGTCAGAACATTTTCATCACCTTTCACAATCACCAATGGGACAAGGCAGGGATGTTCTCTGTCCCCTCTCTTATACATCCTAGTGACGGAGCACCTGCTCTCATCAATTCGCCATAACCCCAATATTAGGTGGATTGAGGTGGGAGGCACCGAGTACAAGTGCTCTCTATTTGCTGATGATGTCCTAGTATATATCACTCAATCACATATATCCATCCATGCTGTTATGGCTGAAATAGATCACTTTGTTACATGGTCAAATTTTAAAATCAATGCAGCGAAGTCTGAGGCCCTCGATGTCTCCCTCCCCAAATCCATATAGGATTCCATCCAGTCCAACTTTCCCTTTGCCTGGCCCTCACAGGGTATCAAATACTTAGGAATTCCTATTCATAGAGACCTCTCCCATCTATGTTATCTTAATTTTGGGCCCTTTATTGAACAACTCCATACAGACCACGGTTGGCAAGTTAGAACTGTAAGATTCACTACGTGAACCACTGGTGTTTTGTGGAAAAGCACATGTACACTGTGTTCCAAATTATTATGCAAAAAGTGTTTAGGAGTGATAAGGGAAGAATTTGTTTGTTTGTCAGTTAAACTCATTGATGGTGATGTGTGTCAGGGCTCTTTATTTCACTGTAAGCAATTGCAGACACCTGTGCTAATTAGTTTGGCAGGTGTGTCCAATGAAAGGCAAGACTACTTAAGAAGGCTGTCTCACATTATTAAGCAGCCTACATTTTCTGCCAAAATGGGAAAGAAAAAGGATGTGTTGGCTGCTGAGAAGCAACAAATTGTGGAGTGTTTAGGTCAAGGCATGACTACAATCAACATTGTGCGATGATCTGGATGAAGTGTCTTGGCAATCAAGAAGTATGTAGCTGATTCACAGTACACACGTGTGCGTGCTGATAAGGGCAAATTGAGGACTCTTTCCTACAGGCAATTACGTCAGGTTGAAAGAGCAGCGGCAAAAAAGCCTTGTCATAGCAGCAGACAAGTTTTTGAAGCTGCTGGTGCCTCCAACGTCCCCCGAACAACAAGATGCAGGGTCCTTCAGAGGTTTGCAGCTGTGCATACGCCATCCTGTCGACCTCCTCTATCCACTTCACACAAGCAGAAACGGCTCCAGTGGGCCAAACATTCCATGAAGACTGATTTCAAAACTGTTTTGTTCACGGATGAGTGCCGTGCAGCGCTCGATGGTCCAGATGGATGGAGTGGAGGATGGCTGGTTGATGGACACCCCACGCAAACACGGCTACAGCGCCAACAAGGAGGAGGTGGAGTAATGTTTTGGGCTGGAATCATGGGGAGAGAGATTGTCGGCCCCTTTAGGATCCCTGAAGGCGCTAAAGATGAACTTCATAATGTATGTGGATTTTCTCAAACAGCACTTCCTGCCATGGTTCAAGAAGAAGAACCGTGTATTTCACAGCAAGATCATTTTTTTGCATGATAATGCACCATCTCATGCTGCACATAAAACATCTGCATCTCTGGCTGATATGGGCATAAAAGGGGACAAACTTATGGTGTGACCCCCATGCTCCCCTGACCTCTACCCCATTCAGAACCTTTGGAGCATCATTAAAAGGAGTGTCTATGATGGCGGGAGGCAGTTCACATCTAAGCAACAGCTCTGGGAGGGTATTCTGTCCTCATGCAAAACAATTGAAGCAGAAACCATCCAAAACCTGACAAATTCAATGGACGAGAGAGTTCAGAAGCTCCTTTCGAACAAGGGGTCCTATGTGAAAATGTAACATCACCTAGAATAAAGTTTTGAGTTGAAAACTGTTTGATTTCAGTTTCTAACAACCTGCTAATGCTTATAATTTCAAAAATGACCATTTTTTTGGTCTTTATTAAAATGAAAAGGTTGATCGAAAAGTTTGGGGGATCTAAGAGTGTGGCAACCCAGTAGTCATGATTACTTCGAATTCTGACAATATGAGGGTCATGCTGCAGGTAGTGCAGCAAGAAGGCACTTATGTGTCTTGCGCATCTCGGAGCCCCAAAATTATTTTCCGGGCTAGATGCAGCTAAAAATTATTATTAATTTTAAATCTGGTGAAGCTTTAGTATAGATGACCTAATAGGATCAGTGCTGCACACTGCTACAAAGCCCAAATTATTTTCCAGTCAAGATACAGATAAACATGATTAGTAATTTTAAATCTGGTGGAGCTTATTATAGATGGCCTAATAGAATCAGTGCTGCACACTGCTACAAAGCCCAAATTATTTTCCAGCCAAGATACAGATAAACATGATTAGTAATTTGAAAGCTTAAAACGGTTGGTAGGGTGATTTTAACCAATCATCAAGCTTTTACTCTCCCCAGGATGACACAGGGGTAGAAAAGTCGTTTCGGATCCATGATTTGTTCATCTTTATGAACGTGAGTCTGTCTACATTATCAGTGGAGAGCCGCGTGCGCTTATCTGTCAGCACACCACCAGCAGTGCTGAACACACGTTCAGACAGAACGCTGGCTGCGGGGCATGACAAGATCTCCAAGGCGTAAGTGGCTAGCTCCGGCCATTTATCCAGATTGGAAGCCCAAAAAGAGCAAGGGTCCAGTGACACAGTCATGGCTTCAATGTTTACTTGGAGATACTCCTGTACCATCGTCTCTAGGCGTTGACTATGTGTCAGACTTCTTGTCTCCTGTGGCCTTGCAAAGGATGGGCTAAAAAAGTGGTGAAATGATTCCGCAAAATTGATGTTACCAGCAGATACTGTGGTTCTGTTACGGTTTGAGTGCTGAACACTTGACGGTCCCACGGTTGGCAAGTTGGAACTGTGAGATTCACTACGTGCACCACTGGTATTTTGTGGAAAAGCACATGTAAGATTCTGCAACAGTCTCTGCTGATACTCCTGCATGCGTGCATCCCTTTCTATGGCAGGAATAATTTCGGCAAATTTACTTTTGTACCGGGGATCTAACAGTGTGGCAACCCAGTAGTCAGGATTATTTCTAATTCTCACAATTCGAGGGTCATGTTGCAGGTAGTGCAGCAAGAAGGCACTCATGTGTGTTGCGCATCCAGGAGCACCAAGTCCCTGTTGTGTTGGTGGCGAGGTAACAATCATGCTTCCTTCCTCTGTCCTCTCCCCCCAACCTCGCACAACAGAAATGTGATCAAGGTCTCCCTCATCTGATGAGTCTTCCATCAGTTCGTCCTCCACTTCTTCCTGGGCTCCTGCACCTTCCTCACTAGTTTGGCTGCTACCATGCGCCCTGGTAAAACCATCTCCCCCACCCTCACATGCCTGCCGCCTTGGTGCTGCCGACCGTCTGGACCTTGCAGATGTTAGCCCTTCCGCATACAACTCCTCCTCCTCTACTTCCTCCACCTCCTCTTGTGCCACCACCTGACTCCGAATTCTGTTTAACATGTGCTCCAGCATGTAAATCACCGGAATAGTCATGCTGATAATGGCATCGTCAGCACTAAACATCTTCGTCGCCATTTCAAAACTGTGCAGAAGGGTGCATAGGTCCCTGATCTGAGACCACTCCTCCAGCGTGATTTGCCCCACCTCTGGATCTCGTTGGCCCAGGCTATACGTCAGAACGTATTGCACCAGGGCTTGTCGGTGCTGCCACAGTCGCTGCAACATGTGCAGAGTTGAATTCCACCGGGTAGGCACATCGCATTTTAGCCGGTGAAGTGGCAGGCCCAACGACTTCTGTAGAGATGTAAGTCGCTGAGCTGCGGGATGCGAACGGCGGAAGTGAGCACACAGCGACCGTGCCCTCTGCAGAAGGCCATCTAGTCTGGGATAGTGGGCTAAAAATTGCTGGACAACCAGGTTCAACACGTGAGCCATACAAGGCACGTGTGTGACATTGCCCCGGCGAAGGGCCGCACCCAGGTTTGCAGCATTGTCGCACACGGCCTTCCCTGGTTTCAGGTCCAGTGGAGACAACCATTCATGAAATTGGTTCTCCAGAGCTGACCACAACTCCTCAGCTGTGTGACTCACATTTCCCAGACATTTCAATGTAAAAACCGCCTGATGACGTTGAGCCCTACTGCCAGCACAGTAAGGAGGTGTGCAGGATCCCTTCTGCGCAGTTAGAAAGCTTGTGGCATGACCAGACAGGCTTTGGGTGCAGGTGGAAGACCGAGAGGAGGTTGAGGAGGCAGAAGCAGTGGAGGAACTTTGACATAAAGAGGATTGACGCACAACTCGTGGGGACGGCAAGACTTGGACAGCAGCCCCTTGTCCTGCTGTCACCATAGTTACCCAGTGCCCAGTCAGCGACATGTAACGCCCCTGTCCATGCCTACTCGTCCAAGTGTCTGTGGTGAAATGCACCCTGTCACACACAGAGTTTCTCAAAGAAGCGGTGGTGTTGTGTGCGACATGCTGGTGGAGCGCAGGCACACCTTTCTTTGAGAAGTAGTGCCGACTGGGCATCTGGTACTGGGGCACTGCGACGGACATAAGGTCTCGAAAATCCTCTGTGTCCACTAGGCGGAAAGGCAGCATTTCTGTAGCCAAGAGCTTGCAGATGGTGAAATTCAACCTCTTAGCTTTCTCATGGCTAGGAGGAAATGGTCTTTTACTTGTCCACATCTGAGGGACCGAGGGCTGGCTATTGTGCTTAGACGGGGTTGATAAGGGTGTCCCCGGCAAACTGCCGGTCTGTGAGGAAGATGCAGGCGGACATGTTAGGTTGCCTTGATCCAAAGGTGGTGCTATCGATGTCGGACAGCGCTCAACACCAGCTGGTGTTACCACCTCCAAAGAAAATGATGACCTGCCAATCACGCTGGCTGTTGCGGGTAAAGAGGTGGCAGGTCTGCGCCCCAAAACATGTGTGACTGCTGTCCCCCCAGTCACAGAGGATGAAGAGGCCGCGGATGCACAAGATATGGCAGACGGTGGTTGGCCCGGCCGGCTAGGCCGCATTGTAGCACACTGAGCTTCCCACTGCAACTTATGCTTCATGTCCATGTGCCGGTTCATGCATGAAGTACTCAAACTATGTATTTTTTGGCCTCTACTTAGCTTTTGCTGACAAATGTTACAGATAATACGAGTTGGGTCATCTTTATCGATCTGAAAAAATGCCCAGGCTATGCAAGGCTTAGCACCCATGCGACCTGAAGAGCCACCACGACTTGTGGTGAGAGGCAGAGTTGTGTTTGAGGATGCAGTTGTTGACGTGCTTCCAGTACTACGTCTCTGTCCAGGAAGGCGCAACCTGACCTCGTCGTCACTAGCATCTTTCTCCACCTCCTCTGCTGACCTCATCTCTTGGCTGACTGTGGGTTGACAGTAAGTGGGATCTCCAACCTCATCATCATCACCCTGTGCGTTATCACACCCGTCGTCCTCAGAGCCAACCTGTTCCTGCCCTGACAAAAAACTAAAGTTGTCGCTCCAATCAGGTATTTGAGTCTCATCATCGTCTTCCTCATTGTCTCCACCAACAGGAGTTACAGTTTGGGAATGAGGGTCTACATTATGGTCAGAACCTTCTGCGTCTGGTCCTGCATCCGACTCATAAAGATTCTGGGCATCAGTGCAGATCATTTCCTCGTCTGGATTCACAGAAGCGCTGAAGTCGACCTCTGATTCCCAGGCTATAGTATGAGTAAACAGCTCTGCAGACTCAACCATCTGTTCTACATCATACTCAGACGGGCAGCTGGAGATTTGGGAGCTGTGAGGAAGCAAGTGCGATTGGGGTGACACCTTTGAGGACTGGAGTATTTGTGATGTTGAAGTTGATGTGGAGGAGAGCCCACTTAAAGGAGCACTTGATATCCGTTGAAGCACCTGCTGTTTTTGTGCCTCATCTGGAATTTGTAGCGATTGGCGTCGCTGTAAGAAAGGGATCTTATCACATTGTCCGCTAAAAGAAGTAGACATTTTAGTTTGGCTGGAAGATGGTCTTTCTTCTGCAGATGTTACTGTTGCTTTAACACCTACCCCACGGACACAACCTTTTTTCCCCTTCCCAACACGCCTATTCCCCTTTCCACCAGCAGCAGGCATTTTTCCACTCATTTTGGTGGTTAACTAATTCACAACTCTGGAGTTGTTTGCACAAAAAAACAATGGATGGGAACCGAGCAGAGCTGAGGGGCCAAACTGTGGTATTAGGCCAAAACTATTGGCTGGGTTAGATGCAGAAAAAAATTATATTCAATTTGCAACCTGATGGAGGTCAGTATAGATGGACTAATAGAACAAGTCCCACACACAGCTAGAAGTCCAAATATTTTTTCAGAGGTAGATGCAGAAAAAATTTTTATTCAGTTTGCAACCTGATGGAGGTCTGTATAGATGGATTAATAGAACAAGTCCCACACACAGCTACAAGCCCAATATTTTTTCAGAGGTAGATGCAGAAAAAAAATATATTCAGTTTGCAACCTGATGGAGGTCAGTATAGATGGACTAATAGAGAAAGTCCCACACACTGCTAGAAGGCCAAATATTTTTTCAGAGCTAGATGCAGACAAAAAATTATTTTGAATTTGCAACCTGATGGAGGTCAGTATAGGTGGACTAATAGAACAAGTCCCACACACTGCTAGAAGGCCAAATATTTTTTCAGAGCTAGATGCAGAAAAAAATTATATTCAGTTTGCAACCTGATGGAGGTCTGTATAGATGGATTAATAGAACAAGTCCCACACACAGCTAGAAGCCCAATATTTTTTCAGAGGTAGATGCAGATAAAAATTATTTTTAATTTGCAACCTGATGGAGGTCAGTATAGATGGACTAATAGAGAAAGTCCCACACACTGCTAGAAGGCCAAATATTTTTTCAGAGCTAGATGCAGATAAAAATTATATTCAATTTGCAACCTGATGGAGGTCAGTATAGATGGACTAATAGAGAAAGTCCCACACACTGCTAGAAGGCCAAATATTTTTTCAGAGCTAGATGCAGAAAAAAATTATATTCAGTTTGCAACCTGATGGAGGTCAGTATAGATGGACTAATAGAGAAAGTCCCACACACTGCTAGAAGGCCACATATTTTTTCAGAGGTAGATGCAGAAAAAAATATATTCAGTTTGCAACCTGATGGAGGTCTGTATAGATGGATTAATAGAACAAGTCCCACACACAGCTAGAAGCCCAATATTTTTTCAGAGGTAGATGCAGAAAAAAATATATTCAGTTTGCAACCTGATGGAGGTCAGTATAGATGGACTAATACAACAAGTCCCACACACAGCTAGAAGCCCAATATTTTTTCAGAGCTAGATGCAGAAAAAAATTATATTCAATTTGCAACCTGATGGAGGTCAGTATAGATGGACTAATAGAATGATGCTATGCCCAAAAGATTTTACTTCACTAGGTGCAGTAAAAAAATTGGTATTCTATACACAGGTGGTATATCTTGCAACACAGATAGGCTACTCCACTGACTAACACACTCTGCAATAGGCCAAAAAGGATTAGCTTTGCTAGATTCAGCCAAATGCTGTGAAAAAAACTTGCACAGCACTGGCACAGACCTGCCTGGCAAAAACTGATAGGAACTGATGTAACCTAGTCCTGAAAAGGACTCCAATTACAATTAGTCTTTACTCCCACAACCTATCTATTTAAGAGCACAGACCTGCCTTATAAAAGTCATAGGAAATGCTGTAACCTAGTCCTTAAAAGGACTGCAATCACAACTATTCCCTACTCCCAAGCTATCTGTAGATTTTTGCGAAAATTGGCTTGAAATTAACAAGGTATAGCGCACACAGCAACAGCGGTGCCGTCTAACACGCAGCTGCAGCAGTGAGAAAATGGTGGCGACGGGGAAAATGGCTTGGTCTTATAGGGCAAGGACATGTGACATACACTGCCAATGACACATGCCCTTGCTTGTGTGAATAAAAGCACTTCGCTCCGTGTGTGCGCTGCTGATAGGCTGACAGATTGCACCTCCCCACTGTAAATGCGGGAAAGAGAAAAAAAAAATGGAGATCTTCATTGTTCCTGCAGAGATCCATCCCCTGCCCCTCCCCCCACCCCGCTGTACACTCAAACTGCGTATTAACATTAATTTTCATCATTACTGAGAAAAAATCCAGTTATGATTTTGGTGCACGAACAGTTATCGAACATAACCTCGAACAGCCGAATTTTTCTCAAATTGTTCGTGTTCGCCGAACGGCTCGAACACCGCCCAAAACAGCTTGAATTTGAGATTGGCGAACAGTTCGAGTAGAACAACGCTCATCTCTAGTAGTCACGGCAAGTGACAGGGACATTCTCTGGGTAGAAGGGCAGGTAGTCACGGCCAGTGACAGGGACAGTCTCTGGGTAGAAGGGCAGGTAGTCACAGCAAGTGACAGGGACAGTCTCTGGGTAGACTAGCAGACAGGTAGCAGGTGGACGCTCCCAGGTGAGCGGGCAAGAGTCTCTGGATGGGCAGGTGGTCACAGCAAGTGACGGCAGAGCCTCCAGGTAGGCTAGCAGGCAGGTAGCAGGTGAGCGCTCCCAGGTGAGCGGGCAAGAGTCTCTGGACTGGCAGGTGGTCACAGCAAGTGACGACAGAGCCTCCAGGTAGGCTAGCAGGCAGGTAGCAGGTGAGCGCTCCCAGGTGAGCGGGCAAGAGTCTCTGGACTGGCAGGTGGTCACGGCAAGTGACGGCAGAGCCTCCAGGTAGGCTAGAAGGCAGGTAGCAGGTGAGCGCTCCCAGGTGAGCGGGCAAGAGTCTCTGGACTGGCAGGTGGTCACGGCAAGTGATGGCAGAGCCTCCCTAGCAGGAGGCAGGGACGCCGACGCTACACTGAGACCTTTGATTGGTAAGAATGTGGTTGTGTATTTGGATGACATTTTGATTTATTCACCAGATCTAGTGTCCCATTGGCAGAGTGTACGTTTGAAACATTTGTACCTATTGGTTTGAAATCTAGACAGAGATTTTTGGGTTTTGCCAATTATTACAGGAAATTCATTTAGAATTTTTCTGTAATTGTTAAACCTCTAACCAATCTCACCAGGAAAGGTGCGAATACGGCCCAGTGGACTACTGAGGCCATTGAAGCGTTTGAGTATCTCAAAGAGAGGTTCAGTTCTGCCCCTATCCTTATGCAGCCTGATGAGACCAAGCCTTTTTTGGTCAAGGTCGATGCTTCATCGGTGGGGGTCGGAGCAGTTTTGTCTCAGGAGAACAAGGGTGGAGCACATCCTTGTGCCTTCTTTTCGAAAAAAAATTCGAAAAAACTGAATTATGATGTTGGAAATCGGGGGTTGCTGGCTATTAAACTTGCGTTTGAACATTGGCGTCATTTTTTGGAAGGCGCTAGATTTCCTATTCAGAATTTCACAGATCATAAGAATTTGATCTATCTGGATGCTGCCAAGCGCCTGAATGCCCGTCAAGCTAGGTGGGCACTTTTTTTTTTTCTCAGTTTCATTTTTCTGTTACCTATATCCCTAGTACTAAGAATGTTAAAGCCGATGCTATATCTCGCAGCTTCTCTCCTACGATCGGTGCCGAGGAGGAGGAGAGCATTTTACAGAAAGGAGTTTTGGTGGCGGCTTTGGACTCCGTTTTGGAGAATGGGATTCTGAAAGCTCAAGATGATGCTCCATCTAACACTCCCCATGGGAGGTTGTTCCTGCCTAGAGCCTTTAGGAGAGATGTGTTTGTGGAGTGTCATGAGTCTCGGTTGGCAGGTCATCCAGGAATTTCGGAGACTAAGAGATTTATCAGTCGCAGTTTTTGGTGGCCTGGATGGCAGAAGGAAGTCATCAAGTGGGTGCGTCAGTGTACTGTGTGTGCTAGGTCAAAGGCTTCACATACTCCTGCTGCGGGGTTGCTTTGCCCTCTGGAGTTTCCTAGTGCGCCTTAGACGCATCTCACAATGGATTTTATTACTGATCTTCCTGTGTCCGAGGGTTTTACTGTCATCTGGGTGGTCATGGACTGTTTTAGTAAGATGTGTCATTTGGTTCCATTCATTAAGTTGCCCTGCAACAAGACACTCGCTAAAGCGTTTTTTAAGGAGATTGTCAAGCTCCATGGCATTCCCACGGATATTGTTTCTGATAGAGGACCTCTGTTTGTGGCTCGCTTTTAGCATGCTTTTTGTGACAGGTTGGGAGTAGAGATGAGCGTTGTTCTACTCGAACTGTTCGCCAATCTCAAATTCGAGCTGTTTTGGGCGGTGTTCGAGCCGTTCGGCGAACACGAACGATTTGACAAAAATTCGGCTGTTCGAGGTTATGTGCGATAACTGTTCGTGCACCAAAATCATAACTGGATTTTTTCTCAGTAATGATGAAAATTAATGTTAATACGCAGTTTGAGTGTACAGCGGGGTGGGGGGAGGGGCAGGGGATGGATCTCTGCAGGAATAATGAAGATCTCCATTTTTTTTTCTCTTTCCCGCATTTGCAGTGGGGAGGTGCAGTCTGTCAGCCTATCAGCAGCGCACACACGGAGCGAACTGCTGTTTTTCACACAAGCAAGGGCATGTGTCATTGGCAGTGTATGTCACATGTCCTTGCCCTATAAGACCAAGCCATTTTCCCCGTCGCCACCATTTTCTCACTGCTGCAGCTGCGTGTTAGACGGCACCGCTGTTGCTGTGTGCGCTATACCTTGTTAATTTCAAGCCAGTTTTCGCACAAATCTACAGATAGCTTGGGAGTAGGGAATAGTTGTGATTGCAGTCCTTTTAAGGACTAGGTTACAGCGTTTCCTACGACTTTTATCAGGCAGGTCTGTGCTCTTAAATAGATAGATTGTGGGAGTAAAGACTAATTGTAATTGCAGTCCTTTTCAGGACTAGGTTACATCAGTTCCTATCAGTTTTTGCCAGGCAGGTCTGTGCCAGTGCTGTGCAAGTTTTTTTTTCACAGCATTTGGCTGAATCTAGCAAAGCTAATCCTTTTTGGCCTATTGCAGAGTGTGTTAGTCAGTGGAGTAGCCTATCTGTGTTGCAAGATATACCACCTGTGTATAGAATACCAATTTTTTTACTGCACCTAGTGAAGTAAAATCTTTTGGGCATAGCATCATTCTATTAGTCCATCTATACTGACCTCCATCAGGTTGCAAATTGAATATAATTTTTTTCTGCATCTAGCTCTGAAAAAATATTTGGGCTTCTAGCAGTGTGTGGGACTTGTACTATTAGTCCATCTATACTGACCTCCATCAGGTTGCAAACTGAATATAATTTTTTTCTGCATCTAGCTCTGAAAAAATATTTGGCCTTCTAGCAGTATGTGGGACTTTATCTATTAGTCCATCTATACTGACCTCCATCAGGTTGCAAATTAAAAATAATTTTTATCTGCATCTAGATCTTAAAAAATATTTGGCCTTCTAGCAGTGTGTGGGACTTTCTCTATTAGTCCATCTATACTGACTTCCATCAGGTTGCAAATTAAAGATAATTTTTATCTGCATCTACCTCTGAAAAAATATTTGGGCTTCTAGCTGTGTGTGGGACTTGTTCTATTAGTCCATCTATACTGACCTCCATCAGGTTGCAAACTGAATATAATTTTTTTCTGCATCTAGCTCTGAAAAAATATTGGGCCTTCTAGCAGTGTGTGGGACTTTCTCTATTAGTCCATCTATACTGACCTCCATCAGGTTGCAAACTGAATATATTTTTTTTCTGCATCTACCTCTGAAAAAATATTGGGCTTCTAGCTGTGTGTGGGACTTGTTCTATTAATCCATCTATACAGACCTCCATCAGGTTGCAAACTGAATATATTTTTTTTCTGCATCTACCTCTGAAAAAATATTGGGCTTCTAGCTGTGTGTGGGACTTGTTCTATTAATCCATCTATACAGACCTCCATCAGGTTGCAAACTGAATATAATTTTTTTCTGCATCTAGCTCTGAAAAAATAGTTGGCCTTCTAGCAGTGTGTGGGACTTTCTCTATTAGTCCATCTATACTGACCTCCATCAGGTTGCAAATTAAAAATAATTTTTATCTGCATCTAGCTCTGAAAAAATATTTGGCCTTCTAGCAGTGTGTGGGAATTTCTCTATTAGTCCATCTATACTGACCTCCATCAGGTTGCAAATTAAAAATAATTTTTATCTGCATCTAGCTCTGAAAAAATATTTGGCCTTCTAGCAGTGTGTGGGACTTTCTCTATTAGTCCATCTATACTGACCTCCATCAGGTTGCAAATTAAAAATAATTTTTATCTGCATCTACCTCTGAAAAAATATTTGGGCTTCTAGCTGTGTGTGGGACTTGTTCTATTAGTCCATCTATACTGACCTCCATCAGGTTGCAAACTGAATATAATTTTGTTCTGCATCTAGCTCTGAAAAAATATTTGGCCTTCTAGCAGTGTGTGGGACTTGATCTATTAGTCCACCTATACTGACCTCCATCAGGTTGCAAATTCAAAATAATTTTTTGTCTGCATCTAGCTCTGAAAAAATATTTGGCCTTCTAGCAGTGTGTGGGACTTTCTCTATTAGTCCATCTATACTGACCTCCATCAGGCTGCAAACTGAATATATTTTTTTTCTGCATCTACCTCTGAAAAAATATTTGGGCTTCTAGCTGTGTGTGGGACTTGTTCTATTAGTCCATCTATACTGACCTCCATCAGGTTGCAAATCGAATATAATTTTTTTCTCCATCTAACCCAGCCAATAGTTTTGGCCTAATACCACAGTTTGGCCACTCAGCTCTGCTCGGTTCCCATCCATTGTTTTTTTGTGCAAACAACTCCAGAGTTGTGAATTAGTTAACCACCAAAATGAGTGGAAAAAGGCCTGCTGCTGGTGGAAAGGGGAATAGGCGTGTTGGGAAGGGGAAAAATGGTTGTGTCCGTGGGGTAGGTGTTAAATAGTGTTGAGCCACCCCCGTAGTGTTCGAGTTCGGTTCGGTTCGTCGAACACCCGTGTGTTCGCCGAACTGTTCGTCGAACTGTTCGTCGAACACCTTCGAACACCGTTAAAACCAATGGCAGGCAAACAAAAACACATAGAAACACATAGAAAACACCTTCAAAGGTGTCCAAAAGCTGACAAACTGCTCAGAAGACACAACTAACACATGGAAAAGTGACAAGTACATATAGTCATGCGAAAAGAAAAGAGGTGGAGGAGTAAAAGGAGGGGGAGACACAGATATAGGCATGTCATGCCCTTCTAAAATCCAAAAAGTGAGAAGCCGAGACGGCCAGTCCGCTCCTGCCCGTGCCACCTCCGTGTCGCCGGGTTTGTGCCAGAGCCGCGGTGAACCCTGACGGCCAGCTCCCCTCTCCCAATACTGGTGCCTGTCCGCTGGTGGGTCGAGAGAGCCCCCCTGTGGTGGAGGCAGCTCTAAGCTTTTTAATTTAAATTGTCCCTCTAATTTGAATGAATACACTTTAAATCCATTTACAAGGATCTATTGGAGGGCAAGTCTCATGCAAGCAGCCGCGTAATTCCAGCTCCAGTAGCGTCCACTAAAGCTGCTGCAGTTAAAAAGCTTTTATAAGGATCGAGCTCGGCTGTCCACCGCAAGGCATCCTAGTGCCAGTCCCAGCCCCTATGCCTTGGGGTGCCTCCTGATGCTCTTCACTGAGTATCCCGTGGTCCCGAAGCATTTCCTTTGAAAAAATTAAGTGTCCAAACTACAGGTGGTGTAGCTTGCTTAACAGCCGGGATAATCCGCTGACTAGCAGACACTGCTACTAGGCACAAAGTATTTCCTGGGCTAGATGCAGTTAAAAATTTGTAAGTAGATACTCTCGTTGGATGCTGAGAAAGCATTCCATAGAGTCTCCTGGCACGCCATATATGATTCTCTTAAAAAGCTTGGGGTAGGGGTCTAGGGGACCCTTTTATAGCCAAAATCACGGCCCTGTATCACAATACGTCACCTAGGCTGAAGATAAATGGAACTGTAGCACCGAGGGCTCGGTTGCTACAGACGTATTGCACCTCACCCAGAGGTGTGATATCTCACTCTCAGATAAGGATGGAGTGTGGATCAGGACCCGACACCTGCATGCATTACACCACATTGCCGTGGGGCAGGGCGACCAATATGCCCCTGAGATGGGCACGACAGTCCCTGTCCCTGGCTGGAGTGGGGGGAGGGAACACTGAGGAAGGGGAACCCTGCAGTGCAGGAGCAGGGAGGAAGCAGTTCCTGGGTGCATTGAGAAGGGAGTATAAAAGGTGGGCACCATCTTAGTTCAGTGCAGAGAAGTCTGAGCAGAAGTGGCAGGGAGCAGGGGCTCTGCATGAGCTCTGCTCCGGAGGCGGGCCTAGTAACAGAGGCCCAGGCCTGCAAGAGGGAGAAGGAAGGAAGAGGAGCGGAGAAGGCTCCAGGAACGAGGAATGAAGGGATCCCAGGGGTGCGGACGGGCGAGTCGCCACCGCACGCCCGAATCCACCTGCGTGGAGGGGTCAGGCCAAAGGGGGAGACCGGTCCCCGAACTAGTGGAGGCAGGAAACGACCCTCAGCTAGAAACCGGAGGCTCTGACATTTTATGTGGCGCAGCCCCTTGCTCCACCCGCTAGGAAGGCACCACATAGGGTCAGGGAAACTGGCGCCAAGTTTACCAAGAGGAGGCCCGAGGCAGCCGGACAGAAGTGTTGGTAAGAAAGGCCAGACAAAGGACACACAAAGGGGGTCCTGTGAAGCGCTCCAAAGTTATCTGGGAGTTGTCTGAGCCCCTCACCTGGTGAGCACAGTACGACGTGGGCAGCCGTTACCTGCAGACGTGGTCTGGATAATAAGAACTGTGAGTAAAGGCCCTGAACTGCATCACTGACTCCGTGTCGTTACTGCTGCTGCCCTGCACCATCACCCCCATCCTCCGCATACACTGCCCTGAGGCTATACTCCTCCCGTGGGGAGTTATGCTACGCTCTGCTGCACCCACAACACCAGCCTTAGCGGTCTGCCCTGTAGCGGCGGTTCACTCTGACCGCAATCCACGGGTGGCGTAGTCGGACATTTAAACATCAAAACCACATAAATAGTTCCGCCACTGGTTTGACCGCCCTGAGCCACGGAACCGGATCGCCGCCACGAAGACTACAACCACCAGCATCCACCAAAAAGGGTCCGGCTCCGGGTGTCCCAAGGCCCAGGGGGTGCGTCAGAACATTTTCATCACCTTTCACAATCACCAATGGGACAAGGCAGGGATGTCCTCTGTCCCCTCTCTTATACATCCTAGTGACGGAGCACCTGCTCTCATCAATTCGCCATAACCCCAATATTAGGTGGATTGAGGTGGGAGGCACCGAGTACAAGTGCTCTCTATTTGCTGATGATGTCCTAGTATATATCACTCAATCACATATATCCATCCCTGCTGTTATGGCTGAAATAGATCACTTTGTTACATGGTCAAATTTTAAAATCAATGCAGCGAAGTCTCTGAGGCCCTCGATGTCTCCCTCCCTAAATCCATATAGGATTCCATCCAGTCCAACTTTCCCTTTGCCTGGCCCTCACAGGGTATCAAATACTTAGGAATTCCTATTCATAGAGACCTCTCCCATCTATGTTATCTTAATTTTGGGCCCTTTATTGAACAATTCCATACAGACCACGGTTGGCAAGTTAGAACTGTAAGATTCACTACGTGAACCACTGGTGTTTTGTGGAAAAGCACATGTACACCGCGTTCCAAATTATTATGCAAAAAGTGTTTAGGAGTGATAAGGGAAGAATTTGTTTGTTTGTCAGTTAAACTCATTGATGGTGATGTGTGTCAGGGCTCTTTATATCACTGTAAGCAATTGCAGACACCTGTGCTAATTAGTTTGGCAGGTGTGTCCAATGAAAGGCAAGACTACTTAAGAAGGCTCTCTCACATTATTAAGCAGCCTACATTTTCTGCCAAAATGGGAAAGAAAAAGGATGTGTCGGCTGCTGAGAAGCAACAAATTGTGGAGTGTTTAGGTCAAGGCATGACTACAATCAACATTGTGCGATGATCAGGATGAAGTGTCTTGGCAATCAAGAAGTATGTAGCTGATTCACAGTACACACGTGTGCGTGCTGATAAGGGCAAATTGAGGACTCTTTCCTACAGGCAATTACGTCAGGTTGAAAGAGCAGCGGCAAAAAAGCCTTGTCATAGCAGCAGACAAGTTTTTGAAGCTGCTTGTGCCTCCAACGTCCCCCGAACAACAAGATGCAGGGTCCTTCAGAGGTTTGCAGCTGTGCATACGCCATCCTGTCGACCTCCTCTATCCACTTCACACAAGCAGAAACGGCTCCAGTGGGCCAAACATTACATGAAGACTGATTTCAAAACTGTTTTGTTCACGGATGAGTGCCGTGCAGCGCTCGAAGGTCCAGATGAATGGAGTGGAGGATGGCTGGTTGATGGACACCCCACGCAAACACGGCTACAGCGCC
Source organism: Phyllobates terribilis (assembly GCF_046119375.1). Taxonomy (NCBI): domain Eukaryota; kingdom Metazoa; phylum Chordata; class Amphibia; order Anura; family Dendrobatidae; genus Phyllobates; species Phyllobates terribilis. The sequence goes on along the minus strand of NW_027362765.1, from coordinate 542,470,942 downwards.
AACAAGGAGGAGGTGGAGTAATGTTTTGGGCTGGAATCATGGGGAGAGAGATTGTCGGCCCCTTTAGGATCCCTGAAGGCGCTAAAGATGAACTCCATAATGTATGTGGATTTTCTCAAACAGCACTTCCTGCCATGGTTCAAGAAGAAGAACCGTGTATTTCACAGCAAGATCATTTTTCTGCATGATAATTGTAACGGGTCCGGGAGGCGGACTGTAACGGGTCCGGGAGGCGGAACCTCTGAGCTACTATACAAGGGGGCGGCCCTTGTAAGGGAGCGGGTGGCAGTCTCTGGGTGAACGGACAGGGAGTTACGGCAAGTGATCAGGGCAGTCTCTGGGTAAGGGGTAGGTACGACCTGTGATGGCAGAGCCTCCGGGTAGGCTAGCAGGCAGATGGTAGATGTGTGCTCCCAGGTGAGCAAGCGAGAGTCTCTGGAATAGCAGGTGGTCACGGCACGTGACGGCGGAACCTCCGGGCTGGCAGGCAGGTAGGTAACGGAGAAGCGCTCCCAGGTGAGCGGGCAAGAGTCTCTGGAATAGCTGGTGGTCACCGCACGTGACAACGGGACCTCCGGGCTGGCAAGCAGGCAGGTAACGGAGATGCGCTCCCAGGTGAGCGGGCAAGAGTCTCTGAGATAGCTGGTGGTCACAGCACGTGACAACGGAGCCTCCGGGCTGGCAAGCAGGCAGATAACGGAGAAGCGCTCCCAGGTGAGCGGGCAAGCTGGTCCATAGACAGACTGACCGGAGTAGTAAGGCAGACCGTCGGACCTCAGGCAAGCAGGCAGGTAGCTGATATGCGCTCCCAGGTGAGCGGGCAAGCTGGTCCTTTAGACAGACTGACAGGAGTAGTAAGGCAGACCGTCGGACCTCAGACTGGCAGACAGGTAACAAGTATTCAGGCAGGAATCAGGCAGGTAACTGGCAGGTAACTAGCAGGAAACTGGCAGGTAACTGGCAACGGGACCTGAGGGCTGAAGCACAGGTGAGACACAGGTGCAAACAACATTGCTCGGGCACCTCCATTTTGGAGGAGGTGCCTTATATATGATGAAGTCCTCCGGCCATTGGCCGGGGACTCTTTAGGGCGGCGCGCGCGGCCCCTTTAAGAGGAGGGGAGCGCGCGCGCGCCCTAAGCACAGGGGCCGGGAAGGAGCGCGCGCTGAGAGCAGAGCAGGAGGAGGACGCCGGGACGGAGCGCGCGCTGACAGCAGAGCGGGGGGAAGATGCCGGGCACGGAGCAGAGCGGTGAGGGGAGCAGCGTCCCTGCCTAGCAGAGGGCAGGGACGCCGGCACTACAATAATGCACCATCTCATGCTGCACATAAAACATCTGCATCTCTGGCTGATATGGGCATAAAAGGGGACAAACTTATGGTGTGACCCCCATGCTCCCCTGACCTCTACCCCATTCAGAACCTTTGGAGCATCATTAAAAGGAGTGTCTATGATGGCGGGAGGCAGTTCACATCTAAGCAACAGCTCTGGGAGGGTATTCTGTCCTCATGCAAAACAATTGAAGCAGAAACCATCCAAAACCTGACAAATTCAATGGACGAGAGAGTTCAGAAGCTCCTTTCGAACAAGGGGTCCTATGTGAAAATGTAACATCACCTAGAATAAAGTTTTGAGTTGAAAACTGTTTGATTTCAGTTTCTAACAACCTGCTAATGCTTATAATTTCAAAAATGACCATTTTTTTGGTCTTTATTAAAATGAAAAGGTTGATCGAAAAGTTTGGGGGATCTAAGAGTGTGGCAACCCAGTAGTCATGATTACTTCGAATTCTGACAATATGAGGGTCATGCTGCAGGTAGTGCAGCAAGAAGGCACTTATGTGTCTTGCGCATCTCGGAGCCCCAAAATTATTTTCCGGGCTAGATGCAGCTAAAAATTATTTTTAATTTTAAATCTGGTGAAGCTTATTATAGATGGCCTAATAGGATCAGTGCTGCACACTGCTACAAAGCCCAAATTATTTTCCAGTCAAGATACAGATAAACATGATTAGTAATTTGAAAGCTTAAAACGGTTGGTAGGGTGATTTTAACCAATCATCAAGCTTTTACTCTCCCCAGGATGACACAGGGGTAGAAAAGTCATTTCGGATCCATGATTTGTTCATCTTTATGAACGTGAGTCTGTCTACATTATCAGTGGAGAGCCGCGTGCGCTTATCTGTCAGCACACCACCAGCAGCGCTGAACACACGTTCAGACAGAACGCTGGCTGCGGGGCATGACAAGATCTCCAAGGCGTAAGTGGCTAGCTCCGGCCATTTATCCAGATTGGAAGCCCAAAAAGAGCAAGGGTCCAGTGACACAGTCGTGGCTTCAATGTTTACTTGGAGATACTCCTGTACCATCGTCTCTAGGCGTTGACTATGTGTCAGACTTCTTGTCTCCTGTGGCCTTGCAAAGGATGGGCTAAAAAAGTGGTGAAATGATTCCGCAAAATTGATGTTACCAGCAGATACTGTGGTTCTGTTACGGTTTGAGTGCTGAACACTTGACGGTCCCACGGTTGGCAAGTTGGAACTGTGAGATTCACTACGTGCACCACTGGTATTTTGTGGAAAAGCACATGTAAGATTCTGCAACAGTCTCTGCTGATACTCCTGCATGCGTGCATCCCTTTCTATGGCAGGAATAATTTCTGCAAATTTACTTTTGTACCGGGGATCTAACAGTGTGGCAACCCAGTAGTCAGGATTATTTCTAATTCTCACAATTCGAGGGTCATGTTGCAGGTAGTGCAGCAAGAAGGCACTCATGTGTGTTGCGCATCCAGGAGCACCAAGTCCCTGTTGTGTTGGTGGCGAGGTAACAATCATGCTTCCTTCCTCTGTCCTCTCCCCCCAACCTCGCACAACAGAAATGTGATCAAGGTCTCCCTCATCTGATGAGTCTTCCATCAGTTCGTCCTCCACTTCTTCCTGGGCTCCTGCACCTTCCTCACTAGTTTGGCTGCTACCATGCGCCCTGGTAAAATCATCTCCCCCACCCTCACATGCCTGCCGCCTTGGTGCTGCCGACCGTCTGGACCTTGCAGATGTTAGCCCTTCCGCATACAACTCCTCCTCCTCTACTTCCTCCACCTCCTCTTGTGCCACCACCTGACTCCGAACTCTGTTTAACATGTGCTCCAGCATGGAAATCACCGGAATAGTCATGCTGATAATGGCATCGTCAGCACTAAACATCTTCGTCGCCATTTCAAAACTGTGCAGAAGGGTGCATAGGTCCCTGATCTGAGACCACTCCTCCAGCGTGATTTGCCCCACCTCTGAATCTCGTTGGCCCAGGCTATACGTCAGAACGTATTGCACCAGGGCTTGTCGGTGCTGCCACAGTCGCTGCAACATGTGCAGAGTTGAATTCCACCGGGTAGGCACATCGCATTTTAGCCGGTGAAGTGGCAGGCCCAACGACTTCTGTAGAGATGTAAGTCGCTGAGCTGCGGGATGCGAACGGCGGAAGTGAGCACACAGCGACCGTGCCCTCTGCAGAAGGCCATCTAGTCTGGGATAGTGGGCTAAAAATTGCTGGACAACCAGGTTCAACACGTGAGCCATACAAGGCACGTGTGTGACATTGCCCCGGCGAAGGGCCGCACCCAGGTTTGCAGCATTGTCGCACACAGCCTTCCCTGGTTTCAGGTCCAGTGGAGACAACCATTCATGAAATTGGTTCTCCAGAGCTGACCACAACTCCTCAGCTGTGTGACTCACATTTCCCAGACATTTCAATGTAAAAACCGCCTGATGACGTTGAGCCCTACTGCCAGCATAGTAAGGAGGTGTGCAGGATCCCTTCTGCGCAGTTAGAAAGCTTGTGGCATGACCAGACAGGCTTTGGGTGCAGGTGGAAGACCGAGAGGAGGTTGAGGAGGCAAAAGCAGTGGAGGAACTTTGACATAAAGAGGATTGACGCACAACTCGTGGGGACGGCAAGACTTGGACAGCAGCCCCTTGTCCTGCTGTCACCATAGTTACCCAGTACCCAGTCAGCGACATGTAACGCCCCTGTCCATGCCTACTCGTCCAAGTGTCTGTGGTGAAATGCACCCTGTCACACACAGAGTTTCTCAAAGAAGCGGTGATGTTGTGTGCGACATGCTGGTGGAGCGCAGGCACACCTTTCTTTGAGAAGTAGTGCCGACTGGGCATCTGGTACTGGGGCACTGCGACGGACATAAGGTCTCGAAAATCCTCTGTGTCCACCAGGCGGAAAGGCAGCATTTCTGTAGCCAAGAGCTTGCAGATGGTGAAATTCAACCTCTTAGCTTTCTCATGGCTAGGAGGAAATGGTCTTTTACTTGTCCACATCTGAGGGACCGAGGGCTGGCTATTGTGCTTAGACGGGGTTGATAAGGGTGTCCCCGGCAAACTGCCGGTCTGTGAGGAAGATGCAGGCGGACATGTTAGGTTGCCTTGATCCAAAGGTGGTGCTATCGATGTCGGACAGCGCTCAAGACCAGCTGGTGTTACCACCTCCAAAGAAAATGATGACCTGCCAATCACGCTGGCTGTTGCGGGTAAAGAGGTGGCAGGTCTGCGCCCCAAAACAGGTGTGACTGCTGTCCCCCCAGTCACAGAGGATGAAGAGGCCGCGGATGCACAAGATATGGCAGACGGTGGTTGGCCCGGCCGGCTAGGCCGCATTGTAGCACACTGAGCTTCCCACTGCAACTTATGCTTCATGTCCATGTGCCGGTTCATGCATGAAGTACTCAAACTATGTATTTTTTGGCCTCTACTTAGCTTTTGCTGACAAATGTTACAGATAACACGAGTTGGGTCATCTTTATCGATCTGAAAAAATGCCCAGGCTATGCAAGGCTTAGCACCCATGCGACCTGAAGAGCCACCACGACTTGTGGTGAGAGGCAGAGTTGTGTTTGAGGATGCAGTTGTTGACGTGCTTCCAGTACTACGTCTCTGTCCAGGAAGGCGCAACCTGACCTCGTCGTCACTAGCATCTTCCTCCACCTCCTCTGCTGACCTCATCTCTTGGCTGACTGTGGGTTGACAGTAAGTGGGATCTCCGACCTCATCATCATCACCCTGTGCGTTATCACACCCGTCGTCCTCAGAGCCAACCTGTTCCTGCCCTGACAAAAAACTAAAGTTGTCGCTCATATCAGGTATTTGAGTCTTATCATCGTCTTCCTCATTGTCTCCACCAACAGGAGTTACAGTTTGGGAATGAGGGTCTACATTATGGTCAGAACCTTCTGCGTCTGGTCCTGGATCCGACTCATAAAGATTCTGGGCATCAGTGCAGATCATTTCCTCGTCTGGATTCACAGAAGCGCTGGAGTCGACCTCTGATTCCCAGGCTATAGTATGAGTAAACAGCTCTGCAGACTCAACCATCTGTTCTACCTCATACTCAGACGGGCAGCTGGAGATTTGGGAGCTGTGAGGAAGCAAGTGCGATTTGGGTGACACCTTTGAGGACTGGAGTATTTGTGATGTTGAAGTTGATGTGGAGGAGAGCCCACTTAAAGGAGCACTTGATATCCGTTGAAGCACCTGCTGTTTTTGTGCCTCATCTGGAATTTGTAGCGATTGGCGTGGCCGTAAGAAAGGGATCTTATCACATTGTCCGCTAAAAGAAGTAGACATTTTAGTTTGGCTGGAAGATGGTCTTTCTTCTGCACCTACCCCACGGACACAACCTTTTTTCCCCTTCCCAACACGCCTATTCCCCTTTCCACCAGCAGCAGGCCTTTTTCCACTGATTTTGGTGGTTAACTAATTCACAACTCTGGAGTTGTTTGCACAAAAAAACAATGGATGGTAACCGAGCAGAGCTGAGTGGCCAAACTGTGGTATTAGGCCAAAACTATTGGCTGGGTTAGATGCAGAAAAAAATTATTTTTAATTTGCAACCTGATGGAGGTCAGTATAGATGGACTAATAGACCAAGTCCCACACACCGCTAGAAGCCCAAATATTTTTTCAGAGCTAGATGCAGAAAAAAATTATATTCAATTTGCAACCTGCTGGAGGTCAGTATAGAAGGACTAATAGAACAAGTCCCACACACTGCTAGAAGCCCAAATATTTTTTCAGAGCTAAATGAAGAAAAAAATTATTTTTAATTTGCAACCTGATGGAGGTCAGTATAGATGGACTAATAGACCAAGTCCCACACACTGCTAGAAGCCCAAATATTTTTTCAGAGCTAGATGCAGAAAAAAATTATTTTTAATTTGCAACCTGATGGAGGTCAGTATAGATGGACTAATAGACCAAGTCCCACACACCGCTAGAAGCCCAAATATTTTTTCAGAGCTAGATGCAGAAAATTTTTTTATTCAATTTGCAACCTGATGGAGGTCAGTATAGATGGACTAATAGACCAAGTCCCACACACTGCTAGAAGCCCAAATATTTTTTCAGAGCTAGATGCAGAAAAAAATTATTTTTAATTTGCAACCTGATGGAGGTCAGTATAGATGGACTAATAGACCAAGTCCCACACACTGCTAGAAGCCCAAATATTTTTTCAGAGCTAGATGCAGAAAAAAATTATTTTTAATTTGCAACCTGATGGAGGTCAGTATAGATGGACTAATAGACCAAGTCCCACACACCGCTAGAAGCCCTAATATTTTTTCAGAGCTAGATGCAGAAAAAAATTATATTCAATTTGCAACCTGCTGGAGGTCAGTATAGAAGGACTAATAGAACAAGTCCCACACACTGCTAGAAGCCCAAATATTTTTTCAGAGCTAGATGCAGAAAATTTTTTTATTCAATTTGCAACCTGATGGAGGTCAGTATAGATGGACTAATAGACCAAGTCCCACACACTGCTAGAAGCCCAAATTTTTTTTCAGAGCTAGATGCAGAAAAAAATTATTTTTAATTTGCAACCTGATGGAGGTCAGTATAGATGGACTAATAGACCAAGTCCCACACACTGCTAGAAGCCCAAATATTTTTTCAGAGCTAGATGCAGAAAAAAATTATTTTTAATTTGCAACCTGATGGAGGTCAGTATAGATGGACTAATAGACCAAGTCCCACACACCGCTAGAAGCCCAAATATTTTTTCAGAGCTAGATGCAGAAAAAAATTATATTCAATTTGCAACCTGCTGGAGGTCAGTATAGAAGGACTAATAGAACAAGTCTCACACACTGCTAGAAGCCCAAATATTTTTTCAGAGCTAAATGAAGAAAAAAATTATTTTTAATTTGCAACCTGATGGAGGTCAGTATAGATGGACTAATAGACCAAGTCCCACACACTGCTAGAAGCCCAAATATTTTTTCAGAGCTAGATGCAGAAAAAAATTATTTTTAATTTGCAACCTGATGGAGGTCAGTATAGATGGACTAATAGACCAAGTCCCACACACCGCTAGAAGCCCAAATATTTTTTCAGAGCTAGATGCAGAAAATTTTTTTATTCAATTTGCAACCTGATGGAGGTCAGTATAGATGGACTAATAGACCAAGTCCCACACACTGCTAGAAGCCCAAATATTTTTTCAGAGCTAGATGCAGAAAAAAATTATTTTTAATTTGCAACCTGATGGAGGTCAGTATAGATGGACTAATAGACCAAGTCCCACACACTGCTAGAAGCCCAAATATTTTTTCAGAGCTAGATGCAGAAAAAAATTATTTTTAATTTGCAACCTGATGGAGGTCAGTATAGATGGACTAATAGACCAAGTCCCACACACCGCTAGAAGCCCAAATATTTTTTCAGAGCTAGATGCAGAAAAAAATTATATTCAATTTGCAACCTGCTGGAGGTCAGTATAGAAGGACTAATAGAACAAGTCCCACACACTGCTAGAAGCCCAAATATTTTTTCAGAGCTAGATGCAGAAAATTTTTTTATTCAATTTGCAACCTGATGGAGGTCAGTATAGATGGACTAATAGACCAAGTCCCACACACTGCTAGAAGCCCAAATATTTTTTCAGAGCTAGATGCAGAAAAAAATTATTTTTAATTTGCAACCTGATGGAGGTCAGTATAGATGGACTAATAGACCAAGTCCCACACACTGCTAGAAGCCCAAATATTTTTTCAGAGCTAGATGCAGAAAAAAATTATTTTTAATTTGCAACCTGATGGAGGTCAGTATAGATGGACTAATAGAACAAGTCCCACACGCTGCTAGAAGCCCAAATATTTTTTCAGAGATAAATGAAGAAAAAAATTATTTTTAATTTGCAACCTGATGGAGGTCAGTATAGATGGACTAATAGACCAAGTCCCACACACTGCTAGAAGCCCAAATATTTTTTCAGAGCTAGATGCAGAAAAAAATTATTTTTAATTTGCAACCTGATGGAGGTCAGTATAGATGGACTAATAGACCAAGTCCCACACACCGCTAGAAGCCCAAATATTTTTTCAGAGCTAGATGCAGAAAAAAATTATATTCAATTTGCAACCTGCTGGAGGTCAGTATAGAAGGACTAATAGAACAAGTCCCACACACTGCTAGAAGCCCAAATATTTTTTCAGAGCTAAATGAAGAAAAAAATTATTTTTAATTTGCAACCTGATGGAGGTCAGTATAGATGGACTAATAGACCAAGTCCCACACACTGCTAGAAGCCCAAATATTTTTTCAGAGCTAGATGCAGAAAAAAATTATATTCAGTTTGCAACCTGATGGAGGTCAGTATAGATGGACTAATAGAATGATGCTATGCCCAAAAGATTTTACTTCACTAGGTGCAGTAAAAAAATTGGTATTCTATACACAGGTGGTATATCTTGCAACACAGATAGGCTACTCCACTGACTAACACACTCTGCAATAGGCCAAAAAGGATTAGCTTTGCTAGATTCAGCCAAATGCTGTGAAAAAAACTTGCACAGCACTGGCACAGACCTGCCTGGCAAAAACTGATAGGAACTGATGTAACCTAGTCCTGAAAAGGACTCCAATTACAATTAGTCTTTACTCCCACAATCTATCTATTTAAGAGCACAGACCTGCTTGATAAAAGTCGTAGGAAATGCTGTAACCTAGTCCTTAAAAGGACTGCAATCACAACTATTCCCTACTCCCAAGCTATCTGTATATTTGTGCGAAAATTGGCTTGAAATTAACAAGGTATAGCGCACACAGCAACAGCGGTGCCGTCTAACATGCAGCTGCAGCAGTGAGAAAATGGTGGCGACGGGGAAAATGGCTTGGTCTTATAGGGCAAGGACATGTGACATACACTGCCAATCACACATGCCCTTGCTTGTGTGAAAAAAAGCACTTCGCTCCGTGTGTGCGCTGCTGATAGGCTGACAGATTGCACCTCCCCACTGCAAATGCGGGAAAGAGAAAAAAAAATGGAGATCTTCATTGTTCCTGCAGAGATCCATCCCCTGCCCCTCCCCCCGCCCCGCTGTACACTCAAACTGCGTATTAACATTAATTTTCATCATTACTGAGAAAAAATCAAGTTATGATTTTGGTGCACGAACAGTTATCGAACATAACCTCGAACAGCCGAATTTTTCTCAAATTGTTCGTGTTCGCCGACCGGCTCGAACACCGCCCAAAACAGCTCGAATTTGAGATTGGCGAACAGTTCGAGTAGAACAACGCTCATCTCTAGTGTTAAAGCAACAGTAACATTTGCAGAAGAAAGACCATCTTCCAGCCAAACTAAAATGTCTACTTCTTTTAGCGGACAATGTGATAAGATCCCTTTCTTACGGCCACACCAATCGCTACAAATTCCAGATGAGGCACAAAAACAGCAGGTGCTTCAACGGATATTAAGTGCTCCTTTAAGTTGGCTCTCCTCCACATCAACTTCAACATCACAAATACTCCAGTCCTCAAAGGTGTCACCCCAATCGCACTTGCTTCCTCACAGCTCCCAAATCTCCAGCTGCCCGTCTGAGTATGAGGTAGAACAGATGGTTGAGTCTGCAGAGCTGTTTACTCATACTATAGCCTGGAAATCAGAGGTCGACTCCAGCGCTTCTGTGAATCCAGACGAGGAAATGATCTGCACTGATGCCCAGAATCTTTATGAGTCGGATCCAGGACCAGACGCAGAAGGTTCTGACCATAATGTAGACCCTCATTCCCAAACTGTAACTCCTGTTGGTGGAGACAATGAGGAAGACGATGATGAGACTCAAATACCTGATTGGAGCGACAACTTTAGTTCTTTGTCAGGGCAGGAACAGGTTGGCTCTGAGGACGACGGGTGTGATAACGCACAGGGTGATGATGATGAGGTTGGAGATCCCACTTACTGTCAACCCACAGTCAGCCAAGAGATGAGGTCAGCAGAGGAGGTGGAGGAAGATGCTAGTGACGACGAGGTCAGGTTGCGCCTTCCTGGACAGAGACGTAGTACTGGAAGCACATCAACAACTGCATCCTCAAACACAACTCTGCCTCTCACCACAAGTCGTGGTGGCTCTTCAGGTCGCATGGGTGCTAAGCCTTGCATAGCCTGGGCATTTTTTCAGATCGATAAAGATGACCCAACTCGTGTTATCTGTAACATTTGTCAGCAAAAGCTAAGTAGAGGCCAAAAAATACATAGTTTGAGTTCTTCATGCATGAACCTGCACATGGACATGAAGCATAAGTTGCAGTGGGAAGCTCAGTGTGCTACAATGCGGCCTAGCCGGCCGGGCCAACCACCGTCTGCCATATCTTGTGCATCCGCGGCCTCTTCATCCTCTGTGACTGGGGGGACAGCAGTCACACCTGTTTTGGGGCGCAGACCTGCCACCTCTTTACCCGCAACAGCCAGCGTGATTGGCAGGTCATCATTTTCTTTGGAGGTGGTAACACCAGCTGGTGTTGAGCGCTGTCCGACATCGATAGCACCACCTTTGGATCAAGGCAACCTAACATGTCCGCCTGCATCTTCCTCACAGACCGGCAGTTTGCCGGGGACACCCTTATCAACCCCGTCTAAGCACAATAGCCAGCCCTCGGTCCCTCAGATGTGGACAAGTAAAAGACCATTTCCTCCTAGCCATGAGAAAGCTAAGAGGTTGAATTTCACCATCTGCAAGCTCTTGGCTACAGAAATGCTGCCTTTCCGCCTGGTGGACACAGAGGATTTTCGAGACCTTATGTCCGTCGCAGTGCCCCAGTACCAGATGCCCAGTCGGCACTACTTCTCAAAGAAAGGTGTGCCTGCGCTCCACCAGCATGTCGCACACAACATCACCGCTTCTTTGAGAAACTCTGTGTGTGACAGGGTGCATTTCACCACAGACACTTGGACGAGTAGGCATGGACAGGGGCGTTACATGTCGCTGACTGGGCACTGGGTAACTATGGTGACAGCAGGACAAGGGGCTGCTGTCCAAGTCTTGCCGTCCCCACGAGTTGTGCGTCAATCCTCTTTATGTCAAAGTTCCTCCACTGCTTCTGCCTCCTCAACCTCCTCTCGGTCTTCCACCTGCACCCAAAGCCTGTCTGGTCATGCCACAAGCTTTCTAACTGCGCAGAAGGGATCCTGCACACCTCCTTACTATGCTGGCAGTAGGGCTCAACGTCATCAGGCGGTTTTTACATTGAAATGTCTGGGAAATGTGAGTCACACAGCTGAGGAGTTGTGGTCAGCTCTGGAGAACCAATTTCATGAATGGTTGTCTCCACTGGACCTGAAACCAGGGAAGGCCGTGTGCGACAATGCTGCAAACCTGGGTGCGGCCCTTCGCCGGGGCAATGTCACACACGTGCCTTGTATGGCTCACGTGTTGAACCTGGTTGTCCAGCAATTTTTAGCCCACTATCCCAGACTAGATGGCCTTCTGCAGAGGGCACGGTCGCTGTGTGCTCACTTCCGCCGTTCGCATCCCGCAGCTCAGTGACTTACATCTCTACAGAAGTCGTTGGGCCTGCCACTTCACCGGCTAAAATGCGATGTGCCTACCCGGTGGAATTCAGCTCTGCACATGTTGCAGCGACTGTGGCAGCACCGACAAGCCCTGGTGCAATACGTTCTGACGTATAGCCTGGGCCAACGAGATCCAGAGGTGGGGCAAATCACGCTGGAGGAGTGGTCTCAGATCAGGGACCTATGCACCCTTCTGCACAGTTTTGAAATGGCGACGAAGATGTTTAGTGCTGACGATGCCATTATCAGCATGACTATTCCGGTGATTTACATGCTGGAGCACATGTTAAACAGAATTCGGAGTCAGGTGGTGGCACAAGAGGAGGTGGAGGAAGTAGAGGAGGAGGAGTTGTATGCGGAAGGGCTAACATCTGCAAGGTCCAGACGGTCGGCAGCACCAGGGCGGCAGGCATGTGAGGGTGGGGGAGATGGTTTTACCAGGGCGCATGGTAGCAGCCAAACTAGTGAGGAAGGTGCAGGAGCCCAGGAAGAAGTGGAGGACGAACTGATGGAAGACTCATCAGATGAGGGAGACCTTGATCACATTTCTGTTGTGCGAGGTTGGGGGGAGAGGACAGAGGAAGGAAGCATGATTGTTACCTCGCCACCAACACAACAGGGACTTGGTGCTCCTGGATGCGCAACACACAAGAGTGCCTTCTTGCTGCACTACCTGCAACATGACCCTCGAATTGTGAGAATTAGAAATAATCCTGACTACTGGGTTGCCACACTGTTAGATCCCCGGTACAAAAGTAAATTTGCCGAAATTATTCCTGCCATAGAAAGGGATGCACGCATGCAGGAGTATCAGCAGAGACTGTTGCAGAATCTTACATGTGCTTTTCCACAAAACACCAGTGGTGCACGTAGTGAATCTCACAGTTCCAACTTGCCAACCGTGGGACCGTCAAGTGTTCAGCACTCAAACCGTAACAGAACCACAGTATCTGCTGGTAACATCAATTTTACGGAATCGTTTCACCACTTTTTTAGCCCATCCTTTGCAAGGCCACAGGAGACAAGAAGTCTGACACATAGTCAACGCCTAGAGACAATGGTACAGGAGTATTTCCAAGTAAACATTGAAGCCATGACTGTGTCACTGGACCCTTGCTCTTTTTGGGCTTCCAATCTGGATAAATGGCCGGAGCTAGCCACTTACGCCTTGGAGATCTTGTCATGCCCCGCAGCCAGCGTTCTGTCTGAACGTGTGTTCAGCGCTGCTGGTGGTGTGCTGACAGATAAGCGCACGCGGCTCTCCACTGATAATGTAGACAGACTCACGTTCATAAAGATGAACAAATCATGGATCCGAAACGACTTTTCTACCCCTGTGTCATCCTGGGGAGAGTAAAAGCTTGATGATTGGTTAAAATCACCCTACCAACCGTTTTAAGCTTTCAAATTACTAATCATATTTATCTGTATCTTGGCTGGAAAATAATTTGGGCTTTGTAGCAGTGTGCAGCACTGATTCTATTAGGCGATCTATAATAAGCTCCACCAGATTTAAAATTACTAATCATGTTTATCTGTATCTTGGCTGGAAAATAATTTGGGCTTTGTAGCAGTGTGCAGCACTGATCCTATTAGGCCATCTATACTAAGCTCCACCAGATTTAAAATTAATAATAATTTTTAGCTGCATCTAGCCCGGAAAATAATTTTGGGGCTCCGAGATGCGCAAGACACATAAGTGCCTTCTTGCTGCACTACCTGCAACATGACCCTCATATTGTCAGAATTCGAAATAATCATGACTACTGGGTTGCCCCACTCTTAGATCCCCCAAACTTTTCGATCAACCTTTTCATTTTAATAAAGACCAAAAAATGGTCATTTTTGAAATTATAAGCATTAGCAGGTTATTAGAAACTGAAATCAAACAGTTTTCAACTCAAAACTTTATTCTAGGTGATGTTACATTTTCACATAGGACCCCTTGTTCGAAAGGAGCTTCTGAACTCTCTCGTCCATTGAATTTGTCAGGTTTTGGATGGTTTCTGCTTCAATTGTTTTGCATGAGGACAGAATACCCTCCCAGGGGTGTTGCTTAGATGTGAACTGCCTCCCGCCATCATAGACACTCCTTTTGATGATGCTCCAGAGGTTCTGAATGGGGTAGAGGTCAGGGGAGCATGGGGGTCACACCATAAGTTTGTCCCCTTTTAAGCCCATATCAGCCAGAGATGCAGATGTTTTATGTGCAGCATGAGATGGTGCATTATCATGCAGAAAAATGATCTTGCTGTGAAATACACGGTTCTTCTTCTTGAACCATGGCAGGAAGTGCTGTTTGAGAAAATCCACATACATTATGAAGTTCATCTTTAGCGCCTTCAGGGATCCTAAAGGGGCCGACAATCTCTCTCCCCATGATTCCAGCCCAAAACATTACTCCACCTCCTCCTTGTTGGCGCTGTAGCCGTGTTTGCGTGGGGTGTCCATCAACCAGCCATCCTCCACTCCATCCATCTGGACCATCGAGCGCTGCACGGCACTCATGCGTGAACAAAACAGTTTTGAAATCAGTCTTCATGTAATGTTTAGCCCACTGGAGCCGTTTCTGCTTGTGTGAAGTGGATAGAGGAGGTCGACAGGATGGCGTATGCACAGCTGCAAACCACTGAAGGACCCTGCATCTTGTTGTTCGGGGGACGTTGGAGGCACCAGCAGCTTCAAAAACTTGTCTGCTGCTATGACAAGGCTTTTTTGCCGCTGCTCTTTTAACCTGACGCAATTGCCTGTAGGAAAGAGTCCTCAATTTGCCCTTATCAGCACGCACACGTGTGTACTGTGAATCAGCTACATACTTCTTGATTGCCAAGACACTTCATCCTGATCATCGCACAATGTTGATTGTAGTCATGCCTTGACCTAAACACTCCACAATTTGTTGCTTCTCAGCAGCCGACACATCCTTTTTCTTTCCCATTTTGGCAGAAAATGTAGGCTGCTTAATAATGTGAGACAGCCTTCTTAAGTAGTCTTGCCTTTCATTGGACACACCTGCCAAACTAATTAGCACAGGTGTCTGCAATTGCTTACAGTGATATAAAGAGCCCTGACACACATCACCATCAATGAGTTTAACTGACAAACAAACAAATTCTTCCCTTATCACTCCTAAACACTTTTTGCATAATAATTTGGAACACAGTGTACATGTGCTTTTCCACAAAACACCAGTGGTTCACGTAGTGAATCTTACAGTTCTAACTTACCAACCGTGGTCTGTATGGAGTTGTTCAATAAAGGGCCCAAAATTAAGATAACATAGATGGGAGAGGTCTCTATGAATAGGAATTCCTAAGTATTTGATACCCTGTGAGGGCCAGGCAAAGGGAAAGTTGGACTGGATGGAATCCTATATGGATTTGGGGAGGGAGACATCGAGGGCCTCAGACTTCGCTGCATTGATTTTAAAATTTGACCATGTAACAAAGTGATCTATTTCAGCCATAACAGCATGGATGGATATATGTGATTGAGTGATATATATTAGGACATCATTAGCAAATAGAGAGCACTTGTACTCGGTGCCTCCCACCTCAATCCACCTAATATTGGGGTTATGGCGAATTGATGAAAGCAGGTGCTCCGTCACTAGGATGTATAAGAGAGGGGACAGAGGACATCCCTGCCTTGTCCCATTGGTGATTGTGAAAGGTGATGAAAATGTTCTGATGCACCCCCTGGGCCTTGGGACACCCGGAGCCGGACCCTTTTTGGTGGATGCTGGTGGTTGTAGTCTTCGTGGCGGCGACCCGGTTCCGTGGCTCAGGGTGGTCAAACCAGTGGCGGAACTATTTATGTGGTTTTGATGTTTAAATGTCCGACTACGCCACTCGTGGATTGCGGTCAGAGTGAACCGCCGCTGCAGGGCAGACCGCTGAGGCTGGTGTTGTGGGTGCAGCAGAGCGTAGCATAACTCCCCACGGGAGGAGTATAGCCTCAGGGCAGTGTATGCGGAGGATGGGGGTGATGGTGCAGGGCAGCAGCAGTAACGACACGGAGTCAGTGATGCAGTCCAGGGCCTTTACTCACAGTTCTTATTATCCAGACCACGTCTGCAGGTAACGGCTGCCCACGTCGTACTGTGCTCACCAGGTGAGGGGCTCAGACAACTCCCAGATAACTTTGGAGCGATTCACAGGACCCCCTTTGTGTGTCCTTTGTCTGGCCTTTCTTACCAACCCTTCTGTCCGGCTGCCTCGGGCCTCCTCTTGGTAAACTTGGCGCCAGTTTCCCTGACCCTATGTGGTGCCTTCCTAGCGGGTGTAGCGAGGGGCTGCGCCACATAAAATGTCACAGCCTCCGGTTTCTAGCTGAGGGTCGTTTCCTGCCTCCACTTGTTTCGGGGACCGGTCTCCCCCTTTGGCCTGACCCCTCCACGCAGGTGGATTCGGGCGTGCGGTGGTGACTCGCCCGTCCGCACCCCTGGGATCCCTTCATTCCTCGTTCCTGGAGCCTTCTCCGCTCCTCTTCCTTCCTTCTCCCTCTTCCAGGCCTGGGCCTCTGTTACTAGGCCCGCCTCCGGAGCAGAGCTCATGCAGAGCCCCTGCTCCCTGCCACTTCTGCTCAGACTTCTCTGCACTGAACTAAGATGGTGCCCACCTTTTATACTCCCTTCTCAATGCACCCAGGAACTGCTTCCTCCCTGCTCCTGCACTACAGGGTTCCCCTTCCTCAGTGTTCCCTCCCCCCACTCCAGCCAGGGACAGGGACTGTCGTACCCATCTCAGAGGCATATTGGTCGCCCTGCCCCACGGCAATGTGGTGTAATGCATGCAGGTGTCGGGTCCTGATCCACACTCCATCCTTACCTGAGAGTGAGATATCACACCTCTGGGTGAGGTGCAATACCTCTGTAGCAACCGAGCCCTCAGGGTGCTACAGTTCCATTTATCTTCAGCCTAGGAGACGTATTGTGATACAGGGCCGTGATTTTGGCTATAAAAGGATCCCCTGGACCCCTACCCCAAGCTTTTTAAGAGAATCATATATGGCGTGCCAGGAGACTCTATGGAATGCTTTCTCAGCATCCAACGAGAGTATCTAATTACAAATTTTTAACTGCATCTAGCCCAGGAATAACTTTGTGCCTAGTAGCAGTGTCTGCTAGTCAGCGGATTATCCCGGCTGTTAAGCAAGCTACACCACCTGTAGTTTGGACACTTAATTTTTTCAAAGGAAATGCTACGGGACCACGGGATACTCAGTGAAGAGCATCAGGAGGCACCCCAAGGCATAGGGGCTGGGACTGGCAGTAGGATGCCTTGCGGTGGACAGCCGAGCTCGATCCTTATAAAAGCTTTTTAACTGCAGCAGCTTTAGTGGACGCTACTGGAGCTGGAATTACGCGGCTGCTGGCATGAGACTTGCCCTCCAATAGATCCTTGTAAATGGATTTAAAGTGTATTCATTCAAATTAGATGGACAATTTAAATTAAAAAGCTTAGAGCTGCCTCCACCACAGGGGGGCTCGCTCGACCCACCAGCGGACAGGCACCAGTATTGGGAGAGGGGGGCTGGCCGTCAGGGTTCACCGCGGCTCTGGCACAAACCCGGTGACACGGAGGTGGCACGGGCAGGAGCGGACTGAACGTGTCGGCTTCTCACTTTTTGGATTTTAGAAGGGCATGACATGCCTATATTTGTGTCTCCCCCTCCTTTTACTCCTCCACCTCTTTTCTTTTCGCATGACTATATGTACTTGTCACTTTTCCATGTGTTAGTTGTGTCTTCTGAGCAGTTTGTCAGCTTTTGGACACCTTTGAATGTGTTTTCTATGTGTTTCTATGTGTTTTTGTTTGCTTGCCATTGGTTTTAACGGTGCTCGAAGGTGTTCGACGAACAGTTCGACGAACAGTTCAGCGAACACACGGGTGTTCGACGAACCGAACCGAACTCGAACACTACGGTGGTGGCTCAACACTACTAAGGGAGGGGTTCAGCAAACCCTCAGGTAATTCAAGAGCACCTACTCAGGGAGGGGTTCAGCAAACCCTCAGGTAATTCAAGAGCAATTAGCGGGACCCCGTTCTGTGTGCCTTTTCTGGTCGACTTCCTGCGCTGGCTCTCACCCTCCTGCCCTGCGCTTCTCACCCAGTGTCCCAAGCCAGTGACCGCAGACATTGTCGGGCGATGTCTTCTCTGTCCCCTGGGTCCTCTATGGCCTCCTTTTTGGTGATTTAGATGTGGCTGCTGACTGCAGCACCTGAAATGCTGCATCCTCCGGTTATCTAGCTGAGACTGGAAGAACTCTGCTAGTTTAGGGACCGATCCCCTCTCTGCAGCCTGATCCTTCCACTCCTGGTAGATTCGGGCCCACGGGTGGCATCCGCACTGCCCATGCCCCTGGGATCCTTTCTGTTCTGGAGCCTTCCTTCCTGCTCCTCTCCTCTCTTCAGTCTGTCCTGGGCCTCTCTCACTGGGCCCACTTCCCTGAGCAGAGCTCCTGTAGAGCTCCTGCTCCTTTCACTCTCCTCCTCTGACTGAACTGCACTGAACTCCCAAGATGGCTTCTCCTTTTTATATCCTCCTTCTCAAGTGCTCCCCTGAGCTGCTTCCTCCACCCACACCCACTACATGGTTCGCCCTCTCTGGGTTCCCCCCACTCCAGCCAGGGACAGGGCTCAGCAGCGCAGCAGTGCATCTTGCTCCTCCTGCTGGTCTGGAGTAGTGTAGTGTTGTATGCAGGTGTTTGGGTCCCGGGCAGTAGTCCATCCTTACCTGAGAGTGGGATACCACTGGGTGAGATGCAGTACCTCTGTGGCCACTGAACCCGCAGGGGCGCCACACCCACACCTTTAAAATGAAATAGGCCCAGCATGGTTCACATATGAAAATAATCAGTACTTACCCACTGGTTTCCTTCCATTCTCTTCTCTTCCGGCAAGGACAGCATGTAAACTCTGGTCATCAATTCACCACCATTCTGGCCACTAGTTGCCTGTAGTAGTCATTCCCGCCGGAAGAGTAAGCATAGAGATTATCGGAAGATATGGACAGTAAGACGGAGAAGTTGTACAGTAGATTGGTATATATACTGTATATTGATTATTTTTTATTTTTATAGCATGCTGAGCCCACTTAAAAAAAGAAGAGGGAAGAGAACCCCCTTTAAAGTGATATTTTGTCTTTAAACAATATTTGAAAATACCCAAGCTCAAACCTTCATCAATTCATAGAACAAAGAGGCTATAAATTGTTTGCTGAGCATTCATCTGCCTGTCATGATATTGCTTCATTCTTCATTGTCCACCATATGCAGAGGCAAAGACAATAAAAGATACCAAGTTGCAAAGTTACTATTTTTCGTTGGATAACAGCTGACATTCATGTATTGTTACAAGCTGGAAATATTTTTAAATATTTTTTTAATTAGCCACCCCCTTTCTGGCAGCATCACTAGATAATACTTATGTTAAAGCAAATCTGTCAGCAGGTTTTTGCTATGTAATCTGAGAGCAGCATGGCGTATGGGCAGAAACTGATTCCACTGATGTGTCACTTACTGGGTGGCTTGCTGCAGTATAAATAAAATCAATCAGTATTTTATGAGCAGGAGATTATCACTAGAGGACTAGTTGTCTTGTACCATGTACAGTGCCTACAAGTAGTATTCAACCCCCTGCAGATTTAGCTGGTTTGATAAGATGCAAATAAGTTAGAGCCTTCAAACTGCAAACGAGAGTAGGTTTTATGAACAGAAGCATCAATCTTACAAACCAAAAAGTTATGTTGCTCAGTTGAATTTTATCAAATTTTAAACATAAAAGTGTGGGTCAATTATTATACAACCCCTATGTTTAATATTTTGTGGAATAACCCTTGTTTGCAATTACAGCTAATAATCGTCTTTTATAAGACCTGATCAGGCCGGCACAGGTCTGTGGAGTTATCTTGGCTCACTCCTCCATGCAGATCTTCTCCAAGTTATCTAGGTTCTTTGGGTGTCTCATGTGGACTTTATTCTTGAGCTCCTTCCACAAGTTTTCAATTGGGTTAAGGTCAGGAGACTGACTAGGCCACTCCAACACCTTGACTTTTTCCCTCTTGAACCAGGCCTTGGTTTTCTTGGCTGTGTGCTTTGGGTCGTTGTCTTGTTGGAAGATGAAATTCCGACCCATCGTAAGATCCTTGATGGAGGAGTGGAGGTTCTTGGCCAAAATCTCCAGGTAGGCCGTGCTTTCCATCTTCCCATGGATGCGGACCAGATGGCCAGGCCCCTTGGCTGAGAAACAGACCCACAGCATGATGCTGCCACCACCATGCTTGACTGTAGGGATGGTATTCTTGGGGTCGTATGCAGTGCCATCCAGTCTCCAAATGTCACGTGTGTGGTTGGCACCAAAGATCTCGATCTTGGTCTCATCAGACCATAGAACCTTGAACCAGTCTGTCTCAGAGTCCTCCAAGTGATCATGAGCAAACTGTAGACGAGCCTTGACATGACGCTTTGAAAGTAAAGGTACCTTACGGGCTCGTCTGGAACGGAGACCATTGCGGTGGAGTACGTTACTTATGGTATTGACTGAAACCAATGTCCCCACTGCCATGAGATCTTCCCGGAGCTCCTTCCTTGTTGTCCTTGGGTTAGCCTTGACTCTTCGGAGAAGCCTGGCCTCGGCACGGGAGGACACTTTCAAAGGCTGTCCAGGCCGTGGAAGGCTAACAGTAGTTCCATAAGCCTTCCACTTACGGATGATGCTCCCAACAGTGGAGACAGGTAGGCCCAACTCCTTGGAAAGGGTTTTCTACCCCTTGCCAGCCTTGTGACCCTCCACGATCTTGTCTCTGATGGCCTTGGAATGCTCCTTTGTCTTTCCCATGTTGACCATGTCTGAGTGCTGTTCTCAAGTTTGGGGAGGGTCTTAAATAGTCAGAAAAGGCTGGCAAAAGAGATCTTTAATCCACACATGTGAAGCTCATTATTCTTGGTGCCTGAACTACTTCTTAATACTTTAGGGGGACCAAACAGAATTCTTGTGGTTTGAGGGGTTGAATAATAAAAGACACTCTGAATTAACTTTTAACGTTTTAAAAAAAAAAAAAAAAAAATTTGCTGCAGTGCATTTCCCACTTCCAGGCTGATCTACAGTACAAATGTCACAATGCCAAGTTAATTCCGCATGTGTCAACCAGCTAAATCTGCAGGGGGTTGAATACTACTTGTAGGCACTGTAGTCTTCCTGTTCTTTGTTTCCCCACCCCCACCACTGATTAGGAGCTCTCTGCCTGTGCCCAGTACACATTCAGAGCACTGCTAGATCTGCAGTAGAGAAAACGTTTTTTTATCAAAACTATAGCAAACAGATCAACAAGTGATACATTGCTGGAAGCAGTGTCTCAGTTCCTACATCATGCTGATCTCAGATGGTGTAGCAAAAACCTGGTGACAGATTCCCTTTAATTTGAAACAGTGGCCATGGAACTCCAATTGGGAAACTACTTTTAGGAAAGTTTGCATTAATAAGTTAACACTAGAGTACAGATATTCATTGTTTCTGCTGTGCTGGTTGTTTTTTACTGAAGAAGAAGCTCTGTCAGTTACCAGTCTTCAGCTAAACTAATAAGGGGAGAACTTCTAGTATATAAAAATATATATATATAAATCTATATATATATATATATATATATATATATATATATATATATATATATATATATATCTTGTTTATATATATATATATATATATATATATATATATATACCATACTATAAAAATGTATCATTCTTTGCCACATCTAATTTAGACTACAATTTCCTAAACCATTCATCTGTATATATCTGCTCATTTAATTCACAAAAATCAGATGCATGGAAATATGACACAACTTAAAAAATGAGTCATCACACAGCTTGTAATGAGCAATCAATGTGGAACTGCTAAGTGAAAAGATATTTCATGGGAATTTATCCTCGTGTTGAAGGAAGACAAGAACTCTGACTCATTGTCTTGTCTTATTTCATTCCTCTGATTCTTTAATGAGGACTGAATGGATTTTGCTAATTTGGCGTAGAAAATTCAGCATCATTGCAAGAGTAGTAATAACATGTAAACAGAATTTAGATGCTTGTAACTAGTGAACATGAAAAATTCTAAAGCAATGGGGAATAAACCTGTCC
This sequence comes from Phyllobates terribilis, assembly GCF_046119375.1. Lineage (NCBI taxonomy): Eukaryota > Metazoa > Chordata > Amphibia > Anura > Dendrobatidae > Phyllobates > Phyllobates terribilis. The sequence goes on along the minus strand of NW_027362765.1, from coordinate 542,448,943 downwards.
CTCTAATCAGCCTCTACATTCAGTTATAATTGTGATATGTATGATGTCAAAGTTTACGCTTACTTATTTTGATATAGCAGCTGTCAAACAACACTAGTTGCATAGAATTCCAATGAAACAGTGTGGACTGCACTACCCTCTCTGGATGTTAATGTGGGAAAGGGTGCTTGTTTTCATCGAGTAGACCAAAATGCTCCTTTATCAATTTATATTGCTAAGTCATCTAGAGGAACCGCACACCAAGAGACACAATCAGGGGTAGATGAAGAGTAGACAGGTCCCCAGGCAGTTTAGAAGGCGTGGGTCCCCCCACAGGTACCCGATGTATCACGTGACATGTCACATGATCCCCTTTGATAGATCATGTGATGGGACATGTGACTAACACACAGATGCTTTGGTCACATCTGTAGACGGAAAATGATGAAATTTTTTTTCCATCATGTACAGCCCTATACATAACATAGCGCTATATATAGTAGAGCAGGGGTGGGAGATTAATTTTCTTGAGGGGCCACATGAGAGACCGCGACTGTTGTGGAAGCCGAACCAATAGGCTGTAATTAATTCTGCTCAATATCAATAATATTAACAAAATACTAAAAAAAATTATATTAATTGTATGACTTAATATTGAGCAGAATTAAGTATGCTGACATCCCCTTATATACAGTATGAGCCCCTACATAGCTCCCTAAATACAATATGAGCCCACACATAGCTCCCTAGATACAGTATGAGCCCCACACAAAGCTCCCTAGATACAGTATGAGCCCCACACATAGCTCCCTAGATACAGTAAGAGCCCCCGCATAGCCCCCTAGATACAGTATGAGCCCCCGCATAGCTCCCTAGATACAATATGAGCCCCCACATAGCTCTCCAGATACAGTATGAGCCACGCATAGCCCCGTACATACAATATAAGCCCACACACAGCCCCCTACACACAGTATGAGCCCAGACACTGCCACCTAAATACAGTATGAGCCCCCACATAGCCCCTAGATACAGTATGAGCCCCCACATAGCCCCTAGATACAGTATGAGCCCCCACATAGCCTCATAGATTCAGTATGAGCCTCAACATAGCCTCTAGGTATAGTAGGAGACCCCACATAGCCTCCTAGATACAGTATGAGCCCCCACATAGCCCCTAGATACAGTATGAGCCCCCACATAGCCCCTAGATACAGTATGAGCCTCAACATAGCCCCTAGGTACAGTAGGAGCCCCCACATAGCCTCCTAGATACAGTATGAGCCTCAACATAGCACCCTAGATACATAGTAATGTAGAAAAAATATTTCAGCTCACCTGGGTCAGCCTGCTCGGTCCACTTTCTCATGAGGCACGGTGTTCGGATTGTAAAGATCCCCCTCTGGGAGACATTAGGCAGTGATGAAAGGGTAGTTATCTGGCAACTCGTGAAATTGACTTAAAAAATAGCCTTTATTTTGAAAAAATTAAAAACATGAGACCATAGTGCAAATAAAAGCGTACGGAGGCTTACGCGTTTCGGATAAGTAGATCCTTACTCATAGCATAATACAATGTTGAAATGGAAAAACTTTTAAGGCCACGGATATCACCTGTTCAGAAGCTCAATTACACATGAGTCCAGAGTCTCAGAAAACTTAGTTTTAACCCTAAATGAACTGACTGTTTCTATTTAAAAAAAAAAATGTAAGGTTGACAAAATAATTGCAAACTTCCTAAATAGAGCTTGCTAAATATAAGTCACATAATATCAACCTAGAAACAGACAATTATAATGAATATAGCAGGAAATCAGCTAGGGTAAAATAGTGCAAGTAGAAATAACCGGAATATTAATACAAATACATTAATTCATTTCTCATATTTAAACCTGTTGGATATCTAGTATTTAATTTCAAAATCCACTGTGCTTCTTTTTTCCGTAATAATTTAACCCTGTCCCCACCACGATGAGATATAGGGACAGATTCCAATGCACTTACACGTAAGCAGCTGATATTACCTCCATGTTCATGCAAAAAATGCCTGGAGGCTCCTGACAAACTACAGGTAGTGGGATTTAGGACATCGCATATGTGTTCTGACAAATATTTTCTCAAAGTGCGGCTTGTGGACCCAGCATACTGTTTATTACACTGTGTGCTGTTACTGGTCCGGGTGGTGGAACCTCTGTGCTTCGGTGCAAGGAGGGACCAGAGGGGCGTGACTAAGTGCCTGCTTGGCCTGACCAAGGTCTCACGGCGGCTTAATCGACTCGGTGAACCAGGGTGGGACTGAGCAGGGGGACCAGGTGCCACTCTGTGACTGACCTTGTGTGAGAGCAGGTGACTCCCACGGGTCAGATGCAAGGTTTTTGTGGTCAGTGTAGATGACCACCGGGTGCAGAGCCCCTTCCAGCAAGTAGCACCACTCCTCCAGTGCTAATTTGATGGCCAGCAGCTAACGATCTCCTATGGAGTAATTGCGCTCAGACGAGGAGAAGAGCTTGGAGAAGAAGCCGCAGGTTACCATTTTCCCGGACGAGGACTTCTGGGTGAGCACCGCTCCGGCTCCGCAGGAGGATGCATCAACCTCCAGGAAGAACTGCTTGTTGCAATCTGGATGGTGTAGCCCAGGGGCGGAAGAGAAGGCTTGTTTCAGGGAGACGAAGGCCTCCTCCACTTCAGAAGTCCATTCCCTGGGATTTGCTCTTTTACGGGTGAGCGCGGAGATGGGAGCAGTCCAGGAGGAGAAATGAGGAATGAAGAGGCGGTAATAATTTGCGAAGCCCAGGAATCACTGAATCGCCTTCAACCCCTCCGGATGGGGCCACTTTAAGACGGTAGAGACCATCTCGGGATCCATCCGCAGACCAGTTTCGGAGATAATATAGCCCAGGAATGGTAGAGAGGTCTGCTCAAAGAGGCATTTCTCGAACTTAGCATATAGGTTATTCTGCCGGAGCCTTAGCAGAACCTGACGAACATCCCTCCGGTGTGAGGGCAGATCTGGAGAGAAGACCAAGATATCGTCCAGGTATACCACTACGCAAGAATACAGAAGATCACGGAAGATGTCGTTAACCAGCTCCTGGAAGACGGCTGGAGCATTACAGAGACCAAAGGGCATAACGCGGTACTCATAGTGACCATCCCGGGTGTTGAATGTTGTCTTCCACTCGTCTCCCTGGTGAATCCAGATCAAATTATACGCCCCACAAAGATCGAGCTTAGTGAAGATCTTCGCACCATTAAGGCAGTCGAACAGCTCCAAGATGAGAGGCAGCGAGTACTTATTTTTGATGGTAATCTGGTTAAGACCTCTGTAATCGATACAGGGACATAGGGAGCTGTCTTTCTTCTTGACGAAGAAGAATCCTGCACCAGCCAGAGAGGTGGATTTCTGGATAAATCCCCTAGCAAGATTCTCCTCTATGTACTCAGACACGGCCCGGGTCTCAGCCAGCGACAAGGGGTAGATACGCCCGCGGGGAGGAGAAGCTCCAGGTACCAGGTCGATGGGGCAATCATACGGCCTATAAGGTGGTAGTGTCTCTGCTTTTTTTTGTCGAAGACGTCAGCATAGGACCAGTAGGGTGCCAGCAGACCAGGTAGATTTGTTGGAGTTGATGGAGATCGAGCTGGACGAACCGGAACCAGACAGGACTCATGGCATTCCTGACCCCAACGGAGCACTTCACCAGATCTCCAATTCAGGACGGGCTCATGTCTTTGTAACCAGGGTAGACCAAGCAAGAAGGAGTGAGAGAGACCGGACAGCACATGAAATGAGATCTTCTCCGAGTGCAGCATTCCCACCTGAAGGGTTACAGGCTCTGTGACGAGTAAGATGGTCTCCAGAAGAAGCCTCCCATCCACAGAGGCAACCGCCAATGGTTCAGCCATGTGTACAGTAGGAATCTGATACCGCTCCACAACTGCCTGTTGAATGAGATTCCCAGCGGCTCCGGAATCCAGATGGGCAATCTCGAAGAAGCGGGTCTCACCACTGGAAATAGAAACAGACAGAGTCAAGGGCGGAGAGGATTTACTCTTGCCTAGGACGACCTCTCCGAGCGGTCCTAGACACTGGAGTTTTCCAGCCTCCCCGGGCAGGAACGGATCAGATGCTCTTTATTTCCACAGTAGAAGCAACTCCCCTCGGCTCGTCGCGTCTCCTGGCGAGACTTGACCATCCTAGTTTGGTCAATTTGCATGGGCTCAGGCGAACATGCCCAGGGAATTGCTGGTTGCGAGGCTGGCTTTTGGAATACAGGAGGGAGACGCGGAAATCTTCTCTCCCGTGTAGTCTCCTTAGCACGTTCCAGAAAACGGATGTCAATCCGGGTAGCCAATGACACCTGGTCATCCAGGGTGGAAGGGATGTCACGAGCGGCTAGCTCATCCTTGATCCGTCCGGAAAGACCCTCCCAGAAGGTGGACACCAGGGCCTCGTTGTTCCAGGCAAACTCAGATGCGAGGGTTCGGAAATGTATGGCATACTGGCCCACAGAGAGACTCCCTTGGTGGAGACAGAGAAGTGAGGAGGCAGTAGAAGATTTTCGTCCGGGCTCATGAAAGACCTTCCGGAAGGCAGCAAGGAAAGCAGGAAGATCAGACACCAGGGGATCCCCTCTTTCCCATAGAGGGTTTAGCCATGCCAATGCCTCCCCGGTGAGGTGGAACATGATGAACGCCACCTTGGCCCGGTCGGAGGGGAACTGATGTGCCAGGAGTTCAAAGTGCAGCGTGCACTGATTTAAGAAGCCCCGACATAAGAGTCACCACCAAAATGTGGAGGCGCAGAGAGCCGGGGTCCAGAGCCCGGTGCCATAGCGCCAGTAGGTTGAGGTGCTGCCAGAGCGGGTGCCGCTCAGCTAGAGATGGACACAGACGGGGTGGACAGCGTTTCCAGGTGGGAGTTGACAGTCCGCAGATAAGACAGGATAGTCTCCTGTTGGGATCTCTGACGTGAGACCTCCTGGTGCAGGTCAGAGAGTGAAGGAGCCTGGGGGCCACTGGGTTCCATGGCCTGTGCAAACTGTTACAGGTCCGGGTGGCGTAACCTCTGTGCTTCGGTGCAAGGAGGGACCAGAGGGGCGTGACTAAGTGCCTACTCAGCCTGACCAAGGTCACACGGTGGCTCAATCGACTCCGTGAACCAGAGAGGGACCGAGCAGGGGCACCAGGTGTCACTCTGGGACTGACCTTGTGTGAGAGCAGGTGACTCCTATGTGTCAGTTGGCAGGAACTGATCGGTACAACGGATGAGCACGGCAGGAAGGCTGACGGGTGATCCAGGTAGATAAGCAGGCTGGTTCGGCAGATAGCCAGACGGGTGCTCCGGGTAGGCGAGCTGGCGTGCACGACAGGTAACTGGTAGGTGCTCCAGGTAGGCAGGCTGGCGGGCATGGCAGGTAACTGGCAGGTGCTTCCAGGTAAGCAGGCTGGCGGGCAGAACTATAGACAGGCTGGCCGGCTGGACTGTAGACAGACTGGCAAGCAGGACTGACAGGCAGCGGGACCTGAGGGCTGAAGCAAGTGTTAGCACACAGAACAACAACCTTGCACAGGCACCTCCATATTTGAGGCGGTGCCTAATATAGGGGAAGTCCTCCAGCCATTGGCCGGGGACTCTATAGGACGGCGCGCACGGCCCCTTTAAGAGGGAGGGAGCTTGCGCGCGCACACCCTAAGCGCTGAGCCCGGGAAGCTGCATGCACAGCGTGCCACAGCAGCAGGGGAGTGGGAGGAAGCTGGACGTGGACTGCGGCGGTGAGGGGAACGGCATCTCTGCCCGGCAGGAGGCAGAGACACCAATGCTACATGTGCATAGAATCACATAAACACAATGATTACTGCCACAGTTCATGAATGTCACTAGACGGTATATTTGTCCCTCATTATTAATTACTGATTTGTTGTTCTTAATCATGTACGGACACAAGCCACATTGCCTTTGTCCACACTTAAATGAGCCCTTTGTGGACAGTCAAGAATCCCCCCTCTTTCTATGTTCATTATTTCTAAATTCACTAGGAGAAATAATGTACCCCACTGTGCGTGACCTCTTTGGAACAAATTTGCATCCATTTTTCAAAATTTCCTTTAAAGTACTACCGTTATAAAGCAATGGCAAATATTTCCGTACAACATCAATAACATTATAATAATTTTTGTTATATGTGTTTGAGAATATCATTTTTTTCGGGAATTTATTTATTCTATTTGCATTTTTGGAACTCTGTGCTAAATATTGGTCCCTGGTCTTACCATTAGCTTTATCGTTTGATGTTTCTATGGTTTTAGTGCTATATCCTCGATTTATTAGCCTCTCTTTAATGATTTGACATTCCTGTTCATATTCGACGCCATCAGTGCAACACCTGCGTGCCCTTATGAACTCTCCTTTGGGTATGTTGCTAATAACATGTTTAGGGTGCTGGCTCATGTCATGGAATAAAGAATTGCCAGATATTTTTTTACGAAAAAGGTTGCATTCCACCCTATGGTTATTAATATCACCCTTTAATTAAATAAAAAAAATTTTTTTTAAATAGAAACAGTTCATTTAGGGTTAAAACTGAGTTTTCTGAGACTCTGGACTAGTGTTGAGCCACCACCGTAGTGTTCGGGTTCGGTTCGGTTCGTCGAACACCGGGATGTTCGAGGAACTGTTCGTCGAACTGTTCGTCGAAAACCTTAGAACACCGTCGAACACCGTTAAAACCAATGGCAGGCAAACAAAAACACATAGGAACACATAGAAAACACCTTCAAAGGTGTCCAAAAGCTCACAAACTGCTCAGAAGACGCTTTCTTTAAAAAAGCCGGCCGGCAATTCAGCAGCGGCATACACCGGTACCCGACAATTTAGACATGAAGGAATAGAGCATCACACATAGATTAGATAGATAGAAACATATCAGTCACATATATATGAAGTACAGTGACAGTGTTGCTTACTGTACTTGTCATTTAGTGTAAAGGATTTATTAAAAAATATAATAGTGTTTTCGTGCACCGTCTCTTTAAAAAAGCCGGCCGGCAATTCAGCAGCGGTACCCGACAATTTATAACAGACAGAATAGAGCTTCACACATAGATTAGATAGATAGAAACATGTCAGTCACATATATATGAAGTACAGTGACAGTGTTGCTTACTGTACTTGTCATTTACTGCAAAGGATTTATTAAAAAAAATAATAGTGTTTTCATGCACCGTCTCTTTAAAAAAGCCGGCTGGCAATTCAGCATCTGTACCCGACAATTTAGAATAGAAGGAATAGAGAATCACACATAGATTAGATAGATAGAAACATGTCAGCCACATATATACAAAGTACAGTGACAGTGTTGCTTACTGTAATTGTCATTTAGTGTAAAGGATTTATCAAAAAAAATAATAGTGTTTTCATGCACCGTCTCTTTAAAAAAGCCGGCCGCCAATTCAGCATCTGTACCCGACAATTTATAACAGACAGAATAGAGCTTCACACATAGATTAGATAGATAGAAACATGTCAGTCACATATATAATAAGTACAGTGATAGTGTTGGTTACTGTACTTGTCATTTAGTATTAAAATAAAGGATTTATTATTAAAAAAAATTGGCGTGGGGTTCCCCGTAATTTTAGTCTCTAGCGGAGGTTAAGCAGACAGCTGGGGCAGATGTTTGAAGCCTGGAAGGGGGTAATACCCACGGAGCTTCCCAGGCTACTAATATCAGCCCCCAGCTGAATACCTAGCCTTTACTAGCTATTAAAATGGAGGACCCCCCCAAAAAAAATGACGTGGGGTCCCCCCTAATTTAATAGCTAGCAAAGGCTAGGCAGACAGCTGGGGGCTGATATTAATAGCCCAGGAAAGGAGCCATGAATATTGGCCCCCTCCCAGGCTAGAAACACCAGCCGTCAGCCGCCCCAGAAATGGCGCATCCATAGGATGCGCCAATTCTGGCATTTAGCCTCGCTCTTCCACGCTGCCCTGGTGCGGTGGCAGGGGGTAATAGGGTTGGGGTTGATGTCAGCTTATAATGCCAGCTGACATCAAGCCCAGGTTAGTAATGGAGAGGCGTCTATAAGACACCCCCATTACTAACCCCATAGTCAAAGTTAAAAAAAAAACACAAACACCCAGAATAAAGTCCTTTAATTGAAATAAAGACACAATTCTTTATTGTTCTAAATTAAACCATACTTACCATCACGCCCATTCCAGCTGAAGCCAACGATCTCCTGCAATAAAAGAAAAATAATAAAGCAACCTCATCCTTACCTTTCCATGGTTCCCAGGACAGCTTCAGCTCTGCTACATCGAGATGACAGGCTGGACCGCAGCAGAACGCTGCCATCCAGCTTGCCATGCCGCACACACTGAGAAGCGCAGGCATGCTTGCGCTCCTCAGTGTCTGACTGTGACGGCATCCAGATGAGCCGACAATGAACTCGGCTCACCTCATGTACGTCACTGACAGCGTGGGAAAATTCTCCTGCACTCAGCGCTTCAGCGTGAGAATTTTCCCACGCTGTCAGTGACGTGCATGAGGTGAGCCGAGTTCATTGGACATGACCTCGGCTCATCTGGATGCCGTCACAGCCAGACACTGAGTAGCGCAAGCATGCCTGCTCTTCTCAGTGTCTGCGGGATGACAGGCTGGATGGCAGCGTTCTGCTGCGGTCCAGCCTGTCATCTCGATGTAGCAGAGCTGGAGCCATCGTGGGATCCATGGAAAGGTAAGGATGAGGTTGCTTTATTATTTTTCTTTTATTGCAGGAGATCGTTGGCTTCAGCTGGAATGGGCGTGATGGTAAGTATGGTTTAATTTAGAACAATAAAGAATTGTGTGTTTATTTCAATTAAAGAACTTTATTCTGGGTGTTTGTGTTTTCTTTTAACTTTGACTATGGGGTTAGTAATGGGGGTGTCTTATAGACTCCTCTCCATTACTAACCTGGGCTTGATGTCAGCTGGCATTATAAGCTGACATCAACCCCAACCCTATTACCCCACTGCCACCGCTACAGGGCAGTGGGAAGAGCGAGGCTAAGTGCCAGAATTGGCGCATCCTAAGGATGCGCCATTTCTGGGGCGGCTGACGGCTGGTGTTTCTAGCCTGGGAGGGGGCCAATATTCATGGAACCCTTCCTGGGCTATTAATATCAGCCCCCAGCTGTCTGCCTAGCCTTTGCTAGCTATTAAAATAGGGGGGACCCCACGTCATTTTTTTGGGTGGTCCCCCATTTTAATAGCTAGTAAAGGCTAGGTATTCCGCTGGGGGCTGATATTAGTAGCCTGGGAAGCTCCGTGGGTATTACCCCCTTCCCACGCTTCAAACATCTGCCCCAGCCGTCTGGTTAACCTCCGCTAGAGCCTAAAATTATGGGGATCCCCACGCCAATTTTTTTTTAAATAAATCCTTTATTTTAACACTAAATGACAAGTACAGTAATCAACATTGTCACTGTACTTCATATATATGTGACTGACATGTTTCTATCTATCTAATCTATGTGTGATTCTCTATTCCTTCTATTCTAAATTGTCGGGTACAGATGCTGAATTGCCGGCCGGCTTTTTTAAAGAGACGGTGCATGAAAACACTATTATTTTTTTTAATAAATCCTTTATACTAAATGACAAGTACAGTAAGCAACACTGTCACTGTACTTCATATATATGTGACTGACATGTTTCTATCTACCTAATCTATGTGTGATTCTCTATTCCTTCTATTCTAAATTGATGGGTACAGATGCTGAATTGCCGGCCGGCTTTTTTAAAGAGACGGTGCATGAAAACACTATTATTTTTTTTAATAAATCCTTTACACTAAATGACAAGTACAGTAATCAACACTGTCACTGTACTTCATATATATGTGACTGACATGTTTCTATCTATCTAATCTATGTGTGAAGCTCTATTCTGTCTGTTATAAATTGTCGGGTACAGATGCTGAATTGCCGGCCGGCTTTTTTAAAGAGACGGTGCATGAAAACACTATTATTTTTTTTGATAAATCCTTTACACTAAATGACAAGTACAGTAAGCAACACTGTCACTGTGCTTCTTATATGTGTGACTGACATGTTTCTATCTATCTAATCTATGTGTGAAGCTCTATTCTTTCGGTTCTAAATTGTCGGGTACCGGTGTATGCCGCTGATGAATTGCCGGCTTTTCATGTTTCACTGTTGGCACTGTTCCCATCGATTTGTGCAATCACTGTAATGCCACAACCACCATGGCTGTGGCATTACAGTGAGTGGCAGACAATCCCTGCATGATTGGTGCTCTAAATAGCGCCAGACATGCAGGACACGCTTTTGGTGCACGAACAGTTATCGAACATAACCTCGAACAGCCGAATTTTTTGCAAATCGTTCGGGTTCGTCGAACAACTCGAACACCGCCCAAAACAGCTCGAATTTGAGATTGGCGAACAGTTCTAGTCGAACACCGCTCATCTCTACTCTGGACTCATGTGTAATTGAGCTTCTGAACAGGTGATATCGGTGGGCGGCTACTTTTTCCATATGCCTTAAAAGTTTTTCCATTTCAACATTGTATTATGCTATGAGTAAGGATCTACGTATCCGAAATGCGTAAGCCTCTGTACGCTTTTATTTGCACTATGGTCTCATGTTTTTAATTTTTTCATAATAAAGGCTAGTTTTTAAGTCAGTTTCATGAGTTGCCGGATAACTACTCTTTCATCACCACCCTAGATACAGTATGAGCCCCCACATAGCTCCCTAGATACAGTATGAGCCCGCATATAACTCCCTAGATACATTATGAGCCCCCACATAGCCCCCGATATACAAAGAGCCCGCACATAGCTCCCTATATAGTATGAGCCTGCCCATAGCTCCGTATATACAATATGAGCCCGTACATAGCTCCCTTTTCTGATCGACTCTGCTGGGGCTCAGTGTGATTTATTGCAGGACTGTGAATTTTCCTGCAAATCTGGTGACACTGGAGCCGAAGACCTGGCACTAACAGCGTAACCTGATCTGCAGCAAAGATCAGACTCCGGCAATAAGTCATACAGAGCCCCAGCAGAGCGGCCTCCGACCTGACACTAAGGGATTCATGTGCACTCATCAGGAGGGGAGCAGCGTCCTGCAGCCCCCTCCTCACTCCAGACATCCTGCCCTGGGCCCGACTTCATATTTACTATTTACAGCCATCCACTGATGCACGAGCTCCTCACCGGCAGACTGAAGTGAAGCAGCTTCAGGCGCCGCTGTGAGTAATGTCAGTCCTGAAGACGCAGCACACAGCGAGCAGGGGGTGTGTCTGTCTCCCTGATGCGGCCGGCGTCTAATGGTACAGTGCGGTCCCCCTGCCCCTGCCTCTGCAGAAAATATTATAATGAGGGCAATCTGGCCATGGGCCCACCTCGGAGCCAAAGGCCCTGGGCGGTAGCCCAGATTGCCCTCATTATAATCCGCCTATGGACACAATATATGATTCAATAGTTTTATTGATTCTTTCTCAAATTAAAATTTCACAACACGTTGAGGGAGTTCTACTTACTTGATATAAGGTGACAAGTGGCAACATTTCAGGTTCAATCCTTCAACAGACATAGGAGAGTCACCAGGAAGACACGATTGGCTATATAGAAGAGCTGATGGTCAAGGGTGGTATTCCTCAATGGCATACTATAGGCAAGTCACCTGTAAGACTAAGGTGGTTCTGTGGAAAACTTGTCAATCTGGGTTGGTATACCCTGGAGTATTACGCTTCCACTGCTATATCCACACTGGAAGTGTAACACCCCAGGGTCTATTATTGGGGAATAACACCCCAGACATTTGACCGTCAACTCCTCTACGCAGCCATCCATATCTTCCTGGTGACTCTCCTAAACCTAATGTAGGGTTAAAACCCAAAATGTTGCTAGTTGTCGTCTCGGCCAAGAAAATGCATCTCACTCAATACGGTGTGAAATTTCGATATGAAAAAAATCAATAAAACTATTGAAGCTTATCTTGTGTCTTTTGGTGTACGATTCCCCCAAATGACTTTGAAATATAGTTGCATAGCATGTTACTCATTCAATGTGAATAAGAAAGGTCAAATTATTCAAATAACACAGATTGTTGTGTCACACTACTAGAGTAACAAAGTGTGTCAGCCATCAAGTCAGAGGCTGGCACATCTGTAGCAGTGGCAGATCATTTCAGAGTTGTAACTATTGGATTGAATTTGCACCTGAGCACTAGGGTAAATGCTACATTAATTTTTCATGTATATAGAATGTATAGTCAGCAATTGATCAAATAATTACAACTTGAATTTAAAGGTTTTAATCGGTGTTATAGACCCTAATAGGCATCTCTATGTAGGGTAAATCTACTTATGCTCAATATTATAACACCAGAAGACCTGTCTAAACACCACTGCTTTCTAGATTTAATATAATGAGAAGCAGAATTAGATTAAGATCAGCTTCAGACAGTTTTAATGAGGTTGCATTACATCTGTTGTATTACAGCTAAATGATTATTTGTTTAAAGGAATTCCACATGCAACCACTGTTACAGTGTGAGTATGGAAACAACATGTTGACTTTGGCACCCTACAGTGGATTTTGTCATACACATAATATAAAATTGATATGAACCTGTCAGTTTCATTTGAATCATTGAACCATGTAATGTATGATGTTGTACTTCAAGGGTTAAATTTCATCTGTTATGAAAATTCAGCATGACAAGCCATAATACAGTGCACTGGGTATATACTGGTACGTCATAAACTGTCAACTGTCCATAAATACAGAATTTTCTGAGAGATGTATAAGATGCAATCATAAAACTTCTAGACATGTAATCAAGTATGGCACTAGCTATCAAATAACTGACTGAACAGAGAAGATTTGAGCAGAAATGCATAGAGGAGACTGCGTTCTATATACAGTATGTACTGTATGTGTTACTTATATTTAGTTCTCTACTTAAAGGGAACCTGTCACCAGAAGTAATGCTATTAACCTGCAGATATGCAGTTAATCTATCACCTTCCTGATTTCTTATTCTTTTGCTTGTTTGTCACACTTAAATGTTTCAGATCACAAAACAAATTTAAATATTAGACAAAGATAACACAAGTAAACACAAAATGCAGTTTTTAAATGAAGGTCTTTATTATTAAGGGAAAAAGAAATCCAAACCTACAGGGGCTGGTGTGAAAAAGTGATTGCCCCCTAACTGTCAATGAGTCTTTTACAACGCTCTGGAGGAATTTTGGCCCAATCATCTTTGCAAAAATTTTTTTGTAAACAGCAGAATTCATGGTTCCGTTAAGGTACCACAGCAAGTCTTCCAGGTCATGAAGCAGCAAAATAGCCACAGACCATCACACTACCACCACCATATTTTACTGTTGGGATGATGTTACTTTTCTGAAATGCTGTGTTAATTTTACTCCAGATATAATGGGACATAAGGTAAACAAAAAAGAAGCCTCACCATGTCCTTTTTATTTGACTCAGTCCATCTTACAATGTTCTGGGTCTCCAACCAGTAGCCGTGACTTACGGCTTCACATAAGAAAATAATTTTGGTGAGTCCCAAAAATAATTAAAATCCTAAATTTATTAGAAAATAATTAAAATATCATACAGGTTGGGAATACATCTCAACGCGTATCTGGCAAAAAGCCCTTATTCACTGAGATCTCAGTGAATAAGGGCTTTTTGTTAGAACCCTCCTGTTAGTTTTTTCTATTTTGCTGGTCACATGACTTTTTGCCTATTTAATCCAGCTCTGCCCTCCTGGCCTTGCTGGACTTCAGTGTTACATTTACTCTTAAGCTAGCCAGGTGCCTTGTACCTTACTCTGTAGTTTACTTGGTCTTTTGACCACTAGTACTTCTGTTTGTTTGTTTGTCTTTGCTCTGCTACAATTTCTGCTAGGAGGTGTCCAACTATATCCCAGTCCTTAGTTCTTGTAGGGACCACTCCCTTGAATCTATAGGTCTGCGTTCAGACTAGCCGAGGACTTAGGCAGGTCTGTTCACAAGGAACAGGTCCCCCTCTGCATCGTAGGGAATCAGCTTAGTCCTATTGTAGGGACAGTTTTTCTTTCTTTCCTTAGTGTTTGTAGCAGTTCATAACAGTAAGTCCAGCCCAAAAATAAAACACTCTTAGGAAAGAAATCCTGATTTCAGCATGGTGTCGGTTCAGGAGTTGGCTCAACGCCTGCAGGGACTGTCTTTGGAGGTGGCCGAGCTCCAGCAACACGTAAGTAGCTGTCCTGGAGTGCATTTTGTCGAACCGAAGGTAGGTCTGCCAGATTTTTTTTATGGTAAACGGCAAGATTTTTTTTCCTGTAAAAACGCTTGTCTATTATATTTTCATTTAAGACCCAGATCCTCAGGGAATGAATCACAGCGCATTGGGTTTATAATATCACTTTTGCGCAAAGAACCACAGGGATGGGCCTTTTCTCTACAACCTAATGATCCGTGTTTAGATCAGTGGAAGATTTTTTTTCTGCTATGGGGTTGTAGTATGATGATCCTGATCGAGTCTCATCTGCTGAAACTGAATTAAGACGTTTGAAGCAGGGATCAGTTGATGTGGAAAATTATTGTACATACTTCAGAAGATGGTCGGCTGAAGTGTAATGGAATGACACAGCATTAAAATGTTTGTTTCTTGATGGTCTAGGTGAAAGGGTTAAGGATCTGCTGATTGCCTTCCCAAAACCTGGAACCTTGCAGGAGGCAATGCAATTAGCCATATGTGTGGACAGGAGACTGCGTGCTAGGAGTAATGAAGAAAAATCTACTGCTATGGCAGCTCCTAGTTTTCAGAGGGTCTGTTCGGAGGGTGGAGAACCAATGGAGATTGGGGCGATGTCACCCCACTCTCTGGAAAAAGACCGCAGGTTTGCTAAAGGATTGTGTCTTTATTGTGGTAAATCTGACCACTTTATTAAGAACTGTGTGCTTCGTTTGAACAAAGAAAAAAAAAGAGGTCAGTTACGCCCGCATAGCTTGTTTAAACTCAAAAGGAGTATTTCTTTCTGGAAGCACCTCATTCCAGCAGGAGTTGATTGAATTTTGGGTATTTGTGGATTGTGGTTCTACACTCAATGTGATTGATGAGTGTTTTTTGGAAAAATTTAAATTAGAATCCAAACTTTTGTCATCTCCTATTTCTGTGGTTGCTGTTGATGGCTCTCCCTTGAAAGGTATTACTCACAAGGTTTTTGAATTTCCCCTCACCATTAATGGTATCCACCAAGAGAATTTGGATTTGGCGGTATTAAATAATTTGCCTGCTCCAGTGGTTTTGGGGTTACCTTGGTTAAAATTGCACAATCCTGTACTGGACTGGTCTACCAATGAAATTAAGTCTTGGAGTCCTAAGTATTATGATAGATGTTGCAACGGTCACATTGCTGCTGTGGAAAGAGGGGAATTACCTGTACCTATTCAGGATTTTTGGAAGGTTTTTTCTGAGGAGGAGTCGCAAGTTTTGCCTCCTCATAGGGACTATAATTGTACTATTGAGTTTGTCCCTGGAGCAACTCTTCCCAAGAGTCGATTACTTAATCTTACTATCCCTGAGAGAAAGGCCTTGGAGGAATACATACAGACAAGCTTGGCCGCCGGTCACATTAGACCTTCTAAGTCATCTGTGGCTGTTGGATTCTTTTTTGTAAAAAAAAAGGACGGCGGTTTACGTCCATGTCTGGACTTTCGCGAAATTAATAAAATTACAGTACGCAATTCCTACCCACTGCCATTAATTCCTGACTTGTTCAACCTGTTAGTGGGGGCCAAGTGGTTTGGTTCTCTAAGATTGATCTCCGGGGGGCATACAATTTGTTACGTATGAAGGAAGGTGATGAGTGGAAAACTGCTTTTAACACTCCAGTGGGTCATTTTGAGAATCTGGTTATGCCCTTTGGTCTTACCAACGCACCAGCATTTTTTCATAACCTTATTAATGACATCCTAAGTAGTGATGAGCCACCCCCGTAGTGTTCGAGTTCGGTTCGGTTCGTCGAACACCCGTGTGTTCGCCGAACTGTTCGTCGAACTGTTCGTCGAACACCTTCGAACACCGTTAAAACCAATGGCAGGCAAACAAAAACACATAGAAACACATAGAAAACACCTTCAAAGGTGTCCAGAAGCTGACAAACTGCTCAGAAGACATAACTAACACATGGAAAAGTGACAAGTACATATAGTCATGCGAAAAGAAAAGAGGTGGAGGAGTAAAAGGAGGGGGAGACACAGATATAGGCATGTCATGCCCTTCTAAAATCCAAAAAGTGAGAAGCCGACACGGCCAGTCCGTTCCTGCCCGTGCCACCTCCGTGTCGCCGGGTTTGTGCCAGAGCCGCGGTGGACCCTGACGGCCAGCCCCCCTCTCCCAATACTGGTGCCTGTCCGCTGGTGGGTCGAGCGAGCCCCCCTGTGGTGGAGGCAGCTCTAAGCTTTTTAATTTAAATTGTCTCTCTAATTTGAATGAATACACTTTAAATCCATTTACAAGGATCTATTGGAGGGCAAGTCTCATGCCAGCAGCCGCGTAATTCCAGCTCCAGTAGCGTCCACTAAAGCTGCTGCAGTTAAAAAGCTTTTATAAGGATCGAGCTCGGCTGTCCACCGCAAGGCATCCTACTGCCAGTCCCAGCCCCTATGCCTTGGGGTGCCTCCTGATGCTCTTCACTGAGTATCCCGTGGTCCCGAAGCATTTCCTTTGAAAAATGAAGTGTCCAAACTACAGGTGGTGTAGCTTGCTTAACAGCCGGGATAATCCGCTGACTAGCAGACCCTGCTACTAGGCACAAAGTATTTCCTGGGCTAGATGCAGTTAAAAATTTGTAATTAGATACTCTCGTTGGATGCTGAGAAAGCATTCCATAGAGTCTCCTGGCACGCCATATATGATTCTCTTAAAAAGCTTGGGGTAGGGGTCTAGGGGACCCTTTTATAGCCAAAATCACGGCCCTGTATCGCAATACGTCACCTAGGCTGAAGATAAATGGAACTGTAGCACCCTGAGGGCTCGGTTGCTACAGAGGTATTGCACCTCACCCAGAGGTGTGATATCTCACTCTCAGGTAAGGATGTAGTGTGGATCAGGACCCGACACCTGCATGCATTACACCACATTGCCGTGGGGCAGGGCGACCAATATGCCCCTGAGATGGGCACGACAGTCCCTGTCCCTGGCTGGAGTGGGGGGAGGGAACACTGAGGAAGGGGAACCCTGTAGTGCAGGAGCAGGTAGGAAGCAGTTCCTGGGTGCATTGAGAAGGGAGTATAAAAGGTGGGCACCATCTTAGTTCAGTGCAGAGAAGTCTGAGCAGAAGTGGCAGGGAGCAGGGGCTCTGCATGAGCTCTGCTCCGGAGGCGGGCCTAGTAACAGAGGCCCAGGCCTGGAAGAGGGAGAAGGAAGGAAGAGGAGCGGAGAAGGCTCCAGGAACGAGGAACAAAGGGATCTCAGGGGTGCGGACGGGCGAGTCGCCACCGCACGCCAGAATCCACCTGCGTGGAGGGGTCAGGCCAAAGGGGGAGACCGGTCCCCGAAACTAGTGGAGGCAGGAAACGACCCTCAGCTAGAAACAGGAGGCTGTGACATTTTATGTGGCGCAGCCCCTCGCTACACCCGCTAGGAAGGCACCACATAGGGTCAGGGAAACTGGCGCCAAGTTTACCAAGAGGAGGCCCGAGGCAGCCGGACAGAAGGGTTGGTAAGAAAGGCCAGACAAAGGACACACAAAGGGGGTCCTGTGAAGCGCTCCAAAGTTATCTGGGAGTTGTCTGAGCCCCTCACCTGGTGAGCACAGTACGACGTGGGCAGCCGTTACCTGCAGACGTGGTCTGGATAATAAGAACTGTGAGTAAAGGCCCTGGACTGCATCACTGACTCCGTGTCATTACTGCTGCTGCCTTGCACCATCACCCCCATCCTCCGCATACACTGCCCTGAGGCTATACTCCTCCCGTGGGGAGTTATGCTACGCTCTGCTGCACCCACAACACCAGCCTCAGCGGTCTGCCCTGGAGCGACAGTTCACTCTGACCGCAATCCACGGGTGGCGTAGTCGGACATTTAAACATCAAAACCACATAAATAGTTCCGCCACTGGTTTGACCGCCCTGAGCCACGGAACCGGGTTGCCGCCACGGAGACTACAACCACCAGCATCCACCAAAAAGGGTCCGGCTCCGGGTGTCCCAAGGCCCAGGGGGCGCGTCAGAACATTTTCATCACCTTTCACAATCACCAATGGGACAAGGCAGGGATGTTCTCTGTCCCCTCTCTTATACATCCTAGTGACGGAGCACCTGCTCTCATCAATTCGCCATAACCCCAATATTAGGTGGATTGAGGTGGGAGGCACCGAGTACAAGTGCTCTCTATTTGCTGATGATGTCCTAGTATATATCACTCAATCACATATATCCATCCATGCTGTTATGGCTGAAATAGATCGCTTTGTTACATGGTCAAATTTTAAAATCAATGCAGCGAAGTCTGAGGCCCTCGATGTCTCCCTCCCCAAATCAATATAGGATTCCATCCAGTCCAACTTTCCCTTTGCCTGGCCCTCACAGGGTATCAAATACTTAGGAATTCCTATTCATAGAGACCTCTCCCATCTATGTTATCTTAATTTTGGGCCCTTTATTGAACAACTCCATACAGACCACGGTTGGCAAGTTAGAACTGTAAGATTCACTACGTGAGCCACTGGTGTTTTGTGGAAAAGCACATGTACACTGTGTTCCAAATTATTATGCAAAAAGTGTTTAGGAGTGATAAGGGAAGAATTTGTTTGTTTGTCAGTTAAACTCATTGATGGTGATGTGTGTCAGGGCTCTTTATATCACTGTAAGCAATTGCAGACACCAGTGCTAATTAGTTTGTCAGGTGTGTCCAATGAAAGGCAAGACTACTTAAGAAGGCTCTCTCACATTATTCAGCAGCCTACATTTTCTGCCAAAATGGGAAAGAAAAAGGATGTGTCGGCTGCTGAGAAGCAACAAATTGTGGAGTGTTTAGGTCAAGGCATGACTACAATCAACATTGTGCGATGATCAGGATGAAGTGTCTTGGCAATCAAGAAGTATGTAGCTGATTCACAGTACACACGTGTGCGTGCTGATAAGGGCAAATTGAGGACTCTTTCCTACAGGCAATTACGTCAGGTTGAAAGAGCAGCGGCAAAAAAGCCTTGTCATAGCAGCAGACAAGTTTTTGAAGCTGCTTGTGCCTCCAACGTCCCCCGAACAACAAGATGCAGGGTCCTTCAGAGGTTTGCAGCTGTGCATACGCCATCCTGTCGACCTCCTCTATCCACTTCACACAAGCAGAAACGGCTCCAGTGGGCCAAACATTACATGAAGACTGATTTCAAAACTGTTTTGTTCACGGATGAGTGCCGTGCAGCGCTCGATGGTCCAGATGGATGGAGTGGAGGATGGCTGGTTGATGGACACCCCACGCAAACACGGCTACTGCGCCAACAAGGAGGAGGTGGAGTAATGTTTTGGGCTGGAATCATGGGGAGAGAGATTGTCGGCCCCTTTAGGATCCCTGAAGGCGCTAAAGATGAACTCCATAATGTATGTGGATTTTCTCAAACAGCACTTCCTGCCATGGTTCAAGAAGAAGAACCGTGTATTTCACAGCAAGATCATTTTTCTGCATGATAATGCACCATCTCATGCTGCACATAAAACATCTGCATCTCTGGCTGATATGGGCATAAAAGGGGACAAACTTATGGTGTGACCCCCATGCTCCCCTGACCTCTACCCCATTCAGAACCTTTGGAGCATCATTAAAAGGAGTGTCTATGATGGCGGGAGGCAGTTCACATCTAAGCAACAGCTCTGGGAGGGTATTCTGTCCTCATGCAAAACAATTGAAGCAGAAACCATCCAAAACCTGACAAATTCAATGGACGAGAGAGTTCAGAAGCTCCTTTCGAACAAGGGGTCCTATGTGAAAATGTAACATCACCTAGAATAAAGTTTTGAGTTGAAAACTGTTTGATTTCAGTTTCTAACAACCTGCTAATGCTTATAATTTCAAAAATGACCATTTTTTTGGTCTTTATTAAAATGAAAAGGTTGATCGAAAAGTTTGGGGGATCTAAGAGTGTGGCAACCCAGTAGTCATGATTACTTCGAATTCTGACAATATGAGGGTCATGCTGCAGGTAGTGCAGCAAGAAGGCACTTATGTGTCTTGCGCATCTCGGAGCCCCAAAATTATTTTCCGGGCTAGATGCAGCTAAAAATTATTTTTAATTTCAAATCTGGTGGAGCTTATTATAGATGGCCTAATAGGATCAGTGCTGCACACTGCTACAAAGCCCAAATTATTTTCCAGTCAAGATACAGATAAACATGATTAGTAATTTGAAAGCTTAAAACGGTTGGTAGGGTGATTTTAACCAATCATCAAGCTTTTACTCTCCCCAGGATGACACAGGGGTAGAAAAGTCGTTTCGGATCCATGATTTGTTCATCTTTATGAACGTGAGTCTGTCTACATTATCAGTGGAGAGCCGCGTGCGCTTATCTGTCAGCACACCACCAGCAGCGCTGAACACACGTTCAGACAGAACGCTGGCTGCGGGGCATGACAAGATCTCCAAGGCGTAAGTGGCTAGCTCCGGCCATTTATCCAGATTGGAAGCCCAAAAAGAGCAAGGGTCCAGTGACACAGTCGTGGCTTCACTGTTTACTTGGAGATACTCCTGTACCATTGTCTCTAGGCGTTGACTATGTGTCAGACTTCTTGTCTCCTGTGGCCTTGCAAAGGATGGGCTAAAAAAGTGGTGAAATGATTCCGCAAAATTGATGTTACCACCAGATACTGTGGTTCTGTTACGGTTTGAGTGCTGAACACTTGACGGTCCCACGGTTGGCAAGTTGGAACTGTGAGATTCACTACGTGCACCACTGGTATTTTGTGGAAAAGCACATGTAAGATTCTGCAACAGTCTCTGCTGATACTCCTGCATGCGTGCATCCCTTTCTATGGCAGGAATAATTTCTACAAATTTACTTTTGTACCGGGGATCTAACAGTGTGGCAACCCAGTAGTCAGGATTATTTCTAATTCTCACAATTCGATGGTCATGTTGCAGGTAGTGCAGCAAGAAGGCACTCATGTGTGTTGCGCATCCAGGAGCACCAAGTCCCTGTTGTGTTGGTGGCGAGGTAACAATCATGCTTCCTTCCTCTGTCCTCTCCCCCCAACCTCGCACAACAGAAATGTGATCAAGGTCTCCCTCATCTGATGAGTCTTCCATCAGTTCGTCCTCCACTTCTTCCTGGGCTCCTGCACCTTCTTCACTAGTTTGGCTGCTACCATGCGCCCTGGTAAAACCATCTCCCCCACCCTCACATGCCTGCCGCCTTGGTGCTGCCGACCGTCTGGACCTTGCAGATGTTAGCCCTTCCGCATACAACTCCTCCTCCTCTACTTCCTCCACCTCCTCTTGTGCCACCACCTGACTCCGAATTCTGTTTAACATGTGCTCCAGCATGTAAATCACCGGAATAGTCATGCTGATAATGGCATCGTCAGCACTAAACATCTTCGTCGCCATTTCAAAACTGTGCAGAAGGTTGCATAGGTCCCTGATCTGAGACCACTCCTCCAGCGTGATTTGCCCCACCTCTGAATCTCGTTGGCCCAGGCTATACGTCAGAACGTATTGCACCAGGGCTTGTCGGTGCTGCCACAGTCGCTGCAACATGTGCAGAGTTGAATTCCACCGGGTAGGCACATCGCATTTTAGCCGGTGAAGTGGCAGGCCCAACGACTTCTGTAGAGATGTAAGTCGCTGAGCTGCGGGATGCGAACGGCGGAAGTGAGCACACAGCGACCGTGCCCTCTGCAGAAGGCCATCTAGTCTGGGATAGTGGGCTAAAAATTGCTGGACAACCAGGTTCAACACGTGAGCCATACAAGGCACGTGTGTGACATTGCCCCGGCGAAGGGCCGCACCCAGGTTTGCAGCATTGTCGCACACGGCCTTCCCTGGTTTCAGGTCCAGTGGAGACAACCATTCATGAAATTGGTTCTCCAGAGCTGACCACAACTCCTCAGCTGTGTGACTCACATTTCCCAGACATTTCAATGTAAAAACCGCCTGATGACGTTGAGCCCTACTGCCAGCATAGTAAGGAGGTGTGCAGGATCCCTTCTGCGCAGTTAGAAAGCTTGTGGCATGACCAGACAGGCTTTGGGTGCAGGTGGAAGACCGAGAGGAGGTTGAGGAGGCAGAAGCAGTGGAGGAACTTTGACATAAAGAGGATTGACGCACAACTCGTGGGGACGGCAAGACTTGGACAGCAGCCCCTTGTCCTGCTGTCACCATAGTTACCCAGTGCCCAGTCAGCGACATGTAACGCCCCTGTCCATGCCTACTCGTCCAAGTGTCTGTGGTGAAATGTACCCTGTCACACACAGAGTTTCTCAAAGAAGCGGTGATGTTGTGTGCGACATGCTGGTGGAGCGCAGGCACACCTTTCTTTGAGAAGTAGTGCCGACTGGGCATCTGGTACTGGGGCACTGCGACGGACATAAGGTCTCGACAATCCTCTGTGTCCACCAGGCGGAAAGGCAGCATTTCTGTAGCCAAGAGCTTGCAGATGGTGAAATTCAACCTCTTAGTTTTCTCATGGCTAGGAGGAAATGGTCTTTTACTTGTCCACATCTGAGGGACCGAGGGCTGGCTATTGTGCTTAGACGGGGTTGATAAGGGTGTCCCCGGCAAACTGCCGGTCTGTGAGGAAGATGCAGGCGGACATGTTAGGTTGCCTTGATCCAAAGGTGGTGCTATCGATGTCGGACAGCGCTCAACACCAGCTGCTGTTACCACCTCCAAAGAAAATGATGACCTGCCAATCACGCTGGCTGTTGCGGGTAAAGAGGTGGCAGGTCTGCGCCCCAAAACAGGTGTGACTGCTGTCCCCCCAGTCACAGAGGATGAAGAGGCCGCGGATGCACAAGATATGGCAGACGGTGGTTGGCCCGGCCGGCTAGGCCGCATTGTAGCACACTGAGCTTCCCACTGCAACTTATGCTTCATGTCCATGTGCCGGTTCATGCATGAAGTACTCAAACTATGTATTTTTTGGCCTCTACTTAGCTTTTGCTGACAAATGTTACAGATAACACGAGTTGGGTCATCTTTATCGATCTGAAAAAATGCCCAGGCTATGCAAGGCTTAGCACCCATGCGACCTGAAGAGCCACCACGACTTGTGGTGAGAGGCAGAGTTGTGTTTGAGGATGCAGTTGTTGACGTGCTTCCAGTACTACGTCTTTGTCCAGGAAGGCGCAACCTGACCTCGTCGTTACTAGCATCTTCCTCCACCTCCTCTGCTGACCTCATCTCTTGGCTGACTGTGGGTTGACAGTAAGTGGGATCTCCAACCTCATCATCATCACCCTGTGTGTTATCACACCCGTCGTCCTCAGAGCCAACCTGTTCCTGCCCTGACAAAAAACTAAAGTTGTCGCTCCAATCAGGTATTTGAGTCTTATCATCATCTTCCTCATTGTCTCCACCAACAGGAGTTACAGTTTGGGAATGAGGGTCTACATTATGGTCAGAACCTTCTGCGTCTGGTCCTGGATCCGACTCATAAAGATTCTGGGCATCAGTGCAGATCATTTCCTCGTCTGGATTCACAGAAGCGCTGGAGTCGACCTCTGATTGCCAGGCTATAGTATGAGTAAACAGCTCTGCAGACTCAACCATCTGTTCTACCTCATACTCAGACGGGCAGCTGGAGATTTGGGAGCTGTGAGGAAGCAAGTGCGATTTGGGTGACACCTTTGAAGACTTAAAGGAGCACTTGATATCCGTTGAAGCACCTGCTGTTTTTGTGCCTCATCTGGAATTTGTAGCGATTGGCGTGGCCGTTAGAAAGGGATCTTATCACATTGTCCGCTAAAAGAAGTAGACATTTTAGTTTGGCTGGAAGATGGTCTTTCTTCTGCAGATGTTACTGTTGCTTTAACACCTACCCCACGGACACAACCTTTTTTCCCCTTCCCAACACGCCTATTCCCCTTTCCACCAGCAGCAGGCCTTTTTCCACTCATTTTGGTGGTTAACTAATTCACAACTCTGGAGTTGTTTGCACAAAAAAACAATGGATGGTAACCGAGCAGAGCTGAGTGGCCAAACTGTGGTATTAGGCCAAAACTATTGGCTGGGTTAGATGCAGAAAAAAATATATTCAGTTTGCAACCTGATGGAGGTCAGTATAGATGGACTAATAGAGAAAGTCCGACCCACTGCTACAAGGCCAAATATTTTTTCAGAGGTAGATGCAGAAAAAAATTATATTCAGTTTGCAACCTGATGGAGGTCTGTATAGATGGATTAATAGAACAAGACCCACACACAGCTAGAAGCCCAATATTTTTTCAGAGGTAGATGCAGAAAAAAATATATTCAGTTTGCAACCTGATGGAGGTCAGTATAGATGGACTAATACAACAAGTCCCACACACAGCTAGAAGCCCAATATTTTTTCAGAGGTAGATGCAGAAAAAAATATATTCAGTTTGCAACCTGATGGAGGTCAGTATAGATGGACTAATACAACAAGTCCCACACACAGCTAGAAGCCCAAATATTTTTTCAGAGGTACTGTAGATGCAGATACAAATTATTTTTAATTTGCAACCTGATGGAGGTCAGTATAGATGGACTAATACAACAAGTCCCACACACAGCTAGAAGCCCAAATATTTTTTCAGAGGTACTGTAGATGCAGATAAAAATTATTTTTAATTTGCAA
This sequence comes from Phyllobates terribilis, assembly GCF_046119375.1. Taxonomy (NCBI): domain Eukaryota; kingdom Metazoa; phylum Chordata; class Amphibia; order Anura; family Dendrobatidae; genus Phyllobates; species Phyllobates terribilis. The sequence goes on along the minus strand of NW_027362765.1, from coordinate 542,424,133 downwards.
CCTGATGGAGGTCAGTATAGATGGACTAATAGAGAAAGTCCGACACACTGCTAGAAGGCCAAATATTTTTTCAGAGCTAGATGCAGAAAAAAATTATATTCAGTTTGCAACCTGATGGAGGTCAGTATAGATGGATTAATAGAACAAGACCCACACACAGCTAGAAGCCCAATATTTTTTCAGAGGTAGATGCAGAAAAAAATATATTCAGTTTGCAACCTGATGGAGGTCAGTATAGATGGACTAATACAACAAGTCCCACACACAGCTAGAAGCCCAAATATTTTTTCAGAGGTACTGTAGATGCAGATAAAAATTATTTTTAATTTGCAACCTGATGGAGGTCAGTATAGATGGACTAATACAAAAAGTCCCACACACAGCTAGAAGACCAAATATTTTTTCAGAGGTACTTTAGATGCAGATACAAATTATTTTTAATTTGCAACCTGATGGAGGTCAGTATAGATGGACTAATACAACAAGTACCACACACAGCTAGAAGCCCAAATATTTTTTCAGAGGTAGATGCAGAAAAAAATATATTCAGTTTGCAACCTGATGGAGGTTAGTATAGATGGACTAATACAACAAGTCCCACACACAGCTAGAAGCCCAAATATTTTTTCAGAGGTACTGTAGATGCAGATAAAAATTATTTTTAATTTGCAACCTGATGGAGGTCAGTATAGATGGACTAATAGAGAAAGTCCGACACACTGCTAGAAGGCCAAATATTTTTTCAGAGCTAGATGCAGAAAAAAATTATATTCAGTTTGCAACCTGATGGAGGTCAGTATAGATGGATTAATAGAACAAGACCCACACACAGCTAGAAGCCCAATATTTTTTCAGAGGTAGATGCAGAAAAAAATATATTCAGTTTGCAACCTGATGGAGGTCAGTATAGATGGACTAATACAACAAGTCCCACACACAGCTAGAAGCCCAAATATTTTTTCAGAGGTACTGTAGATGCAGATAAAAATTATTTTTAATTTGCAACCTGATGGAGGTCAGTATAGATGGACTAATACAACAAGTCCCACACACAGCTAGAAGCCCAAATATTTTTTCAGAGGTACTATAGATGCAGATACAAATTATTTTTAATTTGCAACCTGATGGAGGTCAGTATAGATGGACTAATACAACAAGTCCCACACACAGCTAGAAGCCCAAATATTTTTTCAGAGGTAGATGCAGAAAAAAATATATTCAGTTTGCAACCTGATGGAGGTCAGTATAGATGGACTAATACAACAAGTCCCACACACAGCTAGAAGCCCAAATATTTTTTCAGAGGTACTGTAGATGCAGATACAAATTATTTTTAATTTGCAACCTGATGGAGGTCAGTATAGATGGACTAATACAACAAGTCCCACACACAGCTAGAAGCCCAAATATTTTTTCAGAGGTACTGTAGATGCAGATAAAAATTATTTTTAATTTGCAACCTGATGGAGGTCAGTATAGATGGACTAATAGAGAAAGTCCGACACACTGCTAGAAGGCCAAATATTTTTTCAGAGCTAGATGCAGAAAAAAATTATATTCAGTTTGCAACCTGATGGAGGTCAGTATAGATGGATTAATAGAACAAGACCCACACACAGCTAGAAGCCCAATATTTTTTCAGAGGTAGCTGCAGAAAAAAATATATTCAGTTTGCAACCTGATGGAGGTCAGTATAGATGGACTAATACAACAAGTCCCACACACAGCTAGAAGCCCAAATATTTTTTCAGAGGTACTGTAGATGCAGATAAAAATTATTTTTAATTTGCAACCTGATGGAGGTCAGTATAGATGGACTAATACAAGTCCCACACACAGCTAGAAGCCCAAATATTTTTTCAGAGGTACTGTAGATGCAGATACAAATTATTTTTAATTTGCAACCTGATGGAGGTCAGTATAGATGGACTAATAGAGAAAGTCCGACACACTGCTAGAAGGCCAAATATTTTTTCAGAGCTAGATGCAGAAAAAAATTATATTCAGTTTGCAACCTGATGGAGGTCAGTATAGATGGATTAATAGAACAAGACCCACACACAGCTAGAAGCCCAATATTTTTTCAGAGGTAGATGCAGAAAAAAATATATTCAGTTTGCAACCTGATGGAGGTCAGTATAGATGGACTAATACAACAAGTCCCACACACAGCTAGAAGCCCAAATATTTTTTCAGAGGTACTGTAGATGCAGATAAAAATTATTTTTAATTTGCAACCTGATGGAGGTCAGTATAGATGGACTAATACAAGTCCCACACACAGCTAGAAGCCCAAATATTTTTTCAGAGGTACTGTAGATGCAGATACAAATTATTTTTAATTTGCAACCTGATGGAGGTCAGTATAGATGGACTAATACAACCAGTCCCACACACAGCTAGAAGCCCAAATATTTTTTCAGAGGTAGATGCAGAAAAAAATATATTCAGTTTGCAACCTGATGGAGGTCAGTATAGATGGACTAATACAACAAGTCCCACACACAGCTAGAAGCCCAAATATTTTTTCAGAGGTACTGTAGATGCAGATAAAAATTATTTTTAATTTGCAACCTGATGGAGGTCAGTATAGATGGACTAATACAACAAGTCCCACACACAGCTAGAAGCCCAAATATTTTTTCAGAGGTACTGTAGATGCAGATACAAATTATTTTTAATTTGCAACCTGATGGAGGTCAGTATAGATGGACTAATAGAGAAAGTCCGACACAGTGCTAGAAGGCCAAATATTTTTTCAGAGCTAGATGCAGAAAAAAATTATATTCAGTTTGCAACCTGATGGAGGTCAGTATAGATGGATTAATAGAACAAGACCCACACACAGCTAGAAGCCCAAATATTTTTTCAGAGGTAGATGCAGAAAAAAATATATTCAGTTTGCAACCTGATGGAGGTCAGTATAGATGGACTAATACAACAAGTCCCACACACAGCTAGAAGCCCAAATATTTTTTCAGAGGTACTGTAGATGCAGATAAAAATTAGTTTTAATTTGCAACCTGATGGAGGTCAGTATAGATGGACTAATAGAATGATGCTATGCCCAAAAGATTTTACTTCACTAGGTGCAGTAAAAAAATTGGTATTCTATACACAGGTGGTATATCTTGCAGCACAGATAGGCTACTCCACTGATTAACACACTCTGCAATAGGCCAAAAAGGATTAGCTTTGCTAGATTCAGCCAAATGCTGTGAAAAAAACTTGCACAGCACTGGCACAGACCTGCCTGGCAAAAACTGATAGGAACTGATGTAACCTAGTCCTGAAAAGGACTCCAATTACAATTAATCTTTACTCCCACAACCTATCTATTTAAGAGCACAGACCTCCCTGATAAAAGTCCTAGGAAATGCTGTAACCTAGTCCTTAAAAGGACTGCAATCACAACTATTCCCTACTCCCAAGCTATCTGTATATTTGTGCGAAAATTGGCTTGAAATTAACAAGGTATAGCGCACACAGCAACAGCGGTGCCGTCTAACACGCAGCTGCAGCAGTGAGAAAATGGTGGCGACGGGGAAAATGGCTTGGTCTTATAGGGCAAGGACATGTGACATACACTGCCAATGACACATGCCCTTGCTTGTGTGAAAAAAAGCACTTCGCTCCGTGTGTGCGCTGCTGATAGGCTGACAGATTGCACCTCCCCACTGCAAATGCGGGAAAGAGAAAAAAAAATGGAGATCTTCATTGTTCCTGCAGAGATCCATCCCCTGCCCCTCCCCCCACCCCGCTGTACCCTCAAACTGCGTATTAACATTAATTTTCATCATTACTGAGAAAAAATCCAGTTATGATTTTGGTGCACGAACAGTTATCGAACATAACCTCGAACAGCCGAATTTTTATCAAATTGTTCGTGTTCGCCGAACGGCTCGAACACCGCCCAAAACAGCTCGAATTTGAGATTGGCGAACAGTTCGAGTAGAACAACGCTCATCTCTAATCCTAAGACCGTTGATCGGTAAGAATGTGGTGGTGTATTTGGATGACATTTTGATTTTTGCGCCGGATCTGGAGTCTCGTTGGCAGAGCGTACGTGAGGTATTGCAGTTGTTATGCGACAATTCACTTTTTGCTAAGCTGAAGAAATGTGAGTTCGCTGTGCAGAGAATTAGTTTTTTGGGCTACATTATCTCCAGTGAGGGCTTTGAGATGGACCCGGTGAAGGTTCAGGCGGTTCAGGAATGGCCTAGGCCTATTGGTTTGAAACCAATACAAAGATTTTTGGGTTTCGCCAATTATTACAGTAAATTCATTAAGAATTTTTCTATAATTGTTAAGCCGCTGACCGATCTCACCAGGAAAGGTGCGACTACGGTCCAGTGGACTACTGAGGCCATTGAAGCTTTTGTGTATCTCAAGGAGAGGTTCAGTTTTGCCCCCATCCTTATGCAGCCTGATGAGACCAAGCCTTTTTTGGTCGAAGTTGATGCTTCTTCGGTGGGGCGTCGGTGCTGTTTTGTCTCAGGAAAACAAGGATGGAGTACATCCCTGTGATTTTTTTTCAAAAATATTTTCTGAGACCGAAGTTAATTACGATGTCGGTAATCGGGAATTGCTGGCGATTAAACTCGCATTTGAACATTGGCGGCATTTCTTGGAAGGTGCTAAATTTCCCATTCAGGTTTTTACTGATCATAAGAATCTGATCTATCTTGATGCTGCCAAGCGCTTGAATGCCCATCAAGCTAGGTGGGCACTTTTTTTTTCGCGGTTTAATTTTTCTGTTACTTACATTCCGGGTACCAAGAATGTAAAAGCTGATGCTTTATCTCGCAGTTTTTCTCCCATGGTTGGTACCGAGGAGAAGGAGAGCATTTTACAGGAAGGTGTTGTGATAGCAGCATTGGACTCCGTTTTGGAAGATGGGATTCTGAAAGCCCAGGAGGATGCCCCATCTAACACTCCCCATGGGAGGTTGTTTGTGCCTAGGAACTTTAGGAGAGATTTGTTTGTGGAGTGTCATGAGTCTCGGTTGGCAGGTCATCCAGAAATTTCGGAGACTAAGAGACTTGTAGGTCGCAGTTTTTGGTGGCCTGGGTGGCAGAAGGAAGTCATTAAGTGGGTGCGTCAATGTACTGTGTGTGCTAGATCTAAGTCTTCACATGCTCCTGCTGCGGGGTTGCTTTGCCCTCTGAAGGTTCCTAGTGCTCCTTGGACGCATCTTGCTATGGATTTTATTACTGACCTTCCTGCCTCTGAGGGTTTCACTGTTATCTGGGTGGTCGTGGACCGTTTTAGCAAGATGTGTCACTTGGTTCCCTTCATCAAACTGCCCTGCACCCAGACACTCGCTAAGGCTTTTGTTAAAGAAATTGTCAGACTTCATGGCGTTCCTACCGACATTGTTTCCGATAGGGGACCTCAGTTCGTGGCTCGTTTTTGGCGTGCCTTTTGTGACAGGTTGGGCGTCCATTTGTCATTTTCATCTGGTTATCATCCTGAGTCTAATGGACAGACAGAAAGAAAGAACCAGGATGTTGAACAGTTTTTGCGTTGTTTTGTGGCTGACAATCAAGAGAGGTGGTCTGAGTTTCTGCCACTGGCTGTATTTGCTGTTAACAACCATACATCCTCTTTTGCTGGGTGTTCTCCTTTTTTTTGTTGTACTATGAGACGTCCATCGTTTGGGTCATTCTCTAAATTGGTATCGGCTGTGCTGGAGGAGGAGAATTTTTCCGGTGATTTGGAGAGAGTTTGGACTGATGTACAGTACAGACCAAAAGTTTGGACACACCTTCTCATTTAAAGATTTTTCTGTATTTTCATGACTATGAAAATTGTACATTCACACTGAAGGCATCAAAACTATCAATTAACACATGTGCAATTATATAGTTAACAAAAAAGTGTGAAACAACTGAAAATATGTCTTATATTCTAGATTCTTCAAAGTAGCCACCTTTTGCTTTGATGACTGCTTTGCACACTCTTGGCATTCTCTTGATGAGCTTCAAGAGGTAGTCACCAGAAATGGTTTTCACTTCACAGGTGTACCCTGTCAGGTTTAATAAGTGGGATTTCTTGCCTTATAAATGGAGTTGGGACCATGAGTTGTGTTGTGCAGAAGTCTGGTGGATACACAGCTGATAGTCCTACTGAATAGACTATTAGAATTTGTATTATGGCAAGAAAAAAGCAGCTAAGTAAAGAAAAATGAGTGGCCATCATTACTTTAAGAAATGAAGGTCAGTCAGTGCGAAAAATTGGGCAAACTTTGAAAGTGCCCCCCAAGTGCAGTTGCAAAAATCATCAAGCGCTACAAGTAAACTGACTCACATGAGGACCGCCCCAGGAAAGGAAGACCAAGAGTCACCTCTGCTTCTGAGGATAAGTTTATCCAAGTCACCAGCCTCAGAAATCGCAGGTTAACAGCAACTCAGATTAGAGGCCTTCATGGTAAAATAGCTGCTAGGAAACCACTGCAAAGGACAGGCAACAAGCAGAAGAGACTTGTTTGGGCTAAAGAACACAAGGAATGGACATTAGACCAGTGGAAATCTGTGCTTTGGTCTGATGAGTCCAAATTTGAGATCTTTGGTTCCAACCACCGTGTTTTTGAGCGATGCAGAAAAGGTGAATGGATGGACTCTACATATCTGGTTCCCACCGTGAAGCATGGAGGAGGAGGTGTGATGGTGTGGGGGGTGCTTTGCTGGTGACACTATTGGGGATTTATTCAAAATTGAAGGCATACTGAACCAGCATGGCTACCACAGCATCTTGCAGGGCATGCTATTCCATCCGGTTTGCGTTTAGTTGGACCATCATTTATTTTTCAACAGGACAATGACCCCAAACACACCTCAAGGCTGTGTAAGGGCTATTTGACAAAGAAGGAGAGTGATGGGGTGCTACGCCAGATGACCTGGCCTCCACAGTCACCAGACCTGAACCCAATCGGGATGGTTTGGGGTGAGCTGAACCGCAGAGTCAAGGCAAAAGGGCCAACAAGTGTTAAGCATCTCTGGGAACTCCTTCAAGATTGTTGGAAGACCATTTCCAGTGACTACCTCTTGAAGCTCATCAAGAGAATACCAAGAGTGTGCAAAGCAGTCATCAAAGCAAAAGGTGGCTACTTTGAAGAACCTAGATTATAAGACATATTTTCAGTTGTTTCACACTTTTTTGTTAAGTATATAATTCCACATGTGTTAATTCATAGTTTTGATGCCTTCAGTGTGAATGTACAAGTTCATAGTCATGAAAATACAGAAAAATCTTTAAATGAGAAGGTGTGTCCAAACTTTTGGTCTGTACTGTACGTCGTAACCTTCAAGAGGCTAACAAAAAATCCAAGAGGTACTTTGACAGGAAACGTCAAGAGGTTTTGTTTACTGTTGGTGACATGGTTTGGTTGTCCTCTAGGAATCTGCGGTTGAGGATCCCTTCTAAGAAATTGGGCCCGAAGTTTGTGGGTCCACTTAAGGTGTTTCAGGTAGTTAACCAATCTGCTGTTAGGTTGGAGGTTAATCCGGTGTTTCATGTTTCCTTATTGAAAAAAGCTGATGTTTCTGATAGGGACGCTACTGTCTATGTTCCTCCGGTGGAGGAAGACAGTGAATATGAAATTTCTCGCATTCTTAATTCTAGATGGCATAGAGGGAGATTGCAGTATCTCCTCGCTTGGAAAGGTTTCGGTCCCGAGGATAACTCCTGGGTAGGGGTGGATGATGTCTCTGCTCCTAGACTTGTCGGAGCGTTTCACAGGAGGTTTCCTGATAGACCTGGGCCTGGAGGATCCGGAGGATCCTCATAGAAGAGGGGGTACTGTTAGAACCCTCCTGTTAGTTTTTTCTATTTTGCTGGTCACATGACTTTTTGCCTATTTAATCCAGCTCCGCCCTCCTGGCCTTACTGGACTTCAGTGTTACATTTACTCTTAAGCTAGCCAGGTGCCTTGTACCTTACTCTGTAGTTTACTTGGTCTTTTGACCACTAGTACTTCTGTTTGTTTGTTTGTTTGTCTTTGCTCTGCTACAATTTCTGCTAGGAGGTGTCCAACTATATCCCAGTCCTTAGTTCTTGTAGGGACCACTCCCTTAAATCTATAGGTCTGCGTTCAGACTAGCCGAGGACTTAGGCGGGTCTGTTCACAAGGAACAGGTCCCCCGCTGCATCGTAGGGAATCAGCTTAGTCCTATTGTAGGGACAGTTTTCCTTTCTTTCCTTAGTGTTTGTAGCAGTTCATAACACTTTTTGCCAGAAACGCGTTGAGATGTATTCCCAACCTCTAATGGGACATACACCTTCCAAAAAGTTCAACTTATGTCTTGTCAGACCACAGAGTATTCTCCCAGAAGTCTTGACGATCATCAAGATGTTTTCTAGCAAAACTGAGATGAGCCTTTATGTTCTTTTTGCTCAGCAGTGATTTTCGTCTTGGAACTCTGCCATGCATGCCATTTTTACCCAGTCTCTTTTTTATGGTGGAGTCATGAACACTGACCTTAACTGAGGCAAGTGAGACCTACAGTTCTTTGGATGTTGTTGTGGGGTCTTTTGTAAACTCTTGAATGAGTCATCGCTGCGCTCTTGGGGTAATTTTGGTTGGCCGGCCGCTCCTGGGAAGGTTCACCACTGTTCCATGTTTTCACCATTTGTGCATAATAGCTCTCATTGTGGTTCGCTGGAGTCCCAAAGCTTTAAAAATTGCTTTATAACCCTTTCCAGGCTGATAGATCTCAATTACTTTGTTTCTCATTTGTTTCTAAATTTCTTTGGATCGCAGCATGATGTCTAGCTTTTGAGGATATTTTGGTCTGCTTCACTTTATCAGGGATGTCCTATTTAAGTCATTTCTCAATTGAAAACAGGTGTGGCAGTAATCAGGCCTGTGTGTGGCTAGGGAAATTGAACTCAGCTTCACAAAGATGTGATAAACCATAGTTAATTTATGTTTTAAGGGGGAGGGCAATCACTTTTTCACACAGGGTCCTGTAAGTTTGGATTTCTTTTTTCCTTAATAATAAAGGCCTTCATTTCAAAACTGCATTTTGTGTTTACTTGTGTTATCTTTGTCTAATATTTAAATTTGTTTTGTGATCTGAAACATTTAAGCGTGACAAAATGCAAAAGAATAAGAAATCAGGAAGGGGGCAAACACTTTTTCACACCACTGTACGTATATGCAGATGGAAAAATTACTAAATATTGTCTCATTATTTCACAGAAGTATGTATTTCAATATACAGTATGTTACATAGCATGTTGATAATTATCTGCAAATTTCTAATGTCCACAACTATGTTCTTATAATTGTAGAATTAACCCTGCGGAAAGACTTGGAAATCGCAAAAATGGCATAAGTGACATAAGAAAACATAAGTAAGTATTATCGCACCTACTGAGTCAGTTCTAGTAGTGCAACCCCAAAATGAAACTAAAAGGGGACCTTTCACCATTTTTTTCTATGTTCAGCTGGACACAAGATGTAATAGTTGCTGCAGAGCGGAATAATTTATTTATTTTTACATTTCTGCTCTCTTTATGGAAATATTTGTAATCAAATATCAGGTTAGACCAAAAGATGAGGGCTCTCTGTTATACATCTCAGTTCTCAGACATTGAAAAACTATGATTTCTTTTTCTGCAGTGTGTTGCTGCTTACTTTTGATTGGTCTGCATCATACAGGGAGAAAGAAGTAGCACATTCCCCCAGTGAAAACTATTTGATGACATGCACTTGAACTTAACAAAAGTTAATTCATTAGGTGCCAAATATTTTGCTAATATCTCTGCAATAAAAAAACAAATAGTAAACAAATAATAACTTTTATTCAGCTCTGCAGCCTCTATTATATTGTGTGTCCAGTTCAACATAAACAAAATTGGTCAAATGTCCTCTTTAAAGAAGCACTTCCAATATTTTTTTTATTTACTAAACCTGTTGAAATATATGTGTTGTGTAATTTAAATGCAATAAAATAATCACCAATCGCCATCTTCCCTAGTTTTTAGCACCACACTGGTCCTTTTCTCATTCACGTGATTGCAATTCTAACTTGCTGGATCACACTGGGGTTTATGTGTGACCTGGAAGTCGCTTTTGCAATGTAAGTCTATGGAGCATCAGTATAGAAAACTGAAATTTGACACCTAGCTTGACAGATGTACTGGCTGGTGTTGTGTTAAAGGGAATCTGTTAGTAAAATGAACACCCCAAACCAAATACATGGGCATGCAAGTAATTAAAAGCCAAATCCATTGATACCTTTATATCTTGTATCTGTTGCTGCATTCCAGAAAAATCAGCAGTTTAATTAATAGGCCATGATAGAAAAGATCTACAGATACAGATTTAACCCCATAATTGAGGATTCTGAAAATTAATAATCAGTCTTGTTGGAGAAAGAAACAGATTTTTCTGATATTATACAGTATATTACAAAGTTGTTTATTTTCATGTGTACTATTGATTTGTAAACAAAAATTAAAATGACATACTCTTTAACCAATTATGATGTATGCAAGGTGGCAAAGTTTTGCAAGGCTGGAAAATAAGTTAATAAGACACTGAACAATTTGTGTAACTTCCTTTTCAGGATCTTGCTTCTCACAGTGGTCACACTCAGATCTGTAAAAATTTGCCCAGTTCTATCCAAACCCCTGGTGTGTATTTTGTGACAGTACCTTTCTCTGCCCCACAGACCCTGCTTTACAGGGCTTTGTTAGACTCTGTCTACTCTTCTGCTCCCTCCAAAGTAACCATCCTGTAGACTAACTAACTTCAGCAAGACAACTACAAGTCATACTCGAGTCCACTATACCTTGCTCACAAAAACAAAAGGACATCCTTCCTACCCTGGCACTAGCTTTCAAGGGCTTCCACCCTTCCCAATATCTACTACACCCAGTCTAGTTTAGTTCAGGTCTAGTTCTATTGCGGTACTAATGGATTGTTTCTAAGTTTCATTAAAAAACACTCCCCAGCCTCCCAGTTTCATGCTTGTTAGGAGGCAAGGCACTCCTGAAGAATAATAGTTTAGACCGGTGGCATAGTTGCGCCACTGGCCTAAACTATGCACTCTCCAATGCTGCAAGCTGAGGCACTCTTTCCTCTGCAGCATAGGAGGAGTGCACTCCATGCATCTGACCAGCTTTAGATCAGCTCTTACAAGCTCTATTATTAAGAGCTTATAAGCTACATAGATACAGTAACAAAGCTAGATTTTCTGAATAGATATAGTAACAAAACCAAGCTTTTTTACAGATATCATAGCAGTACCAAGTTTTTTACATAGTTATGGTGACAGAACCAAGAGTACTACACAGATACCATAACAAAACCAAGCTTATGACATATATACGATAGCAGGACCAAGTTTATTTCACATATATGGTATCAGAACCATGTTCGCTTCACATATATGGTAACAGAAAGAAGCTTACTACATATATAGCGTAATAGGATTAAACTTACAGCATAGCTGATGTACCAGAACCAAGTTTACTGCACAGATACAGTAACACAGGAATTTTGCTTCATAGATACACTTCAAGAATCAAGCTAAGTGACCAGCTTAGTGGCAAAAGCCAACCATGGTGATGAACATGAGCAGCATTTAATTTTACATATTGTCCAATATTTAAAAAACCCTCATATGCATTTTTCTATATACATGGACACATTAAAACACACTTTCACCTTACTGAAGTACAAGTTCATGCACATGTTCACTGCATACAAAGACGCAATCTCACACACATGTCCACCAAATACACAGATGCAATTGTAGGCATTCATCACATACATCGATGCACTTTAACACATGTTCATCACATACATGGATGCACTTATAAACATGTTCACCACACATGGACATACTTTTACACAAGTTCACCACCTTCACACTATTACATGCATTCACCACCAACATGGATATACATCGTACTCAAACACATGTGTGGCACCCCAGCAGTCCAGTTGCCTCCCTCACAAGGGGTGATGCCAAGCCTGAAAGCAAGGAGGGGTTCCCTAATCAGGTTTACCAGCATACAACACTTTCCTGGCTCCAGACCAGTAAGGGGAGCTCCTCCCCTTATCAACTGGAATATGGAGGCGGGGTTAGTAAGAGTGAGTTGAGGGGAGTTGAAGACAGGACAGCGACGAGGAAGGACCTGGGGAAGGGAGCTGTAGACAAGCTCGCCACAGAGGAGAGAAGCGCAAAAGAACCGGACACCGGAGTCCGTGGTTGTGCGGGCACTGAAGGCCCAGCAGCAGAAACCAGAGGGCAGGAGACTGCAGATCTCCTGGACCCACCAGACGCCCGCCGGCACAGCAGCACCATAGGACCCAGCACCGCCACGTGGGAGCGACGCTTAAGGAAGGCCCAAGGTGCCTGCCATACGGGTGAGGAAAAAGACGTTTTACTCAGGAACGAGGGCCGCAGCATAGCTTCAAGCAACAGGGCCAAAGAGATTAGCACAGAGGGAAGGCCTACAACTTTATCTGGCGAGGTGCATCCCCAACTTGCTTTCAGGCCGCCCAGACCTCTACCACCAGCTAGTACCCGTGCCCCGGTCTGCTTAACAAGCCGCAAGTAAAGATAAGAGGAAACCGCGATTAAGCTGTGGACTGGTTATTATCAGCGCCCATCACCTGCATTACACCGCACCAGCAACATCTACCTCCACAATTCTACATATACTGCCCTGGAGCTTAGCTCTGCCTGTGGAGAGCTGAAGCAACTCTGCTGCGTCACCATCAGCTCCAGAGGATCTGCACCGCAGCGGCGGCCCCATATAGCTGCATACCACAGGTGGCGTCACGAACCTTATATAGAAAAACTTTATTCCCCTTTTACTTATGCTTTACTTGACCACCCTGGGTCACAGACCGGGTCACTGCCACCGTGACATCCCCTAGCATCGACCGGCCTGGCTTCCAAGTACCCCACGGCCCAGGGGGCACGTCACATGTACATGGATGCACTTGTACACATGTTTACCAACCTCATGGATGAAATTATACTCAAATTCATCATATCTACAGTATATATATACTGTATATATTTGCAGTTATAAACTTGTTAACTAACTACAATCGACACACTCATACACACTTTTTGCCGCATACATGGATACACTTATATCCACATTCACCACATACATGGATGCACTTATATACACATTCACCACATACATGGATGCACTTATATGCACATTCACCACATACATGGATGCACTTATATAAACACTAGCTATTGAACCACCCGTTCTACGCCCCGGTGGCGAGCATTTTTATTGGTATATGGTCTCCCATGCTGGCATGTGCTGCCCCCATCCTGTCCCCACCATCCAATCCCGGTATGCGTGGCTCTCCTCATCCTCGATCCCGGTATGCGTGGCTCCCCTCATCCCCGATCCCGGTATACGTGGCTCCCCTCATCCCCAATCCCGGTATGTGTGGCTCCCCTCATCCCCGATCCTGGTATGCGTGGCTCCCCTCATCCCCATTTCCGGTATGCGTGGCTCCCCTCATCCCCATTTCCGGTATGCGTGGCTCCCCTCATCCCCATTTCCGGTATGTGTGGCTCCCCTCATCCCCATTTCCGGTATGCGTGGCTCCCCTCATCCCCATTTCCGGTATGCGTGGCTCCCCTCATCCCCATTTCCGGTATGCGTGGCTCCCCTCATCCCCATTTCCGGTATGCGTGGCTCCCCTCATCCCCATTTCCGGTATACGTGGCTCCCCTCATCCCCAATCCTGGTATGCATGGCACCCCTCATCCCTATCCTGGTGCGTATGGTATCCCTCATCCTGGTATGCATGGCACCCTATCCCTCACTCCCAATCCTGGTATGCGTGGCACCCCTCACCCCCAATCCCGGTATGCATGGCACCCCTCACCCCCCAAATCCTGGTATGCGTGGCACCCCTCACCCCCCAATCCTGGTATGTGTGGCCTCCTCAACCCCCCAATCCTGGTATGTGTGGCCTCCTCAACCCCCCATTCCTGGTATGTGTGGCCTCCACAATCCCCCATTCCTGGTATTTGTGGCCTCCTCAATCCAAGTATCCATGTATGTGTGGCCTCGTCAATCCCCTAATCCCTGGTATGTGTGGCCTCCACAATCCCCGATCCCTGGTATGTGTGGCCTCCTCAATCCCCCATCCCTGGTATGTGTGGCCCCCTCAATCCCCTAATCCCTGGTATGTGTGGCCTCCTCAATCCCCCATCTGTGGTATGTGTGGCCTCCTCAATCCCCCATCCCTGGTATGTGTGGCCTCCTCAATCCCCTAATCCCTGGTATGTGTTGCCTCATCAATCCCCCATCCCTGGTATGTGTGGCCCCCTAAATCCCCTAATCCCTGGTATGTGTGGCTTCCTCATCCCCCTTTCCTGGTATGTGTGGCCTCCTCAATCCCCCATCCCTGGTATGTGTGGCCTCCTCAATCCCCCATTCCTGGTATGTGTGGCCTCCTCAATCCCCCATCCCTGGTATGTGTGTCCCCCTCAATCCCCTAATCCCTGGTATGTGTGGCCTCCTCAATCCCCCATCCGTGATATGTGTGGCCTTCTCAGTCCCCCATCCCTGGTATGTGTGGCCTCCTCAATCCCCTAATCCCTGGTATGTGTTGCCTCCTCAATCCCCCATCCCTGGTATGTGTGGCCCCCTAAATCCCCTAATCCCTGGTATGTGTGGCTTCCTCATCCCCCATTCCTGGTATGTGTGGCCTCCTCAATCCCCTATCCCTGGTATTTGTGGCCTCCTCAATCCCCCATTCCTGGTATGTGTGGCCTCCTCAATCCCCCATTCCTGGTATGTGTGGCCTCCACAATCCCCCATTCCTGGTATGTGTGGCCTCCACAATCCCCGTTCCTGGTATGTGTGGCCTCCTCAATCCCCCATCCCTGGTATGTGTTGCCTCATCAATCCCCCATTCCTGGTATGTGTGGCCTCCACAATCCCCCATTCCTGGTATGTGTGCCCTCCTCAATCCCCCATTCCTGGTATGTGTGGCCTCCTCAATCCCCTAATCCCTGGTATGTGTGGCCTCCTCAATCCCCGATCCCTGGTATGTGTGGTCCCCTCAATCCCCTAATCTCTGGTATGTGTGGCCTCCTCAATCCCCCATCCCTGGTATGTGTGGCCTCCTCAATCCTCCATTCCTGGTATGTGTGGCCTCCTCAATCCCCCATCCCTGGTATGTGTGGCCTCCTCAATCCCCCATTCCTGGTATGTGTGGCCTCCTCAATCCCACATCCCTGGTATGTGTGGCCTCCTCAATCCCCTAATCCCTGGTATGTGTGGCCTCCTCAATCCCCCATTCCTGGTATGTGTGGCCTCCTCAATCCCCCATCCCTGGTATGTGTGGCCTCCTCAATCCCCCATCCCTGGTAAGTGTGGCCTCCTCAATCCCCCATTCCTGGTATGTGTGGCCTCCTCAATCCCCCATTCCTGGTATGTGTGGCCTCCTCATCCCCCCAATCACTGCACACATAAAACAATAAACACTTATACTCACCTTCCTTCCTCACCTCTGCTCCAGCGCTGTGTCCTGTCTGCAGCAGCTGCTGCCTGCACATTCACGCTTCTCCATGCCGGGACTATGGGTGTGGAGAAGCGTGAATATGCTTTCTCTTTAGCGGCGGCCACTGACAGCAAGAGCCGGGGCTCAGCGCTCCTCCGTGACCGCTACTAAAGAGAATGAATATTCCGTCTTCTCCACGCCCATGGGAGTGGCCTCAGAGGGAATATTCATGTCCCTTTAGCAGCGGGCACACGTGGTAGTGTGCTCCGCTCCTCCACTGCCGCAACCCGCTCCTCTGCCGCCGCAACCTCCTACTCACCTATCCTCCTCGTTCCCACGCTGCTTGGGGCCCTCACGGACCCCCTCCGGCCACGGGCCGGGCCCCATAGCAGTGGCCGTCTTACCTGTAACGGCTGGATGCGGGTCTTCTGTCTGGAGCCAGACTGCGCGTCACGCATGCGCAGTCTATCGAGGCTTCGGACAGAGACGCGCTTCTGCCGTTATATTATAGATTGACGACATACATGGATGCACTTATATACACATTCACACATACATGGATGCACTTATATACACATTCACCACATACATGGATGCACTTATATACACATTCACCACATACATGGATGCACTTATATACACATTCATCCCATACACGGATGCACTTATATATACATTCACTACATACATGGATGCACTTATATACACATTCACCACATACATGGATGCACTTATATACACATTCATCGCATACATGGATGCACTTATATACACATTCATCACATACATGGATGCGCTTACAGTACAGACCAAAAGTTTGGACACACCTTCTCATTTAAAGATTTTAGTGTATTTTCAGGACTTTGAAAATTGTACATTCACACTGAAGGCATCAAAACTATGAATTAACACATGTGGAATTATATACTTAACAAAAAATTGTGAAACAACTGAAAATATGTCTTATATTTTAGGTTCTTCAAAGTAGCTAACTTTTGCTTTGATGACTGCTTTGCACACTCTTCTCATTCTCTTGATGAGCTTCAAGAGGTAGTCACCTGAAATGGTTTTCACTTCACAGGTGTGCCCTGTCAGGTTTAATAAGTGGGATTTCTTGCCTTATAAATGGGGTTGTGACCATCAGTTGTGTTGTGCAGAAGTCTGGTGGATACACAGCTGATTGTCTGTAATGCACACTCCCGGGCTGAGTGGCGTGTTCGTGTGTATGTAGTGATTCCACTGTGACATGAACTGGAGAGTGCCTGGAGGGGCGTAACTAAGTATCTGCCCGATCCGACCAAGGTCGCATGACGGCATACGACGCCAGTGCACCAGGGAGGAACCGGGCAGAGGGACCAGGTGCTACTCCAGGTCAGACCCCGGACACGGCTGTTGATCCACACAGGGGAATACTGGAACGGGCAGGTTAGGCTGGCACACCGACTGGTGAGTATAGGCAGACATGGCTGGAATACAGACGGGTGGATGCTGGTAAGCACGACTGGTATGCAGGCAGGGAGGTACTGGCAGGTACGACAGGTTGGAGCACCGAGTGGATAGGACCCAGTACAGACTGGGACTCAGGAACAGAACCGCAGACGCGATGGACAAACAGCAGGGTGAGGCCGCCCAGAGCAGCAAGCAAGAGCAGAACAAGACGAGACCGCCTGGAGTGGTGAGCGAGAGAAGAGCAGGACAAGGCCGATTGGAGCGGTGAACGAGAGAGGAGCAAGACGAGACTGCCGAAGCAGCGAGCAAAGGGTCGGAGCAGAGCGAGACTGCCGGAGCAGCGAGCAAAGGGTCGGAGCAGAGCGAGACTGCCGGAGCAGCGAGCAAAGGGTCAGAGCAGAGCGAGACTGCCGGAGCAGCGAGCAAAGGGTCAGAGCAGAGCGAGACTGCCGGAGCAGCGAGCAAAGGGTCAGAGCAGAGCGAGACTGCCGGAGCAGCGAGCAAAGGGTCAGAGCAGAGCGAGACTGCCGGAGCAGCGAGCAAAAGGTCAGAGCAGAGCGAGACTGCCAGAGCAGCGAGCAAAGGGTCAGAGCAGAGCGAGACTGCCGGAGTAGCGAGCAAAGGGTCAGAGCAGAGCGAGACTGCCGAAGCAGCGAGCAAAGGGTCAGAGCAGAGTGAGACTGCCGGAGCAGCGAGCAAAGGGTCAGAGCAGAACGAGACTGCCAGAGCAGCGAGCAAAGGGTCAGAGCAGAGCGAGACTGCCGGAGCAGCGAGCAAAGGGTCAGAGCAGAGTGAGACTGCCGGAGCAGCGAGCAAAGGGTCAGAGCAGAGCGAGACTGCCGGGGCAGCGAGCAAAGGGACAGAGCGGAGCGAGACTGCCGGAGCAGTGAGCAAAGGGTCAGAGTGGAGCGAGACTGCCGAAGCAGTGAGCAAAGGGTCAGAGAGGAGCGAGACTGCCGGAGCAGTGAGCAAAGGGTCAGAGCGGAGCGAGACTGCCGGAGCAGTGAGCAAAGGGTCAGAGTGGAGCGAGACTGCCGGAGCAGTGAGCAAAGGGTCAGAGCGGAGCAGGACTGCCGGAGCAGTGAGCAAGGCAGAGCAGGCTATAACCGCCGGAGCGGTGAGCAAGGTAGAGCAGGCAAGAACTGCCGGAGCGGTGAGCAAAGCAGAGCAGGGGGGACAGGGCTATTTCACACGGATCAGACAGGAAGGGAAAGGCAGAACCAGATACCCACAGGGAACTTGCAGTGAAGTAGCGAGTGGACCACAAACTCACAAACGGAAGTACAGTGACAACGAGCAGGAGTTAGGTATGAGTTCAGACTCTGCAGAAAAAGGGAAGGTACGGACATAGAGAAAAACAGGAAACAGGCTAGGAGAGTATTCAGACAAGAACAGACACAGCAGCAAGATACAGGAGCGGGTCTAGGTATGCGGCCCCTAGAAGGCGGAACGAACAGTCTAGGAGCGTGTTTAGACAGGAGCAGGCAAGATACAGGAACGGGTCTAGGTATGCGGCCCCTAGAAGGCGGAAAGAACAGGCTAGGAGCATGTTCACACAGGCCTGGATATACAGCCTCCAGGATAGACAAAATACAACAGGCTAGAAGATAATACAGACAGGACACAGTTCAGACACGGGAACTGATACCGAAGACAGGAAACATAAACGAGACCTGGCATATCAGTGACCAGAAGCCAACTGACAGAACACAATGCTCAGGCAGGGTTTCCTGGGAGGAGCTGGGTTAAATACCAGGTGACAGACAGCAATAGGCTGAGGACGCACAAGGGGTGTGCCCGCAGCAGGTACAAGAAACAGGAAGTGATCGGGCGCCACCCTTAAGCAGCAGAAACAGAGGCAAGCAAACAGCATGGAGGGAAGCCAGGCTAGCAGACTGGACTGGAGATCAAGTGCGTGCTCTTGCACAGTGGGAGATGGACCACTATGCAAGGACGCCGCCAGGTATGTTACAGTACCCCCCCCTTACGCCCCCTCTTCTTCAGGCCTGCCAGAATGTTCCGCAGGGAATTCGAGGGCCAATCCTTCACTTCAAGGAGATCACTTCCACTGTCCACAGGAAAAACTGGTCTCATCTGAGTAGCTAGGATGCTACCTCCTATCCAGCCATCCTCAGCAACAGACGAAGCGGGTGGAGTACCAGGAACAGTACACAAGGAAGTCTCTCTCCACATATTTTCAGGTGGCACCCCAGAGGGTTCAGGAGACAACTGGAAGTCCTCCGCCGGGTTGGAGGGGTGCAGAGACTCCAGGGTAACCTCTGCTTCGGAGTACACTAGGTCGGACTCGCTGGAAGAAGCGGGCGAGGTATCAGGTACTGAGTATAGGAGAGTCCCTGTCCATTCGCTATCAGGTAGCACCCCGAAGGGTTCAGGAGACAACTGGAGGTCCTCCGCCTGGTCGGAGGGGTGTAGAGACTCGGGAATAACCTTTGCTTCGGAGTACACTAGGTCGGACTCACTGGAAGAAGCGGCCGAGGTATCAGGTACCGAGTATAGGAGAGTCTCTGTCCATTCGCTATCAGGTAGCACCCCGAAGGGTTCAGGAGACAACTGGAGGTCCTCCGCCTGGTCAGAGGGGTGTAGAGACTCGGGGATAACCTCTGCTTCAGAGTACACTAGGTCGGACTCACTGGACGAAGCGGCCGAGGTATCAGGTACAGAGTATAGGGAAGACTCTGTCCATTCGCTACCAGGTAGCACCCCAAAGGGTTCTGGAGACAACTGGAGGTCCTCCGCCTGGTCGGAGGAGTGTAGAGACTCGGGGGTAACTACCGCTTTAAGGTACCCATTGTCAAGCTCACAGGACGGAGCGGACGAAGTATCGGGTACCGGGTGTGGGGAAGTCTCTCTCCATTTGTCATCAAGTGGTATCCCGGAGGATTCAGGAGGCAACAGGGGGTCCTCCGCCAGGTAGAAGAGGTGCACAGACTCGGAGGTAATCACTGCTTCGGAGTACCCTTGGACTGGCTCACCGGTTAAAGTGGGTGAAGTATCAGATACCGGGTGCTGGCAGTCCTCCTGTGTGGATTCTGGGTGGGCAGTAGTCTCTTCGGGCAGGAGAACTGGTGCGCTACCCACGCACATTACCCGTCCGGGCTGCTCCGGGATACCGGAAAATGAAGCTTCAGCAGGAACCTCAAGGTTGGGATCAGGAGGTCTTTGGGAGGACAGACCCTGGCGTGTCGGCTTGCCTCTATGCCTAGCACGTCTGGACTGCCTCTTGAGGTTGGGAGAAGAATTCCGGAGAGCGTAGTCATCCTGTGTGGATTCTGGGTGGGCAGTAGTCTCTTCGGGCAGGAGGACTAGTGCGCTACCCACACACATTACCCATCGGGGCTGCTTCGGGATTTTGGGAAGTTAAGCTTCAGCAGGGGTCTCCGGGTTAGGGTCATCGAAGACCATTAGAAAGGCCACCAGGAAGGCCTGAAGGTCCAGGAGGATAGGATCCTGTGTTTCCCATAGGGGGTTGATCCATTCCAAGGCATCACCCGCTAGGTTAGACATAATGAATCCCACCTTAACCCGATCGGTGGGAAAACAAAGAGGGTAGAACTTGAAGCGTAGCAAGCATTGCTCCACAAATGCACGGCTTTGTTTTGGATCACCATGACACCGCGGCGGATCCGCAGGAACGAGTGCTGATAGATCCATCTGGACGGTAGCGTAATTCGCCTGGAACTCAGCTGGTAGCAAAAAAAATAAATAAATTTCCTCTAGATGCACGTATTCGCTGGAAAAAGTCTCAGAGAGCGAAGGCCGTGGGGCTCAACGGGAACCAAGGCCTGAGCATGCTGTAACGCACACGCCCGGGCTGAGTGGCGTGTGCGTGTGTATGTAGTGATTCCACTGTGCCATGAACCGGAGAGTGCCTGGAGGGGAGTAACTAAGTATCTGCCTGATCCGACCAAGGTCGCACGACGGCATACGACGCCAGTGCACCAGGGAGGAACCGGGCAGAGGGACCAGGTGCTACTCCAGGTCAGACCCCGACACGGCTGTTGACCCACACAGGGGAATACTGGAACAGGCAGGTTAGGCTGGCACACCGACTGGTGAGTATAGGCAGACATGGCTGGAATACAGACGGGTGGATGCTGATAAGCATGACTGGTATGCAGGCAGGGAGGTACCGGCAGGTACGACAGGTTGGAGCACCGAGTGGATAGGACCCAGTACAGACTGGGACTCAGGAACAGAACCGCAGACGTGGTGGACAAACGGCAGAGTGAGGCCGCCCAGAGCGGCGAGCAAGAGCAGAACAAGACGAGACTGCCTGGAGCGGTGAGCGAGAGAAGAGCAGGACAAGGCTGCTTGGAGCGGTGAGCGAGAGAGGAGCAGGACGAGACTGCCGGTGCAGCGAGCAAAGGGTCGGAGCAGAGCGAGACTGCCGGAGCAGTGAGCAAAGGGTCGGAGCAGAGCGAGACTGCCGGAGCAGCGAGCAAAGGCTCGGAGCAGAGCAAGACTGCCGGAGCAGCGAGCAAAGGGTCAGAGCAGAGCGAGACTGCCGGAGCAGCGAGCAAAGGGTCAGAGCAGAGCGAGATTGCCGGAGCAGCGAGCAAAGGGTCAGAGCAGAGTGAGACTGCCGGAGCAACGAGCAAAGGGTCAGAGCAGAGCGAGACTGCCGGAGCAGCGAGCAAAGGGTAAGAGCAGAGCGAGACTGCCGGAGCAGCGAGCAAAGGGTCAGAGCAGAGCGAGACTGCCGGAGCAGCGAGCAAAGGGTCAGAGCAGAGCAAGACTGCCGGAGCAGAGCAGCAAGCAAAGGGTCAGAGCGGAGCGAGACTGACGGAGCAGTGAGCAAGGCAGAGCAGGCTAGAACCGCCGGAGCAGTGAGCAAAGCAGAGCAGGCAAGAACTGCCGGAGTGGTGAGCAAGGCAGAGCAGGGGGGACAGGGCTCTGTTCACACGGAACAGACTGGTCAGTCCTTGAGCAGATGGGATCTCCCCTGGCCAGGCGGAGTTGAAGGCCTCCCAAACTGACTGTACTCTTCTGGCTACCTTGCTAGAGGCGGGTATAAGTAGCCCACGTCCCTGAGTGTACCGTGTGGTGCTCACCCGTATGGCCGGTGACTCGGGGCCTTCTAGTGGCGTCCGCTCCACGACGGCGGTGCTGGTCCCACGCGTGTGACCGTGCCTTCGGGTTTCTTGGCCAGAGGACCTGAAATCCCCTGCCGGGCGGTTTCTGCTGCTGGGTAAATATTAGTCCCCACAGCCTCGGACTCCGGGTCCGGTGATAGCTTCTCAGTCAGGGCGAGCTCTGCAGCTGCCAGCCCCTGACTCCTTATAGCACTGCTCCCGCAGAGCTCCTGATGTTCTTTTCCTAGATCTGCTTCTCTTCTCTGTCTCTACTTCTTCTCTACTCTCTAACCCTGCCTCAGCCCTGGGTTTATATAGGGGAAGTTCTTCCCCTCCCAGGACTGGGCAGGAGGTGTGGCATGCACAGGATCCCTGACCAAGAGACCTCCCACCTGCTCTCAGACATAACATTGCTGTTACTGTGGAAACCAGACCCCTGGGGTGCCACAGATGCATGAAGCTCAAAAAAACAGAATTATGTTTCAAATAAAAGGAATTAAATTAAATCATAAGAAAATAAAATTAGAATTTAAAAAATTGCAAGAAAACCTTGTAACTATAACTCAAACTCCTTTTCTTGGTGAGATGAGAAGTATTAGACAGATAGTAAAATGTGCTTTAATTGTTCTATGTAACAACAACAGGATTGCTGAATTGATACTGCCAGTGTAGCCTGACGTGACATAAATCAAGCAAATGGGTTTTGTAAGGCTTCAGCTGCAATATAGTTTCCGCGATTAGAGACCTAAGTAATCCATGTAGTCTTCCCTATTCTACCAGTCCAGTAAGGTAATGCATTTCTGTCCTCTGGCATGGAAGAAGATATTGACTAATAGACTTGGAAGGCAGCAAACCACTTTTTTCAGCAGCATTGCTATATACCTGCTTTCTATGCACAATGGTGTCAGATATTAAGTGAATTGATTTATATACAACCTAATAATTCAATCTATGAAATCATTACGATTTTATAAATCGGTAGTCTAAAATGTTTTCAGTTATTTAGGCCATCTTTGTCCCATTGACAGACTAGAAGTTGTGTGAAACAGAAAATTAGTAACATATTTTCAAATGATTGTGATAAAACACGACAGTAAATGACATAACTGCTTTTACAGTGTAGTGCTATATTCGGCATACTGCTATTTCTATCATTATTATTACAAAAAATTAGTGTATGTGTACTGTACATTTCAGATTATTTTTAATGTGTTTATTCAGTAGTGCTTAGCAAGGGAATTTGCACACCAACTCTTCAGGATATTAAAAGTGGATCCAAAAACTGCATACCTTCCTGACTGCTGAAATTATAATAGCTTGGGCGAATATGACCTCCACAATTAAGTTACCGTAAAATATAAATCTGGGGCTGTTGAATTCCTGTCACTTTTAGATTTTATTCTTTTTGATATGTCTATTTAGGTTTTATATCTTTCCACAACAAAACTTTTAAAATGTAAAAAAAAAAACCTGTAAATTATCTTCATTGAATGTATCATTTTCCTCAATTTCTGTCAGACTAGTTATATTTTTTCTGCCTTTGGGCTCTTTGTAATTATTTAGAAACCTTCCGAGTCTCCCGAAATCCTCCTAGAGTAATATGTTAAATAGTAGACAGGAAATAATCTAGCTGCCGGCCTTTTTCCCTCTGCCGATGAGGCTATGTGCAACCACAGATTTTCAATACATTTTTGGAGTAGAAACTGAGCAAAAACTGAGCGGAAACTATCCAAATCCTCCCCCATATCTCAAAACTCCTCAAAAACTTTGAGTTTCCACTCAGGTTTTGCTCTGAAAACTCTGCAGAAAGACTCTGTGTCCACATACCCTAAAACTACATTCGGAGATACTGAAAAGGGGAAGGAGAAAGTAATACTGCAGCTGCAGTAGCAAAATTTCACCGTACAGCACCTTATTATTCCAGCTTTCGCAAGACTGAATAAATAATATGATAAAGTTTTATAGTTTGGGTTGATACAGACACGGTGATATCAATTATCTACAGCTTTTTTTACTTTATTATAAAATCCTGCAATCCCTTCTATTATAGTTCTACTTATTGATTACCAATGTATTTTAGCGAGAATTAGAGGACAGATGGTTGGCATTATGACTGGAGGATCAGGATACACACTGTTTGTTGTCTTTTACAATGGAAACATATAGAAGTTGTAGACACAATAGAATTAGACTCAAGTTTTTAATTAAGATAACTTGCAAAGTTGTGGCATTTTAAAATGAAAATGCATTGGAATAATAAAAACTGGTTGCAATCACTCAGTGTGACTGCAGACTTGTGAATCCCCTTAGCGCATGCACTGTTCAAGGACTTACCGGTGTCTGCGCTGGGAATGGTGGTCAAGTATGCGATATGCATACTTTCGGCCAGAACCCGTCTAGTGGGCACGACCTTGCTTGTATTGACTGAGGCTGCGCAACTAAGACTTATCATTCTAGACCAGGCAACCTCTTTAACTTGGAGGTGATCTTAATAGTTTATTCCCCTCTTCATAAAAGTCTTTTCTAAGATAGGGCTTGTGTGAATACACAGCTTTTAATCTTAATTATCCGTACGTGTAAATTCCATAGGCCAGGAGCCACACACCTTTATCTTTATGTTGACTTTTGAATTTGTGTTCTTCTTTGGTTGATCAACACACACTATTGTTTGAATAAGCCTGAATGATGATCACCTGATTTGATATTTGTTAATTGTTGAATGGCTGTTATTTACATCTTATATCAGCTCCTACAATGTATTGTCTGCTAGTTTTGCAAAACAGTGATTCAGAGTCTTGGAACAATGATGTTTTCTAATATGCTAATTACATATTGTACTAGGCAAGCTAGTTTGCTGATCTGTAGAGCAGTGGGATACCAAGTATGCAAATTGATGAAATGTTCAAACAATGAGCCATGAGTCTCTGCCACCTTCCCCCCTGACCTGTGAATGATAACCTGAGACACAGATGTAAATATAAAAAGGGATTTCTATCGTGCTGAAAGAAAAATCAGAGAGACTATTCATGACAGCAACCAGGATACATGGCTCAATCAAGAGTGACTCTACAGGATGTCAGCTTAGGGCACCCCAGCCCCAGCTGAAGGAATACAGATCTGCTCCATTGACTATCACAGAACCCATGGAGACATTTGGGGAAACCAGGTTGGGACGATGAGGTCACCTGGTCCCATGGATATGTTGTTTGCGGTTGCCAGGTGGGACCCTGCAGTCACCTGGAGCCCGGAGACAGCTGGGGATCCATGGAAACCTGGTTCCATAGATATGTTATGTTCGGAGAAGCCAGGGTGGGACTCGCGGGTCTCCTGGCCACGTACCTCAATGGACTGTCAGCTTCCTAAGCTGTGGGTATCCACCCAAAGCGGGGTGCAACTGGTTGAAGTAATTGGTCCTGGAAGTCCCAAAGTCGCAGCTGCTCTATTCCCAGTGGACCAGTGGAAGGGTGAGATTGTGCAATTTTGCACCACCTTAGGTATTTGCTGGGATTGTTCGATATGTTTATTGTCTGTTTGGTGGTTCAATAAAGTATTGCCACACTGTTTTACCCTCACCCTGTATTGTCTGAGTAGCATTATGCCCACGGAAGACCCCGTGTCTTCACAGCTTGTAAATACAAGCAATTTTGCAATTTAATACTTATTAAAATTTTCAGCTGTTCTTGTCATATTAACACTTTTCTTTTCTTTACACCTCGTCACCTTAGAGCAGGGATGTCAAACTCAAACACACAGAGGGCCAAAATGAAAAACTTGTACAAAGTTGCGGGACAATCACTAAACAGAATAATGGGCCCCACAAAGTCCTCCATACAGAATAATGGTCACCACACAGTACTCTATACAAAATAATGGCCCCACAAAGGGGTGGCGGTTCTGGTGTCGCGGGCTAAGTAAAACCACCCTGCGGGCCAGATTTGGCCCATGGGCCAGAGTTTGACATGTATGCCTTAGAGACAGACCATCAATGCTAAAGAGCTGAACATGCACAGTGCGTCCAAGCTCTTATATGTTGAGCTTTTAAGCACTGTTTAGAAGCTGTTGAGGTTTGCTGGAATGCGCTGTTACCTCCTAATCCTGGCCAGCTTTAGCACAATGTTTACAAACTGGACAACTGTGATGGTTATCCTCCAAGGCAACGAACTGTAAACAGAAGAAAAGAAAGTTTTAATATCT
The DNA here is from genome assembly GCF_046119375.1 of Phyllobates terribilis. NCBI lineage: Eukaryota > Metazoa > Chordata > Amphibia > Anura > Dendrobatidae > Phyllobates > Phyllobates terribilis. The sequence continues at coordinate 542,397,889 of NW_027362765.1, read as the reverse complement.
CAAGAACGGCTGCAAATTTTAATAAGCAGTACATTTCAAAAGTAATATATATTTATGAAAATGGTAATATTCCTTTAATAAAATAAGAAGCTAATTAAGGTACATTTTTTACATTTATGGCATCATGTAATAGCAATAATGTCTTATCATTTACAGATGGTTCCAAGGATTTAATTGGGAAGGACTACGCAACCGTAAACTACTGTCTCCATTAAAAAGAGAGGTGGGTCATATACTGTATTTTATGACAAATTCTGTAAAAGACAATCTGATATTCATCCACTATTAAATTTAAGGAGAGATATAACATTAGAAAGAAAAATTCACTCAAAACTGAAAGCTAACTATGGAGCTGTTTGTATGGTATAGCCAGACATTGTTTTTTTTAATCTTGTACAGTTCCTTTACTTAATAACATATTTGTAGAAGTATATGCTGCATTGTACAACATCTATATATTGTTCTGTTACTCGGTAAAGCTGAAAAATTATGAGCTCATGTCAAAATACATTTTTACTAAGCATTTTAAATATAATTTTACTGATGTATTTAAGTGAAAAATAAACCGCTTTCTAGATGCCTTAGTAATTGCATCTGTGTTCTTTGTGGGGTAATAAAATTACTTCTTTGTTTCTAAATGAATGCAAAGTATAACAAGCATTGACACATCTGTCTGGTGCCCTTTTATTGCTATTTGGATTATTAGGAAACATCTCATTCTGATGTGATTTCATAACAGTAATATAAGCCTATGGACAACTTAGCAGCTCTGAGCAATGTTTCGCCTCTGTCCCCCAGTCAGAAGCCTCTCACCTAACCAAATCAACCCCTCCTCCTTTGCACTGAGAAGGGAAAAACACCCCGAAATACTGTGTATGCAAATGGAGTTTTTGGTTTGGCTTCTTATCCTAAGTCATGTGACAAGCCTCGTTAGAGGGCCGATATTGACTTTTAAAGATTGCTGCATCCAATAGGTGGCGCTATAGTTCAAGTCCTTTTTCTCTCTGAAGAGGTTATTTGCATATGTAGTAATAATGAGGACTTTATGGAAAGGACTTTACAGAACTGAAACTACAGTACAATGGATTTTGCTCTTGTATCTAGTGGTGAACTATTTCTATGGGCTTCTTTTTTTAAACTTTAGAAGAGGACCTTTTCTCCAGTAAATTGTTTCTTTAAACCTGACCTCTGGTATGTTCACACAGCATTTTTTACACAGTGTATTTGTTGCTTAAAATAAACGGGGTTTTACAGTACCAGCAAAATCAATGAGATTTCTGAAATCTCATGCACAAGTTGGTTTTTTTCCTGTGTGTATTTTGAGCCGTGCTGCATTTTTGTCAAGACGCACCATGTCAATTCTTTAAGCAGCAATTTTCAATCATTCATATGAATAGGTTAAAAATGTAAGTAAAAACGCTGCAAAAAACGCCCATAAAAATGTGGAAAAAATGCATATATTATACACTCAAAAAACTCAACGTGTGACCATACCTTTTCTATATAACAAAGCTCTGAATGCTCAAGTTCTAATTTAGAAAATAGATTTCCATTAGTGCTACACAAAATTACTTCAAACTAAACTTTAGTTTAATTTTCCATTGTTTTGTGTTAGTGTAACATTGCGCGGGGCGGTAGCCGTGGGCGATGTACTCATCTCTTACACCCTGGCACGATACATGAAGGGGGGTTCAGTCTGAGTGTGTGGACTTGTGCTGTGGGGGCGTAACGCGCTTGCAGGCTGCATGTAACCGATGTTGTTCATTGGCCAGGACCAGATGTTTGACAGTTCAATGAGGGAGACCACCAGTGTACAATAAACCTTTTAGGCTGCGTGCACACGATGCGTTTTTCATGCGTTTCTGCTGCGGAATTTCCGCTGCGGAAACGTATCAAAAACGCATGGTAATCCGCACCCCATGGTCCCCAATGGCATTCCGCAATGTCAATGCACATGCTGCGGATTTTTCCGCAGCGTTTCTGCAGCGCTCATAAAACCGCAGCATGTTCATTAATTTTGCGGAAACGCAGCAGAAGCGCCGCCATTGACTTGCATTGAGACACATAGAATCCGTGTCTGTACATTTGTACACGCGGATAATATGCGATTCAATGTGCGTATGGTACCCAGTTCTGGAGGAGAGAAGACTCTAATCCAGACCTGGGTACCATTGTACCTGTAAAAAAAAGAATAAAATAAAACATAAAGTTTATATTCACCTGTCCGGCGGCCCCTGCAGCGCTTCTCCTTCAAGGACCTGAGATGACGTCGCGGTCATGTGACCGCAGGCTGTCTCGCGAGAGCCCGGCAACCAGGAAGAAGCCAGGACGAGCGCGACAGCACACGCGGCGGCATCGGGGGTAAGTATAGCTTTATTTTTTTATTTTTACGGTCCCACTGTATAAATCCATGGCGTTTGCATGGATTTACAGTGTGACCTAGTTGTCAAGCACTTTCCAAGTGATGCCTGGAAAGTGCTTGTCAGTCCGCATGCGGAAACACATGCGTTAACGCATGTGAATCTGCATGTGAATCCGCATGTATTCTGCAGGAAAAACGCATGCACAATCTGCATGCGTTTTTTCTGCCAGGGAGATGCAGAAATTTTCTGCTTCATTTCTGCATCGTGGGCACATAGCCTTATACGTAACATTTTCCTCACACGAATTCAATCCGTTTCTATTCTCTCTCTTTATTTGTCCTCTGTCTTTACTATTCCTTTCTATTTCTCCTTAACTCAGCGCAACACTACAGTTCAGCTAACAAGAGTCCTTTATTCTCTTCTTTCCCCTCTCGGGAAGTATAATGCCAGTATGGCCATTACTTATCATATCTGCTACTGATGCTCTGGAACTCCAGCCCAGGACACTCTTTTCTTCTCACAATCCCTGCTCCATCCTGTTTAGTCCTGCTACCTTTAGGAGTTATAAACTCTGGACAGTATTGCTAGGTATTCTCGACCAGGACATGTCTCTGGTAAATCATTCTGTAAATCACTGTCTCTCAGTCACTCTTCCTCGTTTCTGCTTCGGATCACGCTATCTCTTTCTCCCGGGCTCCTCTCACTACTAGGGACACCCATGAAATGCAGCACTGCTCACACATCTTAGATCTGTTTTCTTTGCACTCCAGGGCCTTTCTAACTTCTTGACAGGAAAACTACCTCTGTCACTTCAGCTTATTCTCTCTCTGGGCTAGTCCCAACCATTAACTTTAACTGTCCCTGTCAAATACCTGTCCCTGGGCAGAATACAATACCAATACTATAACGCATTTCACAGTTCACATCAACAATACACATATTCTCAAAGGGGGAACATGGACAGTATTTCCATCTCCTTACATTAGCGGCTGGTATATGTAGTACCTTAGCTTTTTTATCTGTACCCTTGGAGGTTTTCTTCCTCTAAATAGAAATACAAGTCTCTGATACTGTAGAACATTTTTCAGCATTTTTTAAAACTGGACAAAGAGTGTTTGAAAATAGTTACTTTTGAATTGCTTACCCCTTACTTTTCCCATTGCTTCATCACTGCTAATCCTGTGGTGCCTGCTGCACAGGAAGTGATAACATCACATCTAATAGCCACTTGACAGCTGTACATCATGTGGTATACCATAGTTAAGCAGAGTAACTATTATTATCTGTATAAAAGCTGAAGCAGGGAATGTAGCAGCAATTTTTTGGGTGCATCAGAATAATGAGAGGATATCAGAGCTTAAAACTCCGCAATAGATAAGCAGACAAAATATTGACCAAATACTCCAGACAGTATGTGTTGTACAATTGTATCACTGAAGAAGATTAGTATAGTACTCTGTGAATAACACAGAGATTCAATTGATATAGATAGATATAGGTAAGGTGCTAGCAGCAGTTCCAGTGTGATTGCTCAGTGATAAAAAGTAGCTGGGCTGGCAGCTTGTCCCACTGCAATTGAATAACACTTATTTTTCTTAATTCTTCATGCACTAGAAATTAGCAAGCCTGCACAACAAAAAAATATCTGAACTTAATGTCATTCAGGGATAGAGTGCTTACCACAAGGGCTTTACGGAGTTTTTGCATTTCTTGAGCAATCCTTTTTTCATTAAGGTAGGACTAATTGTGTTTTGAAAATAAAAAATAGACTTAACCGAAAAGCTAACATTTACCGTATTTTTTCAGACTATAAGACGCACTTTTTTCCTCCAAAATTTTGGAGGAAAGTGGGGTGTGTGTCTTATAGTCCGAATATACACTGCTCAAAAAAATAAAGGGAACACTTAAACAACAGAATATAACTCCAAGTAAAACAAACTTCTATGAAATCAAACTGTCCACTTATGAAGCAACACTGATTGACAATCAATTTCACATGCTGTTGTGCAAATGGAATAGACAATAGATGGAAATTATTGGCAATTATCAAGACACCCTCAATAAAGGAGTGGTTCTGCAGGTGGGGACCACAGACCACATCTCAGTACCAATGCTTTCTGGCTGATGTTTTGGTCACTTTTGAATGTTGGTTGTGCTTTCACACTCGTGGTAGCATGAGACGGACTCTACAACCCACAGAAATTGCTCAGGTAGTGCAGCTCATCCAGGATGGCACATCAATGCGAGCTGTGGCAATAAGGTTTGCTGTGTCTGTCAGCGTAGTATCCAGAGGCTGGAGGCACTACCAGGAGACAGGCCAGTACACCAGGAGACGTGGAGAGGGCCGTAGGAGGGCAACAACCCAGCAGCAGGACTGCTGCCTCCACCTTTGTGCAAGGAGGAACAGGAGAAGCACTGCCAGAGCCCTGCAAAATGACCTCCAGCAGGCCACAAATGTGCATGTGTCTGCACAAACGGTTAGAAACCGACTCCATGAGGGTGGTATGAGGGCCTGACGTCCACAGATGGGGGTTGTGCTCACAGCCCAACACCGTGCACGATGCTTAACATTTGCCACAGAACACCAGGATTGGCAAAGTTGCCACTGGCGCCCTGTGCTCTTCACAGATGAAAGCAGGTTCACACTGACCACATGTGACAGATGTGACAGAGTCTGGAGACGCCATGGAGAGCGATCTGCTGTCTGCAACATCCTTCAGCATGACCGGTTTGGCAGTGGGTCAGTAATGGTGTGGGGTGGCATTTCTTTGGAGGGCCGCACAGCCCTCAATGTGCTCGCCAGAGGTAGCCTGACTGCCATTAGGTACAACGATGAGATCCCCAGACCCCTTGTGAGACCATATGCTGGTGCGGTTGGCCCTGGGTTCCTCCTAATGCTGGACAATGCCAGACCTCATGTGGTTGGAGTGTGTCAGCAGTTCCTGCAAGATGAAGACATTGAAGCTATGGACTGGCCCGCCCGTTCCCCAGACCTGAATCCGATTGAGCACATCTGGGCCATCATGTTTCGCTCCATCCACCAACGTCAAGTTGAACCACAGACTGTCCAGGAGTTGGCGGATGCTTTAGTCCAGGTCTGGGAGGAGATCCCACAGGAGACCATCCGCAACCTCAACAGGAGCATGCCCAGGCATTGTAGGGAGGTCATACAGGCACGTGGAGGCCACACACAATACTGAGCCTCATTTTGACTTGTTTTAAGGACATTAGATCAAAGTTGGATCAGCCTCTAGTGTGTTTTTCCACTTTAATTTTGGGGGTGACTCCAAATCCAGGTCTCCATTAGTTAATAAATTTTATTTCCATTGATGATTTTTGTGTGATTTTGTTGTCAGCACATTCAGCTTTGTACAGAACAAAGTATTCAATGAGCATATTTCATTCATTCAGACCTTGGATGTGTTATTTGAGTGTTCCCTTTATTTTTTTGAGCAGTGTATATAATATATATATGTATATATATATATATATATGTATATATATCGAAATATATATATATATATATATATATATAGGGTGGTCAAAAAGTAGGTGGACAGAAAGTGTAATAGAATGTTTCTGTGCTGAGATAACCTTATAATTGTGCCCCTGCTGTGTACTGTGTCATGGCTGTGTCTGACCGTGCAGGAACATGGTCTGATCATACCACATCTCCTGGGCGGGGGAGGGGGCGAGCAAAAGAGTATACAGATATTACAGCAGGGGGATCACTGCTGATTCTTTTTGTGAGGTAAAACATTTCCTTGCCTGTTTTTAAACAATGTTTTTCTTCAAATAAAGAATCAGCTGTGATCCCCTGCTATAATGTCTGTATACTCTTTCTTCCTCCCCTGCCCAGGAGCTGTGTTTAGACACACCTTCTCATTTAAAGATTTTTCTGCATTTCCATGAATATGAAAATTGGACATTCACATTGAAGGCATCAAAACTATGAATTAACGCATGTGGAATTATATATTCTTAACAAATAGTGTGAAACAACTGAAAATATGTCTTATATTCTAGGTTCTTCAAAGTAGCCACCTTTTGCTTTGATGACTGCTTTGCACACTCTTGGCATTCTCTTGATGAGCTTCAAGAGGTAGTCACCAGAAATGGTCTTCCATCAATCTTGAAGGAGTTCCCAGAGATGCTTAGCACCTGTTGGCCCTTTTGCCTTCACTCTGCGGTCCAATTCACCCCAAACCATCTCGATTGGGTTCAGGTCTGGTGACTGTGGAGGCCAGGTCATCTGGCCTAGCACCCCATCACTCTCCTTCTTGGTAAAATAGCCCTTACACAGCCTGGAGGTGTGTTTGGGGTCATTGTCCTGTTGAAAAATAAATGATGGTCCAACTAAGGACAAACCGGAAGGAATAGCATGCCGCTGCAAGATGCTGTGGTAGCCATGCTGGTTAAGTATGCCTTCAATTTTGAATAAATCCCCAACAGTGTCACCACCAAAGCACCACAACACCATCACACCTCCTCCTCCATGCTTCATGGTGGGAACCAGGCATGTAGAGTCCATCCGTTCACCTTTTCTGCGTTGCACAAAGACACGGTGGTTGGAACCAAAGATCTCAAATTTGAACTCATCAGACCAAAGCACAGATTTCCACTGGTCTAATGTCCATTTCTTGTGTTCTTTAGCCCAAGCAAGTCTTTTCTGCTTGTTGCCTGTCCTTAGCAGTGGTTTCCTAGCAGCTATTTTACCATGAAGGCCTGCTGCACAGTCTCCTCTTAACAGTTGTTGAAGAGATGTGTCTGCTGCTAGAACTCTGTGTGGCATTGACCTGGTCTCTATTCTGAGCTGCTGTTAATCTGCAATTTCTGAGGCTGGTGACTTATCCTCAGAAGCAGAGGTGACTCTTGGTCTTCCTTTCCTGGGGCGGTCCTCATGTGAGCCAGTTTCTTTGTAGCGCTTGATGGCTTTTGCAACTGCACTTGGGGACACTTTCAAAGTTTTCCCAATTTTTCGGACTGACTGACCTTCATTTCTTAAAGTAATGATGGCCACTCGTTTTTCTTTACTTAGCTGCTTTTTTCTTGCCATAATACAAATTCTAACAGTCTATTCAGTAGGACTATCAGCTGTGTATCCACCTGACTTCTGCACAACACAACTGATGGTCCCAACCCCATTTATAAGGCACAAAATCCCACTTATTAAACCAGACAGGGCACACCTGTGAAGTGAAAACCATTTCCAGTGACTACCTCTTGAAGCTCATCAAGAGAATGCCAAGAGTGTGCAAAGCCGTCATCAAAGCAAAAGGTGGCTACTTTGAAGAACCTAGAATATAAGACATATTTTCAGTTGTTTCACACTTTTTTGTTAAGTATATAATTCCACATGTGTTAATTCATAGTTTTGATGCCTTCAGTGTGAATGTACAATTTTCATAGTCATGAAAATACAGAAAAATCTTTAAATGAGAAGGTGTGTCCAAACTTTTGGTCTGTACTGCTTATATATATATAAATAGTTTTTATACATTTCTGGCTGCCCTCATTTCGTGTCTCTGCGCATTGCATTTCTGACACCTGCTTTACAATTGGCGTAGTCGGCAAGATGCAACATTCAGACGCAGAGATGGGGGATCAGTCTGTGACTGGGTCTGTCAGTGGATATATACCCTTGGGAGCTATACTCAGCCACCTTCCCAAGTTCACTGTGGGACTAGGTAAAGAGACTGAGAAGTATGTTACGCATGTATCCCCTCAATCCCCTAGCTCAGGCTGAGTTGGCTCTCCTAACCCTTGATGGAGAAGCCCGGCAAACTGTAATGTATCATCAACCTGGGGACCGTGACACTGTAGACAAAGTGGTAAAAATTCTGGAGGACATGCACAGTGATACCACGGATCTGGGGCATTTACGCCTGCAGTTATTTCAGAGGGTTCAAGGGGAAAATGAAACCATAAATCAATACATTAATGCATTACAGGAAGTGACGGCCCATATCATCAAGAAGGCTCGATATGGGAACCAAGGACTGGGATCATTGGATGAAGTGTTGCGTGGCCAACTGATTGCTGGCTTGAAGGACCCCTCCCTGAGGCAGATCTTAAAGGAGCAGCTGCATTTGAGGTCCGGTCTAGGTTTCCTGGAGGTTAGGGCTGAAGCTAGAGTTTTAGAGGAGGAAGTTCCTGTTCTCAAAGCCACCGTCATAAGTCATGAAGCAACGACTCCTTCTCCACTCGCTTCCCAGCATGCCGCTTTTCGCTTTTCTCATCTTTGAGATGAGCTGAGCACTATTAGGGAGACCCCTGCAACCCCCTTGCTAATGGACCACTCCGCCCCACGTGGATGGAGACCGGAGAGAGAAAGACATTCCTATCAGACTCCAACGAGTCATGCACCCAGCCCATCGGTGGAGCGAGGACCAAAGTGTTGGACCTGCGGTGGTAGGGGGCATATCTATAAAGACTGTCCAAATTGAGAAAAGAGAAAGCTGGGGCAGCTGTTAAATTAAGACGCTCCACGGTTGTGGAGCATGCCATGGGGTTTCAAACTTCAGGGCGTGGAAGAAGGGGCTGAATTTAATGGATAGCGGATTCATTGTTTAATGGACACTGGGTCTCGGGTGACTACTATGCCTGAGGCATATTTTCAAAGTAACTTTCCGGAAGTTGCTCGTTCCTGGAAGGAACCTACTGTCAAGTTGGTAGCGGATAATCAATTACCTATCCCAGCAGCGGGAGTGGTATGGATGTCGGTTCGGGCATGTGGAAAGAACCTAGATCGAAAACGGATAGTACTGACCACAGGGCCTGGAGACGATGGGCCCATTGTAACCCTGGGCATGAATGTGCTTAAAGAGGTCTGACAGTTCCTGGCTGAGGGTTCTGACAGAAATAACTGGACTCGCGCCATTCTTGACCCAGCCAGCAAGAGGGTGTTTCAGCACCTCTTGTGAGTCAGTCAAATTCAAAAATTGCCTGCTAACTCTCAGTATCTGGGTTAAGTGTCAATGCCCCCTGAAGCTACAGTGACCCTGCCAGTGGGACAGACTGTACTCACTTTGCCAGTACTGGGACATGTGTCCTTAGAGGGTATGGACATTCAGATTAAACCAATTGAGGGAGAGGAAGCGCCCTCTGGGTTTCCCGTGGCACGCACACTGGCCATCGTGCGACAAGGTAGGGTACCCATGCGTTGCATTAATCTAAGTGGCGCAAGTTTGCAGTTATTGCCCCGCCAAGAGATGGCGCGAGTTTGCGTAATGCCAAAAGATCTCACCAGAGCTGATGCTATAGGGTTGGCACCTGTAGAAGGGGAACCATGGATCCTGGAGATGTCCCTCAACTGACAAGAAATGGAAAAAGAACCGTTAACTGGGCACCACCTCTTAGAGCAAATGGAGGCTAATCTTACTGAGTTCTCTGCTGGGCAAGTTAGACAGATTGAACAGCTTCTCCAGCGTTATGAAGGTGTGTTTGCACAACATGAAGACGATTTTGGCTGCATTCGAGGCATTCAACATGAAATACCCACAGGAAATACGGCTCCCATTCAAGAGAAGTATCGTCAGATTCCACCTCAAATGTACCAGGAGGTGAAAGAACTCTTGGCTCACTTGTTGCGGAACGGTGTGATCCACGAAAGTCAGAGTCCCTGGGCTGCTCCTATTGTACTGGTTCGGAAAAAAGATGGTAACCTGAGATTCTGTGTAGACTATCAGAAGTTGAATGCATGTACAGTACGGGACTCTTATCCATTACCCCGAATTGAAGAGTCTCTATCTGCGTTAGGAAGTGCTAAATTCTTCTCTTCCCTCGACATGGCCAGTGGCTACTGGCAGGTCCCAGTGGCTGAGAAGGATCGTCCAAAAACTGCCTTTGTCCTTCCTATGGGTTTGTTTGAGTTCAACCAGATGCTGTTTGGACTGACAAAATCACCAGGGACCTTACAAAGATTGATGGAGAGATGCTTGGGGGACCTCAACTTCGAGGCTACTTTAATATATCTAGATGATATAATCATCTATTCTGCCATGTTAAAAGATCATCTCCACCTACTGGAACAAGTGTTGGAACGACTTTAGAGACATGGATTGAAAATCAAGCCCCGCATGTGTCATCTCTTCAAGTGAGAGATTTAATATTTGGGGCACGCTGTGTCTAGTGCGGGAGTGTACCCCACCGCAGAGAAAGTAGCGACAGTGCAGAAGTGGCACACACAAGTCAACCTAAGGGAGCTGAGGGCATTTCTAGGACTCTTTGGATACTATCACAGATTCACAAAAGACTTTGCTAAGATTGCAGTCCCGCTTAATGAATTGCTGAGAGGAACGGCTAAGGGAGCCAAGCTACAGCCTATTCAGTGGGATCCACGACAGGAAGAAGCATTTCAAGCATTGAAAATGGTCTAACGAATGCCCCATTTCTAGCCTACGCTGATTTTTCACAGCCTTTTGTGTTGTACACTGATGGAAGCTTACATGGACTGGGAGCAGTGTTGGCTCAAGTGCAGGAAGGAAAAGAGCGGGTGATTGTGTAGCACCCCGAGGACTCGGCTGCTACAGGGGTATTGCACCTCGAACCAGAGGTGTGATATTCCACTCCCGGGTAAGGATGGAGTGTGGACCGGGGCTCAGTAGGCTGCATGCACCACACACACCCCATTTCCGAGGAACAGACCAACGGTGCTCCCACTAGACAGAGTGCAGGCACGACAGCTTCTGTTCCTGGCTGGAGTGGGGAGGGGGAGGAAAACCCAGTGGTGTAGGAGCAGATAGGGGTGGGTTTCTGGGCATAGATAGGAGCCCATTGGTTGCTAGTCACCTGGGCTCACACAGAGAAGGAGGTATATAAGGTGGGCACCATCTTAGATCAGGGGTCAGTTCAGAGAGGAGGAGAAGAAGACAGGAGCTCAGCCAGAGAGGGCTGACAGGGAGCTGTGGCTCAGTCTGGGCCCAGCTCCAGAGGCAAGCCTGGAGTGGAGGCCAGAAGCAGCAGGGAGAGAAAGGAGAAGGAACAGGAAGGAAAGTAAGAAAGGAACTGAAACGGAGGAGAAAGGAGGCAAGGAACACAAAGAAAGGCCCAGAGACACGAAGGCAGAAGGAACCCCATATTCCCAGAGGAGATACTGGGTGAAGGGTTGGCAGAGCAGGGTACCGGAACCCGAATTGGTGGAGGCGACTAATCCTCAGCCAAAACCGGAGGTCGTGACCACATCTTGGTGCGACCCCTCACTACATCCACCAGAAAGGCATACCGCATAGGGTCAGGGAGACCGGAGAGAGGTTTCACCAACAGAAGGCCCGAGGAAGCTGGACAAAGGTGGGTCACTGGTGGAGACGGCCAGTAGAAAGGAAGAGAGGGGAGCTTTCAGCCACACTCTGGAATTGCTTGGGAGTTGACCGAGTCCCTCACCTGGTGGACGCAGCATGGCTCGGGCGGTCACTGCTGGCCGAAGTGACCGGAGCAACAACTGTGAGTAAAGCTTTGGAAACTGCACCACACGTCTCTGTGATTCCTTGCCGCTCCAGCACCATTAGCACTGGGACCCTCACACCATCACAACCACCATCATCCACATTAGCTGCCCTGAGGCAATACTTCTCCCGTGGGGAGTCATCCCATACTCAGCTGCGCAAACAACATCAGCCTCAGCGGTCTGCAGCGCAGTGGCGGTCCCCACTGACCGCAATCCACGGGTGGCGTAGTCGGACACTTATTACCATACAAATAGACTGCCACTGGTTTGACCACCCTGGGCACGGACCGGGTCACCGCCACGGAGAGCTACAACCCCCAGCGATCCGGCTCCGGGTATTTCCCCTGCACAGCACAGGCCCAGGGGCGCGTCAATTGCGTATGCCAGTCGGTCGCTCCAGGATACTGAGAAGAATCCAGACAACTATTAACTTTCAAGTTGGATTTACTGGCACTGGTGTGGGCCATGACCGAGAAGTTTACAGAGTACTTGTCAGGTTCAGAAGTACAAGTACGGATGGACGATAAACCTTTGGCTCATTTGGAGAAGGCAAAGCTGGGCGCATTGGAGCAATGGTGGGTCGCAAGAATGTCCAAATATCAGTAAAAAATCGCTTATCGGTCCAAGGCCCTGAACACTCATGCAGATGCCCTGTCCCGGGTCACTCAGATGGGGCCGAAGAGAGATATGGATGAAGAACTGGAAGGTGACGAGATTCCAGATTTTTGTCAATTCGCTGCAGCTGCAGTCGATGCTCAGGAGTCCAAGGAAAAGGCAAGACCCACTCAAATCCTGGGCCGCTCAAGAGACGAGTGGATACAGTTGCAACAGTCTGACTCAGAGTTGGCAAAGCTTAGGAAATAGGTCGCTCTAAATCAGAGACCCGACCAGGAGGCCAGAGCTGCTTCACTTCCGACTACCTTACAAATCTTAGGCCAGTGGGAAAGGCTCTTCCTGGAAGATGGCTTGCTATGCCGGAAAGTCCAGCTTCCTCAAGAATTTGATGTGACCTGGCAGATATTAGTCCCAGGAACATTAGTAGCACAGTTAGCCCAGGAGGCTCATGGAAGGGGTGCCCACTTCAGAGTGGAGAAGACCTTTCGGTGGTTACAACAACTGGTGTATTGGCCCCAACTGCGACAAGAAATCGAGGAAGTTTGCCGAAAGTGTCGCCTATGTGAGTTCAGTAAGCCCCCTGAACAAAGAGCTCCTATTCAGACCATCCGAACTTCTGCATCACTAGAGGTTCTGATCGATTATCTGACGATCGGAACTTCATACAAAGGCTACGGACACTGCTTGGTAATGACCGATCACTTCACGAAGTTTGCAGTGGTGACACCTACCCAGGATCAAATGGCAGAAACCGCAGCCAAGTTCATTTGTCAAAATTTCATTCGGATCTATGGGTGCCCGAAGCGGATACATTCTGACCAAGGGGCCTGCTTCCAAGGGCGGGTCATGGATGAGTTATACCATATCTATGGGATCGACAAATCTCGAAAAACTCCCTATCACCCCCAAGGAAATGGGGCATGTGAGCTCTTCAACCGAACCTTGTTGCAGATGTTACGGACTTTGGAAGAGGACAAGAAAATGAAATGGCCCGAGTTCGTGTCCGAGTTGGTGTGGGTGTATAATAATCACATTCATGCGGCTACACACCTTATATGTTGCTGTTTGGAAGGAACGGATGAGAGATTACTGAACTGGAGCTAGACTCAGAAGATCCCGGTTCATACAACAGTCCGAGTACCTGGATTCGAGAACACGGATGGCGGCTTCATACTGTGAGAAAGCTGGTTGCGCAGAAGTTTCAGGAAGTAGAGCATACAGGGCGGCCCTCGATTTCAGTGGGCTCACTCCAACCAGGATATCGTGTGTTAGTGAGGGCCAAACCGGTTGGGAGTAAGCTAGACTATCATTGGGAGGCGGTACCATATCGAGTGGTGAAGCAGATCCACCCAAAGAATTCAGTCTACGAGGTTAGGCATGAAGGGGGTGATGTCACGACATCTAGGGTGTTGCACCGTAATATGCTACGGCCCTGTTCGTCCGAAGCAGAGGACTGTAACAGAGTTGAGTCTGCGGAAAAATTAACACATAGTGACTCTGGAAGACAAAGAAGGATGGGCTACAATGCAATTGAGCCCTTCAGTCCCGAGTGGGATACAAAATGGATCAGGAGGCGATTTACAATCTCCTCTGGTCGATTTATCAGATACCCCGGAATCACCTTCGCGGGAGGAACCCCGCAGAACTGAACGAGCTAATGCCGGAATCCCTCCTAACTGGTATGCTCAAGAGAAGTTTATCTGATCTCAGATTCAACAGAAAACTGAGGAGTTTGCTCAACTCTTGTCTGAACTTATGCTGTCTCGAAGGAGGCATCAATCTCGCAAAGAATCCACTCGTCCGAGGACTGGCGAGCAAAAAGGAGGGAGGAATGTAATAGAGGTGTAGCATCGGCGTCTCTGCCTTCTTTCAGGCAGAGACGCCGTCCCTCTCACGTCCTCACTCCCCGCTCTCCTTTCCAGCCTGCTGTCGGCGAGCGCGGCCCTGTAGCTTCGTCGTCTCTGCCTCCTGCTGGGCAGAAACGCCGTCCCTCTCACCACGCTCCACGCTCTCCTTCTCAGCCTGCTGTCTGCGCGCGCAGTCCCCCGGGCACTGTGCTTAGGGCGCGCGCGCACTTCCCCCCTCTTAAAGGGGCCGTGCGCGCCGTCCTAAGGAGTCCCCGGCCAATAGCCGAGGGTCCTCTCATATATAGGGCACCTCCTCCAAAATGGAGGTGCCCGAGCAAAGTTGTTGCACAGTTTCTGATCTCTGCTTCAGTCCTCAGGTCCCGCTGCTAGCCTGACTCTTCATCCTGCCTGCCAGACTGTTATCTGCCCATTACATGCCGAGCCTGCCTGCCTGCTCACCTGGAGCACTCACCTGTTACCTGCCTGTTACCTGCCTTTTACCTGCCCTATCTGCCAGTCCGCTTACCTGGGAGCATCCGCCTGTTACCTGCCCTGTCTGTCTGTCCGCTCACCTGGGAGCATCCGTCTGTTACCTGCAGAGTTCGTCAGCCCGCTCACCTGGGAGCGCTCACCTGTTACCTGCTGTGTCTATCATAAAGCTCATCTGGGAGCACCCGCCTGTTACCTGCTGTGTCCGTCAGCCCGCTCACCTGGGAGCGCCCACCTGTTACCTGCCTGTTACCTGCCTTGTCGGTCTGCCCACTCACCTGGGAGCGCCCGCCTGTTTCCTGCCTGCCTGCCTGGAGGCTCTGCCGTCACTTGCTGTGACCTCCCGCCTGGTAAACCTAGAGACTACTACCTGCTCTTCTGTCACGTACCGTGACCACCTGTCAGTTACCAGAAACTTCTGCCTGCTTGCCGTGTCCATCCGTCATACCGGTCAGTCCCAGCCATCTGACCCGTGGGAGCCACCTGCTCTCTTACAAGGTCGTCCCCAGAGTAGCACCTGGTCCTTCAGCCCGGATCCTCCCTGGTCACGGTGTCGTTTGCTGCCGTTCGACCAGGGTCGGTTCGGGTTTATACTTAGTCACGCCCCTCTGGGTCCCTCCTTGCACCTCGGCACAGAGGTTCCACCATCCGGACCCGTAACAAGAGGTTAAAAAGGCGTTTTGTCATCTGCTGGTTGACCACAATCAAACGGAACCAAGATGCCTTAGGAATATTGAAGGGGGAACAGATTTGAAAGTGAGACCAGGTAAGGTGACGTCCAGTGAGGCGTTTTCAAATATAACGGTCGAGCGTGCCAAACCTGAGGTGATTTTGGCGCCAAGCAGCAGAGAGAAGGAGACGTGAGCTGGATGCACTGAGGAAACCAGCCTGACAGGTCGGAGTCAGAAACTTACAAGGCAGGACAGGCGGACGCAGGTGAACAAATACTGGATTCACTGCAGAGGTCCCCCGAGTGCCGCGGCCGCTGAGGAGAGCCGGGATCTGCTTGTGGTACTAAGTGACTTCACAGTACCCGACATTGCCTGTGAACCGACAAGGTCTGGACCCCGCTATCCAAGGCGCGAGAGACCGTCTCCAAAGGTTGAGCAAAGAGGAGATAAGAGAGAACTGCGTCAGAGGAGTCACGCCAGCAGAAGCAGAGGAGCTGCATCGCTGAACAGGGCCGTCACTTCAAATGATTATTCACGGTACCGGGGACAATGGGGTTTAGGATGTCAGGTTGGGAGGGGGATGGGCGAAGTGGAAAAAGCCAAACTGGATTTAATTGATTTTGTTAGAAAAAGACTTGCGGCCTAGCAGGAATAACCAGTGACCCCCGCTAGGGCCATTCACATAGTTAAAGATCTGCCGTGATGACTCCCACGCAAGGGCGCATCACATTATTTTGGGAGATTGTTCATTGTTATTGCAAATTCCCTGTTCATTCTTGTTACTAACCCCTGTGTAAAAGCTTGGTTATATATATAAATTGTTTTTATACATCTCTGACTGCCCTCATTTCGTGTCTCTGCGCGTTGCATTTCTAACACCTGCTTTACACATGCATAGCAGGATGATGGATAAAGGGTGCCACACATACCAGGAAGAGGGATGAAGGGTGCCATACATACCAGAAAGAGGGATGAAGTGTGCCATGCATACCAGGATGAGGGGTGCCATTCATACCAGGAAGAGGAATGAGGGGTGCCATGCATACCAAGATGAGAGGTGCCATGCATATCAGGATGTGGGGTACCATGCCTACCAGGATGAGGGGCGCCATGCCTACCAGGATGAGGGGTGCCATGCATACCAGGATGAGGGGTGCCTTGCATACCAGGATGAGGGGTGCCTAGCATAGCAGGATGAGGGTGTCTTGCATACCAGGATGGGGATCAGGGGGTGCAATGCATACAAGGATGAGGGATTGGGGTGCCATGCATACCAGAATGAGGGGTGCCTTGCATGCCAGGTCAAGGGTGCCTTGCATAGAAGAATGGGGATCAGTGGGTGCCCTGCATACCAGGATGAGGGATTGGGGTGCCATGCATACCAGGATGGTGGACTGGGGTGCCATGCATACCAGGATGGGGAATTGGGGTGCCATGCATACCAGGATGGGGGCTTGGGGTGCCATGCATACCAGGATGGGGATGAGGGGTGCCATGCATACCAGGATGGGGATAAGGGCTGCCAAGCATGTCAGGATGGGGATGAGGGCCACGTATAACAGGAAGAAGGCGACCATATATACCAGAATATGGGATATTAACAGAATTGGGGGACATTACCCCTATAACAGTATAAGCAGCAGACCCCCTCCCCCTTAACAGTGCATCATGACCACATTTTTTGCTTAAATTTTTTCTCTATTTTCCTCCACTAAAACCTAGGTGCTTCTTATGGCATGGAGAGCAGTGAATATTAATTTTCCTTAATAGTGCGCACACTGTACCCGCAGCGTGGTGTAGGTTGTAGTGAATATTCATGGTCTTTAATAGCAGGCACACATGACTGCAGAGCCGCTGCATGTACAGTGTGCACGCTATTAAGGTGAGTGAATGGTCACTGCTCCCCAAGTCCATAGTCCCAGCGTGGGGAGCAGTGACCATTGCGTCAGAGCATTTTACAGTGTGAGGGTGCATGGCAGTGATGCCATGCGGGGTTCACACAGTGAGATCAGTGTCGACAGCAGACCAGGACGCAGTGCTGGGGCAGTGAGGAGGTGAGTATAATTGTTTATTTTTTGTGTGCAGAGTGATGGGGATCACGGGGTGCCATGCATACCAGGGTGAGGGGTGCCTTGCATACCAGGATGGGGATAAGGGGGTGCCATGCATACAAGGGTGAGGGATTGGGGTGCCATGCATACCAGGAAGAGGGGTGCCTTGCATACCAGGTTGAGGGGTGCCTTGCATCCAAGGATGGGGATCATGGGTTGCCCTGCATACCAGGATGAGGGATTGGAGTGCCATGCATGCCAGGATGGGGGACTGGGGTGCCATGCATTCCAAGATGGGGATTGGGGTGCCATGCATACCAGGATGGGGGATTGGGGTGTTATGCATACCAGGATGGGGATGAGGGGTGCCATGCATACCAGGATGGGGATGAGGGGTGCCAAGCATATCAGGATGGGGATGAGGGCCACGTATAACAGGAAGAAGGGGACCATATATACCAGGATGGGGGATATTAACAGAATTGGGGGACATTACCCCTATAACAGTGTAAGCAGCAGACCCCCTTCTCCTTAACAGGGCATCATGACCACATTTTTTGCTTACATTTTTTTTCTACTTTCCTCCTCTAAAACCTAGGTGCATCTTATTATCCGGTGCATCTTATAGTCTGAAAAATATGGTAACTGCGACTGTCTACTTTACAAGTTGCATGTGTGTAACAAACCAATTTTTTTTCTTTGCACACCTGTTTTACTAGTCACATTTCACATCCTAAAATGCCACACGAATATAGTGGCCTGTTGCAGTTTCTGGCTTTTTGGACATGTACCCAACTATCTCACATTTCTTGCTATGTCCTTTTTTTTTAAAAGGGAAGAATTGTTTTGAAAAAAATATAAAACTACTGCTTGTCGTATTCCTCCTCCTTTTCCATGGCACCATCAGATATCCCTCCCAGTCAGATGCTTGTTATCCCCTTTATATTTTTATTAGAAAATGACTCACAAATATGCAACAACGAAGGGAGAGAGAACAGCAACTTCTACATAATCATTGCTGCCCTGGGATTGACACTCAAGGTCAATGATACATGCAGCCTGCTGTGTTGGAGGAGGATGTGCAGCAGATGTATGTGGAAGGGACATTGAATTATCTGAGGCACAAACACAATAAATTGATAATTTAGAATGTAAATCTGTTTTCCGTTACTTCCATCAGCAGTACAATAGATTTGGTTATTCTCTACCCTACTCATTGATAGGCCAGGTGGAAATTTTAATTGACACTTGAACACTATATAAGGTGCCCTAAACCCTGCCTATTAGTGTATTTTAACTTTTGTTAGCAGATTGACTTAGAGCATTATAGGGAGGTAGCTTTCAGCTGCTGATGCGACTAAGAGAATAAAGACTTACATTATAAATCATCACATCCCTTATGTCCCTTTCAGCAGCACAACTGATAGGCATGTAGCATGTAAATCCCTAGAGGGGGTTGTATTTCACAAAATTCACTGCCAAAGGCAATCTTTCCTGTAGATATCTACATGAAGTCATACAAGGAGTACACAAAAGTACTAAGAGTGGCCGCACTGACACAAGGATCATAATACAATACTTGAGAATGGGATTGTAGATCCCAAGAATCTTACTGAATTGTTGAAATGTAAGACTATAACAGTTTTCTTTTAAAGAGATGCTTTATATAATTTTGGGTAAAATAATAATTTCTCAGTACGACCAGTTCTGGATGGAATATATGGTTCTGAATAACCCAGAGCATGAAGTTCATTCATCCTTTTAGCAGTGATTTAGCTAAAGTATTTTCCCTCAAGGGTTCAAAGTGTGACCCACACATTTGAAGACTTTTGTTGGTCCATGCATCTAACAAAAATGACTCCATTGTTTCTGGCGGTAACCTTAGTATGAAGCATGCAAACTTTTCTGTTAGGGACTTTCAAGATGAGAAAGTCCCTTGGAAGTCAGTAGAGCAGTATGAACTTCCCAAGAAAATTTACAAGTTTGGCTTCCTGTAGACTATAGAGTTTCCTATAATAAATCTGCATGAATATTTGAAGAAAAAAAAACTAATTAGCCAGTACAGAATTATGACTGTGAGAGGTGTGACCCTTCAATACTTTTTCTTCTTGAGGAAAAGAACCAATGGGATTGACATAACCTTCACGAGAAGGTCCAGGAGCACTAGTTAGTATGTAACTCTTACATGTCCGAAGTAAATGGGATAAAAAGGCATAAAGTTAGGCAAAATACCTGAGGGATACTGAGACTGAAAAACATTGCATGTTATCAGGACAAATCTAGAACACTAATGATGTCAAGATGCGCTTGCCAGCCTAGCTGCTAGTTTTCAGTTTTGCTAGTCTAGTTCTCAAAGGAAACTCAAAGTCTGAAAAAAATAGACTCTTGAAAAATGTGACAAAGCTGGTGAATTCAAATTTCAAAATATTTACTCATCTCAACATATGAATGCTGAGGCCAGTGATTGGTAGCAGTAGTCTCTATCATGAATATAAGGAACATCAGCACTGGAGAGACATGGAGTTTACTTGTTAAGTAATGCATATTTCATTTTTTTGAAAATATGACATACTTATTGCCAAACTGTAGAAAGAAATTCTGGAAAACAATCTTTAAACCTCTAGTTATAGATTCTAACAATGCTAACACCCTTTTTTCATGAAGTAACCTCATGAAAAAAATTGTCCTATCCCAAGGAAATCCTATTATCATTCACAAATAAAACCCAATTGCATAGACAAATCTCAAACACTTCAAATTCTCTCTCATTTACAGCTGGATAGTATACCATTAAGTCACATTGACAACAATGTACATTGTTGTATATTGGAACATATCTCAATATAGTCAAAGATAGTCAATGTGAGGTCAGTGAAAGCAATAAAAAGTTTATTCCCAACATTTAAGGTCATCATTTATCCACAGGATTCACCTGTCTTCAGCAGTCCCATAGACAACTAAGAGTACCTTGGCATTCATGCACAGGTACCATTTCACTCACACAGGGCACTTCAGAATCCAGTTCTCAATATCAGTTGGGGTGCCAGTGATTTTACCCACACTGTGGATAGGGAATAACATTTAAATGTTGAGAATAACCTTTTAAATGTCTTTGACTTGTACCATCTATTATCTAACCAGTCTTAAGCATTTGTAAATGTGTTAAAGATCACCACCAGGGAACGTCTTGGGTTTCAAAGAAACCTAGTTGAGAAATAATATTTGAGGTTCTTCATCTAACCTATCGATGGAAAGGTAGTTGTGTTGAAATTCCAATACAAATGTAAGATTGTGTATTATATTTTCTTCTATGAGCTTTTTTTTTTAAATGTCCATGCATCACAGTTATTATCACTTATGTTTGTTCTTATTCTACTAGATTAAGGGGATTACAGACCACAGCTATTTTGACAGTTTTCTCCCTGAAGCTGAAGATCCACCAGATGAACTATCAGGATGGGACAAAAACTTCTAATATGAACATTAACCTCTGGAATGGGGAAAAGACACAGCACCACTTGTACAACAATCATGTTTAGAAACTTCCAGAAGCTTATAATAAAACTGAAAAACCTAAGAGGAAGGAAGCAATTGACTTACTATGAACACACTATGTATTATTAAGACTCTGCTCTACTTTAGATAAGCTGCCCTTGATGCTTGGAGGAATGGCAGCCTTTTGTGATGTTGTGTATATCACTTTCTCAGGAGTGCTTTTATTTGCACTTGTAGAAACAATGTAGGATAAATTAAGCAGTGCTTAATAGATTTGCTGCTCTATGTCTTTTCCTGTTAAGAGTGCCCATGACCTTTCTGAATGTACATGAGGCATCTACAACAAGTGACACAATCTTTTATTAGTTGCCTCTGCTAATTTCCTAATTTTGATTTCACATGAAAAGGATAAAACATAAAATTTTGCTCCATAAAATAGTTGAAGGGGTATTTTTGTAAGAATTAAAATCTCACATGACTTTAAAGGTTGGCACAATAACAAGGCAGCACATTGAAAGCAAAACCACAGGAAGCTAACCTTGAGCTGTAAGCCTTGAGTCCTAATCACTAGGTGTCAAATATGTCATCACTTCCACATTCATCCAAAATACTGAAGTACCTGTATTTTTCTTGCAAATGAGGAGGAAATGTCTCTGAATGTGCCTTCTCTGTTAAGGGCTAAGAGAAGGGCACAAGGGCTTTTTAGGACAGAATATTGTGAACAGAAAGATGTGAAAACTTCAGATGCAGGTTATTACAACAAAAATCAAAGATTTTTCTGTTCCGTTGCCTTTTTATCTGTAATATATATATTATTTTTACATTACTTTCATACCTTTAAAATGTTGTATGGTATTATGAAGCTCAGCATTCACCAAATGATATGTTATTCAGTCTTTTATTATAGTTTGCACATTTTTATCTTATTCATTAAACCCATTGGCCAAAATGTATCAATACTGACTTATTTTATGTCACTCGTTTTTATTTGGAAAAGTTTTGTTTAGACAAATTAATTTCATGTTGCTCATATTTTGTTAAATTTGCTGCATTTTATATTAGAAAATGTGTACTTTTAGTTTAGCTTTGCGGCTTATATATTTTCTGCCATCCTGCCTGCTTATGGCATCAAATCCTTAAAAAGGCGACATTTCATTATTATGGGGAAAAAATATCCTCTTTTATCCATGTTCACATGACTTACATAATAAATCAAACACACACAGTACATTTCATTATTATCACCCAAAAATTAGCCCAAAATTCCATTTCACATGGAAATTGATGCATATGGACAACTATTTTTAGTGATACAGACTCCATCTGTTCTAGTGCTGACCCCATAGTTATTGCTGGACAAGCGTATGTATGAGTTTATTATTTAAGATATATACATAATGTTTGCCTGAATCATGCCTCTTTGGGAAAGATGGCTAATATGCACAAAATATGATAGAACTGAACACTACTCTAAAAAAATAAAGTGGACTGCTCTTAGAAAAGGTAGAGGTGTTACTATATTTATAACCAGTTTCTTCAACAGATATTTTACGTAATTTGAGAGAACATCACAACTGATTCATGCTGCCGGATTCACATGCAGCATGCATCTGAGACCGGCTGCAAAATTACAGTACCATGCAAAAGTTTTAAGCAGGTGTGGAAAAATGTAGCGAAATAAGAATGCTTTCAAAAATAGAAGTTTTAATTGGTTATTTTTATGAATTAACAAAATTAACAATTACCAAAATGTTAAGTAAGTGAACAAAAGAGAAATCTAAATCAAATCAATATTTGGCATTACCACTGCTTGCCTTCAAAACAGCATCAATTCTTCTAGGTACCCTTGGACACAGTTTTTGAAGGAACTCGGCAGGGAGGATGTTCCAAACAGAATTAACCACAGATGTTCTGTAAATGTAGACATGCGAAAATCCTTCAATTTCTTCATGTAATATCAGACAGACTAGATAATATTGAGATTAGGACTGTGTGGAGGCCATATCATTACTTCCATGATTCCTTGTTCTTTACGCTGAAGATCGTTTTAATGACATTAACTATATGTTTGGTGTTGTTGTCTTTGCTGCAGAAAAAAAAACATGGAGCCAATCAGCATCAGGGGATGGTATTGCATTGTCTGTATCAGCCTCTATTTCTCAGCAAGCCTATATCCACATAAGATCTGTGGTAGTTCTCCAAGATCTTTGGAATAACCTCCTTGCTGAGATCCCTCAAAAACTGTGCAAGCGTACCTAGAAGAATTGAGACTTTAATGCTGTTTTGAAGGCAAAAGGAGGCCCCACCAAATATTTATTTGACTTAGATTTCTCTTTGGTTCATTCACGTAATATTATCATTTTATCAATTAACAAAATACTAACACGTCTACTTTTGAAAGCATTCTTAATTTGAAGCATTTCTTATACACCTGCCTAAAACTTTTGCACAGTACTGATATATATTCTTCAACATTGAAATTGTAACACCAAGAAAGAAAAGTCCTGGCATTATGGAAATCACAGAATCGCTAGACATGTTAATGATATGCAAATGATGAAAAAATGGAAATAAAAATTTAAAAACCTCTCGATTTATTCAATATTGAGTATGAGCATTTTCACTTTGCAGTATTTTTTCCACACCTGCCTAGAAAATTTGCACAGTACTGTATGTTTTAAGTCATAGTTAAGAAGAAGTCAATAAAGATTTTTTTCATTTTTAATCTCTTTTTTGTTATGACTTTTATCACACTTGATGCTTCACAAGCCTGATCCGTCCACAGAAAAGTGGATTGTCCATATGTATAGCAGAACAAGCAACAGATATACATTGGAAAGGATGAGCTGTATTTATGCTATTTTATATACTACTTTATATTTTACTTTAAAATTCTGCGGCGTTTCATAAAAAATATGCATTGAAAATTTGGCTGAGGCTGAAGTGACTAGGAGGAGTAGTCCAAGAGGCTGGTCCTTGCTGGCTTGTCCCCTCCCCACTCCCATTGACTGAAAGATCTCTGCCTATATACTGTACTCACATAGGGAGCGAAATGTCATTCTAAGGCAGTGGAGCAAGCAGAAGCCAGTGGCAGACTGTCATCCCAGCTTTTAAAAGTATATTTTTCATGAAACACCATAGTAATTTGAAGCAAAACATACATGATTGCAATGATGCAGACAGTCAGCTGCCTGTCCTTCTCTTTAACCTACAGTAATAGTTGTTGCAAGTGATAAGAAAAAGAAACCACCTCCTAGTGCAATAAACCCAATATTAGGTGGAGATATAGATAAATTAGTGGGGGATGTACTGTAAGTTCAGGCACAACTCTGGTAAAGGCTTGTAGTATTGTGGTCTGTCAACTGCTGCTCATTTCTGAGTGATGGTAGACAAACAGCACCGCAGGCCTACAGAACCAGGGGCATGCTGGGTTGTCAGTATTGTGAGTGACAGCCCAGCTACCCAATCTGGCTTGGCCTGTGGGGTTTGCTTTAGGTGTCACCCATTCTGGGTGATTACCTGCCTATTTAGCTGGCTGGAAATGGTCAGCCCATTGTCAGTTGTTGCTTTGCTCAGTAATGTGTGTGCCTTGTGCTTAGAGTTCTACTATTTTGATCTTTGTTGCCTGACCTCAGACTTTGCCTTCTGACTATCTATTTGTATTGCCCTTGTGCCTTTGACATACTCTGACCTTTGCTACCTGACCTCGGACTTTGCCTTCTGACCATTCTTTTGCCTTACCCTTTGGCTTTTGATGTGCTCTTCTGGTATTTGACCGCAGACTCCTTGACTCCCTTCTCTCATGGTTTGTCCGTGAGAAGTGACTCAGCAACAGTAAAGACTTGTACTGAGTCCTCAGTTTGGGATGGGCAGAAACTTTATGGAAGAGATTTAATGTTTTATTGTACCAGGTCTAAATGTCACTACAAAATTAAACATCAAACCTAGAGAAGAATAAAGCCCATCTAGCTTGCTTAGGATTTAATCTTTTTGGCTGATTCAACATAAGTAAGGTTTTTGTGGTCAGTTTTAACAGTGATTTTATGTTTGGCACATTCAAGGAAGTGGTGCCATTCCTCGAGTACCAGAATCAGATGAGAAACACTCTTTTAAATCATTGAAGGCATGGATGACCATAGGCTTTCAGTTAGCTACATCTGCCCCCATCTTGGTCAAGTCAATAATTGATTTTGCAAACTAGTAAAACATTTTTTTTTATAAATTTCCATTAGTAGTTGGCAAACCCAAGGAAATGCTGCAAGTCTTTCAGTGATTTGGGTTGCACCTACTCCTTAACAGCTTGAACCTTAGAGGGGTCCATTCAGAAACCTTTAGTGGACAAAATATACCACAGGAAATTTAGTTCTAGAGCAAAGAACACACATTGTTCTGTGAATATGTCATTAACAAAATTTGGAAAAACAGCAGGCGCATTACTTATCCCAAAAGACATCACAAGATACTCATGGTGACATTTGATTGTGTTAAATGCTGTCTTACACTCACCTCCTTCTGTTATAAAGATTAGATATGCGTACCCCTGAGATAAAGCTTGGTGAACCAATAGGCTTTTAAAAGCTGTTTATAGAGATCATGGGAGAATGGCAGAGGATACTGATTCACAAATGCCTATCCAGATGGATTGCCAGGGACCTGGCAGTATCAAGAGAGTTAGGAGAAAAGAACTGAAACAACATGTCCTTGATTGTGTCAGAAAGTTTTGTACAAAACTGATGCTGAATGTCCTAGTTATTCCATTGTGAGTCAGTAGTACAGCGCCAAAACTCAGTAAATAATCTTCAGTGTTATGTCACCCCTGGCAAAGGGCTGTTAATTTACTTTCTGCCAAAGTTACTAGGCCAGGGTCGTCATATAGGAGGCCTAAGGCATTAATGAACTAATCAACTGCAGAGAGTTCTGGAGCATTATGGGGTAGAGATAAGGACAAAACCTGGGAATCACCCTGCAGCAGAGAAATGAGTCACACATATTGGCTTTCAGGACCAGATCTTTGTGGGTGGAGCATAAAATTCGAGTGACTACTTTCCTTAAATGAAAAACAAATTCTTATGGTCACCTGAAAATTTGTCAGGCAGGTTAACCTTGGGTTCAGAAATGATGAAGGGGTGCTGTAGGGACTTGGGCCTAAGTGGTTTGATAATGACAAAACCACCCTACAAGACATTGGTCTAAATAGGCCAGGTCTTGCATCTGAACCAACATTTGGAGGGGATCCATAATTTGTGGGCCAGTCAATCTGTCACAATTGCACTGTTTGTGGAAGTCTGGCAGCTGTTAATAGAGCTTCCGTGGACAGGCTTAGGGCAGCCAGTCCATTTAACAGATTTCAGGGGCTGCCCTGGCCTTCACGCTTTAACCCCTGTACAGAGATTTAAGGGCTCCTGGGCTGGGACCACAAAGTAAGCTGAAAACCGGAGGAGCAAGCTGGCAGCAAGAAGGGTCAGCATGATGGGTTGATACCAAGAGGTCACATCAGAGACATAATCAGAAAGCAAGCGAGTGGTGAAAATACAAGCCGAGGTCAAGGTCAAAAAATGTTAGAAAATGTGATCAATCAGGAAGACACAACAACACCACGCAAGCAAAACTTATTGACTGGCAGTGGAAGTCAGAGCTTTAGATGTTTAAATAGCTAACATCCCACCAAGGGCTCTAAGGAAAGAGTAATCAAAACCTGACAACAATTAGTAACCCCATAATTCCCTGATTTAGCGGCAGCAAAAGTCCAAAGAATAAACAAGGTGTTATGCCTCTGTAGCAGCTGACTCGAGAAAATAGGTTAAACAATAAAAACTTTCTACTGACCCTGCCGGTTCCCATACAGACTAGATATCCTGACTCCACAGTCCCTAGTGGTGCCTGCAGGTGCAGAGATAGCCCTACTCACAGACTAGAAGATGGCAACTCGGATCGAATTGCCTAAAAGGCTGTCGAGTTTCTTCACGT
The DNA here is from genome assembly GCF_046119375.1 of Phyllobates terribilis. Classification (NCBI taxonomy): domain Eukaryota; kingdom Metazoa; phylum Chordata; class Amphibia; order Anura; family Dendrobatidae; genus Phyllobates; species Phyllobates terribilis. The sequence goes on along the minus strand of NW_027362765.1, from coordinate 542,370,946 downwards.
TCCTCCTTAAACTGGTTTTACCACTAACAAAGGTTAATTTTAATCAATAGTTCTTGGAATGATAATAAGTAGAGATGGGCGAGCACTAAAATGCTGGGGTGCTCGATGCTCAGGTCGAGCAAACTGGAATGCTCAGGTGCTCGACCCTAGCAACGAGCCCAATGTAAGTCTATGGGAAACTCGAGCATTTTTCCGGAGGCTCCCCCCGGCGGTCTGCAGAGGCCTTAAAATTGCCTATATCGATGGGAACAGTACTCAAATGACATGGGAACAGTATGGGGAAGACCCGTGGAAGCGTTTCTGACTGCCAGGTCACTGCTGTGAGCAATGTTGTCAGAGGTAATACGCCACTTTACAGACTCACAATAAAACATACAAAAACGAAACCAAAATAGATTTTCCTGGGAAATATGTTAAGGAACATACTTTCCAGGGTAGTGACTTGTATATAAGGCAAAATAAATAACGAAAACCAAAAATACTCCTACACACCTTGGGCTATGTTCACACGTAGCGTTTTTGATGCGTTTTTGCACTTTTACATTGCTTTCAACCACGACGAATGCATTCACCGGAAGATGTCATTTTAACATTTTACAACCTTATTTGGCCATGTGGTGTGTGACACATCATCAGACACATCCTGTTTCATTTATGAAGGAGGGACTCTGAAAGTCACAAAGCCTATTTTTATAGGGCCATCAGACGGCCTTTACTATTCTTAAAGGGCCAGCAGTCGGCCCTCACTATTCTTAGAGAGCGATCAGCTGGTTATGCTTTGTTGTTCCCATTACTAAAGAGTGGGTCTCCTATACTGTTATTGCGTAAGCAGTGAGTGGCAGGGCTGCCCATAATTTGGATGCACCCCAATACCCCTTTGAAAATTTGGACTCACCCCAATACCCTTTTGAAGAGACTTAGAGGAGGGCCTCCTGAAAACAATGTTCCCATTATTAGGAAGTGGGTCTCCCATACTATTTGCCTATGCAGTGAATGCAAGGGCTGCCAAAAATTGGGAGGCACTCCAATGCCACTGGGAAGAGACGTGGAGGTCAGATGGCCTCCTGAAAACAATGTTCCCATTATTAGGAAGTGGGTCTCTCATTGTGTTTGCCTATGCAGTGAAGGCAAGGGTTGCCAAAAATTTGGAGGCACTCCAATGCCCCTTTGAAGAGACGTGGAGGTCAGAGGCCCTGCTGAAAACAATGTTCCCATTATTAGAAAGTGGGTCTCCCATTGTGTTTGCCTATGCAGTGAATGCAAGGGTTGCCAAAAATTAGGAGGCACTCCAATGCCCCTTGGAAGAGGCGTGAAGGTCAGATGCCCTGCTGAAAACAATGTTCCCATTATTAGGAAGTGGGTCTCCCATTGTGTTTGCCTATGCAGTGGCCTTTTTGGGGTTATCGGCAGAGTCTTTAAAAAACAACCAGACTTGGGAAGACCTAACAGTTGTATTGGCAACTTCCATCGTGTTGGTGTTACGGGGAATGGTTTCCCTGCCTTCTGTCTGCGGCCACCACACTGCTGCTTCCTGCCTGTTGGGGTGCTCTGCCTCCCTCCCGCTGTTTGCTGCTGTCCTCGCTCTGCATGTCCTCCTGCCAGGTTGGGTCAGTTACTATATCATCCACCACCTCGTCTTACACTTCTGCACCCTGGTCCTCCTCCTGACTTTGTGGCAATTGTGTCTCATCATCGTCCACCTCTTGTGACACTTTCCCACCATCACCTTTGTATGACTGTGGCTGCTCAAATATTTGGGCATCGCTACATGCGATCTCCTCTTGCCCCGCTTCAAGTGGACCAGGTGAGAGGCCCGAATCTATAAATGGAAAAGTGAACAGCTCTTCAGAGTGTCCAAGTGTGGGATTAGTTGTCTCTGGCACTCGGCATGGTGGGAGGAAGGAGGATGTCATGCTAGGTGTGAGTGCAACACAGAGAGTCATGCCAGGTGTAAGTGCAACACAGAAGGGAAAGGGAGCCCAGACACTAGGAAAAGGGGGAAGAGGTGACCTCCTAATCTGGACTAGCATCACCCTGTCTACCCCTAACGTCCCTATACAGCCTCCGCAGCTGTCGCCGATCACGTGGCTCGCCCTACTATCCTTGGCGTAAGGCTAAAGCTGGGGGTGGAAGGAGATGAGCACTAGTCAACCTTCGCTAGCACTCTAAAGACAAAAGGGGAAGACAACACAGGGAAATAATAATTTAGCTTTAGAAGAACTCCAACAGACCACACGGCCTCAAGACTCCAAAGAGGACGTGATGCTGCTGTAGCCAAGTTCCAAGTATAATTGAGTATAACCGGCGACGCCCACCTAGACACACCAGGTATATATACACCCAGACTAAAGGGAGGTAGTCACTGGGTCCTAAACACAGCCTCCTATCTAGGCAGCTATCTTCATTGCCAAACGTGGATACCTTCTGGAAACCACTGCAGGGTGACTCTCTGTCAACTCTGACACACCCGTGACAGAGGATCAGGGTGAGGAATATGCGGTCCATAGTCACAGCTACTGAGACTTGATCGTGTGGAAGACAGGGTGGTGGTGGCTAAGTGACTGGAAGCATTATCTGCTATCCAACCAATAACCTTTTCAAACTACTGTATATTCAATAGTGGTGTTCTTCGGTCCCCTATTAATTGGGACAGGAAGGTCGAGCGAGAAGATGTGGGTGCTTGTTGTGGCTCAATTTCAGCTTGCCCACGGACTCGGCCTCTGCATGCACCATCACCATCATGTCCAGTTCCCCGTCCCTTGCTACGTGCCTTGCCCATTCTAAATGGAGGACAATATCTTCCACGCTCACTACAAATGGCTGAATTTGGAGCAAACTTATACTGTACAGACCAAAAGTTTGGACACACCTTCTCATTTAAAGATTTTTCTGTATTTTCATGACTATGAAAATTGTACATTCACACTGAAGGCATCAAAACTATGAATTAACACATGTGAAATTATATACTTAACAAAAAAGTGTGAAACAACTGAAAATATGTCTTATATTCTAGGTTCTTCAAAGTAGCCACCTTTTACTTTGATGACTGCTTTGCACACTCTTGGCATTCTCTTGATGAGCTTCAAGAGGTAGTTGTATGTGATCCGTGTGACGGACAAACCACAGTTTTAAATAGCTGGCCTGTAGGTCACTATTTTTAACAGCAAACTGCTGTCAATAGTTTCACTGACACACTGAAACAAAATTTAAATGGAGGCCAGAAATGGCAATTTTTTCAGTGCAATTATATGTGATCCGTGTGACGGACAAACAAGTTTTAAATAGCTGGCCTGTAGGTAACTATTTTTAACAGCAAACTGGTGTCAATAGCTTCACTGACACACTGAAAAAAAATTTCAATGGAGGCCAGAAATGGCAATATTTTCAGCACAATTATATGTGATCCGTGTGACAGACAAACCACTGTTTTAAATAGCTGGCCTGTGGGTAACTATTTTTAACAGCAAACTGGTGTCAATAGCTTCACTGACACACTGAAACACAATTTCAATGGAGGCCATAAATGGCAATATTTTCAGCACAATTATATGTGATCCGTGTGACGGACAAACCAGTTTTAAATAGCTGGATATTTAGCGCTGTAATATGGAAAAGACCTGGCTGTATTCTGCAGTGCCAACAAGCAAATGGCGCAGAAAAACTTTGTTCTCTGGATTGCTTTTTAAGCAATTAATCAGGATTAAAATAACAATAAATATATTCCTGGCCCCTGATACCTGGGGCTATTTCTACAAATATATGTAAAAGCAGCAGACAGAACTGGAATGGACCCTTTTGCTATGTGCACTGCAGTCTGCTATATACCCTGCCTGCCTGCCTAGCACTGATATCTCTGCAGCTGGATTAGTCCTCAGAAGTACTGTTAGTTGAGATGGATATGTGTCTTTATAGTCTGGTATACCTACACTAACTAGAAACAAGCAAATCTCTCCCTAGCTCAGCAGCAGCTCTCCCTACGCTGTCTGATTCCGGAGTGACTGTGTCGAGCATGGCGGCGCCAGGTCTGATATACACCTGATGATGCTGTGCGGCCAGCCAATCACTGTAATGCCACAACCAACATGGCTGCGTCATTACAGTGTGTGGCAGACAATCCCTGCATGTTGATTGATCTAAGGAGCGCCAAACATGCAGGGAGGGGACCCGAGCTCCCGCCGAGCAACCCCGGAAATACTCGGCGAGCGCCGAGCATTTCAAGCAGTGAGATGCTCGGGCGAGCACCGAGCAGTAGCGAGCAGGATCACTCATCACTAACAATAAGTTCCACAATTAAATGTATTTAAGTAAAATTTACCTGTGCTAAGATAATCTTATAGATGTGCCCCTGCAGTGTACTGTGTAATGGCTGTGTCTGACCGTGGACGCAACAAGGTCTGATCATACCACAGGTCCTGGGCACGGGTGGAAGCAAAAGAGAGTATACAGATATTACAGCAGGGGATCACAGCTGATTCTTTATTTGAAGTAAAACATTGTTTGCAAACAGGCAGGGAAATGTTTTACCTCATAAAAAGATTTAGTCATGATCCCACGCTGTAATATCTGTATACTCTTTTGCTTCCTCCCCTGCCCAGGAGCTGTGGTATGATCAGACCATGTCCTTGCACGGTCAGCCATTTCACAGAGGAACATTTATAAGATTATCTCAGCACAGGAACATTTTATTTAAACACATCCAATTTTTGAACTTATTATTATTCCAAGATCTATTGATTAAAATGAACTTTCATTTGTGGGAAAACCCCTTTTAGAACGGGAGTACACAGCAGAATGTGAATTACCTACAAGAGGAGAAGTGTGCTGAACAAAGGAAAGATCCAGGAGTGAGTAAAGTAAATAACGAAACACCAAACAAAAAATAAAGCAAGAATTGTTACCAAATATACTGCCTACTTCTCAAAGACAAACAGAAGATAGGTGCAAAGTATGGCAAAGAAAACCCTTAGCTGGAGTTTCACAGACTAGCTCCAAACATCAACAGAATGTCAGAACATCCAAATTAATCTATTACCAGCAGTAAATGCCAGGTGGAAGAAATATAAAGCTGCACCCAAAAGGTGATAGGCAGAAAAATTAAACACCTGTGTAAAGCTAGACAGACTGCAGCCAGAATAGCATAACTCAAAACACCCAGGGAAAGGTGTGTCTCCCGTGGCTCGGTGGAAAGAGAAGTAAACAAAAGCTGAAGGGGTAAAATCCAGGAGCATAACACAAGGACTGTCACTGTCACGTGTCGCAGATAACAAAGGAGAATCGCTGGGGCCAAAACGGACACAGAAGGGACAGAAACTTGAACAGATCTTACAATAATTTGGCATTCCTTTAGCATTAGACAATCCATGGCTTGAATAATGTCACATTATTGGCATTAAGAATGCAAATACACTTTTATGGGAAATACCTGTGCAGAATCCATTTTGATCAGTCTTCACTATCAAGATTATATTGATGTTTGTTTTAAGGAGCATATTATGAACTTATCTGGAATCTTCTGCCATTGCTGTCAATTGTCTTGACTTAATAAGTGGGGCTTATAGTGGAGTCATCGCTGGGCAATGCACTCACCGCCAGACTGTCCTTCTGATAAATTAATGGTCTATTCATCTGCTGGGCAGCTGGATTTCTGCTCAGTTTCACTCAGTATTTTAATTCATATTGTGACAGAGTCACTGGTGTTATATGCGAGAGGAGGTATGTGTCATTCCAGCTGCTAGCCTGGGTGAACTGAACTTACAACTTTTCTCCAGCATGTTATATGTTGGGGGTTAAATTCACCTAAAGGGTGTGGTTTGGTGTGAATGCCATAGAGATGGGTGGGAAGTCATTCACACTGCCTCCCCTCAGAGTGTGACTGAGCAAGCTTAAATGCTTAGTCAATGTTTTTTTTCTGTTCTTGTGTTTGGAGAGACAAGGTCTCCAGACTGGGAAGCCATAGCTCAGGAAGGAGCTGAAGGCTGTGCTACAACCTGTGTGGCCAAACCCCACACTCCTATGGACTGTGTAATCATTTATCTTTTGCTTTGTCGTTTTGCCAGTAAGGCCGAGTTTATTTTGCTGGTGCTGCAGGGCAGTATGCCATACAATAAAGCCTGCAGAGAAAACCAGGTTCCTGAGTCAACTTCCGAAAGCAATATATATTAGGTCTTGTTGTCCAGCTAATGGCTAGAACCAGTCAGTAGACCAATTGCTGGGCAATGTTCAGAAGCCAATGGCAGAGCACAATGTCCTAGTTAAACTCCCCCCTGGCATCCTGACATCCTGTCCCTTTAGAAATGTATTTTCTGCTTCTGGTGCTAGATTCCTAATTGTTTATTACTGACAAAACCAGCTCATTAATTACAACAATACTTTGTTAACTGAATTGATAATTGAACTTGACTCTGGACTTCCTTAACCCCTCACTTGTTTGCTGATTTTGTCTTTGATTTTGTCACCTTGCTTATGCGCCATGGTTTTATTCTGATATAATTCCTACCTGCTAATTGTGTCCCTGGTACTGCTCCTCTGGTAGTTGTCAGAATCCACATACAGTCCACTTAAATGTATAACTGGCCCATAACCATCGTCTCCTAATGATGGCCTAGTGGTGGAGTTGATTTTTCAAGGTCATGCACAAGCTGTGTCAGGTGTTTTATTTGGTCCACCATTTAACTTCAGCAATAAGTATCATGCCGCCTTGGTTCGGTATTCTTTTTGGTCCGCAGTGAGAGCTGGACCAAGGCAGTCTTCACTTCAATGGCCGGCATTCTTGGCCCAACATCATGGCTACCTCTTGCATGTACTAGGTACCACAGCGTCAAACATCATAACATTTTGGATTCTGGAAAAAGAAAGAGAATGCTGGCTGAGGATGCCGGCAGCAAAAATGTAAACTGACCTGGTCTGGTTGCCATCGAGGACTGGACTGGATGCCAAACCAGGGCTGCGCAAATATTTTTGCTCAACTCTAGTGGTTGACCAAATACAATGCAGGACCTTGAAAAACAGTTGCATCATCACAAAGCCATCAAGGCTTAAAATGTAACTATCAATTTAATTTTTATTTCTAAAATCAATAGTACATGTGAAAGTAAGAAATGTATAATTTATCTTATCAGAGAAATCTGCTTCTTTCTCCTCCTGGACTGATCATTCATTTTCAAAATTCTCAATTTCCGGGTAAAATCAGAATTTAGTGAAGACAGATTATTAGATTAATGAGATAGAATCTTATCAGTAGCAACTGCCATCTCCTATGTAGAGGGGAGGGAGGAGCTACATGTAGAGCTCCTCTCGTCTACATTTATCAGCAGCAACTACCATCTTCTATCTCACTAATGTAACAATCTGTCTTTACTAAGTGTAGATTTTACCTGTGAACTGAGAAGTTTGAAAATTAATGATCAGTCCTTGTGGAGAAAGAAGCAGATTTCTCTTGTAAGATATATTACAATAAAGTTTCTTATTTATAAAATAAAAATTAAAATAGTTACTAAAACAGCAACGCAATAGCTCTGTACAATACCCCAGGACCAAAGGTAAATTTTCTGGACTGATTCTTACAGAAATGGTGAGAGTTGCAGACTCTACTTTTGTCTTTGTCCATGCAGTAGTTGTTCTGAATCACAGTGTTTGGTTATTTTTGTTGGAATATGTTTTAGTGCAACAGCTCCATTCCTGTGTATGTAAATGTTCTATTGCTAGGTTTGTGCATTGTCTATAAAGTTATAAAAAAAAAAACTCCCAGAGGCTCACACACAGAAAATTGCATGTTACTGTTACATTCCAGTTTCCTGTGTCTGTGCATGAGCGGAGAAGCAGCCTGCTGATGCTGAACAGAGACACTTAAGATATGGATATTCCTGATTCCACAAAGCCTATCATATCTGTGTAGTGAGCTGGCCGGCTCTGGCTGTTCTGTGATAATTGATATAGAGCCTGTTACAGAAGTGATTACACAGGATGATGTTGCCACCTTGTGGCCAGAGGTTGCACCTGCGTAGTGTGTGATGACAAAGAAAAAGACTGAGCCTCCTGTGTCCCGCCCTAGAGAGTCATGTGACCAAAGTGGGAAGCAGGAAAAAGCGCGCGAAGAGTCTCCTGTGGTCTGTGAAAAGAGCCAGGACGGTGTGCAGGCCCTCGTGTGTGGCACAGGAGAGACTCTCAACGTGATTCCTTCTATCTGACACCATATCCTCGGAGCCTTCCCCAGCTTCTGCACTGCTGAAGGATACAGCTATTACACTCCCTGCTACTGGAGTGTGGACTACATAAGGGGACCCACCAGAGCTTCTATCCGGATCAGAGAGACTGTAAACGGGACCTCTGGCGAGAGGCCGAAGTATCCCTTCCTTTCTTTCCGCGAATTCTGCTGTTCCTGTTTTTTTTCCGGCTGGGACGCCCTCCTGCAAAGACAGACAGGCCTGCGACGGGGGACACATCCTTCTGGAGTAAAGGACTGGTAACGTGTGAGTAGGGACAGTGAGGGTCAGCTTATCAGTACACGTTATTACTGTGCATATTTATGGTTGTCATTTATTGTTTTCTTTCTTTGCTGTGTTAAAAATGTATACGAGTAAAGATACGGTTATCAAGATAGAGTCTGTGTGTGGGGATCTTGCTGGGCCAGATCATAGATACCAATGCGCGGCCTTGCCCGCGGTCACTTCATCTGGCGTAGTCGGCAGGATCTGTGACCAACAGGATTCCCACCCAGGCCATGTGTACAGTCAGAAAGCCCCGCCGGTGTCTATTGTGAATCAGGTCAGGAAATTTGGCGGACGAAACTACCCTGTACCAGAGTAGGCGGAACAAGTCCGGATACTGGGGGAAATGTATAATATTGACCCTAAGACCTTGGCAGAAATGGCGGTACTGACGCTAGAGGGGGAGACATGGACGACAGTCAGACTGGAGACGGTCAGGGGCCAGCGTACAGTAGATGATTTGGTGCGGGTGCTGGAGAACACCTATGGGCCGACCACATACCAGGGAACACTGCGACACATGTTCTTTAGACGGACGCAGCTTGAATGGGAGGATATTCCCCAATATGCGAACGCCCTTCAGGTACTCCTTGAACAAACCTGTGGAAAAGGGGAGCAACTAGCTGGTATGGCTTCTCGTGACCTGGTACTGAGAGACCAATTTGTAATAGGACTGAGAGACCAGTATCTTAACCGCACGTTACAGGACTTGATCCGGATGATGCCGGCTCTTACTTTTGCTGAAGTCAAACAGGAAGCCATAGAACGTTCAAGGGGATCCGTCATGGATGTGGGGATTCAAGATGCTGCGTGCAGATCCATATCTGACATTAAAAATCCGAACAGTGACACGGAAGACCTGAAACAGATGGTAGCAGACTTACAGAGACAGATATTACAGTTAACATTAGACCGACAAGGAGACCAGCGAAGACAGCCTAGTCGTCCCGTGAGACAGTGTTGGTCATGCGGTGATCCTCGCCATAGGGCAAATCGTTGTCCTCAACACTTCCCTCCGCAACAACCTCCGTCGCACCAACGAACAAACCCTCAGTCACCCCAGCGAAGGGAATTTCGAACAGACCAGCGAATGGAACCCCAGCCATATCCACAAGCAGAGCTACCACGCCGGGCCTCACCACAATGGCCTCCGTTAAACTAGACACCCCTGCAGCTGAGGCTCGCGCAGCAGGGGAGGCCAATGAGAGGGGTGTGGAAAAACAGAGCCGATGGCGGAGTGCTCTTGCCTCGAATAGCCCGACACTTGAAGTTGTCCTGGAAGGAATTGCCGTACAGGGACTGATGGACACCGGGTCACAAGTGACCACGATCTCTGAACAGTTTTACGAAAATTACCTCATACCAAGAACTGCTCGTGACCCAGACACCGCCATTAAGATTACTGCGGCTAATAATCTACCCATTCCAGTGACCGGAGTTGCTTGGATGGACACAAAGGCCTGCGGACAGGACTTAGGGAAACGAGGGATCGTCATCGTCAAGGAAGGTTTCGGCTCCGAGACCCCAGTGATAGTTGGAATGAACATCTTGAAAGACCTGGATCTTATGCTGTTGACAAGAAAAGGACCCAAATGCTGGCAGAAAGTCACCAAACATAAGCCGACTCGTCTGGCGTTACAGCGCGTAATCCGGACCGTTGGACTTCAACAGATGGCAGAGGAACAACTACCCCTAGCCGTCATTACGGTGCCACGCCGTACCCGGATTACTTTGCCCGCTGAAAAAGAGACAGTCATTTCCTTACCCCTTAACACCCACCGACAACTTGAGGGGGTTGAAGTGTTGATCGAGCCGAGGACCCCAAGTGGGGGTAAGCTAAACCCACTAGTTGCTCGCACTCTAGCCGTCGTGAGGAACGGGAGAGTCCCTGTCAGGCTAAACAACACCGCAGACGTAGGCCTAGCCCTTGAAGCCGGCACTCAACTTGCCCGGGTATATGCTCTACCCACGGAAGTGAATCCCATTGGGCCCCTAGAATTCACCCCGTCTACAGAAGGCGACTGGACGGTAACCGTCTCAGCCATAAACGCTCAAGTAGACGATGAAGACATTGGGCGAAAACTACGGGAAAAAGTGCAGCTAGACACGTCTCAGTACACCAAACAAGAAGTGTCTCAAGTGGAGGAACTCCTGCGGGAACACCAAGACTCCTTTGCAAAGCATGACACAGACTTTGGGTGTACCACCAGTATCCAGCACGAGATACCCACGGGCGATACCCCCCCTATCCGTGAGAGGTACCGGCAGATACCACCTCAGCAATACCAGGAGGTGAAAAGCCTGTTAGAATCTATGCTACATGCTGGAGTGGTACGTGAAAGCCAGAGCCCGTGGGCTGCACCCGTGGTGATAGTCAAAAAGAAAGATGGTTCCCTAAGGTTTTGCGTGGACTACCGTAGGCTGAACGCTTGCACTATCCGGGACTCATATCCACTTCCTCGGTTCGAAGAGTCACTGACCGCCCTGAAGAAGGCCAAATATTTTTCGTCCCTAGACCTGGCCAGTGGATATTGGCAGGTTCCAATGAGTGAGAAGGACAGGGAAAAGACCGCCTTCATCCTTCCCATGGGCCTGTATGAGTTCGACCGGTTGCCGTTCGGCTTGAATAATGCACCGGGGACCTTTCAGAGACTAATGGAACGCTGTCTGGGGGACTTCAACTTTGAGTTTACGCTGATATACCTTGACGACATCGTGGTATACTCCGCCACCTTTGAAGATCATCTTCACAAGCTTGGCCAAGTGTTCCAGCGCTTGAGGCGACACGGCTTGAAGTTGAAGCCCAGCAAGTGCCGTCTGTTCCAGCAGGAAATCGACTACTTGGGTCACCGGATCTCGGCCGAAGGTGTCCAGCCCTCTCCGGAGAAAATAGCAGCCGTTCAAGAGTGGCCGCAGCCAACTACCGTCAAAGAAGTCCGGGCTTTTCTGGGGCTAGCAGGCTACTACCGTCGGTTTGTCAAGGACTTTGCTCGGCTTGCTGAACCACTGCATGAGGTTCTCCGAGGGACCGCGAACAGCCCCAGAGGACGACGCATCAGTTGGGGGCCTGACCGAGAAAAATCCTTTCAGGCACTTAAGGCGGCTCTAACATCACCCCCTGTTCTGGCATATGCAGACTACACATTACCGTTTCAGTTGCACACCAACGCCAGCCTTCAAGGTCTAGGGGCGGTCCTCTCTCAAGTTCAAGATAATAAAGAACGCGTGATAGCCTATGCCAGTAGGTCTCTCCGTGACACCGAAAAGAATCCCGTCAACTACAGCTCCTTCCGCTTGGAACTCTTGGCTCTGACATGGGCTATGACGGAGAAATTTGCCGGCTATCTGACAGGAGCGGAGGTGCTGGTCATGACGGACAACAATCCTCTTGCCCACCTAGAGAATGCTAAGCTAGGGGCAATGGAACAGCGCTGGATGGCCAGGCTCTCTAGATTCCAGTACAAAATTAAATACAGAGCGGGGAACGAGAATCAGAATGCTGACAGCCTGTCTAGAGTGACATCATCCCCGCCAGTGGGGGACCGGGATGAAGAGTTGGAGGAAGATGAGATGCTTGACTTTGCCCGGCTCGCAAAGCAAATAGAAGATAGCCGCCAGTATGCGGTAGGAGGGATTGAAGCCATAGTGGGATCTCCCCTGTCCCAGCAAGAATGGGCCAAGCTTCAAGATCGAGATCCCGAGCACGTCTTACTGAAACAGTATGTGAATAAACAAGAGAAACCGCCCTCCGAAGTGAGAGCCAGACTATCGACCGGAGCCTTGGCTCTGCTTGCCAAGTGGGATCGGCTGATCGTGAAAGATGGAGTCCTGTGTCGCAGGGCCCTTTTATCCCATATGCTGGAGGAGTGTTTGCAGATTGTCGTCCCGGTGCAGTTGGCCCATGAGATGGTGGGCGAAGCTCACAGGAGGAACGGCCACTTCGGCATAGACAAGACCCTCCGGTGGACCCAGTAGTTCATTTTTTGTCCGGGGCTCTGTAAGTTGGTTGAAAACGTCTGTCAAGCATGCCGTACCTGTGAATTCCACAAGTCCGCGGAGCAGCGTGCCCCCGTCCAGACTATTAAGACGTCGAGGCCCCTCGAGCTGTTGATGGTGGACTATCTGTTGATCGGAACGGCGAATAGTGGCTACCAATACTGTCTGGTGATGGTGGACCACTTCACGAAATTCGCTGTCGCTGTTGCTACCAAGGATCAGACTGCTGAATCAGCTGCACAGGCTATCTGTGAGCAATTCGTTCGGGTCTACGGGTGTCCGGAGCGGCTACACTCTGATCAGGGGGCTTGTTTCGAAGGGTGAGTCATTGAAGAACTCCAACGGATGTATGGAATCAAGAAGTCCAGGACCACCCCTTACCATCCACAAGGGAATGGCGCGTGTGAACGCTTTAACCGGACCCTCTTACAACTGATCCGGACTTTGGCTGAAGACAAAAAGCCCGACTGGCCTCGATTCCTCCCGGAACTGCTGTGGGCCTATAATAATCAGGTCCATTCCGTCACCGGATACACCCCATACACCCTTCTCTTTGGCCGTCCAGGCAAAGACATCCATGAGTTGCAACTGTCTAGCTCCGAAGAAGATACCTGTGGTACCTATCCTTCCTGGCTACAAACACACCGCCAGAGAATGGAGACTGTCTACCGGCTAGTAGGCCGACAAATTCAGGATCAAGTGCACGCTGACCCACTTCCGGTACAAGAAGACCCACTGAATGTAGGTCAACTGGTCCTAGTCCGAATAAAGAAGCCGCAAGGGAAACTCCGGCCCAAGTGGGAGACCGAAGTCTATCGAGTAATTGGACAGCCGTACCCCGGTGGCCCCGTCTATCGAGTGCAGGGCGAAGACAGCGGCAGCATCCGAACTTTGCACCGTAATATGTTGCGCCCTTGCCGTTCCCAGCCTGACTCCCCTACTGTGATACCTAGAGAGATGGATATCACTAATACTGTCGGAGACACTGACCCCGGGGATGTAGAGACTGAATGCATGCCTACCCCTGTCCGTCCGACTGACGCACTTGAACCGATTACCTCCTCTACTGACATGTCGACTGGGAAAGAGAGTGGGGTGACTGATAGGAGAGAGGGGATCCAACCCGTTAGGCGGACAACGAGGACTACTGCAGGGGTACCTCCAGGACAGTCCTACAGAGACCAATATGTGTGGCCCTCTTCCCAGCCGCCCCCTGTCACATCCACAGCCATCGCCGCCCTGGAGCCGGTCGTTGGCAGGGACTGCCAACCTTTGAGTGGGGGGGCGTGTAGTGAGCTGGCCGGCTCTGGCTGTTCTGTGATAATTGATATAGAGCCTGTTACAGAAGTGATTACACAGGATGATGTTGCCACCTTGTGGCCAGAGGTTGCACCTGCGCAGGGTGTGATGACAGAGAAAAAGACTGAGCCTCCTGTGTCCCGCCCTAGAGAGTCACATGACCAAAGTGGGAAGCAGGAAAAAGCGCGCGAAGAGTCTCCTGTGGTCTGTGAAAAGAGCCAGGACGGTGTGCAGGCCCTCGTGTGTGGCGCAGGAGAGACTCTCAACGTGATTTCTTCTATCTAACACCATATCCTCGGAGCCTTCCCCAGCTTCTGCACTGCTGAAGGATACAGCTATTACACTCCCTGCTACTGGAGTGTGGACTACATAAGGGGACCCACCAGAGCTTCTATCCGGATCAGAGAGACTGTAAGCGGGACCTCTGGCGAGAGGCCGAAGTATCCCTTCCTTTCTTTCCGCGAATTCTGCTGTTCTTGTTTTTTTTCCGGCTGGGACGCCCTCCTGCAAAGACAGACAGGCCTGCGACGGGGGACACATCCTTCTGGAGTAAAGGACTGGTAACGTGTGAGTAGGGACAGTGAGGGTCAGCTTATCAGTACACGTTATTACTGTGCATATTTACGGTTGTCATTTATTGTTTTCTTTCTTTGCTGTGTTAAAAATGTATACGAGTAAAGATACGGTTATCAAGATAGAGTCTGTGTGTGGGGATCCTGCTGGGCCAGATCATAGATACCAATGCGCAGCCTTGCCCGCGGTCACTTCATCTGTACCTGTTTATAGCTAATTAAAGCTTTGTTCTGTTGTCAACACGCTTTGAGAGTATCCTGAATGATCCGCTGCCAACAATTTTAGATAAATATATTTATTTTTTATTGTTAAGTGGACATTTGTATGATGATCCTGATCAAGTACCGTAGCAGTTGTCGCAAATGAAATCGAAAAATAAATAATACATAAAATAGTAAAATAAAAGGCATTGTTAATTGAGGTTTTTCTGCTAAGTTTGTTGTTGCTGATGAGGCGAAAGATCATGGTTTGCAATTATTTAAATTGTTACAACATATTGGAGTGACTGCCATTAACAATACATCGCTCACCCATGGTGTGGTGAACTATGTGATGTCTGTAGGGTCTCTTCTTGTACATTCTCTTTATATTGAAAACATTAATTTCTTTGTACTTGAAAATGTATCTGCAGTAGTGGTTTGAATTACATAAGCATAATCATGTAAAAGTCTGGTATCAGGTGATACAGTAGCATTCTGAATGCCAAAAGAAATGTATTTGTTTCCATTAATATCTCTTCTATTACCCCAAATTCTTCCCTGCTGCCTAAATAGTCTTATGATGGTAAGAATATATTTTTTTCTACCTGGATCAAACTTCCATAACACAGGGTTTATTATCGCTTTAATTCCCAGTGCCCATCTTCCTAAGGAAAAAATATATTTTATAATCTTTTTGCTCCACAACGTCAAGCCGAAAAAACTCTAATCAGAAGGACATTGCCCTTTGCAGTCATGACCAAGTATTACACTGGTACCCCAACAAAAAGCCAGCATAAACAGTTCCCAGTGTTTAATTTACAGGCATCCAATATGGGGACATTTGTTCTTATAATGTTGCACAACAACAGTACTTTCTACAAATATACAATACCTTTTGCAAGCTGCTGAGATCCTCCTGGAATGCAGTGGACTTGTCACTATTCATTCTGGTAGTTCCACATTTCAGGCACTTCTACCAATCTCGGGCTTCTTCACCCCATTCATCTATTATGCATACTCACTAGTGTTGAGCGAGCATGCTCGACACTGCTCGTTACTCGCCCGAGCATCACGCTACTCGGGATGCTCGGTGAGCACCGAGCATTTCCGGGTTACTCAGGCGGGAGCTCGGGTCTCCGCCCTGCACGTTTGGCGCTCTTTACAGAGCCAATGAACATGCAGGGATTGCCAGCCAGTCACTGTAATGCCGCAGCCATGTTGTTTGTGGGCATTACAGTGATTGGCTGGCCGCACAGCGTCACCTCGAGTATTTAAAACTGGGCGCCGCCATCTTGGACGCAGTCACTCCGGATCAGACGGTGTAGGGAGAGTGCTGCTGAGTTAGGGAGAGATATATAGTGCGAAATAGGTAGTGTAGGGTCTCTAAAGCCTGCCAATCAAACAAATAGTCCTTCTCAGGACTAATATCCATCCCAGATATCAGGCAGACAGGCAGGCTGTATAGGAGACGCAGTGGTTATACCAGCAAACGCTACATTACAGTCCTGTGTGCTCCTTTTGGTCAAATTGCTAGACTTATCACCCCGGTCTCAGGGGCCAGGAAAAATTTTTTTTTTTTTCATCTAAATCCTGTATTTTTTTTTTTCCTCAGTCAGACTGTACAAATACGCATCTTATTAACCTTTTGGTATTCCCCCCCCCCCCCAAAAAAAAAAATTGAGTGTGTCTGTGACTGTTCAGACACCAATATATCTGTTTAAAAGAGTCCGGCATAGGCCAGAAAAATAGAACTGTGGTTTTGTACTTCCACTGGTCAAATCTCTGTATTATCCTGTTTTTGGCATTTTTTGCCATAAAAAAAAAACTGTAAAAGTGTCTCCCCGACTGGTCAGACACCAATATATCTGTTTAAAAGAGTCTGGTGTATGCCACATAACTATAACTGTGGTTTTGCAGTTCCACGGGTCAAATCTCTGTATTATCCTGTTTTTGGCATTTTTTGCCGTAAAAGAAAACAGTAATAGTGTCTCCCTGACTGGTCAGACACCAATATATCTGTTTAAAAGAGTCTGGTGTAGGCCAGAAAAATAGAATTGTGGTTTTGCAGTTCCATGGGTCAAATCTCTGTATAATCCACTTTTGGGTCTTTCTTACATAAAAAAGACAATTTGAGTGTGTCGCTGACTGTTCAGCCCCAAATATATCTATTTAAAAAAGTCTGCTATATGCCAGTAAATTAGAACTGTGGTTTTGCAGTTCCACGGTTCAAATCTCTGTATTATCCTGCTTTTGGCCTGTTTTACGTAAAAAAAAACAGCAATAGTGTCTCCCTGTCTATTCAGTCACAAATATATCTGTTTAAAATATTCTGGTGTAGGCCAGACAAATAGAACTGTAGTTTTCCTCTTCCACGGTTCTAATCTCCTTTTTATTACTCTTTTTCCATTGATAGTGCGAGTGTAAGCTATTTTACTTAATTTACAATGGCCAAGGCGCGCGGCAAGGGACGTGGAACTGGACATTCTGGTGATGGTGCGTGTAGAGGACGGGGCCGTGGCCAAGGTGAAAATGTGCCATAACCAACAGCCACATCTTCTCGCTCCCACTTTTTGACCGAATTACTAGGGAAGCACACTACAACACCAGTATTGCGAACTGATCAGTGTGTACAGGTTATTAATTGGATAGCAGATAATACTTCCAGTTACCTGGGAACCACCATCCCCGGTCTGTCTTCCACACGGTCAAGTTTTAGTAGCCGTGAGTCTCGACCGCATAGTCCTCCTCACCCTGATGCTCCTTCCTCCCACCATGCCGAGTGTCGTCAGACAGCAACTGATCCCACACTTGGACACTCTGAAGAGTTGTTCACTGGTCCATTTCCATATTTGTGCCCCTCGCCTGCTCCACTTGAAGTGGTGGAAGAGGAGATCCCATATAGCGATGCCCAAATATTTGATTAGCCACGGCCACAGGAAGTCGACGCTGGCAATTTGTCACAAGAGGTGGACGATGACAAGACACAATTGCCAGGAAGTGAGGAGGAGGATCGTGGTGCGCAAGTGGGAGAGGAGAAGGTAGTGGATGATCTAGTAACTGACCCAACGTGGCAGGAGGACATGCAGAACGAGGCCAGCAGCACACAATGGGAGGGAGGCAGAGTACCCCAACAGGCAGGAAGAAGCAGTGTGGTGGCCGCACACAGAAGGCGGGCAACAGTTCCCCGTAACACCAACACGAGGGACGTTGCCAGTACAACTGGTAGGTCTTCCAGAGTCTGGAATTTTTTTAAAGACTCTGCTGCTAAAGGCCATTTGTACCACCTGCCATGCCAGCATCAACAGGGGTGACAAAACTACCAGCCTGACCACCACCAGCATGATCAGACACAAGGCAGCAAAGCACCCGACTTTGTGGGGCGAACCCCAGGTACCAAGACCAGTGTCAGCGGGTGTCAACACTGCTTCTTCCGCTGTTGTGCGTGTAATAGAACCCCCAGTTGTGCGTGCAAGGCAATCCCCTGTCCATACTGCTTGCAAAGATGTCCGCTCCTCTCAGTCTTCACTTGTTATGGCAGTTTCTCAAGAAACAGCATCAAAATCCACGTCCACGTCCCACCGCAGCGTTGAATTGTCCATATCCCAGAGCTTTTGTGATGCCTCAGTTCTCGAAGGAGCCCTTTTAGTTTTGAGTTTACCCTGGGTGTTGGGGGACTCGGTGTCGGGCCCTGTGACGAAGAGATGGGATGTAGCCGTGGCCCGGGCCCGACCCGTGCTCAGGGCCGT
Source organism: Phyllobates terribilis (assembly GCF_046119375.1). Taxonomy (NCBI): domain Eukaryota; kingdom Metazoa; phylum Chordata; class Amphibia; order Anura; family Dendrobatidae; genus Phyllobates; species Phyllobates terribilis. The sequence goes on along the minus strand of NW_027362765.1, from coordinate 542,352,643 downwards.
CACATGAAAAGGCAGATGTTGCGGGCTCATCCAGGTTGAGTGGCTTATTTAACGACTACGCTACCTGTGGTGCCTGGTGAAGGGCCACCAGTGCCGCTACAGTCCGCTGAGGCCCGGTGTCATGGCGGTCAAAGTTCTCGCTACTCTCCACAGGCGGAACAAGGCCTCAGGGCAGGCAAACAGGAAAGAGAGGGGGTAGCAGTGCGGGGAGTACGGGCACCGCGTCGCATGGTATGGCGCGTAATGAACAGTCCGGAGGCCATAGGGGTGAACTTCCAAGGCTTTACTCACTTAGAGATGTCAGCGGGAAGGCGACGCCCTGCTCCCCGCGGAGTTCTGCGACCACCAGGACCGGGGTCCGACTACCTCCGAGAAAGTCCAGTGTTCGGTAGCGACCCTACACCAGAGTGTTCCTGCACTACAAACTTCACCCTTTCCCGTCTGTGCGTGTGTATATAGGCCGGGTCTCCCTCTGAGCTCCACTCAGGACTAGGGCACGGTGGCAATTCCTCTCCATCCGATGCCCGGCGGGATCCTCAGGGCCTAACCGGGCTTTCCCGTCCAGGACATGGAGTACAAGGTCGGGTGTCGGGGGCCGGTACCCCTCTTTCAGCCGGAATCCCTCTGAATAGATCAGGTAGGCGAGGACAGGTTGCGTGCTCCGCTCCGTCTGCATCCTCCCCGGGACCCATTTGCTGGGGAGCCACACTCTAAAGCTCCCGGGGCCTTCTTGATCCTGGTCCTTGGCCATTAAATATGAATTCTAAAGTGTAACTAACTTGTAAGTCCTCCACCCACACCCACTAACTGGTTCCTACCACTTTGTGTTCCCCAGTCTCCCTGTAACCAGGGGAGCAGCACCTAGTGCATACTAGCTCCCTCTGGTGGAGAAGTGTGGTGTTGGATGCAAGGCTGGGTCGCAACTATCACACTGGCCTTACCTCAGAGGAGGAACACTACACTCCATTAAAGAAGTGCAGCATTCCTGTGGCGGTTGAACCCTCAGGGGCGCCACACTTTGAACGAAAGTGCAAATTTGCAGCCAACGCCCCACAGGCCACAGTCCTAAATTCGCACATTTCACGACTGCTTGCGTTGGAAATGCTGCCTTTTAGGCTGGTGGAGACGGAATCCTTCCGCAACCTTATAGCGGTGGCCGTCCCTCGGTACTCGGTCCCCAGCTGACACTATTTTGCCCGGTGTGCCATCCCCGCACTACACAAGCACGTGTCCCAAAACATCTGCCGTGCCCTCAACAACGCAGTTACTGGGAGAGTCCACCTGACAACTGACACGTGGACAAGTGTTTGTGGCCAGGGACTGTACATCTCCCTGACGGCACACTGGGTAAACATAGTGGAAGCCGGGACCCAGTCGGACCTTGGGACGGAAAACATCCTCCCCACACTGAAGATTGCGGGCCCTATGTCAGTCAAAGTTGCCCCCACAGTGTACAGCTCCTGCGCCTCATCTTCCTCCTCCTCATGTTCAGCCTCCAACTCAGATATCACCACATCAGTTACAAGCTGGAAGCACTGCAGTGCTGCCTCAGCCAAGCGGCAACAGGCTGTGCTGAAACTCATAAGCTTAGGTGATAAACCTCACACTGCTTGTGAGTTGTGGACAGCTGTGAAAGAGCAGGCAGATCTGTGGCTTAGACCGCTGAACCTACATCCAGGCATGATCGTGTGTGACAATGGCCGTAACCTGGTGGCGGCTCTGAGGCAAGGAGAGATCACACACGTACCATGCCTGGCTCATGTGCTTAACCTCGTGGTTCAGCGGTTTCTTAAATCGTACCCTGAGTTGCCAGATCTGCTCGTCAAAGTACGCCGCCTGTCACCTCATTTTCGCAAGTCGGCTACAGCTTCCGCCGCCCTTGCTGTGTTGCAGCAGCGTTTGCAGCTTCCGGCACACCGACTGGTGTGTGATGTCCCCACACTTTGGAACTCTACCCTCCACATGTTGCAAAGGACTTGTGAGCAGAAGAGAGCAGTTGTGGAGTACCAGCTGCAACAAGGCCGTCGATATTCAGGTCAGACTCCACACATAAGACCTCAGGAGTGGACCTGGATTGACAAACTTTGAGGAGTCCACCAAGATGGTAAGTGGCGATGATGCCATCATTAGCATCGGCATCCCACTTGTCTGTCTTTTGGAACGCTCTCTGCAGAGAATTAAAGAGAAGGCATTGCAGCCAGAGTATGATGAGATGGATCAAGAACCCATAATGGGCGATTACACACAGCTCAGCCTCATCTCATCCCAACGTGCATTGGGGGACAATGAGGGAGAGGAGGTGGAGGAGGAAGAACAGGAGCTGGTATCATGCTCTGTAGATGGTAGTACCTGTACAAGTGTCATACAGTCGGTTCAGCATGGGTGGCCTGAGGACAGGGGGGAGGAGGAGGAGGAGGAGAAGGAGTAGAGCATGGTCAGTCGTCATCTTGGTGAGGACACGGAAGTCTTGCCCGTTACCAGTCTGACACGCATGGCTGAGTTTATGTTACGCTGCCTTAACCGTGACCCTCGTGTTGTCAAAATGTTGGGTGACAGTCATTACTGGTTGGTGACACTTTTAGACCCCCGCTACAAGGAGAACTTTCACTCTCTTATTCCTGAGGTGGAGAGGTCTACAAAAATGTGGCAGTACCAGAAGGCCCTTGCTGCAGAACTCTTAAAAAAATTCCCATCTGAACACGCTAGCGGCAGAGGTCACAGTTCGTTGACCAACCAAGGCGTACAGGCGAGAGAAACGCAACTCCAACCCAGCAGAGGCAGGGGAACACTGTCAACATTCTGGGACAGTTTTCTGAGACCCGCCCAGCTTACAGGCCCTGAGGCGCGGGGTACTCTCACAAGGAGTGGAAAGTTTCAAAAGATGGTGAGGGAGTACCTTGCTGACCGTACCAGCGTCCTCCATGATTCCTCTGTGCCTTTTAATTTTTGGGTAACCAAGCTGGAAACTTGGAATGAACTCGCTCTGTACGCCTTGGAGGTTCTTGCCTGCCCTGCCACTAGCGTGTTATCGGAGCGTGTTTTTAGTGCCGCTGGGGGAATTATAACAGATAAGCGCACTCGCCTGTCAACTGACAATGCTGACAAGCTGACCCTTATCAAAATGAACAAGGGCTGGATTGGGCCAGACTTCTCATCACCACCAAATGACAGCAGAGTAACATAAACTCAAATCCACTGTGTTATTTCGGGAGGTGTATTCCCAAACACCACTTCTTACCCACACATGGGTATATGCTTCCTCATTTCGGCTGTATTTTGCTCTTCTCCTTATCCTCAGCCTCCACCACCACTATACCACCAGGGTGACCGTGGTCTGTGTTTCCAGCATTGCAAGTTCCTCCATCCTAATTTTTGCCAACTTTTGCTTGGAAGGCATAGGCAAAGACTATGGGAGACCCACTCCCCAATAATGGGAATAATGTTTTTAAGATGCTGTACTGCATGGCTCTTCCAAGGGGCATTTAAACCATCTTGTTAAGCTACTGCAACCTCCACGTCTCTTCCAAGGGGCATTAAAACCTTCTTGTTAAGCTACTGCGACCTCCACCACTTTTCCCAGGGGCATTCATATTGTCTTTTTATTCCACTGTGACCTCCACCACTTTTCCAAGGGGCATTAAAACCATCTTGTTAAGCTACTGCGACCTCCACGTCTCTTCCAAGGGGCATTAAAACTGTCTTGTTAAGCTACTGCGACCTCCACCACTTTTCCAAGGGGCATTAAAACCGTCTTGTTAAGCTACTGTGACCTCCACGTCTCTTCCAAGGGGCATTAAAACTGTCTTGTTAAGCTACTGCGACCTCCACCACTTTTCCCAGGGGCATTGATATCGTCTTTTTATTCCACTGCGACCTCCACCACTTTTCCAAGGGGCATTAAAACCATCTTGTTAAGCTACTGCGACCTCCACGTCTCTTCCAAGGGGCATTAAAACCATCTTGTTAAGCTACTGCGACCTCCATCACTTTTCCAAGGGGCATTGATATTGTCTTTTTATTCCACTGCGACCTCCACCATTCTTCCAACGGGCATTGCATTTCCTCCTAATTTTAGTCAGCTTTTGCTTTTCAATGCATAGGCAAACATTAAGGGAGACCCACTCCCCAATAATGGGTAGAAGGTTTTTAGTATGCTGTAATCCACGTGTGTTTCAATAGGCATTACAGTTCCTCATAATTTTTGGAAAACCTTCCATTCACTGCTTAGGCCAACAGTGTACAGGAGACCCAGTTGCTATAAATGGAAAAAACGGTTTAGTTAAGGCCCTCTGACCTTCATGTCACTTCCAAGGGGCATTGGAGTGCCTCGAAATTTTTGTTAGGCATTGCACTCACTGTATGCCCTATAATTGTGTAGCCGAACCGCTCCTTTTGGTACAGAAACATATCCTACAAGACGTGTGGTTGACTGGCCTGATATTGATGTAAATGGTCCCTGTTCCTCTTGCGCTTTCTCCTTTGCCACCACCTCATCCATCATTCAACACCTGAAGCTTTGTTTTAACAGGAGTCATAGAACTGGGATAGTAGCAGGAAAACATCCAGCAATCTTTGGAGCAGGTAGGATATGCGCCAAAACGCTGACCACCTCAGGCCTAGCCGCTACTACATACATGCACTTGCATTCCAAGAAAACAAAGCAGACGCTAACTTCTATCATGCTCCTCACCTTGGCACTCTCAACTCCCCTGATGGAGAAGCCAGGGCCCACCGGAGGTGTCTGGTTCTCTGGTGGGCTCGTCCAATGCTGCCTTAACACAGGCCAGGCTAAGAAAAGTGTGGGGGAACTTTCAAGGAGAAATAGGGGCGGCTGGGGACCGTTTATGGACCCCCGGCCGACCCCAGGCGTCTGGGGACCATGTGTGGACACCCGGCTGCGGGTCGGTTGAGGACCGAGTATGGACACTTTTAGACCCCCGCTACAAGGAGAACTTTCACTCTCTTATTCCTGAGGTGGAGAGGTCTACAAAAATGTGGCAGTACCAGAAGGGACTGAGCATAGACGCCCGGCCGCCGGGCGGCTGGGGACTGAGTATGGATACCTCGCTGCCGAAGCAGCCATGAGGTAGTGGCCAGCTTCGGCCTCCTCCAAATTAAAAGGCCCCATTTCAAGTGCAAGCTAGCAGTATGGTATTGCAGCCTGGGGGTGGGTGGGTGGCAGGTTGCACACTTACGCTTGCATTCCAAGAAAACAAAGCACATGCTAACTTCTATCATCATCATCATGCTCCTCACCTTGGCACTCTCAACTCCCCTGATGGAGAAGCCAGGGCCCACGAGAGGAGTCTGGTTCTCTGGTGGGCTCGTCCAATGCTGCCCTAAAGCAGGCCAGGCTAAGAAAAGTGTGGGGGAAGTTTGAAGGAGAAATAGGGGCGGCTGGGGACCGTTTATGGACACCCGGCCGCCCCCTGGCGGCTGGGGACCGAGCGTGGACACCCGGCCGCCGGGCGGCTGGGGACTGAGTATGGATACTTCGCTGCCGAAGCAGCCATGAGGTAGTGGCCAGCTTCGGCCTCCTCCTAACTAAAAGGCCCCATTTCAAGTGCAAGCTAGCAGTATGGTATTGCAGCCTGGGGGTGGGTGGGTGGCAGGTTGCACACTTACGCTTGCATTCCAAGAAAACACAGCAGATGCTAACTTCTATCATCATCATCATTCTCCTCACCTTGGCACTCTCAACTCCCTTGATGGAGAAGCCAGGGCCCACCGGAGGAGTCTGGTTCTCTGGTGGGCTCGTCCAATGCTGCCCTAAAGCAAGCTAGGCTAAGAAAAGTGTGGGGAAACTTTCAAGGAGAAATAGGGGCAGCTGGGGACTGTTTATGGACACCCGGCTGCCGGGCAGCTGGGGACTGAGTATGGATACCTCGCTGCCAAAGCAGTCATGAGGTAGTGGCCAGCTTCGGCCTCCTCCAAACTAAAAGGCCCCATTTCAAGTGCAAGCAAGCTAGCCGTATGGTATTGCAGCCTGGGGGTGGGTGGGTGGCAGGCTGCATACTTGCGCTTGCATTGCAAGGAATGGGGGAGGTACAATTGAACACTGCCCTGGGACAAGGACTTGCATGGGGATAGTTGCAAGTCTGCATCTTCTGATGCGGAAAGGATCACTTCTGATGGGCACACTTTTAGGCAGTGACCTGGGTGTCAGAGATGCTTCCAGGGGTCTTCCCCATGCTGCTCCCATGTCTTTTCAGCACTGTATGCATGTGTCACACAGCACATGGCCAGATAAGGTTGTAAAATGTTAAAATGACATTTCCCGGTGAATGCATTTGTCACGGTTAAAAGCAATACAAAAGTGCAAAAACGCATAAAAAATGCTACTTGTGAACATAGCCCAAGGTGTGGAGGAGTATTTTTGTTTTTGGTTATTTATTTTACCTTATACACAAGTCTTTACCCTGGAAAGGAAGTTCCTTAACATATTTCACAGGAAAACCGTTTCAGTTTCGTTTTTGAACGTTTTATTGTGAGCCCGTTAAAGTGGCTTAATACCTCTGATCACATTGTTGACAGCAGTGACCTGGGGGTCAGAAATGCTTCCTGGGGCGATCCCCATGCTGTCCCCATGTCTTTTGAGCACTGTCACTATCGTTTTTGGCACTTTTTAGGCTTTCCACAGACTGCCGGGGGTGCCGCCGCAAAAATGCTCGGGTCTCCCATAGATTATCACGGTGAGCTCGGCCCGAGCTTCGAGCACCCGAGCATTTTAGTTCTCGCTCAACACTAATACTCACATACCAGTCATCACTGTGTTACTTCACATCAAAATTATCTCTCTGTGCTTCAGCCTCCTCCCTCACAGTGCCCACTTGCACGATTGGATGGTCAACTCTTGAAATGTGCTCTGGGCCCTTACCCTTACAGTGCCCACTTGCATGATTGAATGGTCCCCTCCTGACATGCGCTCTAGGCCCTTACCCTTACAGTGCCCACTTGCACAAACAGTCCCCTCCTGAACATGTAGCTTGTTTCACCTCTCTTTGGCCCATTTCCTGCATCAGGTGCAGGTTATTTTCTCTGTTGCTCACTGACTGGGCACAACTGGTTTTGGGTATGATACCTGATTCAAGCAGCATGAGCTTACACTCTCTCTTTTCACATTTCTGCTAACCCAGAATTTCATCTGAAAGAATCGATTAGGGTAATGACACTCGGTTCAACTCTGATCAGAGTTTGAGCTGAGTGGTAGTTTGCTGTGATCCAATTCTCTTGCATGAGAGAATTGTATCACAGGTGCAAAGAAGATGGAGAACTTAAATTCCCTATCTTCTCCAATGTCTGTAAATTGACCTGCACTCAGATGACATCAGAGTGCAGTCCAATGTTTTGCACGCACCCATAGACTCTAATGGGTACGCATGATCCGATTTGCAGATCTCTTTCTCCTTCCACCACAGTTGGCCAGTCTGCCACACATGGGATAGCCACAGAGGCAATCTCATCTTCAGCAGCTTAGAAACAGCAGCACTCTAGCTCTCGCTGCTGCCGGATAACAAATGCAATGTAGTGTAGCTATCACCTATAATGGACTTCTGTGACTGACACTGTAAACCCACCGTTAAGTAACCTCTGTCACCTACACCCCAGCCTCACTCAGTCTCCTGGGAAACAGGCTTAACTCCTCATTAACTAAGCAGCTGGAGTGTCAGCAAAACCCAGCACGCTCCTCAGACATACAGGATACATTTCCCTACAGTAACCCACAGGTTTAAGCTTGTGTTCTCTGTTAAAGAATAAAATGACACACTCAAAGGGCTGGTTCAGATGAATCAATTAAACATCCGTGTGCTGTCCGTATGCAAAACTGATAGCATACGGACAGCACACTGACTAATGCAAGTCAATGTGGTAATTCACATGGACGTTTTAAAACAGACCTATAATCTGCTTGTGAAAAAATCACAGCTTGCACTACTTTGATCTGTATTCTGGATCAGACTCGTCCATTTTAAATCAAAAGGTACACAAAAATCATATCACAAAACGGTTACCATAAGTATGTAAGGTGATTTTTACGAATCTATTATAGTTATAAAGATAGGAAACTGTATGTGTCCTTTATTTTGTATTCAATTGCTAATGGAAAAAAAACTATGCCATACAGATGGACAAAATAGACATTCGGAATGCATACAGATGTAAAAACGGACACACTCGTGACATACGGATGACAAATCGTATTTTTTTTCTGTATGGAAAACATGATTTTGCATACGCTTGTCTGCACCCAGCCAAAAACACTGACATCCCAAGAAAGTTGCCAAGACTTCTGTGTGTGCACTCTAATGCATTCACCGCACAGATTAGCACCATCGGGCATTGTTATCTCAGCAATAAAATACAACAGCGTATGCAAATATATATATCAAAAGAAAACTGCAACATCGTAGAGGCAACATGCCCTAATAACAACCTAATAGTTGTCTAGCTTTACCCTTTTATAAAAGATAAAATAGCGCCTATGGGAAACACACCTCCATCAGCTCTATTTAATGCCACAGCAGGTACTCATTGCCAGTGAAGAATCCTCTTGTACAGGGGCGTACATAAAAATCATGGGGTCCCATAGCAAAAGTTCTAATTGACCCTAAAAAAAAAATAATATTTGGCGGGGTCACAGAAGAGCATATCTCACAACTTTGCAGTCCTTACAAAGTAATTTTCCTACTATTGAAGCCCCTAGATTCCCCTTTCATTGCCAACAAAAGTGCCCCCCAAACACAGTATGATACCCCCACAGTGAATTCCTCCACAGTACCCTCCACATGCACAGTATAATGACACAGCCTTCTATACAGCATAATGGCCCCAATACAACCGTCCAAAAAGTATGGTGGCCCCAAAACAACCCTCCACTGTATAATGGCCCCACTAGCTCTCCAAACAGTAAAATGGCCCCCACACAGCCACCATACAGCATAATGACTAGAGATGAGCGGTGTTCAACTAGAACTGTTCGCCAATCTCAAATTCGAGCTGTTTTGGGCGGTGTTCGAGTTGTTCGACGAACCCGAACGATTTGCAAAAAAATCGGCTGTTCGATGTTATGTTCGATAACTGTTCGTGCACCAAAAGCTTGTCCTGCATGTCTGGCGCTATTTAGAGCACCAATCATGCAGGGATTGTCTGCCACTCACTGTAATGCCACAGCCATGGTGGTTGTGGCATTACAGTGATTGCCCAAATCGATGGGAACAGTGCCAACAGTGAAACATGAAAAGCCGGCAATTCAGCAGCGGCATACACCGGTACCCGACAATTTAGAACAGAAAGAATAGAGCATCACACATAGATTAGATAGATAGAAACATGTCAGTCACACATATAAGAAGAACAGTGACAGTGTTGCTTACTGTACTTGTCATTTAGTGTAAAGGATTTATCAAAAAAAAAAATAGTGTTTTCATGCACTGTCTCTTTAAAAAAGCCGGCCGGCAATTCAGCAGCGGTACCCGACAATTTATAACAGAAAGAATAGAGCATCACACATAGATTAGATAGATAGAAACATGTCAGTCACATATATAAGAAGTACAGTGACAGTGTTGCTTACTGTACTTGTCATTTAGTGTAAAGGATTTATCAAAAAAAATAATAGTGTTTTCATGCACCGTCTCTTTAAAAAAGCCGGCCGGCAATTCAGCAGCGGTACCCGACAATTTGGAATAGAAAGAATAGAGAATCACACATAGATTAGATAGATAGAAACATGTCAGTCACATATATATGAAGTACAGTGACAGTGTTGCTTACTGTACTTGTCATTTAGTGTAAAGGATTTATTAAAAAAAATAATAGTGTTTTCATGCACTGTCTCTTTAAAAAAGCCGGCCGGCATTTCAGCATCTGTACCCGACAATTTAGAATAGAAGGAATAGAGCATCACACATAGATTAGATACATAGAAACATGTCAGTCACATATATATGAAGTACAGTGATAGTGTTGATTACTGTACTTGTCATTTAGTGTTAAAATAAAGGATTTATTAAAAAAAAAATTGGCGTGGGTTCCCCGTAATTTTAGTCTCTAGCGGAGGTTAAGCAGACGGCTGGGGCAGATGTTTGAAGCCTGGGAAGGGGGCAATACCCACGGAGCTTCCCAGGCTACTAATATCAGCCCCCAGCGGAATACCTAGCCTTTACTAGCTATTAAAATGGGGGACCCCCCCAAAAAAATGACGTGGGGTCCCCCCTATTTTAATAGCTAGCAAAGGCTAGGCAGACAGCTGGGGGCTGATATTAATAGCCCAGGAAGGGTGCCATGAATATTGGCCCCCTCCCAGGCTAGAAACACCAGCCGTCAGCCGCCCCAGAAATGGCGCATCCATAGGATGCGCCAATTCTGGCACTTAGCCTCGCTCTTCCCACTGCCCTGTAGCGGTGGCAGTGGGGTAATAGGGCTGGGGTTGATGTCAGCTTATAATGCCAGCTGACATCAAGCCCAGGTTAGTAATGGAGAGGCGTCTATAAGACACCCCCATTACTAACCCCATAGTCAAAGTTAAAAGAAAACACAAACACCCAGAATAAAGTCCTTTAATTGAAATAAAGACACAATTCTTTATTGTTCTAAATTAAACCATACTTACCACCACGCCCATTCCAGCTGAAGCCAACGATCTCCTGCAATAAAAGTAAAATAATAAAGCAACCTCATCCTTACCTTTCCATGGTTCCCAGGACAGCTTCAGCTCTGCTACATTGAGATGACAGGCTGGACCGCAGCAGAACTCTGCCATCCAGCCTGTCATACCGCAGACACTGAGAAGCGCAGGCATGCTTGCGCTCCTCAGTGTCTCGCTGTGACGGCATAAAGATGAGCCGACAATGAACTCGGCTCACCTCATGCACGTCACTGACAGCGTGGGAGAATTCTCCTGCACTCAGCGCTTCAGCGTGAAAATTTTCCCACGCTGTCAGTGACATGCATGAGGTGAGACGAGTTCATTGGACATGAATGATCTCACCTCATGCACGTCACTGACAGCGTGGGAAAATTCTCACACTGAAGCGCTGAGTGCAGGAGAATTTTCCCACGCTGTCAGTGACGTGCATGAGGTGAGCTCATTCATGTCCATTGAACTCAGCTGACCTCATGTACGTCACTGACAGCGTGGGAGAATTCTCACGCTGAAGCACTGAGCGCAGGAGAATTCTTCCACGCTGTCAGTGACGTACATGAGGTGAGCTGAGTTCATTGGACATGACCTCGGCTCATCTGGATGCCGTCACAGCGAGACACTGAGGAGCGCAAGCATGCCTGTGCTTCTCAGTGTCTGCGGGATGACAGGCTGGATGGCAGCTTTCTGCTGCGGTCCAGCCTGTCATCTCGATGTAGCAGAGCTGAAGCTGTCTGGGAACCATGGAAAGGTAAGGATGAGGTTGGTTTATTATTTTTCTTTTATTGCAGGAGATCGTTGGCTTCAGCTGGAATAGGCGTGATGGTGAGTATGGTTTAATTTAGAACAATAAAGAATTGTGTGTTTATTTCAATTAAAGGACTTTTTTTCTGGGTGTTGTGTTTTTTTTAAATACTTTACTAGAAATTCATAGTGGTCATGTCTAATATTGGCGTGACCCCATGAATTTCGGGCTTAGGGCCAGCTGATAATGCCAAGCTGGCCCTAACCCCTTTATTACCCAGTGAGCCACCGCACCAGGGCCCTGGATGAGTTGGGTACAGCGCCAGAAGATGGCGCTTCTATGAACGCACCATTTTCCGGGGTGGCTGCGGACTGCAATTTGCAGCTGGGGGGACCCAGAAAGCTTGGGCCTCCCTGCGCTGCAGATTCCAGCCCCTAGCTGCCTAGTTGTACCTGGCTGGACACAAAAATAGGGCGAAGCTCCACGTATTTTTTTTTTTAATTATTTCATGAAATTCATGAAATAATTAAGAAAAAAGGGCTTCCCTATATTGTTGTGTCCAACCAGGTACAAATAGGCAGCTGGTGGTTGGGGGCAGCCCGTTCCTGCCTGCTGTACCTGGCTGGACACAAATATAGTGCGAAGCCCCACGTCAATTTTTTTTAAAATTATTTCATGAACCTAGATGGTGGCCCGATTCTAACGCATCGGGTATTCTAGAACAGTGGTCCTCAACCTTTTTTGCACCAGGGACCGGCTTGAAGCAAGATCATTTTTCCATGGCCCAGCAAGGAGGGGGTGGGGTGGGCGGGGCTTTGGTCATATGGGGGCGGGGTAATGGAGGGATTTGGAGTTTAGTGCATACTTATCATATAGTGTAGACCAGGTCCCCGCCAGGAGCTATGCCAGGAGCCCCACATAATGTGCTGTGCCAGGAGCCGCATCACTGAGGCCCCATCACGCCCTGCAGCAGGACAGGGCAGCTGTCCTGACAGCTGCTGTTCAGCTGCATTTACTTCATCCCAGGGGCGGACACAGACTGTAGTGGGCCCCTGTGCAAGAAATTTTTGGGGGCCCCCCCCACCCTTCATAAGGCAACAAAGTTATGTAAACATAACCCCCCCATGTGCATCTCTCACCCCCCCATGTGCAGCTCACCCCCGTGCATCTCTCATCCCCCTCCGTGCATCTCTCATCCCCCTCCGTGCATCTCTCATCCACCCCCCGTGCATCTCTCATCCCCTCCGTGCATCTCTCATCCCCCCCGTGCATCTCTCACCCCCCCGTGCATCTCTCATCCACCCCCCGTGCATCTCTCATCCCCCCCGTGCATCTCTCACCCCCCCGTGCATCTCTCATCCACCCCCGTGCATCTCTCATCCCCCCCGTGCATCTCTCACCCCCCCGTGCATCTCTCACCCCCCCGTGCATCTCTCATCTCTCCCCTCCCTCCCATGTGCATCTCTCATCTCTCCCCTCCCCCCATGTGTATCTCTCATCTCTCCCCTCCCCCCATGTGCATCTCTCATCTCTCCCCTCCCCCCATGTGGATCTCTCATCTCTCCCCTCCCCCATGTGCATCTCTCATCTCTCCCCTCCCCCCATGTGGATCTCTCATCTCTCCCCTCCCCCATGTGCATCTCTCCCCTCCCCCCCATGTGGATCTCTCATCTCTCCCCTCCCCCATGTGCATCTCTCATCTCTCCCCTCCCCCCATGTGCATCTCCCATTCCACCCACTCCTAGTTAATTGTATTTAAAAAAAAATAAAACTTGTTATACTTACCCCCATGCGATCCCTGCAGAATCCTGGCGCTCGTCCAAATCGCTGACACCAGGTTCTCCTGACTTCCGGCCATGTGATGGCGCCATCACATGACCGGAAGTCAGGGGAATCATGAAGGTGCTGCCGCAGCAGCGCAGCGCTAAGATGTCCCGGACCCGGCGCTTAGCATGCGGCCGGGGGCCCCATGAGGAGAGAGACGCACAAGAGGGGGGCTCCGAGGGGGCTCCTACCGGCCGGGCCCCATACTGGAGTCAGGGCAGTCATGCCCTGATGGCGGCCCTGCTGGAGGCTGGAGGGGCCCCCTCTCCCCGCGGACCGGCTGAAAAACCCCAACGGCCCGGTCCTGGTCCGCGGACCGGCAGTTGGGGACCTCTGTTCTAGAATATGTATGCGGCAGACCCGGCGCAATCAGCAGAGCGGTGTTTAAATTTGGCGCCAAAATCGCTGACTGGTCGCGGCCAGCAACCGCGACCAATCAGCAAAGCGGTGTTGAAATTTGGCGACTATATCACTGATTGGTCACGGCCGGCGGTCGCGACTAATCAGCAGAGCGGGGTTTAAATTTTGCGCCAATAATGCTGATAGGTTGTGGTCGCGACCAATCAGCAAAGCGGTGTTTAAATTTGGCGCCAATAATGGTGATTGGTCACGACCTCGACCATTCAGCAGAGCGGTGTTTAAATTTGGCGGCAACAATGTTGATTAGTCGCGGCCGGCGGTCGCGACTAATCAGCAGAGCGGGGTTTAAATTTTGCGCCAATAATGCTGATAGGTTGTGGTCGCGACCAATCAGCAAAGCGGTGTTTAAATTTGGCGCCAATAATGGTGATTGGTCACGACCTCGACCATTCAGCAGAGCGGTGTTTAAATTTGGCGGCAACAATGTTGATTAGTCGCGGCCGGCGGTCGCGACTAATCAGCAGAGCGGGGTTTAAATTTTGCGCCAATAATGCTGATAGGTTGTGGTCGCGACCAATCAGCAAAGCGGTGTTTAAATTTGGCGCCAATAATGGTGATTGGTCACGACCTCGACCATTCAGCAGAGCGGTGTTTAAATTTGGCGGCAATAATGCTGATTGGTCGCAATCGCCGGCCGCGACCAATCAGCAGAGCGGTGTTTAAATTTGGCGTCAAAATCGCTGATTGGTCGCGGAAGACAACTGTGACCAATCAGCAGAGCGGGGTTTAAATTTGGCGCCAATACTGCTGATTGGTCGCGGCCGGCAACCCTGACCAATCAGCCGAGCAGGGTTTAAATTTGGCGCCAATACTACTGATTGGTCGCGGACGGCGACCGCGATCAATCAGCAGAGCGGTGTTTAAATTTGGTGCCAATAATGCTGATTAGTCGCGGCCGGCATCCGCGACCAATTAGCAGAGCGGGGTTTAAATTTGGCGCCAATCTCGCTGATTGGTCGTGGCTGGAGTCCGCGACCAATCAGCAGAGCGTTGTTTAAATTTGGCGCCAATCTCACTGATTGGACGCGTCTGGCGTCCGCGACCAATCAGCAGAGCGTTGTTTAAATTTGGCGCCAAGCTCGCTGATTGGTCGCGGCCGCTATTTAAATGTGGCGCCCAAATCGGTGATTGGTCGCGGGCAGCATCCGCGACCAATCAGCAGAGCGGTATTTAACTTTAGCGCCAAGATCACTGATTGGTCGCGTGCGGAGAGCGCGACCAATCAGCTAATCGTATTGGTGAGGACCGGGGAGCGCCGCTGCCTGGTCGGATACTTCCATTGCGAGAAGCCGGGAGATGAGCGACTGCTCGCAGCAGAAGTATCCTGACCCGCAGCGCCGCTCCCCGGTCCTCCCTTGACACCCTAGCCGCTGATGTCCCCACAGTATCCGCATGGTGTTACAAAGATCCGGACATTTGTGTTAAAAATCGCTGATTGGTCGCGGGCGCTGCCCGCGACCAATCACCGATTTGGGCTCCAAATTTAAATATCGGCCGCAACCAATCACCAATCTTGGCTCCACATTTAAACACCGCTGTGCTGATTGGTCGCCGACGCTGGGCGCGACCAATCACCGATTTTGGTGCCACATTTAAATAGCGTCCGCGACCAATCAGTACAGCGGTGTTTAAATGTGGAGCCAAGATGGGTGATTGGTCGCGGAGGATATTTAAATTTGGCGCCCAAATCGGTGATTGGTCGCGGCTGATATTTAAATTTGGCGCCCAAATCGGTGATTGGTCGCGGGCAGCGCCAGCGACAAATCAGCAATTTTTAACACAAATGTCCGGACCTTTGTAACACCATGCGGATACTGTGGGGACATCAGCGGCTAGGGTGTGAAGGGAGGACCGGGGAGCGGCGCTGCGGGTCGGGATACTTCTGCTGCGAGCAGTCGCTCATGTCCCGGGTTCTCGCAGCGGAAGTATCCGCACAGGCAGCGCCGCTGACATCCATGCGGCTAGGGTGTGAAGGGAGGACCGGGGAGCGGCGCTGACATCCAATTGGTCGCGGTCGCTATTTAAATGTGCGGCACAAATCGGTGATTGGTCGCCGTCTTGACCGCGACCAATCACTGATCTTGCCGCCAAAGTTAAACACTACTGTACTGATTGGTCGCGGACGCTGCCTGCGACCAATCACCGATTTGTGCGCCAAATTTAAATATCAGCCTCATGCACGTCACTGACAGCGTGGGAAAATTCTCCTGCACTCAGCGCTTCAGCGTGAGAATTCTCCCACGCTTTTAGTGACGTACATGAGGTGAGCTGAGTTCATTGGACATGACCTCGGCTCATCTTTATGCCGTCACAGAGAGACACTGAGGAGCGGAAGCATGCCTGCGCTTCTCAGTGTCTGCGGGATGACAGGCTGGATGGCAGTGTTCTGCAGCGGTCCAGCCTGTCATCTCGATGTAGCAGAGCTGAAGCTGTCCTGGGAACCATGGAAAGGTAAGGATGATGTTGCTTTATTATTTTTCTTTTATTGCAGGAGATCGTTGGCTTCAGCTGGAATGGGCGTGGTGGTAAGTATGGTTTAATTTAGAACATTAAAGAATTGTGTGTTTACTTCAATTAAAGGACTTTATTCTGGGTGTTTGTGTTTTTTTGTAACTTTGACTATGGGGTTAGTAATGGGGGTGTCTTATAGACGCCTCTCCATTACTAACCTGGGCTTGATGTCAGCTGGCATTATAAGCTGACATCAACCCCAGCCCTATTACCCCCTGCCACCGCACCAGGGCAGCGTGGAAGAGCGAGGCTAAGTGCCAGAATTGGCGCATCCTATGGATGCGCCATTTCTGGGGCGGCTGACGGCTGGTGTTTCTAGCCTGGGAGGGGGCCAATATTCATGGCACCCTTCCTGGGCTATTAATATCAGCCCCCAGCTGTCTGCCTAGCCTTTGCTAGCTATTAAAATAGGGGGGACCCCACGTCATTTTTTTGGGGGGTCCCCCATTTTAATAGCTAGTAAAGGCTAGGTATTCAGCTGGGGGCTGATATTAGTAGCCTGGGAAGCTCCATGAGTATTACCCCCTTCCCAGGCTTCCAACATCTGCCTCAGCCGTCTGCTTAACCTCCGCTAGAGACTAAAATTACGGGGACCCCCACGCCAATTTTTTTTAAAATAAATCCTTTATTTTAACACTAAATGACAAGTACAGTAATCAACACTATCACTGTACTTATTATATATGTGACTGACATGTTTCTATCTATCTAATCTATGTGTGATGCTCTATCTTTCTGTTCTAAATTGTCGGGCACAGATGCTGAATTACCGGCCGGCTTTTTTAAAGAGACGGTGCATGAAAACACTATTATTTTTTTAAATAAATCCTTTACACTAAATGACAAGTACAGTAACCAACACTGTCACTGTACTTATTATATATGTGATTGGCACGTTTATATCTATCTATGTGTGATGCTCTATTCTGTCTGTTATAAATTGTCGGGTACCGCTGCTGAATTGCCGGCCGGCTTTTTTAAAGAGACAGTGCATGAAAACACTATTATTTTTTTAAATAAATCCTTTACACTAAATGACAAGTACAGTAAGCAACACTGTCACTGTGCTTCTTATATGTGTGGCTGACATGTTTCTATCTATCTAATCTATGTGTGAGGCTCTATTCCTTCTTGTCTAAATTGTCGGGTACCGGTGTATGCCGCTGCTGAATTGCCGGCCGGCTTTTTTAAAGAGAGCGTCTTCTGAGCAGTTTGTCAGCTTTTGGACACCTTTGAAGGTGTTTTCTATGTGTTTCTATGTGTTTTTGTTTGCCTGCCATTGGTTTTAACGGTGTTCGACGGTGTTCTAAGGTGTTCGACGAACAGTTCGACGAACAGTTCCTCGAACATCCCGGTGTTCGACGAACCGAACCGAACCCGAACACTACGGGGGTGGCTCAACACTAATAATGACACCCTCACAACCATCTAAACAGCATAATGGCCCCCACACAGTTGTCCACACAGTATGATAGACCCCACAGAAACCTTCACACTGTATAATTGCTTGCATACAGTATGATGGGCCCTCTAGCCCTCCACATAACTCAGCAAACTGTATAAAAGCCCCCATATAGCCCTCCATAAAGTATAAAGGCTCCCAAATAGCCTTCCAAATATTAAATTGGCCCTCGCATAGTATAATGGGCCCCACATAGCCCTTCAAATAGTAAAATGGCCCACAAATAGCCCTCCATATAGTATAATGGCCCCCACGTAGCCCTACAAATATTATAATGGCCACCACATTGCCTTCTATATAGTAGAATAGGCCCCACATTACTCCATCTAGTATCATGCGCCCCAATTACCCTCTATATAGTATAATGCACCCCCCATAATCCTCCACATAATAGCATAATGCACCCCCATTAGATTCCATATAGTTTAATGCATCCCCATTACCCCCCTTATAGTAAAATGCGCCCCCGTTGCCCTATATATAATATATTGCACCCCCATAGTCCTCTATGTAGTATATTGAGCCCCCATTGACATTCATATAGTATAATGTGCCCCTATTGCCCTCCATATAGTTAATACACCTTTCATTGCCCTCCATATAGTATAATGGGCCCCACATTACACTCCATCTAGTATTATGTGCCCCAATTGCCCTCCATATAGTATAATACACCCCCAATAGTGCTCCATATAATATAATGTGCCCCCATTGCCCTCCATATAGTATAATGCGCCCCCATTGACCTCCATATAGTATAATGTGTCCCCGTTGCCCTATATATAGTATAATGCACCCCCATATTCCTCCATGTAGTATATTGTGCCCCCATTGACCTTCATATAGTATAATGTGCCCCCATTAACCTCCATATACTTAATACACCCCTCATTGCCCTCCATATAGTATAATGTGCCCCATTGCCCTTCACATAGTATAATGTGCCCCATTGCAATTCATATAGTATAATATACCCCATTGCACTTCATATAGTATATTAAGCCCCCATTGCACTTCATATGATATACTACACCCCCATTGCACTTCATATAGTATAATGCGTCCCCATTGCACTTCATATAGTATAATGCGTCCCCATTGCTCTTCATATAGTATAATGCACCCCCATTGCACTTCAAATAGAATAATATGCCCCCATTGCCCTCCATATAGTACAATGCACCCCCATTGCACTTCATATAGTATAATACGCCCCCATTGCCCTCCATATAGTATAATGTGTCCCCGTTGCCCCATATATAGTATGATGCACCCCCATATTCCTCCATGTAGTATATTGTGCCCCCATTGACCTTCATATAGTATAATGCACCCCCATTAACCTCCATATACTTAATACACCCCTCATTGCCCTCCATATAGTATAATGCGTCCCATTGCCCTTCACATAGTATAATGTGCCCCATTGCACTTCATATAGTATAATATACCCCATTGCAGTTCATATAGTATATTAAGCCCCCATTGCACTTCATATGATATAGTACGCCCCCATTGCACTTCATATAGTATAATGCGTCCCCATTGCTCTTCATATAGTATAATGCACCCCCATTGCACTTCAAATCGAATAATATGCCTCCATTGCCCTCCATATAGTACAATGCACCCCCATTGCACTTCATATAGTATAATACGCCCCCATTGCCCTCCATATAGTATAATGCACCACCCATAGTCCTACATATAGTATAATGCGCCCTTGTTTTTTTTGTATAGGTAATGCACCCCCTATAGTCCTCCAATTAGTATAATGCACCCTCATTGCCCTCCACATAGTAAAATGCACCCCCATTGAACTCCATATAGTACAGTATAATGAGCCCCATTGCCCCATATAGTATAATGCACTCCCATTGCACTTCATATAGTACAATGCGCCCCATTGCACTTCATATAGAATAATACGCCCGATTGCACTTAACATAGTATAATGGGTCCCATTGCACTTTATATAGTATAATGAAACCTCATAGTTCTACATACAGTATAATGCACAACCCATTGCCCTTTATTTAGTTAATGCACCCCCCATAGAACCTCCATTTAGTATAATTCGCCCTCATTGCCCTTCATATAGTGTAATGTTCCCCCATTGCCCTCCATAGAGTATAATGCGCCCCATTGCACTTCATAAAGTATAATACACCCTCATTACATTTCATATGATATAATATGCCCCCATTGCACTTTATATATTTTAATGCGCTCCCATTGCCCTCCATATAGTATAATATTCCCCAATTGCACTTCATATAGTATAATACGCCCCCATTGCACTACATATAGTATAGTGAGCCTCCATTTCACTTCATATAGCATAATGTACCCCCAAATAGTATAATGAGCACCATTGCCTTTGTATAGTTAATACACCCACCATAGTCCTCCATCTAATATATAATCGGCTTATCCGGTCTGTCTGTCCGTCCAGGAAATCCTGCGTCGCTGATTGGTCCTGCCACGGCCAATCAGTGACGCGGGATTTCAGAACAAGATGGCGGCCGTTAGCGGCACATCTGGCGCACGGAGGTCAGCGGCGATGCAGCCAGGAGATGACCGGCGCTCGCAGCGGAAGTACACGCACAGGCAGCGCCGCTCCCCGGTCCTCACTAACACGGTTCGCTGATTGGTCGCGGCCGGCGGCCGCCACCAATCAGCAACAAGCGCAGTCCGGCCGCAAATTGGCATCGGATTTGAAACACGCTTCGCTGATTGGTCGCACCCGCCCGGCCGCGACCAATCAGCGATATTGGCACAAAATTTAAAACACCGCCTCTCTGATTGGTCGCGGCCAGCCGGCCCCAACCAATCAGCGACTGGCGCAGCCCGGCCGCGAATTGGCGCCGGATTTGAAACACGCAGGCCACCGTAGGGAGATCAATGGCGACGCAGCCGGGAGATGACCGTTTCTAGCCGGTCATCTCCCGGCTGCTCGCAGCAGAAGTACCCCGACCGGTGGCCTCGCTCCCCGGTCCTCCCTTCACACTTGCCGCCGGGAGATCGGCGGCCCTAGCCGCCGGCAGCGACCAATCAGTGATTTTGCCACTAAATTTAAACACGCTCTCCGGCCAATTGCGCCGGATTTAAAATAAGTACGCCACCATCGGGAGATAGCAGGGCTGACTCCGCCCATGTGGTCATGTGACTCACCAACTGCCCATGACGTACTGAACATGCTTTGTCAGTCACAGTGTGTGATGTACTTCTGTCACGTTTAGTGAATACGTTCTTTTAGTTACAGTGCGACATAGTTCAGTCACGTTTACTAAACACGGTCAGTCAGAGTGTGATGTACTTCTGTCACGTTCAGTGAACACGTTCTGTCAGTCACAGTGTGATGTACTTCTGTCACGTTTAGCGAACACGTTCTGCCAGTCACAGCGCGCTGAACGGATACTTCTTTACTGCACGTTATCACGATTTACGCTTCCTGTCTTCCAATAGGTCGTAAGCGAAAATACGCCACTGAGGATGACAGAAAAGCAGCAGAAGCAGCAAGGAAACGACAACGTCGAGAGCAACAGACACCACAACAAACTGCTGCCACACAAGCCCAGAATGCCGAATCTCACAGAAAACTTCGGCAACAGGAGACACCACAACACACTGCCGCCAGACAAGCCCAGGATGCGGAATCTCACAGACAACATCTGGAACGGGAGACACCGCAACACACTGCCACTAGGCAGGAACACGATGCGGAATCCCATAGACAATGTCGGGTGAATGAATCTCCAGAATCCAGGGCAAACAGACAACAACTCGATCGCCAAATTTATAAAAAACTAATGCTCTACCAACTAAGGCAAACCCAGCAGAATATTCAACAACTTGCACGTTACATAACAGACAATGAAACTATAATTATTCAACACCACTGTGGGAATATGAATGCAGTTTGTTCTAAATGCGACTCTCTGAATTTCATTGATGAAAAACCATCTAACAATCAGTTTACTCAATGCTGCCAAAAAGGAAAAGTTATGCTACCGAGACGTCACTACTCAGATCTGTTGGAGCAGTTGATGAAAGGAACGCATGAACAAAGTAGAAATTTTATGGAAAATAACAGAAGCATCAACAGTTCTCATGCTTTTGCTTCATTTGGTGCCAACATTGCACTGCCCCCTGGATCCGGACCGTACTGTTTTAAAATTCACGGCCAGATCTACCACCGCACTGGAACACTTCACCCAGAAATAGGACAACCACCAAAATTTGCACAATTATACATCTTTGATACAAATGAGGCTACAGAACAAAGGATAAACCTGAAAGAAAATGAAAAGTGTAATGCTGAACTGATGAACCTAATTGCCGTACATTTACAAAAAATCAGCCCATTTGCTGCCGCATATCGCATGCTAAAAGACGTCGAAGCTGAGGAGGAACAGAGGGCTATACAAAATGGGAATGAAATGCCTTCTATTATCATGGCCATTAACCCTTTCGCAACCTTGGGTTTTGTCGTTTTTGCTTTTTCGTTTTTTGCTCCCTTGTTCCCAGAGCCATAGCATTTTTATTGTTTGGTCAATATGGCCATGTGAGGGATTATTTTTTGTGGGACGAGTTGTACTTTTCAACGCCATTACTAGTTTTACCATATCATGTACGGGAAAATGGCAAAAAAATTCCAAGTGCTGTAAAATTGCAAGAAAAGTGCAATACCACAGTTGTTTTCTATTTAGTTTTTTTACCACGTTCACTGAATGCTAAAACTGACCTGCCATTCTTATTCTACAGATCATTACGAGTTCATAGACACCAAACATGTATAGGTTCTTTTATATTTAAGTGGTGAAAAAAAAATCCAAAATCTGGTAAAAAAAAAAAAATAGCGCCATTTTCCGAGACCTGTAGCGTCTCCACTTTTCTGTTTGAGGGCTTATTTTTTGCGCACCGGGCTAACGTTTTTATTGATAACATTTTGGTGTAGATCCGATGTTTTTATCGCCCGTTATTGAATTTTATTGCAATTTTGAGGCGACCAAAAAACGTTATTCTGGCGTTTAGAATTTTTTTCTCGTTACGCCGTTTACCGATCGGATTAATTCTTTTTTTATATTGATAGATCGGGCGATTCTGAACACGGCGATACCAAATATGTGTATGTGGGGTTTATTTTTTATTATTTTATTTTGAATGGGGCAAAAGGGGGGTGATTTAAACTTTTATATTTTTTTAATTTTTTTAAAAACTTTTTTTTTTCACTTACTGCATGCTTCAATAGTCTCCATAGGAGACTAGAAGCAGCAGTTGTCTGATCGGCTCTGCTACATACAGGGGACGAGCAGATCCCCTGCATATAGCAGAATTGGTCCTGTGCTATGAGCGCCGACCACTAGGTGGCGCTCATAGCGACCAGATCATGACAACCACAGGCATCTGCTGCAGACCCTGGGTTGTCATGCACGCCCATCGGTGACCCGCGATCATGTGACGGGGTCGCCGGTGGGCGGGGCTTAGGACGCGCTTCCAGGAAGCACGCGTTAAATGCCGCTGTCGGAGATTTACAGTGGCATTTAACAGGTTAACAGCCGCGGGTGGATCGCGATTCCACCTGTGGCTGTTGCGGGCACATGTCAGCTGTAAGAATCAGCTGACATGTGCTCCGTTCAGTGAGGGCTCAGCGCAGCAGCCCTCACTGAACGGGCAGTACGCAAATGTGCGTACTAATACGGCATGGGCTCTAAAGGGGTTAAACAAGAACGTAAACAAGATCTCCAATGTTACAACAAACCACGTGTAAGTGAGGTCGCAGTTGTTTTTCAAAACGATGATGGAGAGCCTCCTTTTGAAAGGGATATATTAGTCCATCTTAAGCCAGCCCAAAACAACCCTTTCGTTCCTAAAACACAACGAATTAGCATTTTGCACAGCAACCTTGATGCTCTTCTGTATCCTTTATTCTTTCCAAGAGGTGATCAAGGGTGGCATGAAAACCTAAACCAGCAAGGAACTTCAAGAAGAATTACACAACTGCAGTACTACAGTTTTCTTCTGTCTGTCTGAAATTACTTCAATCCTATTTTAAACGGTGGGAAACTGACACAACAGTACTTAGTCGACGCATACGTTAAAATTGAAGCTAATCGTCTAAATTTCATACGAATGAACCAAAAACAACTTAAAGTTGAAGACTACTGCGTTCTTCAAGAATATTTGCAAAAACAATCAATTCAAAAGCGAATTCCAATTGGAAAAACAGTAATTCTCCCGTCATCATTTGAAGGTAGCCCCCGCAACATGCAACAGCATTATCAAGATGCAATGGCAATAGTAACAAAGTATGGAAGACCTGACATTTTTGTAACAATGACCTGTAATCCTAAATGGCTGGAGATTACCGAAAATCTAGAACCCTGGCAGCAAGTTGAACACAGGACGGACTTAGTTGAACGCGTATTTCAACTAAAACTCAGCAGCCTTTTTAAAGACATCAAAAATGTGCTTTTTGGAACAGTTGTAGCAATGGTACACATCATAGAGTTTCAGAAACGAGGTCTTCCACATGCGCATATACTAATTATCTTAGACGCGGATTCCAAGTTTTGCACGGAGGAAGAAATTGACAACATAGTGTGGGCTTAAATTCCTAACCAAGAAAAGTATCCTGAATTGTATAATATTGTAGTCTGTCATATGGTTCATGGCCCATGCGGTGTAGCAAATCCAAAAAGTCCATGCATGCAAAATGGAAAGTGTACAAAAGGGTTTCCAAAGCAGTTGAAACAGCACACTGTTAAAGACTTGGATGGCTACTAGTGTTGAGCGAGTATGTTCTGTTCCGAGTATGCTCGGGCGAGCTCCGAGTATTTACAGCTGCTCGGTGTTATGTTTGAATCACTCCCGTGTGCATGATTTGCAAATGTTTGACAGCTTTATTACATGTGAGGAATGTGTAAGAAATAGACATTCCTCACATGTAATAAAGCTGTCAAACAGTTGCAAATCATGCACACGGGAGCGATTCAAACATATCACCGAGCAGTTGTAAATACTCGGAGCTCGGCCCGAGCATACTCGGCGAAAGGGTTAACAGAACATACTTGCTCAACACTAATGGCTACCCATCCTACCGGCGACAACACATTGATAACATTGTACACAACAAAAAAAATATAAATAACTCATGGATAGTCCCATACAACCCAAACTTATTAAAACGCTACAACTGTCACATCAACGTTGAAATCTGCTCTTCAATAAAAAGTGTAAAATATCTTTTCAAGTACATCTACAAGGGGAATGACAAAGCTAACATTGAAATACAACGGAAAAAAGTCAATCACGATGAAATGAATCCTCAAGTTTTGTTGACTCAAGATATGTGAGTGCTCCAGAAGCTGCTTGGAGGATATTTGCGTTTTCAATGCATTCACAGTCCCATGCCATTATACGTTTAGCTATTCATTTACCAAATCAACAGCAGCTTTATTTCTTTGAAAATGCTCAAGTCGAAGATGTCTCAAAAACTTTAAGCACAACGTCAACATTAATGGAATGGTGTTTGCTGAACCAATGTGACGAAAACGCAAGGCAGTATTTGTATCGAGAGATTCCAGAGCATTACGTTTGGAATAAAACTTGGAATCCAACACAACGAGGACGTAGCAGAATAACTGGATGCATGTATACTGTTAGTGTCAAGGATCAAGAAAGATATTGCCTTCGGCTGTTACTACTGCATGTCAAAGGAGCTAGAAGTTACGACGATTTGAAAACAGTTAACAGAGTATTGCACGATACATTTAAAGCTGCAGCTTTGGCTTTAGGACTTCCATTGGATGATACTGTGTGGACACTTACTTTAGAAGACGCAGTTACCCTACATATGCCTAAGAAACTTCGCGAATTGTTTGCCTACATTTGTGTATTTGGACCGCCTACAAATCCGGCTCAACTTTGGACAAATTTCAAAGAACATATAATTGAGGATTACTGCTTACGTCTTCACAACAGAAGTGGAAATTGTCAAAATTGCGAATCTTATGCCATGCAAGATGTCCAAAATGTCCTACTACTGCATGGAAAAACATTTTCAGACTTTCATTTGCCACAGCCTGCAAGTCAAGTTCCACAAATTCCAGAGTATGACGAAGCTTATGAATTATTGTTGGCAACAGAGAAGAAAAACTCCTTAAATGAACAACAACGGAATGCATATGACACTATTGTGAGCGCTGTAGAAAACCAAGCAGATTCTAGGCCAAAATGTTTTTTTATTGATGGTCCAGGAGGCAGCTGTAAAACATACCTCTATGAAGTTTTAATGCATCACGTTAGAGGGTTGGGAAAAGTCGTATTGCCATCGGCTACAACAGGTATTGCAGCAAACCTTTTACGAGGAGGTCGCACTATGCATTCACTCTTTGGGATACCAGTTGCAGTCAATGAAATCTCCATTTCCAGAATAAAACAAGACACATTTGCAGGAAGACAGTTAAACAGTGCAAATATTTTGATACTTGATGAGTGCACCATGGCACCCAAATATGCTTTGAGCTTAATTGACAGACTTCTGCGTGAAGTTATGACTACAAATGTTGCTGACAAAAATGAAATTCCTTTTGGAGGTAAAGTTTTTGTAATTGGCGGAGATTTTAGGCAATGCCTTCCAGTTATACCAAATGGAAAAAGAACAAATATTATCGAGTCCAGCTTAAAAATGTCTGACCTTTGGAAACAGTTTAATAAACTCCAACTAATTAACAACATGCGATCTTCTGACCCAGAGTACAGCAACTGGCTTCTTAAACTTGGTAATGGTGAACTTAGCAATGAATATAACCTTGGAGAAGACATTATTGAAATACCAGAAGACATGTTGTGCACTGACTGCATCGTAAGTGATGTTTTTGGACAATGTGTTGAAATTGATGTGAATGACCAAAGCAGTGTTGAGAGGGCCTCTTCCTATGCAATTCTCTGTCCCAAGAACGATGACGTAGCTCTGCTAAATTCCCGTGTGATGGATAGAATGCCTGGAGAGTATAAATTGTACAAAAGTGATGATTCGGTGGATGTCGACAATGAAGATGAACGAGAGCATTATCCAGTTGAATTTTTAAATAGTGTTACGCCATCAGGAATGCCATACCACAGACTACAACTTAAAGTTGGAACAGTCGTAATGTTGCTGCGGAATCTAAATACAAGAAATGGTCTATGTAATGGAACTCGCCTTATTGTTACTGGACTCCATTCCCACATAATTCAATTAAGAGTGATCACTGGATCAGCAAAAGGAGACGAAGTGTTCATTCCACGCATTGATTTATGTCCTTCGGACACCGGTCTTCCATTTAGGCTTCGGCGTCGACAGTTTCCAGTAAAACCAGCATTTGACATGACAATAAACAAGTCACAAGGTCAAACTCTACACCGTGTTGGCATATATTTACCGGAGCCCGTCTTTGGTCATTGACAACTCTATGCTGCATTTTCAAGACTTAAAATGAGATCCAACGTCAAGGTGCAAGTTTTGGATACCCCTTTACAAGGAAAGTTGCTTAGAGATAGTCAAAAAGTATTCACAAAAAATGTAGTGTATAAAAATATTTTGGGTTGATATTGTTAAGAAATATATTATAGGGTCGTACTTCTTTTGTCCGATGATTTATTTAAAAATATAATTAGATATTCATGTAATAGTTTATATATTTTGATCATCTGTTTAATAATTTCGTTCAGTTGTATTAAGTTCTATAAGCAATAATATTTAATGATAAAGTATTATTTTACCCAGAAAATCCTGTGTATTCATTGCATTATTCTTAAATCTTCATAGCGGCATCTGCAGCATCTGCTACTAAAGTGAATGCAGATTTGTGCCTCTCCACGCACTTAGTCCCGGCATGGAGATGAGCGAATCTAGACAGCAGTAACTCAGGGCAGTATCTGAGAGCGCGTGCTGTGCCTCAGATCCTGCAAGGAGCTGCTGTAGACAGGACAGACAGCGCTGGAGCAGAGGTAAGGAAAGAAGGTGAGTATTAGTGTTTATTTTTTTAACTGTGCTGTGGGGATGGGGGAATACAGGAGGTCATACAAAACCAGGATGAGGGGGCCATACAAGCCAGGATGAGGAGGCCATACAAGCCAGGATGAGGGGGCCGTACAAGCCAAGATAAGGGGGCCATACAAACCAAGATTAGGGGAATGACGGAGCCTTACAAACCACAATAAGGGGATGAGGGAGCCATACATACCAGGATATGGAAATTTAACAGTAGCTGCTGCATTTCCCACCCTAGGCTTATACTCAAGTCAATAAATTTTCCCAGTTTTTTGTTTTAAAATTAGGGGTCTCGGCTTATACTCGGGTCACCACGCACAGGCAGCATGTGACCCCCGGCAGCAGCTGGCTCTTGCTTCCGCTTATGTTACGACTATTTGCGGTTGCAGCCAAGGGGTCTCCTTTTTCGCGTTCCACGGTGAGTGGTGGGCGGGGTTATCCCCCATCCCGTCACACCCGGCATCCACCGCATGCGCATTCATTGACAAAGCGCGCGGTGGATGCTGGGTGTGACACGATGGGGGATAACCCCGCCCACAGCCCGTCATTCATCGTGGTACGCGGAACAGGAGACCCCTGGCTGCAGCCGCAAATAGTCGTGATGTAAGCAGAAGCAAGAGCTGGCTGCAGCCGGGGGAATTACGTGCTGGCTGTGCGTGGTCAGCGATGTTGTCACAAGCAGTATTGACAACATGACGTAATTACAAAATTCATTAGGGGCCCCAGGGGAATACATTGGGGGGTTAATTTAAAGTAGTGCACAACCCATTTAATCACTGCTTCGCTGATTAGTCGCACCCGGTCGGCCGCATACATATTCTAGAATACCCGATGAGTTAGAATCGGGCCACCATCTAGTTTAGTATAATTGCCCTCCATTTTGTATAATGTGTCTTCATTGCCCTCCACATAGTAAAATGCACTCCCATTTCCCTCCACATAGTATTATATGTCCCCATTGACCTCCATATAGTATAATGCGCACCGTTGCACTTCAAATAGTATAATACGCCCCATTTTATTTAATATATTATCATGTGCCCCCATTGCCCTCCATATAGTATAATGCGCCCCATTGCACTTTATATAGTATAATGCATTCCCATTGCCCTCCATATAGTATAATGAACCCCCATAGTCCTACATATAGTATAATGCACCCCCATTGCCCTTTATATAGTTAATGCACCCCCATAGTCCTCTATTTAGTATAATGCACCTTCATTGCAATTAATATATTATAATGCATCCCCATTGCACTTCATATAGTATAATGCCCCCATTGACCTCCACATAGTATAATGCTACCCCATTGCCTTCCATATAGTACAATGTGCTCCCATTGACCTCCATATAGATAATACACCACTCATTGCCCTCCATATAGTATAATGCGCCCCATTGCCCTCCACATAGTATAATGTGCCCCCTTTTCCCTCCATATTGTATAATGCGCCCCATTGCACTTCATATAGTATAATGCGCCCCATTGCACTTCATATAGTATAATACACCCACATTGCACTTCATATAATATAATACGCCATCATTGCACTTCATATAGTATAATGCACCCCCATTGCACTTCATATAGTATAATACGCCCCCATTGCACTTCATATAGAATAATACGCCCCCATTGCCTTCCATATAGTATAATGCACCCCCTATAGTCCTACATATAGTATAATGCTCCCTCATTGCCCTCCACATAGTAAAATGAGCCCCCATTGACCCATATAGTATAATGCACCCCCATTGCACTTCATATAGAATAATACGCCCGATTGCACTTAACATAGTATAATGGGTCCCATTGCACTTTATATAGTATAATGAGCCCCCATAGTTCAACATACAGTATAATGCACAACCCATTATTTAGTTAATGCACCCCCCATAGTCCTCCATTTAGTATAATGCACCCTCATTGCCTTTCACATAGTGTAATGTGCCGTCATTGCCCTCCATATAGTATAATGTTCCTCAATTGCCCGCCATATAGTTAATGCACCCCCCACATTCCTCTATTTAGTATAATGAGCACTTATTGCAATTCATATATTATAATGTATCCCCATTGCACTTATATAATATAATGCGCCCACACTGGCCTCCATATATTATAATGAGCCCCCATTGCACTTCATATAGCATAATATGCCTCCATATAATATAATAAGCACCATTGCCTTTATATAGTTAATGCACCCCCATAGTCCTCCGTTTAGTATAATGAGCCCTCATTGCCCTCCATTTAGTATAATGTGTCCTCATTGCCCTCCATGTAGTAAAATATACCCCATTGCCCTGCACATAATATAATATGCCCCCATTGCCCTCCATACAGTATAATGCACCCCATTGCACTTCATATAGTATAAAATGCTCCCATTGCACTTCATATGATATAATACGGCCCCATTGCACTTCATATAGTATAATGCGCTCCCTTTGCACTTCATATAATATAATGCACTCCACTGCCCTCCATATAGTATAATGAGCCACCATTGCAATTCATATAGCATAATGCGCCCCCATATAGTATAATGAGCACCATTGCCTTTATATAGTTAATGCACCCCCCATAGTTCTCCATTTAGTATAATGCGCCCTCATTGCCTTCTACGTAGTAAAATGCACCCCATTGCCCTCCAGATAATATATTATGCTCCCATTGCCCTCAATATAGTATAATGCACCCCATTGCACGTCATATAGTATAATACGCCCCATTGCACTTCATATGATATAATACGCCCCCATTGCACTTCATATAGTATAATGTACCCCCATTGCACTACATATAGCATAATGCACCCCCATTTCACTTCATATAGTATAATACACCTCCATATAGTATAATGTGCCATGCAATGTACTCATTGATTAAAAAGAATAATAATAAATACTCACCTCCTCTCAGTCCCTCGCTGCTCCGTTCTACTCAGTGTGTATTCAGAAGCACCACACATCTCCTGGCATTGGGCGCCATATAGTGAGGTCATCATGCCTGCTATCCTGAGACATCAAATCTCAGACACCGAGAGAGGCGACTTCCCTCATACATCATTGCTTTAAACTTTATCAGTGTCCATGATGCCATTACAGTTGAAAGTGTTCTGGAACGGGATGCCCCCCACTCACGGGCCCCATAATGGTTGAGTGGTCTGCCGCCATTGGAGGAACGGTATTGTCCTTGTATATTAATCACACGGGTTTGTGTGTGTCGCTTTGACTTACTTTCTTGTTTCTGTACTCCAGCCGTTAGATGGTAGTAGACTTCTTTAGCAGTGTTCTGAATGCAAGTGGGCTGTGGTGGACAAGTTACTTTACTACCTGTATGGGGTGCATTTTGAAGTTCACATCGATAACAATCTGCTGA
Source organism: Phyllobates terribilis (assembly GCF_046119375.1). NCBI lineage: Eukaryota > Metazoa > Chordata > Amphibia > Anura > Dendrobatidae > Phyllobates > Phyllobates terribilis. The sequence goes on along the minus strand of NW_027362765.1, from coordinate 542,321,612 downwards.
TCTACAGGAGGACCACAACGAAGCTTGATGCTACTGGTCATCGATGGCTTGCTGTACTAGCTGTATATGATTTCAGCCTGAAGTACCGACCTGGCACTACCAACATTGATGCAGGTGCTTTGTCCCGCCTTCTCAGGCAGATGTTGAAGAAGGAAGAAGAAGAAGCTTGGATTGAAGTCCCTGCCCTAGAAGTGAAAGCTATGTGTCAACAACACCAAGGGAAGACTTTTCAATCCATGGGCTGTGCTACCTTCTGAAGAATTCAAAGGAAGCTCCAACACCTTCATTCTGTCAGTTGACTAAGGTGGACACTGACTCCATGCCTCAACTGACTCAAATTCAAGTTGAAAAGGCCAAACAGGACGTTCCTTCTGTGGGGGTTGTTCGATGGTGGGTGAAAAGGGGCTGAAGACCTAAGAGGAATGCATTGAGGACCAAAGAGTCTCTCTTGCTGACCCGACAGTTAGACTACCTTGTTGTGAAAAATAGATTGCTGTACCGAGTGGTGAAGTGTCAGAGCAGGGAAGTTCGTAGGCAGCTAATGTTTCCCACTCGATTTCAGAAGATGGTCATGAAGGCGCTGCATGATGACCATGGGCATCTGAGTGTTGAGAAGACCGCTGTCTTGTAGCAGATCGATTTACTGGCCAAGAGTGGAAGCTGACTTTGAGAGTTACTGTAAATCTTGTGCATGGTGTGTCCAAAGGAAAACTTTGCCTTCTTGGTACGCATCCCCTTGTCAACATTACCAGGCAACCTTGACCTAGTGTGCATCGACTTCCTTTCATTTGAGCCTGATGAAGGAAAATACAGCAACGTTCTAGTGGTCTACTAAAGACCAGAGGTCAACCACCATGGACAAAAAATTGTGGGAGAAATTCTTTGTGCATTATTGGCTGCCAGCATGTATCCATTCTGACCAAGGAAGAGACTTTGACTAATTATAGTCAAATAAGTCGACTAATTAAGGAATTGTGTGAGATTTATGGGATCAAGAAATCCTTAACCACACCATTTAACTCATAACTTGAAAGGTCCAACCATACCCTCCTTAACATATTGGGCACCTTAGATCCAAAACAGAAAGGGCATTGGAGCCAATAAATAAGTCAATTAGTTCATGTCTACAACTGTACCAAAAATGAGTCAACTTCCTCATGTTTGGAAGGGAAGCCAACTAGTGGATGTTACTTTTAGAGTTTCCCCTGATCATTCAACTGGGAATAATTACCTGAAGTATGTGTAACAGCTGAAGGAATAATTGAAGGAGGCCTTCAGACTGGCTGATCAGGCCTCTGGTCAACTCGGGAAACCCCTGTCCACACTCCACATACACTAACAAGAGATTATACTGTATACTGGTTGGCCCACGGCTTTGTCCAAGTTTTTCATTTTGGCCCCCTGTATGTTTATGTTTGACATCCCTGCTGTAAATGAAGGAGAAGTTCTTTATTGAGTCTCATAAATAATTATGTGTTTTTCTTCTTAATTAGTTCTAAAGTGACACAACATGAAAAACACTTAATTGTTTGTTAGACTTAATAAATAACTTGCCTTAATACATCCATGTCATAGTCAAATTAGTTTCCTAATCGGAATTGACTGAACCACACAACTTTTCATTTTCATTTTATCTACATTAAATCAATCATTGGCTAATGAAAATAAAACAAAAAAATGACATCTTGTGTAGTGTTGTCAATTATTTTTAGAAAATTAATTCCACTATGACATGGATGTATTAAGAAAAGTTCTTTATTGAGTCTCACAGATAATTGAGCATTGTGACAGTGTTTCTCCCAATCAGGTTAAGGCCACATTCACATGTTCAGTATTTGATCAGTAAGTATCTTACATTATTTATTTTTCATTATTTGTAAACCAAAATCAGTAAAATGCCCTAGCAATCTGGCCATATGCATTTCTTCAATGTGAATCACTGCCTTGAATCATCAGTGGCAAGCATTGTGTATTGATAAGAAAACATGAAGGCATGCACCTTATTTAAGCAAAAATCTCCCACGCCAGCCAGTTACAGTCTATGAGAAAGCAGAGACTCGCATCTCATAACCAATAGAATCAAGATGTCAATCATTCAGACATATCCAGCCAATCAGTCATCACATATCACACACCCAGTTCCTGGTCATCCTGAATAGAACATGTATGAAATTCATCATCACTCCGCTCATCATGGTGCACTCCCCAATCAGAGCTGCCCATTGCTTTGCCTTTCAGCCAAGCATCCTCCAATAATGTGGCAGAGGTGTAAACCTCTGCCCTATCACGAATGCTATCCAATCACATTGCTTCGAGATTGCCGTAGTTCCACCCATCCAGAAGTCATATCCAATCAGTGACAAAGCATCAGTCATCATGGTGATACCAGTCAGATCGGGATCAAGATACTAACTTTCCCTGTAAGTAGGAAATAGCAAGGACAAAAAAGTAACAAAGCCATCAATGATGGTATGTATCGAATTTGCACAAGCATTCATATAATTGAAGCAAATAGATGCTCTAACACTGAGTGATAAATACTGACATTCATAGTTACATAGGTTGAAAAACGACCTAAGTCCATAAAGTTCAACCGTTCTCCAGCAATTCTACATTTTTGTCAATAAATCTATATATATAAAGCAGAAAATCTGTATGTGGTAGCCCGTTGGATACAAAACCACATTTTTCACCAGATTTGAGTGAAATTTTGCACGGCCCATCTTTAACCCCAGACTGCAAACATTAAAACTCAAAAATCTCCATAACCCCTTCACGAGATTTGGCCCGCTGAATTTAAGCTCTATAGAAATAAAGGAGAAAATAGGTGTTTGGGTGGAATGTAAAACCACAGTTTTTGCTCAAAGGATCTTAAAGAATTAAAGTGACAGCGCCCAAAAAGTCGCTCTTAAAGGGGCAGAAAACATATAGTCGCTAAGGTAGGGCATCCTGATAAGTCGCTCTAAAGTTTGTAATTATAGAAACGTCTGTTGCAGAAATAACTGAGCCCTCATTTCTGAAAATTGACTCACAGGAATATCTTTCTGGTTGCCTATGGCAACCAGAGTGCAGCTTTCAGCATTCAAGCTGCTGAGGTAAAGTGAGAGCCGAGCTCTGATTGGTTGCTATGGACAACTAGAACAGATTGACTGTGAGGCAGTTTTCAAAAGTGAGATTTGAGATCCTTCAGCAAACATTTCCTGCTTTATATACATATATATTCATCTATTACTCTGATCAGTGTGAGGTGATTACTGAGGGTCATAATACAAGGACTGTTTTTTAAAATGCTGCCCAAAAAGTGGGCTGAATCAAAAGCAGCATAAACATCTGAACACCTTGAACGTCGTCTTGAGAAGAAACGGTTGAGACAAGCTGAATCACAGGAAGATGAAACATCTGAACACCGGTAACATTGTCTTCAGGAGAAACGGATTAGACAGCCTGAATCAAAGGAGGCTGAAACATCAGAACAAAAGGATTAATGTCATCAAAATAACCACATATGACATTTGCAACTTATGCAAAGATGTAGGCAGACTGACTTGGGTTTGGAAGCATTTCACTATGACCCAATTCAAGACTATAGGACTATAGGTCACATATGAAAGTCATAATAGGCAAAATGGGTATAATATGCAAACATTGTCAAGCAAAAAAAGTTTAACTTGGAATTACCTGGTATGTGCTGCTCAAATGTCAAAAGTCAGTTTGCCGCCTTTAAGCCTACCTCCCGAACCTCTTCTTTCATACATGTCGGGAACAATTCCTGATTCCAAGCATTCTCTGCAAAGTATTAGGAGATACAATTCATCTTTCCAGATGACATCCTTTGGTAGGAAAGGGACAGCTGGACTAAAAGAAGCAGGGCATATGCCAACTTTTAAAGTCCAGGGACAAATATATCACAAAATAGGTTTGATGCTTCCTGTAGCAAATGAAGAAATAACATTTTTACAAATTTACTTTTTGGGAGTCTTAACTGTTTCAAGCTGATCAATGTTGTAAAGCTATACCTGAGACATAAAAAAGACATTACTTTGAATTTGCAAAGATTCTTCCATCAACACAATCAGTAAACCTTTTTAAAACAGCCATAGAAAGAATGCCAAATGATGAATATCAGGTTGTAATAAGAGCAGACAGGACACCGGTTAGTGAGCACAAAAGACGATTTAATTCTCCCAGTGTTAACGAAGTACCTAATGTAATGGTTGGACAGGAATTTCTAACCCAAGATATAATTTTTCAGCAACGAAGCGAAAATCTTCAAAGTATTGCAGAAACATATACACTATATCATATGATGTTCTGCTATATCCTATAATATTTTGGAATGGCCAAGATGGCTATCACTTTAATCTAACGCTGACTGATCCCAACACTGCTATGCCAAACAATAAAAAATGTCAGCTATGGACTTCTACGCCTACCAAATAATGATAGACATGGGTCATCAAACCACATTTTACAATGTAGGCAACTTTTTCATCAATTTATAGTAGTGGCATGTAAAGGTTTTGGCATCACTGGTTAAAATTACTGTTATTGTGAACAGTTAAGCAAGTTGAAGATGAAATGATCTTTAAAAGGCCTAAAGTTAAAGATGACACATTTTATTTTAGGGGAAAAAAATATATACACAGTCTTTTTTTTCATTTTAAAAATTACAAAAAGGAAAATGGGCTGATGCAAAAGTTTGAGCACCCTGCATGGTTAGTACCTAGTAGCACCCCCTTTTGAAAGCATCACAGCTTGTAAACGCTTTTTTTAGGCAGCTAAGAGTCTTTCAATTCTTGTTTGAGGGATTTTCATCCTTTCTTGGAAAATTCTTCCAGTTCTGTGAGATTCCTGAGTCATCTTGCATGTACTGCTACTTTGAGGTCTAGCCACAGATTTTCAATGATGTTCGGATCAGGGGACTGTGAAAGAAATTTTTTGCAAAATGAAGTCCTCGGTACTGGAAGATATTGACCAAGTTTTCCCTGATATTTGTATACATTTTTTACAACCATCAGTGGTTTTCTGAATGCGAAGCACTTAAAAATGATAGTATCATCACCATAAATCTACAAATACAGGGGAGTCTGCCTAGCGACTACATACATGTCCATTAATTCATTCATGGATAGTGAACAGGAGTTAATTTAGCCATTGGAGTGCCCAAATTCTTTGGAGCCTCCTGGAATACAACCGAATAGGCTCCGATAATTTTGCTTAGGAAACTTAATCTACCAAAATTTGTGTAATGGCACAAGGTTGTATGTTAAGAGTCTCATGCCCTATGTTATTGCAGACACTATTCTTAAGGGAACCTCTAAGGGAGAAAATGTTTACATTCTGCGTATTCCATTGCCCAGGCAATGAGTCCCTCCGGTCGCTCGTCGGCTCTCCCAATCCATGAAGGGCCTCCGGGTGTGTCCACATCACAAGTGGTGCATGGATGGGCGAGTGGCCATGCTGTTTGAACGCTGTGCCCGGGGGTACCGTGGCGCAGACTATTTGAGTGAGTGCCATTACATAGCTGCGCTCCTGCACCTGTCGGCGCTATTAGACAGCTGCATCTCTCTTATGGTCATGAGAATCATCACACGGACCTCTCAGAACTCTTCTTACAGGTACTATGGCTAAGTTTTGGTACAATGAAGCTGATAGGCTGCACTAACATATAAATGGAGAAAAGCTCCAGCCACAGATAAATCCCAAAAAATAGTTGTCTTTATTAAGTTAAGAAACAGATATCAAAGCCATGTCCATAAAAGCAACGCGTTTCGAACACAAATGGTGTGTTCTTTTTCCAAGCTACATACAAATGACAAAGACCCAGTATATATACATAGATAGACCAATAAAAACACAGCAATCAGATCACATGACAAAAAAACAAACAAAAAAACACCACTTGAATAAGTAAATAAGAAAACGTACAATTATTTAAAAATGATGAAAAAGAAGTACTCGTCGCATATTGAGTCCATCTGGGTGGCAAGTATTGAGAAAATACATCCAGAAAGCTTCTCGGTTTAAAAGGTGTCTTCTGTTGTCGCCACCTCTTGGGTTCAAAATTAAAGATTCAATTCCATATGCCCGAACAGAGGAAGTATTCCTGTTGTGAACTTGTATAAAATGCCTAGAAGCATGAGATATATTGCGATTAGTGACATTGATAATATCTCTGGTGTGTTCTGCAATGCGTTTTTTTAGTTTGCGCACTGTAGATCCAACATATAATTTATTACAACTTGTGCATTCTATTATATATACCAGATGATCACTATTACAATTAATAAATTGTTTTATATCATGTTGCTGAGTTTTATCTGTATTAAAAAATTCCTTTGTGGTTTTTGCATAGCGGCACATGCCACAACGATTCTGACCACACCTAAAACATACCTTGCAATTTAGACATGTATGACGCTGTTTTTTTGGAGGCTGAAAACTAGGAGATAATATATTACCTAAGGTTTGAGCCCGTTTAGCCACTACTCTGCATCCTGTTTTTAATATGTTGGCAAATGTACTGTCATCATATAAAATGGGTAGATGTTTCAAAATGATTTGTTTAATCTGAATAAATTGGGGACTGAATTTCAGAGAGATGGTTAATTTATTATTTTGATGGTTAATAATACCAGAATTGGATGCAATTTTCCTGTTTGATGTTTGAATGAGATTATCCCTAGATTTATTGTGGACAATACTCTCAGCTCTTTTGAGTGTCCAAGCTGGATAACTCCTTTTAATTAATCTTTTTATGCATGTATCAAATTCATTTTGAAGTTCAGCAACATCACTGCAATTTCTTTTTATACGAGTAAATTCACCTACTGGAATAGCCTTAATGGTAGAAAGAGGATGTCCACTAGCAGCATGCAAGATACTGTTACCTGCCATGGGTTTCACAAAAGTGGATGGAACAATTTTACCTTCAAAGCTTTTCAAATTAAGATCTAAAAAAGAAATACACGTGGGATGAGAATGATATGTGAAAGACAAATTAAATACATTCGTATTAAGATGTGTTACAAACTCTGGTATGGCAGATACACCGCCACACCAGACAAAAATCAGGTCATCTATGTATCTGCCATACCAGAAAATGCAATGGGACCAGGGAATGGAAAGAGAATACAATTCTCTATATTCCCAAAAAGACATCACCAAATTAGCGATTGAAGGGGAATACTTAGCCCCCATGGAAACCCCTGGAGAAAAAATTGTTGCTCATACATGAAAAAATTATGGGTCATTAAAAACTCCGTGACATTTAGCAAGTATTCAGATAATTAAAAAAATCCAGTGCTTGTAGTGCAATATGATAGGGTATGCTAGTATATAATGCAACTACATCGCAGCTTAACCAGCTAAATTCTTCTTTCCAATGTAATTTTGCTAATTGATCCAAAACATCCTTAGAATCCTTCAAAAATCCAGCAGACCTCTGTACTAAAGGCTGTAACAATGTATCAAGCCAGTCACCCAGGTGTTCAGAGACAGATTGAATACTGGAGACAATGGGTCTCATAGGGGGAGGTATAATTCCTTTGTGAATCTTTGGTAACCCATAAAGACAGGGTAACATCGGGTGATCCACCAGCATAAAACCCCTCTGCTTTTCTCAAATAACTCCAAGATTAAATCCTTCTAAAATGATGTCATGTGTAGCAATTTTGTATGATTCCAGGGGATTTGAAGAAAGCTTTGTATAGATTGTTGTGTCAGACAGCATTAATGACATTTGATTATCATACATTATTTTGTCCATAACAACCACCCGACCACCTTTATCTGACATTTTTATTATGATTTCATTATTATGCATAAGCTCATAGAGAGCTCTATTCTGACTGTTATTAAAGTTATTTGTGATTGATCTCACTTCAGTGCATGAGTGCAAAGCCTTGAGTTCACGCTGGATTACTTCCTGAAATGTATCCATGGAATCAGTTCTAGATTGAACGGGATAAAAATATGGGTTACGAGTTCTGAAGCAAAGTGATGAATTTATAGAATTCTGTTGGGAGGCAAAATTATCTTGCAGATCTTCCATATTCATTATAACCTGTTGCTCCTGGAAATTAAAGTTGCGCTATTCATTTTCTTTTGGATCCGGAATATTGGTAGCTGGTTCTTCCTGATCTTCATTAAAAAAATGTCTTTTAACAGTTAAATTTCTGACAAACTTGTTGATGTCCATAAGGGTGTCAAATAAATCAAACTTTTTATCTGGTACAAAGTTCAGACCATATGCTAGAACCTCTAATTGTTGTGATGTTAAAGTCTGTTGTGATAGATTCAATACATTGGAAGTATCAGATGCCTTCACATTTATTTCTTGCGACGAGAAAAAATTTTTTGAATGTTTGGTGTGCTTTCTTCCACCATGTTTGGTACGTTTCTTCTGCATTTTTTTGGTTTTTGAAAGTAAGAAAAATCCGATAGGACATGGCTAGAATCTGTATCATTAGTATTAGTGTTGGATGTATCCAAATCTGGTGAACTGAAATTAACATTTAGATTATGAGGGGGTCGGTTATGCATAGGAGTCCGTTTTAAGATGGATCTCGGTGTGTGAACCGTTTTCTCCCATCTGCCCCACTCATATACTTGATTGAGTTGATAATCTTTATTATCACGAGTACATTTGTTTTTCTTTCTAGAGACAATAATATTCTCCAATTTTGAGATCGTGATAGTAATTTGTGAAAACATGTTATCAAAAGTGCTCTGATCATGTAGATCTTTAAGTGAGCTTTTTAGATTTTCAATTTCAGTGTTCAATTTGAATAGTTTCAGGTCTTCCTCAGCTATAATAAGCTTCATAAGTTCCAGCGAACAGTTAGTTAATATTTGGTTCCATTTGGTAACAAACATCGGGGAATAGACAAAAGTAGGCACTTTTTTTATTCTCACTCCCCTTGGGATCATATTTTTGGCAACATAATTCTCCAAAGTTTTATGATCCCACCAAGTTTTAGTCTCATTAATGAGAAGTTTTTCTAACATGTGAAACTCAGATTGAGGAATTTCCACAGATGAGGAACAACCTGGTTCATCAATGGAAAAGACCTGTGCAGCCTTGCGTATACGGTCTTGTATAGAGTCCGACATATTAAAGCTGAGTTTCACATGTTAGAAAAACTTCTCATTATTGAGACTAAAACTTGGTGGGATCATAAAACTTTGGAGAATTATGTTGCCAAAAATATGATCCCAAGGGGAGTGAGAATAAAAAAAGTGCCTACTTTTGTCTATTCCCCGATGTTTGTTACCAAATGGAACCAAATATTAACTAACTGTTCGCTGGAACTTATGAAGCTTATTATAGCTGAGGAAGACCTGAAACTATTCAAATTGAACACTGAAATTGAAAATCTAAAAAGCTCACTTAAAGATCTACATGATCAGAGCACTTTTGATAACATGTTTTCACAAATTAATATCACGATCTCAAAATTGGAGAATATTATTGTCTCTAGAAAGAAAAACAAATTTAGTCGTGATAATAAAGATTATCAACTCAATCAAGTATATGAGTGGGGCAGATGGGAGAAAACGGTTCACACACCGAGATCCATCTTAAAACGGACTCCTATGCATAACAGACCCCCTCATAATCTACATGTTAATTTCAGTTAACCAGATTTGGATACATCCAACACTAATACTAATGATACAGATTCTAGCCATGTCCAATCGGATTTTTCTTACTTTCAAAAAACAAAAAAACGCAGAAGAAACGTACCAAACATGGTGGAAGAAAGCACACCAAACATTCAAAAAAATTTTTCTCGTCGCAAGAAATAAATGTGAAGGCATCTGATACTTCCAATGTATTGAATCTATCACAACAGACTTTAACATCACAATAATTACAGGTTCTAGCATATGGTCTGAACTTTGTACCAGATAAAAAGTTTGATTTATTTGACACCCTTATGGACATCAACAAGTTTGTCAGAAATTTAACTGTTAAAAGACATTTTTTTATGAAGATCAGGAAGAACCAACTACCAATATTCCGGATCCAAAAGAAAATGAATAGCGCAACTTTAATTTCCAGGAGCAACAGGTCATAATGAATATGGAAGATCTGCAAGATAATTTTGCCTCCCAACAGAATTCTATAAATTCATCACTTTGCTTCAGAAGTCGTAACCCATATTTTTATCCCGTTCAATCTAGAACTGATTCCATGGATAAATTTCAGGAAGTAATCCAGCGTGAACTCAAGGCTTTGCACTCATGCACTGAAGTGAGATCAATCACAAATAACTTTAATAACAGTCAGAATAGAGCTCTCTATGAGTTTATGCATAATAATGAAATCATAATAAAAATGTCGGATAAAGGTGGTCGGGTGGTTGTTATGGACAAAATAATGTATGATAATCAAATGTCATTAATGCTGTCTGACACAACAATCTATACAAAGCTTTCTTCAAATCCCCTGGAATCATACAAAATTGCTACACATGACATCATTTTAGAAGGATTTAATCTTGGAGTTATTTCAGAAAAACAGAGGGATTTTATGCTGGTGGATCACCCGATGTTACCCTGTCTTTATGGGTTACCAAAGATTCACAAAGGAATTATACCTCCCCCTATGAGACCCATTGTCTCCAGTATTCAATCTGTCTCTGAACACCTGGGTGACTGGCTTGATACATTGTTACAGCCTTTAGTACAGAGGTCTGCTGGATTTTTGAAGGATTCTAAGGATGTTTTGGATCAATTAGCAAAATTACATTGGAAAGAAGAATTTAGCTGGTTAAGCTGCGATGTAGTTGCATTATATACTAGCATACCCTATCATATTGCACTACAAGCACTGGATTTTTTTAATTATCTGAATACTTGCTAAATGTCACGGAGTTTTTAATGACCCATAATTTTTTCATGTATGAGCAACAATTTTTTCTCCAGGGGTTTCCATGGGGGCTAAGTATTCCTCTTCAATCGCTAATTTGGTGATGTCTTTTTGGGAATATAGAGAATTGTATGTGACGCGCCCCTGGGCCTGTGTCGCGCTGCGTTGCGCATGCGGGAGCCTACCCGGAGCCGGATCAGTGGAGGGTTGTAGTCTCGTGGCGGTGACCCGGTCCGTGCCCAGGGAGTCAAACTAGACGGCAGTCTATTAGTAGTAAATAGTTGATGACTACGCCACCCGTTGAGTGCAGCCAGGGAGCTGCTGCTGCAGGGCAGACCGCTGAGGCCGGTGGTAGGATTGTGCAGCGTGATAGTATAACCCCCAACGGGAGGGGTATGGCCTCAGGGCAGCCGACGTGGATGATGGGGGTAGCAGGAACCACTCAGAGACGGTACGGTGTAGTTCAGGGTCTTTACTGGTAACAACGATAGACCCTCCCGGAGTACTTGCTAGCAAACGGGGCCTGGTCAGTCTTTGAGCAGATGGGATCTCCCCTGGCCAGGCGTAGTTGTAGGCCTCACAAACTGACTGTACTCTTCTGGCTACCTTGCTAGAAGCTGATGTAAGTAGCCCACGTCCCTGAGTGTACCGTGTGGTGCTCACCCGTATGGCCGGTGACTCGGGGCCTTCTTATGGCTTCCGCTCCACGATGGCGGTGCTGGTCCCACGCGTGTGACCGTGCCTTCGGGCTTCTGGGCCAGAGGACCTGAAATCCCCTGCCTGACGGATTCTGCTGCTGGGTAGAAGTTAGTCCCCACAGCCTCGGACTCCGGGTCCGGTAAAGAATCTTCTTAGTCAGGGCGAGCGCTGCAGCTGCCAGCCCCTGACTCCTTGGAACTCTCCTGTTTCCTATGCTGCTTCTTGTCTCCACTCTCCTTGTCTGACTCACCCTGCCTCAGCCCCGGGTTTATACAGGGGAAGTTCTTCCCCTCCCAAGACTGGGCAGGAGGTGTGGCATGCACAGGATCCCTGACCAAAGGACCTCCCACCTGCTCTCAGACATAACATTACATTACTGTGGAAAACCAGACCCCTGGGGTGCCACATTTGCTCTTTCCATTCCCTGGTCCCATTGCATTTTCTGGTATGGCAGATACATAGATGACCTGATTTTTGTCTGGTGTGGCGGTGTATCTGCCATACCAGAGTTTGTAACACATCTTAATACGAATGTATTTAATTTGTCTTTCACATATCATTCTCATCCCACGTGTATTTCTTTTTTAGATCTTAATTTGAAAAGCATTGAAGGTACAATTGTTCCATCCACTTTTGTGAAACCCATGGCAGGTAACAGTATCTTGCATGCTGCTAGTGGACATCCTCTTTCTACCATTAAGGCCATTCCAGTAGGTGAATTTACTCGTATAAAAAGAAATTGCAGTGATGTTGCTGAACTTCAAAATGAATTTGATACATGCAAAAAAAAGATTAATTAAAAGGAGTTATCCAGCTTGGACACTCAAAAGAGCTGAGAGTATTGTCCACAATAAATCTAGGGATAATCTCATTCAAACACCAAACAGGAAAATTGCATCCAATTCTGGAATTATTAACCATCAAAATAATAAATTAACCATCTCTCTGAAATTCAGTCCCCAATTTTTTCAGATTAAACAAATCATTTTGAAACATCTACCCATTTTATATGATGACAGTACATTAGCCAACATATTAAAAACAGGATGCAGAGTAGTGGCTAAACGGGCTCAAACCTTAGGTAATATATTATCTCCTAGTTTTCAGCCCCCAAAAAACCAGCGTCATACATGTCTAAATTGCAAGGGTTTTTTTAGGTGTGGTCAGAATCGTTGTGGCATGTGCCGCTATGCAAAAACCACAAAGGAATTTTTTAATACAGATAAAACTCAGCAACATGATATAAAACAATTTATTAATTGTAATAGTGATCATCTGGTATATATAATAGAATGCACAAGTTGTAATAAATTATATGTTGGATCTACAGTGCGCAAACTAAAAAAACGCATTGCAGAACACACCAGAGATATTATCAATGTCACTAATCGCAATATATCTCATGCTTCTAGGCATTTTATACAAGTTCACAACAGGAATACTTCCTCTGTTCGGGCATATGGAATTGAATCTTTAATTTTGAACCCAAGAGGTGGCGACAACAGAAGACACCTTTTAAACCGAGAAGCTTTCTGAATGTATTTTCTCAATACTTGCCACCCAGATGGACTCAATATGCGACGAGAACTTCTTTTTCTTTATTTTTAAATAATTGTACGTTTTCTTATTTACTTATTCAAGTGGTGTTTTTTTGTTTGTTTTTTTGTCATGTGATCCGATAGCTGTGTTTTTATTGGTCTATCTATGTATATATACTGGGTCTTTGTCATTTGTATGTAGCTTGGAAAAAGAACACACTATTTGTGTTCGAAACGCGTTGCTTTTATGGACATGGCTTTGATATCTGTATCTTAACTCAATAAAGACAACTATTTTTGGGGATTTATCTGTGGCTGGAGCTTTTCTCCTTTTTTTTTTTTCCCCACATGGACTCCGAAGTGGTTCCTCGTGCTCCGTGCCTCAGAACGCCTATACTCAGGTGAGCTGGTGAACCTTTACTAACATATAAATACACAGCATTCCTCTATTCCGTACAACCTTTCAGAGGAAGCGTCAGAGGGTTAAAATTGGCAAATAAGAAGTGTTTATTTGTCCTTTGAAATGTTTTCATGTTCAACTATTTTCCTTATAAACCTAATGTTCATGTATCTAGACTGTGCCTGCTTCTTCTACTATAAAAGCACTTGCACTTTTCATTCTTAAGATTTTTTGGATTAGGCACCTCCTGACCCATGAATGTTTGGTCATTTTTGTAAATTTGAGAGCCTCCCATATTTTACATTGGATCCATGACTTTGGACATGGTTTTGCTCCTATGAATAAATAAATAAGTAAATATATAATCTCTGATTTATAAACACTAGCACTTTATTAGTGTATTATCATTGTATATTTATTTTTATTTATTACTCTTTGAAGCCTTCTATTAATATTAATCATCATCTCTCTTTGAATACTAGGGTATTTGTCATTGAACTGATACACTTTCTCATATTTAGCATTAGGACTTATGCATATGCTTGGCCATTAGGCGAAGATATCATACGACTAACTTTTTGCTTTAAAACAATTATGTATGTTTAAATCTTGGTTGCATGTCTTTTTCTCCATATGGGTCTCTAATTGATAAAATATGTTCTTCTTTATGAACTTTGATTAACATTCCTTGGGACTGACATTAAATAATTTATACTTAACTACTATTATCTCTGCAGTTTGACTTCTTTTAATTGTTTTATCTTTTTTGTTTATATGTATTTCTCAATAAAGATTAACTGTATTTGAACATGGGAGTAAATTTGTTTGTTTGGTAATGTCAGAAGTTAGTTAAAAATATTATTTTCTTATTAATTGTAGAATAAAGAGGAGGGCAAAAATTGGAGAAGAAAAGAGGAAAGGAGAGAAAATATTTAAAGGGACAAGATAAATGTCTATAGACTAAATAGTCCATTATAAAGAGACATGATTGGAATTCTAAATAATGAGCTCAAAAAAGGATAAATGAACTATTTAAGGGAAAGGGAACCGAAGCACAATTTAACGATTAGTTCTTCAATAAAGCAAGCATAGGAAAGAGAATCATTAACACTGAGAGGATAACAGGAATGTAGACAGTGTATCCACCTCCCTTCCTTTTACAAAAGCAGCTTATCCCAGTTGCCACCTCTGGGTGGGAGTGTACTACCTCTATCACCTTGAATTGGGTATTAAAAGGGTTCACAGTATGCATTTCCAACATGTGACTTGACAACGTAGTATCTTCTTTTCTTTGTATATATCCAAAGTGATCCAAAATACTTCTCCGAAACTCTCTTAGTCTTCCCGATGTAATTTTTGGGACAATCACATGTCGTCATATAAATGACTCCTCTGGTTTTGCAATTTGCAAATTTTCTATTGCAGAAAGCTCTGTGAGTCGAGGCACTAACAAATCCAAGTAGATTCCAATGGCATTTTGCTAGATAGCAAACACCAACTATCAAAATAGGAAGGGTTAGTTGTCAGTTTTTTGTCAGTGGTGACAAGTAAACTTATAGGGCAAAAGATCCAGCTAATTTGGTATTGGATTGCCTTCTTATTTTAGCCACACTACCGCTCTGTGGGCTGAATTATTAGCCTAAACATTATAGGAAGGGCTAATTATCATCAATTTTATAGGGTGCCATTTAGTCATTCCTTATTACACTATGGGATATAAGTACATTAGTACACCACCTGAAATGTCTATCCTTCCTCCCTTCCTATTCTTTTGCCCTTGAATCTCTTGTAGTTAGAATTATATTGTTAACAATTATTGTGTGTATTCACATTTTTTATGTGATTAATAAAAGTTCTATTTTATATTAATATAATTACTCCCATTGGACAGTGAAGTGAATTTAATAAGTTTATTGGAGGTACATTAATAGCAGTGTAGTCAGTAATTTGTACACCATCCATCTTTCTGTTATCTTCTTACAGCCTATTTGTGTGGACCTCCTTAGGATTACTGATGATTGCAAAAATAATATACTGTGCTAAAAAGTAGTACCGGAGTAAATATCACCATACAGTCCAAAGCCTTAGCTGACATCTGTGACACAACTTCAACAAAGATGGCAGATTTGCCCTCTGGGACTGCACATGTCACGAGCCATGGAGGCCACCACTGATATGTGTCAAATTTCAGCTTTTTATTTGATAATATATACAAGAAGCAGAAATCATCCAGAGACAAGGACAAATTCTAATGTAGATATTTGGCCCCAGTTCTAGTACATGAATAAATGCATTGAACTACTTACAAGTTGACTGAAGGAGCGTGAAAAAACTATTCTTGCATCTTCTCAAACTGTCAGGTTACGAAGAGTCAGGTTCATTTTAGCCATAGATTTCTTTATTGGGTTGCTATTTCTGCTGTGCATGCATGGGATTGGACTATTGAGAAACAGTGGGCAGCATATTGACTAGCAATGTGAGCTATTTTCAATGTATTGTAAATTCATAGTATATATTTCCTTGTGCCAAAGTTTCATGAAGGAGAGGAATGGTTGGGGGCAGCATTACGTAAGAAGTGGAAATAATCTATTGAATTTCGTTACTTGAAGTTAGGTTTCTGAAACCTTTGCTTCAGTTTTAGTCCTTAAATTGTACCTCCAATTAGACAGAAAAGTGATTATAATGCAGGAGTGTGCGCAATAGTCATTTCAAGGTATTGTCCTTTGTGCTCCTAAATAGCAGCATAGACCGCCAGTTGCCACTTAGGAGACCCATCATCCTGCTCTGCTTTTAGGATCCCGAATATATTACAGCAATCAGTGCTGTAAAATCACATTACTTTTGTCATGTCTCACATATTGAGCTGTATCCTTATTGCCCTTGGTCTGAATAACCAGTTGTAATGATGCATTGACAGATGACAGTGCAGGAGGGTGGTCCAGATGGAAAAATGGAGGATGTAGTGACTGGATGGCAACAGGTGCAGTAATGCTGGAACCATGGGTTAATTACACAAAGTAGCTAAGCTGAGTATGCAGGAGTTAAATGTAGAGCTGGTAGCGGTATGGCAAAGTTGACTCAATGATAAGTTGACTCAATGATATAGCAGAGCTGAGTTTGTCACAAAGTTCAATGCAGAGCTGACAGTGGTACTGCAAAATTGACACAGCAATATAGCAGAGCTCATTTTGTCACAGAGTTCAAAGGCAGTGCTGACCTACAATGTTGCACAGTCAATAGCATGTAGCAGAGCTTTGCTAATAACAGAGTCAAAGGCAGTGCTGACCAGCAATGTAGCAGAGTCCACAGCATATATTACAGCTGAGATTGTCACAAATCCTAGGCAGAACTGATCAGCAGGAGGGCAGGGCCGTAACTACAACCGGGGCAGCCAGGGCACTGTCCCGGGGCCCCAACCACCCAAGAGGCCCCAAACTGATGGTAAAAAATTGTATTTTAATACTTTAATTTCTCAGAAAATACCCAGTTCCTATATTCCTGTCAGACAATGTCTCCCGGAGGACAGGAGAGACTATCATTTCAATAATTTCCAGGAGCTCTGCCTGAACAAATTGGTAATGTTCAATTAATGTTATGTTTAAGTGAACAAAGTTTAAATATATACTGTTTAAAACTAATTAATATTTAATAAACATATACAGTTATTTGAAAATTGTGCAATATTTGGAATTATTCACCTTATTAATTTTCCAAACATATTCACTGAATATTTAACTTCTAAAACTTGCATCATAAACAACAAAATCTATTAAAGGTTTTGCGGAACGTGGTGAAGCCTGTGTGTTGTATACAACAATGCGTAGCAGGCTTCACCACGTTCCGCACAACCTCTAGTGATTGAAATGTTGAGGGGCCCCACTATGATGTTTTGCCCCGGGGCCCCGAAGTTTATAGTTACGGGACTGCAGGAGGGCAGTCTAAGGTAGTGGCATGGCCTACCGCTACCTAAATAAACATGACCTCATTCCACCTCAGCAAAGCCAATAAGGCCTGGGATTATGAGGTGAGTAACAACCTTCTAAAATGCAGCCTCCCACACTGGATATGAAAGCATAGCAGACAGATCAGGGTGCTCGGTCTCCTAATGCACAGTTCTGCGTAGCATGCAGCATGGACCATGGCTATTTGGTGATGCTGTTTAAAAGACGAATGGACAAAACAAATGATCTAGAAAAATGATTATTGTGCACATGGAACTATGATAGTTTTGTATCACCCCTCCCTCCGAAGAAGCGGAATGCGAAACGCGCGTTGGGGCTGTCCTTTCCTACAGTGACAAGGTTGTATTGCTTCTCTTCCTTATTTTGTTCACTTGATATGTCTTAGTGTATTTCTTATCTATCCCTTGATTTACCACGATTGACACTTGTCTATTTTGTCTGCCATTGGTGCCGGTGACTGTTTTATTTAATCTGTGGTTAATGACATTGGGACTATTTTGAAGCTTCTTTATCTTGGACACGACATAGCCTTAATAAGGGATTTTTCCGTAAACACTTTGATGTTCATCTTTTAGCCCTAAATTTTCATTTTCCTTTACAAGAAATATTTTTGATATTTTTGATTTTCTTGATTCACTAATCTGCATTAAGCATACGTCACTTTAATATATTTGGCTACTGATGGGATCTATTTAATCTCGGCTATGTTCATGTCTGTTTGAATAATTATCATTTATACTACCTATCACTCTGGGTACCTTCATTTTTTCACTTCTCCTTTATGCATTTTTATAAAAATATTTTTAAATAATTGAATAAAATGGATTTTTAACTTGCATTTATACTTCCTTGTTTTGATTGGTTTAGTTTTGCATTTGAAAGTACACTTTAGTGTTAAGCCACCATTGCAATACAGTCAGTCAGTGCTTATTACCGAAAGTTCTTATGTGCTTTATGTGATGTAAACCTTAAAATAAAAAAAAGGAATTAATAGGATCATTTAGTGTCTTATATTACCATAGCAGAAATTATGAATTGAAAAATGGACCACTCCCAAAAAACAGATCAGACAATCAAGGACAAGAAGGAACAAAGAACGCCTGAACAGAATGCCAAAAAGTGAATCTCTTGCCCAGTATATAGTAAAGATACAAAACTTTATTGAAAAAAGGCATTAAAAGACAAAAATCACAAAGGTCAATGAATCAAGTCAATGTGCAGGATAGACAGGCAGGCAAATTGCAATCGTGAGGTGGTCAGATGGGCTTTGCATATATATAAGAGAAGGAGATAGTAAATATTCAATTGCATAAGATATGAGCATATAATTAACCCCAACAAGTAAAAAGATGGGAAAGAAGAAGTGCACCCTCAGAAATCATTGACAAACAGATAGTCCCGGGAAAGTGGTGACACCCCCCAAAAGGTAACAATATACATGCAAAGGGAGGCACAAAATGCAGACAAAGCATCCCCCGAGGAAGCCAATGCGAAACGCGCGTTGGGGCTCTGGCGTGACACGTGGGCTTTGATTTACTGATGGGTAAGAAGTTTTCTACATTTGTCTGCATTTTTTGCCTCCCAGTGTTTATTTCTCATAATGTTTATGATTATGGATTACAGCCAATCAAACACAAAAGTCATTATCTCAGTAAATTAGAATACTTTATAACAACAGCTTGAAAAATGTTTTTAAAATCTGAAATGTTGGCCTACTGAAATGTATGTTCAATAAATGCACTCAATACTTGGTCGGGGCTCCTTTTACATCAATTACTGCATCAATGTGGCATGGCATGGAGGCGATCAGCCTGTGGTACTGCTGAGGTGTTATGGAAGCCCAGGTTGCTTTGATAGCAGCCTTCAGCTCGTCTGCATTGTTGGTTCTGGTGTCTCTCATCTTCCTCTTGACAACACCCCATAGATTCTCTATGGGGTTAAGGTCAGGTGAGTTTGCAGGCCAATCAAGCACAGTGATGTTGTTGTTTTTAAACCTGGAATTGGTACTTTTGGCAGTGTGGACATATGCCAAGTCCTGCTTGAGAATGAAATTTCCATCTCCAAAAAGCTTGTCGGCAGAGGGAAGCATGAAGTGCTCTAAAATTTCCTGGTAGACGACTGCGCTGACTTTGGTCTTGATAAAACACAGTGGACCTACACCAGCAGATGACATGACTCCCCAAACCATCACTGATTGTGGAAACTTCACACTAGACCTCAAGCAGCTTGATTGTGTGCCTCTCCACGTTTCATCCAGACTCTGGGACCTTGATTTTCAAATGAAAATTGGAACTCTGGGACCTTGTGGAATGTGTTAATGACTGCCTTCTGGACATCTGTCAAGTCAGCAGTCTACCCCATGATTGTGGAGCCTACTGAAACAGACTAAGGGACCTTTTTAAACACTTATGAAGCCTTTGCAGGTGTTTTTTGCTAATTATTAGTGTTGAGCATTCCGATACTGTAATATCGGGTATCGGCCGATATTCGCAGTATCGGAATTCCGATACTTAATTCCGATACTTTTACAATATCGGATACCGGAATCGGAAGTTCCCATAATGCCTGCGCTCTGCAGTGTCTGTGAAGGATGACAAGTTGGATGGCAGCGCGATCCAGCCTGTCATCAGAATGCCATCCCAGCGGGGGAGAATTCTCCTGATTGTTTAAAAGCCGGCGGGCGGTATAAAGCCGCCGGCTTTTAAACAATCACACAGCCCCATACTGCTTCCCCGCAGCCTCCCACCCCGATCCTCCGCTCCCCTCGCCACCTCCCATCCCGATCGTAAGTTAGGACCGGGCGGGGAGCGCAGCTCCAAGGAGCGGGGAGTGAAGGACCCGGGCGGGGAAGCCGGCAGTGAAAAGACTTCACCGCCGGCTTTCCCGTTCTGTGCTGCGCTTTCCCGCCGGTTATTTCAAATGAACAGCTGAGGTATCAGCTGATGCCGATCAGCTGTTCATTTGAAGTCGCCGCGTTGCCCTCAGAGGGTTCATGTGAGTTCATGCTTGACTGCATGAACTCACATGAACTTTCCCACGGCCGCACAGGTCAGCCTCACCTCCCAGACGATCAGACCGTCATGATTAGTGTGTGTGCGGGGTGTGTGTGCGGGGTGTGTGCGCGATGTTTGTGCGGGTGTGCGCGGTGTCTGTGCGATGTGTGCGGGTGTGTGCGGTGTGTGTGCGGGTGTGTGCGTGCAGGCAGACATAGGCCGATGTGACACTACTACTCCCATCGGCCTATGTCTGTCCCCCGTCCACTCCTGCCAGCAGGATCAGCTCGATGGGAGCAGTAGTTCCCATCAGACTGATCCTGCTATTTAAATTGCCCTACTGTGTCCCCAATAAATTTTAAATACATGTCATTGGTGGCCAGTGGTTACCTAAAAGAAATTAGTTCATACATTACCTGTCCCCGCCGATCGCCACCTAAAATAAAGTAAAAAATAAAAAACTACACCTATACTCACCTAGACACCTAATTCCCCGAAGCCATCGATCTCCTGTAATAAAATATAAAATAATAAACCACAACCTTATCCTTACCCCTCCGTAGCAGTCCACGAGTGTCCCACGAAGATCTCCAGTTCAGAGCAGCCACATAGAATGTGACCGCTCTGAACCGCTGCCGCCGCTAGAATGACGGGGCCATAAGGGTTCACCGGAGTTCAGGCAGCGCTGCTCCGGTTAGCTCCTTTACGGTCCTGCTGTATCGTGAGAAATTCCCACGGTACAGCAGTGCCGTAAAGGAGGTCTCCGGAGCTGCGCTGCCTGAATGCACTCCGGTGACCTCAGTCAGTGGCTCCCACTGCCGGGAGCGGACGTGTTCCCGGCAGCGTGAGCTTACAGCAGCCATGCACAGCTGTCACCATCTCCAGATGTGACAGCTGTGCATGGGAGATCAGCGCAGGAACGTGGACAGGTAACTATTATTTTTAGTAAACTAAGAATTAAATAAAATTGTGTGTTTTATTTCAAATAAATTATTTTTTTCTGGGTGTAGTGTGTTTTTTCTTTTTAACACTTTGTAGGTTAGTAATGGGGGTGTCTTATAGACGCCCATCATTACTAACCTGGGCTTCATGGCAGCTGGCGCTGACATGAACCCCACCACTATTACCCCCTGCCACCGCACCAGGGCAGCGTGGAAGAGCGAGGCTAAGTGCCAGAGTTGGCGCATCCTATGGATGCGCCATTTCTGGGGCGGCTGACGACTGGTGTTTCTAGCCTGGGAGGGGGCCAATATTCATGGCACCCTTCCTGAGCTATTAATATCAGCCCCCAGCTGTCTGCCTAGCCTGTGCTAGCTATTAAAATAGGGGGGACCCCACGTCATTTTTTTTGGGGGGGTCCCCCATTTTAATAGCTAGTAAAGGCTAGGTATTCAGCTGGGGGCTGATATTAGTAGCCTGGGAAGCTCCGTGGGTTTTACCCCCTTCCCAGGCTTCAAACATCTGCCGTCACAGCCAGACACTGAGGAGTGGAAGTATGCCTGCGCTTCTCAGTGTCTGCGGGATGACAGGCTGGATGGCAGCGTTCTGCTGCGGTCCAGCCTGTCATCTCGATGTAGCAGAGCTGGAGCCGTCGTGGGAGCCATGGAAAGGTAAGGATGAGGTTGCTTTATTATTTTTCTTTTATTGCAGGAGATCGTTGGCTTCAGCTGGAATGGGCGTGATGGTAAGTATGGTTTAATTTAGAACAATAAAGAATTGTGTGTTTATTTCAATTAAAGGACTTTTTTCTGGGTGTTTGTGTTTTTTTTAAATACTTTACTAGAAATTCATGGTGGTCATGTCTAATATTGGCGTGACCCCATGAATTTCGGGCTTAGGGCCAGCTGATAATGCCAAGCTGGCCTTAACCCCTTTATTACCCAGTGAGCCACCGCACCAGGGCCCTGGATGAGTTGGGTACAGCGCCAGAAGATGGCGCTTCTATGAACGCGCCATTTTCCGGGGCGGCTGCGGACTGCAATTTGCAGCGGGTGGGGCCCAGAAAGCTTGGGCCTCCCTGCGCTGCAGATTCCAGCCCCCAGCTGCCTAGTTGTACCTGGCTGGACACAAAAATAGGGCGAAGCCACACGTATTTTTTTTTTTAATTATTTCATGAAATTCATGGAATAATTAAGAAAAAAAGGGCTTCCCTATATTGTTGTGTCCGGCTAGGTACAAATAGGCAGCTGGTGGTTGGGGGCAGCCCGTTCCTGCCTGCTGTACCTGACTGGACACAAATATAGGGCGAAGCCCCACATAATTTTTTTTTAATTATTTCATGAATTTCATGAAATAATTAAAAAAAAAAAATACGTGAAGATTCTCCCTATTTTTGTGTCCAGCCAGGTACAACTAGGCAGCTGGGGGATGGAATCTGCAGCGCAGGGAGGCCCAAGCTTTCTGCCCCCCCGCTGAAAATTGCAGTCCGCAGCCACCCCGGAAAATGGCGCGTTCATAGAAGCTGGATGCTGTACCTGGCTGGCATACAAAAATATGGCGAAGCCCACGTCAAAAGTTTTGGGAAAAATTAATTAAAAAATAAATAATAATTTAGGGACTGCATCTTTATTAACTCCTCAAATGTCATTTAGTGTTAAAATAAAGGATTTATTTTAAAAAAAATTGACGTGGGGCTTCGCCCTATATTTGTGTCCAGCCAGGTACAGCAGGCAGGAACAGGCTGCCCCGAACCACCAGCTGCCTATTTGTACCTGGCCGGACACAACAATATAGGGAAGCCCTTTTTTAAAAAAATTATTTCATGAAATAATTAAAAAAAAATTGACGTGGGGCTTCGCACTATATTTGTGTCCAGCCAGGTACAGCAGGCAGGAATGGGCTGCCCCCAACCACCAGCTGCCTATTTGTACCTGGTTGGACACAACAATATAGGGAAGCCCTTTTTTTCTTAATTATTCCATGAATTTCATGAAATAATTTAAAAAAAAATGTGTGGGGCTTCGCCCTATTTTTGTGCCCAGCCAGATACAACTAGGCAGCTGGGGGCTGGAATCCGCAGCGCAGGGAGACCCAAGCTTTCTGGGCCACCCCCGCTGCAAATTGCAGTCCGCACCCGCCCCAGAAAATGGCGCGTTCATAGAAGCGCCATCTTCTGGCGCTGTACCCAACTCATCCAGGGCCCTGGTGCGGTGGCTCACTGGGTAATAAAGGGGTTAAGGCCAGCTTGGCATTATCAGCTGGCCCTAAGCCCGAAATTCATGGGGTCACGCCAATATTAGACATGACCACCATGAATTTCTAGTAAAGTATTTAAAAAAACACAACACCCAGAAAAAAGTCCTTTAATTGAAATAAACACACAATTCTTTATTGTTCTAAATTAAACCATACTTACCATCATGCCCATTCCAGCTGAAGCCAACGATCTCCTGCAATAAAAGTAAAATAATAAAGCAACATCATCCTTACCTTTCCATGGCTCCCACGACAGCTTCAGCTCTGCTACATCGAGATGACAGGCTGGACCGCAGCAGAACGCTGCCATCCATCCTGTCATCCCGCAGACACTGAGAAGCGCAGGCATACTTCCACTCCTCAGTGTCTGGCTGTGACGGCATCCAGATGAGCCGAGATCATGTCCAATGAACTCAGCTCACCTCATGTACGTCACTGACAGCGTGGGAAAATTCTCCTGCACTCAGCACTTCAGCGTGAGAATTTTCCCACGCTGTCAGTGACGTGCATGAGGTGAGCTGAGTTCATTGGACATGAACTCGGCTCATCTGGATGACGTCACAGAGAGACACTGAGGAGCGCAAGCATGCCTGCGCTTCTCAGTGTCTGCGGGATGACAGGCTGGATGGCAGCGTTCTGCTGCGGTCCAGCCTGTCATCTCGATGTAGCAGAGCTGAAGCTGTCGTGGGAACCATGGAAAGGTAAGGATGAGGTTGCTTTATTATTTTACTTTTATTGCAGGAGATCGTTGGCTTCAGCTGGAATGGGCGTGATGGTAAGTATGGTTTAATTTAGAACAATAAAGAATTGTGTCTTTATTTCAATTAAAGGACTTTATTCTGGGTGTTTGTGTTTTCTTTTAACTTTGACTATGGGGTTAGTAATGGGGGTGTCTTATAGACGCCTCTCCATTACTAACCTGGGCTTGATGTCAGCTGGCATTATAAGCTGACATCAACCCCAACCCTATTACCCCCTGCCACCGCACCAGGGCAGCGTGGAAGAGCGAGGCTAAGTGCCAGAATTGGCGCATCCTATGGATGCGCCATTTCTGGGGCGGCTGACGGCTGGTGTTTCTAGCCTGGGAGGGGGCCAATATTCATGGCACCCTTCCTGGGCTATTAATATCAGCCCCCAGCTGTCTGCCTAGCCTGTGCTAGCTATTAAATTAGGGGGGACCCCACGTTATTTTTTTGGGCGGGTTCCCCCATTTTAATAGCTAGTAAAGGCTTGGTATTCAGCTGGGGGCTGATATTAGTAGCCTGGGAAGCTCCGTGGGTATTACCCCCTTCCCAGGCTTCAAACATTTGCCCCAGCTGTCTGCTTAACCTCCGCTAGAGCCTAAAATTAAGGGGAACCCCACGCCAATTTTTTTTTAAATAAATCCTTTATTTTAACACTAAATGACAAGTACAGTAATCAACACTGTCACTGTACTTCATATATATGTGACTGACATGTTTCTATCTATCTAATCTATGTGTGATTCTCTATTCTTTCTATTCTAAATTGTCGGGTACAGATGCTGAATTGCCGGCCGGCTTTCTTAAAGAGACGGTGCATGAAAACACTATTATTTTTTTAAATAAATCCTTTACACTATATGACAAGTACAGTAACCAACACTGTCACTGTACTTCATATATATGTGACTGACATGTTTCTATCTATCTAATCTATGTGTGAAGCTCTATTCTGTCTGTTATAAATTGTCGGGTACCGCTGCTGAATTGCCGGCCGGCTTTTTTAAAGAGACGGTGCACGAAAACACTAATATTTTTTTTAATAAATCCTTTACACTAAATGACAAGTACAGTAAGCAACACTGTCACTGTACTTCATATATATGTGACTGACATGTTTCTATCTATCTAATCTATGTGTGATTCTCTATTCTTTCTATTCTAAATTGTCGGGTACAGATGCTGAATTGCCGGCCGGCTTTCTTAAAGAGACGGTGCATGAAAACACTATTATTTTTTTAAATAAATCCTTTACACTAAATGACAAGTACAGTAAGCAACACTGTCACTGTACTTCTTATATATGTGGCTGACATGTTTCTATCTATCTAATCTATGTGTGAAGCTCTATTCTGTCTGTTATAAATTGTCGGGTACCGCTGCTGAATTGCCGGCCGGCTTTTTTAAAGAGACGGTGCACGAAAACACTAATATTTTTTTTAATAAATCCTTTACACTAAATGACAAGTACAGTAAGCAACACTGTCACTGTACTTCATATATATGTGACTGACATGTTTCTATCTATCTAATCTATGTGTGAAGCTCTATTCTTTCTGTTGTAAATTGTCGGGTACCGGTGTATGCCGCTGATGAATTGCCGGCTTTTCATGTCATTCTACATTATTCTTAGTTGTTTTCCTTCATGTAGAATTAACCTACAAGGAAAGAAAGGGTTTATTTTCATTCCGATATTTGTGTCCCATTGACTTGCATTGGTTTCCGGTATCGGAATCGGCGATATCCGATACTTTTTGGGTATCGGCCCGATCCAATCCGATACGATATTTCCTGATATCGGAAGGTATCGCTCAACACTACTAATTATTTTAATTTACTGAGATAATGACTTTTGTGTTTTCATTGGCTGTAAGCCATAATCATCAACATTAACAGAAATAAACTCTTGAAATAGATCACTCTGTTTGTAAAACTCTATATAATATATGAGTTTCACTTTTTGTACTGAAGAACTGAAATAAATTAACTTTTTGATGATATTCTAGTTTAGTGAGATGCACCTGTATATAAACCTTTAGAAAAGGAGACTATTCTAAAATGTAATCAAATTTTATTTATTTCATATTAAAACCATAAAATGTATAAAAAAAACTCTAAAGGCAGTGCGTAGTACAGAAACGGAAAAAGGTCCTATTGCATGTGGCTAACCCCTTAAGGACCATGGGTTTTTCTATTTTTGCGCTTCTGCTTTTTGCTCCACTTCTTCCCAGAGCCATACCTTTTTTATTTTTCTTTGTATACGGACATGTGAGAGCTTGTTTTTTGCGGGATGAGTTCTACTTTTGAACAACATCATTGCTGTTACCATATCATGAACTGGAAAAAGCAAATAAAATTCCAAGTGCAGTGAAATTGCAAAACAAGTGCAATTCCTCAATTATTTTTTTTTTACCATGTGCACTAAATGCTAAAACTGACCTGCCATTATGATTCCCCAGGTCATTATGAGTTCGTAGATACCAAACATCTATAGGTTATTTTTTATTTAAGTAGTGAAAAAAAAATCCCAATTTTTTTTTTTTTTTTTAAAAAGAAAAGATGGTGCCATTTTCCGAGACCAGTAGACTCTCCATTTTTCATGATATGGGGCTGGATGAGGGCTTATTGTTTGCGCACCAAGCGGTCTTATTGATACCATTTTGGGGTAGATACGATGTTTCGATCTCCTGTTATTGCATTTTATTGCAATGTTGTGGCGACCAAAAAAACGTAATTCTGGTGTTTGGATTTTTTTTCCCCATCGGATTGATTCTTTTTATATTTTGATAGATCGGGTGATTCTGAATGTGGAGATACCAAATATGTGTATTTTTTATTTTTTTTAATTGTTTTATTTTGAATGGGGCAAAAGGGGGGTGATTTGAACTTTTACATTTTAATTTTTTTAAAACTTTTTTTTTTACTTTTTACTTCTTTCAATAGTCTCCATGGGAGAATAGAAGCTGCGATCTTCTGATCACTTGTGTTACACATAGCAAGGCTGCAGCCCTTGGTAGCCTACATCAGGGATACCACTGATTTACTCATCAAGATAGAAGGCATTCATTTGGATCCTGGAACAATTTTGGCTTCAATTGATGAGTCATTATATAGTAGTATTCTGCATATCAAAGGTATTCAGGTAGTGAGGGACTCACTTTATATCCCAAAATAGATTCCTTGTGGACCTTCTGCAATTTGTCCTGGTACATAATTTTTTTTTCTAACAGTAAATTTTACCACCAGCTCTGGGGCACAGCGATGGGGAGCTCTTGCGCCCCCACATATGCTAACTTGCTCCTGGGCTGGTGGGAAGAAACAGTGGTTTTCCACGTGGAGGATGTCACATTGTGTCCCCATATTCAATTTTGGGGGCGGCATATTGATGACATACTCGTGCTGTGGTCAGGTGACAAGAGATCATTTGAAGATTTTGTGGCAGATCTGAATAGGAACAACTTTGGTCTTACCTTTTCATGAAGTGGGCGGGGATAGGATTGCGTATCTAGATATACTCATCACAAAGGGCACTGATTGCCACCTGAGGATATCTATTTTCTGTAAGGCTACAGCAACCAATAGTTTATTGAGGTGGTAAAGCTTTCATCCCACTAAACTCAAGAAGGGGATCCCAAAGGGACAATTCTTGAGGTTGCGTAGAAATTGTTCTTCCTTGATGGATTTTCAGTCGCAGGCTAGCAATCTCAAACGTAGATTTTTATACAGAGGTTATCCAACTGAGGTGATTGACTCAGCATACAGACACGCATTGATTAGCAATAGAACTGGGCTAATAATGTCTAAACAAAAAAAAACTCAGAAGAGATTACACATTTGATTGGAAAATTTGATGATCAAACCAGGAGGATCATGATTGTCCTGAGACGACACTGGGGGATGCTTAGGGCCGATCCGGACATTTCTGATCTTATTACCTCGGTACCAATAGTCACTTTTAGGAAAGGTAGATCTATATGGGACCATATAGTCTATAGCCATTATAAAACCCCTCGACCAATAGGAACTATGTTTGACCGCAGGGTCGCGGGCACTTTTAAATGCGGTTCCTATAGCTTCTGTTGCTACATTAATCAATCTAAAACTTTACAAAAATAGAGATTTTGCAAATCGTAGGAGGTCGGGAATTGTATATTTCTGTACCTGTATCTGCCCTATGAATTATGTAGTAAAAACAAAAAGACAGCTACAGGTCAGGGTAGGAGAACATATTGGGGGATATAAATCATGAGAGAGATACCCCACTAGCATGCCATGTGGTCCAAAAGCATCAAGGTGACACGAAAGCATTCTTGTTTAGTTTAATTGAAGTAATACCCAAATCAATCAGATTGGGTGACTGGGATAAGAAAAATCATTCAGAGAGAGACAATATGGATTTTCTGGTTATAATCTATGAGTCCAGGTGGTCTTATTGAGCAACTTAGCTTCAAACTAGTTACCTACAGGCCACGTATTTAAAACTCTGTTTTCTCCGTCACACGGATCACATATACGTTGTCAGAAAATACTGCCATTTCAGGCCTCCATTAAAAATTTGTTTCAGTGTGTCAGTGAAGCAATTTATACCAGTTTGCTGTTCAAACTAGTTACCTACAGGCCAGGTATTTAAAACTCTGTTTTCTCCATCACACGGATCACATATAAGTTCGCTCCAAACTCAGTCATTTGTAGTGAGCGTGGAAGATACTGTCCTCCATTTAAAATGGGCAATGCACGTGGCAAGGGACGGGGAACTGGACGTGATGGTGATGGTGCATGCAGAGGCCAAGGACAAGGCCGTGGGCAAGCTGAAATTGTGCCACAACAAACACCCACATCTTCTCGCCCGACCTTCCTGTCCCAAATCCTAGGGGACCGCAGCACACCACTATTGAACTCAGAGCAGTGTCAAAAGGTTGTTGGTTGGATAGCGGATAATGCTTCGAGTCACTTAGCTACCACCACCCTGTCTTCCACACGGTCAAGTCTCAGTAGCCGTAAGTCTGGACTGCATATTCCTCACCCTGATCCTCCTTCCTCCCACTATGCCGAGTGCCCGGAGACAATTGATCCCACACTTGGACACTCTGAAGAGCTGTTCACTTTTCCATTTATGGATTCAGGCCTCTCGCCCGGTCCACTTAAAGCGGGGCAAGAGGACATCGCGTGTAGCGATGCGCACATATTTGAGCAGCCATGGTCACACGAAGGCGACGGTGGGAAAGTGTCACAAGAGGTGGACAATGATGAGACACAATTGCCAGAAAGTCAGGAGGTGGACCAGGGTGCGGAAGTGGAAGATGAGGTGGTGGATGATATAGTAACTGACCCAATCTGGCAGGAGGACATGCAGAGCGAGGACAGCAGCACACTGGGGGAGGGAGGCAGAGAACCCTAACAGGCAGGAAGAAGCAGTGTGGTGGCCGCAGACAGAAGGCAGGCAACCGTTCCCCATAACACTATCACAAAGGAAGTTGCAAGTACAACTGTTAGGTCTTCCTGAGTCTGGTTGTTTATTAAAGACTCTGCCGATAACCCCTAAAAGGCCATTTGCACCACCTGCCAGACCAGCATCAGCAGGGGTGGCAAAACGACCAGCCTGATCAGGCACATGGCAGCAAAGCACCCGACTTTGTGGGCCGAACCCCAGGGAGCAGGAACAGTGTCTGCAGGTGGCACCATTGCTTCTTCCTGTTACGCTCGTGCCCGGACTGACTGGCGTGAGCGTGATTAGTGATCCCACTGTACCATGAACCGATGAGTGCCTGGAGGGGCGTAACTAAGTATCAACCCGATCCGACCAAGGTCGCATGGCAGCTCAGTCGACTCCGTGAAACAGGGAGGAACTGAGCAGAGGGACCAGCTGCTACTCCAGGTCAGACCCCGGTCACAGCTGTTGACCCACACCGGGGAATGCAGGAACAGGCAGGTTAGACTGGCATGTAGACAGGTGGGTACTGGCAAACACGGCTGGTATGCAGACAGGTGGATATTGACAGGCACAGCTGGTATGCAGACAGGTAAGCACTGGCAGGCACGACTGGTGTGCAGACAGGTGGGCACAGGCAGGCACGGCTGACATGCAGAGTGGCGGGTACTGGCAGGTAGAAACGCAGGCAGGATAGGGACCAGTACAGACTGGGATACAGGAACGGAGCCGCAGGTGCGGTAGACAAGCAGAGCGGAGCAAAACCCGCAGATGTGGTGAACAAGCAAAGCAGAGCAAAACCGCAGATGCGGTGAACAAGCAAAGCAGAGCAAAACCCGCAGATGCGGTGAACAAGCAAAGCAGAGCAATACCGCAGATGCGGTGAACAATCAAAGCAGAGCAAAACCCGCAGATGCGGTAGACAAGCAAAGCAGAGCAAAACCCGCAGATGCGGTGAACAAGCAAAGCCAAGCAAAACCGCAAATGCGGTGAACCAGCAAAGCAGAGCAAAACCGCACATGCTGTGAAGAAGCAAAGCAGAGCAAAACCCGCAGATGCAGTGAACAAGCGAAGCAGAGCAAAACCCGCAGATGCAGTGAACAAGCGAAGCAGAGCAAAACCCGCAGATGCGGTGAACAAGCAAAGCAGAGCAAAACCCGCAGATGCGGTGAACAAGCAAAGCAGAGCAAAACCGCAGATGTGGTGAACAAGTAAAGCAGAGCAAAACCGCAGATGCGGTAGACAGGGCAGGGCTCTGTTCACATGGAACAGACTGGAGAACACAAGAAGATAGCTGGAACACAGGAGTTAGATACAGAGGCAGGGAAACAGAACGAGCAGAACCAGATACACACAAATAACTTGCAATGAAGTAGCAAGTGAACATAAAACTCACAAACAGAAGTACAGAGACAACGAGTTGGAGTTTGGTGTAGGTTCAGATACTGCAGGAAAAGGGAAAGGTACAGACATAGAGACAAACAAGTAACGGACTAGGACACTGTTCAGACAGGGCCTGAACCAGGAACAAAATACAGGAACAAGCCTGGGAACTCAGCCCCCTAGTGTTGCAGAAACTGACTAGAAGTCACAGGTACAGGTAGCGGCCCTAGGTACTCAGCTCCCAGGGTGGTAGAAACAGACTAGAGTCAAGACAGGACCTGGCAACTCAGTTGCAAAGACAAACTGAGTGAAAGTGATGCTCAGGCACCTCCTACTGGGTGAGGGGGTTTAAGTATCCAGTGACTCACAGCAATAGGCTGGGGACTCATTAGGACTGTGCACACGGTAGCTATAAGAAACAAGCAAAAAGCTTTGCCGAAGCCCTAAGCAATCAGACAAGAGACATGGACAGCAGCAGGAACTGAAACAAAGAGTGCAGCATGGACTGACAGGTAAGATTATGGTTTTGCATGGTGGGAGGTAGTGCACCATGCAAGCACGCCGCCAGGAATGTTACACTTCCGCTGTTGTGCATGCAAGCCAATCCCCTGTCCATGGTGCATGCGACGATGCCTCTTGCCCTGCACCTGTCGTTGCGCATTCTCAAGTAGCAGCATCAGGAAGCACGTCCATGTCCTTGTCCCAGCGCAGTGTTCAGTTGTCCATACCCCAGTCCTTGGAACGCAAGCGCAAATATGCAGCCAACGACCCACAGGCCACATTACTAAACTCTGACATTTCACGACTGCTTGCGCTCGAAATGTTGCCTTTTAGGCTTGTGGAGACGGAAGCATTCCATAACCTGATGGCGGCGGCCGCCCCTCGGTAATCGGTCCCCAGCTGCCACTATTTCTCCCGGTGTGCCGTCCCCGCATTACACAAGCATGTGTCCCAAAACATTAGCCGTGCCCTCAACAACGCAGTTACCGGGAAAGTCCACCTAACCACGGACACGTGGACAAGTGCTTGTGGGCAGGGACGATACATCTCACTGACGGCACACTGGGTTAACATAGTGGAAGCCGGGACCCAGTCAGACCTTGGGACAGAACACGTCATCCTGATGCCATGGATTGCGGGCCCTAGGTCAATCAGGGTTGCCCCCACGGTCTACAGCTTCTCCATTCATCCTCCTCAGCCTCCTCCTCCTCTTCAGCCTCCATCTCCGAAATGACCACATCAGTCATAAGCTGACAACACTGCAGCAGTGCCTTGGCCAAGCGGCAACAGGCTGTGCTGAAGCTAATATGCTTAGGTGACAAACCGCACAATGCTGAAGAGTTGTGGACAGCTCTGAAAGAGCAGGCAGATCTGCATGGTCGTGTGTGACAATGGCCGGATTCTGGTGGCGGCTCTAAGGCGAGGCGAGCTAACACATGTACCATGCATGGCCCATGTGCTTAACCTCGTGGTTCAGCGGTTTCTCAAATCCTACCCGGAGCTGCCGGATCTGCTTGTTAAAGTACGACTCCTGTGTGCCCATTTAGAAAGTCAGCTATAGCTTCCGCCACCCTTGCCGTGTTTCAGCAGCGTTTGCAGCTTTCGGCTTACAGACTGGTGTGTGATGTCCCCACGCATTGGAACTCTACACTGCAGATGTTGGGAAGGATTTGTGAGCATAAGAGGGCAGTTATTGAGTACCAGCATCTACAAGGCCTTCGGTATTCAGTTCAGACTCCACACATAAGACCTCAGGAGTGGACATGGATGTCAGACATATGTACCATCCTCCAAAACTTTGAGGACTCCATCAAGATGGTGAGCGGCGACGACGCCATAATTAGCGTCACCATCCCACTCCTCTGTCTTTTGAAATGCTCTCTGCTCACAATCAAAGAGGATGCATTGCAGGCGGAGCATGATGAGATGGAGCAAGGAACCATACAGGGTGATTACATACAGCCCAGCCTCATCTCATCCCAATATGGATTGAGTGACAATGAGGAAGAGGAGGAGGAGGAGGAAGGACAGGAGCTAGTTTCATGCGCTACAGACGTTGCTACCTGCACAGCTGTCATACCGTCTGTTCAGCATGGATGGCCAGAGGACAGAGAGGAGGAGGAGGAGGAGAAGGAGAGCATGGTCAGTCATCCTCTTGGTGAGGACACGGAAGTCTTGCCTGTTAGTAGTCTGGCACGCATGGCTGAGTTTAAGTTACGCTGCCTTTCCCATGACCCTCGCATTCTCAAAATTTTGGGTGACAGTCATTACTGGTTGGTGACACTTCTAGACCCATGCTACAAGGAGAACTTCATATTTCTTATTCCTGAGGCAGACAGGTCTACAAAAATGGGGCTGTACCAGAAGGCCCTTGTTGCAGAACTATTAAAAAAATTCCCATCTGAAAACGCTGGCGGCAGAGGGCACACTTCGTTGGACAACCAAGGAGTACAGGCGAGAGAGACACAACTTCAATCCAGCAGAAACAGGGGAACACTGTCAAATTTCTGGGAGAGGTTTCTTAGACCCTCCCATTGCACAGGCCCTGAGGCGCAGGGTACTCTCACAAGGCTTGCAAAACTAGGGAAGATGCTGAGGGAGTACCTTGCCGACCGTACCAACGTCCTCCATGATTCCTCTATGCCTTATGATTATTGGGTATCCAAGCTGGATACATGGAATGAACTGGCTCTCTATTCCTTGGAGGTCTTGGCCTGCCCTGCCGCCAGCGTTTTTTCAGAGTGAGTTTTTAGTGCCGCTGGTGGAATTATAACTGATAAGCGCATCCGCCTGTCAACTGAAAATGCTGACAGGCTGACTCTTATAAAAATGAACAAAGGCTGGATTGGGCCAGACTTCTCAACACCACCGAATGATAGCAGCGTAACATAAAATCAAATGCAGTGTCTTTTCTTGGGAGGTGTATTCCCATGCACCTTTTCACACCCACACATGTGTATACGCTTCTTGATTTTGGCTATTTGCTCTTGTCCTCCTCCTTCTCCTCATCCTCCACCACCATATCACCAGGGTGACCGTGGTCCATGATGCAACACCCATATAATTTTTTTAAAGGGTGTTTATGATGCCCGTAAAAAAAAATTTTATACAGTATGTTCATGTATACCCCCCAGGGGTAAATGTTTGTCAGCCCATACACTTACTGCATTGGCATTACAAGTATAGGAGGCCCGCTCCTTTCTAATGGAAACATTTTTTTATGAGGCCCTCCTCCACGTCTCTTCCAAGGGGCATTGGAGTGCCTCCAAATTTTTGGCAACCCTTGCATTCACTTTATAGGCCAACACTATGGGAGACCCACTTCGTAATAATGGGAACATTGTTTTCTGGAGGCCCTCTGACTTTCCTGTCTCTTCCAAGGGTCATTGGAGTGCCTCCAAATTTTTGGCCGCCCTTGCATTCACTGCATAGGCCAGAACTATTGGAGACTCTCTCCTTTCTAATGGGAATTTGTCGTTACTGTGGCCCTGCTCTATGTGTCTTTAATTTCTTAGTGGGGGTTTTCCTAAATTTGGTCAGCCGTTGGACTCACTGGATACCATATAACTGTATAGCAGACCCTCTCCTTTCTAATGGGAACATGTCGTACTTGTTACTGTGGCCCTGCTCTATGTGTCTTTAATTTCTTAGTGGGGGTTTTCCTAAATTTGGTCAGCCGTTGGACTCACTGCATACTCTATAACTGTATAGCAGACCCTCTATTTTCTAATGGGAACATGTCTTACTTGTTACTGTGGCCCGGCTCTATGTGTCTTTAAATTCTTAGTGGGTTTTTTCCTAAATTTGGTCAGCCGTTGGACTCACGGCATACCCTATAACTGTATAGCAGACCCTCTCCTTTCTAATGGGAACATGTCGCACTTGTTACTGTGGCCCTGCTCTATGTGTCTTCAATTTCTTAGTGGGGTTTTTCCTAAATTTGGCCAGCCGTTGGACTCACTGCATACCCTATAACTGTATAGCAGACTCTCTCCTTTCTAATGGGAACATGTCGTACTCGTTACTGTGGCCCTGCTCTATGAGTCTTTCAGAGTCCCTCCATCATCAATGAAACAGGATGTGTCTGATGATGTGTCACACACCACATTGCCAGATAAGATTGTAAAATGTTAAGATGACTGTGGTGAGGCCAGGGACTGGAAATTCATATTCCCAGTTATGAAGGTCTCAGCAGGAATGCTAGTCTGTCTGACTTCAAAGGACCCCAGGGGGAATGGTGTATTCCCCACAGTCAGGATATGACTTAATTACCATTACGTTACTATGCCGGCTCCAAAAGGCAATAACCAAAAGGATGCTATTGCCCAGGATGGCGTTCACAGAGGACAAAGTATTTACATCAGCATTTGTTTCCCTTCAATACATCATCCCCTGGGAGCCTCCGTTCGATTCCAGGGTGACAAGCCAGGAGAGAATTGAATACAGATCAGCTAGGATATATACCTTTGTAGTGCAAGCGCCTATTTCTGACAAGAGTATAGGGGAGCTAATTGAATCATGGCAATGAGGAATAGCTAATTGAATTACCTCTGGTGTCAGGGGAAGCTCCAGTGTTAGATCAATTACCATGCGAACCTTACAATGAGAATATTGCTGGGAAATGGATTATGAAATGTCTGATAGAGGGGAAGAGGAGATTACATGTAAATCGCCTATTTTCTGCCCTGCCCAAGTTACGTATAAATGTGTCCCTCTGTGAGAGAGGAGGGGTCTTCTGTTGAGGGTCACCTGTCGCTACAAATGGGCAGAAAGACACAAGGAACCGCCCTGGACCCATGACAGCACCTTTCCTGCCGTGTCCAGAGACCTTTGATGAAAGTGTGGTATATTCACTTTAATTCCTTTTAATTTTACTGTATCATATTACTGCTTACTTACTGTATTTGTCTGACTACTGTATATATATATCTTGTAACCGCTTGTATATATTGTACCTAGCATCGCTCTTTTGAGTAAATAAATATATAAAATTTATAAGCTCGCTTCACATTATCCTAAACCCGGAACTCACGAAAGTTGTGAGGAAGGATCAGGGGCACGTGGCTCCGATCGGTTTGTGACAATTGGTGGCAGCGGGTGGGATTTGGATATCTGTGAACTGAACTCGGTGCTAGTTAGTAGATCAGACATAGTATACAGTGAAAGCGTGTGTACGATACTGTACCCTTCCCCCTCTTAGTTTTCTGTCCTATCTTTTATTTGGCTACAGTCCCTGGTGGATGGCATACTGCCTCAGAAGCAAAGTTTCCCAGATGAGTGCTACCAGAGGGGATGCTGAACAGATGGAAGGTGGCAGTGTGGTGCCAGTCGCTGACCAGCCTGAGGTGTCAGAGGAGGGTGGAAGTGCCCCGACACCTACGAAAATCCTGGACATTCTGTTATGCAATCCACAGCTCCAGCTGGAGGGGCCAGTAACCCGGCCCTGGACGCTATTATGCAGGCCTACCTCCAGGCTCTGAGAGATGGACAGCAGGAGCGGAGCCAGGCCGTGCTCCACATGTGGCAAGCTGAGCGTGATGCCCAGGAAAGAAAGTGGCAAGCTGAGCGAGATGCCCAGGAAAGGAAGGAGGAGAGGCAGTACCAGCTACAGTTAGCCCAGCTGCGGAGCCGGCAGGACCCACCGGCTCAAACAGCACAGACTCCAGCAGCCCCAAAAGCTAAGCTGCGCTCAGAGGATCTGCCTGTCCTGGAATCGGACGGAGACCTGGACCTTTTCCTGAAAGGGTTTGAACAGGTGTGTCTCCAGTACCAGGTACCCAACCAAGGCAGACTGGGCATGCACCCTGTCCACCAGGCTAAGAGGGAGAGCCCTGGATGCTTTCTAGTCTCTCCCTGCAGCCCAGCACCAGGACTATGACCTCATTAAAGCTGCGCTGAACCTGAGGTACCGTCTCACGCCTGACGTGTACAGAGTGAAATTCCGCAGCCTGAGGAAACGACCGACCGAGAGCCACCTAGAGACTCTGCTTCAGATGAGTGTCCAGCTTCACAGATGGGCAGAGGGAACGATAGACAATCCCGACGAAGCAACCTTGGATCTGTTCCTCAAGGAGCAATTCTTAAACATTTGCTCGGAGGAAGTGCAACAATGTGTCCTGGACCGGAAACTCTAAGATGCCAAAACTGCTGCGGAGCTAGCGGATGAGTACGTCGCCAACTGGACATCGCGGAGACCAGTCAGCACCGGCTGGAGGGTGGGTAAGACCAATCCTGTTGCGGGTAACCCTGCAGTTTCCCCTGAGACTACCCCCGCCTGAAAACCTATGGGCCCCATTGTTCCCCCTTCCAAGCCCCAGAGAGGACCCCCTCGATGTCACGCCTGCAATCAGCCGGGAAATTACAGGGCAAACTGCCCTAGCCAGAAGAGGAACCCTCCTACTTCCCAAACCCCATCAGCGGGTCCAACAGTTTATGTGGTGGGGAGGGGTGGGGCCAGGCCCAATGACAATCTCCAGTAAGTGACTGTGGGGAATAAAGTGGTTATGGGCCTAATGGACACGGGGGCCGATGTGACCCTAGTACAGCCTGAACTGGTACCCCAGGAGAGTATCATCCCTGGAAAGACGCTGACCGTCAGCGGGGTTGGTACGAAGAAGATAACTCTACCCATGGCTTGTGTGCATCTGGATTGGGGTGTGGACAAGGGGCTAGTAGAGGTCGGGGTTACATCTCGTCTCCCTGCTAATGTCTTGTTGGGGACAGACTTGGGGCCTCTCACCTCTCAGTATGGGAAGAGAGCAACCCCACTGCCCCGTGGTAATGTATCTGTAAGTGATATTATACTTTGTGGTACCATACATGCTGATCCTTGCAGTGACGTGCCAGCTGACAGGAGTGCAGCTGGGGGGGATTTAGCCCCCCTTCCTGTTTTCTCAGCTGACATGTCCAGCTCTGAACTTTTCAGTGAGAATGCTAATGTAATTCATTGTCATGCTAATGAACTTTCTGGCTTGGCTGAGGAGCTGGTGGGGGCCTTGCCTGCCCCTCCCAACTGTCAGCTTGCACATGATCCCTCCAGCAACTCAAAACCTAGTGAACCTGTCAAGTGTGTATCACATGTTGGGGCAACCCACAGTTACCCCACAACCTATCCAGGTGAGGGAAGGGGACCGGGACTCCCTGAGGAGACCCCGGGCATTGCTGTGGTCACCCGCAGCAGGAGGGCTCAGGAGGCAGAGGCCGCTTTGCATCCTGACTAGTGTTGAGCCACCCCCGTAGTGTTCGAGTTCGGTTTGGTTCGTCGAACACCCGTGTGTTCGCCGAACTGTTCGTCGAACTGTTCGTCGAACACCTTCGAACACCGTTAAAACCAATGGCAGGCAAACAAAAACACATAGAAACACATAGAAAACACCTTCAAAGGTGTCCAAAAGCTGACAAACTGCTCAGAAGACACAACTAACACATGGAAAAGTGACAAGTACATATAGTCATGCGAAAAGAAAAGAGGTGGAGGAGTAAAAGGAGGTGGAGACACAGATATAGGCATGTCATGCCCTTCTAAAATCCAAAAAGTGAGAAGCCGACACGGCCAGTCCGTTCCTGCCTGTGCCACCTCTGTGTCGCCGGGTTTGTGCCAGAGCCGCGGTGGACCCTGACGGCCAGCCCCCCTATCCCAATACTGGTGCCTGTCCGCCGGTGGGTCGAGGCCCCCCACGGTGGGGGGGGAGTAACATCTGCAGAAGAAAGACCATCTTCCAGCCAAACTAAGATGTCGACTTCTTTTCGTGGACAATGTGATACGATCCCATTCTTACGGACACGCCCATCGCTACAAATTCTAGATGAGGCACAAAAACAGCAGGTGCTTCAACGGATATCAAGTGCTCCTTCAAGTGGGCTCTCCATCACCTCAATTTCAACATCACAAATACTCCAGTCCTCAGAGGTGTCACCCCACTCGCACTTGCTTCCTCACAGCTCCCAAGTCTCCAGCTGCCCGTCTGAGTATGGGGTAACACAGATGGCTGAGTCTGCCCAGCTGTTTACTCATACTATAGCCTGGGAAACGGAGGTCTGCTCCAGATCTTCTGTTAATCCAGATGAGGAAATGATCTGATCCGATGCCCAGAATCTTTATAAGTTGGATCCAGGACCAGATGAAGAAGGTTCTGAGCATAATGTAGACCCTTGTTCCCAAACTGTAACTCCTGTTGGTGGAGACAATGATGAAGACGATGATGAGACTCAAATACCTGATTGGAGAGACAACTTGACTTTTCGGTCAGGGCAGGAAGAGGTTGGCTCTGAGGGCGACGGGTGTGATAACACACAGGGTGATGATGACGAGGTTGGAGATCCCACTTACTGTCAATCCACAGTCAGACAGTCGATGAGGTCAGCAGAGGAGGTGGAGGAGGATGTGACTAGCCCTGGGGATGGGGATGACTCGGTACCCGGGCATTTGCCTGGCCTTGGGGATGTCGCGGTGGTCAGCTCCCTGGCCCGTACCCTGGGGTCTCTCTTTAAAAGAGTGGATAATTGTTAATTTTATAAGAGTTCATGACGCCACCTGTGGTATCTGGTGACAAGCACCAGTGCTGCAGCAGTCCACTGAGGCCGGTGATAAGGCAGCTCGATGGTATAGCTCCCCACAGGTGGAGCTAGGTCTCAGGGCAGCGTATGCAGGGGGAATGCAGGACAGGCAAGACCCAGCTGGGTCAGAGCAAGAACGGGAACGGACACGGTAGTCACTTCAGTACCTTTTACTGGTGGAAATTCAGGCACATCCCGGAGCACTGTAGGGTGAAGGGTGCATATCAGGATCCTCCCCAATGAGCGGGTGTAGGGCCTCCTGTTTCTTGCCTCTGCGTAGTAAGTTTCTGACCTGCCTGGAGCTAGGCCTAACTTTGTCTCTGTCCTGCGCTGGCTGACCTTGTGGTAGGGCCTTCTCTTGGAGTTCACGCTCCCAGTATGCGGGGCCTAAGCGTCTCCTGGCTCTGTTACATATCAGCACCTTAGCGATCCTGGGACTTGTAGTTCTCCAGGGATTCCGGTTATGCCTTACTGGGTCATAGAGATACCGGTAACCTCGGATCCTGTGTCCGGTAAATGCTTTGGGGTGAGCTGGTTAAGCTCCTCTGCCCCTTATGTACTAACTCGCCACTCGCCTTCGGCCTACTCGGGCCCTCACTAGGCTATACACACTAACGGCAGCTTGCCGCGCTTCACTGATCTTACGGCACCGGCACACCTTAAGCTCTATCTGGGCTCCCTGAATCTAGCAAGCAGGAGCCTCGTGCTCCACTGCTGAACTATTAACTGCGTTCTCTAGACTAGACTGAGCTCCACTGCAGACTGACCTCTCTTAGGCTTCTCTACTGCAGGAACTCTTCAGAGGAACTGAACTGCCTAGCTCCACTTTCCCTATTTATATCCCTAACGGGCTCCCTCTGCTGGTCTGAGGTGGAAGGTGGAGATGTGTGAATGTTTATGGGGGCCTCTTGTGGAGGATTCCATCAATGCACTCTTGTAGGATCTGTGATACCAAGCGCAGCGGGGCATCACAGATGCTATTGACGACGAGGTTAGGTTGCGCCTTCCTGAACAGAGACCGAGTACTGGAAGCACGTCAACAACTGCATCCTCAACCACAACTCTGCCTCTGACCACAAGTCGTAGTGGCTCTTCAGGTCACATGGGCTCTAAGCCTTGCATAGCCTGGGCATTTATTCAGATCGATAAGGATGACATAACTCGTGTTATCTGTAATATTTGTCAGCAAAAGCTAAGTAGAGGCCAAAAAATACATAGTTTGAGTACTTCATGCATGTACCGTCACATGGATATGAAGCATAAGTTGCAGTGGGAAGCTCACTGTGCTACAATGCGGCCTAGCCGGCTGGGCCAACCACCGTCTGCCCCATCTTGTGCATCCGCTGCCTCTTCATCCTCTGTGACTGGGGGGACAGCAGTCACACATGTTTTTGGACGCAGACCTGCCACCTCTTTACCCGCAACAGCCAGTGTGATTGGCAGGTCGTCAGTTCATTGGGAAGTGGAAACACCTGCTAGTGTTGAGCGCTCTCCGACATCGATAGCACCACCTTTGGATCAAGGCAACCTAACATGTCCGCCTGCATCTTCCTCACAGACTGGCAGTTGCCGGGGA
This sequence comes from Phyllobates terribilis, assembly GCF_046119375.1. Classification (NCBI taxonomy): domain Eukaryota; kingdom Metazoa; phylum Chordata; class Amphibia; order Anura; family Dendrobatidae; genus Phyllobates; species Phyllobates terribilis. Next base: position 542,280,263 of record NW_027362765.1, on the reverse strand, counting down.
CACCCTACTCAACACCATCTAAGCACAACAGCCAGCCCTCGGTCCCTCAGATGTGGAAAAGTAAAAGACCATTTCCTCCTAGCCATGAGAAAGCTAAGAGGTTGAATTTCACCATCTGCAAGCTGTTGGCTACAGAAATGCTGCCTTTCCACCTGGAGGACACAGAGGATTTTCAAGACCTTATGTCCGTCACAGTGCCCCAGTACCAGATGCCCAGTCGGCACTACTTCTCAAAGAAAGGTGTGAATGTGCTCCACTAGCATGTCGCACACAACATCACCGCTTCTTTGAGAAACTCTGTGTGTGACAGGGTGCACTTCACCACAGACACTTGGACGAGAAGGCATGGACAGGGGCGTTACATGTCGCTGACTGGGCACTGGGTAACTATGGTGACAGCAGGACAAGGGGCTGCTGTCCAAGTCTTACCGTCCCCACGAGTTGTGTGTTAATCCTCTTTATCTCGAACTTCCTGCACTGCTTCTGCCTCCTCAACCTCCTCTCGGTCCTCCACCTGCACCCAAAGCCTGTCTGGTAATGCCACCTGCTTTCTAACTGCGCAGAAGGAATCCTGCACACCTCCTTACTATGCTGGCAGCAGGGCTCAACGCATCAGTGTTTACTTTGAAATGTCTGGGAAATGTGAGTCACACAGCTGAGGAGTTTTGGTCAGCTCTGGAGACCCAGTTTCATGAAAGGTTGTCTCCACTGGACCTGCAACCAGGGAAGGCCATGTGCGACAATGCTGCAAACCTGGGTGCGGCACTTCGCCGGGGCAATGTCACACACGTGCCTTGTATGGCTCACGTGTTGAACCTGGTTGTCCAGCAATTTTTAGCCCACTATCCCGGACTAGATGGCCTTCTGCAGAGTGGACGGTCGCTGTGTGCTCACTTCCGCCGTTCGCATCCCGCAGTTCAACGACTTACATCTCTACAGAAGTCGTTGGGCCTGCCAGTTCACCGGCTGAAATGCGATGTGCCGACACGGTGGAATTCAACTCTGCACATGTTGCAGCGACTGTGGCAGCACCGACAAGCCCTGGTGCAATACGTTCTGACGTATAGCCTGGGCCAACGAGATCCAGAGGTGGGGCAAATCACACTGGAGGAGTGGTCTCAGATCAGGGACCTATGCACCCTTCTGCACAGTCTTGAAATGGCGACGAAGATGTTTAGTGCTGACGATGCCATTATCAGCATGACTATTACGGTGATTTACATGCTGGAGCACATGTTAAACAGAATTCGGAGTCAGGTGGTGGGACAAGAGGAGGTGGAGGAAGTAGAGGAGGAGTCATATGCGGAAGGGATAACATCTCCAAGGTCCAGACGGTTGGCAGCACCAAGGCGGCAGGCATGGGAGGGTGGGGGAGAGGGATTAACCAGGGCGCATGGTAGCAGCCAAACTGTTGAGGAAGGTGCAGGAGCCGAGGAAGAAGTGGAGGACGAACTGGCAATGGGCATGGAAGACTCATCAGATGAGGGAGACCTTGATCACATTTCTGTTGTGCGAGGTTGGAGGGAGAGGGCAGAGGAAGGAAGCATGATTCTTACCTCGCTACCAACACAACAAGGACTTAGTCCTTCTGGATGCGCAAGACACGTGAGTGCCTTCTTGCTGCACTACCTGCAACATGACCCCCGGATTGTCAGAATTCGAAGTAATCCCGACTACTGGGTTGCCACACTCTTAGATCCCCGGTACAAAAGTATATTTGCCGAAATAATTCCTGCCATAAAAAGGTATTGACGAATGCAGGAGTATCTGTTGCAGAATCTTACATGTGCTTTTCCACAAAACACCAGTGGTGCACGTAGTGAATCTCACAGTTCTAACTTGCCAACGGTGGGACTGTCGAGTCTTCATCACTCAAACAGTAACAGTAACACAGTATCTGCTGGTAACAGCAATTTTGTGGAATCGTTTCACCACTTTTTTAGACCATCCTTTGCAAGGCCACAGGAGACAAGAAGTCTGACACATAGTCAATGCCTAGAGAGGATGGTACAGGAGAATCTCCAAGTGAACATCGAAGCCATGACTGTGTCACTGGACCCTTGCTCATTTTGGTATTCCAATCTTGAAAAATCGCCGGAGCTCGCCACTCACGCCTTGGAGATCTTGTCATGCCATGCAGCCAGCGTTCTCTCTGAACGTGTGTTCAGCGCTGCTGGTGGTGTGCTGACAGATAAGCGCACGCGGCTGTCCACTGAGAATGTAGACAGATTCACGTTCATAAAGATGATCAAATCATGGATTCGCAAGGACATTTCTACCCCTGTGTCATCCTTGGGAGACTAAAAGCTTGGGGATTTGGTAAAATCACCTCACCAACCATTTTAACCAACAGTGGGGCAATTGATGCCACTTAACCCTAGAACGCATGACCATAAAAATCTACACTTTCACATACCTGGAGCCCTTTAGGCCCGTGTGCAAATAACATGGAATAACTCAAACTCAAATGACAAACAACTATATACATGAAGAATACCTAGAGTTTCAAAATTCTAACTAAAGCAATCTTGCAGAAAATAGAAAACAATTAACTGGGCGGGCCTGCAAGGCCACAGGTATGCGTTCTAGGGTTAAGTGGTGTCTGTGCCACAATTTTGGGAGTCCCCTTGCTGTGTCTTACGTGACGTTGGCATCGTCAATTCCAGGTGGGTTGGGTCGCACCCCCCCCTTTTAACTGTAAGAAACTACATACACTATGGCTTGGGGTAACACAGATGGTTGAGTCTGAAGAGCTGTTTACTCAGAGGTCTGCTCCAAATCTTCAGTGTCTGCTAGTCAGCGTAGAATTTTTAACTGCATCTAGCCTAGGCAATACTTTGGGCGTAGTAGCCCAGCTGCGAAGCAAGCTGCACCGCCTTTGTATCTAATAAGAATTTTTAAATTAATCTAGCCTAGGCAGACTGTGGGGACCCCCAACCAAACCCAGATGCTCAGCCCCCCTACCGCCCCCCTTTCATGGACAACCCAATAATGTAACTCTTACAACTGGATGGGTGAGGATCGGTCACAGCTTTATTAACTCTTTATACTCATTCCATTAGAAAGGCATTTTATTTCTAAAATAATTCAGCTTGTTGCAGCATGCCCTGGGTCCCCACTCCGGCAAGTTGGCCAACAAGTGTAACTCTCCAACATGTCCTTTCTATTTCCAGGCCACGGAGGATCCAGCGTACTTGTATGCAGGACTCTGACCCCCACCCATCACTCTTAACGCTTGTTCCACTCCGTCCTGGAGTCCTGACAGGAATATGTCCAGTCCAATATCTATTAAGTGAACACCGTCGGGCCGTATGAGGCCTGCTTTATCTCCTTCCAGTTGTCGGTGTCGTATCACTACACCGCCTCTGTCTCTTCTAAATTTTGCCATCCGAATATTTATTACCCGCCTTGTCCATTCGACGGCCGTGATGCCTCGCGCACCTTGCCATACCGCTATCGGCACAATCTCTGACCATACTATAGCTAATTTTGTGAAAAATTCTCTGAAGCGCTCAGTGTCTAGTTTCATTATTGCCATTAGTTATGCGCTCTTGTGATGACCTAGGTTGTTTCCCCCGGCCTGTATAACTAAGATGACCGGACCTCTTGCCTCTCTCCCTACCTTGATTACCTCCATTAGTACCTGTGGCCATAGCAGGCCTCTAATACCTCTCCAGTTGAAATATGTGTTATGAAACTCTAATTTCCTCCCGCCTGGGCGGACTTTCGCCCTTTTTTGTGCCCAATATATATACGAGTGGCCTATCACTCACACTGTTGGCTTAGCGTCACCTGTAAAAGAAACAAACCACGTTAGGATAACAAGTCCGGTCTTATGTATCTCGCCAAACACGTGGATCGCCATCTCCCTATCCTCTGAACTTCCGTTTCTGACAGTCCTGCTCTTGCTGCTTCCGTGGCCGCACCTATGCGGAATGAGTGTGTCCTGTAATCTTTGGGGTGGTTCCCTGCCGATGTTATGCATTTATTAAATATAGCTTGGAACAGGTATCTTGATAATGGCGTTCCATCAATGTGTGATACGAAGAAATTACTTTGTGATCTGATGGTTAGATATGTTTTTACTATTGTTACCCGACTCAGTGTACCGTTTGTGGGTTGTAGAAGTACCCAAGTACCCCTGCCCGCTGGAACCGTTTTCGATTGGTGTATGCGTACACGTATTGCATTATTGGCTATGACTACTTCCTGGTGTAATAAGCGTCCACTGGTGGTAATTTTGGATTGAGGGACTAATTCGCTTATACATAGCGCCCCGAAGAAGGCGATCACAAATGCAGTAGACATTAGTGTTGCTTCAAATTGTGAGTGTCATGTTAATGGTGTTAGGGATAAGATGTGAGAAATCAGTTTTAGTGACACGGGACGGGACGTCTACATTCCTGACTTGGCTGACCCCTTTTCCACCCTTTTATGGATTGTCTGATGATGAATCTTTGTCACATCTCCCCAATTCAGTAGTTGGAAGTGAAATGCTACTCCGGTCAGACACCGCTGCGCTGACGCCCCTGATATGCCCCTCATCATTAGCTGGTGGAGAAATTCTATGGTGACTTGTGATCTGGCTTGTTCACATTGGTCAACCCGTCTGCCTGCTACTAGTCGTGTCCACTCTTCCCATGCCTTACCGTATGCTTGCCACGTTGACGGGGCAACTGACGCTCTGATTAATGGCATCAACTATTCGCCACTAGATCCCATAGGGAGGGTGGGCAACTGTTGCCCGATGGGTGGGCGTTGTGGAAGAGCTCTGTGAAAATCTGCCAATTGAATTGTTATAAAGCGTTAGCAGCAGCTTTATACCCCTCAGCATAGTGGCTAGCGCGGACCCATACATTGTGTTTTAGGCACAGGAATACTAGCCTGCGTAGTAGGCCTAGCACTGGGAGAGACGATGATGCCATCTTATTAATGCAGTGCGCTAGGCTAGTGTTTTGTGTTATGAAGCATATATTTTTGTTAGCCAGGCGCGCGCCCCATATTTCTATTGCTACCACTATTGGGAAAAATTATTTTCAGGGCTAGATGCAGCTAAAAATTATTATTAATTTCAAAGCTGGTGGAGCTTGGTATAGATGGCCTAATACAATGAGTCCCACACACTGCTAGAAGCCCAAATATTTTTTCAGAGGTAGATGCAGATAAAAATTATTTTTAATTTGCAACCTGATGGAGGTCAGTATAGATGGACTAATACAACAAGTCCCACAAACAGCTAGAAGCCCAATATTTTTTCAGAGCTAGATGCAGACAAAAAATTATTTTGAATTTGCAACCTGATGGAGGTCAGTATAGATGGACTAATAGAGAAAGTTCCACACACTGCTAGAAGGCCAAATATTTTTTCAGAGCTAGATGCAGAAAAAAATTATATTCAGTTTGCAACCTGATGGAGGTCAGTATAGATGGACTAATAGAGAAAGTCCCACACACTGCTAGAAGGCCACATATTTTTTCAGAGGTAGATGCAGAAAAAAATATATTCAGTTTGCAACCTGATGGAGGTCTGTATAGATGGATTAATAGAACAAGTCCCACACACAGCTAGAAGCCCAATATTTTTTCAGAGGTAGATGCAGAAAAAAATATATTCAGTTTGCAACCTGATGGAGGTCAGTATAGATGGACTAATACAACAAGTCCCACACACAGCTAGAAGCCCAATATTTTTTCAGAGGTAGATGCAGAAAAAAATATATTCAGTTTGCAACCTGATGGAGGTCTGTATAGATGGATTAATAGAACAAGTCCCACACACAGCTAGAAGCCCAAATATTTTTTCAGAGGTAGATGCAGATAAAAATTATTTTTAATTTGCAACCTGATGGAGGTCAGTATAGATGGACTAATAGAGAAAGTCCCACACACTGCTAGAAGGCCAAATATTTTTTCAGAGCTAGATGCAGATAAAAATTATATTCAATTTGCAACCTGATGGAGGTCAGTATAGATGGACTAATAGAACAAGTCCCACACACAGCTAGAAGCCCAAATATTTTTTCAGAGGTACTGTAGATGCAGATAAAAATTATTTTTAATTTGCAACCTGATGGAGGTCAGTATAGATGGACTAATACAACAAGTCCCACACACAGCTAGAAGCCCAATATTTTTTCAGAGGTTGATGCAGAAAAAAATATATTCAGTTTGCAACCTGATGGAGGTCTGTATAGATGGATTAATAGAACAAGTCCCACACACAGCTAGAAGCCCAATATTTTTTCAGAGGTAGATGCAGAAAAAAATATATTCAGTTTGCAACCTGATGGAGGTCAGTATAGATGGACTAATACAACAAGTCCCACACACAGCTAGAAGCCCAATATTTTTTCAGAGCTAGATGCAGAATAAAATTATATTCAATTTGCAACCTGATGGAGGTCAGTATAGATGGACTAATAGAATGATGCTATGCCCAAAAGATTTTACTTCACTAGGTGCAGTAAAAAAATTGGTATTCTATACACAGGTGGTATATCTTGCAACACAGATAGGCTACTCCACTGACTAACACACTCTGCAATAGGCCAAAAAGGATTAGCTTTGCTAGATTCAGCCAAATGCTGTGAAAAAAACTTGCACAGCACTGGCACAGACCTGCCTGGCAAAAACTGATAGGAACTGATGTAACCTAGTCCTGAAAAGGACTCCAATTACAATTAGTCTTTACTCCCACAACCTATCTATTTAAGAGCACAGACCTGCCTGATAAAAGTCATAGGAAATGCTGTAACCTAGTCCTTAAAAGGACTGCAATCACAACTATTCCCTACTCCCAAGCTATCTGTAGATTTGTGCGAAAATTGGCTTGAAATTAACAAGGTATAGCGCACACAGCAACAGCGGTGCCGTCTAACACGCAGCTGCAGCAGTGAGAAAATGGTGGCGACGGGGAAAATGGCTTGGTCTTATAGGGCAAGGACATGTGACATACACTGCCAATGACACATGCCCTTGCTTGTGTGAAAAAAAGCACTTCGCTCCGTGTGTGCGCTGCTGATAGGCTGACAGATTGCACCTCCCCACTGTAAATGCGGGAAAGAGAAAAAAAAAATGGAGATCTTCATTGTTCCTGCAGAGATCCATCCCCTGCCCCTCCCCCCACCCCGCTGTACACTCAAACTGCGTATTAACATTAATTTTCATCATTACTGAGAAAAAATCCAGTTATGATTTTGGTGCACGAACAGTTATCGAACATAACCTCGAACAGCCGAATTTTTCTCAAATTGTTCGTGTTCGCCGAACGGCTCGAACACCGCCCAAAACAGCTCGAATTTGAGATTGGCGAACAGTTCGAGTAGAACAACGCTCATCTCTAACCCTGACTCCTCCACCCCATCACCAGGGTCTGGGACTGGGCCCACTGGTGTTAAATCCCCAGCGCCGTTCCCTGAGGGTTCCGGCGAGAGTGCGGCCTTCAGGTTTCTGTTAGCGGGCTCCAGCAAGGAGTTCCATGCGGCTGTCCAAGCCGACAGCAGCCTGGAAGCCTTGAAGGAACGCGCAGGTAAGCCCCCCTTGGATACAGACAAGGACTGCTTGTTCTGGGACCAAGGGAGGCTGTATAGGGAAACACTGCCCACAGATGGACAAGAAGGTTGGCGCAGCGAGAGGCACCTAGTGGTACCTCAGCCGTACCGGGCTGAGTTGTTATGGCTCGCGCATGAGATTTCGTTGTCTGGTCACATAGGGGTCGCTAAGACCAAGGCTCGGCTAGCCCACTTGTTTTATTGGCCTAAGATGGGGACAGCAGTAGCTGCCTACTGCCATTCGTGTGTCACCTGTCAGAGTATGGGGAAGGCGGGGCCAGGCCCTAAAGCCCCATTGATACCTCTGCCCATAATAGGTGAGCCTTTCCAGCGGATTGCTGTGGACCTCATTGGGCCGCTGCCCATTCCCAGCAGCTCCGGGAAACACTACATACTAACGGTAGTAGATTACGCTACTAGGTACCCAGAAGCTGTTACGCTGTCCTCCATCCGGGCAGACGTAGTGGCCAAAGCCCTGCTGGAAATATTCACCCGTGTTGGTTTCCCCCAGGAGACGCTCATGGACCGAGGGACCCAGTTCATGTCTGACTTGATGCAGAGCCTGTGTAATAAACAGGGGTGCAACATCTGGTGTCCAGCCTGTATCACCCACAGACTAATGGTCTGTGTGAACGGTTCAAAGGCACGTTGAAACAGATGATCCGAATGTTGGTCGAGTCCCAGGGACGCCACTGGGAGCAACACCTCCCACATCTGTTGTTTGCTTACCGGGAAGTGCCTCAAGCCTCGACGGGGTTCTCCCCTTCGAGCTCCTGTATGGAAGACGGGTATGGGGACCCCTCGCTCTCGTGAGGGAATCCTGGGAGGAAGAAGCAGCCACCCCGGGCGTTTCAGTCGTGGAATTTGTCTTGCGTTTCCGTGACAGAATGCAGGCTCTGACGCAGCTGGTGCATGACAACATGGTCTAGGCCCAGGCAGAGCAGAAGCGCTGGTATGACCAGAATGCTCGGGAGAGAACATACCAGGAAGGGCAGAAAGTATGGGTCCTAGTCACTGTGCCCCAGGACAAGCTTCAGGCAAGATTGGAGGGCCCTTATGACGTGCATAAGCAGCTCAGCACGGTCAATTACCTGGTCACAATAGACCCGGTCCGGAACAGGCAGAAGGTATCCATGTCAACATGATGAAAGCGCATCATGACAGGAAAGCCTGTGCCTTTCCGGTGTGCAGTCTGCCGGAGGAAGGGGAGGAGGAAGACCTCATAGATCTGCTCGCACATGCCCGTGCGGGAGGGTCCATGGAGGATGCCCCCATGAACATCCTTCTGTCTGAGGACCAACGGTCCCAGCTGAAGGAGGTCATGCGTCCTTTCCCTGGCCTCCTCTCGGGAAAGCTTGGGCGGACAAAGCTGGCAGTCCACCGAGTGGACACGGGGAATCACGCCCGTATCTGGCGAATGGCATATCGCGTCTTCTTGGAGGTACAGGAGCAAATGCGAAAGGAGATTGCCGAGATGCTGGAGCTGGGGGTGATCCACCCGTCCACCAGCGCATGGGCCTCACCTGTAGTCCTCATACCCAAAAAGGACCGGACGACCCGGTTCTGTGTGGATTACAGGGGGCTCAATGCCATTACCGCCGATGACGCGTTCCCCATGCCGCGCATCGACGACCTGCTTGACCGGTTGGGCAAGACTCAGTACTTGACCATCATGGACTTGAGCCGAGGATACTGGTAGATTCCCCTGTCCCCAGAGGCACATGAAAAATCAGCCTTTATCACTCCTTTTGGACTGTATGAGCCCACCGTCATGCCATTTGGCATGAAGAATGCCCCCGCCACTTTCCAGAGGATGGTCAACACCTTGCTGTCAGGGTGCGAAGGGTTCGCAGCTGCGTACCTGGATGACATTGCCGTCTTCAGCCCCACTTGGGAGGAACACATTCGGCACCTGTCAGAGGTGTTGGGGTGGATCCACCGGGCAAGCTTGACCATCAAGCCAGGAAAGTGTCAGATGGGCATGACAGATGTCCAATACCTGGGACACCGGGTAGGTGGGGGGAAACTGAGACCAGAACCCGGGAAGGTGGAAGCAATCACGACTTGGCCCACCCCAAGGACCAAGAAACAGGAGATGTCTTTCCTGGGTACGGCCGGGTACTATAGAAAGTTTGTACAGGACTATAGTGCCCTGGCCAAGCCCCTGACAGACCTCACCAAGAAAAAGCTGCCGCAAGCTGTCAACTGGACAGCGGACTGCGAGAGCTCCTTCCAAGCCTTGAAAGCTACCCTGGCGGCAACCCCTGTACTCCAGGCGTACGACGACTCCCGGCCGCTTGTAGTACAGACTGACGCCAGTACCTATGGACTCGGTGCGGTGCTGAGCCAACCTGACTCAGCAGGTCAAGAGCACCCTGTTCAATACCTCAGTCGGAAACTTCTGCCGAGGGAAGTGGCCTACTCTACGGTGGAGAAGGAATGCCTGGCGATCGTGTGGGCTCTGCAGCATCTGCAGCCATACGTTTACGGCCGCCATTTCACCATGGTGACGGACCACAACCCCCTCACTTGGCTATCTTGAGTAGCCGGTGAGAACGGAAGGTTGTTGCGTTGGAGCCTAGTTCTCCAACACTACAACTTTGATGTTCGGTATAAGTCCGGCCGGTCCCACGGTAACGCAAATGGGTTATCCAGGCAAGGGTAGGCAGCTGAAGTGCTTGCGGATGATGACCGACGAGGTCTTCCTCCGAACGCACTCTAAAAGGGGGAGGTGTGGTGAGGCCAGGGACTGGAAATTCATATTCCCAGTTATGAAGGTCTCAGCAGGAATGCTAGTCTGTCTGACTTCAAAGGACCCCAGGGGAATGGTGTATTCTCCACAGTCAGGATATGACTTAATTACCATTACGTTACTATGCCGGCTCCAAAAGGCAATAACCAAAAGGATGCTATTGCCCAGGATGGCATTCACAGAAGACAAAGTATTTACATCAGCATTTGTTTCCCTTCAATACATCAACCCCTGGGAGCCTCCGTTCGATTCCAGGGTGACAAGCCAGGAGAGAATTGAATACAGGTCAGCTAGGATATATACCTTTGTAGTGCAAACGCCTATTCCTGACAAGAGTATAGGGGAGCTAATTGAATTATGGCAATGAGGAATAGCTAATTGAATTACCTCTGAAGTCAGGGGAAGCTCCTGTGTTAGATCAATTACCATGCGCACCTTGCCTGATAGATGTCTGATAGAGGGGAAGAGGAGATTACATGTAAATCGCCTATTTTCTGCCCTGCCCAAGTTACGTATAATTGTGTCCCTCTATGAGAGAGGAGGGGTCTTCTGTTGAGGGTCACCTGTCGCTACAGATGGGCAGAAAGACACAAGGAACCGCCCTGGACCCATGACAGCACCTTTCCTGCCGTGTCCAGAGACCTTTGGTGAAAGTGTGGTATATTCACTTTTATTCCTTTTAATTTTACTGTATCGTATTACTGCTTCCTTACTGTATTTGTCTGACTACTGTATATATATATATCTTGTAACCGCTTGTATATATTGTACCTAGCATCGCTCTTTTGAGTAAATAAATATATAAAATTTATAAGCGCGCTTCACATTATCCTAAACCCGGAACTCACGGAAGTTGTGAGGAAGGATCAGGGGCACGTGGCTCCGATCGGTTTGTGACAATGACATTTCCCAGTGAATGCATTTGCCTTAAAAATAACGTAAAAAAAAAAATACAGTAGGATCTTTCTTTAGTATAAAAACAGAGTCGCCAATGTAACCTCAATGTAATCACAATGTTCAGCTCCTGTACCTCCTCCTCCATCTCCGAGATGACCACATCAGTCACAAGCTTGGCCAAGCAGCAACAGGCTGTGCTGAAGATAACATGCTTATTGCTTAGGTGACAAACCGCCCAGCGCTACAGAGTTGTTGAAAGCTGTAACACAGCAGCTTGATCTGTGACTCTCACCGCTGAACATACAGCCAGGCATGGTCGTGTGTGACAATGGGCAGAACCTGGTGACAGAGAAGTGACAGCCGGAGTAGATACGGTTTCCCTCTATGCCAGTCCTTTCACCGAGCTAAAAAATATGGCTGTGGTGAAATACAACTTTCTCTGAGAAGCTGTTTCAGATTGAAAAACACTGTGCCCACCAGAGAATTTGATTCTGAGGGCTCACCTTTCTCCCCCGCTCAAGAGTTCCATAGCAGCTGCAAAGTTAGCGCTATCATGAACTCTCCTGATGTAGAAGCCAGGGCACACCAGAGGATTCTCTGGTGGGAATGTCCAACCCTGCCGAGAAGCAGTCCTGGCTAATAAAAGTGTGTAAGAAGGTTCCCGGACATTCTGTGGCTGCTTTTTTACTGAGGTGGAAACCCATGCAAACATGGGGAGAACATACAAAGTCCTTTCAGATGTTGTCCTTGCTGAGATTTGAACCCAGGATCCCAGCGCTGCAAGGCTTCAGTGCTAACCACTGATCCAATGTGCTGCTGTTCACCCTCTAATATCTAACAGGCTGGAGAAACTTGCACCTTTGCCACTCTATCTTCAGCTCCTTTGTGAGAAACTAATGTATTTGGGCAGCCACTCAGTCTACCAAATAAAATTCCTGAGAAGGAAATTGGGGATGGCTTCGCTACTGTTACTGGGGGCAGTGCTAATACCATGGCGTCGTACCATAGTTTACTGGAAATATTCCAGGCTGGTAAGAGGCAAGCAAATTCCCACAGAAAAGTACAAGCAGTAATGTTCAGGGACACGCGCTTGTAGAAGGCGGAGACAATACCGGGAGAAATAGTGACGGCAGGGGACCGAGTATGGACACGAGGCATGAGGCATGAGGTTGTGAAAAGCTTCTGCCTCCACGAGCCTAAAAGGCCACATTTCAAGTGCAAGCAGCTGCCAAGAAATCTGGCTGTTTAGTATTGCAGCCTCTGGGTGGGTGGCTGGCTGCATTCTTGCGCTTGCATTCCAAGTAACAGAAAACTAAGCAGATGGTGGCCTCTATCATCATCATGGCCTCACCTCGACACTATGAACTCTCCTGAAGGAGAAGCCAGGGCCCAACGGAGGAGTCTCTGGTTTTCTGGTGGGTCCGTCCAACCCTGCTGAGAAGCAGCCCTGGCTAAGAAAAGTGTGGGGGAAGGTTCCCGGACACTCTATGGCTGTTTTTTTAATGTGGATCGGACATGCTTATGCATGTTATTTCTCAAACCGGATTGCAGATCAGGCCATTGCCTAACTCTGTAGTCGTGAAATTAAATGCGCAAAGGAAGATGTTTGTGTGTCAAAGCACCACTGAGAAGTGCGAGTTGATGTTGGATGGGCTGCCATTGCTTCTGCAAAAGCGGCTTTAGAGGACTCCCTGGGAGAAATGACACCCCGAGTAGATATGGTTTCCCTTCTATGCCATTCCTTTCACCGAGCTAAAGAATATGGCTGTGGTGAAATACAACTTTCAGCAAAAAAAGCTGTGGACTGGCTCCGTACCGTCCCTGGCCACATTCACCTGTCCACGTGTTTGTGGTTAGGCAGTCCTTCCCAGTAAGTGCACTGGGGAGGGCATGGGTAATGTTGTGGGACCCGTGCTTGTGGAAGGCGGAGACGACACCGGGACAAATAGTATGGATACCCGGTCGCCGCCGCCATAAGATTGTGGACAGCTTCCACCTCCACGAGCCTAAAAGGCCACATTTCAAGTGCAAGCAGCTGTCAAAAATTTGGCAGTATAGTATTGCAGCCTGTGGGTTGGTGGGTGGATGGCTGCATACTTGTGCTTGCATTCCAAGGAATGGGGTAGGGACAACTGAACGCTGCACTGGGAAAAGGACGTGGACGGTGATTGTTGCAAGTCTGCAGCGACAGGTGCATGGCGGGAGGCATCTTCGCATGCGCCAAGGATCACTTATGATGGGCACTCTTTTAGGCAGTGACCTGGGAGTCAGAGATGCTTCCAGAGGTCTTCCCCATGATGTTCCCATGTCTTTTCAGCACTGTGTGCATGTGTCTGTTGATGTAGCAGTAGAATGAGGGGTCGCTCACTATTTGTAGTGGGTGCTCAGAAGAAAAAATGTATATACTGTATCAAGAAAACTTCGGCACACCAGTAATTATGCTTGAAAAAGTTTTAAATTTTTATTCACATGTGCCCCTTGTTTCACAAAACAGGGCGTAAGCCTAAATAATAATAAAGCAGACCAACGTTTCGACCTTTAGGACGGTCTTTCTCAGGGTCATCACTAGGCATAAACAAACAAATAATTAATGCGAAAATCCATATACATTGAATTCCATTATATAATATGTGAACAACAGGAAAGCGAAAATACATGGATAAAGTAAAGTCTATATATAGTATGCACCAAAATTCGGGTCTATTATTCCATAGAATAGAAAATATCAGAAGAAGCTAAGCTTTATAGGAAAAACTCTATATGGGTCAAATTATATGCTAGTGGATCTATACCTCATGGGAGGCCAAAGGGTCTACCAATACATTAACTGGAACTAGTTGTACACAAAATGAGGTTCATATTACCAGTTTGAGAATGCTGTCTCACTCAGAGTTAGAGAGCTGGAAGTGTCCTATGTAACACAAAAATAGGGATTATATTCTCAAGATAGCATACAAGGTCAGCAGTGGCTGGTATATATATAAAAAAAAAAAAAAAACACTCACGGTCCCATTCATTCATTAGTGGTATCATACCTGTGCCTGGGGTGGGGGTGGATAAGGCTGCACGTGCTGTGGGGAAGTGTGGAATACTAATTCCTTTTATATTCAGTCCCGCAGTCTCATTGGTGGTTCTGGTGGAGGCGCGTTCTGCGTGAACAGAGCGCGCTATGTACTAATGCCTTGAGGACCTACAGGTACGTTTGCATCTAATTGTTGATTTATGTTGGGATATGCGATCTCCGAGATGCAATTAGATGCAAACGTACTATGCTACCCATACCTGCCCATTTTCTGGACAGATCCCATACCGTATCTCAGTTGAGATATCAAGTAATAGATCATGTACCTCTGGCCCGTAGAGGTGGCAATCGGATTAAAAGGTTGAAGGAGCGTGAATCCTTCTGGATTCACACCCTTCAGACCTTATATCCCAAAGGTCTCAATAGGGAATATGAAACACTGTTTTGATCATCAGTATTAAAATGCATGTACTTTACAATAAGTAGGTTCTATTATTGTTTTCCCATATCGTCTATTTGTCCACACTGTATATAATTTGTCATATCCAAGGTTCATAAACTATATTTCTCATCTGTTTTCTCCTCTCTTTCATATTTAGGTCACCCATTAATATAACCAGTGTCCCATCTCACTGCACTCCAGGATGCCTGGCTAATAACCGATTTTCACTCCCTCATTCATAAAGGACCGCACTTTCTCCGTTTATTAATGGATAACTACTATTTTCTGTGCACCTTGATGGTGGGTTCCCTTCCCCTTTAATCACTGTGCACGCACCTGCACACTACATTGGTGACTCAGTTCCTCCCCCTTGTAGTATAACGCTATGATGTAGCGGAGGCTATGGAACGCATATGCGTTCCACCGCTCCCGGAAGTCACGAGTCATGTGACAGGAAGTCGCGATACACGTGACTTGAAGGACATGTAGGTCCTCAAGGCATTAGTACATAGCGCGCTCTGTTCACGCAGAACGCGCCTCCACCAGAACCACCAATGAGACTGCGGGACTGAATATAAAAGGAATTAGTATTCCACACTTCCCCACAGCACGTGCAGCCTTATCCACCCTCACCCCAGGCACAGGTATGATACCACTAATGAATGAATGGGACCGTGAGTGTTTTTTTTTTTTTTTAGATATATATACCAGCCACTGCTGACCTTGTATGCTATCTTGAGAATATAATCCCTATTTTTGTGTTACATAGGACACTTCCAGCTCTCTAACTCTGAGTGAGACAGCATTCTCAAACTGGTAATATGAACCTCATTTTGTGTACAACTAGTTCCAGTTAATATATTGGTAGACCCTTTGGCCTCCCATATAGAGTTTTTCCTATAAAGCTTAGCTTCT
This sequence comes from Phyllobates terribilis, assembly GCF_046119375.1. NCBI lineage: Eukaryota > Metazoa > Chordata > Amphibia > Anura > Dendrobatidae > Phyllobates > Phyllobates terribilis. The sequence goes on along the minus strand of NW_027362765.1, from coordinate 542,264,685 downwards.
TCTGATATTTTCTATTCTATGGAATAATAGACCCGAATTTTGGTGCATATTATATATAGACTTTACTATATCCATGTATTTTCGCTTTCCTGTTGTTCACATATTATATAATGGAATTCAATGTATATGGATTTTCGCATTAATTATTTGTTTGTTTATGCCTAGTGATGACCCTGAGAAAGACCGTCCTAAAGGTCGAAACGTTGGTCTACTTTATTATTATTTTTTTGTTTTTTGTTTTGTGAAACAAGGGGCACATGTGAATAAAAATTTAAAACTTTTTCAAGCATAATTACTGGTGTGCCGAAGTTTTCTTGATACACTGTGTCTGTTAATGTGTCACACACCATATGGCCAGATAAGGTTGTAAAATGTTAAAATGACATTTCCTGGTGAATGCATGTGTCTTGGTTTAAAGCAAATCAAAAGTTAAAAAAACACATCAAAAACGCTACGTCTGAACATAGCCCAAGGTGTGGAGGAGTATTTTTGTTTTTGGTTATTTATTTTGCCTTATATACAAGTCATTACCCTGGAAAGGATGTTCCTTAACTTATTTCCCAGGATAATCCATTTTGGTTTCGTTTTTGCATGTTTTATTGTTCCTTAACTTATTTCCCAGGATAATCTATTTTGGTTTCGTTTTTGTATGTTTTATTGTGAGTCCGTAAAAGTGGCGTAATACTCAAGTTGCTGACAGCAGTGACCTGGGAGTCAGAGATGCTTCCAGGGGTCTTCCCCATGCTGTTCCTATGTCATTTGAGCACTGTTCCTATCGATTTGGGCAATTTTCAGGCCCTCTGCAGAGCACCGGGGGGAGCCGCCTGAAAAATGCTCGAGTTTCCCATAGACTTACATTGGGCTCGTTGCTTGGGTCGAGCACCCGAGTATTCCAATGTGCTCGACCCGAGCAACGAGTACCCGAGCATTTTAGTGCTCGCTCATCACTACTCAACATGCTGCAAATTTTTCCTCATGGCAAATTCAGCTGAGAAAAAAAAACGCCGACCTGCACTGCCTCATTGAACAACATTGGTCCGAGTGCAATCCCTTTTTTTTATCGGATTGCACTTGTCCGATTTATAGGCTCGTGTGAGCGAGTCCTAATGGAAAGAATAAAGTAACTCCAATGACATTTTTGTGCACAGTGAAGAGGATATGAATTACAGCCCCTGGAGAATTGTGGCTATATAATTTCATGGTCAGATCTTAACTTTGTCAGATCTATTTTTGGCCCGTTGTGAGGTGTGAGCTTTATGGAATGGGTCTTTTATTTTATTTTTTGGCCTTTCGTCAATGTAGCAGCAGTCTCTGCACTTAAAAAGTAAGCTTAATATTGCACAAAGATCATACAATGTAACCTGATTGCCTCCAAAAACAAATACAATGTAGTTTATGGGAGTATGTTAGAATTCTTCTATGTAGAAGTCACATAAAGTGTGTCCCGTGAAAATTCAGAGGTGCACTGATTTATTGGAAGAAAAAACACTTAGAAATAATTTACATGAAGTAAGTTGTCATGGCAACAACTTCCCTCTCAACCAGCAGTGCCCGACAGCAAAGTGGAGAGGGAAAAAGATGCATCATCACTATAGAAACCACATTGTATTGAAAGCCTATCAATACCCATAACTGCGTGCACTCGTTCCATTGGATAGCATACGTACGTAGGGTGAATGGCATCATATCATCCCAGCAGTGTTGTCTGTGAAAATATCCCTATATATAATGTGACTATTAGTAACTTTGTTATGATGGAGAATAAATACTATTAGATGGCGTTCATTTCACTTATAAGTCAAATAAAGAATGACAGTTCACACGGCTGACCCTGACCAAACGACAATGACTCGTCTAGTGCCAGAAGGCTAGTTAGATGGAAGCTGCTGTGACATTTTGTCTCTGCTGATGTATACAGATCTGCCGCAGGTTTACAGGTCTGGTATGATTTGTTATTTTTCAGTGGCATGATATGCGCAAAAATATATATTCAATCAAGCGCGAACATAACATTGGCGCAACCTGCAAAGACCATTTCCACTTCTAAAGCAGGTGGAATTGTGCACCTGCAGGGCCAGTGTTAGGGGAAAGAACACTGGGCAATTGCCCAGGGCCACCACACTCTTGGGGGGCCCCAGCCTCTACAGCAGGAGCTTCCCTGATAATAGCATTAAAATAATTAAAAAATACACATATTTGGTATCGCTGCATTCATATAACTCAGATTTATCAAAGTATAAAGTAAATTAGTGTAATTGGTAAATGGTGTACTAAGAAAAAAAAATCAAAAAATCAGAATTATATTTTTTTTGGCTGCCACAACATTGCAATAAAACACAATAAGAGGAGATCAAAAAAATGGTATCAGTAAAAACATTAGATCAGGGTGCAAAAAATAAGCCCTCATGCAGCCCCATATCCCGAAAAATGAAAACATTACGGGTCTCAGAAAATGACGGCAAAAAACAGATTTTTTTTTTTACAAATTTCAGAATTTTTTTTTTACCTCTTACATAAAAAATTTTACATGTTTGGTATCTTTATGCTCGTACTGACCTGGAGAATCATATTGCCAGGTCAGTTTTACCATTTAGTGAACATGGTAATTTAAAAGTCTACTTTCCAGGACATTATGTGGTAGAATGAATGGTGTCATTCAAAAGTAAAAATTTTCCTGCAAAACACAAGCCCTCACACGGCTATGTAGACAGAAAAATAAAAAAAGTTATGGCTCTTGGAAGAAAGGGAGGAGATAATAGAAAATGGCCCAGGGTTGAAGGGGTTAAAAACCTTCTAATAGCCATATATTAGCAGCACTAGCGCATCCTGCAGGCTTAGGTCTTCAGATGAGACTCCATGACAACACAAGACAAGCAAGTGTTGTCATAAGGATTTTGGAACACCAAGATAATGCTTAATAATTCAAAATTAACCTTTTTTGTATAAAATAGAGTTTAGAATGAAGTATACATGAGCTCTTTTGATAAAAGTTACATTTATGTAAATGATTCTATAAATACGTTCTACTTACTAACTGTCCAGTTTATTATTAAATTCTCAGAAAACCACATATTGGGGAATCTTAATATTTAATCACAGTGATCTCCCACCATTTGTCCCAATCGGAACACGATATTTATGGAAAGTGAACTCCATCATAAATATAATACCTACAAACCACAACCGGAGTCATACACTTCTAAAATCATGAAATTGATTAAATAAACATAAATACACATACCACAATTAGATTATTTAAAAATACATAGAGGTGTAATCAGAAGGACTCAGATTATAGTCCCTGTAGGGTGAGCAGCAACACAAATTATACAGCAAGTCACTTGAAGATATATTCATATATTTAAGCATATGCACATGTATTTAATAACTAGCCATGTACAGCATTACTCCCATAAATATCTCCATATATGCAATATGCTGTTTATACAGCCACACATCAAGTTAATCCTTGGACTAAACATAGGAAACAAGAATCATGCGGCGATTATGTACATGAACTTTCAATATAGTGACTTACCCATCACGATGGTGATACTCACACCCGGGAGACACCCTTGATTAATTAAATTAACCTTTTTTGTATAAAATAGAGTTTAGAATGAAGTATACATGAGCTCTTTTGATAAAAATTACATTTATGTAAATGATTCTATAAATATGTTCTACTTACTAACTGTCCAGTTTGTAAAACCTATTTTGTTAAACATTTTTAGGTCATTATTAATTAATATATGGAGTCCTGTGTTCAGAATCTCCATCTCTAGGTCAGAGTATAACTGGTTACAAAGAGCGTCTCTCTCTGGAGCAATCGCCAAATGAACAAGCAAAATGCTCCTAATTCATTAGATGATTGAATTGTTTATGGTTCAACAAAAATCACTGTTCCCAGCAGCACACCCGGTGTAAACTTCAGATGTGCTGCTGATAACATGATACTGTATGGAGACTGATTGATTATTCTGGCCCCGTCATTCTTTGTTATCCTGTGTAAAGAGGCCGGTAAACAAGCGTCAAACCACTTCAGGATTGTCGATCGCGCTCATTTATCATGAACTCAGCCCATGTAAATGCAACCTAAATGTTTGAATATGATGGTGTAATATGTGAGCATTTAGGGCCCCACTTTAAATTTTTGCCCTGGGCCCCACTTTGTCTAAAGCTGGACTTGTGTACAGGAGCTCTTTTCTGTCTGTGGCCACTATTGTATGCAATACTTTCATATCAAAGCTGTCAGTTCTATCAATAATATAAGCAAAGGATTTTGCGTGCTGCTGAGATTCCTCTCGTTAAAAGCTAGTGTATTAGATTTTCCATAACTTTTCATTTTGGGAATTCTTATGAAAAGTTCACCATTGGTAAAAGTACATTTTATATACAGGGTGGACCAATTACAGTTAGGTCCATATATACAGTATTTGGACAGAGACAACATATTTCTAATTTTGGTTCTAGACATTACCATAATGAATTTTAAACAAAACAATTCAGATGCAGTTGAAGTTCAGACTTTCAGCTTTCATTTGAGGGTATCCACATTAAAATTGGATGAAGGGTTTAGGAGTTTCAGCTCCTTAACATGTGCCACCCTGTTTTTAAAGGGACCAAAGTAATTGGACAATTGACTCCAAGGCTATTTCATGGACAGGTGTGGGCAATCCCTTCGTTATGTCATTCTCAATTAAGCAGATAAAAGGCCTGGAGTTGATTTGAGGTGTGGTGCTTGCATTTGGGAGGTTTTGCTGTGAAGTAAACATGCGGTCAAAGGAGCTCTCCATGCAGGTGAAACAAGCCACCCATAAGCTGCAAAAACAGAAAAAACCCATCCGAGAAATTGCTACAATATTAGGAGTGGCAAAATCTACAGTTTGGTACATCCTGAGAAAGAAAGAAAGCACTGGTGAACTCATCAATGCAAAAAGACCTGGGCACCCACGGAAGATAACAGTGGTGGATGATCGCAGAATAATCTCCATGGTGAAGAGAAACCCCTTCACAACAGCCAACCAAGTGACCACCACTCTCCAGGAGGTAGGCGTATCAATATCCAAATCTACCATAAGGAGAAGACTGCATGAAGGTAAATACAGAGGGTTCACTGCACGGCGCAAGCCACTCATAAGCATCAAGAATAAAAAGGCTAGACTGGACTTTGCTAAAAAACATCTAAAAAAACCAGCACAGTTCTGGAAGAACATTCTTTGGACAGATGAAACCAAGATCAACCTCTACCAGAATGATGGGAAGAGAAAAGTATGGCGAAGGCATGATACAGCTCATGATCCAAAGCATACCACATCATCTGTAAAACACGGCGGAGGCAGTTTGATGGCTTTGGCATGCATGGCTGCCAGTGGCACTGGGTCACTAGTGTTTATTGATGATGTGACACAGGACAGAAGCAGCCGAATGAATTCTGATGTATTCAGAGCCATATTGTGTGCTCAGATCCAGCCAAATGCAGCCAAACTGATTGGTCATCATTTCATACTACAGATGGACAATGATGACCCAAAACATAAAGCCAAAGCAACCCAGGAGTTTATTAAAGCAAAGAAGTGGAATATTCTTGAATAGCCAAGTCAGTCACCTGATCTCAACCCAATTGAGCATGCATTTCACTTGTTAAAGACTAAACTTCAGACAGAAAGGCCCACAAACAAACGGCAACTGAAAACCACCGCAGTGATGGCCTGGCAGAGCATCAAAAAGGAGGAAACACAGCGTCTGGTGATGTCCATGAGTTCAAGACTTCAGGCAGTCATTGCCAACAAAGGGTTTTCAACCAAGTACTAGGAATGAACATTTTATTTACAATTATTTAATCTGTCCAATTACTTTTGGTCCCTTTAAAAACAGGGTGGCACATGTTAAGGAGCTGAAACTCCTAAACCCTTCATCCAATTTTAATGTGGATACCCTCAAATGAAAGCTGAAAGTCTGACCTTCAACTGCATCTCAATTGTTTTGTTTAAAATTCATTGTGGCAATGTCTAGAACCAAAATTAGAAAAATGTTGTCTCTGTCCAAATATATATGGACCTAACTGTATGGATACACCTAAATCAAATGATAATGGTTGGTGATATCAACTTCCTGTTTGTGGCACATTAGTATATGGGAGGGGGGACATTTTTCCAGATGGGTGGTGACCATGGCAGTTATTTTGAAGTTGGCTATTTTGGATCCAACTTTATTTTTTTCAATTGGAAGAGGGTCATGTGACACATCAAACTTATTGAGAATTTCATAAGAAAAACAATGGTGTGTTTGGTTTTAATGTACCTTTATTCTTTCATGTGTTATTTACAAGTTTATGACCACTTATAAAATGTGTTCAAAGTGCTGCCCATTGTGTTGGATTGTCAATGCAACCCTCTTCTCCCACTCTTGACTCACTGATAGCAACACTGCAGAAGAAATGCTAGCACAGGCTTCCAGTATCCATTGTTTCAGATGCTGCACATCTCGTATCTTCACAGCATAGACAATTGCCTTCAGATGACCCCAAAGATAAAAGACTAAGGGGGTCAGATCGGGAGACCTTGGTGGCCATTCAACTGGCCCACGACGACCAATCCACTTTCCAGGAAACTGTTCATGTAGGAATGCTCGGACCTGACACCCATAATGCGGTGGTGTTCCATCTTGTTGGAAAAACTCCGGGAACGTGCTATCTTCAGTGCAAAAAGAGGACAACAAATCATCATGTAGCAATTTCAGACATCCAGTGGCATTGAGGTTTCCATTGATGAAGAATGGCCCCACTATCTTTGTATCCCATATACCACAACATACCATCAATTTTTGTGTTCCAACAGTCTTGGAGGGATCTATCCACTGTGGTTTAGTTTCAGACCAATAGCAGTGGTTTTGTTTGTTAACTTCACCATTCACAAAAAAGTTTGCCTCATCACTGAACATAATGTTCTGTGTGAACTGAGGGTCCTGTTCCAATTTTTGTTTTGCCCATTCTGCAAATTCAGTGCACCGATCTGGGTCATCCTCGTTGAGATGCTGCAGAAGCACCATACTTAGCAAGCTGCAAGGCAATCTTTGCTGTAGTAGCAATTTGTGCTTCAGTAGCTTTTCTGTGGAATTGATTGATTCAGACAGGCTAGCCTTTTATCTCCCACATCCATCAATTAGCATTGAGCGCTAAAGGTAGGTGTTCACATCTACCTTTTGGGAGCAGCCTACAAGACCTGTAGTTTTGGAGATGCCCTGACCCATCCATCAAGCAAACATGAAAAGGCCCTTGCAAAGTCACTTAGATCCTTAAGATAGCTATAGATATCTGATAGCCATCAGCCAAACAAGTCTCCACCATGCAAAGGAACAGGATGCTCAGCTGAACTCTCCTGCACTCTATGTTACAGAATAGCTGTTGAATCTGGCAACGACTTGTCTTCCCACTGAACAAAAACATTGGGAGCTTGAATTCCAAACCACCTGATGCTTATGTTGTAATCTTATGGGGGACAGTCAGCAAGCCCACATACACATTAGCTGATGCGCCAATCCAACTGAATTCTATGGGTTCGGTAGACTTTTATCCAACATGTTTGGGAACCTTAACTCTAGCTTGTTGTTTTTGTTCCAACACGTCAAATTCAAGAGCTTTCTGCTGCCTAATGTATCACTGCCCTTGGCTGGTGTCATTTTCATAAAGATAATTAATGCTATTCACGTCATTCTTCAGTGGTTATAATGCTATGGCTCATCATTCTTTGTGCAGCATTTTTTCCTTCCTTTTGAGACAAAAATGCTTGCTAACAAAAATCTGGTGAAATAATTATACAAAACAAATAGGAAAGCACGTGCCCAGTGTGAAATAGGTCATGATTTAATGCATGTTGTGCAGCCTGTCAATTACAGGCGCAGTCAATAATCTGATACATTTCCACAGGCTGGAATGTCAGTCAGTCTTTGTGGATATCACCACTACTCATTCTTTCATTTTTAAATACAAACCTTACCAAAGCTCAGCCGTGTAAAGAGTTTGTAAAAATGAATTAATACACAGCTGATGCTTTACATGCCTCAAGCTCTATGTTTGCTCTGTTTTTGCATTGTTATCATATGCTCGATTGAAGAGGTACATTGATAGGCTCTGCCATAGATGTTTGATAAGTAGGAAAATTACTGCTAATACCTCCCACCGAATGCATGATTGGTAAGGTGGCTAATAATGTACTTGTTGCAAATCCCTCTTAGAGTATAATAGGAAGACACGACACATAGCCACTTTAATACAAATAGTGGACATAGGACATTAAATGTAATATAAATGACTGCATCCAAGTCCTCTATAATGTGGTCAGTTGACCATAACTTATCTAGAACACAAGGGCCATTTAAAGCAATCTGTCAGTAGAATCAACCCTCCTAAGCCGTCTATATGGGCATGTAGGTCATAGGAAGCTGAATAAAATTGTACCTTGATATCTGCAATCCGATATCATATTTCTGAGAAATCCATGTTTTTCTTAGCTGTTAAGATCTATGGGCCTCTATGGGCCAGACACTGATCTCCCTGAGAATATGCCTCCAGGGTTTATTTTAAATGAAAGGACGTGTTATCAGTGTGATGTGTAATGACTGACAGTCTTCTCTCCTGATATAGATGTCTCACACTGGAAACACCCCCTTTCATTTAAAATAAGCTCAGGAGGGAGATTCTCAGGGAGATCTATGTCTCATCCAAAGATATTAACAGCTCATTTACATATAAGAAAAATATGGATCTCTTGCGAATAAGACATCGGATTGCAGATCTCAAGGTATCAATTTATTCAACTTTCTATGACCATACCCATGCAGACGGCTTAGGGAGGTTGATCCCACTGACAGATTCCCTTTAAGCCAGTGGTTCTGAACTCTAGTACCCAACAGGATTTCCTATAAAAATAACACCTGTGGCAATTTCTGAGGTATTGACAATAATGATGACATCTGTGCAAAATAAGGAATTCCTGAAAACAAGAAATGTACTTGAGAATTGGAGTCACTGATTTAGGGTGCAAGCTGCTGTAAAAATATAGCAAAAAAAGTGAATAAAAAGTAAAAGAAAATGGGGAAAAAAGAAAGAGCAGGGGAAAGAAAAAGTAGATGTGTTATACACCTGTTCCAGCACCATCGCTAGTCCCAGTTCGCTTCTCCTAAGGCTGCCTCCCTTTGTTATAGTCCAAGCCAGGTTTTTCAAGTATCCTAATGAACTCCCTTGATATCATAACCTAAGACCTTTTAAGGCTGACTCAGACAGTTGTGTGCTGTCTGAGTATTCAGTAAACTTTTCATTTAGTTATCACATGTATTTCTGGACTTTGGCTCAACATCCATTCCTGACCAAAATTAGAAAAGAAAAAATCTGCACTCACCATCTCATGAAATTGATACTTTATTACTTCACTTAGAAGAAATAATATTGGTTGCAGAAGGATGCGGGTAGTTTATTGAACAACGACCATTTTGTGTTATCCCAATGCTTCAGCGGGCCCTAAAGTGAGTTTGTTGAATCGTTGGGATAATGAGAAGCGTCTGTAGTCCAATATGCTACCTGTGTCTCCCCTGCTTGCAAGTGAAGTAATAAAGAATTAATTTCATGGGATGGTGAGAACTGCTTTTTTCTTTTCTAATTTTGGTCCTGCATTTTAATACTTTTTGGAGTAGAGCACTATGAGATCCCTATGGCCCCACTGTGCTACTCAAAGACTTTATAACGGTATCTAATTTTTGGACAGTGCCAAACAATTTATTTTGCATTCAATATCTATTCCTCTCTGCTGGCTAATCATCTCTTTAGCAAATTCCTCCTTGTTTACCAATCATCTGCTGTAAACATATTGACCTGTTCTCTAATACTACTGTTGTTTACACTACTAAGCTGCTGCAACAGTGTGAAATCTTGGGTATTCAGTTTGCCTGTTCATCGCTAGTGCCTGCAGTTAACCATTTGTTTGCTGATTGCATATGTCTCTTCCATTCATCATAAGGATGACGCGCCCCCCTGGGCCGTGGGGTACCCGGTGCCGGGCCGGTGGATGCTGGGGGAATGTCACAGTGGCGGTGACCTGGTCCGTGACCCAGGGTGGTCAATAAAAGGGGTTATGTATAGGGGAATTATAGAGTTTTTATAGAGTTCGTGACGCCACCTGTGGAATGCGGCTAAAGGGAGCCTCCGCTGCGGAGCAGTCCTCTGAAGCTGATGTTACTGCAGCAGGGATGGTGTGGCTCTCCACAGGAAGAGCTAGCTCCAGGGCAGTGTAGATGTTGCAGGTTGTGCTGGGCGTTGTAGTGCAGGGGTCGATGGCGCAGCCAGAAACACAGAGACAAGGAAGTGCAGTTCCAGGGTCTTTACTCACGGTTATTGCAGTCCAAGTTACAGAGATCAGTATAACTGTCCACGTCATGCTGCGTTTACTCAGTGAGGGGCTCAGTCCACCCTCAGATATCTCCGGAGTACATAGCAGGACCCCCTTCTGTGTCTTCTCTCTGGCTGTCTCCCTGAACCTCATACCAAGTGTCCCTGTCCAGTATCTGTGGGCCTTGGCGGGCGACGTCTGTTCCGTCCCCTGGGTCCTATATAGCTACCTTCCTGGTGAGACTGGTATGGAATGTTGGCTACAGGACATGAAATACTGCAGCCTCCGGTTTCTAGTTAAGATGTACAATATTTTGCTAGTTGAGGGATCCGGTACCCTGTATGCAGCCTGACCCCTCCACCTCCTGGTAGATGCGGGCGTACGGGTGGCCTTCTGCACGGCCCGTACCCCAAGGGTCCCTTCTTCCGTTCCTGGAGCCTCTCCGCTCCCTCTCCTCCTTCTCCTCTCAGACTATTGCCTCACTGTCCAGGCCCGCCTCTGGAGCAGGGCTCCTACAGAGCCTCTGCTCCTGTCACTTTCCTCCTCTGACTGAACTCACTGATCTAAGATGGTGTCTCTACTTATATCTTTCTTCTATGTGCTCCCCTTAACTACGTCCTCCACCCACATCTACTACATGGTTCCTCTTTACTAGGTTCCCCCTCCCACTCCAGCCAGGGACCAGGGACTGTGCTCTCCCGTAGGAGCAATCTCGCCCTGCCCTCTGAAGTGTGGTGTAATGAATGCAGGTGTTAGGGTCCTGAGCTGTACTCCTTCCTTACCTGAGAGTGAGATGCCACATCTCTGGCTGAGATGCAACACCTCTGTGGCGACCGAACCCTCAGGGGCACCACAAGGACTCATACTCATCTGCATGAAAAACAGAAGAGTGAAATCCGATGAAAAATCGCTCGACACTTGGACCATTCGAGTGCCGTCCGATTTGTAAACACCCGTCTCCTTTAAAACCCGACAATTCATCAGTCGCTTACAGTAAAATCACAGAGGGTCCCGACATTTTAGAATAGAGCTAATAGATATATACATAGAATAGATAGTTAGAAAGATGTCAGTGACATATATAATTAGTGCAGTGACTGTGTTGCTTACTGTACATGTATTTTATCAGTAAATTACTAAATTTATGAAAAAATGGTGTGGGATCCCCCATAATTTTATTAACCGGCAGAGGGAAAGCGGACAGCTGGGGGCAGATGTTAACAGCCTGGGAAGGGGGTATTACCCATGGAGGTTCCAAGGCTATTAATATCAGCTCTCAGCTTTTACTGGTTATTAAAATGGGGGACTCCCCCAAAAAATTGACGTGGGGTACCCCTATTTTAACAACCAGCAAAGGCTAGGCAGACAGCTGGGGGCTGATAGTAATAACCTAGGAAGGGGCCATGAATATTGGTCCCCTACCAGACTACAAACATCAGCTCTTAGCCGTCCCAGAAAAGGCGCATTCATAAGAAGAGCCAATTCTGGAGCTTAGCCTCAGCTCTTCATCATTTCAATTACGTCAGCGCATGCGCTATGGGGGAGTTCTCACCGTGCATGCACTGACGTCTTTGAGATGATCGGAGTTCATTGGATATGAACTCTGATGACCTTTCTGCCGGCACCTCAAGAACTTTCTCACTCTCGCGGTGACGTCAGTGAGGTGAATGGCATTCAATGGATATGAACCCCGCTCAACTTTATCATGTCACTGCGAGTCAATGAGGTACGCAAGCATGCACAGCTCAGTGTCTCTGCAGGATGGCAGGCTGTATAGTCACATCATGCAACAATGCAGCCTGTCATCTAGATGTAGCAGAACTAGAACCATCGTGGGACAAATGGATTATTTTCATCAAGTTGGAGAGGTGAGGATGAGGTTGCTTTATTATTTTATTTTTATTGCAGGTGACGTGGGCTTCAATGGAATGGGCATAACGGATAAGTAGAAGGCTTTTGGTTAAATTCAGATTTATTAAAAGGATTCTGTGTGTTTATTTCAAATAAATAATTTTATTCTGCATGTTATTGTTTGCTTTCACTATTTGACTATGGAGTTAGTAATAGGGGCATCTTATAGACACCTCTCCATTACTAACCCCGGGGCTTCATGTCAGCTGGCAATACACAGCTGACATCAACCCCAACCCTTTTAACCAACTTGCCACCGCACCAGGGCAATTGTGAAGAGCGGAGGCCAAGCGTTAGAATTGGCAGCTTCTTATGGAAATGTCTTTTCTGGGGGCAACTGAGAGCTGATATTAACCCCTTTATGACATAGGGCGTATTAGTACATATCTGTGCCCTGGGCCTTATGGACTAGATACGTATTTATACGCCCTGGCGATTTCGCCCGCACACAGGCTGTGATGGTGCGATCGCACAGGGGCTCTCCAAATGCGACATGGTTCCAATAATTGTTAGCGGACACCATATCGCGTTTGGAGAGCTCCTGTGTGCCTAAACATTGGAGCTCCCCCACAAGTGACCCCATTTTGGAAACTAGACCACCCAAGGCACCTATCCAGATGCATAGTGAGCACTTGGAACCCCCAGGTGCTTCACAAATTGATTTGTAAAAATGAAAAAGTGAAAAAAAAAAACACTTTTTCATTTTTACGAATCAATTTGTGAAGCACCTGGGGGTTCCAAGTGCTCACTATGCATCTAGATAGGTGCCTTGGGGGGTCTAGTTTCCAAAATGGAGTCACTTGTGGGGGAGCTCCAATGTTTAGGCACACAGGGGCTCTCCAAACGCAACATGGTGTCCACTAACAATTTAAGCCGATTTTCCATTCAATTTGTTAGCGGACACCATGGGTAATTTGTTAGCCTGGGAACCTCCATGGGTATTACCCCCTTCCCAGTCTATAAAAATCTGCCGCCACCTGTCCGCTTTCCCTCTGCTGGTTAATAAAATTACGATGGACCGCATGCCATTTGTTTTAAAAAATTCTTTAATTTGATAATAAATGAAATATACAGTAAGCAACACAAGCAAATCACTGAATATACAGTACAGACCAAAAGTTTGGACACATCTTCTCATTTAAAGATTTTTCTGTATTTTCATGACTTTGAAAATTGTACATTCAGACTGAAGGCATCAAAACTATGAATTAACACATGTGGAATTATATACTTAACAAAAAAGTGTGAAACAACTGAAAATATGTCTTATATTCTAGGTTCTTCAAAGTAGCCACCTTTTGCTTTGATGACTGCTTTGCACACTCTTGGCATTCTCTTGATGAGCTTCAAGAGGTAGTCATCGGAAATGGTTTTCACTTCACAGGTGTGCCCTGTCAGGTTTATTAAGTGGGATTTCTTGCCTTGTAAATGGGGTTGGGACCATCAGTTGTGTTGTGCAGATGTCAGGTGGATACACAGCTGATAGTCCTACTGAATAGACTGTTAGAATTTGTATTATGGCAAGAAAAAAGCAGCTAAGTAAAGAAAAATGAGTGGCCATAATTACTTTAAGAAATAAAGGTCAGTCAGTTCGAAAAATTGGGAAAACTTTGAAAGTGTCCCCAAGTGCAGTTGCAAAAACCATCAAGCGCTACAAAGAAACCGGCTCACATGAGGACCGCCCCAGGAAAGGAAGACCAAGAGTCACCTCTGCTTCAGGGGATAAGTTTATCCGAGTCACTATCCTCAGAAATCGCAGGTTAACAGCAGCTGAGATTAGAGACCTGGTCAATGCCTCACAGAGTTCTAGCAGCAGACACATCTCTACAACAACTGTTAAGAGGAGACTTTGTGCAGCAGGCCTTCATGGTAAAATAGCTGCTAGGAATCCACTGCTAAGGACAGGCAACAAGCAGAAGAGACTTGTTTGGGCTAAAGAACACAAGGAATGGACATTAGACCAGTGGAAATATGTGCTTTTGTCTGATGAGTCCAAATTTGAGATCTTTGGTTCCAACCACCGTGTCTTTGTGCGACGCAGAAAAGGTGAACGGATGGACTCTACATGCCTGGTTCCCACCGTGAAGCATAGAGGAGGAGGTGTGATGGTGTGATAGTGCTTTGCTGGTGACACTGTTGGGGATTTATTCAAAATTGAAGGCATACTAAACCAGCATGGCTACCACAGCATCTTGCAGCGGCATGCTATTCCATCCAGTTTGCGTTTAGTTGGACCATCATTTATTTTTCAACAGGACAATGACCCCAAACACACCTCCAGGCTGTGTAAGGGCTATTTGACTAAGAAGGAGAGTGATGGGCTGCTACGCCAGATGACCTGGCCTCCACAGTCACCAGACCTGAACCCAATCGAGATGGTTTGGGGTGAGCTGGACCACAGAGTGAAGGCGAAAGGGCCAACAAGTGCTAAGCATCTCTGGGAACTCCTTCAAGATTGTTGGAAGACCATTTCCGGTGACTACCTCTTGAAGCTCATCAAGAGAATGCCAAGAGTGTGCAAAGCTGTCATCAAAGCAAAAGGTGGCTACTTTGAAGAACCTAGAATATAAGACATATTTTCAGTTGTTTCACACTTTTTTGTTAAGTATATAATTCCACATGGGTTAATTCATAGTTTTGATGCCTTCAGTGTGAATGTACAATTTTCAAAGTCATGAAAATACAGAAAAATCTTTAAATGAGAAGGTGTGTCCAAACTTTTGGTCTGTACTGTATATCTCACTCACATATTTATATGTATGTATATTAGTGATGAGCGAGCACTAAAATGCTCGGGTACTCATTGCTCGGGTCAAGCAAATTGGAATGCTCAAGTGCTCGGTCAGAGTAACGAGCCCAATGTAAGTCTATGGGAAACTCGAGAATTTTCCCGCCGGCCCCCACGGCGGTCTGCAGAGGGCGTAACAATTGCCCAAATCGATGGGTACACTGCTCAAATGACATGGGAACAGCATGGAGAAGACCCCTGGGAGCATTTCTGACTCCCAGGTCAATGCTGTCAACAATGTTGTCAGAGGTATTACGCCACTTTTACGGACTCACAGTAAAACATACAAAAACGAACTCAAAATGGATTTTCCTGGGAAATATGTTAAGGAACATCCTTTCCAGGGTAATGACTTGTATATAAGGCAAAATAAATAACCAAAAACAAAAATGCTCCTCCACATCTTGATCTATGTTCACACGTAGCGTTTTTGACGCGTTTTTGCACTTTTGCATTGCTTTCAACCGCGACAAATGCATTCACCGGTAAATGTCATTTTAACATTTTACACTTTATCTGGCCATGTGGTGTGTAAAACATCATCAGATACATCCTATTTTTACAGCCTTAGTATTGTTAAAGGGCCAGTAGTCGGCTATGCTTTCTTGTTCCCATTACTAAATAATCGGTCTCCTATACTGTTATTGCAAATGCAGTGACTGCAATGGCTGCCAAAAATTTGGATGCAACCCAATACCCCTTTGATGAGACATAGAGGAGGGTCTCAGTAAAAAAAATGTTCTCATTATAAAGGAGTGGGTCTCATATAGTGGTAATGCCCATGCTGGTTCTGCAAGGGCTGCCAAAATTTGGGAAAAACCCCACTAACAATTTCAACAGACACAGAGCAGGGCCACAGTAACGACATGTTCCCATTAGAAAGGGGAAGGTCTGATATACAGTTATAGGGTATGCAGTGAGTCCAACGGCTGCCAAAATTTAGGAAAAACCCCACAAACAATTTAAAGACCTATAGGGCTGGGTCACAGTAGCGACATGTTCCCATTAGTAATGAGAGGATCGGCTATTTAGTTACAGGGTATGCAGTAAGTCCAACGGCTGTCAACATTTAGGAAAAACCATACTAACAATTTAAAGACACATGGAGCTGAACTACAGTAACGAGTATGAAATGTTCCCATTACAAAGGAGTGGGTCTCCTATACTATGACTATGGAGTGAATGCAATGGCTGAAAAAAATGTGGAGGAACTCCAATCCCCCTTGCAAGAGACATAGAGGTCGAAGGGCCTCCTGAAAACAATGTTCCCGTTATTAGGAAGTGGATCTCCCATACTGTTTGCCTACGCAGTGAATGTAACAGCTGCCAAAAATTTGGAGGAACTCCGATGCCCCTTGCAAGAGACGTAGAGGTCCGAGGGCCTCCTGAAAACAATGTTCCCATTATTAGGAAGTGGGTCTCCCATACTGTTTGCCTATGCAGTGAATGCAACGGCTGCCAAAAATTTGGAGAAACTCCAATGCCCCTTGCAAGGGACGTAGATATGATATTATTGTAGATATGGTGGTGATATGGATGTGGAGGATGAGGATGAGGAGGAGGAGGAGGTCAAGAGCAAATAGACTTAATCAGGAAGCGTATACCCATATCTG
Organism: Phyllobates terribilis; assembly: GCF_046119375.1. NCBI lineage: Eukaryota > Metazoa > Chordata > Amphibia > Anura > Dendrobatidae > Phyllobates > Phyllobates terribilis. The sequence goes on along the minus strand of NW_027362765.1, from coordinate 542,247,991 downwards.
GGTGTGAAGAGAGAGGTGCATGAGAATAGAGTTAGACCTCCCAAAATAAAAACACTGTATTTGAGTTTATATTATGCTACTATCATTCGGTGGTGTTGAGAAGTCTGGCCCAATCCAGCCCTTGTTCATTTTTATAAGAGTCAGCCTGTCAGCATTTTCAGTTTACAGGCAGATGCGCCTATCGGTTATAATTCCACCAGTGGCACTAGAAACCCGCTCTGACAAAATGCTAGCAGTAGGGCAGGCAAGGAACTCCAAGGTATAGAGACGCAGTTCATGTCATGTGTCCAGCTTGGATACCCAATAATTATAAGGCACAGAGGAATTACGGAGGATGTTGGTACCATCGTCAAAGTACTCTCTCACCATCTTCCGAAGCTTCTCCCTCCTTGGGAGAGTACCCCGCACCTCAAAGCCTGTGCAATGGGAGGGTCTGAGAAAACTGTCCCAGAACTTTGACAGTGTTCCCCTGCCTCTGCTGGATTGCATTTGTGTCTCTCTCGCCTGCACTCCTTGGTTGCCCAATGAACTCTGACCTCTGCCGCTAGCGTTTTCAGATGTGAATTTTATAAATAATTCTGCAACAAGGGCCTTCTTGTACTGCACCATTTTATTTGGCCTGTCTTGCAAGGGAATAAGAGACAGAAAGTTCTCCTTGTAGTGTGGGTCTAGAAGTGTCACCAACCAGTAATGACTGTCACAAAAAATTTGGACAACGCGAGGGTCACGGGAAAGACAGCGTAACATAAACTCAGCCATGTGTGCCACACTGCTAACAGGCAAGACTTCCATGTCCTCACCAAGAGGACGACTGACGATGCTCTCATCCTCATCCTCCTCCTTCCTGTCCTCAGGCCATCCACGCTGAACAGACGGTATGACAGTTATGCAGGTTGTACCATCTATAGCGCAGGAAACTAGCTACTGTTCTTCCTCCTCCTCTTCCTCATTGTCACCCAATCCACATTGGGATGGGATGAGGCTTGGCTGTGTGGAATCACCCTGTATGGTTCCTTGCTCCATCTCATCATGCTACGCTTTCAATGCATCCTCTTTAATTGTGAGCAGAGAGCATTTCAGAAGACAGAAAAGAGGGATGGTGACGCTAATTATGGCATCATCGCCGCTCACTATCTTGGTCGAGTCCTCAAAGCTTTGGAGGATTGTACAGATGTCATACATCCATGTCCACTCCTGAGGTCTTATGTGTGGAGTCTGACCTGAATACCAATGGCCTTGTTGATGCTGGTAGTCAACAACTGACCTCTTCTGCTCACAAATCTTTCCCAACATCTGCAATGTAGAGCTCCAAAGCGTGGGCACATCGCACACCAGTCGGTGAGCTGGAAGCTGGAAACACTGCTGAAGCACGGCAAGAGTGGTGGAAGCTGTAGGTGACTTTCTAAAATGGGCACACAGGCGGCGTACTTTGACAAGCAGATCCAGCAGGTCTGGGTAGGTTTTGAGAAACCACTGAAAGTCGAGGTTAAGCACATGGCCCAGGCATGGTATATGTGTGAGCTTGCCTCGCCTCAGAGCCACTGCCAGGTTCCGGCCATTGTCACACATGAAAATACCTGTAGGGTCAGCAGTGTCAGTCACAGATCTGCCTGCTCTTTCAGAGCTGTTCACAACTCTTCAGCGTTGTGTGGTTTGTCACCTAAGCATATTAGCTTCAGCACAGCCTGTTGCTGCTTGGCCGAGGCAGTGCTGCAGTGCTTCCAGCTTCTGACTGATGTGATCATTGAGGCTGAAGAGGAAGAGGAGGAGAAGGAGGGCGGGTGCAGGAGCTGTAGACTGTGGGGACAACCCTGATTGACCCAGGGCCCGCAATCCTTGGCATCATGTTCCGTCCAAAGGTCCGACTGGGTCCCGGCTTCCACTCTATTAGCCCAGTGTGCCGTCAGTGAGATGTACTGTCCCTGCCCTCAAGCACTTTTCCACTTGTCCGTGGTTAGGTGGACTTTCCCAGTAACTGCGTTGATGAGGGCACAGCTAATATTGTGGGACACATGCTCGTGTAATGTGGGGAGGTCACATCGGGAGAAATAGTGGGGACGGAGTACCGAGGGATGGCTGTTGCCATCAGGTTGTGGAAAGCTTCCGTCTCCATGAGCCTAAAAGGCAACATTTCAAGCACAAGCATTCACGAAATGTGTGAATTTAGTAGTGTGGTGTTGGCTGTGTATTTGTGCTTGCATTCCATGGACTGGGGCAGGGACAACTGAACACTGCGCTGGGACAAGGATATGGACGTGCTTGCTGATGGTGCTAGTTGAGGGTGTGAAATGACACGTGCAGGGCGGGAGGCATCTTCGCATGTGCCATGGAGAGGGGATTGGCATGCATGCACAACAGCGAAAGAAGCAGTGGTGTCACCCGCAAACACTGTTTCTGGACCCTGGGGTTCGGCCCACTTAGTCGGGTGCTTTGCTGCCATATGCCTGATCATGCTGGTGGTGGTCAGGCTGCTAGTTTTGCTACCCCTGCTGATGCTGGCCTGGCAGGTGGTGCAAATGGCCTTTTTGGGGTTATCCTCAGAGTCTTTAAAAAACAACCAGACTCGGGAAGACCTAACAGTTGTACTGGCAACCTTCCCGCCTTGTGTCTGTGGCCACCACACTGCTTCTTCCTGCCTGTTGTGGTGCTATGCCTCCCTCCGCCTGTGTGCTGCTGTCCTCGCTCTGTATGCCCCCCTGCCAGGTTGGGTCAGTTACTATATCATCCACCACCTCGTCATCCACTTCCGCACCCTGGTCCTCCTCCTGACTTTCTGGCAATTGTGTCTCATCATCATCCACCTCTTGCGACAGTAATTGCACTTTCCCACCATTGCCTTCATGTGACCGTGGCTGCCCAAATATTTGGGCATTGCTACACGCGTTCTCCTCTTGACTGGCTTGAAGCTGGCCAGGCGAGAGGCCCGAATATACAAATGGAAAAGTGAACAGCTCCTTTGAGTGTCCAAGTGTGGGATCAGTTGTCTCCGGGCACTCGGCATGGTGGGAGGAAGGAGGATCAGGGTCAGAATTAAGCGGTCCAGACTCACAGCTACTGAGACTTGACCATGTGGAAAACAGGGTGGTGGCAAAGTGACTGGAAGCATTATCTGCTATCCAACAACAACCTTTTGACACTGCTCTGTGTTCAGTAGTGGTGTTCTGCGGTCCCCTAGTAATTGGGACAGGAAGGTTGAGCAACAAGATGTGGGTGTTTGTTGTGGCACAATTTCAGCTTGCACATGGCTCCGACCTTGGCCTCTGCATGCACCATCACCATCACTGTCACTTTCAAGTCCCTTGCCACGCACCTTGCCCATTTTAAATGGAGGACAATATTTTCCACATTCAGTACAAATGTCTAGATTTGAAATGCAGTTATGTGTGGTACGTCTGATAGAAAACCACGGTTTTAAATAGCAGGCCTGTAGGTTACTATTCTTCAAAGCGACCTCGTGTGAATAGCTTCGCTGACACACTGCAACAAAATGGAAATGGAGGCCAGAAATGGCTGATTTTGGAACGCAGTTATATGTGATACGTCTGAAGGAGAACCACGGTTTTAAATTGCTGGCCTGTAGTTTACTAATACTTTTCTTCACAGCAACCTCGTGTGAATAGCTTCGCCGACACACTGCAACAAAATGGGAATGGAGGTCAATATTTTCCACGTTCACTACAAATTTCTGGATTTTTATCGCTGTAATATGGAAAAGATCTGGCTGTATTCTGCAGAGCTATCAAGCAAATGGAGCAGAAAAAATTGTGTACTCTGGATTGCTTTTTAAGCAAATAATCAGAATTAAGATAAAAAAAAAATTAATTAGCCCTGGCCTCTAATACTTTAGGCTATGTCTACAAATATCTGTAATAGCAAGATCAGTCAGAACGTGCAATGGACCCTCTTGCACTATATGCATTGCAGTCTGCCACATACACTGCCTGCTTGCCCAAGTCCTGCAATTACCACTGAATATATGCAGCTGGATTAGTCCTCAGAAGGACTGTTAGTTCAGATGGATATATATACACTGCTCAAAAAAATAAAGGGAACACTCAAATAACACATCCTAGATCTGAATGAATGAAATATTCTCATTGCATACTTTGTTCTGTACAAAGTTGAATGTGCTGACAGCAAAATCACACAAAAATCATCAATGGAAATCAAATGTATTAACCAATGGAGGCCTGGATTTGGAGTCACCCCCAAAATTAAAGTGGAAAAACACATTACAGGCTGATCCAACTTTGATGTAATGTCCTTAAAACAAGTCAAAATGAGGCTCAGTATTGTGTGTGACCTCCATGTGCCTGTATGACCGCCCTACAACTCCTGGACATGCTCCTGATGAGGTTGCGGATGGTCTCCTGTGGGATCTCCTCCCAGACCTGAACTAAAGCATCCGCCAACTCCTGGACAGTCTGTGGTGCAATGTGACATTGGTGGATGGAGCGAGACATGATGTCCCAGATGTGCTTAATCAGATTCAGGTCTGTGGAATGGGTGGGCCAGTCCATAGCTTCAATGCCTTAATCTTGCAGGAACTGCTGACACACTCCAGCCACATGAGGTCTGGCATTGTTCAGCATTAGGAGGAACCCAGGGCCAAACGCACCAGCATATGGTCTCACAAGGGGTCTGAGGATCTCATCTCGGTACCTAATGGCAGTCAGGCTACCTCTAGAGAGCACATGGAGGGCTATGAGGCCCTCTAAAGAAATACCACCCCACACCATTACGGACCCACTGCCAAAGCGGTCATGGTGAAGGATGTTGCCGGCATCAGATCGCTCTCCATGGTGTCTCCAGACTCTGTCACATCTGTTACATGTGCTCAGTGTGAACCTGCTTTCCTCTGTGAAGAGCACAGGGCGCCAGTGGCGACTTTGCCAATCCTGGTGTTCTGTCGCAAATGGCAAACATCCTGCACCGTGTTGGGCTGTGAGCAGAACCCCCATTTGTGGACGTCGGGCCCTCATACCACCCTCATGGAGTCGGTTTCTAACCGATTGTGCAGACACATGCACATTTGTGGCCTGCTGGAGGTCATTTTGCAGAGCTCTGGCAGTGCTCCTCCTGTTCCTCCTTGCACAAAGGTGGAGGTAGCGGTCCTGCTGCTGGGTTGTTGCCCTCCTATGGCCCCCTCCACGTCTCTTGGTGTACTGGCCTGTCTCCTGATAGCATCTTCAGCCTCTGGACACAACGCTGACAGACACAGAAAACCTTCTTGCCACAGCTCGCATTGATGTGCAATCCTAGATGAGCAGCACTACCTGAGCAACTTCTGTGGGTTGTAGAGTCCGTCTCATGCTACCACAAGTATGAAAGCACAACCAACCTTCAAAAGTGACCAAAACATCAGCCAGAAAGCATTGGTACTGAGATGTGGTCTGTGGTCCCCATCTGCAGAACCAATCCTTTATTGAGGGTGTCTTGATAATTGCCTATAATTTCCATCTATTGTCTATTCCATTTGCACAACAGCATGTGAAATTGATTGTCAATCAGTGTTGCTTTCTAAGTGGACAGTTTGATTTTCAGAAGTTTGATTTACTTGGAGTTATATTCTGTTGTTTAAGTGTTCCTCTTATTTTTTTGAGCAGTGTACATATGTTGTGGAATATCTATACAAACTATAAACAAGCAAATCTCTCCCTGACTCAGCAGCAGCTCTCCCTACTCTGCCTGTTTCTGGAGTAGACTGTGACGAGCATAACTTAACCAGGTCTTATATAGATCTGATGACGCTGTGCGTCCAGCCAATCGCTGTAATGCAAACAACCAACATGGCTACAGCATTACAGTGCGTGGCAAGCAATCCCTGCATGTTTACTGACTCTCTAAAGAGTGCCAAATATGCAGGGTGGGGCCCGAGCTCCCGCCCGAGAAACCCGGAAATACTCGCCGAGCACCGAGCATGTCGAGCACAGTGATGCTCAGGCGAGTACCGAGTAGTGGCAAGCTTGTTCGCTGATCACTAGTCCACATGTTTGGCATTTCTGTAGCGATGAGAGCCCGCCCAATTTACAGTGCATGTCTCCAGAAGCACGAGCTTGGCATAACGTACTGGTAACTACAACGGCAGTTTGCAATTTTCAATCAGCAACATCCACTGCTGCTTGTTTCTGGAAAACACCTATGTAGTTAACATCCTCACCACACCTGTAGATAAATTCCCAAAGGGTTATAATTTCCAAAATAGGGTCACTTCAGGGGGGATTCTGCTCTTCTAGCACTTAGGGTCTCTGTATATGGAGTCTGCATACTATTCTAGGAAAATCTGTGCTCCAGGAGGCAAATAGCACTTTCTCCCTCCCAAGTCTCGCTGTGTGGCTAAGCAGTACTGTACAGTCACATATGGAGTATTTCTACATTCAACAAAAGTTGTGTGACAAATTTTGGTGCCGTTTTTACCCATTTCCCAGTGTAAAAATGTAAAATCTGGGGTTAAAACAAAACTTTAGTGATAAAAATATAATTATTCTTTCTTCACCGCCGTGTGGTGTCAACATGCTCACTGCACCCCTAGATGAATTCATTTAGAGGTGTAGTTTGTAAAATGGGGTTTCTTATGGGGGGTTCTGCTATTCTGGCACCTTTGGGGTTCAGCCAATGTAACATGGCATTGTCAAACCAGCCTAGCAAAATATGAACTCCAATGTGGTGCATCTTCCCTTCTGAGCTTGGCACTGTGATTCAAAAGTAGTTTTCGACCACATATGGGGTATCGGCGTACTCATGAGAAATTGCATAACAAATTTTGAGGTTCATTTTCTCCTGCTATCCTTGTGAAAATGAAAATATTGGGGGCTAAAACAACATTTTTTGTGGGAAAAATATTTTTTTTCATTTTTACAGATCCAAGTTGTAGAATTCTGTGAAGCACCTGTGGTTTCAAGTTGCTCACCACACATGTAAATAAATTCCTTGAGGGGTCTATTTTCAAAAATGTGGTCACTTTTGGGGGGTTTCCACTGTTTAGGCACATCAGGGGATCTCGAAACGCAATATGACACCCGCAGACCATTCCATTAAAGTCTGCGTTCCAAAATGTCACTCCTTCCTTTCTGAGCCCTGCCGTGCGCCTAAACAATAGTTTCCCCCCACATGTGGGGTATCTGTGTGCTCAAGAGAAATTGCAAAACAAATTTTGGGGTCCATTTTCTCCTGCTACCCCTTTAAAAATAAAAAAATTCGGGGCTAAAAAAAATGTTTGTGGGAAAAATGGGATTTTTTTATTTTCACGGCTCCACGTTATAAACTTCTGTGAAGCACTTGGGGATTCAAGGTGCTCACCACACATCTCGATAAGTTCCCTGACGGGTCTAGTTTCCAAAATGGTGTCTCTTGTGGGGGTTTCCACTGTTTAGGTACATAAGGGGCTCCCCAAATGCGACATGGCATCCGCTAATTATTCAACCAAATTTTACATTCAAAAAGTCAAATGGGCCTCTTTCCCTTCCGAGCCCTGCCGTGCTCCCAAACAGTGGTTTTCCCCCACATATGGTTATCGGCTTACTCAGGAAATTTGCACAACAAATGGTTTGGTGCAATTTCTCCTGTTACCCTAATGAAAACGCAAAATTTGAGGCAGAAAAACATTTTTGTGGGAAAAATGTGAAAATGTTATTTTTACGGCTCAATGTTATAAACTTCTGTGAAGCACCTGGGGGTTAAAGGTGCTCACCACACATCTAGATATGTTTCCTGAGGGGTCTAGTTTCCAAAATGGTGTCACTTATGGGGGGGTTCCACTTTTTAGGCACATCAGGGGCTCCCCAAACGTGACATGGCATCCGCTAATATTTACATTCAAAAAGTCAAATGGCGCTCCTTCCCTTCTGTGTCCTGCCGTGTGCCCAAACAGTGGTTTTAACCCACCTATGGGATATCGGTGTGCTCAGAAGAAATTGGACAACAAATTTCAGGGTCAATTTTTTTCCTGTATATAATATTTGGGTCTAAAGTAACTGATCATTGTTTTCTTCCACATTCCAAAAATCCCTGTGAAGCATCTGAAGGGTTAATAAACTTCTTGAATGTGGTTTTGAGCACATTGAGGGGTGCAGTTTTTAGAATTGTGTCACTTTTGGGTATATCATAAAGGCCTCTCAAAGTCACTTCAAAGTGATGTGGTCCCTAAAAAAAAAATGGTTTTGTAAATTTTGTTGGAAAAATTAGAATTAGTATTCACTGCAAATCAAATTTTTGGGAAAAATTCGGCAAAGTTGGTGAATTTGAATTTCAAAAACATTGCTCTAGTAACTCTATATTTAGTAACAACCTTTCAGTTAAGGGGCACATTTATCAAAGTGTTTACATCAGTTTCTGTCACAAAACACTTTGTTAAAGTCACAACATTTTTGCTCATTATGGAGGTGCGAAAGACTGTTGTGACTTTTGCCATTTTCCCTTCATTTTGAAACAGAGGAGCTAAGGAGAAGCCAGGACCATCTTTAGACAAAGTACGGTGCTGGGCAAAATTAACAGTAGTGCCTTAAATGCTAACATATTGTACCATTGCACAAAAGCATTTAGAGTGCATTAACACTGTCAATTTCAAACCATTAAATGAGTGTCGATCAACTATTTAGAAGTTGATTGTTGGTTGTCTATATGATTATTTTGTCCCCATATACAGTATCAAATTAACAGCATCACATCACCTGTTCACACTAGCAATGTGTAGCTGATAACCATGATTACTGTTATTACTGTGCCGGTATAAACCATCCAGTCACCTGACGAATAAGCATTTTTTCTTGTTCGGCTGACAATAACTGGTGAGTTTAACTAGGCATATAATCGGAAACGAGTGTTGCTAAGAATGCTTGCATGCACTGCTAGCGATTTTAAATAAATAAATTAAATAAATGATGTTGCCTCACTGGTAATTACACATCACTGTGTGACAAAGGCTAAAAATAGTGTGACACTAGGTAAAACTAATGACAAGAAATATCTGTGAAGAAGGGAAAGCCTCTACAGGTTCACACTATCCATGCAAAAGGAAAATGGAGCTAAATGGAGTGCACAAAGTCTCCCAGTCCACAGACCTCAAAACAGCAACAGCTACTGCTTCTGTGATACATAGTCTATGCTACATACACTAAATCTATATTGTATACAAAAAATTTACACTTTATTCCTTTACAATCTGTCCTATATACAAGTTCTATGCTATGAAAAAACACAAAATTTGAGCTTGGTTTAAGTTGGTATACATGCAGGACATAAACGCATGTTTCACAATGGCCATGAATCAGAAAAACCTACAAGAAGCAAAATTTATATAAACCCTGCTGTAAAAAAATAAAAAGCAAGTGCATTTAAATAAAATAGGGTTCTTAGTAACACTGTTATTGATCAAAAATAGTATGAAAGCTATCCCACCATGACAAGGTGAACCCGTTCAGGATAGTCCTACTCTGTCTAATATTAAAAACTTTATCATGTGTCAAAGTTGACCTCTATGTGAAGAAGGGCAGACAATGGAGCAGGTCCCAAACTGTGGACACCAAACCAGGGTGTAGCCTCTCTTCCTAGATCTGGATAATACATTTAAAAAGCTTCCCTTGGGTGGTGTCCACAGTTTGGACTCAAATTCTTTAAAACTGATTGCATTTTTTATGCCAGAAATGTTACTCTAGTCCCTGACTGAAGTAGCATTATGGGTGAGGAACACAGATGTGCACACTACTGACAAGATGCACCAAATTCATTAAGTGTCATGCACCTATTAATGATTTTGACTCCTTGTACTTCAGCAAGTCTTTCATTAATGGGGTTGTCTGGTACTTTTTTTAAGTTGCCCAATGTATTCAGCATGTGGGCATAAGTATCTCTGTTAATACCATGTGTTGCAGATAATGCCTGTGAGCGGTGCTATCACTGGCCGCTCACAGGCATCACGTGACCCCCGGCTGCATCCGGCGCTGACATCCGCTGATGTCACGACAAGTCCAGGCTCCAGCCGAGGGTCCCTCTTCCGTGTTCCACCGGTGGCTTCTGGGTTGTGGGCAGGGTTATTCCCCTGCATCATACTCGGCATCCACAGCGCGCTCTCCCTCTCCCCATTAATTGGGAAAGCGCGTGGTGGATGCTGGGTGTGACACGGGAAATAACCCCTGCCCACAACCCAGCAGCCACCGCGGGGACCCCAGCGCTGAGTCACGCCTCACTTGTCGTGACGTCAGCGCAGGGTCACGTGATGCCTGTGAGCGGCCATCGATAGCGCCGCTCACAGGCATTATCAGCAACACAAGGCATTTACAAATATACTTATGCCCACATGCTGAATACATTGGACAATTTAAAAAAAGTACCTGACAACTTCTTTAAAACTGGACTTCAAAATGTGAGTGATCATTTTTCTGCAATTCTCAGAGCAGTTTTTGCCTCTACACTTAGAAACTGTTTAATGATATCATCTTTTCCCTCAATATTGGTAAACTGTTATAAAATATATTCTTAAGTGGTTAAACTCCTTACTATAAATGTCTACAAAATATATATGTATTTCTACTTATTTCTTTTCTTTCTGTTTAGGTGTTAAAAATGTATTTTCTAGTCTTCATATTGACTTTATTTTTGCTCTATTAATCATCCATTTGAAGTAACCTCTTTGGGATAATCTTTGGCATATTTTATTTTGTTCTTGATACTAACTGATTCATTCAAGCAATTCCTTCTTGCTCTGGTGAATTCACATAAAGGAATTTAATTTTTTTCAGTGTTTGGATGGCATGAGGTAGCATATTGCCAGATATACACTGCTCAAAAAAATAAAGGGAACACTCAAATAACACATCCTAGATTTGAATGAATGAGTCTCATTGAATACTTTGTTCTGTACAAAGTTGAATGTGCTGACAGCAAAATCACACAAAAATCATCAATGGAAATCAAATTTATTAACCAATGGAGGCCTGGATTTGGAGTCACCCCCAAAATTAAAGTGGAAAACACACTACAGGCTGATCCAACTTTGATGTAATGTCCTTAAAACAAGTCAAAATGAGGCTCAGTATTGTGTGTGGCCTCCACGTGCCTGTATGACCTCCCTACAATGCCTGGGCATGCTCCTGATGAGGTTGCGGATGGTGTCCTGTGGGATCTCCTCCCAGACCTGGGCTAAAGCATCCACCAACTCCTGGACAGTCTGCAGTACAACATGACGTTGGTGGATGGAGCAAGACATGATGTCTCACATATGCTCAGTCGGATTCAGGTCTGTGGAACGGGCGGGCCAGTCCATAGCTTCAATACCTTCATCTTGCAGGAACTGCTGACACACTCCAGCCACATGAGGTCTGGCATTGTCCTGCATTAGGAGGAACCCAGGGCCAACCGCACCAGCATATGGTCTCACAAGGGGTCTGAGGATCTCATCTCGGTACCTAATGGCAGTCAGGCTACCTCTGGTGAGCACATGGAGGGCTGTGCGACCCTCCAAAGAAATGCCACCCCACACCATTATTGACCCACTGCCAAACCGGTCATGCTGAAGGATGTTGCAGGCAGCAGAACGCTCTCCACGGCGTCTCCAGACTCTGTCACATCTGTCACATGTGCTCAGAGTGAACCTGCTTTCATCTGTGAAGAGCACAGGGCGCCAGTGGCGACTTTGCCAATCCTGGTGTTCTGTGGAAAATGCCAAGCGTCCTGCACAGTGTTGGGCTGTGAGCAGAACCCCCATCTGTGGACGTCGGGCCCTCATATCACCCTCATGGAGTCGGTTTCTAACCGTTTGCACAGACACATGCACATTTGTGGCCTGCTGGAGCTCATTTTACAGGGCTCTGGCAGTGCTCCTCCTGTTCCTCCTTGCACAAAGGTGGAGGTAGCGGTCCTGCTGCTGGGTTGTTGCCCTCCTACGGCCCCCTCCACGTCTCCTGGTGTATTTGCCTGTCTCCTGGTAGCGCCTCCAGTCTCTGGACACTACGCTGACAGACACAGCAAACCTTCTTACCACAACTCGCATTGATGTGCCATCCTGCATGAGCTGCACTACCTGAGCAACTTCTGTGGGTCGTAGAGTCCGTTTCATGCTACCACGAGTGTGAAAGCACAACCAACATTTAAAAGTGACCAAAACATCAGCCAGAAAGCATTGGTACTGAGATGTGGTCTGTGGTCCCCACCTGCAGAACCACTCCATTATTGAGGGTGTCTTGATAATTGTCAATAATTTTCATCTATTGTCTATTCCATTTGAACAACAGCATGTTAAATTGATTGTCAATCAGTGTTGCTTCCTACGTGGACAGTTTGATTTCACAGAAGTTTGATTTACTTGGAGTTATATTCTGTTGTTTAAGTGTTCCCTTTATTTTTTTGAGCAGTGTATGTTTTCTGTAAATAATTGACTAAATGACACCAAATTATGCTAAATGTCAGAATTTGATACAATATTTAAGCTAAATAATGCTAAATAAGCTAAATAATGGATTTTCAAGTGTCCCACTCCCATAGTAAATTTAAGGTTAAGATAATTTAAATTAAAACCCCTGATTAGATCTGTTACGGTCACTACACTACCGCCCCAGAGACATTTTGACCCTAATGCTCTAAGACATTACGCCATCAAGCTCTCAGTTATTTATTTTACTAATTTCTATAGCTCCATTAATTCCACTGTGCTTTACAGACATCATCATCACTGTCCCCAATGGGGCTTACAATCTAAATTCCCTATCAGTATATCTTTGGAGGGTGGAAAGTAACCAGAGTACCCAGCGGAAACCCACGCAAACAGGATTTGAACCCAGGACCCCAGCACTGCAAGGCTACAGTGCTTCCCACTGAGCCACTATGCTGCCCTGTACCTATTCTGTACCCTGTCTGCTGAATTGGCCTGGGACAGCAACAGTCTCCCGGCTATCTTCTATGCAATCCTATACAGTTGGATCAAGGATGACTTGGCGGGCAGGAATTTGCCATATTCCCTTAATGAACTAATTTCTTAAACCTCCCAAATGGACTTATACTTTTAAGAGACATCAAATAAGAAAACTCAAGATTCCCCTACCTACATTCTAGAGCTGCTTTAGAATCTCCTCCCAAAGAAGCCATACTAGAATGCACGCAAAATGGAAGAAAGAAAATGTCTTAAACCAGAAAATCCAGTCACATTACTAAAGATCAGTTTCACACATAAACTGTTCCAAAGTAAAAGACAAACAGGTAAACTTCATACCCTAAGCAAAGGAGGAGGGATCACCTTTGAGTTAACTCTATCCTCTATCCTCCACTAAACACAAACTTGTAGTACCTATGTTTATTTCCTTCAGTTCCTCTGTGTTCATGAGACATGCCTTCATTGATTCCGGAGCGGAAAATTATTTTATTGACCTCTTTCTAGGAAAATGAACATTTATTTTGAATTGTTGTGCTTGTGAAACTAATCTCCATGAATGGCTCCGTATTTCCTAGTGGTCATATACAATTTTGGATTTAGACAGTAACTTTTAAGTTTAAAGCATGACATGCTAAGGGCATTTCTTTTTTCAGTTTAATCACTTTCTCATGCATCAGTGCTTTTTGGATTTCTGCAGCTAAAGTTCCATGGTCTGGTTATTAATTGGTCCTCTGACCAGAACGTTGAGTGGGGAACAAATTGGTTTAAAAATTGCCTCAAAGCCCTACCTCAACCACCTCCATTACCTCCAATTTTATTGCTCTTTATCAGTACTTTACAGATGTATTTTCTAAGTAGAAGGCCGAGACTAGACATGAGAAGATATTTCAGAATTCTAATTTATTTGGTTCACTAAATTTTCCCCAAAAATTTAATTTGTGTGAATTTCAATACTGGAAAACTTGCAAGTGCTAGAAAAATACATGTGGGGGAGAGGAGAGAGGGAGAGATCCAGGCTGATCATAAGTGCTTATAGTCTATGGAAGAGAGAGAGTGGACCCAAATGATCATAAGAACTTACACTCTACAATAGTGAGATAGAACCCTGCTGACCATAAGAGCTTACACTCTACAGGAGAGAGAGGACCCCACTGACAATGAGAGATTACACTCTAGAGAATAGAGTGAGAAGACCTCGCCGATCATAAGAGCTTAAGCTCTGTAGGAGAGATAGAGAGAGAGAGAACCCCATTGATCATAAGAGCTTACACTCTACAGAAGAGAGAGAGGACCGTATCAACCATGAGAGCTTATACTCTACAGAAAAGAGAGAGATGAGCCTGCTAATCATAAGAGCTTACACTCTGTGGGCGAGAGACAGTGGATCCAACTGGTCATAAGAACTTTCACTCTATATGAGAGAGAGAAAGGACCCCATTGACCATAAGAACTTACACACTACAGGAGAGAGAGAACCCCACTGACAATGACAGCTTACGCTCTATAGAAGAGAAAGTGAGGACCTCGCTGATCATAAGAGCTTACACTCTATAAGAGAGAGAGGAGACTCTGCTGATTATAAGAACTTACACACTACAAAAGAGAGTATTATCCAGTGACTCTGGTGATGGAAAATAACTGTTGTATAAATTCTGCTCCACTGGGAACTGCTGATCTCGGATTGACAAGGTACTGACCACCACTGCACGAGGTATGATAATAAAATAAAATGTCATAGCTGAATGGTATTATGGGTAGGCCCGCACAGCCACACAAAAAAACAGCCTGCTCTTTGATGCTTCAGCAGTGTTGTTAATAGTGTATCATTTCTCCTAGATGTCTTGTTTTGTTCCATTACCAGGACTCCTATTTGCTCGATAGCTGGCTCAAATGTTCTTCAAAGAAATTTTCGGGTTCGTTGGTCTTCCAGCTCATGTTGTGTCTGACCATGGTATGCAATTTGATTCCAGATTCTGGAGGGTACTCTGCAAAAATGTAAAAATCTCATTAGACTTCGGTTCTGCTTATCACCCACATAGTAATGGGCAAACTAAGAGAATCAGTCTATGGAACAATACCTGCAAATATTTTCTAATTTCCATCTAGATATTTGGCCAGATTTGTTTCGTTGGGCCGAATTGTCAATCAGCAATTCAGTTTCAGAGTCTACTGGGAAATCTCTCTATTTCACTGTATATGGTCGAGAGCCTCTTCTTCATTGCTAATTGTGTCAAAAAGTTGCTGTAACTAGTGTCTCTCAGAACATTCATAACATCTGGACTGAGGTTTAATACAATCTGGAGAGTTAATAGACACCATCAACCTGTTTACAGACTCCATGCAAAAAGCTGGTCCATTCCAAATTATTCAGCAAATTAATCTGGTCACTTTCTGAGTTTACATTCCATGTTAAAAACTCTTTATCTCCTTACTACATCCTCCGGTCATCAATACATTCTCTCCTACTGTCATGGAGATCAATCAAATTCTGGATTGCAGGAAGATTTGTGGGAACCTCTTCTAGTTGATAGACTGAAAGGGATGTGTGGCACCCTAGGAGTCTGGTTGCCACAGTGGCATTGCCTCCCTCACAAGAGGTGATGCCATGCCAGGAAGCAAGCAGGGGTCCCCTAGTTAGGTATACTAGCATGCAAAACTTTCCTGGCTCCAGACCAGCAAGGGGAGCTCCTCCCCTTAGCAACTGGAATCTGGAGGCAGGGTTAGTTAGAGTTAGTGAGAGGAGCTGAATACAGGACAGCGACGAGGAAAGACCTGGGGAGTGGAGCTGCACGGCAGCTCACCCCACAGAGGAGCGTAGAAGAACCGGACACCGGAGTCCGAGGTTGTGGGGCACTGAAGGCCCAGCAGCAGAAACCGGAGGACAGGAGACTGCAGGTCTCCTGGCCCCATCAGACTCCCGGAGGCTCAGCAGCACATAGGGCCCAGCACCGCTACGTGGGAGTGACACCCCAGGAAGGCCCGAGCTGTCTGCCATACGGGTGAGCACAAAGACGTTTTACTCAGGGACGAGGGCCACAGCACAGCTATAAGCAGCAGGGCCAAAGAGACTAGCGCAAAGGGAAGGCCTCCCAACTTCACCTGGTGAGGTGGATTCCCAACTTGCTTCCAGGCCGCCCGGACGTCTACTACCAGCTAGTACCCGTGCCCCAGTCTGCCTAACCACCGCAAGTAAAGATAAGAGGTAACCGCCATTAAGTTGTGGACTGATTATTAACTGCGCCATCCCCTGCACTACACTGCACAGCAACATCTATAACGTCAACATTTCCTTCCCTTTAGCTAAGCTCTGCCTGTGGAGAGCTGAACCAACTCTGCTGCATCATCATCAGCTCCAGATCTGCACCGCAGCGGCGGCCCCATATAGCCGCATATCACAGGTGACGTCACGAATGTTATATATATATAAAACTTTAATCCCCATTTTGTCAACATCCCCTTTTATTGACAGCCCTGGGTCACGGACCGGGTCACCGCCACTGTGACATCCCCCAGCATCGACCGGTCCGGCTACCGAGTGCCCCACGGCCCAGGGGGCGCATCAGATGCAATCCCGCAGAGAAATACTGGTTCTCTAAAAAGGACATTAATGATCCAAATCTGCTTAAGAGAGTTCATGCCAAAAATCCTCTTTCTTTCATTCCAGACTTCTCTGGGAGGGGCCTTTAAAGGGGGCACTGTTACTCACCTGTCCAACACCAAAGCTGGTTTCTGCTCCCTTCATCTATGGTCACCTCCCTTTGACATCATCACTCAAGGCCATTTAAGGCTGACTCAGACAACCGTGTGCTGTCCAATATTCAGTAGGCTTTGCATTCAGTTATCATGTGTATTTCTGGAGTTTGCTTTACCATCCATTTCTTTCTGTTGGCTAATCATCTCTTCAGTAAACTCTGGCTTGTTTATAACCTGCAGTATCTGCATTTACTTCCTTTCTCAAGCCTGCAAAATAATCCATTAGTCTTCTATATGCTGTAAGACGGCGGTGTTCACACCATGCAGTAACTGAGGCAGTGACCCAAGCAAGTCCAACATAAGCAGCTTTTATTTAGCAACTCACGGGTATACAGAAAAGTCCATAACAATGACTGCCGGGGGCAACGGCCGCGCCGGGCCTCTCAGAGCCTGATGGGTGCAGGCATGGGTTCAGCTACTCACAGGTCCGCCGAGCTTTCCTGCTATGCTCCTAGCAGGTCCCAACTCTGAACAACACTAATCCTTAATGCAGGGTTTTTAAAGGACCTATGGCAAGAGCCACTGGTAAACCCGGGTTGGAGGGAGGAGGCCGCCTCACTGCCTTCCTGTAGCCTTCTCCAAGAAATGAAGGCCCTGCTGGGTTTTGCTTAATCTGCCTTAGCCAGATAGCCTGACCAAGTCAATTCTCACCTTCATTCCTGCATTGCAGCCGCAGGTGAGTTTGTGACTGCAATGCACTCCAACAGCTTTAACAGGTCTCTGTACACATTCTGGGGGATATATAACGTCCCTTGTATACGATCCCGGTCACTGCCTCACAGTGCATAACCAACTTTTTTCTCTTACTCTGTTAACACTACGATGCTGGTATCCAATTTACCTAATGCATGTAGTCAACCTCCAGTTTCCTGATAGCAAACAACTTTTCCATTAACCATTTGATGTCCAGCCCACTGTGCCATCGCCTTCGGTCTGTGTTGCTCACCCTGAAGTGCATCTTAGAGAATCTGTTTCAGTGTGTTTCACCAATCAAGATACAGTTTTTGCTATAGCTCTTGTATTCATAGTACTCATATTTCTGTGGTTTTAGTGTCTTTGTGCTGAGATAACTATTGTATGAAAAACAATTTGCACTTTTGATGTTTGCACTTTTCAGTAATTAAATAAATAACCAAAAAGAGAAAAATGTGTGCCAGGAACAAAATACAATGAATATATTGATTAAAAAAATGTTTTATTAAATTGTTTAAAAACTGTATAGACAAAGCAAATACCGAACAAACAACTAAAAATTGGTAGGTGAGCTAATCAGAAAGTTTCACAAGCACATGTGTACATAGGTGAACCATTCACAAATAACCATAAAGTGTTATCCTATATATTTGGTATAATTCAATAATGCATTTATGCATGTACAGGAAACCTTGCGTATGAGTAATTAACTAATGCAAAAAATAGTGATAATTCTCATTCTAATATATAATACAGTATAAGTAATAAATAGAAGTTGAGGAGTAGGGGAGATATTATAAAAGTACATACAAAGAAAGGATTCCGTCATGCATGAAAATTATCAGCTCACCCACCAATGGACCCGACGCGTGTTTCACCACTGCTTCATCAGGGGTAGTTGGTACCAGAATCAGGTGAGTATAAATATCATTACTAGCCAATAAAAAAGAATATACAAATTACACCACGTGTTTGAGGTTCAAGGAAACTATATCCAAAGGGAAGACGCCGGCGCATGCACAAAAGTGCAGCAGGCGTTCCGACATCTGGTGACCAGAATACCCGGATTAGTCACAGGGTTGCCACGTTATCGCGATTTCTAAACAAAGTGTGCATACGAACAATGCGTAAGGATATAGGGCCTGCCACATTGTGCCTGAAAGGATAGTAAGGACCTGCCACGTCATACCCATGTGATTCGGGGGTGTATCACGTGGTATTTTTCCATGGCACCAGGGACTTAGAGAATCTGTTGACTTGGTAAGCAGTGTTTCACTAATCAAGACACAGTTTTTGCTATATCTCTTGTATTCATAGTACTCATATTTCTGTGGTTTTAGTGTCTCTGTGCTAAGATAACTATTGTCTAAAAAACAAATGATTTGCACTTTTGATGTTTGCACTTTTCAGTAGTTAGTAAGGTCATAAACACTAACATGGACAAATGAAATAGTGCTGTGTAAAATGAATCTACCACTTAGATCGCATTGAATTCAATTCTTTCTGATTTTGGAAACTCTTATAAGAAATTGCTTCTATGTTCAAAGTAAACCATTTCATTAATAAGATATAAAAGGAGGGGTAGCTTGCTCCAAATTCCATCAGTCTGCCTTCGTCACTATAAAGGATGTGTGGTAAATACAAATTAATAAGAATCCTGAGACCAAATTTTTTTTATGTATGTTCATGATTGGAAATTAATATCTATTGACACAAATTAGGATTTGGGTCAGGAATATGGTGTAAACATTTACAATATCAATTAGGAAAAATAAAATTTAAACTGATTATTTTTTTACTCTGAAATAATAACATAATTCCTGCCAGTCAAATTAAGTTATACGATCAGTTATAGGTTTATGTTGGCTCCTAAATGGCCTCTTAACTGCACCTCTTTTACTTATCAGAACAAACTGTTATAAATTTGTAATCGAACCCAATTGTGAATGTACAATATTTTGTGTCATAGAGTATGAATTACTTGGCTGCATTCGTCGACAGTTCATAAATTTATCATGGCATTGCTTCTGTAGTAGCCACTATTTTGTTAGTTGTTGTCAACCACTCGCAGTTTATAGGGCCATGTTTCATCGGGAACACTCCCTTCAAAAGTCCAACTGCTGAACCTTTCACTGCAGTCAGACAGGTGAAAAATGACTAAGCAGCACGATGCCAGACATTTACTGATTCACAAACTCACTTTGGGGGTACACTCACACTGTCATATATTCTGTCATGGGAGAGAATAGGACTGATTATGCTAATGACACTTGGCTCAAATGCTGTCAGAGTTTGATCGGAGTGTTATCTGAGAGTGACCTAATTCTTTCACGCCAGGTGTGGGAAAGACTTAGTGCAACACAGAGGGAAGAGGGAAAGGGAGCCCAGACACTAGGGAAAGGGGGAAGTGGAAACCTCCTAGTCTGGTCTAGTCTAAAGAAGAAGGAACCGACAGCACTCAGCAAAATGGACGCCCGTTGGCTCCAAGGAACCAACTTGGAAAAATTGCAGCATATAAAAGAAAAAACAGCGTCCAATCCAGGGTGTTCAAGATATCAAAATTGTAGTTTATTCCGCCAGATTACAATGTTTCGACCATTCGCCGATAAAGACCGGCAAATGGTCGAAACGTTGTAATCTGGCGGAATAAACTACAATTTTGATATCTTGAACACCCTGGATTGGACACTGTTTTTTCTTTTATATGCTCCTAGTCTGGTCTAATGTCATCCTGTCTCAACTACCATCCCTATATTGCCTCTTCAGCACTTGCCGCACACGTGCCTCACCCTGTCTTTCCCTAGCGTATGGCTAAGGCTAGGGATGGGAGGAGATGTGCACCAGTTGATCTCCACTAAACTCTATAGACAACAAGGGTAGACAAACAGGGGGAGAATGCTTAGCTTTAGACGACTCCAGACAAATGCGAACTCGGCCTCAAGCTCCAGAGAGGATGAAGCACTGCTCTTGCTAAGCCTTCACAAGTAGAAATTAATATAGCCGGCACCTCTCTCTTAGACACACCAGGTGTATATACACCCAGGCCAGGGAGCTAATTACCAGAGGGAGGTAGCCGCTAGGTCCTAGAGACAGCCTCTCATCTAAGAAGATGTCTGTAATGCCAAACGTAGAGATCTCCTGCAACCAACTGCAGGGCGACTGTCTGTCACCTCTGATACACCCGTGACAGATTCTGTCCCAAGAGAGAATCGTAGAACAGGTGCGGAGAAGATGCAGAACTTAATTTCTCAATATTCTCCATTGTCTCTGTGTGCATACATGGGACTGCACTTGAATGATATCTGAGTGCAGTCCAATATTTCACACGCACCCATAGACTAGTTTGGGTGCACGTGATTCAATTTGCACAGCCATTTGCAGCATGTTGCAATTGTTTTCTCATGCTGAATCGGCATGAGAAAAAAATCGCAGATCTGCACTGCCCTATAATATAACATTGGCCGAGTGCTATCCGATGAAACATCGGCCATGTTATATGCTAGTGTGAGCGAGCCCTGACTATAAGTCACACAAAGCCCACCCTTATTTAAATGAACGTGTCAGCCAAAAATAACCTATTGTTTAAGTCAGGGTTAATGTTACTGTAGAAAATCACTGAAAATATTAAAAAAATACCTGGCATTAGAAAACTCAATGAAAAAGGGGTAAAATTTAGCTTTTAGGAATGCATTTTTTTTTTGATAATTTTGAAACTTTTTTAATTTTCCAGTTTACTACCTACAGTCATGGCCAAAAGTATTGAGAATGAGACAAATAGTAATTTTTCCAAAGTTTACTGCTTCATTTTTTGTAATGGCAATTTGCATATACTCCTGAATGTCAAAGAGTGATCAGCTTAACAGCAATTACTGTACTTGCAAAGTCAATATTCGCCCAGAAAATGAACTTTAACCCCCAAAACACATTTCAACATCATTGCAGTCCTGCCTTAAAAGGAGCAGCTAACATCGTTTTAGTGATTGATCCATTAACACAGGTGTGGGTGTTGATGAGGACAGGGCTGGCGATCAATCAGTCATGATTAAGTAAGAATGACATCACTGGACACTTTAAAAGGAGGCTGGTTCTTGGTATCATTGTTTCTCTTCAGTTAACCATGGTTATCTCTAAAGAAACATGTGCAGCCATCATTGCACTGCACAAAAATGGCCTAACAGGGAAGAGTATTGCAGCTACAAAGATTGCACCTCAGTCAACAATCTATCGCATCATCAAGAACTTCAAGGAGAGAGCTTCCATTGTTGTCAAAAAGGCTCCAGGGCGCCCAAGAAAGACCAGCAAGCGCCAGCACCGTATCTTAAAACTGTTTCAGCTGCGGGATCGGACTACCAGCAGTGCCGAGCTTGCTCAGGAATGGCAGCAGGCTGGTGTGAGTGCTTCTGCACGCACTGTGAGGCGGAGACTCTTTGAGCAAGGGCTGGTTTCAAGGAGGGCAGCAAAGAAGCCACTTCTCTCCAGAAAAAACATCAGGGACCGACTGATATTCTGCAAAAGGTACAGGGAGTGGACTGCTGAGGACTGGGGCAAAGTCATTTTCTCTGATGAATCCCCTTTTCGATTGTTTGGGACATCTGGAAAACAGCTTATTCGGAGAAGAAGAGGTGAGCGCTACCACCAGTCTTGTCTCATGCCAACTGTAAAGCGTCCTGAAACCATTCATGTGTGGGGTTGCTTCTCAGCCAAGGGAATCGGCTCACTCACAGTCTTGCCTAAAAGCACAGCCATGAATAAAGAATGGTACCAGAATGTCCTCCAAGAGCAACTTCTCCCAACCGTCCAAGAGCAGTTTGGCGCCCAACAATGCCTTTTCCAGCATGATGGAGCACCTTGCCATAAAGCAAAGGTGATAACTAAATAGCTCATGGAACAAAACATAGAGATTTTGGGTCCATGGCCTGGAAGCTCCCCAGATCTTAATCCCATTGAGAACTTGTGGTCAATCATCAAGAGACGGGTGGACAAACAAAAACCAACAAATTCTGGCAAAATGCAAGCATTGATTATGCAAGAATGGACTGCTATCAGTCAGGATTTGGTCCAAAAGTTGATTGAGAGCATGCCAGGGAGAATTACAGAGGTCTTGAAGAAGAAGGGGCAACACTGCAAATATTGACTTGCTGCATTAACTCATTCTAACTGTCAATATAACCTATTGGTACTCATAATATGATTGCAATTATATTTCTGTATGTGATATAAACATCAGACAAACACTAATAAAAACCAGAGGCCAGCAGATCATGTGAAAATATAATTTTGGTTTCATTCTCAAAACTTTTGGCCATGACTGTATATAAAAAATATCTAATGTTTATGGGGGCCTCCTGACTCTTCAGATGATGTCCGGAGTGATGTGTCAGGCAGTGAATTTAAAAACACAACCTTTTTGATTTCTGGGAGATAAGCTGCCACCAGAGTGGTCTGAAAGTAACTTTCTCCCTTCTCTCCCACTAAAAACATATGAATACTTGGGCAAACAGTATATTCATGTATATGGATGTGTTTGGAGAGATAGCTATCAACTATTGCATCTTGACAGCTAGGGTAGGGAGCTGTCTCAAACTTAAAAAACTGTCCCCTTTTGAAAAAAACATGAACAAATCAAAACACAAATGTTGTAATAAACCTGTACATAGTTTTACTAACCCTATTTAGGGTTAGGGTTACCGTTAGGACTAGTGCTAGGACAAGGGTTAGTTGTAAAGTTATGTTTATGGCAAGGGTAATAAAATAGTTACATAAAAAATGAAATAAGAAAAATAAAAGTAAAAAAAACTACAATGTACTGCTTTATTTTTATGTAAATATTTTTGCGCCCAAAAAAGACAATAGTATTCAAAGAGTGATACCTTTATTGGATAACTAGAAAAATTACATTTACAAGCTTTCAGAGCATAGAGGTCCCTTCATCAGGCTGGTTTAAAAATGCATTACTAAAAAAAAGCACAATATTTAAGAGACGTTACAACAGGACATTTGTGTAAGGCATGGATGGGGAGATGCCTCCTAAAGATAAGCCAAGGTTATTAAAATTAAGAGATTTTTTACAAATGGAGAGGTAGTGGGAGTGATGGCTTAGGAGTTTAGTGATCTGGAATCAGTCTAGTGGAGGTGTAAAGTGTGTCCATATAGTGAGTCATAATTCTAGATGTTAGATTGAGTCCTATTGTCAAATATTTGAATATCCTTATCAGCTTGAATTCTCAGATTTTTTTCTCTCTATGACAACCTGAAAGGGACTATGTCAGCAGGTTTTTGCTATTTAATCTGAGAGCAAGATAATAATGGCCAAGGGATCCTGATTCCAGGGATGTGTCAATTACTAGGCTGCGTGTTGTAGTTTCAACATAATGAGTGTTTTATTAGAAGGAGATAATCACTACAGGACTAGGTCTCGTGTGCACAGCTGGCAGGCTAATTTGTGTAACCCCACCCCTACCACTGATTAGCAGCTTGCTTACAAAGCACAGTGTACACAGGAAGCTACCAGACAGCGGAGAGGGTGGGGTTATACACAGCTCAACATTCTGAGCACTATTACAATAGAGAATACGAGGCTTCTAACAAACCTACACCAAGCAGTCCAGTAAGTGATACATCCCTGGAATCAGGCTCTTGGCCACTACATTATGCTGTTCATAGATAACATAGCAAAAACCTGCTGACCCTTCTGTATTAAGACTTTTAAATCCATCTTACTGCTTTCTAGAGAAATGTTTTCCCACAGGCTTGGCCAGATCATTCCTTATTGTATCCGGTGTAGGTTCACCCTCTTTTCTATTTTTTGCTTAGTTTCCCCAATATAGCTACCTCCAGGGAGCACCTTGTACATTGTATCATGTACACCATATTGGAGGATGTACATGAAAAGACATCCATGATCCTATATAGTCCTGATTAGTGTTGGGTAAGAAATGGACTGTGTTTGTTGGTAAGATGTGGGTACAAGTCTTGCATAATTTAGTGTTATAGGGTAATGTGCCTGTCTCTTCATGGTGATGAGAGGACACTTCTGTCAAGGAGATTACTTAAGTTAAGGGGCAGTTTGGTGGAGATTACTGGTAGATCTTGGAATATTTCTTTCAGTCTGTGGACCCTGTGGAATATAGGCTTTGCTCTTCTTTTAGTAATTAATTTGTAAACTTGCCTGACGAAGGACACTCTGTGCTCGGAAAGCTGCAAATACAAGTTTTCTAATTAGCCAATAAAGGTATCAATCTTGGAATACTTTTGTCTTTTTGGGCATAAAAGTATTTACATTGATTTTTCTGGCTAATACAGTACCGCAATATAGTTTTTTTTATTGTACATCGTTGCTTTATTTTTTACATTTTAAGTCCCACTTCAGCAAAAAGAAGAAAATAACTAGGGAAAGTCAAAGTACAAAGTATAATTACGTTAGTATTTTCTTAAAATAACACACATGTGCTTGGGGGATAAGGGATTCAATACTGGTCTAAGGAAAAGGACTGAGGGAGGGCTAATGGTGCACGTGTCAGGGGTCACAAATGCCCCAGGCACTGGCAACCCAAGCTACACCAAGTGCCAGCACCAAACATAACTTTCCTGTGAGTTTAGAAGAGCGCATAAAATGACAGATCATAGCTCAGACTGCTAGTTACTTCACTGGTTCAAAACAGTTCAAGGATATATAATCCGGAAAGGGATGTCGTGGTGGCTGTGCTCAGGCAGTTCTCCTTAGATCACCCCCTTACATCCAGAGATATAATCATTCTCACCATAAGCAAAAATACAAAAACATCATTTAAATACCGCTGCCTAGGCTTTTGGCACAAGAATAGATCTGTTTTGTGATACACAAACTATTTCAGTCTTAAATATGTTAAGTAAGGATATTAAATAAATCTTATTAAATCAAATAACCTGGAGCCGGGATACAACTGTATATATACACAATAGCATTGGATTACTCGGTGAAAAATGCCTAAACAATCATGAATAGTGTCAGATTTCTGCTTCCCAGTACTGAATGGTCCTCAAGCAGCTTGATGCAATGAGCATGAAAACAATAATTAATACCTGTAGGCGACAATTTTTACATCACTGTTATTTTATTACCAATAGCGCCACCTTGTGGCTAGAAATGCAACACGCAGGAGCGCTCTGAAGACATTTTGCCAATGTTGCTTTATTCAATGCAATATATATTGTAAAGTAAACATTTAAACAGACAATAAGAGACACATGGCAATGCTATGACATTATAGCATTATATCTAGGAATTATAGGGAGGCATAAGAAGAAAATCTCATAAGTGACCAACAGACCCTACCTAGCATTTTCTCCCTCATAGCCCTGAGAAGTTGTAAACTCAACCTTGAAGACTAAAAAAAAAAAAAAAAAACATTTTTCCTTTCTCTATACAAATAACTTGCAGTGTGCAATTGTCGTCTCAGGAGCCAGAAATAGCTAAACGCTCACCTGGTTTGGTCAGTGTTATCAGAAAGATCAGCAACCAAGAGCATCTTGCATGTTTGGAGTCAGTACATCTTACTGGTTTCAGAATACATGTAATGTGTTATCATTGGTTTAAATAGAATCACAGGGCCCCATAGCAAAAGTTCTAATTGCCACCCCCACCCCACATGTATTCAGCATAGTCATATCTCCCAACTTTTATAAACCAAGAGAAGGACATGAAATGCGGAATGTACACAGTAATGATGTCCCTATTAAAGCCCCTCAGTGTTCTCACCAGCGATACCCCATTTATGGTCTCTATAGAGTATGATGCTTCCAAAACTGCTCCAATCCACACACACACTGAGTATGGTGTCCCTACAGTGAATGCCCCCTCCCCACAGTTTCACCCCATATGTACTATATGATGACTCAACAGTGCCATCAGCAAAATATGATGTCAGTACAGTGCCACTAACACAGTATAATACCCCGAGAGCATAATGCCCCTAAAGTGCTCCGCATAGCCGGACTGGCCATCTGGCAATTCTGGCAAATGCCAGATGGGCAGGTCCAGCCGTAGGCTACATTGTCTGCTTTGCTGTTAACAGGATCAGCATCCTCAGGATTCATATACTGTTAACAGTTTAGAAGGAGCACAGAGCCACTGGCTTCATGCTCCATCACTTACCCCGGCAGGCCACAGGCTTCTTTTCTGACCGTGGCCTGCTGGAGGCCTGTGCCACTCAGGGGATGTCGGGGGTGCAATGCAGTCACTGCATCGCACAGTCAGCATCCACTGAGAGACCGGAGAGAAGACGAGACAGAGGCTGAGGAGTACGAAAAGTCTGGTTTAGGCGAGTATAAGGATTTTTATTTTTGTGGGGCTGAGTGGGACCACCATACTAGATAGGGGTTTGTGGGATGGGCCATCATACTACAGTATATAAGGGACTGTTGTGGGGACCATTATAGTTTATAGATGCTGTGGGGTGGACCATCATATTATATAGGGGGCTATTGGGTGGACCATCATACTGTATAGGAGGATATAGGGGGCCATTATACTATATAGGGGGCTGTGGGTGGACCATAAAATTATATAGGGGATGTTGGAGAGACCATCATACTATATAAGGGGCTATGAGGTGGACCATCACACCATATGAGGTGCTGTGAGGTGGACTATCATACTATATAGTAGGGCTGTGGGAAGGACCATCATACTATATGGGGAGCTGCTGGGGAGGCCATCATACTATATAGGGGGCTGTTAGGTGGACCATCATGCTATATAAGGTGCTGTGAGGTAGAATGATGGTATTATCAATACTGTATATGCTGGTAGTATTTGGTTTGTTGGTATTTGTCATATATATGGCAATGTTATTATTGTGGTATTATTGTTATTCACTCTTATACAGCGGTATTATTAGAAATATTGGTCTTGTAGTAAATCTTGATTACCTACAGGCAGGGTAATATTAGCATTAGATAATTCTATTTGAAGCAGGGCATAGGGACAGCATGGACCTGTGTGCTTTCAAATACCAGGGCTGAATTTGAGTCCCAGTCTGTCCCTGGTGCCCCCGCATAGTATGAAATTTCCATAGTACACACATGCAGTATCATGGCCCCACACAGTATTATGGCTTGACAGTATGATGGCCCCACTCAGTATTATGGTCCCCACAGCCCCCTACACCGTATTAAGGCCCCCACACAGTTTGAGGACCCCAACATCCCTCCACTCAGTATGGTAGCGCCCACAGACCGCTACTCAATATAATGGCCCCCACAGCCCCCTCTCAGTATGAAGATCCCTGCAGCCCTTCACAAAGTATAATGGCTTAACAGCCCCTCACACAGTATAATAGCCACACAGTCCCTAACACAGTATAATGGCCCCATAGCCCCTCACACAGTATAATAGTCCAACAGCCCTTCATGAAATATAACAGCCCCAACAACTCTCTGCTCAGTATGATGGCCCTCCACTGCCCATCACTCAGCCTAAGAGCCCCCACAGGCCCTCACATGGTATGAGGGTCACCACAGCCCCCAACACAGAATGAGGACCCACACAACACACCACTGAGTATGAGAGCGCCAACTCAGTATCAGAGCCCCAATTCAGTATGGAAGCCCCCCAAAGTCCCCAACTCAGTATGGGCACTCTCACAAGCCCATGTTCATTATAGTGGCCCCCACAAATCCTCCAATCAGTATAATGGCCCACTCAGTATGAGGGCCCCAAAGCCCCCCACTCAGTATAAGGGTCCCCACAGCCCCTCACTTAGTATGATCCCCTGACAATTACTGCCATTTAAAAAAAAGAAATACACTACTCATCTCACCCCATTCCCCTGGCGTGCTTCCATGCTGTGTGCAGTGTGAGTACTGAGGCTTCGCACTGCAAGCACAATGTAATGGCATCAGACCCACAGGCACAGGCTGAATAGTGGGTCAAAGAGCTTTCGGCTTCCTGATCAACCATTATTTTCAACGGTATCCATATCCTGAGGATGTGGATACCGCTGAAATTGTGATGATGGAGGGATGAGAGCTAGTAGAGGTGGTGCGTTGCATCGGGCCCCCTCAACTCATGGGTCCCATTGCGACTGCATGGGCTGCAGCTAGGAATGGTACAGCCCTGTGTTATTTACTGTGTGGTAGAACTGCAGAGAAATTAAACAATTGATGCCAAGTCACCTTATTCAGGGGTAGATTTCAAATTTTTAACATCTACTTTGCTTGCTGGGAGACCACGACCCTTTCTGCAGACCACACCCATTTAAACTCCAATTCCTCACCCATAAAATATAAGTAACGGTAACCAAAATTAAAGGTACATTTTTCTACAAAAGTTGTAGATATTACCTGCAGTCCTAGGTAACACCACAGATAACACAGCAATAACCTTCTAAGTATAAATAATTAGATACAAAAATAAAGACACAATTGCATAATGAATGTGGATAGTGCCACTGCTTGTGTTCAAAGAAAATACCCACATAAAAATTCTAAACCACTCCACAATAATATGATATAAGCAGGAGGATAATTTGCAGTTTATTTGGTTAAAAAGTATGTTTTATTAATTACAAAAGTTATTTAAATAGAAGGTAGTATATACAAAGTACAAAAAAAGACAGACAGGTAACAATCGCTGATACGTTATATACATGTAAAAAGATGTCAGATTGCACCTACTGAGTTTGTGTAGGATCTCCCAAAGTGGTGACACAATGGTCAAAAAATGTCCACAATTGTATGAAATAATTTTACTCAAAAACACAAGGAGAGACCACCTTACCAATAGATAGTCAGCTAGACTTGTTACCAGGGAGATTAGGGTCCCCAATGCCAGTTTCGCTATTTAAGTATTCAGCTTTCTCAAGGGGAGTTGGTAACAGCAGTACCTACTAGGACCTTTTTGTATCTATGATAGCAGTACCATGATCGCGGTCATGCAACCCGCTTGCACAAATGGGATGGGAGGAGGTGGCACATGTGCACCACGCCACGCGCGTCATCCAAACCCCGTCCAGCTATCAGGCCACCATCGCACATGTCCGGGATCGCAGACAACACATAGATGTTGAGAGACGTCCAGAGACGCGTGCAGGCAAAGCGCACATGCACACATCAATTCCATGGGGGATTTTAAAGGGAGATATACAGTTGTGCTCAAAAGTTTACATAACCCGGCAGAATTTTTACTTTCTTGGCCTTTTTTCAAAGAATATGAATGATAACAAAAAAACTTTTTCTCCCCTCATGGTTATTGGTTGAGTGAAGCCATTTATTGTCAAACTACTGTGTTTTCTCTTTTTAAATGATCAAAAGTTCACATACTCCGTTCTTAATACCGTGTATTGCCCCCTCTAACATCGTCCCATGCGCAGCTTCCGGGCTGATGAGTGCAAATTTGCCTCCAGTATTTGCTGATAACGTGCTGCATTCATCTTTCCTTCAACTTTTACCAAGTTTCCTGTGCCTTTGCCGCTCACATATCCCCAAAACATCAGCAACCCACATCCATGCTTTACTGTAAGAATGGTGTTCCTTTCATCATAGGCCTTGTTGACCTCTCTTCAAATGTAACGTTTATGATTGTGGCCAAAAAGTTCAATTTTGGTCTCATCACAGAAAATTACCTTGTTCCAGAAGTTTTGAGGCTTGTCTCTGTGCTGTTTGGTGTATTGTAGGTGAGATACTTTGTGGCATTTGCACAGTAATGGCTTTTTTCTGGCGACTCGACCTTGCAGCCCATTTTTCTTCAAGTGCCTCCTTATTGTGCATCTTGAAACAGCCACACCGCTAGTTTTCAGAGAGTCCTGAATTTCAGATGATGTTATTTGTGAGTTTTTCTTTGCATCCCGCATAAATTTCCTGGCAGTTGTGGCCGAAATTTTTGTTGGTCTACCTTACCGTGGTTTGGTTTTTACAGAGCCCCTGATTTTCCATTTGTTAATCACAGTTTGAATGCTGCTGTCTGGCATTATCAATTCCTTGGATATTTTTTTGTGTCCTTTTCCTGTATTATACAGTTCAGCTACCTTTTCCCTTAGATCCATTGACAATTCTTTTGCTTTCCCCATGATTCACAATCCAGAATCGTCAGTGGCTGGATGAAAGATGCAAGAGTCTGTGTGGATCCCAAAAACTCACTCAGCTTTTATGCACACACACTGATTACAACGAAACAGGCCACATGTGAGGATGTTACCTGTAGTAGCCATTCAAACCCATTTGTGTCAAATTCTGTGCATGTTATAAGGCCAAAATCACCAGGGTATGTGAACTTTTGATCCGGGTCATTTGGATGTTTTTGGCTGTCATTAAGATTTAAAAAGAGAAAACACAGTAGTTTGACAATAAATGGCTTCACCCAACCAATAACCATGAGTGGAGAAAAAGTTTTTTTGTTAGCATTTATATTCTCTGAAACAAGGCCAAGAAAGGAAAAATTCTGCCGAAGTATGTAAACTTTTGAGCACAACTGTACGATACATGTAACACATTAAACAGCACCAAAATACCCAGCACAATAACAGGTACACCATAATTAGATATCATTGGAAACATACAAACATTATCAGATAATTATAATATATATCCATACAGGTGATCTGTTAGTAGATGCTTGTAGTCCATGATGTGTGATGAATTCAAAATAAGAGAAAAAGGAAAGGTCCAGGAAAGACTATTGCTAGTCAACGAACTGCAAACACAAAGAAAAACAATTAAGACAATGAATAAAAATCAGCTAAAAATGGAGAGTAGTGGGATAGTCCACATAGACTATAACAACAAACAATTACCTATAAGTAGGACGCAAAACTTAGTAATTCATTTAAACCCATAGGAGTCATAGTGTCCAAAGTGGCAATCCACTTTTTCTCACATTGAGGGAGGAGTTTTTTATGCCCCCCCCCCCCAATACCAGTGTGGATTGCGTTAATAACGCTTATCTTATGAGATTTGGGGTCAGTATTATGAAAAATTCGGAAGTGACGGGGGATTGTCTTCAATTCTGAAATATCAGCCACTTTCTTGGCCGCACCAATGTCCCTCACATGCAAATGCACCCTGACTCTTAGTTCCCTTGACGTAATACCTACACAGATCATAGGGCAACCACAGGTAGCATAATAGATCACAATCGTGCTACTACAGGAGATGTAATAGTCAATATGAAAATGTTTCTTCCCATCAGCTGAGTTAAAGGTGGTACTGTGAAGGACATTGGTGCAGGCAAGACAGTGGCCGCATGGATAACATCCCAAAACCGGCCCCCTTGAACCAAAGGGGTTCAATTTCATCGAAACATAATGACTTTTTAAAAAGATATCTTTTACATTTTTAGAGCGCCTAGGTGTCATAAGGGGTAGCTCAGCAAGGAAAGGTCCCAGAGAAGGCACCGTTTTAAGTTTGTAACTAACAAGTCATGTCAGACTAACTTAATTTCCTTCTATGACAGAATCACTGACTGGGTGGATCAGGGAAATGCTGTAGATATAGTATATCTTGACTTCAGCAAAGCATTTGACAAAGTATCTC
This sequence comes from Phyllobates terribilis, assembly GCF_046119375.1. NCBI lineage: Eukaryota > Metazoa > Chordata > Amphibia > Anura > Dendrobatidae > Phyllobates > Phyllobates terribilis. The sequence continues at coordinate 542,216,175 of NW_027362765.1, read as the reverse complement.
ACACCATCCTTATTGAAAAAATGACCAAGTATGCAATGGACCAGGCAACTGTTAGGTGGATTCATAACTGGCTTAGTGATCGGACTCAAAGGGTGGTTGTAAATGGCTTCACATCCAGCTGGATGAATGTCTCAAGTGGGGTACCACAGGGCTCCGTCCTGGGACCTGTATTGTTCAACATCTTTATCAATGATTTAGATGAAGGAATTGAGGGTAAACTGATTAAATTTGCTGATGACACAAAGCTAGGAGGGATAGCTAATACTAGAGAAGAGAGAGAGAGGATTCAAAAAGACCTAAATAAACTGGAGCAGTGGGCAGCAACCAACAGAATGGTTTTTAACAGGGAAAAATGCAAAGTACTACAACTGGGCAATAAAAATGAAAAAAGCATATACAGAATGGGAGGAATAGAGCTAAGCAACAGTACATGTGAAAAAGACTTAGGTATACTAATAGATCATAGACTGAACATGAGTCAACAGTGTGATGCAGCAGCAAAAAAGGCAAATACAATTCTGGGATGTATTAACAGAAGCATACAGTCTAGATCACGTGAAGTCATTATCGGTCTTTACTCCTCTTTGGTCAGACCTCATCTGGAATACTGTGTACAGTTTTGGGCACCACATTTTAAAAAAGACATAGACAAACTGGAGCAAGTTCAGAGAAGAGCGACCAGAATGGTGACTGGTCTGCAAACCATGTCCTATGAGAAACGGTTGCAGGATTTGGGAATGTTTAGCTTGCAAAAAAGAAGACTGAGAGGAGACTTAATAGCTGTCTACAAATATGTCAAGGGCTGTCACATTGTAGAAGGATCATCTTTATTCTCATTTGCACAAGGAAAGACTAGAAGCAATGGGATGAAACTAAATGGGAGGAGACACAGATTAGATATTAGAAAAAACTTTTTGACAGTTAGGGTGATTAATGAGTGGAACAGGCTGCCACGAGAGGTGGTGAGTTCCCCTTCAATGGACGTCTTCAAACAGAGGCTGGACAGACATCTGTCTGAGATGATCTAGTGAATCCTGCTTTGAGCAGGGGGTTGGACCAGATGACCCAGGAGGTCCCTTCCAACTCTACCATTCTATGATTCTATTATTCTAAGTACCGACCGATGTTTGACCAAGATAACTCTCAAGTTAGTCCATTTATATCTGAGTTTAAATAATGTAGTAAATGTTACCCACAGTTCTATATAACACCGCAGATAACACTGTAATAACTCTGAGTACAAATAATGTAGTAAATGTTACATGCAGTTGACTCGCCCCCTGGGCCGTGGGGCACTCAGAACCGGGCAATAGGGAGACGATGGGGGTAGTAATGGTGACCCGGTCCGTGGCTCAGGGTGGTCAGACCAGTGGTAGTCCCTTTATAAGTTTTAAGTGATGTCCGACTACGCCACCCGTGGATTGCGGTCAGTGCGGACCGCCGCTGCCAGGTAGACCGCTGGGGCTGATGATGTATGCAGCTGGGATAGTGTGACTCCCCACGGGAAGAGTGCGGCCCCAGGGCAGTATAAAGGAAGATGGGGGTGATGGTGTAGGGCGTCCCAGTACCGTTAGTGCTGGAGGAGCAAGGAGCACACAGACAACGGATTGCAGTCCAGGGTCTTTACTAGAACAGGTGAACTGACCCACAAACAGTCCCGGCTAGGAGGGGACCTGGATGTCTGAGAGCAATTAGGAAATTGGCCCTGGTCAGGGTGAGGGTGTAGGCCTACCATGCTCTCTGCGCTCCTTCTGGCTATCTCCTCCTGGTAGGGTAACAGCCCACGGTCCCGAGCTCACCGTGTCTTCTCGCCCGTATGGTTTGCAACGTGGGTTCCTTTCTACTCCCGGCCTGGTACGGCTCTGCTGGTCCCTTCTGGTGTGGCGGAACCTCCGGGCTTCTTAGGCCAAGGAACATACAGTCCCCTGCGGACTGGTTATCTGCTGCAGGACGTGGAATCCTCACAGCCTCAGACACCAAAGTCTGGTAGAGTAGTCTCTTTGTCTGCCAGGACAGGCGTACTTCACATCTTGTCCCTGGCTTGTGGCTCTCCTACTGCCACACGTCCTCTTAGGGTGCAATACAACTGTCCCTCTCTGCTCTGGGACACCTCTCAGTCCTGAGACAGGTCGTCCAGTTCTCCCTAACCCTGCCCCCAGTTCCAGCTTTTATATAGGCAGCCTGCTCCCCCTACTGGCCTGAGACAGGAGGTATTGCATGCTAATGTTCCCCTGACCAGAGAACCTCTCCCCTGCTCTCAGACACAGCTTTATTATATTTGTGGCATCCAGGCCAGGGTGACACATTCCCCCCTAGAAGAATTTAGTACTCCGGGACTAAACAGTAAACAAAGATAATATACATGACTATAAAACATTAGTAGACAAACGACGCACAGATTGAGTTCTTAAGGTCACAGTGTGGTCTGTGACCGGGTGTCCATATCACCAACACAACGGGGAGCCTTAACCAGGTGGGGGTCTGTCCTACCCCAAGTCCTTCACAGTCTTAGTTCATTCCTTGGTCAGGCTCCGAACGCAGTCCATACAAAGTCCTGGTTATTAAAAGTCCATAACCTTTGAGTCCGTACGTTAACTGTAAGAAACTGAAACACAGAATTACCAATCTTGCATGTAACTTTGCAAACATTTCAACACTTGGCAACAGGGTTATTTACAATTTTAGTGCGCCCTATATTCTCCAGTGAGCGGGTATCTGCCCCTTTGTGCTCCTGGTTGACCTGCGTAACCCACTGTCTGGTGGTGGACCGACCTGGCTTTCCCCACTAGCGTTAGGGGTACAGCTACCAGCTGGACTTACAGGCAGGGCAGCCAGCTGTCTGCGGGTCCTTTGGCTTACCGCAGGCATGGCAGGCTCACTGTCAGCAGAGGGTTGACTCTCCTGGGCTGCTGGTACAGGCTCTTCTGCCTCTGGAGCTGCTTGATCTTCTTCACCTTCCGGCTCTGGTGCAGGTTGTTGCTGAGTCGGTTGCAGGAAATGCAGGACGGGTACCACTCTTGCATCGTTTATTCGAGTCCAGGACTGAGGGAACTCTTCGAGAATGGTGCTGATCATTTCTTCCTTGTCTTCTGCGGGTTCAAGGTCACTTTGATCCTCTTCTGCACTACGGAGTTGCTCAGGGCACCTTTTTAGGTGGTCTCTGGAGACGGTACTAGTGGTTCCTCCTCCATCCTTGGTGCTCACGCACACCTTCGGGTTGTCGTGATCAGACTGCAGTACGGTGTAGGGTTCCCTTTCCCACTGGTCATCCAACTTATGTAGCCTTCTCTTGCGCTTCAGGACCTGCTCACCAGGTTCTAGGGGACCAGCAGGGGCGTGTTGGTTGAAGAGTCTTTCTTGCCTTTCCCTCACCTGGGCCAAGCTCTTCTCCACACTCTCCTGTACCTTCTTGTACTGCAGTCGCCTTTCCGTATCCCAATCCGCATCCGGGGAGGTGTCCTCAGGTGTTAGGACTCCCATCTCCAGGTCTACGGGCAGCTTACCTGGTCTAGCTCGCATCAGGTAAGCCGGGGTGCAGTTTGTAGCATTCACCGGGATATGGTTGTATAAGTCTATTAGATCTGGCAGTTTTTCTAGCCACAGGCTGCGTTCCTCCAGGGGCAACATCTTCAGGAGATCAATGACTATATTGTTCATTTTGTCACACATCCCGTTGGTTTGTGGGTGGTAAGACGTTGTCCGAATCTTCTTACAGCCATAGAGGTTGCAGAATTCTTGGAAGATTTCAGCTTCGAACGCTGGACCCTGGTCCGTCAGGACCTGTTCCGGATACCCGTGCGGGCGGCAGAAGTATTGCTGGAAGGCTCTGGCTGCCGTTTGGGCTGTCAAGTCTTTTACCGGGACCACCACTAGAAAACGGGAATAGTGGTCCACGATTGTCAGGGTGTAGATGTATCCTGACCGACTTGGAGCCAGTTTGACGTGGTCCAGAGCTACCAGCTCAAGAGGCTGCTGGGTGACGATGGGCTTCAAGGGTGTCTTCTGGCTTGTGCGGTCTTTTCTCCTTAAGCTACAAGGGCCACAGTCCCTGCACCACTTCTCTACAGCACCTCTCATGCCGACCCAAAAGAACCGTCCTCTTAGCAGGAACTCCAGTTTCTTCCAACCGAAGTGCTCCGCTCTGTCATGGTAAGCCCCCAGGACCATAGCTGCATCCCGCCTTGGGACCATGACTTGCCAGGTCAGCTCGTGTGTCCGGTGGTTGACAAGTCATCTGCACAGCTTGCCTTCATAGAGGAACAGCTTGCTCTTCTCTTTCCATAGCTGCTTAGCTTCCTCTGGAGCATCCGGACCTAAGCGGGCGTCTTCCTGGGTCAGCAGATCTTTCACCAGGCGGATTGCAGGGTCATTATCTTGGGTCTCGGCCCAGCTGTGGTGAGGTAGGGGATTGATCATAACGGTTGTTAAATCTTCCTCCTTCACACGGGGTGAGTATTGTGCGGCTCCATACCGGTGAAACGCGGGGAGTTCTACCTCCTCCAGCTCTTCCGGGTCTTCGTCACCTTCAGGTAAGTGAGGCATTCTCGATAGGGCATCAGCGTTGGCATTGGTTTTGCCTGCCCGGTACTTGATCACGAAGTCATAATTGGAGAGACGGGCCATCCACCGCTGTTCCAGGGCACCAAGTTTTGCACTGCCTAAGTGTGTTAACGGGTTGTTGTCCGTGTACACAGTGAACTTTGCGGAGGCCAGGTAATGCTTGAAGTGTTCCGTTACGGCCCACACCACCGCCAAGAATTCTAGCTTGAAGGAGCTGTAATTCTCCGGGTTCCTCTCTGTGGGCCTCAGCTTCCGGATGGCGTACGCGATCACTCTTTCTCTGCCCTGTTGGTTTTGTGACAGTACGGCTCCCAGCCCCACATTACTGGCGTCGGTGTGGAGAATAAAAGGCTGGCCATAATCAGGGTAGGCCAGGATCTCATCCCCTGTGCGGGCCATCTTCAACTGGCGGAAGGACTCCTCTTCCGGTTTATCCCACTTGAAGGGTGGCTCTTGATTGCCGTGACCTTGTCAGGGTCGGGGGCTACTCCTTCCGCACTTACCACGTGCCCTAGGTACTGGACCTTCGGTTTCAGCAGGTGACACTTCGATGGTTTCACCTTCAGGCCACAGCCTGCCAGGGCTTCGAACACCTCGGCCAGGTGCTTTAGATGGTTCTCGTAAGTCTTCGAATAGACGATCACGTCATCCAGGTAAAGGAGGACCGTCTCGAAGTTTCGGTGCCCTAGACAGCATTCCATCAGCCTCTGGAAGGTCCCTGTTGCGTTGCAGAGCCCGAAGGGCATACAGTTGAACTTGCTCAGTCCAATCGGGGTGGTGAAGGCGGTCTTCTCCTTGTCAGCCTCTGCCACAGGAACCTGCCAGTACCCACTAGTAAGGTCCAAAGTAGAAAAGAAGTTAGCCGATTTTAGTGCGGCTAAAGACTCCTCTATTCTAGGCAGCGGATATGCATCTTTGTGGGTGATACGGTTGATTTGTCTATAGTCCACACACATTCTCATGGTGCCGTCTTTCTTTTTCACCAGAACCAAGGGGGCTGCCCAGGGGGTACAGCTATCTCTAATGACCCCAGCTTCTTTCATTTCCCGCAGCATACCCTTGGCGTTCTGATAATGTGCAGGGGATACAGGCCTGTGTCTCTCTTTTATTGGTGGGTGGCTCCCTGTGGGGATGTGGTGTTCTATCCCTTTTACTCTGCCGAAGTCCAGCGGGTGCTTACTAAAGACTCTCGTACTCCTGTACCACCCGGTAGACTCCTTGTTTTTGGTGCAGGGGAGTGGAGTCAGCACCCACATGGAGTTTCTGACACCAGTCCTCCTTTTGTTTCTGGGAGCCATTACCCTCCGCCTGTGGGGATGGAGGTAAAGGCTCCACGGCCCTGATAGCTTTGTGTTCGACAACAAACAGTTTGGCAAGTGTAGCATACTTGGGTAAGTGTACCTCTCTCTCCCCAATGTTGAGAATGCGAACGGGCACCCTCCCATGAAGGACATCAACCACCCCCCGGGTTGTCAAAATGGTGGGCCTGCTGTCTGAGTACACGGGTTCTACCATGGCTTGGTAGTCTCTACCTCTCAACCCGATTGCAGTCGAACACCAGATCATCATTTCACTTTTGGGAGGCATGGAAAAGGGGAATGGGTCACTCATTCTCACGCTACCGATCTCACCACCAGACAGTTCTACCTGCTGCTGTCTCATCAGGGCTTTAATCTCTTTGTTGAGGACTCTCTGTTGGCTGGAACTAGCATTCACCGCCACCTGTTGTAGAATTACAATTACCTCTGAAAGACAATTTTCAATCACGTTAGTACCCACAGTTATTTTAGGGTGACTTTCACGACGGTCAATGTCCACAATAATTACTCCCTGTGCCGGTAGTTCAACTTTACCAATTTTAATGGTCATCTCCTTGAACCCCATCTGCGGCACGGGTAAGCCATTACTGGCGATGATGCTCAAGTTACTGTCTGGATACCATGTGATATCAGCATCAGTCCAATACTGCTTAAAAGTACATAAGGGATAGTGGTTACTTGCGACCCAGTATCCAGCAAGGCGCTCATGGGGATACCGTCCAGCACCACGGGTAAAACCGGGCGCCCCCCAACGTACTTATTACGCCAATTGTAAGGGCCTGGTGATCTTATGCCTGGGGGTTGGCCCTCTGCCCCAGGTTGGACCCGTTTAAATTACAGTACCTGGAAATGTGTCCGGGCTGGTTGCATCGATGGCAAATGGGCTGTCCATCCTCTGCGTAGCGGTCTGTGGGCCTCCCTCGGAACGACGGGAACCTCCACTGTCGACGCCACGGGACATCCTCCGGACTTGAGGCCAACTCGATGGGTCTTGACGGGTCCACTTGTAACGCCTGGACGGTCCTGGTCAACGCCGCGACGCTCCTGGTCAGCTCCTGGACTTGGTGATGCAGATCTTTCGACGGGGTTGGTTCAGGGCCTGTGCATCAGCCCCCACAGAGTCCATAGAGGAGGGCGCCGCCTCCTGGTGGTAGGTGAGAGCAGGGCGCCGGGGGTTTATAGCGCCACTTGTTGCGGGTTCATGGAGCACCCTTATGGCCCTGTCCTTAAATTGGGCAAAGGTCAGATCAGGGTTCTGAAAGAACATGAGGCGCAGTTGGGCCCTGTGGGTGCTAGACAGCAGACCTTCTATGAATTGTTCTGTTAGCAGCTTATCTGTTTCCTGCACGCTGCCAGGGTCAGTTTGTTTGATGGCCCTCAAGGCTTCCTGCAAGTTTAGGGCATAGTCTCTGATGCTGTCCTGTGCCCGCTGCTTACATCCATAGAACCGCATTTTAATTTCAGCGGAGGTACGAGTATTAAAGGTACCTCGCAGCTGGGCCAGAATGTCCTTCACAGTCCTTTTCTCCTCAGCGGGCCACGACTTTACTTCCCGCTGGGCTGCGCCAGTTAACTGCCCCGTCAGTATGCTGACCTTCTGTTCCTCTGTCAGGGGGTAAACTTGGAACAAACTGTACAGCCTTTCCTTTAAATCAGTCAGGGCATGGGGCTCCCCTGAGTACTTAGGCAGCCAGGCCGCTCCAGGGATGTAGGGCAGGGAAAATGGCATCACCGCTGCTGCAGCTGCTCTGGTGGTAGTGGGCACCTCTGTGTCCGACATCTTCCTCCCCCCTAGTTAAGCGCTGCCTACCTTCCGACGATCCTCTTCTGTAGGCCGCGGCTCCGCTGATGCTGCTCCTTGCGTCGCGTCCTGGTGACGTCAGCATCGCTCTCTCTCCCTTCCAGGACCTTGCGCAGCGTCGGTGCGTGGGGCGGAGCTTCGGGTCTCACGCGGTTTGGACATCCACGCCCCTCTTCTTCCTGCGCGGCGTCCTGAAGATGGCGTCCGATGGCGGGAAAGCGGCTGAAGATGGCGGGAACCGACGGAAGATGGCGGGAGACAGCTGGAAATGGCGGGAAACGGCTCCCGATGGCGGTAAACCTCTTCTCAGGTGCGTGTACAGTCTCTTTTAGGCACGCAATACCCATTTGTGGTGGGTTGGTTACTATCCTGCTGACTACGCCAAAGCTCCCCTGGGCCGTGGGGCACTCAGAACTGGGCAATAGGGAGACGATGGGGGTAGTAGTGGCGACCCGGTCCGTGGCTCAGGGTGGTCAGACCAGTGGTAGTCCCTTTATAAATTTTAAGTGATGTCCGACTACGCCACCCGTGGATTGCGGTCAGTGCGGACCGCCGCTGCCAGGTAGACCGCTGGGGCTGATGATGTATGCAGCTGGGATAGTGTGACTCCCCACGGGAAGAGTGCGGCCCCAGGGCAGTATAATGGAAGATGGGGGTGATGGTGTAGGGCGTCCCAGTACCGTTAGTGCTGGAGGAGCAAGGAGCACACAGACAATGGATTGCAGTCCAGGGCCTTTACTAGAACAGGTGAACTGACCCACAAACAGTCCCGGCTAGGAGGGGACCTGGATGTCTGAGAGCAATGGGGAAATTGGCCCTGGTCAGGGTGAGGGTGTAGGCCTACCATGCTCTCTGCGCTCCTTCTGGCTATCTCCTCCTGGTAGGGTAAAAGCCCACGGTCCCGAGCTCACCGTGTCTTCTCGCCCGTATGGTTTGCAACGTGGGTTCCTTTCTACTCCCGGCCTGGTACGGCTCTGCTGGTCCCTTCTGGTGTGGCGGAACCTCCGGGCTTCTTAGGCCAAGGAACATACAGTCCCCTGCGGACTGGTTATCTGCTGCAGGACGTGGAATCCTCACAGCCTCAGACACCAAAGTCTGGTAGAGTAGTCTCTTTGTCTGCCAGGACAGGCGTACTTCACCTCTTGTCCCTGGCTTGTGCCTCTCCTACTGCCACACGTCCTCTTAGGGTGCAATACAACTGTCCCTCTCTGCTCTGGGACACCTCTCAGTCCTGAGACAGGTCGTCCAGTTCTCCCTAACCCTGCCCCCAGTTCCAGCTTTTATAGGGGCAGCCTGCTCCCCCTACTGGCCTGAGACAGGAGGTATTGCATGCTAATGTTCCCCTGACCAGAGAACCTCCCCCCTGCTCTCATACACAGCTTTATTATATTTGTGGCATCCAGGCCAGGGTGACACACAGTCCTATGTAACACCACAGAAAATACAGTGATTGCAACCTGAGTACAGATAATGTGACAGATGTTACCTGCGGTCCTATGTAATACCACAGATAAGACAGTGAGAACTCTCTGAGTACAGATAATGTAGTAGATATCACTTGCAGTCCTATGTAGCACCACAGATAAACCAGTAATATTTCAGTACAGACAATATAGGAGATGTAGGCAGCAGTCCTATAAAAAAAAACAGATAACACAGTGAGGACTCTATGAGCACAGGTAATTTAGGTGCTGCCTGCATTACTATGTAATACCACATATTATACGGTGATAGTTTTCCGATTATAGATAATGTAGTAGATGTCATCTGCAGTCCTATGTTGCCCTACAGATAAAGTGATAACTATCTGAGTACAGATAATGTAGTACATGTTACCTGCAGTTCTATGTAACAATACAGATAACACACAATGATAACTCTCTGAGATACTGTGATAGATGTCACTTGCAGTCCTATGCAACACTATGTAGTTCAGGGGCGGACACAGACTGTAGTGGGCCCCTGTGCAAGAAATTTTTGGGGGCCCCCCCCGCCCTTCATAAGGCAACAAAGTTATGTAAACATAACCCCCCCCATGTGCATCTCTCACCCCCCCATGTGCAGCTCACCCCCCGTGCATCTCTCATCCACCCCCCGTGCATCTCTCATCTCTCATCTCTCCCTTCCCCCCATGTGCATCTCTCATCTCTCCCCTCCCCCCATGTGCATCTCTCATCTCTCCCCTCCCCCCATGTGCATCTCTCATCTCTCCCCTCCCCCCATGTGCATCTGACGCACCCCCTGGGACATATTCCTTTTTGAGGGGAATACCCGGCACCGGATCAGATGGGGGGGGTTGTAGTCTCCGAGCGGCTGTGACCCGGTCCCGTGCCCAGGGCGTCAAGCTAAGTGTTATGTGGCAGTCCTTACTGATGTTATTAGAGTTCTTTTTGTGTCGACTACGCCACCCGTTGTAATGCGGTCACTGTGGCCGCCGCTGCAGCAGGGTCCGCTGAGGCTGATGGTGGATGTGCAGCTTGGTGGGATAACCCCCAACGGGAGGGGTATAGCCTCAGAGGGGACAGGCGCAGAGGATGGGGGTTGTGGTGGTGCAGCATAGATGATAAAGGAAGACAGAGTCGGGTTGTGCAGTTAAGGGTTTTACTCACTGCTGATGTTCCTGGTCACTCTAGCTCCAAGTGACCACCCGAGCCGTGCTGCGTCCACCAGGTCCTGGATCCGGCCAACCCCCAAACAAGTCCGGAGCGTGGCCCTGAGCTCCCCCTCTGTCCTTTCTTCAGCCGTCCCCACCAGTGATTCACCTAAGTCCAGCTCCCTCGGGCCTTCTGTTGGGCAACCTTTGGCCTTAGGTTCCCTGACCCTTCCTGTGGTGTGCCTTCAGGGTGAATGTAGTGGGTGACCGTGACAGACACTGCCCACGGTCTCCGGTCTCTGGCTGGGGAATGTCTTTACCCCCACCAGCTTGGGTTCCGGTACCCTCTTGCTGACTCCTCACCCGGTGCTCTAATTTGGGTTCTTGGGTCCCTTCTTTGTCTCCCTCTGGGTCTTTCTTCACTCCACTCTCGCTCTTCAGGGCCTCTCTTTCTTTCAGCTGCTCCTCTGCCAGCTTCCGCTCCTCCTCTCCTGCTGACTTGTCCTCTGCACTGACTGACTCTCTGCGTCTGACAGGCTCCTCTGCGTCTGACCCTGATCTAAGTTGGTGCCCTCCTTATATATCCCTCTATGTGTGAGCTCAGGTGACCAGCACCCAATGAGCTCCTATCACTACCCAGACTGCTCCCCCTATCTGCCCCTACACTACATGGGATGTTCCTCCCCCCTCCCACTCCAGCCAGGAACAGGCTCGGTCGCACCTGCACATTTCTAAGTGGGAGTGCCGTCGGCCTGCTCCCCGGAAATGGGATGTATGTAGTGCATGCAGTCTATCCGAGCTCAGTTCCACACTCCTTCCTTACCCGGGAGTGGAATATCACACCTCTGGGTTGAGGTGCAATACCCCTGTAGCAGCCGAATCCTCAGGGTGCTACATTCCCCCCTGGTAAACCACAGCACGTCCTCGGGCTGTAAAGACATAAAACACCATAACATACAAAATTTTTTTTTTTTTCATATAAACATATAAAACATATAAAACATTATATAAAACAGTAGATATATTTATATAAATAACATTCTCGTCGTCTCTTTCTTTCTTCCTCCTCTGGTCACCGTGCAACTCGTGACCAGGTAAAGTGCGACCGAAAAGCAGTTTCTCATAAAACCAGTAGGGGGCGCCTTAGAAAGCGCAACTATGTACAGGGGAGTTTGGCCGTTCTCAGTCCCCGGCCAAGTAAAGGGATGGCTGCTCACAGTCCTCAGCCTGGTTTGGGTAGGGGACACACGGGTTAAACTGTTCACTGGTCCCTACGGGGACTAAACTTTAAAGCAGCCACGGTTACTTGGGTACCCCGACAGGTAACTATATACAGTCCTTTGTACTATCTCAGTCATAGTACCTTCTAGCCTTGAACCCGTCCGGGTCTTCTGGCTCCTCCTCCCTACACCGCAACTCCTCCTCTGTCAGGCGATGCACGTGGAGGGCGTAAGGTCCCTTGGCACACTTGTGCCGGGTGAACGTTACCTCGTCACCGACGTAGAGGTCACGGCCTTTTTGACCCTCTGGCAGGTGGGACTCGACATCCCGTCGGGTAACGAAGACGTCACCCATGGTGTTCCGGTCCTTTATGAAGCCCCACCCATGCTGCGCATTAAACTTTATTACCGTCCCGATGGTACGGGGACGATCTGCTGCATAGGGGTCCCTTCTGGTCCGACTCTTTTGCTCCGCGCTGCGGGTCCGGGCCCATTGCTCTCTGACCCGCCTCTCCTCCCGTTCTCTCTTAAACTCGGCCAGCTGTTGACGGCAACACTCTGTGCGTTCAGCTGCAGCTGCCCGAGTCTCTCCGGTGAACCCCATCAAATCTTCTCCCGTGGGGTCCCACACGAATTGGGCTTCTTCTAGTGGAGGCGAGACCCGAGTCACGGGCTTTGGAGCCGGGATCAGGGGCTCACACAGGGGACCTAACTTCTTTTGTCGCTCCAGTTCCAAGAATTCTTCGGGCCAGATGAAGGGCCGCCCGTCCGGCCACGCTAGCTGGCTGAAGGGGTCCTCTCCCAGATTTGGCACCCTTGATGTTACGGGTGCGGGCGCGATGGTGGGGGCGCCCAGGTTGCCCAGGCCTTGCGGCCAGGCCGGGGGCATCTGGAAGGTAAATGGAACTGTTAACACGGCGGCACCCTGGGCCACCTGGCCTTGCGACCAGGCCGGAGGCTCCGCGGAGGTAGATGGCTCTGCTGGGGATGCGGCGCCCGGAAACGCTAGGCCTTGCGACCAGGCCGGAGGCTTCCCTTCCTTCGCCACGCTCCGGGTCACGACGCGTGACGTCACCGGGGTCGCGACGGCGGCTTCCGGTCGGGGCCTAGTCGGTGGCGGTGTCATGGCGGTCTCGGGTACGGCAGGGGGACTTTCGGGCCCTGCGACGGGGAGCTGGGGCAGGTAAGTGGTCTTCCGGTATGGGGTATAGGCATCCCCCTTACCTGCTGCCATGCGTCTCGCTCCCTCTTCTGCGCCGTCTCCGGCCTTGGGTCCTCCCGCGTCATCCGCATAGGTAGTCGGTGTCTTCTTCCAAGGGAGCGGGTTCCGTGGACGGGTTCCAGCTTGCTGGGCCATCTCCCGGCCCCACTCCGCCAGGATCTCCCTCTGCACTCGGGCCATCCTTCCCGCGAGGCCCTCCAGGGCACTCCGCGCGCACTCCCGATCTCGGGGAAGCTGCGCCAGGATCTCCGCTAAGCCTAGCGGGGTTGTTGACTCTAGCAGGCTCCTGACCATCGGGTCGGTGCTGCTCTGCTCTTCTTCCGGCAGGCTCCTGGCCAGCGGGCCGGTGCTGCTCTGCTCTCCTCTTTCTTCCTTTTGCAGGCTCCTGGCCAGCGGGCCGGTGCTGCACTGCTGCCGCTCCATTCCCGGGTCTATTCTTCCTCTCCTCGACTCCGGGTGCTCTTGCTCTGGACACCTCGCCTCCGGGTGCGCTCGTTCTAGACTGCTCCAAGCGACACCCATCTTTGCTCTTTTCTTTCGTCTCCTCCCACTTCGAGGGCGGTCCTGGGGCAACTCGGTGACTGTCAGCTCCAGGGGTAGTTCTTTCACGCTGACTGACACCTCCAGCATCACAGTCTCTGTTGGTGGGGGCGGTTTCCACTTTTGGCGCCATTTTCTGTCCCGGCCCACGATGGGAGGTGGCCTCTTGCCCTCCTTTGGCACGCCCATAATGGCGTCCGCTGCTCTTCCAAGGCGGGAAATCTGCGGTTTTGGCGGGAATCGCTTCCCAGTGGCGGGAAACTCTGCAGATGGCGGGAACAAGTTGGAAATGGCGGACAATCGGCGGGAAACGACTGGTGATGGAGTCCGATGGCGTGGACCCTCCGGAACCGGCAGGAGTCTTCTTTCTGAGGTAAACTTGCACTTTTCTTCAGGCACGCAGTACCCGGGTGTTGCGGGCACGTAATCCTGCCGACTACGCCAAAGTTGACGCACCCCCTGGGACATATTCCTTTTTGAGGGGAATACCCGGCACCGGATCAGATGGGGGGGGTTGTAGTCTCCGAGCGGCTGTGACCCGGTCCCGTGCCCAGGGCGTCAAGCTAAGTGTTATGTGGCAGTCCTTACTGATGTTATTAGAGTTCTTTTTGTGTCGACTACGCCACCCGTTGTAATGCGGTCACTGTGGCCGCCGCTGCAGCAGGGTCCGCTGAGGCTGATGGTGGATGTGCAGCTTGGTGGGATAACCCCCAACGGGAGGGGTATAGCCTCAGAGGGGACAGGCGCAGAGGATGGGGGTTGTGGTGGTGCAGCATAGATGATAAAGGAAGACAGAGTCGGGTTGTGCAGTTAAGGGTTTTACTCACTGCTGATGTTCCTGGTCACTCTAGCTCCAAGTGACCACCCGAGCCGTGCTGCGTCCACCAGGTCCTGGATCCGGCCAACCCCCAAACAAGTCCGGAGCGTGGCCCTGAGCTCCCCCTCTGTCCTTTCTTCAGCCGTCCCCACCAGTGATTCACCTAAGTCCAGCTCCCTCGGGCCTTCTGTTGGGCAACCTTTGGCCTTAGGTTCCCTGACCCTTCCTGTGGTGTGCCTTCAGGGTGAATGTAGTGGGTGACCGTGACAGACACTGCCCACGGTCTCCGGTCTCTGGCTGGGGAATGTCTTTACCCCCACCAGCTTGGGTTCCGGTACCCTCTTGCTGACTCCTCACCCGGTGCTCTAATTTGGGTTCTTGGGTCCCTTCTTTGTCTCCCTCTGGGTCTTTCTTCACTCCACTCTCGCTCTTCAGGGCCTCTCTTTCTTTCAGCTGCTCCTCTGCCAGCTTCCGCTCCTCCTCTCCTGCTGACTTGTCCTCTGCACTGACTGACTCTCTGCGTCTGACAGGCTCCTCTGCGTCTGACCCTGATCTAAGTTGGTGCCCTCCTTATATATCCCTCTATGTGTGAGCTCAGGTGACCAGCACCCAATGAGCTCCTATCACTACCCAGACTGCTCCCCCTATCTGCCCCTACACTACATGGGATGTTCCTCCCCCCTCCCACTCCAGCCAGGAACAGGCTCGGTCGCACCTGCACATTTCTAAGTGGGAGTGCCGTCGGCCTGCTCCCCGGAAATGGGATGTATGTAGTGCATGCAGTCTATCCGAGCTCAGTTCCACACTCCTTCCTTACCCGGGAGTGGAATATCACACCTCTGGGTTGAGGTGCAATACCCCTGTAGCAGCCGAATCCTCAGGGTGCTACACATCTCTCATCTCTCCTCTCCCCCCCATGTGCATCTCTCATCTCTCCTCTCCCCCCCATGTGCATCTCTCATCTCTCCTCTCCCCCCCATGTGCATCTCTCATCTCTCCTCTCCCCCCCATGTGCATCTCTCATCTCTCCTCTCCCCCCCATGTGCATCTCTCATCTCTCCTCTCCCCCCCATGTGCATCTCTCATCTCTCCTCTCCCCCCCCCATGTGCATCTCTCATCTCTCCCCTCCCCCCCATGTGCAGCTCCCATTCCCCCCACTCCTAGTTAATTGTATTTAAAAAAAAATAAAACTTGTTATACTTACCCCCATGCGATCCCTGCAGAATCCTGGCGCTCGTCCAAATCGCTGACACCAGGTTCTCCTGCCTTCCGGTCATGTGACAGCGCCGTCACATGACCGGAAGTCAGAGGAATTATGAGATTTCCTGGACCCGGCGCTTTGCATGGGGCCGGGGGCCCCATGAGGAGAGAGACGCACAAGAGGGGAGCTCCGAGGGGGCTCCTACCGGCCGGGCCCCATACTGGAGTCAGGGCAGTCATGCCCTGATGGCGGCCCTGCTGGAGGTTGGAGGGGCCCCCTCTCCCTCGGGGCCCCCATTCAATGAACCGGCTGCACAGGCGGTAGTTCCTCCCCTGATGTAGTTATTAATCCCCTATTACATATAATGTAGATGTTACATGCAGTGCCACGTAACATCATAACTTCCTGTGTAGTGGTCAGGTAGGTGTGTGGATACACATTGGAACAGTAACTAAATGGGAAATTTGTAACTTCTGTCAGGAAAGCAGGTAACAGGAGCACAGTCTGTTATTTTCCAGCAAGGCAATTGAAAACACAAGCGTAACTAAGAAGTTAATGCTATCTGATATCTTCCAGTATGTCAATGGTTAATAGCTGCAATGTAACTGAAAAGTAAATGCAAACTATAGACATGATTAAAAAGATACCTTTGTTGCAGATGCCAAATGTGAACAGGACTTAGGCTATGTGCCCACGATGCAGAAATGCTCCGGATTTTTTTTTAACGTTTCTGCATCTCCCTGGCAGAAAAAACGCATGCGGATTGTACAAGTGGATTGTACATGTGGATTGTACATGCAGATTGTACAAGTGGATTGTACATGTGGATTGTACATGCGGATTGTACATGATTCTTTCCTGCCAGGGACAAGCGGATGTGAAGCGTTCTTCAGATGAATTTCCGCATGCGGGTTTACAAGCGCTTTCCAAGCGATTTTAGCATCACTTGGAAAGTGCTTGTCAACTTGGTCACACTATATAAATCCATGCAAACGGCATGGATTTATATAGTGTGACCCCAAAGAATGGTTAAAAATAAAAAAATAAATCTATGCTTACCTTCTGATGGCCTCCAGAGTCTTGCTTCGCTCCGTCCTGGCTGCCGGCAGATCGCGGTACACTGAAGGACCTGCCGACGTCAGCATCACGTGACTCGTCACATGACTATGATGTCAGCGCAGGTCCTTCAGTCCACCGCCATCTGCCGGCATGGGAGGACGAGTGCAGCGGGGGCCGTCAGAAGGTAAATATAACATTTTTTTTTTATTTTATTCTTTTTTTTACAAGTTCTATTGTACCCGGGTCCGGAGGAGAGTCTCCTCTCCTCCACACCCGGGTACCATCAACACATTGGAATGCATGGAATGCGCATCTACATATACTGTGATGCGGAATCCATGCGTTCCAATGAAAGTCAATGGCGGCGAAAACGCAGCGCCTCCGCAAAATAATTGGTAGTGCTGCGTTTTTTTCCGCAATGATAATCCGCAGCGGAAATTTCCGCAGCATGTGCACAGCACATGCGGATTATCATTAGGGAACATGGCCTCACAAATATATTATTACCATTTTTATTATTGTTGCACTATTACAATTACAAATGAACCAGTTTATAATTTTTTTAATTCGTTTTATATTTTGTATTACTCTTATGATTCTAATAATGGTATTACTAAAATCCCTTTCCTAAATCTGTTGATCCAGAAGAAAATAAAAACTCCATGACACATTCAGCCAATTTGCATCACGAGGAAAAATACCTTCTTGACCCAGAGAAAAGGTGATCAGTCCAAGAACCTTGGATCAAACCTAATTATGATACTAGTTATGTAATTACTGTTACCGTATTAAATGTACTACTATAGATGTAACATTTTGTCTAATTTAACTGTAACCCACAATGTTACTCCCTTTACTGACTGTGTTCACTGAACCATGCGTATTTACCGCATTCTATACATTCTAGTGGTCAAATTTCTGTTGCAGAAACTAGCGACTCCACAGGAGAAATTCACATGCTGCGGTCCTGAAAGACGCGCTGCATGTCAGTGTCCACGGGTGATCCGCAGCCTCTGATGCATGCATAGTGGACATGGAATTTCTAAAGATCCCATCCACTATACCGTAACATCTGCGGGTTTGACACTGTATAAACACACAGCTTCAAACTTGCAGCGGCTCCTGACCATGACCATGTACCCAAATTCACACGCAGCTTGTCAATTTCTGTAGTGGACACGCTAGTCTCCGCTGCAGATTTTGACGCATTGAAGTGTCATTATATGCGATGGATTCACATGTACCGACAAAAAAAAAGTGCTGCATTAGAACACCACGTTTTGGACACAACAAAAATGCTCTGTGTCCAAAGCACTGCTGAGTGCTGATTGGGGGGACATAGAGGCAAACGAACCAGCTGTGAGATGTTATTCAGCAGCCGCATAAATTACGTGAATAAAAATGCCAATGAAGATTGGGTGAATGGGACTAGCTGACACCTACCTCTTTTGTTTGGTGATGACAAGGTGTCAATCAGACCTTTTCATGACCAAAACTAATTAAAGTAAAGTAAAGAGTTAAAGAAACACAAAGACACAGAGCAAACACTTTATTTGAAATACAACAGACACATTCTTTAATCATTCAAATTAACCAATATACTCACCCCAGTTCTGACGGTAATCCAAGGGTTTAAGCAATGTCCCACCAAATAACTTTATTTAGCTCCAAAAAGAATTAATTGATGTACAAAAATGCTTCAAAGCTGCATCAAAAAACGCAGAAAAAAACGCATCAAAAATGCCCAGCGTTTTACCTGCCAAGGAGATGCAGAAACGCTCAAGAAATTGCTTCTTCTAATCCTGATCGTGCGCACATGCCCTCAAAGATAATCACAGAGATGCTAGAAAATGTAGCTTTTCAAATTATAAAAGCAGAGCTTTATATATGTGCTTGTTTGTGTAATGGCACAAGTATGTTGTAAGCTTATGGGATAGTTTCATATAAAAAGTGGCTATATGCAAAGCCTTTCCAGTTGCCAATTTAGCTACAGTACAGACCAAAAGTTTGGACACACCTTCTCATTTAAAGATTTTTCTGTATTTTCATGACTATGAAAATTGTACATTCACACTGAAGGCATCAAAACTATGAATTAACACGTGGAATTATATACTTAACAAAAAAGTGTGAAACAACTGAAAATATGTCTTATATTCTAGGTTCTTCAAAGTAGCCACCTTTTGCTTTGATGACTGCTTTGCACACTCTTGGCATTCTCTTGATGAGCTTCAAGAGGAAGTCACCGGAAATGGTTTTCACTTCACAGGTGTGCCCTGTCAGGTTTAATAAGTGGGATTTCTTGCCTTATAAATGGGGTTGGGACCATCAGTTGTGTTGTGCAGAAGTCTGGTAGGTACACAGCTGATAGTCCTACTGAATAGACTGTTAGAATTTGTATTATGGCAAGAAAAAAGCAGCTAAGTAAAGAAAAACGAGTGGCCATCATTAAATGAGAAGGTGTGTCCAATCTTTTGGTTTGCACTGTACTTCTGAATATTTATAAGCCTTTAAAATAGTAAAAATACTTGACATGTTTGGTATTACCATAATGACACTGACCTGGATAATCATGTTTTCTGGTCTGTTTTACAGTGTACAATTAATTCCGTAAAACTAAAACACAAAAAACAATGGCAGAATTGAGTTTTATTTCACAGGACGTGGAATTTTTTGTACCAGTTTTCCTTACTTAATATGTTAAAATGAGTGAAGTCCTTCAAAATTACAACTTGCCCTGCAAAAAAACAACCCCATATAGCTGTGTCAGTGGAAAAATAGCAAAGTTATGGCTATTTGAAAAAGGAGAGAAAAAAAACAGAAGCTGCGTCCTAACTGGGTTAACACGAATGTCTTTGTTTCCTCGTAGGAGATCTGCGGGCCGAATTCAGGTCTCCTGACCTAAATGAACTACCTTATTAATAGTATGCCTATGAGGCTCTTAGCTCAGGTCAGAAGACAGGCTTTGCGGTCCATTTGAACTGTGAAAAACGGATAGCTGAACTCAGCCATATATTGCCATATTTTGCAACATAGCAAGTTATTCATGCATAATATTGGTATATGAAAGCGTTGTCTGCTTATGCCCCCTTATGCTTATTACCCCCTTATGCGTAGCTAAATTAGGATGTCTGTACCCATGAATGTTAGTATTGCTACCTAAATAAATCATGTTTATTTTAAATAAATATATACCTTTCTTTGCTTTCAATAGGTATCACGTTGAGAATTGTTATTACTTGCACAGAGATATTACAAAGTAAAAGCATGCCAGCAATTAGAAAATTGCTTTCTGTCAGCAGGTTATAATAAAAATTATTCTTTTCATGGCAGGTCTCATTTTAGTTGGTAAAACCTGCTGGACGTTATATAAATTACATAAATGTGTTTTTTGCGTTATTATAGATTTCTCAGTGGTTTATTTATCATGTTACAGGTAGGAAGTAAAGTAAGATAAGTAGATAGTCATCCTGCCTAACCATTAGCTCAGGCATGATCTCATTGTCTGACGTCCACTGCAGTAAATCTATATATATGAGATCAGAATATTGACAAAAAATGTAACTGTATTTCTTAAAAATAAAAAAATGTTAAATAGAAATTCAGTTTTTTAAACAATCATCTCATGATATTCCACAATAATGTTAATACAACTTTAAAAATGTTAATTAGTGATGAGCGAGCATGCTCATCACTACTTGTTACTCACAGATGCTCGGCAAGTATTTTTTGAATGTCAACCTACCTTCCTGTCCCATTTTCTTGTGGGATGCGGAACACCACTCTTGAAGCCAGACCAATGTGAAAAGGTTGTTGGTTGGATAGCACATAATTCTTCCAGTTTGCCATCACCACCACCACCATGTCTTTCACACTGTCCAGTTTCAGTAGCCGTGAGTCTGGACCATATATTCCTCACCTTGATCCTCCTTCCTCCCACCATGCCGAGTGCCCAGAGAAAAGTGATCCCACACTTTGACATTCCAAAGAGCTGTTCACATTTCCATTTATAGATTCTAGCCTCTCGCTCTGTCCACTTCAAGCGGGGCATGAGGAGATCGCAAATAGCGATGCCCATACATTTGAGCAGTCATGGTCATACAAAGGCGATGGTGCAAAAGTGCAATTACTGTTGCAAGAGGTGCATGATGATGACACACAATTAGCAGAAAGTCAGGAGGAGGCCCAAGGTGCGTACGTGGAAGATGAGGTGGTGGACAATGAAGTCACTGACCCAACCTGGGAAGGTGACATTCATAGCGAAGACAGCAGCGCTGAGGGGGAGGGAGGTGTAGTACCACAACACGCAGGAAGAAGCAATGGGGTGGCCACAGACACAAGGTGTTAGAACTCTCCTGTTAGGTTTTTTTTAGTTTGCTGGTCACATGACCATTTTTGCCTATTTAATCCGGCTCCGCCCTCCTGGTCTTGCTGGACTTCATTGTATTTACTACTCTTGAGCTAGCTTGGTGCTCTGTTGCCGTTCTCTGTTAGTTTTGCTAGGTCTTCTGACCTCTATGCTTTTTGTTGTGTGTTTGTCTTTGACTGCTACTATTTCTGCTAGGAGGTGTCCAACTTATCCCAGTCCCTAGTTCTTGTAGGGATCCCTCCCTCACATCTATAGGTCTTCGTTCAGACTAGCCGAGGACTTTAGCGGGTCTGATCGCAGGATCAGGTTCCCCGTTACATCGTAGGGATCTAGTTTAGTTCTATTGTAGGGACAGTTCTTCTGTCTTTCCTTAGTCCCTGTAGCAGATCATAACACAAGGAGCAAACTGTTTCCCAATATACCAATACAAGAGAAGTTGCCAGTCCAACTATTAGGTCTTCCCAACTCTGGCTCTTTTTTAAAGACTATCCAGTTAACCCAAAAAAGGCCATTTGTAACATCTGCCATGCTAGCATCAGCAGGGGCAGCAAAACTACCAGCATGACTGCCACTAGCATGCTCAGGCACATGACAGCAAATCACCCGACTAGTTGGGCTGAATGAAAAAGTCCAGAAACAGTGTCTGCGGGTGACACCACTGCCTGTTCCGCTGTTGTGCATGCACGCCAATCCCATGTCCAGGACGCAGGCAAAGATGCCTCCCTCCATGCACCTGTCATTGCACACGTGCAGCCACCACCATCAGCAACCACGTCCATGTCCTTGTCACAGCGCGGTGTTCAGTTGTCTCCTTGGAAAGCAAACGCAAATACGCAGCCATCCACCCACAAGCCACAATATTAAACAGCCACATTTCTAGACTGCTTGCACTGGAAATGTTGCCTTTTAGGCTTGTTGAGACAGAAGTTTTCCGCAACCACATGGCGGCGGCTGTCCCTCGGTACTCAGTCCCCAGCCGCCACTATTTCTCCCGGTGTGCCGTCCCAGCCTTACACAAGCACGTATCCCAGAACATTACCCGTGCCCTCACCAATGCAGTTACTGGGAAAGTCCACCTAACCACAGACATGTGGACAAGTGCTTTTGGCCAGGGATGATACATTTCACTGACGGCACACTGGGTGAATATTATGGAAGCCGGGACACAGTCAAACCCTCAGACGGAAGACGTCCTCCCGATGCTGAGGATTGCGGGCCCTGGGTCAATCGGGGTCGCCCCCACATTCTACTGCTCCTGCACCTCCTCCTCCTCTTCAGCCTCCATCTCTGAAATGACCACATCAATCGCAAGCTGGAAGCACTTCAGCACTGCCTCGCTCAGCGGCAACAGGCTCTGCTGAAGCTAATCTGCTTAGATGACAAACCGCACACCGCTGCAGAGTTGTTGAAAGCTGTAACAGAGCAGGCGAATTTGTGTCTCTCACCGCTGAACCTACAACAAGACATCGTCGTGTGTGACAATGGTCGGAATCTGTGGGCAGCTCTGAAGCTTGGCAACCTCGCACACATACCATGCCTGGCCCATGTGCTCAACTTAGTGGTTCAGCGGTGTCTCGAAACCTACCTAGATCTGCTTGAGCTGCTTGTGAAAGTACACTGCGTGTGTACCAATTTCCAAAAGTCAGCTACAGCATCCACTGCCCTGGCAGTGCTTCAGCAGCATTTGCAGCTTCCAGCTCACCAACTGGTGAGCTGGATGTCTGACATGCATGAATGTCTGACATCTGTGCTGTTCTCCAAAATTTTGAGGACTCTACCAAGATGGTGAGCAGCGATGATGCCATAATTAGCGTCACCCTCCCATTTCTATGTATACTGAAATGCTCGCTGCTCACAATTAAAGAGGAGGCTTTGCAGGCGGAACACGATGAGATGGAGCAAGGAACTATACACGGTGATGCTACACAGCCCAGCCTCATCTCATCGTGAATTGGGTGATAATGAGGAGGAGGAGGAACAGAAGCTGGTTTCCTGCACTACAGATGGTACTGCCCACACTACATTCATACCGTCTCTTCAGCATGGATGGTATGAAGAGTAGAGATGAGCGTTGTTCTACTCGAACTATTCGCCAATCTCAAATTCGAGCTGTTTTGGGCGGTGTTCGAGCCGTTCGGCGAACACGAACAATTTGAGAAAAATTCGGCTGTTCGAGGTTATGTTCGATAACTGTTCGTGCACAAAAATCATAACTGGATTTTTTCTCAGTAATGATGAAAATTAATGTTAATACGCAGTTTGAGTGTACAGCGGGGTGGGGGGAGGGGCAGGGGATGGATCTCTGCAGGAACAATGAAGATCTCCATTTTTTTTTCTCTTTCCCGCATTTACAGTGGGGAGGTGCAATCTGTCAGCCTATCAGCAGCGCACACACGGAGCGAAGTGCTTTTTTTCACACAAGCAAGGGCATGTGTCATTGGCAGTGTATGTCACATGTCCTTGTCCTATAAGACCAAGCCATTTTCCCCGTCGCCACCATTTTCTCACTGCTGCAGCTGCGTGTTAGACGGCACCGCTGTTGCTGTGTGCGCTATACCTTGTTAATTTCAAGCCAATTTTCGCACAAATATACAGATAGCTTGGGAGTAGGGAATAGTTGTGATTGCAGTCCTTTTAAGGACTAGGTTACAGCATTTCCTACGACTTTTATCAGGTAGGTCTGTGCTCTTAAATAGATAGGTTGTGGGAGTAAAGACTAATTGTAATTGGAGTCCTTTTCAGGACTAGGTTACATCAGTTCCTATCAGTTTTTGTCAGGCAGGTCTGTGCCAGTGCTGTGCAAGTTTTTTTCACAGCATTTGGCTGAATCTAGCAAAGCTAATCCTTTTTGGCCTATTGCAGAGTGTGTTAGTCAGTGGAGTAGCCTATCTGTGTTGCAAGATATACCACCTGTGTATAGAATACCAATTTTTTTACTGCACCTAGTGAAGTAAAATCTTTTGGGCATAGCATCATTCTATTAGTCCATCTATACTGACCTCCATCAGGTTGCAAACTGAATCTAATTTTTTTCTGCTTCTAGCTCTGAAAAAATATTTGGCCTTCTAGCAGTGTGTGGGACTTGTTCTATTAGTCCACCTATACTGACCTCCATCAGGTTCCAAACTGAATATATTTTTTTCTGCATCTACCTCTGAAAAAATATTGGGCTTCTAGCTGTGTGTGGGACTTGTTGTATTAGTCCATCTATACTGACCTCCATCAGGTTGCAAACTGAATATATTTTTTTCTGCATCTACCTCTGAAAAAATATTTGGCCTTCTAGCAGTGTGTGGGACTTGTTCTATTAGTCCACCTATACTGACCTCCATCAGGTTGCAAATTCAAAATAATTTTTTGTATGCATCTAGCTCTGAAAAAATATTTGGCCTTCTAGCAGTGTGTGGGACTTTCTCTGTTAGTCCATCTATACTGACCTCCATCAGGTTGCAAACTGAATCTAATTTTTTTCTGCATCTAGCTCTGAAAAAATATTTGGCCTTCTAGCAGTGTGTCGGACTTTCTCTATTAGTCCATCTATACTGACCTCCATCAGGTTGCAAATTAAAAATAATTTTTATCTGCATCTACAGTACCTCTGAAAAAATATTTGGGCTTCTAGCTGTGTATGGGACTTGTTGTATTAGTCCATCTATACTGACCTCCATCAGGTTGCAAACTGAATATATTTTTTTCTGCATCTACCTCTGAAAAAATATTGGGCTTCTAGCTGTGTGTTGGTCTTGTTCTATTAATCCATCTATACAGACCTCCATCAGGTTGCAAACTGAATATAATTTTTTTCTGCATCTACCTCTGAAAAAATATTGGGCTTCTAGCTGTGTGTGGGACTTGTTGTATTAGTCCATCTATACTGACCTCCATCAGGTTGCAAACTGAATCTAATTTTTTTCTGCATCTACCTCTGAAAAAATATTGGGCTTCTAGCTGTGTGTGGGACTTGTTGTATTAGTCCATCTATACTGACCTCCATCAGGTTGCAAACTGAATATATTTTTTTCTGCATCTACCTCTGAAAAAATTTTGGGCTTCTAGCTGTGTGTGGGACTTGTTGTATTAGTCCATCTATACTGACCTCCATCAGGTTGCAAATTGAATATAATTTTTTTCTGCATCTAACCCAGCCAATAGTTTTGGCCTAATACCACAGTTTGGCCACTCAGCTCTGCTCGGTTACCATCCATTGTTTTTTTGTGCAAACAACTCCAGAGTTGTGAATTAGTTAACCTCCAAAATGAGTGGAAAAAGGCCTGCTGCTGGTGGAAAGGGGAATAGGCGTGTTGGGAAGGGGAAAAAAGGTTGTGTCCGTGGGGTAGGTGTTAAAGCAACAGTAACATCTGCAGAAGAAAGACCATCTTCCAGCCAAACTAAAATGTCTACTTCTTTTAGCGGACAATGTGATAAGATCCCTTTCTTACGGCCACGCCAATCGCTACAAATTCCAGATGAGGCACAAAAACAGCAGGTGCTTCAACGGATATCAAGTGCTCCTTTAAGTGGGCTCTCCTCCACATCAACTTCAACATCACAAATACTCCAGTCCTCAAAGGTGTCACCCAAATCGCACTTGCTTCCTCACAGCTCCCAAATCTCCAGCTGCCCGTCTGAGTATGAGGTAGAACAGATGGTTGAGTCTGCAGAGCTGTTTACTCATACTATATCCTGGGAATCAGAGCTCGACTACAGCGCTTCTGTGAATCCAGACGAGGAAATGATCTGCACTGATGCCCAGAATCTTTATGAGTCGGATCCAGGACCAGACGCAGAAGGTTCTGACCATAATGTAGACCCTCATTCCCAAACCTGTTGGTGGAGACAATGAGGAAGACGATGATAAGACTCAAATACCTGATTGGAGCGACAACTTTAGTTTTTTGTCAGGGCAGGAACAGGTTGGCTCTGAGGACGACGGGTGTGATAACACACAGGGTGATGATGATGAGGTTGGAGATCCCACTTACTGTCAACCCACACTCAGCCAAGAGATGAGGTCAGCAGAGGAGGTGGAGGAAGATGCTAGTGACGACGAGGTCAAAAATACATAGTTTGAGTACTTCATGCATGAACCGGCACATGGACATGAAGCATAAGTTGCAGTGGGAAGCTCAGTGTGCTACAATGCGGCCTAGCCGGCCGGGCCTTACACCGTCTGCCATATCTTGTGCATCCGCGGCCTCTTCATCCTCTGTGACTGGGGGGACAGCAG
Organism: Phyllobates terribilis; assembly: GCF_046119375.1. Classification (NCBI taxonomy): domain Eukaryota; kingdom Metazoa; phylum Chordata; class Amphibia; order Anura; family Dendrobatidae; genus Phyllobates; species Phyllobates terribilis. The sequence continues at coordinate 542,190,246 of NW_027362765.1, read as the reverse complement.
TCACACCTGTTTTGGGGCGCAGACCTGCCACCTCTTTACCCGCAACAGCCAGCGTGATTGGCAGGTCATCATTTTCTTTGGAGGTGGTAACACCAGCTGGTGTTGAGCGCTGTCCGACATCGATAGCACCACCTTTGGATCAAGGCAACCTAACATGTCCGCCTGCATCTTCCTCACAGACCGGCAGTTTGCCGGGGACACCCTTATCAACCCCGTCTAAGCACAATAGCCAGCCCTCGGTCCCTCAGATGTGGACAAGTAAAAGACCATTTCCTCCTAGCCATGAGAAAGCTAAGAGGTTGAATTTCACCATCTGCAAGCTCTTGGCTACAGAAATGCTGCCTTTCCGCCTGGTGGACACAGAGGATTTTCGAGACCTTATGTCCGTCGCAGTGCCCCAGTACCAGATGCCCAGTCTGCACTACTTCTCAAAGAAAGGTGTGCCTGCGCTCCACCAGCATGTCACACACAACATCACCGCTTCTTTGAGAAACTCTGTGTGTGACAGGGTGCATTTCACCACAGACACTTGGACGAGTAGGCATGGACAGGGGCGTTACATGTCGCTGACTGGGCACTGGGTAACTATGGTGACAGCAGGACAAGGGGCTGCTGTCCAAGTCTTGCCGTCCCCACAAGTTGTGCGTCAATCCTCTTTATGTCAAAGTTCCTCCACTGCTTCTGCCTCCTCAACCTCCTCTCGGTCTTCCACCTGCACCCAAAGCCTGTCTGGTCATGCCACAAGCTTTCTAACTGCGCAGAAGGGATCCTGCACACCTCCTTACTATGCTGGCAGTAGGGCTCAACGTCATCAGGCGGTTTTTACTTTGAAATGTCTGGGAAATGTGAGTCACACAGCTGAGGAGTTGTGGTCAGCTCTGGAGAACCAATTTCATGAATGGCTGTCTCCACTGGACCTGAAACCAGGGAAGGCCGTGTGCGACAATGCTGCAAACCTGGGTGCGGCCCTTCGCCGGGGCAATGTCACACACTTGCCTTGTATGGCTCACGTGTTGAACCTGGTTGTCCAGCAATTTTTAGCCCAATATCCCAGACTAGATGGCCTTCTGCAGAGGCACGGTCGCTGTGTGCTCACTTCCGCCATTCGCATCCCGCAGCTCAGCGACTTACATCTCTACAGAAGTCGTTGGGCCTGCCACTTCACCGGCTAAAATGCGATGTGCCTACCCGGTGGAATTCAACTCTGCACATGTTGCAGCGACTGTGGCAGCACCGACAAGCCCTGGTGCAATACATTCTGACGTATAGCCTGGGCCAACGAGATCCAGAGGTGGGGCAAATCACGCTGGAGGAGTGGTCTCAGATCAGGGACCTATGCACCCTTCTGCACAGTTTTGAAATGGCGACGAAGATGTTTAGTGCTGACGATGCCATTATCAGCATGACTATTCCGGTGATTTACATGCTGGAGCACATGTTAAACAGAATTCGGAGTCAGGTGGTGGCACAAGAGGAGGTGGAGGAAGTAGAGGAGAAGGAGTTGTATGCGGAAGGGCTAACATCTGCAAGGTCCAGACGGTCGGCAGCACCAAGGCAGCAGGCATGTGAGGGTGGGGGAGATGGTTTTACCAGGGCGCATGGTAGCAGCCAAACTAGTGAGGAAGGTGCAGGAGCCCAGGAAGAAGTGGAGGACGAACTGATGGAAGACTCATCAGATGAGGGAGACCTTGATCACATTTCTGTTGTGCGAGGTTGGGGGGAGAGGACGGAGGAAGGAAGCATGATTGTTACCTCACCACCAACACAACAGGGACTTGGTGCTCCTGGATGCGCAACACACATGAGTGCCTTCTTGCTGCACTACCTGCAACATGACCCTCGAATTGTGAGAATTAGAAATAATCCTGACTACTGGGTTGCCACACTGTTAGATCCCCGGTACAAAAGTAAATTTGCAGAAATTATTCCTGCCATAGAAAGGGATGCACGCATGCAGGAGTATCAGCAGAGACTGTTGCAGAATCTTACATGTGCTTTTCCACAAAACACCAGTGGTGCACGTAGCGAATCTCACAGTTCCAACTTGCCAACCGTGGGACCGTCAAGTGTTCAGCACTCAAACCGTAACAGAACCACAGTATCTGCTGGTAACATCAATTTTGCGGAATCATTTCACCACTTTTTTAGCCCATCCTTTGCAAGGCCACAGGAGACAAGAAGTCTGACACATAGTCAACGCCTAGAGACGATGGTACAGGAGTATCTCCAAGTAAACATTGAAGCCACGACTGTGTCACTGGACCCTTGCTCTTTTTGGGCTTCCAATCTGGATAAATGGCCGGAGCTAGCCACTTACGCCTTGGAGATCTTGTCATGCCCCGCAGCCAGCGTTCTGTCTGAACGTGTGTTCAGCGCTGCTGGTGGTGTGCTGACAGATAAGCGCACGCGGCTCTCCACTGATAATGTAGACAGACTCACGTTCATAAAGATGAACAAATCATGGATCCGAAACGACTTTTCTACCCCTGTGTCATCCTGGGGAGAGTAAAAGCTTGATGATTGGTTAAAATCACCCTACCATCCGTTTTAAGCTTTCAAATTACTAATCATGTTTATCTGTATCTTGACTGGAAAATAATTTGGGCTTTGTAGCAGTGTGCAGCACTGATCCTATTAGGCCATCTATAATAAGCTCCACCAGATTTAAAATTAAAAATAATTTTTAGCTGCATCTAGCCCGGAAAATAATTTTGGGGCTCCGAGATGCGCAAGACACATAAGTGCCTTCTTGCTGCACTACCTGCAGCATGACCCTCATATTGTCAGAATTCGAAGTAATCATGACTACTGGGTTGCCACACTCTTAGATCCCCCAAACTTTTCGATCAACCTTTTCATTTTAATAAAGACCAAAAAAATGGTCATTTTTGAAATTATAAGCATTAGCAGGTTGTTAGATACTGAAATCAAACAGTTTTCAACTCAAAACTTTATTCTAGGTGATGTTACATTTTCACATAGGACCCCTTGTTCGACAGGAGCTTCTGAACTCTCTCGTCCATTGAATTTGTCAGGTTTTGGATGGTTTCTGCTTCAATTGTTTTGCATGAGGACAGAATACCCTCCCAGAGCTGTTGCTTAGATGTGAACTGCCTTCCGCCATCATAGACACTCCTTTTAATGATGCTCCAAAGGTTCTGAATGGGGTAGAGGTCAGGGGAGCATGGGAGTCACACCATAAGTTTGTCCCCTTTTATGCCCATATCAGCCAGAGATGCAGATGTTTTATGTGCAGCATGAGATGGTGCATTATCATGCAGAAAAATGATCTTGCTGTGAAATACACGGTTCTTCTTCTTGAACCATGGCAGGAAGTGCTGTTTGAGAAAATCCACATACATTATGGAGTTCATCTTTAGCGCCTTCAGGGATCCTAAAGGGGCCGACAATCTCTCTCCCCATGATTCCAGCCCAAAACATTACTCCACCTCCTCCTTGTTGGCGCTGTAGCCGTGTTTGCGTGGGGTGTCCATCAACCAGCCATCCTCCACTCCATCCATCTGGACCATCGAGCGCTGCACGGCACTCATCCGTGAACAAAACAGTTTTGAAATCAGTCTTCATGTAATGTTTGGCCCACTGGAGCCGTTTCTGCTTGTGTGAAGTGGATAGAGGAGGTCGACAGGATGGCGTATGCACAGCTGCAAACCTCTGAAGGACCCTGCATCTTGTTGTTCGGGGGACGTTGGAGGCACAAGCAGCTTCAAAAACTTGTCTGCTGCTATGACAAGGCTTTTTTGCCGCTGCTCTTTCAACCTGACGTAATTGCCTGTAGGAAAGAGTCCTCAATTTGCCCTTATCAGCACGCACACGTGTGTACTGTGAATCAGCTACATACTTCTTGATTGCCAAGACACTTCATCCTGATCATCGCACAATGTTGATTGTAGTCATGCCTTGACCTAAACACTCCACAATTTGTTGCTTCTCAGCAGCCGACACATCCTTTTTCTTTCCCATTTTGGCAGAAAATGTAGGCTGCTTAATAATGTGAGAGAGCCTTCTTGAGTAGTCTTGCCTTTCATTGGACACACCTGCCAAACTAATTAGCACAGGTGTCTGCAATTGCTTACAGTGATATAAAGAGCCCTGACACACATCACCATCAATGAGTTTAACTGACAAACAAACAAATTCTTCCCTTATCACTCCTAAACACTTTTTGCATAATAATTTGGAACGCAGTGTACATGTGCTTTTCCACAAAACACCAGTGGTTCACGTAGTGAATCTTACAGTTCTAACTTGCCAACCGTGGACTGTATGGAATTGTTCAATAAAGGGCCCAAAATTAAGATAACATAGATGGGAGAGGTCTCTATGAATAGGAATTCCTAAGTATTTGATACCCTGTGAGGGCCAGGCAAAGGGAAAGTTGGACTGGATGGAATCCTATATGGATTTGGGGAGGGAGACATCGAGGGCCTCAGACTTCGCTGCATTGATTTTAAAATTTTACCATGTAACAAAGTGATCTATTTCAGCCATAACAGCAGGGATGGATATATGTGATTGAGTGATATATACTAGGACATCATCAGCAAATAGAGAGCACTTGTACTCGGTGCCTCCCACCTCAATCCACCTAATATTGGGGTTATGGCGAATTGATGAGAGCAGGTGCTCCGTCACTAGGATGTATAAGAGAGGGGACAGAGGACATCCCTGCCTTGTCCCATTGGTGATTGTGAAAGGTGATGAAAATGTTCTGACGCACCCCCTGGGCCTTGGGACACCCGGAGCCGGACCCTTTTTGGTGGATGCTGGTGGTTGTAGTCTTCGTGGCGGCGACCCGGTTCCGTGGCTCAGGGCGGTCAAACCAGTGGCGGAACTATTTATGTGGTTTTGATGTTTAAATGTCCGACTACGCCACCCGTGGATTGCGGTCAGAGTGAACCGCCGCTACAGGGCAGACCGCTGAGGCTGGTGTTGTGGGTGCAGCAGAGCGTAGCATAACTCCCCACGGGAGGAGTATAGCCTCAGGGCAGTGTATGCGGAGGATGGGGGTGATGGTGCAGGGCAGCAGCAGTAACGACACGGAGTCAGTGATGCAGTCCAGGGCCTTTACTCACAGTTCTTATTATCCAGACCACGTCTGCAGGTAACGGCTGCCCACGTCATACTGTGCTCACCAGGTGAGGGGCTCAGACAACTCCCAGATAAATTTGGAGCACTTCACAGGACCCCCTTTGTGTGTCCTTTGTCTGGCCTTTCTTACCAACACTTCTGTCCGGCTGCCTCGGGCCTCCTCTTGGTAAACTTGGCGCCAGTTTCCCTGACCCTATGTGGTGCCTTCCTAGCGGGTGTAGCGAGGGGCTGCGCCACATAAAATGTCAGAGCCTCCGGTTTCTAGCTGAGGGTCGTTTCCTGCCTCCACTAGTTCGGGGACCAGTCTCCCCCTTTGGCCTGACCCCTCCACGCAGGTGGATTCGGGCGTGCGGTGGCGACTCGCCCGTCCGCACCCCTGGGATCCCTTCATTCCTCATTCCTGGAGCCTTCTCCGCTCCTCTTCCTCCCTTCTCCCTCTTCCAGGCCTGGGCCTCTGTTACTAGGCCCGCCTCCGGAGCAGAGCTCATGCAGAGCCCCTGCTCCCTGCCACTTCTGCTCAGACTTCTCTGCACTAAACTAAGATGGCGCCCACCTTTTATACTCCCTTCTCAATGCACCCAGGAACTGCTTCCTCCCTGCTCCTGCACTACAGGGTTCCCCTTCCACAGTGTTCCCTCCCCCCACTCCAGCCAGGGACAGGGACTGTCGTGCCCATCTCAGGGGCATATTGGTCGCCCTGCCCCACGGCAATGTGGTGTAATGCATGCAGGTGTCGGGTCCTGATCCACACTCCATCCTTACCTGAGAGTGAGATATCACACCTCTGGGTGAGGTGCAATACGTCTGTAGCAACCGAGCCCTCAGGGTGCTACAGTTCCATTTATCTTCAGCCTAGGTGACGTATTGCGATACAGGGCCGTGATTTTGGCTATAAAAGGGTCCCCTAGACCCCTACCCCAAGCTTTTTAAGAGAATCATATATGGCGTGCCAGGAGACTCTATGGAATGCTTTCTCAGCATCCAACGAGAGTATCTAATTACAAATTTTTAACTGCATCTAGCCCAGGAAATACTTTGTGCCTAGTAGCAGTGTCTGCTAGTCAGCGGATTATCCCGGCTGTTAAGCAAGCTACACCACCTGTAGTTTAGACACTTAATTTTTTCAAAGGAAATGCTTCGGGACCATGGGATACTTAGTGAAGAGCATCAGGAGGCACCCCAAGGCATAGGGGCTGGGACTGGCAGTAGGATGCCTTGCGGTGGACAGCCGAGCTCGATCCTTATAAAAGCTTTTTAACTGCAGCAGCTTTAGTGGACGCTACTGGAGCTGGAATTACCGCGGCTGCTGGCATGAGACTTGCCCTCCAATAGATCCTTGTAAATGGATTTAAAGTGTATTCATTCAAATTAGAGAGACAATTTAAATTAAAAAGCTTAGAGCTGCCTCCACCACAGGGGGGCTCGCTCGACCCACCAGCGGACAGGCACCAGTATTGGGAGAGGGGGGCTGGCCGTCAGGGTTCACCGCGGCTCTGGCACAAACCCGGCGACACGGAGGTGGCACGGGCAGGAGCGGACTGGCCGTGTCGGCTTCTCACTTTTTGGATTTTAGAAGGGCATGACATGCCTATATCTGTGTCTCCCCCTCCTTTTACTCCTCCACCTCTTTTATTTTCGCATGACTATATGTACTTGTCACTTTTCCATGTGTTAGTTATGTCTTCTGAGCAGTTTGTCAGCTTTTGGACACCTTTGAAGGTGTTTTCTATGTGTTTCTATGTGTTTTTGTTTGCCTGCCATTGGTTTTAACGGTGTTCGAAGGTGTTCGACGAACAGTTCGACGAACAGTTCGGCGAACACACGGGTGTTCGACGAACCGAACCGAACTCGAACACTACGGGGGTGGCTCAACACTAATGAAGAGCGGGAGGACGAGGAGGAAGACTAGGAGGAGAACATGGACAGTTGTCCTGTGGGTGGGGACAGGGAAGTCTTGAGTGTTGGCAGTCTGGCACACATGAGTTTATGTTCCACTGCCTTTGACCCTCACGTTGTATGCATTTTGGGCAACAGTAATTACTGGTTGGTCATACTTCAAGACCCATGCTGCAAGGAGAACTTTCTATCTCTCCATCCCGTGGTGGACAGGTCTAATAAAATGTAGCAGTACTAGAAGGCCCTTGTTGAAGAATTATTAAAAAAATTACCACCTGACAATGCTGGCGGCAGAGGTCACAGTTTCTTGAACAACCAAGTAGTACAGGCGAGAGAGTCAAAGGTCTGGGACAGTTTACTCAGACCCTCGCTGCGCCCAGACCCTGATGTGCGGGGTACTCTGACTAGGTGGGAAATGTTTTGGAAGATGCTGAAGGAGTACTTTGGCGACCGTACCAGCGTCCTCCGTGATTCCTCTGTGCCTTACAACTATTGGGTATCCAAGCTTGACACATGGCATGAACTGTCTCTCTACGCCTTGAAGGTCCTGGCTTGCCCTGCCGCTAGCGTTTTGTCAGAGTGGGTTTTTAGTGCCGTCGGGGGTATTATTACTAATAGGTGCATCCACCTGACAGATGAAAATTCTGACAGGGTGACTCTTATCAAAATGAACAAGGACTGTATTGGGCCAGACTTCTCAACACCACCGGATGATAGCAGCGGAACATATACTCAAATCCAGTGGTTTTTTTGGAGAGGAATATTCCCATGCACCCTTTCACACCCAGACATGGGTATATGCTTCAGGATTTCATCTGTTTTATGTCCTCCTCCTTATCCTTCTCCTCATACTCCAGCACCATATCACCAGGTTGACCATCATGTAACACCCACAAAAAATTTTTTACAGGTGTTTATGATGCCCGTAGAAACTATTTTTAGAGACCTACCTCAAACATTCTATAAAATATATATGTATACCCCCCAGGGGTAAATGTTTTTCAGCCTATACACTTAGTGCATGGGTATTATCGGTCTAGGAGACCCACTCCTTAATAATGGGGAAAAAAATTGGACTGAGGCCCTCCACTACGTGCCTTCAAATTGGTATTGGAGTGCGTCCTAATTTTTGGCAGCCGTTGATCTTACTGCATACGCAATAACAGTATAGGAGACCCACTTCTTAATAATTTTTAAAACAATTTTTCTGAGGCCCTTCGCTATGTCACTTAAAATTGGTATTGGAGTGTGTCCTAATTTTTGGCAGCCCTTGAATTTACTGCATACGCAATAACAGTATAGGAGACCCACTCCTTAATAATTTTTAAAACAATTTTTCTGAGGCCCTTTGTAACATCCCTGGCAGCGTGCTGGCATGGCTTACCACCTCCCACCATGCAAGACCGCCATCTTACCTATCAGTCGATGCTGCACACTTTGCTCCAGTGCCTGCTGTGTGCATGTCTCTTGTCTGATTGCTTAGGGCGGTGGCGCGGTTACTGCCTGATTCTTATAGTTACTGTGTGCGCACTCCTAATGCATCCCCAGCCTATTGTTGTGAGTCACTGGATACTTAAACCCCCTCCACCCAGTAGGAGGTGCCCAAGCAACACTTTCTTTCAGTGAGTTCTGTGCAACTGAGTTGCCAGGTACTGTCCTGTATCTTGTCTGTTTCCGCCACCCTGGGGGCTGTATACCCAGGCCTGTTACCTGTATCTGTGACTTCTAGTCTGTTCCGCCACCCTGGGGGCTGTATACCCAGGCCCGTTACCTGTATCTGTGACTTCTAGTCTGTTTCCGCCACCCTGGGGGCTGAATTCCCAGGCTCCTTCCTGTATCTTGTTCCTGGTTCAATTTCTGTCTGAACAGTGTCCTAGCCCTTTACTTGTTTGTCTCTATGTTCGTATCTTCTCTTTTCCTGCAGTGTCTGAACCTGCATATAACTCCAACTCATTGTCTCTGTACTTCTGATTGTGAGTTTAGTGTCCACTCGCTACTTCATTGTAAGTACCTTGTGTGTATTTGCTCTGCTCTGCTTGTTTACCGCAGCTGTGGGTTTTGCTCTGCTCTGCTTGCCTACCGCACCTGCGGGTTTTGCTCTGCTCTGCTTGTCTACCGCATTTGTGGGTTTTGCTCTGTTCTGCTTGTCTACTGCACCTGCGGGTTTTGCTCTGCTCTGCTTGTCTGCTGCACCTGCGGGTTTTGCTCTGCTCTGCTTGTCTGCCGCACCTGTGGGTTTTGCTCTGCTCTGCTTGTCTACCGCACCTGCAGGTTTTGCTCTGCTCTGCTTGTCTACCGCACCTGCGGGTTTTGCTCTCCTCTGCTCGTCTGCCGCACCTGCGGGTTTTGCTCTGCTCTGCTTGTCTACCGCACCTGTGGGTTTTTCTCTGCTCTGCTTGTCTACCGCACTTGCGGGTTTTGCTCTGCTCTGCTTGTCTACCGCACCTGCGGGTTTTGCTCTGCTCTGCTTGTTTACCGCACTTGCGGGTTTTGCTCTGCTCTGCTTGTCTACCGCACCTGCGGCTCTGTTCCTGTATCCCAGTCTGTACTGGTCCCTATCCTGCCTGCGTTCCTACCTGCCAGTACCCACCTGTCTGCATGCCAGCCGTGCCTGGCAGTACCCACCTGTCTGCATACCAGCCGTGCCTGCCAGTACCCACCTGTCTGTATGCCAGCTAACCTGCCTGTTCCTGCATTCCTCAGTGTGGGTCAACAGCTGTGACCGGGGTCGGACCTGGAGTAGCACCTGGTCCCTCTGCTCGGTTCCTCCCTGGTTCACGGAGTCAACTGAGCCGCCATGCGGACCGAGTTGATACTTAGTCATGCCCCTCCAGGCACTCCTCGGTTCATGGTCCAGTGGGATCACTAATCACGCTAACACCAGTCAGTCCGGGCGTGTGCGTAACACCTTCACTACGTCTCTTTAAATTGGTATTGGAGTGTGTCCTAATTTTTGGCAGCCCTTGAATTTACTGCATACGCAATAACAGTATAGGAGACCCACTCCTTAATAATTTTTAAAACAATTTTTCTGAGGCCCTTCACAATGTCTCTTCAAATTGGTATTGAAGTGCGTCCTAATTTTTGGCAACCATTAAACTTACTGCATACACAATAACAGTATAGGAGACCCACTCCTTAATTCCTTAATTTTTAAAACAATTTTTCTGAGGCCTTTTACTCTGTCTCTTCAAATTGGTATTGAAGTGCGTCCTAATTTTTGGCAGCCCTTGAACTTACTGCACACATAATAACAGTATAGGAGACCCACTCCTTAATAATGGGAAAGCCAATTCAAATTGATTCTATTTTCTACAATATTAACTCTCTTACCTGAAATTTGTGTACAGGTGAGCTATCGCAGTATGGATAGTGTATTACAAGTATCCAGCCAGAGATTATTGCTTTATACCCCTTGCTGCTAGAGCCAAAAAAAAAAATCTATTCTATTCCCTATTAATACCGCTGTTAGCCGCATTTAGAATAGGAACAGGTGCTAGGTATCATCAACTGGAAATGAGTGTTCATTCTGGTCACATACATCTCTATAACAGACCATAACTTGATGGCTTTTTTAAAAAAATCATTGACAGATTCATGTTTTTTAATATGGTCTGCACTCAGAAATTCATAAAAGGAGGCAGGGTTGCTTGCGTTCCTTCCCAGTTTGGTGCTGCAATGTACCAAAAAAGAAACTCTTTAGAGCTGGTTAAAATCTATTATTTTTCTACAATTTTACCTCTTTAGTGAAATTCATGTACGGGTGCGCTATCACAGTATGGATAGGGTATTACACAGATCCAGTCAGGGATTATTGTCTTATACTGCGTGTGCTGTAAAAAAAATTGATTCTATTCCCTATTGATACCGCTGTTAGCTGCTTTTACAATAGGAACAGGTGCTAGGTATCATCAGCTGGAAATAAGTGTTTATTCTGGTCACATGCATATCTTACACAGTGCATAACTTGATTGATTTGTTCCATACACTGACTGACCGATTCATAATTTTTACGGTGATCTGTACTCAGAAATTTATCTAAGCTGACAGAAATTTACCAAAGTTGACAGAAATTCATCAAAGTTGGCAGACATTTTGAAATTTGACAGAAATTAATAAGTTAACAAAATGTACTGATTTAATGTGTCCATTCGCAGTTTCTCTGAAGCTTTGGTATGTAAGAGGTAGTGGTGGGAGACTTTACGCTACTGAAGCTGGAATTACCACTTCAGAAATCTCCAGTGCTTTGTTTCCATCCATTTCTGGGTGCTTCTTGAAGTATGTTTGGGGTCATTGTCCTGCTGGAAGACCCATGACCTAGGATGCAAATTCAGCTTTCTGACACTGGGCACTACAGTTCATGATGCCTTGCACACAGTCAAGGCACCCAGTGCTAGAGGTAGCAAGATAACCCCTAAATATCTTTGAACCACACCATACTTTCCTGGAGGAAAAAAAAAATTGCCTGCAGCAATATGGCACCACCGGCCACTCTTGTGCAGTAGCATCTCACGGCTAATTGAGCTGTTCCAGGCTATGGGCAGGACACTGATCTGCATGAGAATTTTCTTCCAGAGCTTATTGTAAATGAAAGGGGGCATTACCAGTGTGAGATGTGTAATTAACTCACAACAGCAGAACTGAACTTTGTCTCCTTACAAACTCATTTGCTGCAGTTCTCACAGCTCTGCTGTATTTCAACAATATTGCTATCCTGGCTGCCTATGAAATGGAAGCTGAAGCACTGAGAGGAACCTGTAGATGTGTCAGGTAAAATCACACAGAGCTCTGCAGTGAGATCAGGAGAGCAGAGAGCGGCCATCACACATCACACTGGTAACTGCCCCATTTAAAACAACCTCTGAAGCATAATTTTATTCAGCTTCCTATGACCTGCATGCCTATATAGACGGCTTAGGAGGGTTGATCCTACTGACAGATTCACTGTAATGCAGAATGTGAGGGAACTATGAGCACAAAACATGCAAAGTCTGGTGGGCCAGTACCATGACTGTACCATAGTTGGTAAAAGAATTGCAAGGAGCAGGGAGTAAAGACAAAAAGTGGAACAAACAACATAATCAAGTACAGCAAAAAAAAATTAATAACCAGAGCTAACACTCTAGCATTACTTTCTTAAGTTCTCCGATTATGTGATTTTTTAGAATGAAATGTCAAGGAATTTTGTATTGTTTCGCTAAAAAAAAAACATTGTTTTTAAATTGCAAATCAGAGAAGACATGATACACACAAGGCAGAGAAAACATGGAATTATGTTCCAGACCACTGTGCCATATAGCCCAGGACACAATGATGTAATAGACTGAATGACTCACATTCTGTGTGAAAACAGAAGAATGTTTTATGAAGCAGATAGACAAGGCACACACAAGGGAAAAGTGGTTTTGACAGCCTGCGATCTCATAACTGTTAAATTGGGAAAGTGTCAGAGAAAATGTTTTCCAAACATTAAAATAATAAAAAAGTTGACTTCACATTTATGAAGCAATTAAGTGATTACATGCATGCTTTTGATCACTTTAAGGAAAGGTGGGGGCTGCTGCAACCAGGCTAGCTGGCATCTGGAGCTTATCTTTGGCTGCACAATATAATAGCACCTAGTTTACTATAAATTGCTGCAAATCCAAGTCAAGCACAGGTGAGGCTCATGGTTATTATCATACCTCCCAACTTTTGAAGAACAGAAAGAGGGACACATATGTGCACCGCGGCAAATTTTGGCCATGCCCCTGGTCACACCCCGATCCACGCCCATTTATCATTTCTTTCTCCCCTTGCAGGAGGAGTTGTCAGAGGGTTGCTGGTAATGAGGGACATTCAGCACCCGAGACTGCAGGGTGTAGACCCAAATCCAGGACTGTCCGCTGTATCCAGGATGGTGGGGACTAGAGATGAGCAGATGGATCTACGGTCCAGCGTCCAGATCAGTGCTACCTGGAGGCTGGACTGGAGGCCATGAATCTCTAGCTATCCGGCATCCCCGGCATCCCTTGATCATCCAGGGCAGCGGGGCATCATCTTTGCGTCCTGCTCATCTCCAGTAGGGACCTGTGGATTATTTTTTGTTCCTTCATTCACAGTTGGAGGCACCAGAACTTTCTCATCTTTATGTAGCTTCACTGTACGACATCTTGCTTTTTTTTGTCTGTAAGGCCGTGTTCACACGTTGCAGAAATACTGTGTTTTTTGTTTTCTGTAGGATCCACACCAAGCTACACAATAGGAATCAAAGCTTTTCTGTACTGTTAAAAAGCGTTAAAAACTCTGCTTCATATCTTACCCAAAATTGCATCAAATAAGGGGAAAACACCTAAAAGAAACGCAGCAAACACACCATAATCAGAGAAGATTGTTACTGTGTCAAGTGGTGCCGACACCTGCAGAAAAAAAGCAGCAGAAAGAATGTAGCATTTACGCTACGTGTGAACACGGCCTCAGCATTACCGTTTCATTACATTTTTATGGGTTTAATAGAGAAAAATATAAATTACGCCATTTTTTTACGTTATTTATCGATCTCCGTAAATAATGTGATTGCTGTGTTGTGCAGGTCGTTACGATTACAGGGACACCAAATATGTCCATGTTATTTGCTGATTTGTGATGTTTATTATTTAAAAATAAACACATTAAAAGTAACATTTTTTTTATTATCAAGTGTATTTCATTATTTTTTTTTTTTTAGTAATTTTATAAGATGAAAAAATATCTTAGGGTATGTGCACATGATCTGGAGCCGCTGAGGGTTTGAAGCTGTGTTTTATGCATCGTCAAACTCACAGCGGCGAGATGTTACAGCATAGTGGATGGATTTCTAGAAATCCCATGTCCACTATGCGTATCTGGACACCTGCGGAAACTGACATGGGGCGCGTCTTTCCAGACCGCAACATGTCAATTTCTCTTGCGGGTCCACATGCAGGCTTTCCCCATAGACCTAACCTCTATGGGGAAAGTCCGCATGTGAAAAATAAAATGGTGCCGCTCATTTGCATATTGAGCGGAAGCCGCAGGCAGGAATTCTGCAGTATCGGGGCCGCAGGCTGGTATACATCGTGGGCACATATTCTGATTCTCCCTGTAGAATAAAAATACATATATTGTACACAGCAGTGTATTTCTATCAATTCTATCAGCCTATAGTCGGATTCTCAGAGTCTGCAGTACAGATCAAGTATATGGAATTCTGCTCATCAAATCACTAGAGATTGTGGCTCAGCACAATAAAGCTCCCATCTATCTGTAATGTGTAGGTTTGAGAAGGCGCTAAAAAACCTAAAAAAAAAAAAATGAATTGCTTATTATTTTTAATACTTTTAGGCTACATTACATTAGCGTATTCTCGCTGCGTCCGAAATGCTGCGTTATAATAACGCAGCGCAGGTGAGCTGCATCCAAAACACTGCTCTTCCTGATCGTGAGCTCATAGCCTTATAGGAACAAGATAAATATTTTTCTTCACCTCAGTATACAGGCACCATAAAAATACATTGTTATATATACAATGTATTTCTATGGAGATGTATACTCTGCTTCTGGATTCAGTACAATGTAGAGACAAGATAACCAAATTCTCCTACATTGCTTAATATGGGCTATAGCTCAGTGGTTAAAGTAAATGGCCTGTGAGCATTGTGAAGCATGTGATGCGAGTTCAAGCCTGGGTGAGACCAGATAACAGGAGTGCACTGAGAAGAGATGATCAGCACTGCCCCTGGAGGAGGTGGTGTTACAGAGCAATGAAAACTTTGGAGGTAAGTATAGAAGCTGGGAGAACAGCTGAGCCATGATGGGATGGTTGGGAGCTATGTTATCAGGGTCAGACTGGCCTGGCAGGATAGCAGGAAAATTCCTGGCAGGCCCCAATGAGAGAGTGAGAGAATTGGTAGCAGGGCCCTTTAAAAGTGCAGCCAAAGGAAATGTAGCGGCACTCATACTATTCAGTGGTGACAGCATGTGATGTGCATACTCACATGACAGGAGGATGTGTTCTTGGTGGGTGGTGACATGCACCATGCACCATGCACCATGCTCTGCTTTCCTGCTGGTGGTGGCAGTGGTGTCAGGTGACAATGTCATGCTACCTGCTCCCCGGCTGGCTTCTGATACGCCGACGCCGCGCTCTGCTCTACAGTCCCAGCTCCTGCTCCCTTGGAATTGGCCTTGTAACATCGGCTCCCATCCAGGTATGTAACACCGCGCACTGCCCTCCTCTCTCCTGCTCTTTTGGCCTTTTAACGCCGGCTCCTGGGCAGAGTATGTGCTGACCTGCATGCTGCTCTCTCACCGTCACCGTCACCCTGGAAACAAGGCTGCAGGCCTACAGCTCTCCCTGCTTCAACTTCAAGTCAAGTGCAATAGCCAAGTTTTTCTGGGTGAGTGTTCCCAGCATTGGTCATCATGCATATATGGGGGGGTCAGGCTGGACACATGAGGGTGAGGGCGGGCGGACAGGCGGGACACATGGGGACCTGGATGGACACATAGGGGTGAGAAGGGCAGGTTGGACACATGGTGACCTGGATGGACACATGGGAGTGAGGGGGGCAAGCTGGACACATGGGGACCTGGATGGACACATGGAGATGAGGGGGGGCAGACTGGACACATGGAGACCTGGATGGACACAAGGGGTGAGAGGGGGCAGGCTGGACACATGGGGACCTGGATGGACACATGGGGATGAAGGGGGGCAAGCTGGACACATGGGGATCTGGATGGATACATGGGGGTGAGGGGGGCAGGCTGGACACATCGGGGCTAGGATGGATATATGGGGTGGGGCAGGCTGGACACATGGGGAACTGGATAGATATATGGGGGGGCTAGGATGGATATATGGGGGTGGGCAGGTTGGACACATGGGGGCTAGGATGGATATATGGGTGGGGCAGGCTGGACACATGGGGGCTAGGATGGATATATGGGGGTGGGCAGGTTGGACACATGGGGGCTAGGATGGATATATGGGGTGGGGCAGGCTGGACACATGGGGGACTCAATAGATATATGGGGTGGGACAGGATGGATATATGGGGGGGGCACTAGGATGGATATATGGGGGTGGGCAGGTTGGACACATGGAGGCCAGGATGGATATATGGGAGTGGGCAGGCTGGACACATGGAGGCCAGGATGGATAGATGGGGGGGCCAGGATGGATAGATGGGGGGCCAGGATGGATAGATGGGGGGCCACGCTGAACAAGGGACTGTTTGGGGGCCAGATTGAGGATCTTTATTAGTTTAGGTGGCGAGTGGGGAACATTATTACTTTAGAATCCAATTAGGGACATTATTACTTCTGTAATATAATTTACTTTTTAGGAAACGGTTTTCCATGGGATGGGACAAAAGAGGGGGTCCTGTTACTGTGCAGGGCGGCAGTACGTCACTTTATTTCTTCAACTGGTGTAGTGTAGAGGCACGGGGAAAAGTGGGAATGTGCTCTAACAGAGATCAGTTATTGATAACGGTGTTATTTTCTGCAGAGATGAATCCTGGCTGGAAGAAGTGATGGCGGACTGTGCAGGTGAAGAAGAAAAGCGAAGATGAAGAACTTTACCTAGAGACATCACTGGTGAGTCAGTGTATTACATGTACACTTACACTATATAGTATATACAGAGCTCCTGTGTATGTCACTGGTGACCAGTGTATTACCTATACACTATATACAGAGCTCCTGTGTCTAATGTCACCCGTGATAACTGTATTACCTGTACACTACATACAAAGCTCCTGTTTATAATGTCACTGGTGATCACAGTATTACCTGTACACTGACACTATATACAGAGCTCATGTGTATAGTGACAGTTTTGTTAGTATTGTGGTTTGTATTCCTGATCAGTATTGTATTATTTGGTCACTATGTGGTGGTAATATGTGGTCTGGTCATGGTGTGGCAATATTTGTCCCTTTTGTATGTGGTATTATTGGTGTTGGTATAGTGGATTATGTTGTGTATGGCGGTCATTTGTTCTCGCTGATATTAACTGGGAAAATATTTTTTGCCATAAGGCCACGGCCCCACTATCAGTATTTGGTCAGTATTTTTTCTCAGCAGTGGGAGCCAAAACCAGGAGTGGGTGATAAATGCAGAATTGGTGACCTGTTTCTATTATACCTTTTCTCTGATTGTTCCGCACCTGGTTTTAGCTCCCACTCCTGAGAAAAAATACTGACCGAATACTGACCAAATACTGATAGTGTGGATGTGGCCTTAGAGATTAAATACTTGGACCAGAGCAGCAGAGATGCCCTTACAGGGGTTCTCCGGTGAAAACAAGTAATCACCTCTCCACAGGATAAGTGATAACTTATTGATTGGTGGGGGTCTGACTACTGGGACCTGCACCAATCGGCAGAATGTGGAGCTTTTATCCCCTTTAGACTGGAGCTCATGTGCGACTCGACCACTGATCCATTCATTCCCTCAGTGGCTGCGAGCGCTGCTTTTTTTTGGAAGCCCCCAAGAGAACGAATGAGGCTGCGGTCAGACGTCCCACCTGTCGCTGCATTTTAAAATGGGGATAAGTGTCATGTCAGGGATAAAACTTCCCCATTCTTCCTATAGGTGCGTTTTCCAATGTTCGGACCCAAACGATCAATAAGTGATCACTTATACTGTGGAGCCCATGGATCGATGATAACTTGTTTTAAACGAAGAAGCTCTTTCATGCAAACTACAGTAATTGTACATCCCAGTTATAGTGTGCACAGTAGATGTGCAGGAGGCGCCAAGAGACGCTCCACTATAACAGGGATAGCGGATAACAGATATTTGCATATTGCTGTAGGTGGGCCCCTAGAGTCAGTTCCCCCTGTGGGCCCCAGACACCCCAGTCCAACCCTGTATGTTACTATGTGTTCCATTTGTACTTGTCACCGATCTGCAGCACTTTCTGGTAAATCATGGTTGGTTTTGCCGCTCATTTTGATTTGAAAAGTAATTCATTACATTGAGGAACCCACTAATGATTTTATTGAACTGCAATGCCAATGAAAACTGAGACTCTCCCAAAAGTAACAGCAAATTGCTGAAGAAAAAAAAAGTTTTCAATGATGTTTACAATGAAAATCCTAGAAGTAGTGATAACTTGATTTCCAAGTTTCCAGCCTATTTAATTATTTTTCACCATCTTGTTCCTTTCTCTAATTCTTAAAGCCCCCATACACTTAAATAGATGTCAAATGCTATACTTCCCGACTCTCCCATACTTATGAACTCGTGGTTCAGCTACTTTTAGCTTAATGTATGTAGGGTATATTAAGGCCAGAGTTTTTACTTAGCCCCTATGCCTCAAAACTACAGTCGATTTTGAACTGTCCTCCCACCTGTTCTCCTGCTCTCTCTTTGACCGCTTACAATCTGGCTTATGACCGCACCATTCCACTAAAACTGCCTTGACTAAAGTCACCACTGACCTACTAACCGCCAAATCCAAGAGACACTACTCTGTCCTCCTTCTCCTTGACCTGTCATCTGCCTTCGACACAGTAGACCATTCCCTTTTACTACAGATTCTCTCATCTCTTGGCATCACACACCTGGCCCTATCTTGGATCTCCTCATACCTAACAGATGGGACATTCAGCGTCTCCCACTCACACATCAACTCCTCATCTCGCTCCCTATCTGTCGGTCTCCCCAAGGCTCAGTTCTAGGATCCCTGCTCTTCTCCATCTACACCTTCGGCCTGGGACAGCTCATAGGGTCTCTCGGCTTTCAGTATCACCTCTATGCTGACGACACACCAATCTACCTCTGAGAACCCGATATCACCTCCCTACTGACCAGAATCCCACAGTGTCTGTCCGCTATTTCATCCTTCCTCTCTGCTAGATTTCTAAAACTTACCATGGATAAAACAGAATTCATCATCTTTCCACCTTCTCACTCAACTCTCCCATCTGACCTATCCATCAAAATAAAGAGCTGCCCACTCTCCCCAGTCCCACAAGCTCGCTGCCTCAAGGTAACCCTGGACTCTAATCTCTCCTTCAAACCACATATCCAAGCCATTTCCACTTCCTGCCGACTCCAACTCAAACATATCTCCCGGATCCACACATTCCTCAACCAAGAATCTGCAAAAACACTATTGCACTCCCTCATCATCTCCCGCCTCGACTACTGCAAACCCCTGCTCTGTGGCCTCCCACTAACACTCTCACACCCCTGCAATCTATCCTAAACTCTGCTGCCTGACTAATCCTCTCGTCCCTCCACTATTCCCCAGCCTCTCCTCTCTGTCAATCCTTTCACTGGCTCCTCATTTCCCAGAGACTCCAGTTCAAAACCCTAACCTTGGCATACTAAGCCATCCACAACCTGTCTCCTCCATACATCTGTGACCTAGTTTCCCAGTACTTACCTGCACGCAACCTCCGATCCTCACAAGATCTCTTTCTCTACTCCCCTCTTATCTCCTCTTCCCACAATCGCATACAAGATTTCTCCCGTGCATCCACCCTACTCTGGAACTCTCTACCCCAATATATCAGACTCTCACTTACCATGGAAACATTGAAAAGGAACCTGAAGACCTACCTCTTCTGACAAGCATACAACCTGCAGCAACTCTACCTCCACCATACCGCTGCACGACCAACTCTACCCTCACCTACTGTATCCTCACCTATCCCTTGTGGATTGTGAGCCCTTGAGGGCAGGGTCCTCTCTCCTCCTGTAACAAGTCGCTGACTCGTTTTTGTTCAAGATTGTTATAATTGTTCTTGCTATATATGCTCCTTTTTCACATGTAAAGTACCATGGAAAAAATGGTGCTATAATAATAAATAATATGACATTTTAGCGGTAAACATGTACTTATTGTATTTGCTGCAAATTTTCAGGTACACAAGGGTTAATAGGTGAAACTGGACCCCATAATTTATTGCGCAATTTCTCCCGAATGTGGTGATGCCCCAAATATCGTCAGAAATTACTGGTTGGCCACACGTCAGGGCTGAGAAGGAAGGAGCACTATTTGGCTTTTGGAGCACAGATTGTGCTAGAATAGTTTGCGGACGACCCAAAGGTGCCGGAACAGCAGAAATAAAAAACAACAGTGACCCCATTGTAGAAATTACACCTCTCAATGAATTCATCTACGGCTGCAGTGACTATTTTGTAACATCCATGGCAGGCTTTGTTTTCTGGAGAATTGCAAATATGCCAGTTTAGTGCCCATACATTATGCCCCCATACAGTGTAGAGCCCCCATATATTGTAGCTCCCCCATACATTATGTCCAGCTTGTGCTTCTAGCAACACACATCTCGTAAATTGTTAAGTGCTCTCTCCCCACTACAAAAATGCCAAACATATGGCCGCATAGGAAAAGCTGAGTGACATACCAAGTGAGTACAGCCAGCAGAGGTAGGGAGAATCACAGCTTAGGAAAAGCTGAGCGATGTACCTGTAGGAGGAATGGATAAACAGATATGTTGATTAGAGTGTGATGGTTATAGATGACAAGGTGCAGTCTGTATAGATCATATTAAATTCTGGTATAATTCATAGCTGTACACCTCTTCATAGCTGTACACTTACATGTTGCACGTGTATGGTGCACTGAGCAGACAGAAGGAGCAGAGAAAGGGGATTTTTTATTTTTGCACTTTCGGTTTTGACTCACCCTATTTCAAGAGCCATAACTTTTTTATTTTTTCCACATACCTAGCTGTATATAGGTTTGTTTTCTGCAGGACAATTTGTAATTGTTAATGGCACCATCCATTTTATCATGTTTTATACTAGAAAATGGGAACAAATTCCAAGTGTGATAAAATTGCAAATAAAAAAAAGGAATTCTGCAATTTTTTTTTTTGGGGGGGGGGAGTGATTGTTGTTATAATGGCGTTCCTTGTGCTGTAAAGATGACATAATATAATTCTCCAGGTCCGTATGCTTCCTGCAATACCAAAATTGCATGTTACTTTTTATTTATATATGGCGTTTGGAGCATTAGGTAATCTATCCTTTGATATGTTTTGGGGCCGAGAAGTGCGTGTAATCTCTCTCTGTAGGGTGTGCTAGTCTCCAGAGGTCAAGCAGTTGGGCAATTTGTAGTCTCCTTTTAAGTTTTATAAGTTATTTACGTGATATAACAGATTTACCTGTAGAAGTGTCTATTTCAGGCTCTAGCACAACATTGAAATCTCCTCCAAGTATTACCATTCCCTCTGAGAACTTAATAAGAAGTTCCAAAGTGACGATCAGCCAAGTGGTTTGATTTGTATTTGGTGCATATATATTACCTAACGTAACACGTGAATTGCCCAAAAGCCCTTTGACAAAAATGATCCTACCCTCTTCATCAGAATAACTATCTGTCAATGTAAAGGGTGTTTGTGAATTGATGCCAATACTTACTCCCTTTGAATTCCCAGATGAGGATGGACTGTGAAACCAGGGGGAGAAGAAAGTTCTGGATAGATTAGGAATATGCAATTTCCTAAAATGTGTGTCCTGGAGGAGACAAATGTCAATTTTCTCTTTTTTGAAATATTTAAATATCTGTCCTCTTTTAGAGGGAGAGTTTAATCCTCTAACGTTGTATGATATGAGTTTGAGATGGGCCATGTTAGTGGGGGGGGTTGTACAGACAACTCTATTAATACGCTCACTGATATAGAAGAGTTGGCAGAATTTAATCTGAAGACTCTTGACGCGCCCCCTGGGCCGTGGGGTACTCGGCAGCCGGGCCTCTTATGGATGCCGGTATGGGGGAATATCACAGTGGCTGGACCGGTCCGTGACCCAGGGCGGTCAGTAAAAAGGGGGGTTTGATAGGGGCTTTGGAAAGTTTGTGACGCCACCTGTGAAATGCGACCAAAGGGAGCCGCCGCTGCGGAGCAGTCCTCTGGAGCTGGTGTTACGGCAGCAGGGATGGTGTGGCTCTCCACAGGTAGAGCTAGCTCCAGGGCAGTGTAGGGGTAGATGGTGGATGCTGGGGAGAGACGGCAGAACGGTCCCGGAGGAAAGACGGACACTCATACGGGGGTAAGCTTCAGTACCTTTACTGGTGATGATACAGGCACGGTCCAGGGTACTCTGGGCAAAGGGCGCACTTTTGGACTCTTCCCAGTGAGTGGGTATAGGGCCTCCTGATCTGTTGCTTTACTCGCTAAGCTTCTGGCCTGCCTGGAACTAGGCCTAGCTTGGTTACTGTCTCTCTTTGCACCTGCTGACCTGGTGGTAGGGCCTTCTCTTGGAGATCACCCTCCCTGGATGCTGGGTTCTCCATGAATCCTAGCCCTGGTACTGTAGTCAGCGTTTGGTGAACCTGGGACCTGTAGTCCTCCAGTGGTTCTGGTGGTTCCTACTGGGTGTAAAGGGGTCCCTGTAGGCGTGGACCCGGTGTCCGGTATATATATCGGGGTGAGCCTGGTATGCTCCTCTGCCCCCTCGCTACTTCTTCCTTCTCCTCTCACCTTCGGCCCACTCAAGGCCCTCACTAGGCCTTCACATGTGCTGTAGGCCTTGGCTCGCCTAAGCACAGCAGCCAGTGTGCTGCCTCTTCACTGCTCTCTGAGCATCAGCACGCTCTCAGACTCTCTCTGTCTGACTGAACACTAACTGAACTCACTCTAAAACTGAGCTGCCTGGCTCCACCCTCCCTATATATATCCCTAACGGGCTCCCTCTGGTGGTGTGAGGTGGTAGGGTGGAGGTGTGTGAATGTGTGAGGGCCTCTTGTGGAGAAGTCCATCCATGCACCCTTCTGGGTTCTGTGGCACCAATGCGCAGCAGGGCGCCACACTCTGATAACCCATATTGGTAGGGAATGGGGGTAAGGGTGGAGATTGAAACAAGAAAACCTTTGGATGGGGGAGAAAAAGCAAAGAATTTAGCTAAGAAATTAGCTAGGTACATAAGAGCAAGGTATATATATGGACTCAACAGGCGTCCTAAAACGTAATCAAATAGCATTTAAAGATTGGTGAACACGAGGTAACATTATTTGGTAGAACTCTGCTTTATACAAAGATAAAAGACTACAAGGGAAGAAGAGGATTTTATAAGAAAAACCTTTTCCTCTATTTCTTAATCTTGTACCTTCTCAAGTCTATTATAAAAAAAAATAAAAAAAACATGCAAAAATAGGAGAAAAGTAAAACAGACTTAACATCTTCCTCGGTGTACTGTAGAGACTGCACACCGTATGGTTAAAGTGAGAACTAATTAAAGTTGTTACACGAATATTAAACAAGAAACAGTGTTACAATTTGTAGTGCAAATTCTTATGGTGTGAGTCCAAATGTCTCTACTAATGAAAAGGTAGAAATATGGACCGAGTACATTTAATGTAAGGATACATGAATTCAGGTTTGGTCTGGAATTATCCGTTTAGGTGTAAGTTTGCCGACTTTTTTCTTTTGTCTTCCCGCTTTGTTTGAAGGGACCATTTCCCTGGGTATTGGAGGAGTAAGCGGCAAGGTGGTAGTTAAGTCCTGAACAGTAGACCAATCTTCTATTTGTAGATCTGGGAGGTCAAGTGTGGTCAGGACAGATTAGAGATCATGTTTGGTACGAATTTGGTGCCTTTGGCCTTCAAATGTGAAGGCAATCCTGAAAGGAAAAAGCCATGAGTATATGATCTTTTTTTCCCTTAGCACCTCAGTGAGCGGTTTCAAGATCCTCCTCTTTTGTAAAGTGTGAGGAGAAATTCTGGAATCTTCAAAAAATAACCTTTCGCTGTTTCTGGCTTTTTTGAGAATGTCCTCTTTAGTTCTAAACTTCAGTAATCAGCAGATAATGTCTCTGGGTGGTTCTGAAGATTTCGGTTTTCTTCTAAGCGCCCAGTGTGCTCTTTCAATAGTAATGTCGCCTTGGTAGTTGACCTTTAGAATTGAGATGAACAGGTTTTTAACTGTGGTGAGTAGGGATTCCGCAGGGACCGATTCTGGCATGCCTCTTATTCTGAGGTTATTACGGCGGCTTCTATTTTCCTGGTCCTCCAGGGCATCAAATGTTAGGTTAATGTGTTGTTGGCATCTTTGAAAGTTCTCAATTACTGCCGAAGAGAAATTACAGTGAGATTCTTGAGTGCTTTCAAGAGATTTGACTCTTGCGCCAATCTGGCCCAATTCTTGTTTAATGTCTCGAACATCCTTTACGAGTGGTTCTAAGGCATTTTTAAGCAATCTTTGTATAAAGGAGTGGGAAACTGGGTGCTGATCCCCACACATGTCCTCTTGGTCGCTTTCATCTGTATCTTTCATAAGCACATTTGGACTTTCTGCAGCTCATGTATTTAAGGCATTTTTGCTAGAAGGAAGTTGTGTGGATTTTTTTATATATTTAGCCATTTCTCCGTTATTTGAGGATTTCTGGGTGTTAGAAGTGTCTTTCGATGGACCTCCACCTATCTTGACCATTTTAGTGTATAGAAGAGATATTTATATTCAGTTCAAATGTGCGCAGTCTTTCCTCCACTTCCCTATTGTGTGTTATTTTTTCAGAGTATGTACCATTTTGGTAGTTTTACATTTTATTTGACATTTTGTCCATCAGTTAGTGTTGTCAGAGATATATAGCAGGTGCAGGTTTAAAGACGGTGTGGTGATTGGGCACTGTATTTCAGATAATATACCTACTTTGTAATGCATGAAAACAGCCACTAGATGTCGCCCTGTACCTATGCAACATATCTTGGTAAACAAATTGTGGACAAAAGTCTGTTCTCTCTCTTTTTTTTTTTTTGTAATAATCAGAAGTTAGGGTTAATCCCCAGAACAGTCAAGACAGTTATTCACTGTATTTGCTTTTGTAAGGGATAAATTGCTGTCTGGTCGCTTTTCCTCTCTTTTGAGGCAAGAGAAAAAAAAAAAGTTTTCAACTACTTAATTTCAAGAGAACAGTAGAGATCATTAATCCTCTCTCCTTCTTCTCTGTCCCTTTATTGGGGTCCAAGAGGTTTAATAATAAGAAAAAAAGAAGAAGGGGGACACCAAAAATTCAGAGGGGCAGGATTTCTCTCAGGACCGTCTTCTTGTGAGAGGGAGTGAAAATGGCCGCCGGGGCTCTTAACAATATAGATCCCTCCACCACCCGGGAGCCTGTATCAATTCCACTCACCGGGGTCTTCTGGTGCGGGTCGTCTCCGGATTCGGTATTTCCTGCAGTCAGCAGGGGAACCCCGGCCGATTCTCACTGAAGGCACGTCCGGTGCCAGTCATAGAAGAGGAGAAGAAGGACGCTGCGGGCGGGAGAAATGGCTGCCGTTGTCTCCAGTCACTGGAGTCTTGGAGGTGAGTGACCTTCTTCCCTCCGTCCCCCCGAGTCTCCGGTAATACCCAGCAGTCATGCGGGTTCGCGTCTCATCTCTTGTATCCCTGGCCTTGCAGACGCAGGGTAAAGTGAGAGGGGAAAATGGCCACCGGGGCACGCTTCTGTATTCCCCACTTTTCACACTCACCCGGTCCCCGCACTTCTATAGTGGAGCCTTCGTCTCCGGGAATCAGGGTGGAGCAGTTCCGAACCGTTGATGATCCGGGGAGGCAGCGGGAGAAGGGGCCTCTGTGGAGAGCAGAAAGGACCGTGGCTCCGTATATCCTGCAGCTCCGGCGGTACAATTCGGTACACAGGACCGGGGAGAGGGAAAAAAAAAAAGGCAAGTGCCTCACAGCAGAGTTAGGCTGGGTCCTTTAGTACCAGAGGGGAAGAGAGAGAGCCTTTTATGGGTATTTAGGGCTCTAAAAATCGGTGAAAAAGGTTGCTTTTTGAGGAGCTGAGGTGACACATGTCCTCTCATCCTCAAACTCAGGCCACGTCCCCCTCGCTCGTTACTTTTCATTTAAATGGTGAAAAAAAAATTTGCTTGTGTCACAATTTTTCAAAACCCGTAACGCTACTACTTTTTAGTCAATGAAGCTAAGTGAAGGCCTGTTTTCTGCATGCGAGCTGATGTTTTTATTAATACCATTTTGTGGTAGATTCGATGAATTGATTACTAGTGTTGAGCCACCCCCGTAGTGTTCGAGTTCGGTTCGGTTCGTCGAACACCCTTGTGTTCGCCGAACTGTTCGTCGAACTGTTCGTCGAACACCTTCGAACACCGTTAAAACCAATGGCAGGCAAACAAAAACACATAGAAACACATAGAAAACACCTTCAAAGTTGTCCAAAAGCTGACAAACTGCTCAGAAGACACAACTAACACATGGAAAAGTGACAAGTACATATAGTCATGCGAAAAGAAAAGAGGTGGAGGAGTAAAAGGAGGGGGAGACACAGATATAGGCATGTCATGCCCTTCTAAAATCCAAAAAGTGAGAAGCCGAGACGGCCAGTCCGCTCCTGCCCGTGCCACCTCCGTGTCGCCGGGTTTGTGCCAGAGCCGCGGTGAACCCTGACGGCCAGCCCCCCTCTCCCAATACTGGTGCCTGTCCGCTGGTGGGTCGAGAGAGCCCCCCTGTGGTGGAGGCAGCTCTAAGCTTTTTAATTTAAATTGTCCCTCTAATTTGAATGAATACACTTTAAATCCATTTACAAGGATCTATTGGAGGGCAAGTCTCATGCCAGCAGCCGCGTAATTCCAGCTCCAGTAGCGTCCACTAAAGCTGCTGCAGTTAAAAAGCTTTTATAAGGATCGAGCTCGGCTGTCCACCGCAAGGCATCCTAGTGCCAGTCCCAGCCCCTATGCCTTGGGGTGCCTCCTGATGCTCTTCACTAAGTATCCCGTGGTCCCGAAGCATTTCCTTTGAAAAAATTAAGTGTCCAAACTACAGGTGGTGTAGCTTGCTTAACAGCCGGGATAATCCGCTGACTAGCAGACACTGCTACTAGGCACAAAGTATTTCCTGGGCTAGATGCAGTTAAAAATTTGTAAGTAGATACTCTCGTTGGATGCTGAGAAAGCATTCCATAGAGTCTCCTGGCACGCCATATATGATTCTCTTAAAAAGCTTGGGGTAGGGGTCTAGGGGACCCTTTTATAGCCAAAATCACGGCCCTGTATCACAATACGTCACCTAGGCTGAAGATAAATGGAACTGTAGCACCGAGGGCTCGGTTGCTACAGACGTATTGCACCTCACCCAGAGGTGTGATATCTCACTCTCAGATAAGGATGGAGTGTGGATCAGGACCCGACACCTGCATGCATTACACCACATTTCCGTGGGGCAGGGCGACCAATATGCCCCTGAGATGGGCACGACAGTCCCTGTCCCTGGCTGGAGTGGGGGGAGGGAACACTGAGGAAGGGGAACCCTGCAGTGCAGGAGCAGGGAGGAAGCAGTTCCTGGGTGCATTGAGAAGGGAGTATAAAAGGTGGGCACCATCTTAGTTCAGTGCAGAGAAGTCTGAGCAGAAGTGGCAGGGAGCAGGGGCTCTGCATGAGCTCTGCTCCGGAGGCGGGCCTAGTAACAGAGGCCCAGGCCTGCAAGAGGGAGAAGGAAGGAAGAGGAGCGGAGAAGGCTCCAGGAACGAGGAATGAAGGGATCCCAGGGGTGCGGACGGGCGAGTCGCCACCGCACGCCCGAATCCACCTGCGTGGAGGGGTCAGGCCAAAGGGGGAGACCGGTCCCCGAACTAGTGGAGGCAGGAAACGACCCTCAGCTAGAAACCGGAGGCTCTGACATTTTATGTGGCGCAGCCCCTTGCTCCACCCGCTAGGAAGGCACCACATAGGGTCAGGGAAACTGGCGCCAAGTTTACCAAGAGGAGGCCCGAGGCAGCCGGACAGAAGTGTTGGTAAGAAAGGCCAGACAAAGGACACACAAAGGGGGTCCTGTGAAGCGCTCCAAAGTTATCTGGGAGTTGTCTGAGCCCCTCACCTGGTGAGCACAGTACGACGTGGGCAGCCGTTACCTGCAGACGTGGTCTGGATAATAAGAACTGTGAGTAAAGGCCCTGAACTGCATCACTGACTCCGTGTCGTTACTGCTGCTGCCCTGCACCATCACCCCCATCCTCCGCATACACTGCCCTGAGGCTATACTCCTCCCGTGGGGAGTTATGCTACGCTCTGCTGCACCCACAACACCAGCCTTAGCGGTCTGCCCTGTAGCGGCGGTTCACTCTGACCGCAATCCACGGGTGGCGTAGTCGGACATTTAAACATCAAAACCACATAAATAGTTCCGCCACTGGTTTGACCGCCCTGAGCCACGGAACCGGATCGCCGCCACGAAGACTACAACCACCAGCATCCACCAAAAAGGGTCCGGCTCCGGGTGTCCCAAGGCCCAGGGGGTGCGTCAGAACATTTTCATCACCTTTCACAATCACCAATGGGACAAGGCAGGGATGTCCTCTGTCCCCTCTCTTATACATCCTAGTGACGGAGCACCTGCTCTCATCAATTCGCCATAACCCCAATATTAGGTGGATTGAGGTGGGAGGCACCGAGTACAAGTGCTCTCTATTTGCTGATGATGTCCTAGTATATATCACTCAATCACATATATCCATCCCTGCTGTTATGGCTGAAATAGATCACTTTGTTACATGGCAAAATTTTAAAATCAATGCAGCGAAGTCTGAGGCCCTCGATGTCTCCCTCCCTAAATCCATATAGGATTCCATCCAGTCCAACTTTCCCTTTGCCTGGCCCTCACAGGGTATCAAATACTTAGGAATTCCTATTCATAGAGACCTCTCCCATCTATGTTATCTTAATTTTGGGCCCTTTATTGAACAATTCCATACAGACCACGGTTGGCAAGTTAGAACTGTAAGATTCACTACGTGAACCACTGGTGTTTTGTGGAAAAGCACATGTACACCGCGTTCCAAATTATTATGCAAAAAGTGTTTAGGAGTGATAAGGGAAGAATTTGTTTGTTTGTCAGTTAAACTCATTGATGGTGATGTGTGTCAGGGCTCTTTATATCACTGTAAGCAATTGCAGACACCTGTGCTAATTAGTTTGGCAGGTGTGTCCAATGAAAGGCAAGACTACTTAAGAAGGCTCTCTCACATTATTAAGCAGCCTACATTTTCTGACAAAATGGGAAAGAAAAAGGATGTGTCGGCTGCTGAGAAGCAACAAATTGTGGAGTGTTTAGGTCAAGGCATGACTACAATCAACATTGTGCGATGATCAGGATGAAGTGTCTTGGCAATCAAGAAGTATGTAGCTGATTCACAGTACACACGTGTGCGTGCTGATAAGGGCAAATTGAGGACTCTTTCCTACAGGCAATTACGTCAGGTTGAAAGAGCAGCGGCAAAAAAGCCTTGTCATAGCAGCAGACAAGTTTTTGAAGCTGCTTGTGCCTCCAACGTCCCCCGAACAACAAGATGCAGGGTCCTTCAGAGGTTTGCAGCTGTGCATACGCCATCCTGTCGACCTCCTCTATCCACTTCACACAAGCAGAAACGGCTCCAGTGGGCCAAACATTACATGAAGACTGATTTCAAAACTGTTTTGTTCACGGATGAGTGCCGTGCAGCACTCGATGGTCCAGATGAATGGAGTGGAGGATGGCTGGTTGATGGACACCCCACGCAAACATGGCTACAGCGCCAACAAGGAGGAGGTGGAGTAATGTTTTGGGCTGGAATCATGGGGAGAGAGATTGTCGGCCCCTTTAGGATCCCTGAAGGCGCTAAAGATGAACTCCATAATGTATGTGGATTTTCTCAAACAGCACTTCCTGCCATGGTTCAAGAAGAAGAACCGTGTATTTCACAGCAAGATCATTTTTCTGCATGATAATGCACCATCTCATGCTGCACATAAAACATCTGCATCTCTGGCTGATATGGGCATAAAAGGGGACAAACTTATGGTGTGACCCCCATGCTCCCCTGACCTCTACCCCATTCAGAACCTTTGGAGCATCATTAAAAGGAGTGTCTATGATGGCGGGAGGCAGTTCACATCTAAGCAACAGCTCTGGGAGGGTATTCTGTCCTCATGCAAAACAATTGAAGCAGAAACCATCCAAAACCTGACAAATTCAATGGACGAGAGAGTTCAGAAGCTCCTTTCGAACAAGGGGTCCTATGTGAAAATGTAACATCACCTAGAATAAAGTTTTGAGTTGAAAACTGTTTGATTTCAGTTTCTAACAACCTGCTAATGCTTATAATTTCAAAAATGACCATTTTTTTGGTCTTTATTAAAATGAAAAGGTTGATCGAAAAGTTTGGGGGATCTAAGAGTGTGGCAACCCAGTAGTCATGATTACTTCGAATTCTGACAATATGAGGGTCATGCTGCAGGTAGTGCAGCAAGAAGGCACTTATGTGTCTTGCGCATCTCGGAGCCCCAAAATTATTTTCCGGGCTAGATGCAGCTAAAAATTATTTTTAATTTTAAATCTGGTGAAGCTTATTATAGATGGCCTAATAGGATCAGTGCTGCACACTGCTACAAAGCCCTAATTATTTTCCAGTCAAGATACAGATAAACATGATTAGTAATTTGAAAGCTTAAAACGGTTGGTAGGGTGATTTTAACCAATCATCAAGCTTTTACTCTCCCCAGGATGACACAGGGGTAGAAAAGTCGTTTCGGATCCATGATTTGTTCATCTTTATGAACGTGAGTCTGTCTACATTATCAGTGGAGAGCCGCGTGCGCTTATCTGTCAGCACACCACCAGCAGCGCTGAACACACGTTCAGACAGAACGCTGGCTGCGGGGCATGACAAGATCTCCAAGGCGTAAGTGGCTAGCTCCGGCCATTTATCCAGATTGGAAGCCCAAAAAGAGCAAGGGTCCAGTGACACAGTCGTGGCTTCAATGTTTACTTGGAGATACTCCTGTACCATCATCTCTAGGCGTTGACTATGTGTCAGACTTCTTGTCTCCTGTGGCCTTGCAAAGGATGGGCTAAAAAAGTGGTGAAATGATTCCGCAAAATTGATGTTACCAGCAGATACTGTGGTTCTGTTACGGTTTGAGTGCTGAACACTTGACGGTCCCACGGTTGGCAAGTTGGAACTGTGAGATTCACTACGTGCACCACTGGTATTTTGTGGAAAAGCACATGTAAGATTCTGCAACAGTCTCTGCTGATACTCCTGCATGCGTGCATCCCTTTCTATGGCAGGAATAATTTCTGCAAATTTACTTTTGTACCGGGGATCTAACAGTGTGGCAACCCAGTAGTCAGGATTATTTCTAATTCTCACAATTCGAGGGTCATGTTGCAGGTAGTGCAGCAAGAAGGCACTCATGTGTGTTGCGCATCCAGGAGCACCAAGTCCCTGTTGTGTTGGTGGCGAGGTAACAATCATGCTTCCTTCCTCTGTCCTCTCCCCCCAACCTCGCACAACAGAAATGTGATCAAGGTCTCCCTCATCTGATGAGTCTTCCATCAGTTCGTCCTCCACTTCTTCCTGGGCTCCTGCACCTTCCTCACTAGTTTGGCTGCTACCATGCGCCCTGGTAAAACCATCTCCCCCACCTTCACATGCCTGCCGCCTTGGTGCTGCCGACCTTCTGGACCTTGCAGATGTTAGCCCTTCCGCATACAACTCCTCCTCCTCTACTTCCTCCACCTCCTCTTGTGCCACCACCTGACTCCGAATTCTGTTTAACATGTGCTCCAGCATGTAAATCACCGGAATAGTCATGCTAATAATGGCATCGTCAGCACTAAACATCTTCGTCGCCATTTCAAAACTGTGCAGAAGGGTGCATAGGTCCCTGATCTGAGACCACTCCTCCAGCGTGATTTGCCCCACCTCTGAATCTCGTTGGCCCAGGCTATACGTCAGAACGTATTGCACCAGGGCTTGTCGGTGCTGCCACAGTCGCTGCAACATGTGCAGAGTTGAATTCCACCGGGTAGGCACATCGCATTTTAGCCGGTGAAGTGGCAGGCCCAACGACTTCTGTAGAGATGTAAGTCGCTGAGCTGCGGGATGCGAACGGCGGAAGTGAGCACACAGCGACCGTGCCCTCTGCAGAAGGCCATCTAGTCTGGGATAGTGGGCTAAAAATTGCTGGACAACCAGGTTCAACACGTGAGCCATACAAGGCACGTGTGTGACATTGCCCCGGCGAAGGGCCGCACCCAGGTTTGCAGCATTGTCGCACACGGCCTTCCCTGGTTTCAGGTCCAGTGGAGACAACCATTCATGAAATTGGTTCTCCAGAGCTGACCACAACTCCTCAGCTGTGTGACTCACATTTCCCAGACATTTCAATGTAAAAACCGCCCGATGACGTTGAGCCCTACTGCCAGCATAGTAAGGAGGTGTGCAGGATCCCTTCTGCGCAGTTAGAAAGCTTGTGGCATGACCAGACAGGCTTTGGGTGCAGGTGGAAGACCGAGAGGAGGTTGAGGAGGCAGAAGCAGTGGAGGAAAAATGACATAAAGAGGATTGACGCACAACTCGTGGGGACGGCAAGACTTGGACAGCAGCCCCTTGTTCTGCTGTCACCATAGTTACCCAGTGCCCAGTCAGCGACATGTAACGCCCCTGTCCATGCCTACTCGTCCAAGTGTCTGTGGTGAAATGCACCCTGTCACACACAGAGTTTCTCAAAGAAGCGGTGATGTTGTGTGCGACATGCTGGTGGAGCGCAGGCACACCTTTCTTTGAGAAGTAGTGGCGACTGGGCATCTGGTACTGGGGCACTGCGACGGACATAAGGTCTCGAAAATCCTCTGTGTCCACCAGGCGGAAAGGCAGCATTTCTGTAGCCAAGAGCTTGCAGATGGTGAAATTCAACGTCTTACCTTTCTCATGGCTAGGAGGAAATGGTCTTTTACTTGTCCACATCTGAGGGACCGAGGGCTGGCTATTGTGCTTAGACGGGGTTGATAAGGGTGTCCCCGGCAAACTGCCGGTCTGTGAGGAAGATGCAGGCGGACATGTTAGGTTGCCTTGATCCAAAGGTGGTGCTATCGATGTCGGACAGCGCTCAAGACCAGCTGGTGTTACCACCTCCAAAGAAAATGATGATCTGCCAATCACGCTGGCTGTTGCGGGTAAAGAGGTGGCAGGTCTGCGCCCCAAAACAGGTGTGACTGCTGTCCCCCCAGTCACAGAGGATGAAGAGGCTGCGGATGCACAAGATATGGCAGACGGTGGTTGGCCCGGCCGGCTAGACCGCATTGTAGCACACTGAGCTTCCCACTGCAACTTATGCTTCATGTCCATGTGCCGGTTCATGCATGAAGTACTCAAACTATGTATTTTTTGGCCTCTACTTAGCTTTTGCTGACAAATGTTACAGATGACACGAGTTGGGTCATCTTTATCGATCTGAAAAAATGCCCAGGCTATGCAAGGCTTAGCACCCATGCGACCTGAAGAGCCACCACGACTTGTGGTGAGAGGCAGAGTTGTGTTTGAGGATGCAGTTGTTGACGTGCTTCCAGTACTACGTCTCTGTCCAGGAAGGCGCAACCTGACCTCGTCGTCACTAGCATCTTCCTCCACCTCCTCTGCTGACCTCATCTCTTGGCTGACTGTGGGTTGACAGTAAGTGGGATCTCCGACCTCATCATCATCACCCTGTGCGTTATCACACCCGTCGTCCTCAGAGCCAACCTGTTCCTGCCCTGACAAAAAACTAAAGTTGTCGCTCCAATCAGGTATTTGAGTCTTATCATCGTCTTCCTCATTGTCTCCACCAACAGGAGTTACAGTTTGGGAATGAGGGTCTACATTATGGTCAGAACCTTCTGCGTCTGGTCCTGGATCCGACTCATAAAGATTCTGGGCATCAGTGCAGATCATTTCCTCGTCTGGATTCACAGAAGCGCTGGAGTCGACCTCTGATTCCCAGGCTATAGTATGAGTAAACAGCTCTGCAGACTCAACCATCTGTTCTACCTCATACTCAGACGGGCAGCTGGAGATTTGGGAGCTGTGAGGAAGCAAGTGCGATTTGGGTGACACCTTTGAGGACTGGAGTATTTGTGATGTTGAAGTTGATGTGGAGGAGAGCCCACTTAAAGGAGCACTTGATATCCGTTGAAGCACCTGCTGTTTTTGTGCCTCATCTGGAATTTGTAGCGATTGGCGTGGCCGTAAGAAAGGGATCTTATCACATTGTCCGCTAAAATAAGTAGACATTTTAGTTTGGCTGGAAGATGGTCTTTCTTCTGCACCTACCCCACGGACACAACCTTTTTTCCCCTTCCCAACACGCCTATTCCCCTTTCCACCAGCAGCAGGCCTTTTTCCACTCATTTTGGTGGTTAACTAATTCACAACTCTGGAGTTGTTTGCACAAAAAAACAATGGATGGTAACCGAGCAGAGCTGAGTGGCCAAACTGTGGTATTAGGCCAAAACTATTGGCTGGGTTAGATGCAGAAAAAAATTATTTTTAATTTGCAACCTGATGGAGGTCAGTATAGATGGACTAATAGACCAAGTCCCACACACCGCTAGAAGCCCAAATATTTTTTCAGAGCTAGATGCAGAAATTTTTTTTATTCAATTTGCAACCTGATGGAGGTCAGTATAGATGGACTAATAGACCAAGTCCCACACACTGCTAGAAGCCCAAATATTTTTTCAGAGCTAGATGCAGAAAAAAATTATTTTTAATTTGCAACCTGATGGAGGTCAGTATAGATGGACTAATAGACCAAGTCCCACACACCGCTAGAAGCCCAAATATTTTTTCAGAGCTAGATGCAGAAAAAAATTATTTTTAATTTGCAACCTGATGGAGGTCAGTATAGATGGACTAATAGACCAAGTCCCACACACCGCTAGAAGCCCAAATATTTTTTCAGAGCTAGATGCAGAAAAAAATTATATTCAATTTGCAACCTGCTGGAGGTCAGTATAGAAGGACTAATAGAACAAGTCCCACACACTGCTAGAAGCCCAAATATTTTTTCAGAGCTAAATGAAGAAAAAAATTATTTTTAATTTGCAACCTGATGGAGGTCAGTATAGATAGACTAATAGACCAAGTCCCACACACTGCTAGAAGCCCAAATATTTTTTCAGAGCTAGATGCAGAAAAAAATTATTTTTAATTTGCAACCTGATGGAGGTCAGTATAGATGGACTAATAGACCAAGTCCCACACACCGCTAGAAGCCCAAATATTTTTTCAGAGCTAGATGCAGAAAATTTTTTTATTCAATTTGCAACCTGATGGAGGTCAGTATAGATGGACTAATAGACCAAGTCCCACACACTGCTAGAAGCCCAAATATTATTTCAGAGCTAGATGCAGAAAAAAATTATTTTTAATTTGCAACCTGATGGAGGTCAGTATAGATGGACTAATAGACCAAGTCCCACACACCGCTAGAAGCCCAAATATTTTTTCAGAGCTAGATGCAGAAAAAAATTATTTTTAATTTGCAACCTGATGGAGGTCAGTATAGATGGACTAATAGACCAAGTCCCACACACCGCTAGAAGCCCAAATATTTTTTCAGAGCTAGATGCAGAAAAAAATTATATTCAATTTGCAACCTGCTGGAGGTCAGTATAGAAGGACTAATAGAACAAGTCCCACACACTGCTAGAAGCCCAAATATTTTTTCAGAGCTAAATGAAGAAAAAAATTATTTTTAATTTGCAACCTGATGGAGGTCAGTATAGATAGACTAATAGACCAAGTCCCACACACTGCTAGAAGCCCAAATATTTTTTCAGAGCTAGATGCAGAAAAAAATTATTTTTAATTTGCAACCTGATGGAGGTCAGTATAGATGGACTAATAGACCAAGTCCCACACACCGCTAGAAGCCCAAATATTTTTTCAGAGCTAGATGCAGAAAATTTTTTTATTCAATTTGCAACCTGATGGAGGTCAGTATAGATGGACTAATAGACCAAGTCCCACACACTGCTAGAAGCCCAAATATTTTTTCAGAGCTAGATGCAGAAAAAAATTATTTTTAATTTGCAACCTGATGGAGGTCAGTATAGATGGACTAATAGACCAAGTCCCACACACCGCTAGAAGCCCAAATATTTTTTCAGAGCTAGATGCAGAAAAAAATTATTTTTAATTTGCAACCTGATGGAGGTCAGTATAGATGGACTAATAGACCAAGTCCCACACACCGCTAGAAGCCCAAATATTTTTTCAGAGCTAGATGCAGAAAAAAATTATATTCAATTTGCAACCTGCTGGAGGTCAGTATAGAAGGACTAATAGAACAAGTCCCACACACTGCTAGAAGCCCAAATATTTTTTCAGAGCTAAATGAAGAAAAAAATTATTTTTAATTTGCAACCTGATGGAGGTCAGTATAGATAGACTAATAGACCAAGTCCCACACACTGCTAGAAGCCCAAATATTTTTTCAGAGCTAGATGCAGAAAAAAATTATTTTTAATTTGCAACCTGATGGAGGTCAGTATAGATGGACTAATAGACCAAGTCCCACACACTGCTAGAAGCCCAAATATTTTTTCAGAGCTAGATGCAGAAAAAAATTATATTCAGTTTGCAACCTGATGGAGGTCAGTATAGATGGACTAATAGAATGATGCTATGCCCAAAAGATTTTACTTCACTAGGTGCAGTAAAAAAATTGGTATTCTATACACAGGTGGTATATCTTGCAACACAGATAGGCTACTCCACTGACTAACACACTCTGCAATAGGCCAAAAAGGATTAGCTTTGCTAGATTCAGCCAAATTCTGTGAAAAAAACTTGCACAGCACTGGCACAGACCTGCCTGGCAAAAACTGATAGGAACTCATGTAACCTAGTCCTGAAAAGGACTCCAATTACAATTAGTCTTTACTCCCACAATCTATCTATTTAAGAGCACAGACCTGCCTGATAAAAGTCGTAGGAAATGCTGTAACCTAGTCCTTAAAAGGACTGCAATCACAACTATTCCCTACTCCCAAGCTATCTGTATATTTGTGCGAAAATTGGCTTGAAATTAACAAGGTATAGCGCACACAGCAACAGCGGTGCTGTCTAACACGCAGCTGCAGCAGTGAGAAAATGGTGGCGACGGGGAAAATGGCTTGGTCTTATAGGGCAAGGACATGTGACATACACTGCCAATCACACATGCCCTTGCTTGTGTGAAAAAAAGCACTTCGCTCCGTGTGTGCGCTGCTGATAGGCTGACAGATTGCACCTCCCCACTGCAAATGCGGGAAAGAGAAAAAAAAATGGAGATCTTCATTGTTCCTGCAGAGATCCATCCCCTGCCCCTCCCCCCGCCCCGCTGTACACTCAAACTGCGTATTAACATTAATTTTCATCATTACTGAGAAAAAATCCAGTTATGATTTTGGTGCACGAACAGTTATCGAACATAACCTCGAACAGCCGAATTTTTCTCAAATTGTTCGTGTTCGCCGACCGGCTCGAACACCGCCCAAAACAGCTCGAATTTGAGATTGGCGAACAGTTCGAGTAGAACAACGCTCATCTCTATTGATTACTTCTAACTGAATTTTTTCTGTGTTGCAATGAACGAATAACCACAATCCTGACACTTTTATTTTTTCCCATTACGCTGTTTACCAATCGGGTTCATTAATTTTAGATTTTGATAGATAAGACTTTACAGCTATAGTGATATTAAATATGTTTAGTATTTATTTTATATTTTGATGTTTAACGGGAGAAAAGGGATTTACTCTAATATTTATGGGTTTTTTGAATCTCTTGAACATATTTTAGATGGAAAACCTGATATAAATGCTCAGAGTAGAGCACAGGATAAATATGAATCAAGTCTTAAAAGTGGTCCAAAATGTTATGTAACCCAAAATGCTACCAATAAAAACCTTCAAATCAACCATACAAAAACAAGTCTTCACTAAGGTCGATCATCTATTAATTGAAATATACCTTCTCTTCCTCCTGCCCTGCCCCCCAATAAAAGAAAATTTATCAAAATCTTCACTCCCAAATCAAAATGCTCCCCCTCAATTCTTAGACTCCCAGTGTGCCTAAGCTGCAGTTAGCATCCACATGTCTGGCATTAGTGTAGCGAGGAGAGCCCACTTGACAATTTAATGTCTTCAGAAGCACAAGTTGGGCACATTGTATTGGGCACTACAATGTATTGGGCAATACAATGGTATATTGCAATTTTCTCTCTCCAATATCCAATGTGCGCTTATTTCTAGAAAACACCCATGGAGTGAGAATCGTCACTACACCTGTAGATGAATTCCTATAGGGGTGTAAGTATCAAAATGGGGCCAATGAACAGAGGTTTTTGCTGTTTTGGCTCTGTAAATGCAATATGACATTTGCAATCTTTTCCAGCCTAATTTACACTCCAGAAATCAAATAGTGTTCTTTCTTTTCCAAGCCTTCTTGTTTGGGTCCAAAAACTGGTCACATTTGGGGTGCCAGCGATCTCAGGAGAAATTGCTCAACAAATTGTGGGGTCCATTTTCTCCTGTTACCCTTTTGCAAATGAGAAATTTGAGGCTAAAGCAACAATCTCATGGAAAAAAATTGCATTTTTTATTTTCACAGCCAAATGTTATAAAATTGTGTGAATTGACTGTGGGATTTAAATGCTCCCTGCTAGTGTTGAGCGAATTTGTTCAGCATTTCAAATTCGGGTTTGTGTTCGGGGTTCTGGCTTGTTTGCGCAAAAAAATCGGCTCCGCCCATGAACATCCCTGATTTTCCACACTGTCACTCAGATAATATTTTAGTGTTATCTGCGTGACAGAGTGGCAAATCAGGGATGTTCATGGACTGAGACGATTTTTTTACGTGAACAAGCCGGAACCCCGAACACGAACCCGAATTTGAAATGCCAAACAAATTCGCTCAACACTACTCCCTACATTCCTGGATAAATTTCTCAAGTAGTACAGTTTCCAAGATGGGTTAACTTGGGGAGTCTCTGCTGTTTTGACACTTCAGGATTCTTCAAAGCAGCATGGCATCCACTATCTATTCCAGCAAAAATTGCTCTCCAGAATTCAATTAGCACTTTGTCCCTTCTGAACCCTGTTAGGTGTACAAACGGTAGTTTCAGACCATATCTGGGGTATTTTGGGGATTGTCGCCATCTTCTGAGAACTGTACCCTTTCTTTTTTTCTTTGGATGGAGGTGAGTGAGGGCTTGTTTTTTGTATGGAGTGCTGACTTTTTAATCATACCATTATGGGGTTCATATGACATTTTGGTTACTTTTTGGTGATTTTTTTTGTTCAGAGAGTTGCGATAAAAAAAAATGCATTTCAAACCTTTTTTTTTTCTTTCCGCATTCACCGATCAGGTCATTTAATTTAATATTTTAATAGATTGGGGTTTTATGGACATCAAGATACAAGATATATATTTTTTAATTTGGGTTTACTGAATAATGCAAATGATGTAATTAAATTATTGCATTGTGCTTCCTGCATCATATAGAGCAGGGGTGCATAACCTTTTTTAGTCTCAGGGCCTTCTTGTCATCTTTTTCAACTTTAGGGGGACGCAATAAAACTTAATCTGTTTTGTGTCTTACTAATATGGCATAGTGGTGGCTAATTGATGAAATTCTCATATAATGTATACTCATGTGTAGAATTGCTCATTATTATTCTTTACTGCTATTCTATTAAGTGGTATGCACATCACTCACATATCAGACAGATGCACAACACACATCTATCACATAGCAGATATACACCGCTCACATATCAGACACATATGTGAACACTAGAGATGAGCGTTGTTCTACTCGAACTGTTCGCCAATCTCAAATTCGAGCTGTTTTGGGCGGTGTTCGAGCCGGTCGGCGAACACGAACAATTTGAGAAAAATTCGGCTGTTCGAGGTTATGTTCGATAACTGTTCGTGCACCAAAATCATAACTGGATTTTTTCTCAGTAATGATGAAAATTAATGTTAATACGCAGTTTGAGTGTACAGCGGGGCGGGGGGAGGGGCAGGGGATGGATCTCTGCAGGAACAATGAAGATCTCCATTTTTTTTTCTCTTTCCCGCATTTGCAGTGGGGAGGTGCAATCTGTCACCCTATCAGCAGCGCACACACGGAGCGAAGTGCTTTTTTTCACACAAGCAAGGGCATGTGTGATTGGCAGTGTATGTCACATGTCCTTGCCCTATAAGACCAAGCCATTTTCCCCGTCGCCACCATTTTCTCATTGCTGCAGCTGCGTGTTAGACGGCACCGCTGTTGCTGTGTGCGCTATACCTTGTTAATTTCAAGCCAATTTTCGCACAAATATACAGATAGCTTGGGAGTAGGGAATAGTTGTGATTGCAGTCCTTTTAAGGACTAGGTTACAGCATTTCCTACGACTTTTATCAGGCAGGTCTGTGCTCTTAAATAGATAGATTGTGGGAGTAAAGACTAATTGTAATTGGAGTCCTTTTCAGGACTAGGTTACATCAGTTCCTATCAGTTTTTGCCAGGCAGGTCTGTGCCAGTGCTGTGCAAGTTTTTTTCACAGCATTTGGCTGAATCTAGCAAAGCTAATCCTTTTTGGCCTATTGCAGAGTGTGTTAGTCAGTGGAGTAGCCTATCTGTGTTGCAAGATATACCACCTGTGTATAGAATACCAATTTTTTTACTGCACCTAGTGAAGTAAAATCTTTTGGGCATAGCATCATTCTATTAGTCCATCTATACTGACCTCCATCAGGTTGCAAACTGAATATAATTTTTTTCTGCATCTAGCTCTGAAAAAATATTTGGGCTTCTAGCAGTGTGTGGGACTTGGTCTATTAGTCCATCTATACTGACCTCCATCAGGTTGCAAATTAAAAATAATTTTTTTCTTCATTTAGCTCTGAAAAAATATTTGGGCTTCTAGCAGTGTGTGGGACTTGTTCTATTAGTCCTTCTATACTGACCTCCAGCAGGTTGCAAATTGAATATAATTTTTTTCTGCATCTAGCTCTGAAAAAATATTTGGGCTTCTAGCGGTGTGTGGGACTTGGTCTATTAGTCCATCTATACTGACCTCCATCAGGTTGCAAATTAAAAATATTTTTTTTCTGCATCTAGCTCTGAAAAAATATTTGGGCTTCTAGCAGTGTGTGGGACTTGGTCTATTAGTCCATCTATACTGACCTCCATCAGGTTGCAAATTAAAAATAATTTTTTTCTTCATTTATCTCTGAAAAAATATTTGGGCTTCTAGCAGCGTGTGGGACTTGTTCTATTAGTCCATCTATACTGACCTCCATCAGGTTGCAAATTAAAAATAATTTTTTTCTGCATCTAGCTCTGAAAAAATATTTGGGCTTCTAGCAGTGTGTGGGACTTGGTCTATTAGTCCATCTATACTGACCTCCATCAGGTTGCAAATTAAAAATAATTTTTTTCTGCATCTAGCTCTGAAAAAATATTTGGGCTTCTAGCAGTGTGTGGGACTTGGTCTATTAGTCCATCTATACTGACCTCCATCAGGTTGCAAATTGAATAAAAAAAATTTCTGCATCTAGCTCTGAAAAAATATTTGGGCTTCTAGCGGTGTGTGGGACTTGGTCTATTAGTCCATCTATACTGACCTCCATCAGGTTGCAAATTAAAAATGATTTTTTTCTGCATCTAGCTCTGAAAAAATATTTGGGCTTCTAGCAGTGTGTGGGACTTGGTCTATTAGTCCATCTATACTGACCTCCATCAGGTTGCAAATTAAAAATAATTTTTTTCTTCATTTAGCTCTGAAAAAATATTTGGGCTTCTAGCAGTGTGTGGGACTTGTTCTATTAGTCCTTCTATACTGACCTCCAGCAGGTTGCAAATTGAATATAATTTTTTTCTGCATCTAGCTCTGAAAAAATATTTGGGCTTCTAGCGGTGTGTGGGACTTGGTCTATTAGTCCATCTATACTGACCTCCATCAGGTTGCAAATTAAAAATAATTTTTTTCTGCATCTAGCTCTGAAAAAATATTTGGGCTTCTAGCGGTGTGTGGGACTTGGTCTATTAGTCCATCTATACTGACCTCCATCAGGTTGCAAATTAAAAATAATTTTTTTCTGCATCTAGCTCTGAAAAAATATTTGGGCTTCTAGCAGTGTGTGGGACTTGGTCTATTAGTCCATCTATACTGACATCCATCAGGTTGCAAATTGAATAAAAAAATTTTCTGCATCTAGCTCTGAAAAAATATTTGGGCTTCTAGCGGTGTGTGGGACTTGGTCTATTAGTCCATCTATACTGACCTCCATCAGGTTGCAAATTAAAAATAATTTTTTTCTGCATCTAACCCAGCCAATAGTTTTGGCCTAATACCACAGTTTGGCCACTCAGCTCTGCTCGGTTACCATCCATTGTTTTTTTGTGCAAACAACTCCAGAGTTGTGAATTAGTTAACCACCAAAATGAGTGGAAAAAGGCCTGCTGCTGGTGGAAAGGGGAATAGGCGTGTTGGGAAGGGGAAAAAAGGTTGTGTCCGTGGGGTAGGTGCAGAAGAAAGACCATCTTCCAGCCAAACTAAAATGTCTACTTCTTTTAGCGGACAATGTGATAAGATCCCTTTCTTACGGCCACGCCAATCGCTACAAATTCCAGATGAGGCACAAAAACAGCAGGTGCTTCAACGGATATCAAGTGCTCCTTTAAGTGGGCTCTCCTCCACATCAACTTCAACATCACAAATACTCCAGTCCTCAAAGGTGTCACCCAAATCGCACTTGCTTCCTCACAGCTCCCAAATCTCCAGCTGCCCGTCTGAGTATGAGGTAGAACAGATGGTTGAGTCTGCAGAGCTGTTTACTCATACTATAGCCTGGGAATCAGAGGTCGACTCCAGCGCTTCTGTGAATCCAGACGAGGAAATGATCTGCACTGATGCCCAGAATCTTTATGAGTCGGATCCAGGACCAGACGCAGAAGGTTCTGACCATAATGTAGACCCTCATTCCCAAACTGTAACTCCTGTTGGTGGAGACAATGAGGAAGACGATGATAAGACTCAAATACCTGATTGGAGCGACAACTTTAGTTTTTTGTCAGGGCAGGAACAGGTTGGCTCTGAGGACGACGGGTGTGATAACGCACAGGGTGATGATGATGAGGTCGGAGATCCCACTTACTGTCAACCCACAGTCAGCCAAGAGATGAGGTCAGCAGAGGAGGTGGAGGAAGATGCTAGTGACGACGAGGTCAGGTTGCGCCTTCCTGGACAGAGACGTAGTACTGGAAGCACGTCAACAACTGCATCCTCAAACACAACTCTGCCTCTCACCACAAGTCGTGGTGGCTCTTCAGGTCGCATGGGTGCTAAGCCTTGCATAGCCTGGGCATTTTTTCAGATCGATAAAGATGACCCAACTCGTGTTATCTGTAACATTTGTCAGCAAAAGCTAAGTAGAGGCCAAAAAATACATAGTTTGAGTACTTCATGCATGAACCGGCACATGGACATGAAGCATAAGTTGCAGTGGGAAGCTCAGTGTGCTACAATGCGGTCTAGCCGGCCGGGCCAACCACCGTCTGCCATATCTTGTGCATCCGCGGCCTCTTCATCCTCTGTGACTGGGGGGACAGCAGTCACACCTGTTTTGGGGCGCAGACCTGCCACCTCTTTACCCGCAACAGCCAGCGTGATTGGCAGGTCATCATTTTCTTTGGAGGTGGTAACACCAGCTGGTCTTGAGCGCTGTCCGACATCGATAGCACCACCTTTGGATCAAGGCAACCTAACATGTCCGCCTGCATCTTCCTCACAGACCGGCAGTTTGCCGGGGACACCCTTATCAACCCCGTCTAAGCACAATAGCCAGCCCTCGGTCCCTCAGATGTGGACAAGTAAAAGACCATTTCCTCCTAGCCATGAGAAAGCTAAGAGGTTGAATTTCACCATCTGCAAGCTCTTGGCTACAGAAATGCTGCCTTTCCGCCTGGTGGACACAGAGGATTTTCGAGACCTTATGTCCGTCGCAGTGCCCCAGTACCAGATGCCCAGTCGGCACTACTTCTCAAAGAAAGGTGTGCCTGCGCTCCACCAGCATGTCGCACACAACATCACCGCTTCTTTGAGAAACTCTGTGTGTGACAGGGTGCATTTCACCACAGACACTTGGACGAGTAGGCATGGACAGGGGCGTTACATGTCGCTGACTGGGCACTGGGTAACTATGGTGACAGCAGGACAAGGGGCTGCTGTCCAAGTCTTGCCGTCCCCACGAGTTGTGCGTCAATCCTCTTTATTAGTGTTGAGCCACCCCCGTAGTGTTCGAGTTCGGTTCGGTTCGTCGAACACCCGTGTGTTCGCCGAACTGTTCGTCGAACTGTTCGTCGAACACCTTCGAACACCGTTAAAACCAATGGCAGGCAAACAAAAACACATAGAAACACATAGAAAACCCCTTCAAAGGTGTCCAAAAGCTGACAAACTACTCAGAAGACACAACTAACACATGGAAAAGTGACAAGTACATATAGTCATGCGAAAAGAAAAGAGGTGGAGGAGTAAAAGGAGGGGGAGACACAGATATAGGCATGTCATGCCCTTCTAAAATCCAAAAAGTGAGAAGCCGAGACGGCCAGTCCGCTCCTGCCCGTGCCACCTCCGTGTCGCCGGGTTTGTGCCAGAGCCGCGGTGAACCCTGACGGCCAGCCCCCCTCTCCCAATACTGGTGCCTGTCCGCTGGTGGGTCGAGAGAGCCCCCCTGTGGTGGAGGCAGCTCTAAGCTTTTTAATTTAAATTGTCCCTCTAATTTGAATGAATACACTTTAAATCCATTTACAAGGATCTATTGGAGGGCAAGTCTCATGCCAGCAGCCGCGTAATTCCAGCTCCAGTAGCGTCCACTAAAGCTGCTGCAGTTAAAAAGCTTTTATAAGGATCGAGCTCGGCTGTCCACCGCAAGGCATCCTAGTGCCAGTCCCAGCCCCTATGCCTTGGGGTGCCTCCTGA
Organism: Phyllobates terribilis; assembly: GCF_046119375.1. Taxonomy (NCBI): domain Eukaryota; kingdom Metazoa; phylum Chordata; class Amphibia; order Anura; family Dendrobatidae; genus Phyllobates; species Phyllobates terribilis. Next base: position 542,145,487 of record NW_027362765.1, on the reverse strand, counting down.
TGCTCTTCACTAAGTATCCCGTGGTCCCGAAGCATTTCCTTTGAAAAAATTAAGTGTCCAAACTACAGGTGGTGTAGCTTGCTTAACAGCCGGGATAATCCGCTGACTAGCAGACACTGCTACTAGGCACAAAGTATTTCCTGGGCTAGATGCAGTTAAAAATTTGTAAGTAGATACTCTCGTTGGATGCTGAGAAAGCATTCCATAGAGTCTCCTGGCACGCCATATATGATTCTCTTAAAAAGCTTGGGGTAGGGGTCTAGGGGACCCTTTTATAGCCAAAATCATGGCCCTGTATCACAATACGTCACCTAGGCTGAAGATAAATGGAACTGTAGCACCGAGGGCTCGGTTGCTACAGACGTATTGCACCTCACCCAGAGGTGTGATATCTCACTCTCAGATAAGGATGGAGTGTGGATCAGGACCCGACACCTGCATGCATTACACCACATTGCCGTGGGGCAGGGCGACCAATATGCCCCTGAGATGGGCACGACAGTCCCTGTCCCTGGCTGGAGTGGGGGGAGGGAACACTGAGGAAGGGGAACCCTGCAGTGCAGGAGCAGGGAGGAAGCAGTTCCTGGGTGCATTGAGAAGGGAGTATAAAAGGTGGGCACCATCTTAGTTCAGTGCAGAGAAGTCTGAGCAGAAGTGGCAGGGAGCAGGGGCTCTGCATGAGCTCTGCTCCGGAGGCGGGCCTAGTAACAGAGGCCCAGGCCTGCAAGAGGGAGAAGGAAGGAAGAGGAGCGGAGAAGACTCCAGGAACGAGGAATGAAGGGATCCCAGGGGTGCGGACGGGCGAGTCGCCACCGCACGCCCGAATCCACCTGCGTGGAGGGGTCAGGCCAAAGGGGGAGACCGGTCCCCGAACTAGTGGAGGCAGGAAACGACCCTCAGCTAGAAACCGGAGGCTCTGACATTTTATGTGGCGCAGCCCCTTGCTCCACCCGCTAGGAAGGCACCACATAGGGTCAGGGAAACTGGCGCCAAGTTTACCAAGAGGAGGCCCGAGGCAGCCGGACAGAAGTGTTGGTAAGAAAGGCCAGACAAAGGACACACAAAGGGGGTCCTGTGAAGCGCTCCAAAGTTATCTGGGAGTTGTCTGAGCCCCTCACCTGGTGAGCACAGTACGACGTGGGCAGCCGTTACCTGCAGACGTGGTCTGGATAATAAGAACTGTGAGTAAAGGCCCTGAACTGCATCACTGACTCCGTGTCGTTACTGCTGCTGCCCTGCACCATCACCCCCATCCTCCGCATACACTGCCCTGAGGCTATACTCCTCCCGTGGGGAGTTATGCTACGCTCTGCTGCACCCACAACACCAGCCTTAGCGGTCTGCCCTGTAGCGGCGGTTCACTCTGACCGCAATCCACGGGTGGCGTAGTCGGACATTTAAACATCAAAACCACATAAATAGTTCCGCCACTGGTTTGACCGCCCTGAGCCACGGAACCGGATCGCCGCCACGAAGACTACAACCACCAGCATCCACCAAAAAGGGTCCGGCTCCGGGTGTCCCAAGGCCCAGGGGGTGCGTCAGAACATTTTCATCACCTTTCACAATCACCAATGGGACAAGGCAGGGATGTCCTCTGTCCCCTCTCTTATACATCCTAGTGACGGAGCACCTGCTCTCATCAATTCGCCATAACCCCAATATTAGGTGGATTGAGGTGGGAGGCACCGAGTACAAGTGCTCTCTATTTGCTGATGATGTCCTAGTATATATCACTCAATCACATATATCCATCCCTGCTGTTATGGCTGAAATAGATCACTTTGTTACATGGTAAAATTTTAAAATCAATGCAGCGAAGTCTGAGGCCCTCGATGTCTCCCTCCTTAAATCCATATAGGATTCCATCCAGTCCAACTTTCCCTTTGCCTGGCCCTCACAGGGTATCAAATACTTAGGAATTCCTATTCATAGAGACCTCTCCCATCTATGTTATCTTAATTTTGGGCCCTTTATTGAACAATTCCATACAGACCACGGTTGGCAAGTTGGAACTTTGAGATTCACTACGTGCACCACTGGTATTTTGTGGAAAAGCACATGTAAGATTCTGCAACAGTCTCTGCTGATACTCCTGCATGCGTGCATCCCTTTCTATGGCAGGAATAATTTCTGCAAATTTACTTTTGTACCGGGGATCTAACAGTGTGGCAACCCAGTAGTCAGGATTATTTCTAATTCTCACAATTCGAGGGTCATGTTGCAGGTAGTGCAGCAAGAAGGCACTCATGTGTGTTGCGCATCCAGGAGCACCAAGTCCCTGTTGTGTTGGTGGCGAGGTAACAATCATGCTTCCTTCCTCTGTCCTCTCCCCCCAACCTCGCACAACAGAAATGTGATCAAGGTCTCCCTCATCTGATGAGTCTTCCATCAGTTCGTCCTCCACTTCTTACTGGGCTACTGCACCTTCCTCACTAGTTTGGCTGCTACCATGCGCCCTGGTAAAACCATCTCCCCCACCCTCACATGCCTGCCGCCTTGGTGCTGCCAACCTTCTGGACCTTGCAGATGTTAGCCCTTCCGCATACAACTCCTCCTCCTCTACTTCCTCCACCTCCTCTTGTGCCACCACCTGACTCCGAATTCTGTTTAACATGTGCTCCAGCATGTAAATCACCGGAATAGTCATGCTGATAATGGCATCGTCAGCACTAAACATCTTCGTCGCCATTTCAAAACTGTGCAGAAGGGTGCATAGGTCCCTGATCTGAGACCACTCCTCCAGCGTGATTTGCCCCACCTCTGAATCTCGTTGGCCCAGGCTATACGTCAGAACGTATTGCACCAGGGCTTGTCGGTGCTGCCACAGTCGCTGCAACATGTGCAGAGTTGAATTCCACCGGGTAGGCACATCGCATTTTAGCCGGTGAAGTGGCAGGCCCAACGACTTCTGTAGAGATGTAAGTCGCTGAGCTGCGGGATGCGAACGGCGGAAGTGAGCACACAGCGACCGTGCCCTCTGCAGAAGGCCATCTAGTCTGGGATAGTGGGCTAAAAATTGCTGGACAACCAGGTTCAACACGTGAGCCATACAAGGCACGTGTGTGACATTGCCCCGGCGAAGGGCCGCACCCAGGTTTGCAGCATTGTCGCACACGGCCTTCCCTGGTTTCAGGTCCAGTGGAGACAACCATTCATGAAATTGGTTCTCCAGAGCTGACCACAACTCCTCAGCTGTGTGACTCACATTTCCCAGACATTTCAATGTAAAAACCGCCTGATGACGTTGAGCCCTACTGCCAGCATAGTAAGGAGGTGTGCAGGATCCCTTCTGCGCAGTTAGAAAGCTTGTGGCATGACCAGACAGGCTTTGGGTGCAGGTGGAAGACCGAGAGGAGGTTGAGGAGGCAGAAGCAGTGGAGGAACTTTGACATAAAGAGGATTGACGCACAACTCGTGGGGACGGCAAGACTTGGACAGCAGCCCCTTGTCCTGCTGTCACCATAGTTACCCAGTGCCCAGTCAGCGACATGTAACGCCCCTGTCCATGCCTACTCGTCCAAGTGTCTGTGGTGAAATGCACCCTGTCACACACAGAGTTTCTCAAAGAAGCGGTGATGTTGTGTGCGACATGCTGGTGGAGCGCAGGCACACCTTTCTTTGAGAAGTAGTGCCGACTGGGCATCTGGTACTGGGGCACTGCGACGGACATAAGGTCTCGAAAATCCTCTGTGTCCACCAGGCGGAAAGGCAGCATTTCTGTAGCCAAGAGCTTGCAGATGGTGAAATTCAACCTCTTAGCTTTCTCATGGCTAGGAGGAAATGGTCTTTTACTTGTCCACATCTGAGGGACCGAGGGCTGGCTATTGTGCTTAGACGGAGTTGATAAGGGTGTCCCCGGCAAACTGCCGGTCTGTGAGGAAGATGCAGGCGGACATGTTAGGTTGCCTTGATCCAAAGGTGGTGCTATCGATGTCGGACAGCGCTCAAGACCAGCTGGTGTTACCACCTCCAAAGAAAATGATGACCTGCCAATCACGCTGGCTGTTGCGGGTAAAGAGGTGGCAGGTCTGCGCCCCAAAACAGGTGTGACTGCTGTCCCCCCAGTCACAGAGGATGAAGAGGCCGCGGATGCACAAGATATGGCAGACGGTGGTTGGCCCGGCCGGCTAGACCGCATTGTAGCACACTGAGCTTCCCACTGCAACTTATGCTTCATGTCCATGTGCCGGTTCATGCATGAAGTACTCAAACTATGTATTTTTTGGCCTCTACTTAGCTTTTGCTGACAAATGTTACAGATAACACGAGTTGGGTCATCTTTATCGATCTGAAAAAATGCCCAGGCTATGCAAGGCTTAGCACCCATGCGACCTGAAGAGCCACCACGACTTGTGGTGAGAGGCAGAGTTGTGTTTGAGGATGCAGTTGTTGACGTGCTTCCAGTACTACGTCTCTGTCCAGGAAGGCGCAACCTGACCTCGTTGTCACTAGCATCTTCCTCCACCTCCTCTGCTGACCTCATCTCTTGGCTGACTGTGGGTTGACAGTAAGTGGGATCTCCGACCTCATCATCATCACCCTGTGCGTTATCACACCCGTCGTCCTCAGAGCCAACCTGTTCCTGCCCTGACAAAAAACTAAAGTTGTCGCTCCAATCAGGTATTTGAGTCTTATCATCGTCTTCCTCATTGTCTCCACCAACAGGAGTTACAGTTTGGGAATGAGGGTCTACATTATGGTCAGAACCTTCTGCGTCTGGTCCTGGATCCGACTCATAAAGATTCTGGGCATCAGTGCAGATCATTTCCTCGTCTGGATTCACAGAAGCGCTGGAGTCGACCTCTGATTCCCAGGCTATAGTATGAGTAAACAGCTCTGCAGACTCAACCATCTGTTCTACCTCATACTCAGACGGGCAGCTGGAGATTTGGGAGCTGTGAGGAAGCAAGTGCGATTTGGGTGACACCTTTGAGGACTGGAGTATTTGTGATGTTGAAGTTGATGTGGAGGAGAGCCCACTTAAAGGAGCACTTGATATCCGTTGAAGCACCTGCTGTTTTTGTGCCTCATCTGGAATTTGTAGCGATTGGCGTGGCCGTAAGAAAGGGATCTTATCACATTGTCCGCTAAAAGAAGTAGACATTTTAGTTTGGCTGGAAGATGGTCTTTTTTCTGCAGATGTTACTGTTGCTTTAACACCTACCCCACGGACACAACCTTTTTTCCCCTTCCCAACACGCCTATTCCCCTTTCCACCAGCAGCAGGCCTTTTTCCACTCATTTTGGTGGTTAACTAATTCACAACTCTGGAGTTGTTTGCACACAAAAAACAATGGATGGTAACCGAGCAGAGCTGAGTGGCCAAACTGTGGTATTAGGCCAAAACTATTGGCTGGGTTAGATGCAGAAAAAAATTATTTTGAATTTGCAACCTGATGGAGGTCAGTATAGATGGACTAACACAAATAGTCCCACACACTGCTAGAAGCCCAAATATTTTTTCAGAGGTACTGTAGATGCAGATACAAATTATTTTTAATTTGCAACCTGATGGAGGTCAGTATAGATGGACTAATAGACCAAGTCCCACACACTGCTAGAAGCCCAAATATTTTTTCAGAGCTAGATGCAGAAAAAAATTATTTTTAATTTGCAACCTGATGGAGGTCAGTATAGATGGACTAATAGACCAAGTCCCACACACCGCTAGAAGCCCAACTATTTTTTCAGAGCTAGATGCAGAAAAAAATTATATTCAATTTGCAACCTGCTGGAGGTCAGTATAGAAGGACTAATAGAACAAGTCCCACACACTGCTAGAAGCCCAAATATTTTTTCAGAGCTAAATGAAGAAAAAAATTATTTTTAATTTGCAACCTGATGGAGGTCAGTATAGATGGACTAATAGACCAAGTCCCACACACTGCTAGAAGCCCAAATATTTTTTCAGAGCTAGATGCAGAAAAAAATTATTTTTAATTTGCAACCTGATGGAGGTCAGTATAGATGGACTAATAGACCAAGTCCCACACACCGCTAGAAGCCCAAATATTTTTTCAGAGCTAGATGCAGAAAAAAATTATTTTTAATTTGCAACCTGATGTAGGTCAGTATAGATGGACTAATAGACCAAGTCCCACACACTGCTAGAAGCCCAAATATTTTTTCAGAGCTAGATGCAGAAAAAAATTATTTTTAATTTGCAACCTGATGGAGGTCAGTATAGATGGACTAATAGACCAAGTCCCACACACCGCTAGAAGCCCAAATATTTTTTCAGAGCTAGATGCAGAAAAAAAATATTTTTAATTTGCAACCTGATGTAGGTCAGTATAGATGGACTAATAGACCAAGTCCCACACACTGCTAGAAGCCCAAATATTTTTTCAGAGCTAGATGCAGAAAAAAATTATTTTTAATTTGCAACCTGATGGAGGTCAGTATAGATGGACTAATAGACCAAGTCCCACACACCGCTAGAAGCCCAAATATTTTTTCAGAGCTAGATGCAGAAAAAAATTATTTTTAATTTGCAACCTGATGGAGGTCAGTATAGATGGACTAATAGACCAAGTCCCACACACTGCTAGAAGCCCAAATATTTTTTCAGAGCTAGATGCAGAAAAAAATTATTTTTAATTTGCAACCTGATGGAGGTCAGTATAGATGGACTAATAGACCAAGTCCCACACACTGCTAGAAGCCCAAATATTTTTTCAGAGCTAGATGCAGAAAAAAATTATTTTTAATTTGCAACCTGATGGAGGTCAGTATAGATGGACTAATAGACCAAGTCCCACACACCGCTAGAAGCCCAAATATTTTTTCAGAGCTAGATGCAGAAAAAAATAATTTTTAATTTGCAACCTGATGTAGGTCAGTATAGATGGACTAATAGACCAAGTCCCACACACTGCTAGAAGCCCAAATATTTTTTCAGAGCTAGATGCAGAAAAAAATTATTTTTAATTTGCAACCTGATGGAGGTCAGTATAGATGGACTAATAGACCAAGTCCCACACACCGCTAGAAGCCCAAATATTTTTTCAGAGCTAGATGCAGAAAAAAATTATTTTTAATTTGCAACCTGATGGAGGTCAGTATAGATGGACTAATAGACCAAGTCCCACACACCGCTAGAAGCCCAAATATTTTTTCAGAGCTAGATGCAGAAAAAAATTATATTCAGTTTGCAACCTGATGGAGGTCAGTATAGATGGACTAATAGAATGATGCTATGCCCAAAAGATTTTACTTCACTAGGTGCAGTAAAAAAATTGGTATTCTATACACAGGTGTTATATCTTGCAACACAGATAGGCTACTCCACTGACTAACACACTCTGCAATAGGCCAAAAAGGATTAGCTTTGCTAGATTCAGCCAAATGCTGTGAAAAAAACTTGCACAGCACTGGCACAGACCTGCCTGGCAAAAACTGATAGGAACTCATGTAACCTAGTCCTGAAAAGGACTCCAATTACAATTAGTCTTTACTCCCACAACCTATCTATTTAAGAGCACAGACCTCCCTGATAAAAGTCGTAGGAAATGCTGTAACCTAGTCCTTAAAAGGACTGCAATCACAACTATTCCCTACTCCCAAGCTATCTGTAGATTTCAGAGAAAATTGGCTTGAAATTAACAAGGTATAGCACACACAGCAACAGCGGTGCCGTCTAACACGCAGCTGCAGCAGTGAGAAAATGGTGGCGACGGGGAAAATGGCTTGGTCTTATAGGGCAAGGACATGTGACATACACTGCCAATCACACATGCCCTTGCTTGTGTGAAAAAAAGCACTTCGCTCCGTGTGTGCGCTGCTGATAGGCTGACAGATTGCACCTCCCCACTGCAAATGCGGGAAAGAGAAAAAAAAATGGAGATCTTCATTGTTCCTGCAGAGATCCATCCCCTGCCCCTCCCCCCGCCCCGCTGTACACTCAAACTGCGTATTAACATTAATTTTCATCATTACTGAGAAAAAATCCAGTTATGATTTTGGTGCACGAACAGTTATCGAACATAACCTCGAACAGCCGAATTTTTCTCAAATTGTTCGTGTTCGCCGACCGGCTCGAACACCGCCCAAAACAGCTCGAATTTGAGATTGGCGAACAGTTCGAGTAGAACAACGCTCATCTCTACTCCCCACTGCAAATGCGAGAAAGAGAAAAAAAAATGGAGATCTTCATTGTTCCTGCAGAGATCCATCCCCTGCCCCTCCCCCCGCCCCGCTGTACACTCAAACTGCGTATTAACATTAATTTTCATCATTACTGAGAAAAAATCCAGTTATGATTTTGGTGCACGAACAGTTATCGAACATAACCTCGAACAGCCGAATTTTTCTCAAATTGTTCGTGTTCGCCGACCGGCACGAACACCGCCCAAAACAGCTCGAATTTGAGATTGGCGAACAGTTCGAGTAGAACAACGCTCATCTCTACTCTTTATGTCATTTTTCCTCCACTGCTTCTGCCTCCTCAACCTCCTCTCGGTCTTCCACCTGCACCCAAAGCCTGTCTGGTCATGCCACAAGCTTTCTAACTGCGCAGAAGGGATCCTGCACACCTCCTTACTATGCTGGCAGTAGGGCTCAACGTCATCAGGCGGTTTTTACATTGAAATGTCTGGGAAATGTGAGTCACACAGCTGAGGAGTTGTGGTCAGCTCTGGAGAACCAATTTCATGAATGGTTGTCTCCACTGGACCTGAAACCAGGGAAGGCCGTGTGCGACAATGCTGCAAACCTGGGTGCGGCCCTTCGCCGGGGCAATGTCACACACGTGCCTTGTATGGCTCACGTGTTGAACCTGGTTGTCCAGCAATTTTTAGCCCACTATCCCAGACTAGATGGCCTTCTGCAGAGGGCACGGTCGCTGTGTGCTCACTTCCGCCGTTCGCATCCCGCAGCTCAGCGACTTACATCTCTACAGAAGTCGTTGGGCCTGCCACTTCACCGGCTAAAATGCGATGTGCCTACCCGGTGGAATTCAACTCTGCACATGTTGCAGCGACTGTGGCAGCACCGACAAGCCCTGGTGCAATACGTTCTGACGTATAGCCTGGGCCAACGAGATTCAGAGGTGGGGCAAATCACGCTGGAGGAGTGGTCTCAGATCAGGGACCTATGCACCCTTCTGCACAGTTTTGAAATGGCGACGAAGATGTTTAGTGCTGACGATGCCATTATCAGCATGACTATTCCGGTGATTTACATGCTGGAGCACATGTTAAACAGAATTCGGAGTCAGGTGGTGGCACAAGAGGAGGTGGAGGAAGTAGAGGAGGAGGAGTTGTATGCGGAAGGGCTAACATCTGCAAGGTCCAGACGGTCGGCAGCACCAGGGCGGCAGGCATGTGAGGGTGGGGGAGATGATTTTACCAGGGCGCATGGTAGCAGCCAAACTAGTGAGGAAGGTGCAGGAGCCCAGGAAGAAGTGGAGGACGAACTGATGGAAGACTCATCAGATGAGGGAGACCTTGATCACATTTCTGTTGTGCGAGGTTGGGGGGAGAGGACAGAGGAAGGAAGCATGATTGTTACCTCGCCACCAACACAACAGGGACTTGGTGCTCCTGGATGCGCAACACACATGAGTGCCTTCTTGCTGCACTACCTGCAACATGACCCTCGAATTGTGAGAATTAGAAATAATCCTGACTACTGGGTTGCCACACTGTTAGATCCCCGGTACAAAAGTAAATTTGCAGAAATTATTCCTGCCATAGAAAGGGATGCACGCATGCAGGAGTATCAGCAGAGACTGTTGCAGAATCTTACATGTGCTTTTCCACAAAATACCAGTGGTGCACGTAGTGAATCTCACAGTTCCAACTTGCCAACCGTGGTCTGTATGGAATTGTTCAATAAAGGGCCCAAAATTAAGATAACATAGATGGGAGAGGTCTCTATGAATAGGAATTCCTAAGTATTTGATACCCTGTGAGGGCCAGGCAAAGGGAAAGTTGGACTGGATGGAATCCTATATGGATTTAGGGAGGGAGACATCGAGGGCCTCAGACTTCGCTGCATTGATTTTAAAATTTTACCATGTAACAAAGTGATCTATTTCAGCCATAACAGCAGGGATGGATATATGTGATTGAGTGATATATACTAGGACATCATCAGCAAATAGAGAGCACTTGTACTCGGTGCCTCCCACCTCAATCCACCTAATATTGGGGTTATGGCGAATTGATGAGAGCAGGTGCTCCGTCACTAGGATGTATAAGAGAGGGGACAGAGGACATCCCTGCCTTGTCCCATTGGTGATTGTGAAAGGTGATGAAAATGTTCTGACGCACCCCCTGGGCCTTGGGACACCCGGAGCCGGACCCTTTTTGGTGGATGCTGGTGGTTGTAGTCTTCGTGGCGGCGATCCGGTTCCGTGGCTCAGGGCGGTCAAACCAGTGGCGGAACTATTTATGTGGTTTTGATGTTTAAATGTCCGACTACGCCACCCGTGGATTGCGGTCAGAGTGAACCGCCGCTACAGGGCAGACCGCTAAGGCTGGTGTTGTGGGTGCAGCAGAGCGTAGCATAACTCCCCACGGGAGGAGTATAGCCTCAGGGCAGTGTATGCGGAGGATGGGGGTGATGGTGCAGGGCAGCAGCAGTAACGACACGGAGTCAGTGATGCAGTTCAGGGCCTTTACTCACAGTTCTTATTATCCAGACCACGTCTGCAGGTAACGGCTGCCCACGTCGTACTGTGCTCACCAGGTGAGGGGCTCAGACAACTCCCAGATAACTTTGGAGCGCTTCACAGGACCCCCTTTGTGTGTCCTTTGTCTGGCCTTTCTTACCAACACTTCTGTCCGGCTGCCTCGGGCCTCCTCTTGGTAAACTTGGCGCCAGTTTCCCTGACCCTATGTGGTGCCTTCCTAGCGGGTGGAGCAAGGGGCTGCGCCACATAAAATGTCAGAGCCTCCGGTTTCTAGCTGAGGGTCGTTTCCTGCCTCCACTAGTTCGGGGACCGGTCTCCCCCTTTGGCCTGACCCCTCCACGCAGGTGGATTCGGGCGTGCGGTGGCGACTCGCCCGTCCGCACCCCTGGGATCCCTTCATTCCTCGTTCCTGGAGCCTTCTCCGCTCCTCTTCCTTCCTTCTCCCTCTTGCAGGCCTGGGCCTCTGTTACTAGGCCCGCCTCCGGAGCAGAGCTCATGCAGAGCCCCTGCTCCCTGCCACTTCTGCTCAGACTTCTCTGCACTGAACTAAGATGGTGCCCACCTTCTATACTCCCTTCTCAATGCACCCAGGAACTGCTTCCTCCCTGCTCCTGCACTGCAGGGTTCCCCTTCCTCAGTGTTCCCTCCCCCCACTCCAGCCAGGGACAGGGACTGTCGTGCCCATCTCAGGGGCATATTGGTCGCCCTGCCCCACGGCAATGTGGTGTAATGCATGCAGGTGTCGGGTCCTGATCCACACTCCATCCTTATCTGAGAGTGAGATATCACACCTCTGGGTGAGGTGCAATACGTCTGTAGCAACCGAGCCCTCGGTGCTACAGTTCCATTTATCTTCAGCCTAGGTGACGTATTGTGATACAGGGCCGTGATTTTGGCTATAAAAGGGTCCCCTAGACCCCTACCCCAAGCTTTTTAAGAGAATCATATATGGCGTGCCAGGAGACTCTATGGAATGCTTTCTCAGCATCCAACGAGAGTATCTACTTACAAATTTTTAACTGCATCTAGCCCAGGAAATACTTTGTGCCTAGTAGCAGTGTCTGCTAGTCAGCGGATTATCCCGGCTGTTAAGCAAGCTACACCACCTGTAGTTTGGACACTTAATTTTTTCAAAGGAAATGCTTCGGGACCACGGGATACTTAGTGAAGAGCATCAGGAGGCACCCCAAGGCATAGGGGCTGGGACTGGCAGTAGGATGCCTTGCGGTGCACAGCCGAGCTCGATCCTTATAAAAGCTTTTTAACTGCAGCAGCTTTAGTGGACGCTACTGGAGCTGGAATTACGCGGCTGCTGGCATGAGACTTGCCCTCCAATAGATCCTTGTAAATGGATTTAAAGTGTATTCATTCAAATTAGAGGGACAATTTAAATTAAAAAGCTTAGAGCTGCCTCCACCACAGGGGGGCTCTCTCGACCCACCAGCGGACAGGCACCAGTATTGGGAGAGGGGGGCTGGCCGTCAGGGTTCACCGCGGCTCTGGCACAAACCCGGCGACACGGAGGTGGCACGGGCAGGAGCGGACTGGCCGTGTCGGCTTCTCACTTTTTGGATTTTAGAAGGGCATGACTTGCCTATATCTGTGTCTCCCCCTCCTTTTACTCCTCCACCTCTTTTCTTTTCGCATGACTATATGTACTTGTCACTTTTCCATGTGTTAGTTGTGTCTTCTGAGCAGTTTGTCAGCTTTTGGACACCTTTGAAGGTGTTTTCTATGTGTTTCTATGTGTTTTTGTTTGCCTGCCATTGGTTTTAACGGTGTTCGAAGGTGTTCGACGAACAGTTCGACGAACAGTTCGGCGAACACACGGGTGTTCGACGAACCGAACCGAACTCGAACACTACGGGGGTGGCTCAACACTAGTGAACACACATACCGCTTACATATTATACACATACATAATTCACACCACTCACATATCAGTCACATACAGCACACCGCTCACATATCAGACACATTCAGCACACGCTGCTCACATATCAGATGCATGAAGAACACACGCTGCTCACATATCAGACATATGCAGCGCAGACACATACTCCTCATATATCGTACACATACAGTATACACACCACACACATATCATACACATGCAGCACACATGCCCTCAACATAACATACACATACAGCACACACATTGTTCGCATATCAGACACATGCAGCCCACATCACTCACATATCAAACACATGCGGCACACACATCACTTACATATCAGATATATACCTCTCACATATCAAAAACCTACAACACACACATCGCTCACATAACATATAAGACATATACAGCACACCCATCGTTTACATATCAGACACATGCAAAACACATCGCTCACATATCAATTTTTTTTTTTTACACAAAAAATCTGTGAAATGAAAGCTTTGCTTTTCACTCCAGCCCCCCAAGAATGTGGTGCGTTGCTTGGAGATGATGGATCCAGGGCTCAGAGTACCACAGGACCAAGCTTCTTCAGGACAGTTAAGTGTCACTTGCATCAGCTGCCCTGCATTGTGATGGCTTCTTCACTTATGGCCTACATCTTCCTGTTCTCATGTTGGCCCAATGGCAGTTCCAGTCCTCCACTGAGCATCTTTCTCCTCAGGGCTCCCTGTTGATTGTGGGGCTTCGGTCTCTCCGTTACAGCACTTTCTATTATCCAACGTGGCCTATCTGGCTAGAATCCCATCCTCTGGATTGTGTCTTCTCTCTCCTCTTCCTTTTTCTGTGGGTGCCACTGTAGTGAGCTGGCCGGCTCTGGCTGTTCTGTGATAATTGATATAGAGCCTGTTACGGAAGTGATTACACAGGATGATGTTGCCACCTTGTGGCCAGAGGTTGCACCTGCGCAGGGTGTGATGACAGAGAAAAAGACTGAGCCTCCTGTGTCCCGCCCTAGAGAGTCACGTGACCAACGTGGGAAGCAGGAAAAAGCGCGCGAAGAGTCTGCTGTGGTCTGTAAAAAGAGCCAGGACGGTGTGCAGGCCCTCTTGTGTGGCGCAGGAGAGACTCTCAACGTGATTTCTTCTATCTGACACCATATCCTCGGAGCCTTCCCCAGCTCCTGCACTGCTGAAGGATTCAGCTGTTACACTCCCTGCTACTGGAGTGTGGACTACATAAGGGGACCCACCAGAGCTTCTATCCGGATCAGAGAGACTGTAAGCGGGACCTCTGGCGAGAGGCCGAAGTATCCCTTCCTTTCTTTCCGCGAATTCTGCTGTTCCTGTTTTTTTTTCCGGCTGGGACGCCCTCCTGCAAAGACAGACAGGCCTGCGACGGGGGACACATCCTTCTGGAGTAAAGGACTGGTAACGTGTGAGTAGGGACAGTGAGGGTCAGCTTATAAGTACACGTTATTACTGTGCATATTTACTGTTGTCATTTATTGTTTTTTTTCTTTGCTGTGTTAAAAATGTATACGAGTAAAGATACGGTTATCAAGATAGAGTCTGTGTGTGGGGATCTTGCTGGGTCAGATCATAGATACCAATGCGCGGCCTTGCCCGCGGTCACTTCATCTGGCGTAGTCGGCAGGATCTGTGACCAACAGGATTCCCACCCAGGCCATGTGTACAGTCAGAAAGCCCCGCCGGTGTCTATTGTGAATCAGGTCAGGAAATTTGGCGGACGAAACTACCCTGTACCAGAGTGGGCGGAACAAGTCCGGATACTGGAGGAAATGTATAATATTGACCCTAAGACCTTGGCAGAAATGGCGGTACTGATGCTAGAGGGGGAGGCATGGATGACAGTCAGACTGGAGACGGTCAGGGGCCTGCGTACAGTAGATGATTTGGTGCGGGTGCTGGAGAACACCTATGGGCCGACCACATACCAGGGAACACTGCGACACATTTTCTTTAGACGGACGCAGCTTGAATGGGAGGATATTCCCCAATATGCGAATGCCCTTCAGGTACTCCTTGAACAAACCTGTGGAAAAGGGGAGCAACTAGCTGGTATGGCTTCTCGTGACCTGGTACTGAGAGACCAATTTGTAATAGGACTGAGAGACCAGTATCTTAACCGCACGTTACAGGACTTGATCCGGATGATGCCGGCTCTTACTTTTGCTGAAGTCAAACAGGAAGCCATAGAACGTTCAAGGGGACCCGTCATGGATGTGGGGATTCAAGGTGCTGCGTGCAGATCCATATCTGACATTAAAAATCCGAACAGTGACACGGAAGACCTGAAACAGATGGTAGCAGACTTACAGAGACAGATATTACAGTTAACATTAGACTGACAAGGAGACCAGCGAAGACAGCCTAGTCGTCCCATGAGACAGTGTTGGTCATGCGGTGATCCTCGCCATAGGGCAAATCATTGTCCTCAACACTTCCCTCCGCAAAAACCTCCGTCGCACCAACGAACAAGCCCTCAGTCACCCCAGCGAAGGGAATTTCGATCAGACCAGCGAATGGAACCCCAGCCATATCCACAAGCAGAGCTACCACGCCGGGCCTCACCACAATGGCCGCCGTTAAACTAGACACCCCTGCAGCTGAGGCTCGCGCAGCAGGGGAGGCCAAGGAGAGGGGTGTGGAAAAACAGAGCCGATGGCGGAGTGCTCTTGCCTCGAATAGCCCGACACTTGAAGTTGTCCTGGAAGGAATTGCCGTACAGGGACTGATGGACACCGGGTCACAAGTGACCACGATCTCTGAACAGTTTTATGAAAATTACCTCAAACCAAGAACTGCTCGTGACCCAGACACCGCCATTAAGATTATTGCGGCTAATAATCTACCCATTCCAGTGACCGGAGTTGCTTGGATGGACACAAAGGCCTGCGGACAGGACTTAGGGAAACGAGGGATCGTCATCGTCAAGGAAGGTTTCGGCTCCGAGACCCCAGTGATAGTTGGAATGAACATCTTGAAAGACCTGGATCTTATGCTGTTGACAAGAAAAGGACCCAAATACTGGCAGAAAGTCACCAAACATAAGCCGACTCGTCTGGCATTCCAGCGCGTAATCCGGACCGTTGGACTTCAACAGATGGCAGAGGAACAACTACCCCTAGCCGCCATTACGGTGCCACACCATACCCGGATTACTTTGCCCGCTGAAAAAGAGACAGTCATTTCCTTACCCCTTAAAACCCACCGACAACTTGAGGGGGTTGAAGTGTTGATCGAGCCGAGGACCCCAAGTGGGGGTAAGCTAAACCCACTAGTTGCTCGCACTCTAGCCGTCGTGAGGAACGGGAGAGTCCCTGTCAGGCTAAACAACACCGCAGACGTAGGCCTAGCCCTTGAAGCCGGCACTCAACTTGCCCGGGTATATGCTCTACCCACGGAAGTGAATCCCATTGGGCCCCTAGAATTCACCCCGTCTACAGAAGGCGACTGGACGGTAACCGTCTCAGCCATAAACGTTCAAGTAGACGATGAAGACATTGGGCGAAAACTACGGGAAAAAGTGCAGCTAGACATGTCTCAGTACACCAAACAAGAAGTGTCTCAAGTGGAGGAACTCCTGCGGGAACACCAAGACTCCTTTGCAAAGTATGACACAGACTTTGGGTGTACCACCAGTATCCAGCACGAGATACCCACGGGCGATACCCCCCCTATCCGCGAGAGGTACCGGCAGATACCACCTCAGCAATACCAGGAGGTGAAAAGCCTGTTAGAATCTATGCTACACGCCGGAGTGGTACGTGAAAGCCAGAGCCCGTGGGCTGCACCCGTGGTGATAGTCAAAAAGAAAGATGGTTCCCTAAGGTTTTGCGTGGACTACCGTAGGCTGAACGCTTGCACTATCCGGGACTCATATCCACTTCCTCGGATCGAAGAGTCACTGACCGCCCTGAAGAAGGCCAAATATTTTTCGTCCCTAGACCTGGCCAGTGGATATTGGCAAGTTCCAATGAGTGAGAAGGACAGGGAAAAGACCGCCTTCATCCTTCCCATGGGCCTGTATGAGTTCGACCGGATGCCGTTCGGCTTGAATAATGCACCGGGGACCTTTCAGAGACTAATGGAACGCTGTCTGGGGGACTTCAACTTTGAGTTTACGCTGATATACCTTGACGACAACGTGGTATACTCCGCCACCTTTGAAGATCATCTTCACAAGCTTGGCCAAGTGTTCCAGCGCTTGAGGCGACACGACTTGAAGTTGAACCCAGCAAGTGCCGTCTGTTCCAGCAGGAAATCGACTACTTGGGTCACCGGATCTCGGCCGAAGGCATCCAGCCCTCTCCGGAGAAGATAGCAGCCGTTCAAGAGTGGCCGCAGCCAACTACCATCAAAGAAGTCCGGGCTTTTCTGGGGCTAGCAGGCTACTACCGTCGGTTTGTCAAGGACTTTGCTCGGCTTGCTGAACCACTGCATAAGGTTCTCCGAGGGACCGCGAACAGCCCCAGAGGACGACGCATCAGTTGGGGGCCTGACCGAGAAAAATCCTTTCAGGCACTTAAGGCTGCTCTAACATCACCCCCTGTTCTGGCATATGCAGACTACACATTACCGTTTCAGTTGCACACCGACGCCAGCCTTCAAGGTCTAGGGGCGGTCCTCTCTCAAGTTCAAGATAATAAAGAACGCGTGATAGCTTATGCCAGTAGGTCTCTCCGTGACACCGAAAAGAATACCATCAACTACAGCTCCTTCCGCTTGGAACTCTTGGCTCTGACTTGGGCTATGACGGAGAAATTTGCCGGCTATCTGACAGGAGCGGAGGTGCTGGTCATGACGGACAACAATCCTCTTGCCCACCTAGAGAATGCCAAACTAGGGGCAATGGAACAGCGCTGGATGGCCAGGCTCTCTAGATTCCAGTACAAAATTAAATACAGAGCGGGGAATGAGAATCAGAATGCGGACAGCCTGTCTAGAGTGACATCATCCCCGCCAGTGGGGAACCGGGATGAAGAGTTGGAGGAAGATGAGATGCCTGACTTTGCCCGACTCGCAAAGCAAATAGAAGATAGCCGCCAGTATGCGGTAGGAGGGATTGAAGCCGTAGTGGGATCTCTCCTGTCCCAGCAAGAATGGGCCAAGCTTCAAGATCGAGATCCCGAGCACGTCTTACTGAAACAGTATGTGAATAAACAAGAGAAACCGCCCTCCGAAGTGTGAGCCCGACTATCGACCGGAGCCTTGGCTCTGCTTGCCCAGTGGGATCGGCTGATCGTGAAAGATGGAGTCCTGTGTCGCAGGGCCCTTTTATCCCATATGCGGGAGGAGTGTTTGCAGATTGTCGTCCCGGTGCAGTTGGCCCATGAGATGGTGGGCGAAGCTCACAGGAGGAACGGCCACTTCGGCATAGACAAGACCCTCCGGTGGACCCAGCAGTTCATTTTTTGTCCGGGGCTCCGTAAGTTGGTTGAAAACGTCTGTCAAGCATGCCGTACCTGTGAATTCCACAAGTCCGCGGAGCAGCATGCCCCCATCCAGACTATTAAGACGTCGAGGCCCCTTAAGCTGTTGATGGTGGACTATCTGTTGATCGGAACGGCGAATAGTGGCTACCAGTACTGTCTGGTGATGGTGGACCACTTCACGAAATTCGCTGTCGCTGTTCCTACCAAGGATCAGACTGCTGAATCAGCTGCACAGGGTCTACGGGTGTCCGGAGCGGCTACACTCTGATCAGGGGGCTTGTTTCGAAGGGCGAGTCATTGAAGAACTCCAACGGATGTATGGAATCAAGAAGTCCAGGACCACCCCTTACCATCCACAAGGGAATGGCGCGTGTGAACGCTTTAACCGGACCCTCTTACAACTGATCCGGACTTTGGCTGAAGACAAAAAGCCCGACTGGCCTCGATTCCTCCCGGAACTGCTGTGGGCCTATAATAATCAGGTCCATTCCGTCACCGGATACACCCCATACACCCTTCTCTTTGGCCGTCCAGGCAAAGACATCCATGAGTTGCAACTGTCTAGCTCCGAAGAAGATAACTGTGGTACCTATCCTTCCTGGCTACAAACACACCGCCAGAGAATGGAGACTGTCTACCGGCTAGTAGGCCGACAAATTCAGGATCAAGTGCACGCTGACCCACTTCCGGTACAAGAAGACCCACTGAATGTAGGTCAACTGGTCCTAGTCCGAATAAAGAAGCCACAAGGGAAACTCCGGCCCAAGTGGGAGACCGAAGTCTATCGAGTAATTGGACAGCCGTACCCCGGTGGCCCCGTCTATCGAGTGCAGGGCGAAGACAGCGGCAGCATCCGAACTTTGCACCGTAATATGTTGCGCCCCTGCCGTTCCCAGCCTGACTCCCCTACTGTGATACCTAGAGAGATGGATATCACTAATACTGTCGGAGACACTGACCCCGGGGATGTAGAGACTGAATGCATGCCTACCCCTGTCCGTCCGACTGACGCACTTGAACCGATTGCCTCCTCTACTGACATGTCGACTGGGAAAGAGAGTGGGGTGACTGATAGGAGAGAGGGGATCCAACCCGTTAGGCGGACAACGAGGACCACTGCAGGGGTACCTCCAGGACAGTCCTACAGAGACCAATATGTGTGGCCCTCTTCCCAGCCGCCCCCTGTCACATCCATAGCCATCGCCGCCCTGGAGCCGGTCGTTGGCAGGAACTGCCAACCTTTGAGTGGGGGGGCGTGTAGTGAGCTGGCCGGCTCTGGCTGTTCTGTGATAATTGATATAGAGCCTGTTATGGAAGTGATTACACAGGATGATGTTGCCACCTTGTGGCCAGAGGTTGCACCTGCGCAGGGTGTGATGACAGAGAAAAAGACTGAGCCTCCTGTGTCTCGCCCTAGAGAGTCACGTGACCAAAGTGGGAAGCAGGAAAAAGCGCGCGAAGAGTCTGCTGTGGTCTGTAAAAAGAGCCAGGACAGTGTGCAGGCCCTCCTGTGTGGCGCAGGAGAGACTCTCAACGTGATTTCTTCTATCTGACACCATATCCTCGGAGCCTTCCCCAGCTCCTGCACTGCTGAAGGATTCAGCTGTTACACTCCCTGCTACTGGAGTGTGGACTACATAAGGGGACCCACCAGAGCTTCTATCCGGATCAGAGAGACTGTAA
Organism: Phyllobates terribilis; assembly: GCF_046119375.1. Lineage (NCBI taxonomy): Eukaryota > Metazoa > Chordata > Amphibia > Anura > Dendrobatidae > Phyllobates > Phyllobates terribilis. The sequence continues at coordinate 542,125,810 of NW_027362765.1, read as the reverse complement.
GCGGGACCTCTGGCGAGAGGCCGAAGTATCCCTTCCTTTCTTTCCGCAAATTCTGCTGTTCCTGTTTTTTTTTCCGGCTGGGACGCCCTCCTGCAAAGACAGACAGGCCTGCGACGGGGCACACATCCTTCTGGAGTAAAGGACTGGTAACGTGTGAGTAGGGACAGTGAGGGTCAGCTTATAAGTACACGTTATTACTGTGCATATTTACAGTTGTCATTTATTGTTTTTTTTCTTTGCTGTGTTAAAAATGGATACGAGTAAAGATACGGTTATCAAGATAGAGTCTGTGTGTGGGGATCTTGCTGGGCCAGATCATAGATACCAATGCGCGGCCTTGCCCGCGGTCACTTCACCACTATGTTCTCTCTGCATTGCTTTATATGACTTGTGCTTTCTGGGGAAGCAGCCTGCCTCTCCACAGACCACTATTATCCAGTCAGTGACTCAGTTGCACTCCTCCAGTTGCCCTCAGCAAATCAAGGACACCGTTCCAGGAATGAGTAGGTTGTCTGGTTGCCTTGGAACTGATACTAGGCGTCCCCCAGCAGTTCTCTCCCATTCCTGGCACTGCTATTTCTTTTATCGTTTCTATCCCTCCTTCTTTTGTGTCACCTACTTATCTGAATCCAAAAGAAGTCACACACGCCAGACAGATCATCCTGCCCTGGTTACCACTTTTGCCTGCACCTCATACAAATGCAAATCTCAGTCAGGCCACCCCATAGTGACCTGAGCTGCTTGCACTCACTTTCCACTGCCGCCCATTCACGTGCCATCTGTGATAAGAAGTATTTGGTGACTGAACTAACCAAAGTGTCACAGGCCTTTGTTACCGTCATGAAGGATCTGCCTATCTCCACTTCCTCCCCCTGTACTCAGTATAGATGAACTGCAAATATTGGAGTAATATCTTCTATATTTATTAACTCATCACATTATATTTGGAATGTTTACCCTCTTATAAAGTCATTGCTATTTTCACAAGTGTCATGATCAGTGCATGTTGTGGCTACATGGCTAAAGGCAACATATTTATCCATCTTTACACATGTAGGGAATACATACCTCCCAACTTTTGAAGAACAGAAAGAGGGACAGATCATGCGGCGCGCGTAGCTGCGATTGACAGTGTGCGCTATTAAGGAGAATGAATATAGACTCCTCTAAACTCCCATTTGCGTGGAGAGGAGTGAATATTCATTTCCTTTAGCAGCGGGCACACGTGATATCTGCAGCTGCCGGCTACTACCTGTGCCCGCTACTCCACTGCCGCAACCCACCCCACCACCCTCCACAGCAGGGACAACAGCTGAGCCGTGACGGGACACAGAACTGGGTCCTCAAAAAGGGACAGTGCCGCGGAAACCGGGACGGTTGGGAGCTAAACATAGTGTAGGTGTTTCTGCTCTCTGGTAGCTGCTTGGATACGCACAGACACAGGGTATTTATATCAAAACAGTGAAGTTTATATTCATAAACTTTTCAGCTCCAAACTGAAAACAGCCTTTCTTCAGCACAAATGGATAACCAAAGAGTCCTTTCTGTAGCATAAATGAACACAACAGTCCTTTCTCTGGGTAAGGCAAAGTAAATCAAAGCAGTCTCACCAACTTGGTATTACAGGCATTTCTCAGTTTACCGGGTCTATGCTCTACAATTGAGTAATTTTACTCACATGGGGAAAGCTTTCTACTTAAGTAGACTATCAGGTGAACTCCCATTGATCTCCTTGGACATGACAGCTCCTAGCCCGACATCCGAAGCATCTGTCTGGACTATGAACGCTTTGAAGATATCCGGTGCTATCAACATTGTTTGCCTACAGAGGGCCAGTTTAAGCTCCTGAAATGCCCTCTCAGCCTCTAGAGACCACTCAACCATAATTGATTTTGTGCCCTTTAGAAGATTGGTTAGAGGCACTGCTATTTCGGCAAATTTAAAGACAACCCCCCTGTAATGGCCTTCCCAGGAATGCTCTGATCTGTCTTTTTCGTGAGGGGGTGATGTCAGCTCTATATCACTTCCTATGAAATTGTCTCACAATGGGCTTTAGGAGCTCAATAACACGAGTGAAACCTGGAGACTCCAAGAACATGTACGTACTTTGATGTACCACTTGCTGACACTAAATGAACAAACAGTGGCCCACCTTATGAAACTGAACAGACCATGGTGCCTGGTTGTGAGTGCCAGACCATGGACTGATTGTTGCCTTCTCATACAATAAACATATTGACAAAGGAGAAAAAATGAGTATAGCGGCATAAAAAGCATTATTTTATTCAATAAAGATTACATAACAACGTATACAAAAGTCACATCACAGGATGGGAGATCTAAAGTGCAAGGTGCCAGGCATAGGCGGATCACAAATGGTGGGTCATAATAAATATACACATGTGTATGGCTCTATGTAAGTATTTAGTGGTGAGTGTGGGAATATGTACCATGGGAATCACCATTTCATGATATGCTGCTCAGTGCTAATGGAAACCTGCTGGGCCAAGGGATGTAGGTAATCCCAGTTCCCACATGGCACACCCCCCTGACCTAATAGCATCGCAGGTAACACTCACCCAAAGGTTTGAGCTATAAGGTCCTTAAGCCACTGTGACCCCTTGACAGTCGTGGTAAAGATGACAGCGCGCCCTGATCTGCGTTTCGCCTATCTTTCTCAAGAGGCGCCTTGAAGGAGTTTTTGAGCGGGTCCCTATCCTTCCAGAGTTTTAGTAAGTTGATATGATATATCAGGAAGGGTTTCCTTTTCCCTGGTCAGTGTATTTTATAGTTGATTTCTCCCACCTTTTCCACCACCTCATAGGGTCCCTGTCACTTGTCATAGAACTTGCTTTCCACTGTGGGCGCTAACACCAGTACTCGATACCCAGACTTAAATTGTCTCACTTGAGCTTTCCTATTATATCCCCTGGATTGTGCCTCTTATGCTTTGAGGAGGTGCTCTTTTACCTGGCCCCTCACTTTGGTCCCTCAATACAACAGATCATTATGCCTAAAAAACAATTATTGTCTCCTGGCTCCTGGTGAACACCATTCAACACTATTAAATTTTCCAGAGCACCTTTCAAGGTTAAGTCCCTGAGCACGGCAGTCCCAATGTGGTCCTGAGAATAATCCAGGTCAGGGATGTTGGCTACAGGGATGCTTCCTCATCCTCCTTTCCAGCCAGTACAGTGAATGGAAATTCACCATTTACATCCTGTAACTTTCTTAGCATAGCCGACTCCTGGCACCATACTGGACTACTGGGTGCTATAACTTTAACCCATAAGTTCCAAAACAAGGGAAAATTTTGTCCGATAACAATAGCATGCAATAAGTTCTCGACAATTCCTACTTGGCACGGAACTACAATCTGTACGTATGTCATCCTAGGCCATGAGATAGTTCTTGGGGTCTCCATGGATTCACCTTACTTTCATCCTCTTCCCAGGGACTAGCAGATGCAGACGTGTGGCAGTTAAAAATTGACCAAACTCCAAGTCCAGTCATAGTAACAACATTCACCATCACTTGGCACAGCTGAGGTCGCTCACCAGGGTGAGGTACCGCACTGCACACGGGAAGTGCAAAATATGAGAAGCACCTTTCTCCAGAGTAGTCTATCGCCTATAGGGTCATAGGATAATGGGCTGCTATATGACCAGGGACATGACAATTCCAACAGACAATGGTACAAGATGTACCCCTCAAAACCGGCTTTGACCCCTCCTGGGTCTTTGAGAACCCTTCAGATGTGGACTTAGACCCCTTAGGCTCTATTGATTACTCAGGGAGTTCTCCACAGCCAAGTATTTTTCCACCAGGCTCACAAGGTCATCAGCATTCAGGGGATCTCTTTGAGCAACCCAGCTTTGTATGGACTTAAGTAGTGAATAGACAAATCTGTCCACTACCACTCTTTTGTGACATGCAGAAGTAGTGCTGTTGCTTAAAAAGCATTCAGCAACTATAAGAAATAACACAAGCACAGGAGACACGAAGTGTTGTGCTTCAGAAGCATCCAGCAACTAGAGGGGTTAATACAGTCACAGGAGACAGGGAGTGTTTTAGCACAGCCCCTAGAGAATTGTGGGTAACTTGTTATTATAGTCTGGCTGAAGCTGAAGAGAGAGGTGGTGTGTTTTCTGTATCTGACAGAAGGTAACTGAACAGGATTCAGATCAGGAGAGAAACTAAACACAGGTCAGATAAACTCCCCGAATTAACAGTGCAGAGTATTATCGGGCAGAAAGATAAGGACTGGAAGGAATTGTGTCACAGGGATCATCTCCCTCATCAAACCCTCCCATCCTCCATCTCCATGCAGGATAAAGAATGCTGTTTACTATTGTGTCCTTGTGAAGGAAAAGCCTGTGGTTGTGTATGCATAGAAGAAAGCTGCTAAGAGATCTAATCTGTGCTGAACTGTGCTACTGAAGAGACTGCCGTTACTGTACCTGCTTTAATAGACTGTACTGTGGAGAAGTCTGTTTCTTCAAAGAGTTAAATGGTACTGGTCGTACTTGAGTAAACTCCACTGTTAAACTGTTGAAAAAGACTCTTGTCAGATGTGTCTGGTTAGCAATTGAATCTATCGTGTGCCTGAGAGAAGCTGCAGCCTATGGTCGCACTGAGTAATGGTTCCCCCAGGATTCCAAAGATTTCATGAAACCCGTCTCACCCCTATCTGAACTTAGGCGGCGTGCGTGTAACACTTTCCACCATCTGTGCTGGAGAGCAGATCTCAGGCTCTAGCCATTTTTGCACTAGGTATAACAGGTCAAACATTTGGGACCAGCGAGGCTTGTCTCTTTGGAAGTGCCAGAGGTGCACCCATTGCACCCTCACTGCCAGGGTTACACCCAAATGTGTCATAGTCTCCGCCTTCAGTTTACCATACTCCTTTGCATTCTGCAGAACAAGGTCATCATACACTTTCTGCGGTTCCCCAGTAAGTTACGGGGCAAGGACCTCTGCCCATTACACTAGGGGAAGTTTCTCCCTGTCTTAAAGACAGTCAGGAAAGACTCGATGTCATCCTCCAAAGTCATTTTCTACAAGGCCTCCTGCACTGTTTACTACATATGGGTATTTTCACTTTGGCTGGCGGGAGGTGCAGTCCCCCTGGCCCAGACAGATTGCCCTGAACCAATTGCTTAATAGCATCCTCCATGCTTTTAGTCTGTGTTTGAAACACTGTGGCTTCTTTTACCCAGGACATTCAGACTTTAAATTGTAATCACCTGTGCTCTTTGGGACTGTGCCCGCATTCAAACACTAATTGTAGGTGTTTCTGCTCTCTAGTAGCCTCTTGAATATGTACAGACACAGGGTGTTTATATCAAAACAGATAAAGTTTATTGTCCTTCATAAACTTTACAGCTCCAAACTGAAAACAGTCTATCTTCAGTCCAAATGGATAGCCAAACAGGTCTTTCTTAATCACAAATGAATAACAAAACAGTCTTTTCTCTGGGTAAGGCAAAGTAAATGTCTCACCAACTTGGGATAACAGGCACTTCTCAGTCTCCAGCATAGACTGTCCACCATTAATGGTCTTTCTCCAGATCCAACACAACACACTCTACTACGCTAACCCAGCTGCCCGTTATTATGCCTGTAAGACCCGATCTGGAATATGGGAGCGACCTTTCCTACCCAGGCGCTTTTGGTTGTGCCGAAATCTCGGACCTAAAATCCAGTCATATAAAAACCCTTTCAGTAATCCATTGTTACTGGTGCACTTTATCCTGGACTTACATCAGTAAGGCCAACCATTTTGGTGACACATACCTGCTATCCAAGACCTTACCTCCTGCTTTCTTACAATAGAAAAACATGTGAATCAAGTTTTGTCATTTATGTCATTATCTGTCCCTTTGGCCTTATTTATGTAGGCGAGACCACAATGGAAATTAGAGACAGGATCAGCAAACATAAAAGTATAATACACAATGGCGTTTTGGAATTACCTTTTTCAAAACGTTTTTTGAAAAAGCACTTACAGTTAGCCAATTGTGATTTAGGGTCAAAGATCATGTCCCACCTCAGAGGAGAGGGGGTGATAAAGTCCAATTATTGAACAAGGGGTAACTAAGATGGATTTCGACATTTAACTGCTTGCAACCGAAGAGATTAAACACGGAGTATAATTTACATGTATGTATTAATGTGAGAACTGTGCAGGACCCTCATATGTAGGATGAATGAATACTGGTGATTTGGATTCCTGCCATGGACAAGGTTATGCCTAGTAATGCGTAACTGTTCTATATATATCTCCTTGCTCCAGGGTGTTTAATGGGGAGTTGTCATGTGCACCATTTTATTTGGGAATAATATGGATCATAGTTAAATAATGGGATTTGTGGTCCTTGATATCTATGATTATTTTGAACATTTTTCTTTATTTATTCACATGATAATTAATGAGATTGCCAGTTTCGAGGTTTTAGAGACATGTCACCATGTAACTGTATATGATGGGATATTGTGATCAACTGACTGCTGATCTGATTGATTAGCTGGAGTTAAATGCACAGAATATGACCACTCTGTCACTTGTATAGTGATGAGTTAGAAGCTAAACCTCGTTATATTTCATCATATTTGAGTATGGTGTGTGACCCACTAAAATCTTTATTTTTTTATCCTGCTCAATGCAGATTGCTCAGTGTTAATAATACTAATTACAATATCAGTAGTATTATTTGACAGGATATTTGGACATATATATTCTAATCATGACACTTGTGTATGTGTGTATAGCTATGACCTTTTTATTTATATTTGAAGTATTTACTCCTTTTATGATCTTTTTCATTTATTGACTTGTCACATTTTGACTTCCCTATTTGGTGTCAATCTATACTGCTTCCCACAACATTTTGCTGTATATAGGCCATGTCACTTCTCTATCTATAATTCTGATTTTTGAATCATCCAATATACAAGTATTATATCAATGAACTTTATATGCACCTTGTTATAGGTGGGTTGATTAACATTTGCAATCATGTGATTCCTGTTGCCAACCAACGCAGATGCTATCCTTACTGTTAGTTTATTAAAGGAATGCTCATTAATCCTGCTGACACATGCGCAGTTGGTTTATGTCAGCATCAACCGTCTGTAGTAAGTTTTTAAGGCTATGTTCCCACGATGCAGAAATGCTGCATATTTTTTCCGCATCTCCCTGGCAGGAAAAACGCATGCGGATTTTACATGTGTTTTTCCCGCCAGCTAGAAGCGTTTGTCAAGCATTTCTGCATGCAGGTTATCAAGCGCTTTTCCAAGCGATTTTAGCATCACTTGGAAAAGTGCTTGACAACTTGGTCACAGAATACAAGTCCATGCAACCGGTATGGATTTATATAGTGTGACCAAGTAATAGTTAAAAAAAAAAGAATAAGAATGGTAAAAAATAAAAATAAAGATTATACTTACCTTCCGATGGCCCGCGGTCTCCGTCTCTGATGCGTCCGGTCTTCCCGGTGTCTCGCGGTTGTGTAAAAGGACCTGCATGACATCATTGAGTCATGAGACAGGTCACGCGACCGCCGACGTCAGCGGTCGCATGACCTGTCACATGACTCAATGACGTCATGTCAGGTCCTCACACCACCGCAAGCTGTACAAGAGACTGGGCGCATCGCTGAGGAGGCCGGGGGACATCAGAAGGTAAGTATAATCTTTATTTTTGATTTAAAATTCTTTTTTTTACAGGTACCATGGTACCCGGGTCTGGATGAGAGTCTCCTCTTCTCCAGACCCGGGTACCATCCGCACATTGAATCGCTTCATATCCGCGTGTGCACATGTAGTGATGCGGATATTAAGCGATTCAATGCAAGTCAATGGCGGCAATTACGCAATGATAATCCACAGCGGAAATTTCCGCAGCATGTGCACAGCACATGCGGATTATCATTAGGGACCATGGGGTACGTATTACCAAGAGTTTAAGCGTTTTTGCTGCGCAAACTCTGCTGCAAAAACGCTTGAAAAACACATAGTGGGCACGCTGCCCAAATTGCTATCTCTGAATCTACTTTGTTCTGATAGACCATTAGACATTATAACAAAAGATAAATGTATTCTTTAGATATCTTGTATCAGCTTGACAGATTATAAAGGTCAACTCCCTTGTCAGCTCTGTGTATTCCTTATATGGATTTCAGGTTGAAATAAAGTGGAGTCCTTGGCAATTTACTGACTTTGTCACTACTGCATACCTGAGTGTGCTGTGGACAACTTTTCTTTTTGTGATACGCAAAAAGCGGGAGTTAGAACGTTTCAATCAACCAATAGATCCTGAAATCCATAAAGGAAGGATTCAAGATATAATTTTCTTCCTATCCACTGAAAAGACTAAAAATAACATCCTTACAGACTCCAAATTGCAGAGTGCTCTGACAGTGTTTTATCAACCTCCTATTCATGGGTATTGTTTCTTCAGTTCCTGGGGAAGTGTAATGCAGGTGCCGGAATGCAACGCACAGAGACACAAGGCAAAGACAGTCGGAGATGATTATAAACAATTTATATATATAACAGGTATTCTGAAAAAGAGGATAGCAAAAAGGGTATTGAACGGTAATTTGAAATATTAGCAAAGTATGAAGTCTCTCAGAGTAATGTGGTACACCCAATCAGGGAAGTTACCACGTCTGTTCTTTAGCTCTGTATATGGCCCTAGCGGGGGTCACCGGTTATTCCCGCTAGGCCGAAAGTCTTTTCTGGACAAAATCAATTAAAGCAAGTTTAGCTTCTTCCGCCCCAACCATTCCCCTCCCAACCTGAGTGCCTAAACCCAGCTGGCCCTGGTACCATGAGTGAACAGTGGAAGTGACGGCCCTGTTCACGTATGCAGCTCCTCTGCTTTCACTGGTGTGACTTTCCTGGCGCAGCCATCTCCCAACTCCTCTCTTTCTGGCTGTTGGAGGCAGTCTCTCAAGCATTGGATAGAGGGGTCCAGACCTCGTCTGTCGGTGGGCGATGTCGGGTTCCGCGAACTCACTCAGCACTGCAAGCAGGTTCCGACTCTCCTCAGCAGGCACATCACTCGGGTCACATCTGTGAGGGATCCGGAGCTCTTCCACCGGCGCCTGGCTGTGGCACCTCACAGGCCTCCGGCTTAGGCCTACCACATGGGGCTTCTCAGCACGCAGGGAGCATGTCTGCTCCTCTCTGCTGCTTGGCGCCAAAAACTCCTCAGGCTTGGCGCGCTGGCCTCTTCTCTTGTATATCTTAGTTCCGCTTGACTGTGTCTGGCCAGCAGATGGCAGTCTCTCTCCATCTTTGAAGCATCATGTAAGAGTTCTCTTAAAGGCTCTCTCTCCTCTACTACAGAAGAACAAGGCTTAGTACATTATTCGTATCTGTTCCTAGTGAAGACACTTAGTTGAACATGTAAGGGGGATGGACGCCACCAGCCCTTTAAGAAGGACTTTGTGGCGCCCTGCTGCGCATTGGTGCCACAGAACCCAGAAGGGTGCATGGATGGACTTCTCCACACGAGGCCCTCACTACATTCATACACCTCCACCCTACCACCTCAGACCAGCAGAGGGAGCCCTGATAGGTATATATAAAGGGAGGGTGGAGGCAGGCAGCTCAGTTTGAGTTATAGTTAGAGTTCAGTCAGTGTTCAGAGAGGAACACAGCTCAGAGTTGAGCAGAGAGCGTGACGACGCTCAGAGAGCGGTGAAGACACAACACGCCAGCTGACGAGTAGTGAGGGCCCCGAGTGTGGTCGACGGCAAGAAGAAAAAGGAGAGTGGAGCTAAGGGGGCAGAGGAGCATAGTAAGCTCACCCCGTTATACAAACCGGACACCGGGTCCGAGCCTACAGGGACCCTTTACACCCAGTAGGGATAACCGGAATCCCAGGACCAGGAACCACGAAGGCCCCGACGTCCATGGAAAGTGGTTACAAACCAGAGGTCCTACTTCTGAGCAACAGGTGAAGTAAAAGCAGGACACATAGTCTAGGCTCAGTTGCAGGCTGGCAAGGAACATACACAGAGACAGCAATGGATCAGGAGGCCATATACCCGCTCACTGGGGTGAAGTCCAAAAGTGCGCCCTTCACCTGGAGTACCCTGGACCGTACCTAACAACAGCACCAGTAAAGGTAATGAAGCAAAACCCCTGTCTCTGTCATTACTTCTGCTGCGCCATCGCTCCCCCTGCACCACAGCGCCCAGCGCAACCTGCATCGTTTTCACTGCCCTGCCAGGGAGCCGTTCCATCTCAAGCTGCCCTATCATCTGCCTCAGAGGACTGTCGCAGCGCTGGTGATCCTCACCAGACACCACAGGTGGCGTCACAACAAATCCCCTATAAATATCCCCTTTTTGCACTGACCACCCTGGGTCACGGACCGGGCCAGCCACGGTGATCTCCCCCAAAAGCAGCCATAAGGCCCAGCTGCCGACTACCCCGTGGCCCTGAGGGCGAGTCAACTTCTCCCTGTTATTATTCCCACATGCAGTAGTAGTTGTCCCCGTGTGAGTGTAATGTCTAATGTAATGTTGATGCTTTTATCTGTTCTCCTTGTATTGTACAGTGCAGTAGTTGCCTAGTTACAGCAGCATGTCAGAGCTGGCCAGGGGGAGGAGCATAGCAGGGAGGAGCAGAGGCAGTGAGTTTAGAGACAGGAGACAGGAAGTCAAGGGGCAGTGTCCGGGCAGCCATGCCCAGGACAAGGTGTCAGAGAAGAGCTCCTGAGAAAGGGAGCTTGTGTGAAGATGGGGGTGTCCCCACAAAGAAGGAGTCGAGGCAGTGGGGTCCATAAGCCCATGAGTAAGGACCAGTGGTGGTGTAAATGCACTCAGAGAAAAGGCCAGTATATGAGACATCAAGGGTCCATGTGAGTACCAGAGAGTCCGGCAGCCAGAGACCTGAGCCAGGGTTAGAAGGTACGTGGATCCAAGGAAAAAGACTAGGCACTAAGCAGAGTCCGGCAGCCATAGACCCAGGCCAGGGTTAGAAGGTGTGCGGGAAAGAGAGAGAGTGCCGACAGCCCTCAGCAGGAGCTGAGGACCGAACAGAGGCTGTGGAAAAGGGATGTACATATATATATCTATATCCGAGTAGCACAGCGAGAGAGAACAGGGACTGTGGAAAAGGGATAGGAGCCTTATCCGAGTAGCACAGCTTCCCTAGGACAAACGGCAACCAGGACAGAGGGTGTGCTGAAGGTGAACGTCTGCCTGCTGTGATAAACTGAGTCAGAAGATAGAGAAACGGCTTATTGTCCCTGCATAAGACCTGGGCCTGAGAATATCTGCTGCACCTGCCTGTACACGGCAATCTGTTAGTAAAGTTGGTTTTATTTAAAAGCACTGACTCTATCCGTTTATTCATGTGCGAAGTGCTGGGTTCTCGCTGAAGGTTGCTCAGTAGACAAGCCCACGACTACCACCCCATGCCACCTCATTACAAACATACAGAATAATCATAAATCTGAAACCCTTAAACCATTATGTCACATGTGATACAAGATGGGAGTCCATAAAATCTGTTATTATTTTCCTATCTAATAGGGAAAGACTTTGTCATGCCTACAATCAACTTACAAGATCCAACCATCCGGCCTACAAAAGTTCCCAAGATTTGCAATTTCTCAAGATCATCATCTTAATTTCCAGTTCAATGTTCGACCATTCAGTACTTCTTCCAAATATTATAGCAAAAATGGTGATGATTCATTGATTGTAGCCTCATCTGTTCCTTTTCTAGAACTTCAAGAGAAGATAGGTCAAATACTCACACCTCTGGTTGGCTAATCAACTTACAAAAATACAGCTGGATTCCTTCCACTCAGAAAACTTCTTCCACTAGGAAACAGACATCCTTTCTACGAAGGGAAAAAGTAACTTCAGTTTAAAATAAAAAAATTCTTCCTTCCGGAAACAGTATTCCTAAGTGCCATGTCTGTTCTAGGTTCTATTGACACATGTATTCAGGCAGTCACCAGGTCTCAGACTCATACAAGAGTCTTTCAAGTTCATATTCTATCCTGTAGGGACAAATCCCCCTTATTTCTGAACAGGAACATTGTCTTCCCAAATCAGTGAGGTCCTCCCTACTTTTGGTAGCTGAATCCAGACAAACTAAGAAAAGGAGTAACCTGCCATCAGTTTCCTCTAACTATGGTGACAACCAATTCCGGCAAAAGGAGATGGATTCTATTGAGATCAGCTGTCAATCTTCCAATTTCAGAGAACTAAAAGCTGTGTGGGAGACCCTCAAAACTGCAGTGAAAGATTGCCCATTTGACTCATGTCAAGATTTATTCCGGCCACTTGACTACGGTAGATTACCATCATCAAGAGAGGACAAAATAAAATACCTGTCACGGGTTTACCGTGACAGAGAGGATCCAGAAGATCACAGAGTTTGATTACTCACACTCCTGCACTCATTAGAAGCCTTTCACATTTATATTAAACAGTGCAGGTTTCTTTTTAGCAGTGCAGGGGTTAATCTGCTACTGAGAGCTTTTGGAAGCTTCACAGGGTGATGCTCTCAGCTGCTCACTGTTAGCCCCTCCCTGCTCCTATATTTTCTGGACTTTGGCAAGGGGTCATTACCAGAGCTAGCTTCATTGCTGCATGGTTAGGAGTTTGGTGGTTTATTGTTTGAGAAAGCATTTGGTGGATTTTGCAAAGACTGTTGCGTGGTTTTGGTTGTGTGTTAATCCCCTGTTTCTCCTACTTTGGTTTTTCCCCATACGCCACTCCCCAGTGTTAACCTCTGTTATTTGTGTGTGTATATTTGTATGATTGGTATTTTTCTTTATCTCTGTTTGTATTACCTTGTTAATCTGGTTTGTGTACTGCCATACACTACTACTCCCCTATTCCCTGGGTTGGGGGATGGAAGAGACTGAGGGCAGATTCAGGACCTCAGATAATGTACCTGGCCCCAATGTCTTCACCTTCAGAAAGAATCCGGGTAACAGGGCCAGCTAGGGCACCCCTAGCGTCAGGGACAGAGAAGGAGCCCCTGGTCCTGGGATACCCGACAACAGAATCATGAGAATACCCTACAAATTCTGGGCAGAAGATCATCTTGTCTCTTCGTTGGCTCTCCACCTGAAAGTGTCATCCAATATCCAATCAGACTTTCTAAGCAGAACAGACTTGAAGCTGCTAGAGTGGAGTCTAATTTTTCAAGTAAACATGTGCTCACCACTGGGAGTTTAAATTAGCTTATGCATTTCCATGTATCCCGGTATTACCAAAGAACCTTATAAAACATCAGTTCAGAAGGATCAAGACAATCCTCAAAGTCACTCTTTGGCCAAAGAAGAGTTGGTTTAGACTTCAGAACGATATGAAACTAGAAGAGCCTCTTAATTATTTCAGTCACCAATGATCTGTTTCAACAAGGCCCTAATAGTCATTCAAATCCTCAGAGATTATACCTTGCAGCCTGGCTTCTGAAAACACAATATTTAAAAGCCAGAAATCTTTCGAATAAATTCATCATTAACCTACAGGAGAGTAGAAAAAAAAGTTACAAATACTATTTACAATACAGTATGAAAGACCTTATTTTGGTATTGTGATATTCCCCCTTATTGTCTTCATCCAGATGTTGCCAAAATATTCTACGTATGTCTCCACCGCTCTGCCATCCAGTGCCTCTGCTCAGCAATATACAATCCTCCACATTGTGGAAGGCGTGGTATTTCAGGGGCGTGCAAAATGTTCCTCCAATCACCTGCAACTTATTCTCCATTGCATTCTCCAAAATGATGTGATGAAATGCCACCCCCAACACCTTCCTTACTTCTTGAGGTGGTCTCTGATTTCCTCATGTCTCAAGAAATTATTCTACCTTCCTTTTATCAAAATCATTCAAATAGTAAAGAAGAGTTCCACTTTTTGGATGTATGCAGTATTATTCTCAATCATCTGCAATTCTCTAATTCCAGAACGAAGAAAGGATCAAAATCTTTGCTCAGTTCTATGGACATAACAAAGGCAAAACGCACTAAGAGTCCTATTGCCAATTGGATACAAATAAGTGATCTGTGAGGCATATATGACTCAGAATTTATTTCCCCCAGACAAATTGAAAGCTCATTTCACCAGTCATATCTGTTACCTGGGCGGAAATGACTAGTGCCTCCATCGAACAGGTTTGCAGTCTTTGATCCAAACTTTTATAAAACATTTGTAGACCAAACCCATGATCTGCTATAGATCTTGCATTTGGGATGAAAGGTCTACATGTGATTATCCCTCCCTGATTGTAATTTTACCTATAGTGCTGTTGTGGAGGGTCTTCCTGGTATTTGAGTTTCTAGGAATCCTCGAGGACAGCACGGGTATCCCTATTTGTAGACAGAAAAAGCTAAATAGACAAAATATGAATCTGATAAATCACCTTTAACCTTCCAAAATTATTCAATTTCATTCTTAAATTCTCTGAATAAATTATATAAAATACATTATCTCTGTAAAAATATATTATAAATAATTATAATCAACATGGATTTGTTTTTAGAAAAAAACAAGGACTCTTCGCAGACTGCTAAATAGAACATAATGTAGAGTCTTTATAAGAATTATATTTATAGAAACTTTTGTGAATAAATACATGCCATTTTGCTGGATGGCTACAGAAAGTCAAGAGGAGTCATACCATAGAGAGGTATGCAATTCATGTAGCACAACTACTAGAGGTCACTGGATTAACCTGCTTGCAGAGGTGATGTTGATGCAGCCTTCGTTTCAATGACGTTAAATAGCCACTAGGTGTCATGGCCTGGCAGGAAAGAATTATAGGATTTCTTCAGAAGTCTCTCTCAAGCCATATGGATTTAAAGGGAATTGCTCATAAAAAAAAAGAAAACAATTTAAATATTTAAAAATATATATTTTTAACTTTTTTAACAGTATAAAACAGGGGTGGGTAACCTTTTTTCTGCCAAGGACTATTTGGACATAGTTTGTGGGCCATACAAAATTATTAACTTAAAAATTTAGCCTGCTATATTTGGTGAAATATTTAATTGCCCCTAATATGATGGCTGGAATTGCTTCTCTTTGGTGAGATGTGTGATGGTAGGTGGTATTGATACTGCTGCATGCAACTGCTTTTCCAGGTTTGCATCTGTCTGGAGGGCAGTTGACTCTTTGCGATGATAAATTTTGTAACGAACTTGCAGCAGTAAGTTGTTCTGACACAGATGTATATTACACTGTATGCCTCCTCAAAGTGGGGAATTATTCACTGCTCACGTAACATTTATAGAACTCAAGCAGGAAACACCGAGACTGCTGTATATACATCACATAGGAGAAACTGAGGCTGCTATATATACACATCACATAGAATATACCATGTATACTATATACATCATATAGGAGACACTAAAACTGCTGTATATGACGCGCCCCCTGGGCCATATTCTTTAGGGGAATACCCGGAGCCGGATCAGATGGGGGTTGTAGTCTCCGAGTGGCTGTGACCCGGTCCGTGCCCAGGGTGTCAAACTCAGTTGTATGTGGCAGTCCTACAGATGTTATAAGTTCTTTATTGTCGACTACGCCACCCGTTGTATTGCGGTCACTATGGCCGCCGCTGCAGCAGGGTCCGCTGAGGCTGATGGTGTAGGTGCAGCTTTTGGTGGTATAACCCCCAACGGGTGGGGTATAGCCTCAGGGGGTCAGGTGCAGAGGATGGGGGTTGTGGTGGTGCAGCATAGGTGTTAAAGGACGACAGAGTCGGGTTGTGCAGTTCAGGGTATTTACTCACTGCTGATGTTCCGGTCACTCCAGCTTCAAGTGACCTCCCGAGCCGTGCTGCGTCCACCAGGTCCTGGATCCAGCCAACCCCCAAGCGAGTCCGGAGCGTGACCCTGAGCTCTCCTTCTGTCCTTTCTCTGGCCGTCCCCACTATTGATCCACCCAGGTCCAGCTCCCTCGGGCCTTCTGTTGGGTGACCCTTGGCCTTGGGTTCCCTGACCCTCCACGTGGTATGCCTTCGTGGTGGATGTGGTGGGTGGCCGTGGCAGACGCTGCCCATGGCCTCCGGTCTCTGGCTGGGGTGTGTTTTTGCCCCCACCAGCTTGGGTTCCGGTACCCTAATGCCGACTCTTCACCCGTAGCTTGAATTTGGGCTCTCAGAGTCCTCTCTTTGTCCCCTCTCTGGGTCTTTCCTTCCTTCTCCTCTCTCTCTCTTTGGATCTGCTCTGCTCCTCTTTCCGACTCTGACAGACTGACTCCTCTGCAAAGACTGACTGACCCTGATCTCTGATGGTGCCCACCTTATATACACCCTCTATGTGTGAGCTCAGGTGACCAGCACCCAATGAGCTCCTATCTTTACCCAGGCTGCTCCCCCTATCTGCCCCTACACTACTGGGATGTACCACCCCCCTCCCACTCCAGCCAGGAACAGACTCGGTCGTACCTGCACATTTCTAAGTGGGAGTACCGTCGGCCTGTTCCTCGGAAATGGGATGTGTGTAGTGCATGCAGCCTACCGAGCTCAGATCCACACTCCATCCTTACCCGGGAGTGGAATATCACACCTCTGGGTTGAGGTGCAATACCCCTGTAGCAGCCGAATCCTCAGGGTGCTACATATACATCACAAAGGAAACAATGAGAATACTGCAAACATTACATAGGAGACACCGAGACTTCTGTATATACATTACATAGGAGAGAGTGAAACTGTTGTACATGCACAACATAGGAGAAACTGAGATTGCTGTGTATATGACTCACCCCCTGGGCCGTGGGGCACTCGGGACCGGTCTTCAGGGCAATGCTGGGAGTAGTAGGGGCGACCCGGTCCCGTGGCTCAGGGTGGTCAGACCAGTGGTAGTCTGCTATGTGCTGTAGGTAATGTCCGACTACGCCACCCGTGGATTGCAGTCAAGGCTAACCGCCGCTGCAGTACAGACCGCTGGGGCTGATATAAATGTGCAGCACTGAATAGTTCAACTCCCCACGGGAGGAGTATGGCCACAGGGCAGTATATATTATGGATGATGGAGGGGATGATTCCGACCACGATAGCCAGGAAATGGAGGCCTCTTAAACAGTTCAGGGTCTTTATTAGAACAGGTAACATGACCCAGAAATAGGTCCGGCTAGGAGGGGGCCTGGATGTCTGAGAGCAAGTGGGAGGCTGGCCCTGGTCAGGGTGAGGGTGTAGGCCTACCGTGCTCTCTGTGCTCCTTCTGGCTATTTCCCTCCTTGTAGTGTAACAGCCCATGTTCCTGAGCTCACCGTGTCCTCTCGCCCGTATGGCTTGCAACTTGGGTCCCTTTCTACTCCCGGCCTGCTTCGGCTTTGCTGGTCCCTTCTGCTGCGGCGGAGCCTCCGGGCTTCTTAGGCCAAGGAACATACAGTCCCCTGCGGACTGGTTATCTGCTGTAGGACGTGGAATCCTCACAGCCTCAGACACCAAAGTCTGGTAGATTAGTCTCTTCGTCTGCCAGGACAAGCACACTTCGCCTCTTGTCCCTGGCTCGTGCCTCTCCTACTGCCACATGTCCTCTTAGGCTGCAACCCAACTGTTTCTCCCTGCTCTGGAACACTTCTCTATCCAGAGACAGGTTGTCCTGTTCTTCCTAACCCTGCCCCCAGCTCCAGCTTTTATAGGGGCAGCCTGCTCCCCCTACTGGCCTGGGACAGGAGGTGCTGCCTGCTTATGGTCCTTGACTAGAGGACCTCCCCCTTGCTCTCAGACACAGCTTTATTATATTTGTTGCATCCAGGCCAGGATGACACATTTCCCCACTAGTAAAATTTAGTACTCCGGGACTAAACAATAAACAAAGATAATATGCATGACCGTAAAACATCAGTAGACAAACGACACACAGGTTGAGTTCTTAAGGTCACAGTGTGGTCTGTGACCGGGTGTCCATTTCACCAACACAACGGGGAGCCTTAACCAGGTGGGGGTCTGTCCTAGCCCCAAGTCCTTTACAGTCTTAGTTCATTCCTGGGTCAGGCTCCGAACGCAGTCCATACAAAGTCCCAGTTATTAAAAGTCCATAACCTTTGAGTCCGTACGGTAACTGTAAGAAACTGAAATACACAATTACTAATCATGCATGTAACTTTGCAAACATTTCAACACTTGGCAACAGGGTTATTTACAGTTTTAGTGCACCCTATATTCTCCAGCGAGCGGGTATCTGCCCCTTTGTGCTCCTGGTTGACCTCCTTAATCCACTGTCTGGTGGTGGACCGACCTGGCTTTCCCCACTACCGTTAGGGGTACAACTACCAGCTTGGTGTACAGGTAAGGCAGGCAGCTGTCTGCGGGTCCTTTGGCTTACCGCAGGCATGGCAGGCTCACTGTCAGCAGAGGGTTGATTCTCCTGGGCTGCTGGTACAGGCTCTTCTACCTCTGGAACTGCTTGCTCTTCTTCCCCTTCCGGCTCTGATGTAGGTTGTTGCTGAGCCGGTTGCAGGAAATGCAGGATGGGTACCACTATGGCATCGTTTATTCGAGTCCAGGACTGAGGGAACTCTCCGAGAACGGTGCTGATAATTTCTTCCTTGTCCTCTGCAGGTTCAAGTTCACTTTGATCCTCTTCTGCACTACGGAGTTGCTCGGGGCACCTTTTTAGGTGGTCTCTGGAGACGGTACTAGTGGTTTCTCCTCCATCCTTGGTGATCACGCACACCTTCGAGTTGTCGTGATCAGACTGCAGTACGATGTAGGGTTCCCTTTCCCACTGGTCGTCCAACTTATGTAGCCTTCTCTTTCGCTTCAGGACCTGCTCACCAGGTTCTAGGGGACCAGCAGGGGCGTGTTGGTTGAAGAGTCTTTCTTGCCTTTCCCTCACCTGGGCCAGGCTCTTCTCCACACTCTCCTGTACCTTCTTGTACTGCAGTCGCCTTTCCGTATCCCAGTCCGCATCCGGGGAGGTGTCCTCAGGTGTTAGGACTCCCATCTCCAGGTCCATGGGCAGCTTACCTGGTCTGGCTCGCATCAGGTAAGCCGGGGTGCAGTTTGTAGCATTCACCGGGATATGATTGTATAAGTCTATCAGGTCCGGCAGTTTTTCTGGCCACAGGTTGCGTTCCTCCAGGGGCAATGTCTTCAGGAGATCGATGACTATATTGTTCATATTCTCACACATCCCGTTGGTTTGTGGGTGGTAAGGCGTTGTCCGAATCTTCTTACAGCCATAGAGGTTGCAGAATTCTTGGAAGATTTCAGCTTCGAACCCTGGACCCTGGTCCGTCAGGACCTGTTCCGGATACCCGTGTGGACGGCAAAAGTATTGCTGGAAGGCTCTAGCCGCCGTTTCTGCTGTCAAGTCTTTCACCGGGACCACCAGTAGAAAACGGGAATAGTGGTCCACGATTGTCAGGGCGTAGATGTATCCTGACCGGCTTGGAGCCAATTTGACGTGGTCCAGAGCTACCAGCTCAAGAGGCTGCTGGGTGACGGTAGGCTTCAAGGGTGTCTTCTGGCTGGTGCGGTCTTTTTTCCTTAAGTTACAAGGGCCACAGTCCCTGCACCACTTCTCTACAGCACCTCTCATGCCGACCCAAAAGAACCGTCCTCTTAGCAGGAACTCCAGTTTCTTCCAACCGAAGTGCCCCGCTCTGTCATGGTAAGCCCCCAGGACCATAGCTGCATCCCGCCTTGGGACCACGACTTGCCAGGTCAGCTCGTGTGTCCGGTGGTTGACAAGTCTTCTGCACAGCTTGCCTTCATAGAGGAACAGCTTGCTCTTCTCTTTCCATAGCTGCTTGGCTTCCTCTGGAGCATCCGGATCTAAGCGGGCGTCTTCCTGGGTCAGCAGATTTTTCAAGAGGCGGATCGCAGGATCACTATCTTGGTTCTTGGCCCAGCTGTGGTGAGGTAGGGGATTGATCATAACGGTTGTTAAATCTTCCTCCTTCACGCGGTGGGAGTATTGAGCGGCCCCATACCGGTGAAACGCGGGGAGTTCTACCTCCTCCAGCTCCTCCTGGTCTTCGTCACCTTCAGGTAAATGAGGCATTCTCGACAGGGCGTCAGCGTTGGCATTGGTTTTGCCTGCCCGGTACTTGATCACGAAGTCATAATTGGAGAGACGGGCCATCCACCGCTGTTCCAGGGCACCACGTCTTGCAATGTCTAGGTGTGTTAACGAGTTGTTGTCCGTGTACACAGTGAACTTTGCGGAGGCCAGGTAATGCTTGAAGCGTTCCGTTACGGCCCACACCACCGCCAAGAATTCTAGCTTGAAGGAGCTGTAATTCTCCGGGTTCCTCTCGGTGGGCCTCAGCTTCCGGCTGGCGTACGCGATAACCCTTTCTCTGCCCTGTTGGTTTTGTGACAGTACGGCTCCCAGTCCCACATTACTGGCGTCTGTGTGGAGAATAAAAAGCTAGCCATAATCAGGGTAGGCCAGGATCTCATCCCCTGTGAGGGCCATCTTCAACTGACGGAAGGACTCCTCTTCCGGTTTATCCCACTTGAAGGGTGGCTTTTGGCTTCTGGACTTAGACTGTCCTATCAGGAGGTCCTGCATAGGAGCTGCAATCTTAGTGAACTCGGGGATGAACCTTCGGTAGTAGCCTACCAACCCGAGGAACTGCCTCACTTCTTTGATGTTCGAGGGGGTTGGCCAGCTCTTGATTGCCGTGACCTTGTCAGGGTCAGGGGCTACTACTTCCGCACTTACCACGTGCCCTAGGTACTGGACCTTCGGTTTCAACAGGTGACACTTCGATGGTTTCACCTTCAGGCCATAGCCTGTCAGGGCTTCGAACAATTCGGCCAGGTGCTTTAGATGGTCCTCGTAAGTCTTCGAATAGATGATCACGTCGTCCAGGTAAAGGAGGACCGTCTCAAAGTTTTGGTGCCCTAGACAGCATTCCATCAGCCCCTGGAAGGTCCCTGGTGCGTTGCAGAGCCTGAAGGGCATACAGTTGAACTCGCTCAGTCCCATCGGGGTGGTGAAGGCGGTCTTCTCCTTGTCAGCCTCTGCCACAGGAACCTGCCAGTACCCGCTAGTAAGGTCCAAAGTAGAAAAGATGTTAGCTGATTTTAGTGCGGCTAAAGACTCCTCTATTCTAGGCAGCGGATATGCGTCTTTGTGGGTGATACGGTTGAATTGTCTATAGTCCACGCACATTCTCATGGTGCCGTCTTTCTTTTTTACCAGAACCAGGGGGGCTGCCCAGGGGCTATAGCTATCTCTAATGACCCCAGCCTCTTTCATTTCTCTTAGCATGCCCTTGGCATTTTGATAATGTGCAGGGGGTACAGGCCTGTGTCTCTCTTTTATTGGTGGGTGGCTCCCTGTGGGGATATGGTGTTCTATCCCTTTTACTCTGCCGAAGTCTAGCGGGTGCTTACTAAAAATTCTCTCGTACTCCGGGACCACCCGGTAGACTCCTTGTTTTTGGTGCAGGGGAGTGGAGTCAGCACCCATATGGAGTTTCTGGCACCAGTCCTCCTTTTGTTTCTGGGAGCCATTACCCTCCGCCTGTGGAGATGGAGGCAAAGGCTCCACGGCCCTGATAGCTTGGTGTTCGACAGCAAACAGTTTGGCAAGTGTAGCGTACCTGGGTAAGTGTACCTCCCTCTCCCTAATGTTGAGAATGCGAACGGGCACCCTCCCATGACGGACATCAACCACCCCCCGGGCTGTCAAAATGGTGGGCCTGCTGTCTGAGTACACAGGTTCTACCATGGCTTGGTAGTCTCTACCTCTCAACCAGATTGCAGTCCGACACCAGATCATCATTTCACTTTTGGGAGGCATGGAAATGGGGAATGGGTCACTCAGTCTTACGCTACCGATCTCACCACCTGCCGTTCTACCTGCTGCCGTCTCATCAGGGCTTTTATCTCCTTGTTGAGGACTCTCTGTTGGCTGGAACTAGCATTCACCGCCACCTGTTGTAGAATTACAATTACCTCTGAAAGACAATTTTCAATTACGTTAGTACCCACAGTTATTTTAGGGTGACTTTCACGACGGTCAATGTCCACAATAATCACTCCCTGTACCGGCAGTTCAACTTTACCAATCTTAATGGTCATCTCTTTGAACCCCATCTGCGGCACGGGCAAGCCATTACTGGCGATGATGCTCAAGTCACTGTCTGGATACCGTGTTATATCAGCATCAGTCCAATACTGCTTAAAAAGTACATAAGGGATAGTGGTTACTTGCGACCCAGTATCCAGCAAGGTGCTCATGGGGATACCGTCCAGCACCACGGGTAAAACCGGGCGCCCCCCGACGTACTTATCACGCCAATTATAAGGGCCTGGTGATCTTATGCCTGGGGGTTGGCCCTCTGCCCCTGGTTGGACCCGTTTAAATTACAGTACCTGGAAATGTGTCCGGGCTGGTTGCATCGATGGCAAATGGGCTGTCCATCCTCTGCGTAGTGGTCTGTAGGCCTCCCTCGGAACGACGGGGTCCTCCTCTGTTGACGCCACGGGACTTCCTCCGGTCTCGAAGCCAACTCGATGGGTCTTGACAGGTCCACTTGTAACGCCTGGACGGTCCTGGTCAACGCCGCGACGCTCCTGGTCAGCTCCTGGACTTGGAGGTGCAGATCTTTCGACGGGGCTTGGTTCAGGTCCTGTGCGGAGTCCATAGAGGAGGGCGCCGCCTCCTGGTGGTAGATGAGAGCAGGGCGCCGGGGGTTTATAGCGCCACTTTTTGCGGGTTCACGGAGCACCATTATGGCTCTGTCCTTGAATTGGGCAAAGGTCAGGTCAGGGTTCTGAAAGAACATGAGGCGCAGCTGGGTCCTGTGGGCGCTAGACAGCAGACCTTCTATGAACTGTTCTGTTAGTAACTTATCTGTATCCTGCACGCTGCCAGGGTCAGCTTGTTTGATGGCTCTCAAGGCTTCCTGCAAATTTAGGGCATAGTCTCTGATGCTGTCCTGTGCCCGCTGCTTACATCCGTAGAACCGCATTTTAATTTCAGCGGAGGTACGGGTATCAAAGGTACCTCGCAACCGGGCTAGAATGTCCTTTACAGTCCTTTTCTCCTCAGCGGGCCATGACTTTACCTCCCGCTGGGCTGCGCCAGTTAGCTGCCCTGTCAGTATGCTAATCTTCTGTTCCTCTGTCAGGGGGTAAACTTGGAACAAACTGTACAGCCTTTCCTTAAAGTCAGTTAGGGCATGGGGCTCCCCTGAATACTTGGGCAGCCTGGCTGTTCCAGGGATGTAACGCAGGGAAAATGGCATCACCGCTGCTGCAGCGGCGCTGGTGGTAGAAGGTCCCTCCGCGTCCGTCATCTTCCTCCCCCCTAATTAAGCGTGGCCTACCTTCCGACGATCCTCTTCTGTAGGCCGCGGAAACGCTGGTGCTGCTCCGGACGAGGACCTTGCGTCGCGTCCTGGTGACGTCAGCGTCGCTCTCTCTCCCATCCAGGACCTTGCGCAGCGTCGGTGCGTGGGGCGGAGCTTCGGGTCTCACGCGGTTTGGACGTCCACGCCCCTCTTCTTCCCGCGCGGCGTCCTGAAGATGGCGTCTGATGGCGGGAAAACAGCTGAAGATGGCGGGAACCAACGGAAGATGGCGGGAAACCTCTTTTCAAGTGCGTGTATAGTCTTTTCAGGCACGCAATACCCGTTTGTGGCGGGTTGGTTACTATCCTGCCGACTACACCAAAGCTGACTCGCCCCCTGGGCCGTGGGGCACTCGGGACCGGTCTTCAGGGCAATGCTGGGAGTAGTAGGGGCGACCCGGTCCCGTGGCTCAGGGTGGTCAGACCAGTGGTAGTCTGCTATGTGCTGTAGGTAATGTCCGACTACGCCACCCGTGGATTGCGGTCAGGGCTAACCGCCGCTGCAGTGCAGACCGCTGGGGCTGATATAAATGTGCAGCACTGAATAGTTCAACTCCCCATGGGAGGAGTATGGCCCTAGGGCAGTATATATTATGGATGATGGAGGGGATGATTCCGACGGCGATAGCCAGGAAACGGAGGCCTCTTAAACAGTTCAGGGTCTTTATTAGAACAGGTAACATGACCCAGAAACAGGCCCGGCTAGGAGGGGGCCTGGATGTCTGAGAGCAAGTGGGAGGCTGGCCCTGGTCAGGGTGAGGGTGTAGGCCTACCGTGCTCTCTGTGCTCCTTCTGGCTATTTCCCTCCTTGTAGTGTAACAGCCCACGTTCCTGAGCTCACCGTGTCCTCTCGCCCGTATGGCTTGCAACTTGGGTCCCTTTCTACTCCCGGCCTGGTTCGGCTTTGCTGGTCCCTTCTGCTGTGGCGGAGCCTCCGGACTTCTTAGGCCAAGGAACATACAGTCCCCTGTGGACTGGTTATCTGCTGTAGGACGTGGAATCCTCACAGCCTCAGACACCAAAGTCTGGTAGATTAGTCTCTTCGTCTGCCAGGACAGGCGCACTTCGCCTTTCGGACTGACTGACCTTCATTTCTTAAAGTAATGATGGCCACTCGTTTTCTTTACTTAGCTGCTTTTTTCTTGCCATAATACAAATTCTAACAGTCTATTCAGTAGGACTATCAGCTGTGTATCCACCAGACTTCTGCACAACACAACTGATGGTCCCAACCCCATTTATAAGGCAAGAAATCCCACTTATTAAACCTGACAGGGCACACCTGTGAAATGAAAACCATTTCCGGTGACTACCTCTTGAAGCTCATCAAGAGAATGCCAAGAGTGTGCAAAGCAGTCATCAAAGCAAAAGGTGGCTACTTTGAAGAACCTAGAATATAACACTTTTTTGTTAAGTATATAATTCCGCATGTGTTAATTCATAGTTTTGATGCCTTCAGTGTGAATGTACAATTTTCAAAGTCATGAAAATACAGAAAAATCTTTAAATGAGAAGGTGTGTCCAAACTTTTGGTCTGTACTGTAGCTAAATTGGCAACTGGAAAGGCTTTGCATATAGCCACTTTTTATATGAAACTATCCCATAAGCTTACAACATACTTGTGCCATTACACAAACAAGCACATATATAAAGCTCTGCTTTTATAATTTGAAAAGCTACATCTTTAAATGAGAAGGTGTGTCCAAACTTTTGGTCTGTACTGTAAATCACATAGGAGAGACTGTGACTAATGCTTACATCACTTAGGAGACATCGCAACTGCTGCATATACATCACAGAGGCAGGATTGGGACAGAAAAGCAGAGCGTGCTAACACCAACCATAAAGAACTTCCTCATGCTGGCACGGAATCAAGCAAATGCACATGCTCTACAGAGAAATGAATTCGCCAGCGGTTCAAGTACTGTGGCCCACTGGGAATCTGCCTGTGGGCCAAACATTCCTAACCTCTGGTATAAAATATGAAAAATAATTTACAAAGCGTAAATATTTTCAACTTTTAAACACTAGGGAGGGCAGCTGCTCACATTGACATGGAAAGCTAATGTAGTGCTAGCTGGCATTAGAACTGTAGTAAATGTGGGTGGGATCTGCATGTGTGTGATGTCACTACCCCCCTCTTTTGCTTCTGGATGCTTGCAAAGGAAGGGGGAGGATAAAGTTTAGGATCACAATGCAGCGCCATTTTGTTGGTGAATGCAATGCTATACTGACATCTAGCAGTCATTGGTGACACTGTCTACTGTTATTGCTTATCAGGGCCGGTTTTAGACAAAGTTGGGCCCTAGAGAAAAGTTTAAAGTGGGGCCCCAAATGTTCACATATTGCACCATCACACAGAAAATTTTGGTTGTATTTACATGCTCTGAGTTCAGGCCGTTAAACAAGCGTGATCGACAATATTGAAGTAGTTTGACGCTTGTTTCCCAGCCTCCTTACACCAGCTGAGGAAGAATGATGGGCACAGAATGATCACTAGTAGATCAATATGTCCCCATACAGTATAATGTTATCAGCAGCATATCTGCAGTTTTCAACAGGCAATGTGCTGCTGAGAACTATTTTTATTCTGGCATAAACAATCCAATCTCTAGATGAATAAGCAGCATTTTTGCTCATTTGGAATAATGCACCCCATAGTCCTCCACATAATATAATGCACCACATAGTCCTCCATATAGTATAATGCACCCCCCATAGTCCTCCATATAGTATAATGTGCCCCATAGTTAGGGCCGGCATCAGCACCTGGGCAAGTGCCGGGGCCCTGAAAAAACAGGGGGGCCCACTCGCTGTCAGGGGTTGGGGGGAGGCAGTGCATGTTCTGCATTCATTCATTTGTATTTGGGTCTTTACAGAAGCGAATGCAAATGAAGATGAAAGAGCCGACACTTCTGGGATCTTCTCCCTACATGACGTGCAGCGTGATGAGGTCATTTCATCACGCTGTAGACATCATGAAAGCGCCGCAGAGGACCGGACAGCATGGGTGCAGCATCCGGGAGACGGTAAGCGCTTGTAGAGCTGAAGATATGGCCATATGCACATAGGGAATTAATATGGAAAGGGGCCCGGGCCCGTATGGGGATGTGGTATTATATCTGGGTGAGTCTTTATGGAGAAGCTGAAGTATAAAGGGCTCAATATGGAAATATAGGGCACTTTAATATGAAGATGGGGCAGTATAGGGGGCTCTTTATATAGAAATGGGGCAGTATAAGTGTATTTTATATGGAGATGGGGCAATATATGGGGTTCTTTATGGAGATTGGACAGTGTAAGGGAATTCTGTATGGAAATGGGCACTATAGGGCACTATAGGGGGTTGTGAATGGAGATTGAGCAGTATGGTGGGATTCTGTATGGAAATGGGCACTATAGGGGGTTGTGTATGGAGATTGAGCAGTATAGGGGGGATTCTATATGGAAATGGGGCACTATAGGGGTTCTGTATGGAGATGGGCAGTATAGGGGGATTCTGTATGGATATGGGCTAGTGCTCTGTATTAAGATGGGGCAGGATAGGGCGCTCTATAGGTAGATGGGGAAGTATACGGGGACTCTTTTTGGAGATGGGGCAGTATAAGGGGCTTAGTATGGCAATTGGTAGCATAGTGATGCTCTTTATAAAGATGGGTCAGTAATGGGATCTTTGTGAGGAGATGAGGCAGTGTAGGGGGACTCTGTGTGATATGCGGCAGCATAGGAGGCTCAATATGGAGATGGTGCAGTGTTGGGAGTCACTTTGTGGAAATAAGACAGTATGGAGATCAGTCTGAAAGAGGGGGTGGCTCTGTATGGAGTTGGGGTAGTATGTGAGGATTTGGTGTGGAGATTGGGAAGTATAGGGATTAGAATGGAGAAGGGGCAGCATTAGAAGGACAGTGTAAAGAATTGGCTCAGTAATGAGTGGGGGAACAGTGTGAAGAGGGGACTCAATATGGAGTGAAAGCATAGTGGAGGGTCAGCATTAGGGGAAAACAATGTGGAGGTCATAGTCCATAAAGATGGAAGGTGTTTTGTGTATGTCTCATAATGGAGGAAAATGTGGCAGTTGTAGTTCACCAGGGCATACAGCATGGTGGTAGTCGTAGTAAAAAAAAAAAGTGGAACAGTACGATGGGAATATGTTATAAGAGGGGACAGTGTGGATACTATGTAACATAAGAGACAATGTGGGGTATTTTTTGTGCAAAGAGCCCAGTGAGGGGCAACTATTTACTCCGGGGCACAGTGTAGGGCTTTTTTAGGGCACAGCATGGGTGGTCATAATTATTCTATACTGTACTATACCTATAGTATCTGCCATATCTGTGCATCATGAATCGTGGAATGTATTAAAGGGGCCCACTGAGACTCTTTCGCCCGGGGCCCACGAAAACCTGGAGCCGGCCCTGCCCATAGTCCTCCACATAGTATAATGTGCCCCATAGTCCTCCACATAGTACAATGTGCCCCATAGTCCTACATAGTACAATGTGCCCCATAGTCCTCCCTATAGTATAGTACACTCCCCATAGTCCTCCATATAGTATAATACTCCCCATAGTCCTCCACATAGTACAATGTGCCCCATAGTCCTCCACATAGTGTAATGTGTCCCATAGTCCTCCACATAGTACAATGTGCCCCATAGTCCTCCACATAGTACAATGTGCCCCATAGTCCTCCACATAGTATAATGCGCCCCATAGTCCTCCACATAGTATAATGTGCCCCATAGTCCTCCACATAGTATAATGTGCACCATAGTCCTCCATATAGTATAATACTCCCCATAGTCCTCAATACTGCACACCCCATAGTCCTCAATGTAGTATAATACACTCCACATAGTCCTCTATGTAGTATAATACACTCCTCATAGTACTCCATATACTATAATACTCTCCCCATAGTCCTCCATATAATATAATAGACTCCCTATAGTTCTCAATATAGTATAATGCATCCCATAGTCCTCCATATTGTATAATGCATCCCCCATAGTCCTCCATATACTATAATACACTCCTCATAGTCCTCCATAGAGTATAATACACTCCCCATAGTCCTCAATATAGTATAATGTATCCCATAGTCGTCCATATTGTATAATGCATCCCTATTAGAGATGAGCGCTGTTCGACTCGAACTGTTCGCCAATCTCAAATTCGAGGTGTTTTGGGCAGTGTTCGAGCCGTTCGGCGAACACGAACGATTTGAGAAAAATTCGGCTGTTCGAGGTTATGTTCGATAACTGTTCGTGCACCAAAATCATAACTGGATTTTTTCTCAGTAATTATGAAAATTAATGTTAATACGCAGTTTGAGTGTACAGTGGGGTGGGGGGAGGGGCAGGGGATGGATCTCTGCAGGAATAATGAAGATCTCCATTTTTTTTTCTCTTTCCCGCATTTACAGTGGGGAGGTGCAATCTGTCAGCCTATCAGCAGCGCACACACGGAGCGAAGTGCTTTTTTTCACACAAGCAAGGGCATGTGTCATTGGCAGTGTATGTCACATGTCCTTGCCCTATAAGACCAACCCATTTTCCCCGTCGCCACCATTTTCTCACTGCTGCAGCTGCGTGTTAGACGGCACCGCTGTTGCTGTGTGTGCTATGCCTTGTTAATTTCAAGCCAATTTTTGCACAAATCTACAGATAGCTTGGGAGTAGGGAATAGTTGTGATTGCAGTCCTTTTAAGGACTAGGTTACAGCATTTCCTACTACTTTTATCAGGCAGGTCTGTGCTCTTAAATAGATAGATTGTGGGAGTAAAGACTAATTGTAATTGCAGTCCTTTTCAGGACTAGGTTACATCAGTTCCTATCAGTTTTTGCCAGGCAGGTCTGTGCCAGTGCTGTGCAAGTTTTTTTCACAGCATTTGGCTGAATCTAGCAAAGCTAATCCTTTTTGGCCTATTGCAGAGTGTGTTAGTCAGTGGAGTAGCCTATCTGTGTTGCAAGATATACCACCTGTGTATAGAATACCAATTTTTTTACTGCACCTAGTGAAGTAAAATCTTTTGGGCATAGCATCATTCTATTAGTCCATCTATACTGACCTCCATCAGGTTGCAAACTGAATATAATTTTTTTCTGCATCTAGCTCTGAAAAAATATTTGGCCTTCTAGCTGTGTGTGGGACTTGTTCTATTAGTCCATCTATACTGACCTCCATCAGGTTGCAAACTGAATATAATTTTTTTCTGCATCTAGCTCTGAAAAAATATTTGGCCTTCTAGCAGTGTGTGGGACTTTATTAGTCCATCTATACTGACCTCCATCAGGTTGCAAATTAAAAATAATTTTTATCGGCATCTAGCTCTGAAAAAATATTTGGCCTTCTAGCAGTGTGTGGGACTTTCTCTATTAGTCCATCTATACTGACCTCCATCAGGTTGCAAACTGAATATATTTTTTTTCTGCATCTACCTCTGAAAAAATATTGGGCTTCTAGCTGTGTGTGGGACTTGTTCTATTAATCCATCTATACAGACCTCCATCAGGTTGCAAACTGAATATAATTTTTTTCTGCATCTACCTCTGAAAAAATATTTGGGCTTCTAGCTGTGTGTGGGACTTGTTCTATTAATCCATCTATACAGACCTCCATCAGGTTGCAAACTGAATATAATTTTTTTCTGCATCTAGCTCTGAAAAAATATTTGGCCTTCTAGCAGTGTGTGAGACTTTCTCTATTAGTCCATCTATACTGACCTCCATC
The DNA here is from genome assembly GCF_046119375.1 of Phyllobates terribilis. Lineage (NCBI taxonomy): Eukaryota > Metazoa > Chordata > Amphibia > Anura > Dendrobatidae > Phyllobates > Phyllobates terribilis. The sequence goes on along the minus strand of NW_027362765.1, from coordinate 542,095,765 downwards.
AGGTTGCAAATTCAAAATAATTTTTTGTCTGCATCTAGCTCTGAAAAAATATTTGGCCTTCTAGCAGTGTGTGGGACTTTCTCTATTAGTCCATCTATACTGACCTCCATCAGGTTGCAAATTAAAAATATTTTTTATCTACATCTACCTCTGAAAAAATATTTGGGCTTCTAGCTGTGTTTGGGACTTGTTCTATTAGTCCATCTATACTGACCTCCATCAGGTTGCAAACTGAATATAATTTTTTTCTGCATCTAGCTCTGAAAAAATATTTGGCCTTCTAGCAGTGTGTGGGACTTTATTAGTCCATCTATACTGACCTCCATCAGGTTGCAAACTGAATATATTTTTTTTCTGCATCTACCTCTGAAAAAATATTTGGGCTTCTAGCTGTGTGTAGGACTTGTTCTATTAGTCCATCTATACTGACCTCCAAATTGAATATAATTTTTTTCTGCATCTAACCCAGCCAATAGTTTTGGCCTAATACCACAGTTTGGCCACTCAGCTCTGCTCCGTTCCCATCCATTGTTTTTTTGTGCAAACAACTCCAGAGTTGTGAATTAGTTAACCACCAAAATGAGTGGAAAAAGGCCTGCTGCTGGTGGAAAGGGGAATAGGCGTGTTGGGAAGGGGAAAAAAGGTTGTGTCCGTGGGGTAGGTGTTAAAGCAACAGTAACATCTGCAGAAGAAAGACCATCTTCCAGCCAAACTAAAATGTCTACTTCTTTTAGCGGACAATGTGATAAGATCCCTTTCTTACGGCCACGCCAATCACTACAAATTCCAGATGAGGCACAAAAACAGCAGGTGCTTCAACGGATATCAAGTGCTCCTTTAAGTGGGCTCTCCTCCACATCAACTTCAACATCACAAATACTCCAGTCCTCAAAGGTGTCACCCCAATCGCACTTGCTTCTTCACAGCTCCCAAATCTCCAGCTGCCCGTCTGAGTATGAGGTAGAACAGATGGTTGAGTCTGCAGAGCTGTTTACTCATACTATAGCCTGGGAATCAGAGGTCGACTCCAGCGCTTCTGTGAATCCAGAAGAGGAAATGATCTGCACTGATGCCCAGAATCTTTATGAGTCGGATCCAGGACCAGACGCAGAAGGTTCTGAGCATAATGTAGACCCTCGTTCCCAAACTGTAACTCCTGTTGGTGGAGACAATGAGGAAGACGATGATGAGACTCAAATACCTGATTGGAGCGACAACTTTAGTTTTTTGTCAGGGCAGGAACAGGTTGGCTCTGAGGACGACGGGTGTGATAACGCACAGGGTGATGATGATGAGGTTGGAGATCCCACTTACTGTCAACCCACAGTCAGCCAAGAGATGAGGTCAGCAGAGGAGGTGGAGGAAGATGCTAGTGACGACGAGGTCAGGTTGTGCCTTCCTGGACAGAGACGTAGTACTGGAAGCACGTCAACAACTGCATCCTCAAACACAACTCTGCCTCTCACCACAAGTCATGGTGGCTCTTCAGGTCGCATGGGTGCTAAGCCTTGCATAGCCTGGGCATTTTTTCAGATCGATAAAGATGACCCAACTCGTGTTATCTGTAACATTTGTCAGCAAAAGCTAAGTAGAGGCCAAAAAATACATAGTTTGAGTACTTCATGCATGAACCGGCACATGGACATGAAGCATAAGTTGCAGTGGGAAGCTCAGTGTGCTACAATGTGGCCTAGCCGGCCGGGCCAACCACTGTCTGCCATATCTTGTGCATCCGCGGCCTCTTCATCCTCTGTGACTGGGGGGACAGCAGTCACACCTGTTTTGGGGCGCAGACCTGCCACCTCTTTACCCGCAACAGCCAGCGTGATTGGCAGGTCATCATTTTCTTTGGAGGTGGTAACACCAGCTGGTGTTGAGCGCTGTCCGACATCGATAGCACCACCTTAGGATCAAGGCAACCTAACATGTCCGCCTGCATCTTCCTCACAGACCGGCAGTTTGCCGGGGACACCCTTATCAACCCCGTCTAAGCACAATAGCCAGCCCTCGGTCCCTCAGATGTGGACAAGTAAAAGACCATTTCCTCCTAGCCATGAGAAAGCTAAGAGGTTGAATTTCACCATCTGCAAGCTCTTGGCTACAGAAATGCTGCTTTTCCGCCTGGTGGACACAGAGGATTTTTGAGACCTTATGTCCGTCGCAGTGCCCCAGTACCAGATGCCCAGTCGGCACTACTTCTCAAAGAAAGGTGTGCCTGCGCTCCACCAGCATGTCGCACACAACATCACCGCTTCTTTGAGAAACTCTGTGTGTGACAGGGTGCATTTCACCACAGACACTTGGACGAGTAGGCATGGACAGGGGCGTTAAATGTCGCTGACTGGGCACTGGGTAACTATGGTGACAGCAGGACAAGGGGCTGCTGTCCAAGTCTTGCCGTCCCCACGAGTTGTGCGTCAATCCTCTTTATGTCAAAGTTCCTCCACTGCTTCTGCCTCCTCAACCTCCTCTCGGTCTTCCACCTGCACCCAAAGCCTGTCTGGTCATGCCACAAGCTTTCTAACTGCGCAGAAGGGATCCTGCACACCTCCTTACTATGCTGGCAGTAGGGCTCAACGTCATCAGGCGGTTTTTACTTTGAAATGTCTGGGAAATGTGAGTCACACAGCTGAGGAGTTGTGGTCAGCTCTGGAGAACCAATTTCATGAATGGTTGTCTCCACTGGACCTGAAACCAGGGAAGGCCGTGTGCGACAATGCTGCAAACCTGGGTGCGGCCCTTCGCCGGGGCAATGTCACACACGTGCCTTGTATGGCTCACGTGTTGAACCTGGTTGTCCACCAATTTTTAGCCCACTATCCCAGACTAGATGGCCTTCTGCAGAGGGCACGGTCGCTGTGTGCTCACTTCCGCCGTTCGCATCCCGCAGCTCAGCGATTTACATCTCTACAGAAGTCGTTGGACCTGCCACTTCACCGGCTAAAATGCGATGTGCCTACCCGGTGGAATTCAACTCTGCACATGTTGCAGTGACTGTGGCAGCACCGACAAGCCCTGGTGCAATACGTTCTGACGTATAGCCTGGGCCAACGAGATCCAGAGGTGGGGCAAATCACGCTGGAGGAGTGGTCTCAGATCAGGGACCTATGCACCCTTCGCCATTTCAAAACTGTGCAGATGAAGATGTTTAGTGCTGACGATGCCATTATCAGCATGACTATTCCGGTGATTTACATGCTGGAGCACATGTTAAACAGAATTCGGAGTCAGGTGGTGGCACAAGAGGAGGTGGAGGAAGTAGAGGAGGAGGAGTTGTATGCGGAAGGGCTAACATCTGCAAGGTCCAGACGGTCGGCAGCACCAAGGCGGCAGGCATGTGAGGGTGGGGGAGATGGTTTTACCAGGGCGCATGGTAGCAGCCAAACTAGTGAGGAAGGTGCAGGAGCCCAGGAAGAAGTGGAGGACGAACTGATGGAAGACTCATCAGATGAGGGAGACCTTGATCACATTTCTGTTGTGCGAGGTTGGGGGGAGAGGACAGAGGAAGGAAGCATGATTGTTACCTCGCCACCAACACAACAGGGACTTGGTGCTCCTGGATGCGCAACACACATGAGTGCCTTCTTGCTGCACTACCTGCAACATGACCCTCGAATTGTGAGAATTAGAAATAATCCTGACTACTGGGTTGCCACACTGTTAGATCCCCGGTACAAAAGTAAATTTGCAGAAATTATTCCTGCCATAGAAAGGGATGCACGCATGCAGGAGTATCAGCAGAGACTGTTGCAGAATCTTACATGTGCTTTTCCACAAAACACCAGTGGTGCACGTAGTGACTCTCACAGTTCCAACTTGCCAACCGTGGGACCGTCAAGTGTTCAGCACTCAAACCGTAACAGAACCACAGTATCTGCTGGTAACATCAATTTTGCGGAATCATTTCACCACTTTTTTAGCCCATCTTTGCAAGGCCACAGGAGACAAGAAGTCTGACACATAGTCAACGCCTAGAGACGATGGTACAGGTGCATCTCCAAGTAAACATTGAAGCCATGACTGTGTCACTGGACCCTTGCTCTTTTTGGGCTTCCAATCTGGATAAATGGCCGGAGCTAGCCACTTACGCCTTGGAGATCTTGTCATGCCCCGCAGCCAGCGTTCTGTCTGAACGTATGTTCAGCGCTGCTGGTGGTGTGCTGACAGATAAGCGCACGCGGCTCTCCACTGATAATGTAGACAGACTCACGTTCATAAAGATGAACAAATCATGGATCCGAAACGACTTTTCTACCCCTGTGTCATCCTGGGGAGAGTAAAAGCTTGATGATTGGTTAAAATCACCCTACCAACCGTTTTAAGCTTTCAAATTACTAATCATGTTTATCTGTATCTTGGCTGGAAAATAATTTGGGCTTTGTAGCAGTGTGCAGCACTGATTCTATTAGGCCATCTATAATAAGCTCCACCAGATTTAAAATTACTAATCATGTTTATCTGTATCTTGACTGGAAAATAATTTGGGCTTTGTAGCAGTGTGCAGCACTGATCCTATTAGGCCATCTATACTAAGCTCCACCAGATTTAAAATTAATAATAATTTTTAGCTGCATCTAGCCCGGAAAATAATTTTGGGGCTCCGAGATGCGCAAGACACAAAAGTGCCTTCTTGCTGCACTGCCTGCAACATGACCCTCATATTGTCAGAATTCGAAGTAATCATGACTACTGGGTTGCCACACTCTTAGATCCCCCAAACTTTTCGATCAACCTTTTCATTTTAATAAAGACCAAAAAAATGGTCATTTTTACAATTATAAGCATTAGCAGGTTATTAGAAACTGAAATCAAACAGTTTTCAACTCAAAACTTTATTCTAGGTGATGTTACATTTTCACATAGGACCCCTTGTTCGAAAGGAGCTTCTGAACTCTCTCGTCCATTGAATTTGTCAGGTTTTGGATGGTTTCTGCTTCAATTGTTTTGCATGAGGACAGAATACCCTCCCAGAGCTGTTGCTTAGATGTGAACTGCCTCCCGCCATCATAGACACTCCTTTTGATGATGCTCCAGAGGTTCTGAATGGGGTAGAGGTCAGGGGAGCATGGGGGTCACACCATAAGTTTGTCCCCTTTTATGCCCATATCAGCCAGAGATGCAGATGTTTTATGTGCAGCATGAGATGGTGCATTATCATGCAAAAAAATGATCTTGCTGTGAAATACACGGTTCTTCTTCTTGAACCATGGCAGGAAGTGCTGTTTGAAAAATCCACATACATTATGGAGTTCATCTTTAGCGCCTTCAGGGATCCTAAAGGGGCCAACAATCTCTCTCCCCATGATTCCAGCCCAAAACATTACTCCACCTCCTCCTTGTTGGCGCTGTAGCCGTGTTTGCGTGGGGTGTCCATCAACCAGCCATCCTCCACTCCATCCATCTGGACCATCGAGCGCTGCACGTCACTCATCCGTGAACAAAACAGTTTTGAAATCAGTCTTCATGTAATGTTTGGCCCACTGGAGCCGTTTCTGCTTGTGTAAAGTGGATAGAGGAGGTCGACAGGATGGCGTATGCACAGCTGCAAACCTCTGAAGGACCCTGCATCTTGTTGTTCGGGGGACGTTGGAGGCACCAGCAGCTTCAAAAACTTGTCTGCTGCTATGACAAGGCTTTTTTGCCGCTGCTCTTTTAACCTGACGTAATTGTAGGAAAGAGTCCTCAATTTGCCCTTATCAGCACGCACACGTGTGTACTGTGAATCAGCTACATACTTCTTGATTGCCAAGACACTTCATCCTGATCATCGCACAATGTTGATTGTAGTCATGCCTTGACCTAAACACTCCACAATTTGTTGCTTCTCAGCAGCCGACACATCCTTTTTCTTTCCCATTTTGGCAGAAAATGTAGGCTGCTTAATAATGTGAGACAGCCTTCTTAAGTAGTCTTGCCTTTCATTGGACACACCTGCCAAACTAATTAGCACAGGTGTCTGCAATTGCTTACAGTGATATAAAGAGCCCTGACACACATCACCATCAATGAGTTTAACTGACAAACAAACAAATTCTTCCCTTATCACTCCGAAACACTTTTTGCATAATAATTTGGAACACAGTGTACATGTGCTTTTCCACAAAACACCAGTGGTTCACGTAGTGAATCTTACAGTTCTAACTTGCCAACCGTGGTCTGTATGGAGTTGTTCAATAAAGGGCCCAAAATTAAGATAACATAGATGGGAGAGGTCTCTATGAATAGGAATTCCTAAGTATTTGATACCCTGTGAGGGTCAGGCAAAGGGAAAGTTGGACTGGATGGAATCCTATATGGATTTGGGGAGGGAGACATCGAGGGCCTCAGACTTCGCTGCATTGATTTTAAAATTTGACCATGTAACAAAGTGATCTATTTCAGCCATAACAGCATGGATGGATATATGTGATTGAGTGATATATACTAGGACATCATCAGCAAATAGAGAGCACTTGTATTCGGTGCCTCCCACCTCAATCCACCTAATATTGGGGTTATGGCGAATTGATGAGAGCAGGTGCGCCGTCACTAGGATGTATAAGAGAGGGGACAGAGGACATCCCTGCCTTGTCCCATTGGTGATTGTGAAAGGTGATGAAAATGTTCTGACGCACCCCCTGGGCCTTGGGACACCCGGAGCCGGACCCTTTTTGGTGGATGCTGGTGGTTGTAGTCTTCGCGGCGGCGACCCGGTTCCGTGGCTCAGGGTGGTCAAACCAGTGGCGGAACTATTTATGTGGTTTTAATGTTTAAATGTCCGACTACGCCACCCGTGGATTGCGGTCAGAGTGAACCGCCGCTGCAGGGCAGACCGCTGAGGCTGGTGTTGTGGGTGCAGCAGAGCGTAGCATAACTCCCCACGGGAGGAGTATAGCCTCAGGGCAGTGTATGCGGAGGATGGGGGTGATGATGCAGGGCAGCAGCAGTAACGACACGGAGTCAGTGATGCAGTCCAGGGCCTTTACTCACAGTTCTTATTATCCAGACCACGTCTGCAGGTAACGGCTGCCCACGTCGTACTGTGCTCACCAGGTGAGGGGCTCAGACAACTCCCAGATAACTTTGGAGCGCTTCACAGGACCCCCTTTGTGTGTCCTTTGTCTGGCCTTTCTTACCAACCCTTCTGTCCGGCTGCCTCGGGCATCCTCTTGGTAAACTTGGCGCCAGTTTCCCTGACACTATGTGGTGCCTTCCTAGCGGGTGTAGCGAGGGACTGCGCCACATAAAATGTCACAGCCTCCGGTTTCTAGCTGAGGGTCATTTCCTGCCTCCACTAGTTCGGGGACCGGTCTCCCCCTTTGGCCTGACCCCTCCACGCAGGTGGATTCGGGCGTGCGGTGGCGACTCGCCCGTCCGCACCCCTGGGATCCCTTCATTCCTCGTTCCTGGAGCCTTCTCCGCTCCTCTTCCTTCCTTCTCCCTCTTCCAGGCCTGGGCCTCTGTTACTAGGCCCGCCTCCGGAGCAGAGCTCATGCAGAGCCCCTGCTCCCTGCCACTTCTGCTCAGACTTCTCTGCACTGAACTAAGATGGTGCCCACCTTTTATACTCCCTTCTCAATGCACCCAGGAACTGCTTCCTCCCTGCTCCTGCACTACAGGGTTCCCCTTCCTCAGTGTTCCCTCCCCCCACTCCAGCCAGGGACAGGGACTGTCGTGCCCATCTCAGAGGCATATTGGTCGCCCTGCCCCACGGCAATGTGGTGTAATGCATGCAGGTGTCGGGTCCTGATCCACACTCCATCCTTACCTGAGAGTGAGATATCACACCTCTGGGTGAGGTGCAATACCTCTGTAGCAACCGAGCCCTCAGGGTGCTACAGTTCCATTTATCTTCAGCCTAGGTGATGTATTGTGATACAGGGCCATGATTTTGGCTATAAAAGGGTCCCCTAGACCCCTACCCCAAGCTTTTTAAGAGAATCATATATGGCGTGCCAGGAGACTCTATGGAATGCTTTCTCAGCATCCAACGAGAGTATCTAATTACAAATTTTTAACTGCATCTAGCCCAGGAAATACTTTGTGCCTAGTAGCAGTGTCTGCTAGTCAGCGGATTATCCCGGCTGTTAAGCAAGCTACACCACCTGTAGTTTGGACACTTAATTTTTTCAAAGGAAATGCTTCGGGACCACGGGATACTCAGTGAAGAGCATCAGGAGGCACCCCAAGGCATAGGGGCTGGGACTGGCAGTAGGATGCCTTGCGGTGGACAGCCGAGCTCGATCCTTATAAAAGCTTTTTAACTGCAGTAGCTTTAGTGGACGCTACTGGAGCTGGAATTACGCGGCTGCTGGCATGAGACTTGCCCTCCAATAGATCCTTGTAAATGGATTTAAAGTGTATTCATTCAAATTAGAGAGACAATTTAAATTAAAAAGCTTTGAGCTGCCTCCACCACAGGGGGACTCGCTCGACCCACCAGCGGACAGGCACCAGTATTGGGAGAGGGGGGCTGGCCGTCAGGGTTCACCGCGGCTCTGGCACAAACCCGGCGACACGGAGGTGGCACGGGCAGGAGCGGACTGAACGTGTCGGCTTCTCACTTTTTGGATTTTAGAAGGGCATGACATGCCTATATCTGTATCTCCCCCTCCTTTTACTCCTCCACCTCTTTTATTTTCGCATGACTATATGTACTTGTCACTTTTCCATGTGTTAGTTGTGTCTTCTGAGCAGTTTGTCAGCTTTTGGACACCTTTGAAGGTGTTTTCTATGTGTTTCTATGTGTTTTTGTTTGCCTGCCATTGGTTTTAACGGTGTTCGAAGGTGTTCGACGAACAGTTCGGCGAACACACGGGTGTTCGACGAACCGAACCGAACTCGAACACTACGGGGGTGGCTCAACACTAATCCCTATAGTCCTCCATATAGTACAATGCACTCCCCATAGTATAATGCACCCCATAGTCCTTCATATAGTATAATGTATTCCCCATAGTCCTCCAGTCAGTATAATGCACTCCCCATAGTCCTCAACATAGTATAATGCATCCCATAGTCCTCCATATTGTATAATGCACCCCCATAGTCCTCCATATAGTACAATGCACTCCCCATAGTATAATGCACCCTATTGTCCTTCAAATAGTATAATGCATTACCCAGAATCCTCCATACAGTATAATGCACTCTCCATAGTCCTCGATACAGTATAATGCAGACTATAGTCCTTGATACAGTATAATGCAGCACCCATATAGTAAATATAGTATAATGCGCTCACCATAGTCCTTCATAGAGTATAATGCAGCCCTCATATAGTATAATGCAGCTCCCATATAATGCATATAGTATAATGCAGCCCCCATAGAGTATAATGCAGCCACCATATAGTACATATAGTATTATGCACTCCCATATAATACATATAGTATAATGCAGCCACCATATAGTACATATAGCATAATGCACTCCCTTTAGAGTATAACGCAGCCCCATACAGTACATAGAGTACAGTGCAATCCCATAGAGTATAATGCAGCCTCCATAGAGTATAATACATCCCCCAAGGAGTATAATGCAGCCCCCATGGAGTATAATGTCGCTCCCATAGAGTATAATGTAGCTCCCATAGAATATAATGCAGCCCCATAGAGTATAGTGCAGCCTTCATATAGTATAATGCAGCCTCATAGAGTATAATGCAGCCCCATAGAGTATAATGCAGCCCCATAGAGTATAATGCAGCCCCATAGAGTATAATGCAGCCCCGTAGTCCTCCAGTATTATGGCAACCACATTCTCACTGATTTAAATTAAAAAGTACAATACTCACCTCTGTCCTTTCCCCAGCTGCTCCGGTCTCTGCAGCACATCTACTCAGCAGCTCCACTACACGGCACCAGGGGAGGAGTCCTGAGGAGATAATTTGCTATTCCCACTGCATTTTGGGGTAAGTGAAGAGTCTCCGTGAGCTCAAAGAACACTGGATTTTGGCTGTTGGAGCTGAAAAGAGGACATCGGTAAACCGCGCGCCTACCGGCGCGCGCATTTTGAAGCTTTTTTTTTAAGCTTTTTTCACTGTTTTCAGAACATTAACAGTAAGAACATGGAAGAGTCCAGGAGCCATTTGGTGAGCTGCATATCCTGCTACATGTTCACAGACTTGCCAGTGGAAAAGCCAAACTTCACATGCTAGAAATGCAAGCTTGTGTCCCTGTTGGAGGAAAAGTTGCGAAATCTAGAAGAGAGGTTAACTACCTTGAAAATCATTAAGGAAGGTGAAGAGTTCTTAGACAGAGCAGAATTATCTCTTCATGATTCAGAAAGAGAAGAAATTCGAACTGCACCTGAGGAAACAGAGGAATGGAAGCATGTGACCCAGAGAAGCAGGAGGATCGAGAGGCAGTCAGCAGCTATACTGCTCAGGAACCAGTACCAGGCTCTCTCGCAGGAGAACCATGAAGAAATACAGCAAGATAAGACTTTGCCAGCAATGAATAACCTTGTAAGCCCTCAGAATCCTCCTGGATGGAGAAAGAAGAATGTTGTGAAGAAAAAACGGAGAGTGGTGGTCATGGGGGATTCCCTGTTAAGAGGAACAGAGGCCGCTATCTGCAGACCAGACATAACCTCAAGAGAAATGTGCTGTCTTCCAGGAGCAAAAATTAAAGATGTGTCTGACAGGATATCAAGACTCTTCAGACCTACAGATCACTACCCATTCCTGCTAATACATGTGGGGACAAATGACACCGCAAGAAAGGACCTGGAAACCATCTGCAGTGACTTTGAAGACTTGGGCAAGAAAGTGAAAGAATTGGGAGCGCAGGTGGTCTTCTCATCCATCCTCCCAGTGGATGGCCATGGAACAATGAGGTGGAATAAGATTCTACAGGTGAACAACTGGCTACGTCGATGGTGCCGTCAACAAGGATTTGGATTTCTGGATCACGGAATGAATTACCTATACGATGGACTACTTGCTAGAGATGGGGTGCACCTTACGAAGACTGGAAAACATGTATTTGGAAATTGCCTTGCTGCACTCATCAGGAGAGCTTTAAACTAGAACAATGTGGGAAGGGAAGCAAAAGGCCAGAAAAAGCCATACAGCTGACAAATACTATTGAGATCTCTGCTACTGGAAGTGGAAAGGAAGAACAAAGACAAAACAATTTAAATAATAACAATATGGGAGGAAGAGAAACCAATCACAAACTAAAATGTTTTTATACAAATGCACAAAGCATGGGCAACAAACAAGGAGAATTAGAACTACTAACGCAGGAAAAGAAATATGATGTCATTGGAATCACTGAAACTTGGTGGGACGATACACATGATTGGAATAAAAAGCTAAAAGGATACAACTTATTTGCAAGAAGCAGACTTGATAAACGAGGAGGAGGTGTCGCATTGTATGTTAGAAAAGCGTATATCTGCACAGAGATTGAAGCTTCAGAGACTGGGAGTTCTGTGGAAACTGTTTGGGTAAGAATACAAGGAGAGAACAACGGAAAGGACACCATTGTAGGCATTTACTACAGGCCACCTGGGCAAGCTGAAGATATGGATGAACTCTTTATGTATCAAATGACCAAGTTCTCAAAAAAATATGACGTAGTGGTCATGGGAGATTTCAACTATCCAGACATTTGTTGGGAATCTCTCTCAAGTAAAACTAACAGGTCAAGCAAATTCTTATCCTCTCTTGCTGACAACTTTATCTTCCAAAAGGTAGGGGAGAAAACAAGGGGATCTGCTACTTTGGATCTAATCCTTATAAACAAGGAGGAAATGGTTGAGGAGGTAAAAGTGGCTGGGACCCTAGGAGGCAGCGATCATGCTATTATAGAATTTTGGATAACTAGAGGAGGAAGACATGTGAAGACTCAAACTTCAAGGTTAGATTTTAGAAAGGCAGATTTTAAGAGACTCAGAAAGAGAATAGGAGGGATCCAATGGCTGGATGTCCTTAAGGACAAAAATGTCCAGGAAAGATGGGAAATTTTTAAAAATGAGATTCTCAAAGCACAATCGTTAACAATCCCGAAAAGTAGGAAGAATGGGAAGCATTTAAGGAAACCAGGATGGATGAACACAGAACTTAAACACATGCTAAAAAGAAAGAAAGAAATGTTTATTAAATGGAAAGAGGGAGGCATATCTAAAGAAGATTATAATGCAGTCTGCAGATCCTGCAGGGCATGTATCAGGTTAGCTAAAGCTGACAATGAATTAAGGCTTGCAAGAGATGTCAAAAGCAATAAAAAAGGATTTTGGGGGTATGTCAAAAGTAAAAGAAAAGTCAAAGATGCTATAGGATTTTTACAGGATGAAAATGGAGAAATGGTAAGAGAGGATGTTGAGAAGGCCAAACTTTTTAATTCCTATTTTGCATCTGTTTTCTCTCAGAAAGAAAATGTAACATCAACTGATCTTCACTGTCCTTTTAAAGGAATAGAAGAATCCAAGTTATCTGTAAACAGAAAGATTGTGAGGGAATATTTAGCTAACATAAATGAGTTCAAGTCTCCAGGTCCAGATGAATTACACCCCAGAGTACTGAAGGAGATCGTAGAAGAAATTTTAGAACCACTCTCCATAATCTTTGAAAATTCTTGGAGAACAGGAGAAGTCCCAGAAGACTGGAGAAGAGCAAATGTTGTTCCTATCTTCAAAAAGGGGAAGAAGGTGGACCCAGGGAACTATAGGCCGGTGAGTCTGACTTCTATACCAGGAAAGATCTTTGAACAAATTATTAAACAACATGTATGTAAGTACCTGGATAAGAATGAAGTGATTAACCAGAGTCAGCATGGGTTTATAACTAACAAGTCATGTCAGACTAACTTAATTTCCTTCTATGACAGAATCACTGACTGGGTGGATCAGGGAAATGCTGTAGATATAGTATATCTTGACTTCAGCAAAGCATTTGACAAAGTATCTCACACCATCCTTATTGAAAAAATGACCAAGTATGCAATGGACCAGGCAACTGTTAGGTGGATTCATAACTGGCTTAGTGATCGGACTCAAAGGGTGATTGTAAATGGCTTCACATCCAGCTGGATGAATGTCTCAAGTGGGGTACCACAGGGCTCCGTCCTGGGACCTGTATTGTTCAACATCTTTATCAATGATTTAGATGAAGGAATTGAGGGTAAACTGATTAAATTTGCTGATGACACAAAGCTAGGAGGGATAGCTAATACTAGAGAAGAGAGAGAGAGGATTCAAAAAGACCTAAATTAACTGGAGCAGTGGGCAGCAACCAACAGAATGGTTTTTAACAGGGAAAAATGCAAAGTACTACATCTGGGCAATAAAAATGAAAAAAGCATATACAGAATGGGAGGAATAGAGCTAAGCAACAGTACATGTGAAAAAGACTTAGGTATACTAATAGATCATAGACTGAACATGAGTCAACAGTGTGATGCAGCAGCAAAAAAGGCAAATACAATTCTGGGATGTATTAACAGAAGCGTACAGTCTAGATCACGTGAAGTCATTATTGGTCTTTACTCCTCTTTGGTCAGACCTCATCTGGAATACTGTGTACAGTTTTGGGCACCACATTTTAAAAAAGACATAGACAAACTGGAGCAAGTTCAGAGAAGAGCGACCAGAATGGTGACTGGTCTGCAAACCTTGTCCTATGAGGAACGGTTGCAGGATTTGGGAATGTTTAGCTTGCAAAAAAGAAGACTGAGAGGAGACTTAATAGCTGTCTACAAATATGTCAAGGGCTGTCACATTGTAGAAGGATCATCTTTATTCTCATTTGCACAAGGAAAGACTAGAAGCAATGGGATGAAACTAAATGGGAGGAGACACAGATTAGATATTAGAAAAAACTTTTTGACAGTTAGGGTGATTAATGAGTGGAACAGGCTGCCACGAGAGGTGGTGAGTTCCCCTTCAATGGACGTCTTCAAACAGAGGCTGGACAGACATCTGTCTGAGATGATTTAGTGAATCCTGCTTTGAGCAGGGGGTTGGACCAGATGACCCAGGAGGTCCCTTCCAACTCTACCATTCTATGATTCTATGATTCTATGATTCTAAGTGCTGATATAGTTTAATGCACAATGAAGGGAGCCCACTGACTAGCGGGCCCCATAGAGGCCACTGGCTGTGGGCCCCTCTGGGAGTGGGGGCCCTAGGCAAATGCCTAGTTTGCCTGCACGTAACACAGGCCCTGTTGCTTATATAATAAGATAATATAGTATTTTGTGACATTTCAAGGTGTTTTACACCAGAAAACTGGCGAAAACACCTTAATGAATCAGGTTCATAAATCTTTGCATACAGAAACAGAACAGGATTGGCAACTTTTCAGAAATCCCTGGTCAGTCTGTAAAAATAGGGCTCTTTTTGGCCTGTTCATAAAAAAAAATTGTACAGATTTTAGAACTGTATGTATCACCCTTTTAAAGCACAGTAAATGCAGCTCAAATCTACATAATGAATTTGTGATCTGTGGACATATATCACTTATAGTCACTATGATTTATTATGGTTATATAAAGGTGTCCGCAAAAAAAGTTGGCTGTTCGTGATTTTTTGAGAAGCAGTCTAGGAAAAAACAAAAAAATCAAGTACCGTAGGTAACCCTGGAACAGGGTATAAAGTGTACTAGAAGTTAAAGCTTATAGATTGTAAGCTTGTGAGCAGGGCCCTCTCTCCTCCTTTACCTGTTAAACTATGTGTTACTCACTCCGTAATGTCTTTATTCTCTGCACATGTCCCTACTTAATTGTAAAGTGCTGCGGAACATGTTGCAGCTACATAGATAAAATTATTAAAGAAAAAAGAGTGTATGCTGAATATAATCCTAAAAATGTAATATGCAGTGTGAACACTAGATAGCACATGGAATCAAGGCATGTGGACTAAAGTTCCACACTTTTAAGTACTGCTGTGAAATAGGATGATTGGGATTGTCTAGTAAAAGGGAAAGAGTAAGAATAACATGGTACACGGTGTGGGGAATAACCGTATTTGGGACCTCAGATCCCCATCCTTTTTGTTCAGAACATTGAAAGACATGCGGAAAATAGTCTTAGCCAGCTTTGTAGATCGCCTTTAGGAATTTAGTTACAATTATCTCACTGCTCAAGATGCTCGTCACTCACCGAGTATTTCCGGGGTTGCTTGGCGGGACCTCGGGTCCCCTCCCTAACAAGTCCATGAAGCACGGCTTCAGCCGTTTAAACAAAGTGCCTCCAGCAGACTCTGAGAAGCACATGCAAGGTCTGCTCAACTTGCCCAACAAACACAGACAGACTGAGACAGGCGCAGCTGTCTTAAATCAGCCTTCCAAGACCTGGACTGGAGGTAAGTGAGCAGCTGTTCCCCCCCAGCTCTTTCAGCTGCTCGTAAAACCCAGCCCTGTAATCCGGGCCCATTAAATTCCTCTCAGCACTATGTGTGCTGGAGCCTGCTTCTCCGGGTCCTACATCACCGAAGCTTGGCACTTTGGGGACACATACCACCCATCCATGACCTGTCCGGCAGCCACCTTACACTATCTACAGCAGGGTTCCCCAACTCCAGTCCTCAAGGCCCACCAACAGGTCATGTTTTCAGGATTTCCTTAGTATTGCACAGGTGATGTAACTATTGCCTGTGCTGATGATGGAATTATCACCTGTGCAATACTAAGGAAATCCTGAAAACATGACCTGTTGGTGGGCCTTGAGGACTGGAGTTGGGGAACCCTGATCTACAGGATATGTCATCACAGTCTGATAGATGCACTTCAATTTCCAATGAATAGAGAGATGGCCGTACATAATCATGGTCCTCTTCAATGATTTCTATGGGAGTTATGTAAATAGCCATAAAATCAGGATAGGGAACACCCATTCTGCAGAAAGGTGTGGAGTACAAATGTGAAAACAGCATTTGTCAGACATTTATGGCATATTTTATGGACACAAATGTCTAAGATGGGAATACACCTTAAAAGTGAATCTGTTAGCAGCTTTCACATTACGCACTGCAAAACTTGTTAATTATGTCTCCTAAATGTGATGAGACTGGTGAAATTACCATAAAAATCATTGTCAGAATGGCTGTCTAATTCTCAAATGTAAAATAGCATTTTATGTGTCCAACTACACCTAGACTTATAAGAAAATCAGTTTCAAATTAGACAGGAAAACTTTAATAAATGATCATACAGCTTTTCATAAAGGGATTTTCAAAGTCTAAAATAATTTATTCAGATTGTATCTTGAGATTTGGTGACAGATCCACTTTAGCTTCTTTTATTTACTTATTTTCTAAATAGATTTATGTAAAATCTTATGTCAACACTTTTAAATAAAAAGTTATAAAAACAACTACTAAAAAACCCATAAAACAAAATATTGTAGAAACACTTTTTGTTGATGCCAAAACAGGAAAACCAGAAAGGCTTTACTTTTGTTGACCATTATGTATCCTACCCCCTGGATAATATTCCATCTACTGTGAGATGGAGAAATAAAACAAGGACTTACCATACTATTGTTCGCTATGGACACGCACCAATATGGAAAAGTTGTGGAATTATGTAAATCACAGGATGGATAGCAGCAAAATTTCAAAACATCTTGATTTATTCAGTATAAAGTATGAGCGTCAAGCGCAGAAATCCCTGCACTTACACACCTTGGTTGCTGCCAATCAGGTTATTAATGATTCTCTGAGGAGCTTTCTGCCACACTTAATGCATTTGGGCAAATCATCAACATCCACTGCTGGCAGCTCCCTGTGCAATTGTCAACCAATGACTTTCAAGATATGCTTGATGGGAGACAAGTCCGGAGAAGCTGCAGACCATGGTAGGACATTTAGGCCAAGCAGGGTGATCACAGTAGCAAGGGAAATATGCGGCCTGATGTCGTTTTGCTGAAAAATGGGTCCTGAGACACTTTGGAGAAATAATCTTACCACTGGATCCACGACCACATCAGTGTAATGCTGATCAGTTAGTGTACCTAGAATTAAGACTAGAGGGGTCTGGCTACCATACATTATGCCGCCCCACACCATAACCCAAGAAGTATAATCAGTGTGACTTTCCTTTGTGAAGGCCTCTTCATTGACCTCACGCCACTATTCTCGTAGTTTATGATGTGATGAGTCCTGCCTTTTTCTTAAATGCAGTGATAAAAAGAGATTGTACGAAAGACCATTTGGGCAACGTCATGAAGCGGCATTGTCTCTGTATGGGTACGTGCCCACAATCAGTGTTAGCTGCGGATTGGACGCAGCGCACTTGCACTGCATAAAATCCGCAGCAGCCAGATGTTACAGCATAGTGGATGGGATTTGTACAAATCCCATGTCCACTATGTGTCTGAGACATACCCGCGGAAACTGACATGTGGCGCGGCATATGGAAAAATAAATGGTTCCGCTCATTAGCATACTGAGTGGAAGCGGCTGGCGGCTTCCCTGCAGCGTCGCGGCCTCAGATGGTGAGACATTGTGTGCACATACCCTAGGGAGGATTTTTAAAAAAAAATAAAAAATCTCGGATACTAAAGGGAAGAGCAGGAATAACATAAACGTAAGCACTGGCCAGTTTTGACCTCGTGACAAGTCCTCATTAAACAATATGTCATTTTCTGATCACACATTCCCTTTAACTGCCATAATGAAATCTAGCAGCTTATATGTGCGCAGAAGAAAATATTCTGCTCCGAAATATAAGCAGCATGTGCATTAGGCCTCAGGAATATCATTCACTTTGCTGGAATTAGGAAATCCTCCAGGTTTTTTGACAAATCTGAACAGGGAAAAAAAAAATGTGACAAAAACTACAATGTGTACAAAGACCTTTAGGCTATGTTCACATGTTGTATTTTTGCTGCTTTTTTTCTGCAGGCAAGACCCACTCTCTTGTCAGAAAAGAAGCTGCTTACAAAAACAAGTTTTGGTGCGTGTTTGCTATTTTTTTGGTGCAATTTTGCTGCTTTTTTGGTTCAGATTACATGTGTCATTTGTCAATAGTACATGTTAAATAAAGATATAAAAACACAGTAAATGCGTTATAAAAATACAGTGCAATGCAACAAACATGCAGGGTTGTTTTTTTCCAGTGTTCTTGCATTTTCTCATTGGTTTCTATGGTGAAAAAACTGCAAAAACGCTGAAAGAATTGACATGCTGCAGATTTTAAAAACAACAGCAGTTTTCCAATTCAATCAGGAAAAAAAGCAAGTGTGTGTATGAGATTTCTGAAATCCCAGCTTTTTAAAAAGCAGCTTTTAATTTGCATAAAAAAAGAGCAAAAAAAAAGGGCAGCAAAAACACAACATGTGAACTTAGCCTTAAAAGGGCTTTCTCAAGTATCTTCAGGATTGCACTGCTCCCTGACTCCCGGCTTCCTGGTTGCCGGAGGTGGTGTGCTCCTGCAGATTTACAGTTTAGACCAGCATGGTCCCGGTACTGATCCAAATTGAGCGCTCTCCCAGGATGCTAGTGACGCGCCCAGGGGATGGGGACGACTCGGCGCCCGGGCCTTGTTGTTGCCTGACCTTGTGGGATGCTGCGGTGGTCGGCTCCCGGGCCCGTACCCTGGGGTCACTCTTAAAAAAGAAGGGGGGAAGTTGTATGGGATAGGGATGTTCGTGACGCCACCTGTGGTGTCTGGTGAGGATCACCAGCGCTGCGACAGTCCTCTGAGGCCGATGTTCAGGCAGCTTAGTTGGTGCGGCTCCCCACAGGTAGAGCGGGGCCTCAGGGCAGCGTAGAGAGGGTTTAGAATAGAGCGTTGATGGGTGCAGAACCGTGGAGGAAAGAACAGACAGAGGCAGTAGTTGAAGTCATCCAAGTCTTTACTCACTCTGGTGTTTACTCAGCTCAGAGCTTCTCTCTGCTGTCACACGGCGGCTGCGGCCGCCAGGGTGGGGTTCAGCACTCTCCAGGCAGTTCAGGAGCACTTGTCAGGACCCCCGCTCTGGTGTGTTCCTCTCTTGTTCAGCTTCTCCCGCCTTGTGTCCCCCACTGAGTCCCGTACGGGTACTGCGATGTCCCTTGTGGGTAACGTGTAGTTCCCAGACCAATTGGGTGCCCTTTTTGGTGACTTGTGGTGAGAACGTGGCATAAGGCGGGGTCCTTCTGGATATACTCAGATTAGGGCATACAGGTGGTGACTCCGCTCCGTCCGTATCCCCCTGGGATCCACATAAGCCTCCGGACTTTTCCGACAGAGACGTAAAGTGCAAAGTCAGATAATCGGGGACCGGTACCCCCTCTTGCGGCAGGGTCTCTCTGGCAGGGTCAGAATAAGGTATGCAGGTGGCGACTCCACTCCGTCCGCACCCCCTGAGATCCTGTGCCTGTGGAGCCTATCTCCTCTGCTCCCCTCCTGGGCATTCTTGCTTGGACCCTGACCGGGTACAGAGCCGGTTATAACTCTGCCCCGACCCCTGTCTCGAGGCCTGAGACCGGGAACCGTGGACCCTCAGCCAGCTGCAGCCTTGTGCTGACTTGTCGTCCCAAAGACCCACGACCAAAGACCTTGTTATTAAAATGGCCTCCAGTTATATAGAATTCTAATACAGTGCTCAGGTAAATGCTTCCTCCACCCTCACTCACTACATGGTTCCCCATAACTTTGGTTCCCCCCAACTCCTCCATTCAGGCCCGGGGCAGCAGTATGGTGCTTTAGGCCCCCTTCAGAACTGGAGTGGTGTAGTGTTGAATGTGTGGTTGCGGTCCTGTGTAGTACTCCATCCTTACCTGGGAGAGGAGATACCACACCTTGTTCTGAGGTGTAGTACCCCTGTGGCGACTGAACCCTCAGGGGCGCCACACTAGCACAGGCAGATTTGCCTCTGCAACACGGGAGTAGTGAAGGGTCCAGATCCTACAGCTTTAAAGCATAGAGCCTGAATGTAGCCTCACTCTCCTTACCTAAATAACGGGTCACACTTAGGGCGCAGTCAGACGGCCGTATAAATCGAACAGAGATTGGAACACAGAGTACAGACTGGCCGGAGGCTCTCCCCACCTGAACATGACAGCTTCATAGAAATACATAGAGCTGTCACGCTTGGGTCAGGCAACCGCTGGCCGGTCCGTGCACTGCGTTCCGATCTCGGTCTGTTTGACTATTACCCGAGTGGCAGGTAACCTAAGCTACAAGCTGTAAACTGTAAAAGTAAAAATCCTTCTGTTCTTGAGAATGGAAAGGACATTTAAAAAGAGTTAAATTGCAAAGTAGCTTGATTTTACAAACACTTTGTGACTTGACCCATTTAAGAGCTTTAGATGGCTCCTTTAGACAGCTATACAACGTATACAGGAGAGGCATCATCCAGCTCCATCCTCAGGCTGATGAACACAGAATGCTCAGTCTGGAAGTATACATTTACAGGAAAAGTTTTCTCGAGAAAAAGAAAAGTTTGTAGAGGAACTAGAAAATATAAAAAATATATTCCGCCGATTCATTAGGACTGGTGTTTAAGGGTATGTGAGCATGATGAGCATTTTGTGTAGAAATTTCTGCAGCATTTCTGCACCTCTTGGCAGCAAAAAGCTGTGGAAATTCCGCACGTTTTTGGTGCGTTTTTTTGCCATGCATTTTTGTCAATGCATTCAGTAGGAAAAACGAGGGCAAAAAACAAAAAATTGATGTGCTGCAGATTTAAACGCACATGAAATCCTGTCAGGAAAATTCCTGATCATGTACACAGATCTTCAGAATTCTCATAGACAATGCTGGTATAAAGATTCCAATGTGTTTTTGGGGCCAATTTCGCACGGAAAAAACGCATCAAAAAAGCACCTTGTGCACAGGGCCTTACAAGTCAGTTCTAATGAAAAGTGCACTGGAGTAACACGTGCCAAATTCATTTGTCAAATCTTACAACATTCATGCGTCTCTGCAGGGTTGATGTACATGTCTGGCATAATTTACATCACTTACATGCACAAATTATGTTAAATTTGAAGGGTGGGCTTCGACATGACCCATTCCACCCCAATGCTGCTGACTTTGGCACTGGTGGCCGGGAATGGCGTAAAAATGCCAACATTTTGTGATATTTAAGCCAGAAAACTGGTGAATACTCATTGATGAATCGGGGCCACAGTGTCTTTCCTCGACTGTGAGCTACTGTATATACTGTGCTACATCATTAGATAATTGAATTACACTGTCATCTGTATGCAATCTCTATTTTCCTTATTTACATCCATACGACATCTGTTTTTATACATCAGCAGTTAAATTAATAAAATTTACTAAACCAAATACAGTTTCCTACGGCAGCAGGTGATTTAATGGTACAGACAGTGTTAGTGTGTTGTCATCATTATCCTATAGCATAAGTGTCAGCATCATTATCCTTTACCCAGAGTGTCAGCGTCATTATCCCATACCCTGAGAGTCAGCATCATTATTCTGCAACCCGAGTGTCAGCGTCAGTATCCCATACCCCGAGTGTCAGCGTCATTATCCTGCACCCCGAGTGTCAGCGTCATTATCTCATACCCCAAATGTCAGCGTCATTATCCCATACCCCGAGTGTCAGCGTCATTATCCCATACCCTGAGTGTCAGCGTCATTATCCCATACCCTGAGTGTCAGCGTCATTATCCTGCACCCCGAGTGTCAGCGTCATTATCCTCCACCCCGAGTGTCAGCGTCATTATTAGACATGAGCGAACCTCTCAAAGTTTGATTAATTTCAGATCGGCGAACTTCCCGATGTTCTCCAAACAATTCGTCGAACAGTTCAACAAACATATCCGAATCCATTACAATCAATGGGAGAAAAAATAAACGCATACACAACACCTTCAAAAGGGACCCAAAAGCTGCCAAAACAGCTCAAATTAGGGGCAGACAACAGGAAAAGTGGCATCAATTGACTCACAGTGCAAATGTTATAACGGCAAGGCAGTAGACTTCACATTTCAAAAAATTATTGTTAACATCAACTGCAGGAACAGCAGGAACGAC
This sequence comes from Phyllobates terribilis, assembly GCF_046119375.1. NCBI lineage: Eukaryota > Metazoa > Chordata > Amphibia > Anura > Dendrobatidae > Phyllobates > Phyllobates terribilis. Next base: position 542,073,849 of record NW_027362765.1, on the reverse strand, counting down.
AAAGATATCACAGACTGCAATTACATGAGATCAATGCAGCACACTAAAAACCACACAACTGCCTAGTCTGCACAGTCTGCAATTGGTATGCAAAAGTTCTTGGAGAACCATGACTTGTTCATCTTGATTAAAGTAAGGCGGTCTACACTTTCATGGGACAGCCGGCATGTTTATTCGTCAGAACACCACCAGCAGCTCTGAAGACACGTCCCGAGAGAACTCTGGCTGCCGGGCATGGTAAAACCTCCAAGGCGTGACAGGCGAGCTCAGGCTACTCTTCCATTTTTGAAGACCAGAATGTAAAAGGCTCCAAACCCTCCCTGATGTTATTGATATTGAGCTTGAGATGCTTCTGCACCATCCTCTCCAGTTGTTCTCCACGTGTCAGACTTGTACTCTGTTGTGCTGATGCACGAGCTGGTCTAAAAAATGTGTGAAAGGACTCACAGAAATTGCTTCTGCCACTTACGCTGCTGCTGCTAATGTTTTTGTGCTGATGAATTGACGTTCCTGAGGTTGGAAGTCTAGAGCTGTGATGCACACTGTGTGCCTCACTGCTTGTGACTATACAGAGTAAAATATTAATAAGCCAGACATTTAGATTTGTTAATCAAAGATAAATACCCTATTATCTTTGTGTATTTGTGTCTGGTCAATAAGAACAGACCAGTATTTGTATAACCCTGAATGCTGAATTCTATTCCTTTGGAAACAATCATGTTTACTATGCTAATGACAAATTGTACTAAAAGGAACCTAGATGTTTATCTACAACAGCCCCTGTGATACCAACTATGTAAATATATTAGCTAAAACAATGATAGATGAGCCCTGCACCTTTACCTCTGACATGTGACTATTGACCCTTAAGCTGTGGATGTGTACTTGAAAATGAGATGTGCTTCTGTAGCAGTCAGACTTGGGACAGAGAATAAAGGAACATCAGAATGACTTTAGAAGGAGAATGAGAGACATCCTTCAGGATAGCAGATGGATTGAATGGCATTACCCAAAAAGACACATATTTGTATTCTACATGATTCTAGACTAATGGTATCGGCCCTGACTGGAGAGATTCGGATCTGCTCCATTAACCATCAGAGAGACCATGGATACTTTTGGGAAGTCCAGAAGAAGACGAAGAAGTCACCTGGCCCCATGGATATGTTGTTTTGGGGTTTCTAGGAGGGCCCCACTGGTCACCTAGAATCCATGGAGACTTGTGGAGTTGCCAGGAGGGACCCACCAGTCGCCTGGCCCCATGGAAACTCTTGGAGACGCAAGGGTGGGACCCTCGGGTCTCCTGGTCTTGTACCTTGATGGACTGCTAGCTTCCTAAACTTGCTGCTACCTTCTCTCTGTGGGGGCCCGCCAGAAGCGGGGGGCCACTGGTTGAGGTAGTCGGCCCTGGAAGTCTCCAAAGTCGCAGCTTCTCTCCCAGGCAGGCGAAGAAGGAAGGGTGAGGAGACTGTCTAATCAAAATTCCCTATCAGTCTTTGGAGTGTGGGAGGAAATCAGAGAATCTGGAGGAAACCCACGAAAATATGGGAAGTTCATACAAACTCTGTGCAGATGTTGTCCCTGGAGGGATTTGAACCCAGGACTAGAGATGAGCGGTGTTCGACTAGAACTGTTCGCCAATCTCAAATTCGAGCTGTTTTGGGCGGTGTTCGAGTTGTTCGACAAACCCGAACGATTTGCAAAAAATTCGGCTGTTCGAGGTTATGTTCGATAACTGTTCGTGCACCAAAAGCGTGTCCTGCATGTCTGGCGCTATTTAGAGCACCAATCATGCAGGGATTGTCTGCCACTCACTGTAATGCCACAGCCATGGTGGTTGTGGCATTACAGTGATTGCCCAAATCGATGGGAACAGTGCTCACAGTGAAACATGAAAAGCCGGCAATTCAGCAGCGGCATACACCGGTACCCGACAATTTAGAACCGAAAGAAAAGAGCTTCACACATAGATTAGATAGATAGAAACATGTCAGCCACATATATATGAAGTACAGTGACAGTGTTGCTTACTGTACTTGTCATTTAGTGTAAAGGATTTATCAAAAAAAATAATAGTGTTTTCATGCACTGTCTCTTTAAAAAAGCCGGCCGGCAATTCAGCAGCGGTACCCGACAATTTGGAATAGAAAGAATAGAGAATCACACATAGATTAGATAGATAGAAACATGTCAGTCACATATATATGAAGTACAGTGACAGTGTTGCTTACTGTACATGTCATTTAGTGTAAAGGATTTATTAAAAAAAATAATTGTGTATTCATGCACTGTCTCTTTAAAAAAGCCGGCCGGCATTTCAGCATCTGTACCCGACAATTTAGAATAGAAGGAATAGAGCATCACACATAGATTAGATAGATAGAAACATGTCAGTCACATATATAAGAAGTACAGTGATAGTGTTGATTACTGTACTTGTCATTTAGTGTTAAAATAAAGGATTTATTTAAAAAAAAATTGGCGTGGGGTTCCCCGTAATTTTAGGCTCTAGCGGAGGTTAAGCAGACGGCTGGGGCAGATGTTTGAAGCCTGGGAAGGGGGTAATACCCACGGAGCTTCCCAGGCTACTAATATCAGCCCCCAGCGGAATACCTAGCCTTTACTAGCTATTAAAATGGGGGACCCCCCCCAAAAAAATGACGTGGGGTCCTGCCTATTTTAATAGCTAGCAAAGGCTAGGCAGACAGCTGGGGGCTGATATTAATAGCCCAGGAAGGGTGCCATGAATATTGGCCCCCTCCCAGGCTAGAAACACCAGCCGTCAGCCGCCCCAGAAATGGCGCATCCATAGGATGCGCCAATTCTGGCACTTAGCCTCGCTCTTCCCACTGCCCTGTAGCGGTGGCAGTGGGGTAATAGGGCTGGGGTTGATGTCAACTTATAATGCCAGCTGACATCAAGCCCAGGTTAGTAATGGAGAGGCGTTTATAAGACACCCCCATTACTAACCCCATAGTCAAAGTTAAAAGAAAACACAAACACCCAGAATAAAGTCCTTTAATTGAAATAAAGACACAATCCTTTATTGTTCTCAATTAAACCATACTTACCACCACGCCCATTCCAGCTGAAGCCAACGATCTCCTGCAATAAAAGTAAAATAATAAAGCAACCTCATCCTTACCTTTCCATGGTTACCAGGACAGCTTCAGCTCTGCTACATCGAGATGACAGGCTGGACCGCAGTAGAACGCTGCCATCCAGACTGTCATCCCGCGGACACTGAGAAGCGCAGGCATGCTTGCGCTCCTCAGTGTCTCGCTGTGACGGCATCCAGATGAGCCGACAATGAACTCGGCTCACCTCATGTACGTCACTGACAGCGTGGGAGAATTCTCCTGCACTCAGCGCTTCAGCGTGAGAATTTTCCCACGCTGTCAGTGATGTGCATGAGGTGAGCCGAGTTCATTGAACATGAATGAGCTCACCTCATGCACGTCACTGACAGCGTGGGAAAATTCTCACGCTGAAGCGCTGAGTGCTGGAGAATTTTCCCACGCTGTCAGTGACGTGCATGAGGTGAGCTCATTCATGTCCATTGAACTCAGCTGACCTCATGTACGTCACTGACAGCGTGGGAGAATTCTCACGCTGAAGCGCTGAGTGCAGGAGAATTCTTCCACGCTGTCAGTGACGTACATGAGGTGAGCTAAGTTCATTGAACATGACCTCGGCTCATCTGGATGCCGTCACAGAGAGACACTGAGGAGCGCAAGCATGCCTGTGCTTCTCAGTGTCTGCGGGATGACAGGCTGGATGCCAGCGTTCTGCTGCGGTCCAGCCTGTCATCTCGATGTAGCAGAGCTGAAGCTGTCGTGGGAACCATGGAAAGGTAAGGATGAGGTTGCTTTATTATTTTACTTTTATTGCAGGAGATCGTTGGCTTCAGCTGGAATGGGCATGACGGTAGGTATGGTTTAATTTAGAACAATAAAGAATTGTGTGTTTATTTCAATTAAAGGACTTTTTTCTGGGTGTTGTGTTTTTTTTAAATACTTTACTACAAATTCATAGTGGTCATGTCTAATATTGGCGTGACCCCATGAATTTCGGGCTTAGGGCCAGCTGATAATGCCAAGCTGGCCCTAACCCCTTTATTACCCAGTGAGCCACCGCACCAGGGCCCTGGATGAGTTGGGTACAGCACCAGAAGATGGCGCTTCTATGAATGCGCCATTTTCCGGGGTGGCTGCGGACTGCAATTTGCAGCTGGGGGGACCCAGAAAGCTTGGGCCTCCCTGCGCTGCAGATTCCAGCCCCCAGCTGCCTAGTTGTACCTGGCTGGACACAAAAATAGGGCGAAGCCCCACATATTTTTTTTTTTAATTATTTCATGAAATTCATGAAATAATTAAGAAATAAAGGGCTTCCCTATATTGTTGTGTCCGGCCAGGTACAAATAGGCAGCTGGTGGTTGGGGGCAGCCCGTTCCTGCCTGCTGTACCTGGCTGGACACAAATATAGTGCGAAGCCCCACGTCAATTTTTTTTTAAATTATTTCATGAACCTAGATGGTGGCCCGATTCTAACGCATCGGGTATTCTAGAATATGTATGCGGCAGACCCGGCGCAATCAGCAGAGCGGTGTTTAAATTTGGCGCCAATCTCACTGATTGGACGCGTCTGGCGTCCGCGACCAATCAGAAGAGCGTTGTTTAAATTTGGCGCCAAGATCGCTGATTGGTCGCGGCCGCTATTTAAATGTGGCGCCCAAATCGATGATTGGTCGCGGGCAGCGTCCGCGACCAATCAGCAGAGCGGTGTTTAACTTTAGCGCCAAGATCACTGATTGGTCGCGTGCGGAGAGCGCGACCAATCAGCTAATCGTATTGGTGAGGACCGGGGAGCGCCGCTGCCTGGTCGGATACTTCCGTTGCGAGAAGCCGGGAGATGAGCGACTGCTCACAGCAGAAGTATCTCGACCCGCAGTGCCGCTCCCCGGTCCTCCCTTTACACCCTAGCCGCTGATGTCCCCACAGTATCCGCATGGTGTTACAAAGATCCGGAAATTTGTGTTAAAAATCGCTGATTGGTCGCTGGCGCTGCCCGCGACCAATCACCGATTTGGGCGCCAAATTTAAATATCGGCCGCAACCAATCACCAATCTTGGCTCCACATTTAAACACCGCTGTGCCACATTTAAATAGCGTCCGCGACCAATCAGTACAGCGGTGTTTAAATGTGGAGCCAAGATGGGTGATTGGTCGCGGAGGATATTTAAATTTGGCGCCCAAATCGGTGATTGGTCGCGGGCAGCGCCAGCGACCAATCAGCGATTTTTAACACAAATGTCCGGACCTTTGTAACACCATGTGGATACTGTGGGGACATCAGTGGCTAGGGTGTGAAGGGAGGACCGGGGAGCGGCGCTGACATCCAATTGGTCGCGGCCGCTATTTAAATGTGCCGCACAAATCGGTGATTGGTCGCCGTCTTGACCGCGACCAATCACTGATCTTGCCGCCAAAGTTAAATACTACTGTGCTGATTGGTCGCGGACGCTGCCCGTGACCAATCACAGATTTGTGCGCCAAATTTAAATATAGGCCGCGACCAATCACCGATCTTGGATCCACATTTAAACAACGCTGCGCTGATTGGTCGCGGCCGATATTTAAATGTGGCGCCCAAATCGGTGATTGGTCGCGGTCTTGGCGCGCGACCAATCACTGATCTTGCCGCCAAAGTTAAACACTACCGTGCTGATTGGTCGCGGACGCTGCCCGCGACCAATCACCGATTTGTGCGCCAAATTTAAATATCAGCCTCATGCACGTCACTGACAGCGTGGGAAAATTCTCCTGCACTCAGCGCTTCAGCGTGAGAATTCTCCCACGCTGTCAGTGACGTACATGAGGTGAGCTGAGTTCATTGGACATGACCTCACCTCATGCACGTCACTGATAGCGTGGGAGAATTCTCACGCTGAAGCGCTGAGTGCAGGAGAATTCTCCCACGCTGTCAGTGACGTGCATGAGATGCGACGAGTTCATTGGACATGAACTCGGCTCATCTTTATGCCGTCACTAGTGTTGAGCCACCCCCGTAGTGTTCGAGTTCGGTTCGGTTCGTCGAACACCCGTGTGTTCGCCGAACTGTTCGTCGAACTGTTCGTCGAACACCTTCGAACACCGTTAAAACCAATGGCAGGCAAACAAAAACACATAGAAACACATAGAAAACACCTTCAAAGGTGTCCAAAAGCTGACAAACTGCTCAGAAGACACAACTAACACATGGAAAAGTGACAAGTACATATAGTCATGCGAAAAGAAAAGAGGTGGAGGAGTAAAAGGAGGGGGAGACACAGATATAGGCATGTCATGCCCTTCTAAAATCCAAAAAGTGAGAAGCCGAGACGGCCAGTCCGCTCCTGCCCGTGCCACCTCCGTTTCGCCGGGTTTGTGCCAGAGCCGCGGTGAACCCTGACGGCCAGCCCCCCTCTCCCAATACTGGTGCCTGTCCGCTGGTGGGTCGAGAGAGCCCCCCTGTGGTGGAGGCAGCTCTAAGCTTTTTAATTTAAATTGTCCCTCTAATTTGAATGAATACACTTTAAATCCATTTACAAGGATCTATTGGAGGGCAAGTCTCATGCCAGCAGCCGCGTAATTCCAGCTCCAGTAGCGTCCACTAAAGCTGCTGCAGTTAAAAAGCTTTTATAAGGATCGAGCTCGGCTGTCCACCGCAAGGCATCCTAGTGCCAGTCCCAGCCCCTATGCCTTGGGGTGCCTCCTGATGCTCTTCACTGAGTATCCCGTGGTCCCGAAGCATTTCCTTTGAAAAAATTAAGTGTCCAAACTACAGGTGGTGTAGCTTGCTTAACAGCCGGGATAATCCGCTGACTAGCAGACACTGCTACTAGGCACAAAGTATTTCCTGGGCTAGATGCAGTTAAAAATTTGTAAGTAGATACTCTCGTTGGATGCTGAGAAAGCATTCCATAGAGTCTCCTGGCACGCCATATATGATTCTCTTAAAAAGCTTGGGGTAGGGGTCTACGGGACCCTTTTATAGCCAAAATCACGGCCCTGTATCACAATACGTCACCTAGGCTGAAGATAAATGGAACTGTAGCACCGAGGGCTCGGTTGCTACAGACGTATTGCACCTCACCCAGAGGTGTGATATCTCACTCTCAGATAAGGATGGAGTGTGGATCAGGACCCGACACCTGCATGCATTACACCACATTGCCGTGGGGCAGGGCGACCAATATGCCCCTGAGATGGGCACGACAGTCCCTGTCCCTGGCTGGAGTGGGGGGAGGGAACACTGAGGAAGGGGAACCCTGCAGTGCAGGAGCAGGGAGGAAGCAGTTCCTGGGTGCATTGAGAAGGGAGTATAAAAGGTGGGCACCATCTTAGTTCAGTGCAGAGAAGTCTGAGCAGAAGTGGCAGGGAGCAGGGGCTCTGCATGAGCTCTGCTCCGGAGGCGGGCCTAGTAACAGAGGCCCAGGCCTGCAAGAGGGAGAAGGAAGGAAGAGGAGCGGAGAAGGCTCCAGGAACGAGGAATGAAGGGATCCCAGGGGTGCGGACAGGCGAATCGCCACCGCACGCCCGAATCCACCTGCGTGGAGGGGTCAGGCCAAAGGGGGAGACCGGTCCCCGAACTAGTGGAGGCAGGAAACGACCCTCAGCTAGAAACCGGAGGCTCTGACATTTTATGTGGCGCAGGCCCTTGCTCCACCCGCTAGGAAGGCACCACATAGGGTCAGGGAAACTGGCGCCAAGTTTATCAAGAGGAGGCCCGAGGCAGCCGGACAGAAGTGTTGGTAAGAAAGGCCAGACAAAGGACACACAAAGGGGGTCCTGTGAAGCGCTCCAAAGTTATCTGGGAGTTGTCTGAGCCCCTCACCTGGTGAGCACAGTACGACGTGGGCAGCCGTTACCTGGAGACGTGGTCTGGATAATAAGAACTGTGAGTAAAGGCCCTGAACTGCATCACTGACTCCGTGTCGTTACTGCTGCTGCCCTGCACCATCACCCCCATCCTCCGCATACACTGCCCTGAGGCTATACTCCTCCCGTGGGGAGTTATGCTACGCTCTGCTGCACCCACAACACCAGCCTTAGCGGTCTGCCCTGTAGCGGCGGTTCACTCTGACCGCAATCCACGGGTGGCGTAGTCGGACATTTAAACATCAAAACCACATAAATAGTTCCGTCACTGGTTTGACCGCCCTGAGCCACGGAACCGGATCGCCGCCACGAAGACTACAACCACCAGCATCCACCAAAAAGGGTCCGGCTCCGGGTGTCCCAAGGCCCAGGGGGTGCGTCAGAACATTTTCATCACCTTTCACAATCACCAATGGGACAAGGCAGGGATGTCCTCTGTCCCCTCTCTTATACATCCTAGTGACGGAGCACCTGCTCTCATCAATTCGCCATAACCCCAATATTAGGTGGATTGAGGTGGGAGGCACCGAGTACAAGTGCTCTCTATTTGCTGATGATGTCCTAGTATATATCACTCAATCACATATATCCATCCCTGCTGTTATGGCTGAAATAGATCACTTTGTTACATGGTAAAATTTTAAAATCAATGCAGCGAAGTCTGAGGCCCTCGATGTCTCCCTCCCTAAATCCATATAGGATTCCATCCAGTCCAACTTTCCCTTTGCCTGGCCCTCACAGGGTATCAAATACTTAGGAATTCCTATTCATAGAGACCTCTCCCATCTATGTTATCTTAATTTTGGGCCCTTTATTGAACAATTCCATACAGACCACGGTTGGCAAGTTAGAACTGTAAGATTCACTACGTGAACCACTGGTGTTTTGTGGAAAAGCACATGTACACCGCGTTCCAAATTATTATGCAAAAAGTGTTTAGGAGTGATAAGGGAAGAATTTGTTTGTTTGTCAGTTAAACTCATTGATGGTGATGTGTGTCAGGGCTCTTTATATCACTGTAAGCAATTGCAGACACCTGTGCTAATTAGTTTGGCAGGTGTGTCCAATGAAAGGCAAGACTACTTAAGAAGGCTCTCTCACATTATTAAGCAGCCTACATTTTCTGCCAAAATGGGAAAGAAAAAGGATGTGTCGGCTGCTGAGAAGCAACAAATTGTGGAGTGTTTAGGTCAAGGCATGACTACAATCAACATTGTGCGATGATCAGGATGAAGTGTCTTGGCAATCAAGAAGTATGTAGCTGATTCACAGTACACACGTGTGCGTGCTGATAAGGGCAAATTGAGGACTCTTTCCTACAGGCAATTACGTCAGGTTGAAAGAGCAGCGGCAAAAAAGCCTTGTCATAGCAGCAGACAAGTTTTGAAGCTGCTTGTGCCTCCAACGTCCCCCGAACAACAAGATGCAGGGTCCTTCAGAGGTTTGCAGCTGTGCATACGCCATCCTGTCGACCTCCTCTATCCACTTCACACAAGCAGAAACGGCTCCAGTGGGCCAAACATTACATGAAGACTGATTTCAAAACTGTTTTGTTCACGGATGAGTGCCGTGCAGCGCTCGATGGTCCAGATGAATGGAGTGGAGGATGGCTGGTTGATGGACACCCCACGCAAACACGGCTACAGCGCCAACAAGGAGGAGGTGGAGTAATGTTTTGGGCTGGAATCATGGGGAGAGAGATTGTCGGCCCCTTTAGGATCCCTGAAGGCGCTAAAGATGAACTCCATAATGTATGTGGATTTTCTCAAACAGCACTTCCTGCCATGGTTCAAGAAGAAGAACCGTGTATTTCACAGCAAGATCATTTTTCTGCATGATAATGCACCATCTCATGCTGCACATAAAACATCTGCATCTCTGGCTGATATGGGCATAAAAGGGGACAAACTTATGGTGTGACCCCCATGCTCCCCTGACTTCTACCCCATTCAGAACCTTTGGAGCATCATTAAAAGGAGTGTCTATGATGGCGGGAGGCAGTTCACATCTAAGCAACAGCTCTGGGAGGGTATTCTGTCCTCATGCAAAACAATTGAAGCAGAAACCATCCAAAACCTGACAAATTCAATGGACGAGAGAGTTCAGAAGCTCCTTTCGAACAAGGGGTCCTATGTGAAAATGTAACATCACCTAGAATAAAGTTTTGAGTTGAAAACTGTTTGATTTCAGTTTCTAACAACCTGCTAATGCTTATAATTTCAAAAATGACCATTTTTTTGGTCTTTATTAAAATGAAAAGGTTGATCGAAAAGTTTGGGGGATCTAAGAGTGTGGCAACCCAGTAGTCATGATTACTTCGAATTCTGACAATATGAGGGTCATGCTGCAGGTAGTGCAGCAAGAAGGCACTTATGTGTCTTGCGCATCTCGGAGCCCCAAAATTATTTTCCGGGCTAGATGCAGCTAAAAATTATTTTTAATTTTAAATCTGGTGAAGCTTATTATAGATGGCCTAATAGGATCAGTGCTGCACACTGCTACAAAGCCCAAATTATTTTCCAGTCAAGATACAGATAAACATGATTAGTAATTTGAAAGCTTAAAACGGTTGGTAGGGTGATTTTAACCAATCATCAAGCTTTTACTCTCCCCAGGATGACACAGGGGTAGAAAAGTCGTTTCGGATCCATGATTTGTTCATCTTTATGAACGTGAGTCTATCTACATTATCAGTGGAGAGCCGCGTGCGCTTATCTGTCAGCACACCACCAGCAGCGCTGAACACACGTTCAGACAGAACGCTGGCTGCGGGGCATGACAAGATCTCCAAGGCGTAAGTGGCTAGCTCCGGCCATTTATCCAGATTGGAAGCCCAAAAAGAGCAAGGGTCCAGTGACACAGTCGTGGCTTCAATGTTTACTTGGAGATACTCCTGTACCATCGTCTCTAGGCGTTGACTATGTGTCAGACTTCTTGTCTCCTGTGGCCTTGCAAAGGATGGGCTAAAAAAGTGGTGAAATGATTCCGCAAAATTGATGTTACCAGCAGATACTGTGGTTCTGTTACGGTTTGAGTGCTGAACACTTGACGGTCCCACGGTTGGCAAGTTGGAACTGTGAGATTCACTACGTGCACCACTGGTGTTTTGTGGAAAAGCACATGTAAGATTCTGCAACAGTCTCTGCTGATACTCCTGCATGCGTGCATCCCTTTCTATGGCAGGAATAATTTCTGCAAATTAACTTTTGTACCGGTGATCTAACAGTGTGGCAACCCAGTAGTCAGGATTATTTCTAATTCTCACAATTCGAGGGTCATGTTGCAGGTAGTGCAGCAAGAAGGCACTCATGTGTGTTGCGCATCCAGGAGCACCAAGTCCCTGTTGTGTTGGTGGCGAGGTAACAATCATGCTTCCTTCCTCTGTCCTCTCCCCCCAACCTCGCACAACAGAAATGTGATCAAGGTCTCCCTCATCTGATGAGTCTTCCATCAGTTCGTCCTCCACTTCTTCCTGGGCTCCTGCACCTTCCTCACTAGTTTGGCTGCTACCATGCGCCCTGGTAAAATCATCTCCCCCACCCTCACATGCCTGCCGCCTTGGTGCTGCCGACCGTCTGGACCTTGCAGATGTTAGCCCTTCCGCATACAACTCCTCCTCCTCTACTTCCTCCACCTCCTCTTGTGCCACCACCTGACTCCGAATTCTGTTTAACATGTGCTCCAGCATGTAAATCACCGGAATAGTCATGCTGATAATGGCATCGTCAGCACTAAACATCTTCGTCGCCATTTCAAAACTGTGCAGAAGGGTGCATAGGTCCCTGATCTGAGACCACTCCTCCAGCGTGATTTGCCCCACCTCTGAATCTCGTTGGCCCAGGCTATACGTCAGAACGTATTGCACCAGGGCTTGTCGGTGCTGCCACAGTCGCTGCAACATGTGCAGAGTTGAATTCCACCGGGTAGGCACATCGCATTTTAGCCGGTGAAGTGGCAGGCCCAACGACTTCTGTAGAGATGTAAATCGCTGAGCTGCGGGATGCGAACGGCGGAAGTGAGCACACAGCGACCGTGCCCTCTGCAGAAGGCCATCTAGTCTGGGATAGTGGGCTAAAAATTGCTGGACCAGGTTCAACACGTGAGCCATACAAGGCACGTGTGTGACATTGCCCCGGCGAAGGGCCGCACCCAGGTTTGCAGCATTGTCGCACACGGCCTTCCCTGGTTTCAGGTCCAGTGGAGACAACCATTCATGAAATTGGTTCTCCAGAGCTGACCACAACTCCTCAGCTGTGTGACTCACATTTCCCAGACATTTCAATGTAAAAACCGCCTGATGACGTTGAGCCCTACTGCCAGCATAGTAAGGAGGTGTGCAGGATCCCTTCTGCGCAGTTAGAAAGCTTGTGGCATGACCAGACAGGCTTTGGGTGCAGGTGGAAGACCGAGAGGAGGTTGAGGAGGCAGAAGCAGTGGAGGAACTTTGACATAAAGAGGATTGACGCACAACTCGTGGGGACGGCAAGACTTGGACAGCAGCCCCTTGTCCTGCTGTCACCATAGTTACCCAGTGCCCAGTCAGCGACATGTAACGCCCCTGTCCATGCCTACTCGTCCAAGTGTCTGTGGTGAAATGCACCCTGTCACACACAGAGTTTCTCAAAGAAGCGGTGATGTTGTGTGCGACATGCTGGTGGAGCGCAGGCACACCTTTCTTTGAGAAGTAGTGCCGACTGGGCATCTGGTACTGGGGCACTGCGACGGACATAAGGTCTCGAAAATCCTCTGTGTCCACCAGGCGGAAAGGCAGCATTTCTGTAGCCAAGAGCTTGCAGATGGTGAAATTCAACCTCTTAGCTTTCTCATGGCTAGGAGGAAATGGTCTTTTACTTGTCCACATCTGAGGGACCGAGGGCTGGCTATTGTGCTTAGACGGGGTTGATAAGGGTGTCCCCGGCAAACTGCCGGTCTGTGAGGAAGATGCAGGCGGACATGTTAGGTTGCCTTGATCCAAAGGTGGTGCTATCGATGTCGGACAGCGCTCAAGACCAGCTGGTGTTACCACCTCCAAAGAAAATGATGACCTGCCAATCACGCTGGCTGTTGCGGGTAAAGAGGTGGCAGGTCTGCGCCCCAAAACAGGTGTGACTGCTGTCCCCCCAGTCACAGAGGATGAAGAGGCCGCGGATGCACAAGATATGGCAGACGGTGGTTAGCCCGGCCGGCTAGGCCGCATTGTAGCACACTGAGCTTCCCACTGCAACTTATGCTTCATGTCCATGTGCCGGTTCATGCATGAAGTACTCAAACTATGTATTTTTTGGCCTCTACTTAGCTTTTGCTGACAAATGTTACAGATAACACGAGTTGGGTCATCTTTATCGATCTGAAAAAATGCCCAGGCTATGCAAGGCTTGGCACCCATGCGACCTGAAGAGCCACCACGACTTGTGGTGAGAGGCAGAGTTGTGTTTGAGGATGCAGTTGTTGACGTGCTTCCAGTACTACGTCTCTGTCCAGGAAGGCGCAACCTGACCTCGTCGTCACTAGCATCTTCCTCCACCTCCTCTGCTGACCTCATCTCTTGGCTGACTGTGGGTTGACAGTAAGTGGGATCTCCGACCTCATCATCATCACCCTGTGCGTTATCACACCCGTCGTCCTCAGAGCCAACCTGTTCCTGCCCTGACAAAAAACTAAAGTTGTTGCTCCAATCAGGTATTTGAGTCTTATCATCGTCTTCCTCATTGTCTCCACCAACAGGAGTTACAGTTTGGGAATGAGGGTCTACATTATGGTCAGAACCTTCTGCGTCTGGTCCTGGATCCGACTCATAAAGATTCTGGGCATCAGTGCAGATCATTTCCTCGTCTGGATTCACAGAAGCGCTGGAGTCGACCTCTGATTCCCAGGCTATAGTATGAGTAAACAGCTCTGCAGACTCAACCATCTGTTCTACCTCATACTCAGACGGGCAGCTGGAGATTTGGGAGCTGTGAGGAAGCAAGTGCGATTTGGGTGATACCTTTGAGGACTGGAGTATTTGTGATGTTGAAGTTGATGTGGAGGAGAGCCCACTTAAAGGAGCACTTGATATCCGTTGAAGCACCTGCTGTTTTTGTGCCTCATCTGGAATTTGTAGCGATTGGCGTGGCCGTAAGAAAGGGATCTTATCACATTGTCCGCTAAAAGAAGTAGACATTTTAGTTTGGCTGGAAGATGGTCTTTCTTCTGCACCTACCCCACGGACACAACCTTTTTTCCCCTTCCCAACACGCCTATTCCCCTTTCCACCAGCAGCAGGCCTTTTTCCACTCATTTTGGTGGTTAACTAATTCACAACTCTGGAGTTGTTTGCACAAAATAACAATGGATGGTAACCGAGCAGAGCTGAGTGGCCAAACTGTGGTATTAGGCCAAACTATTGGCTGGGTTAGATGCAGAAAAAAAATATTTTTAATTTGCAACCTGATGGAGGTCAGTATAGATGGACTAATAGACCAAGTCCCACACACCGCTAGAAGCCCAAATATTTTTTCAGAGCTAGATGCAGAAAATTTTTTTATTCAATTTGCAACCTGATGGAGGTCAGTATAGATGGACTAATAGACCAAGTCCCACACACTGCTAGAAGCCCAAATATTTTTTCAGAGCTAGATGCAGAAAAAAAATATTTTTAATTTGCAACCTGATGGAGGTCAGTATAGATGGACTAATAGAACAAGTCCCACACGCTGCTAGAAGCCCAAATATTTTTTCAGAGATAAATGAAGAAAAAAATTATTTTTAATTTGCAACCTGATGGAGGTCAGTATAGATGGACTAATAGACCAAGTCCCACACACTGCTAGAAGCCCAAATATTTTTTCAGAGCTAGATGCAGAAAAAAATTATTTTTAATTTGCAACCTGATGGAGGTCAGTATAGATGGACTAATAGAATGATGCTATGCCCAAAAGATTTTACTTCACTAGGTGCAGTAAAAAAATTGGTATTCTATACACAGGTGGTATATCTTGCAACACAGATAGGCTACTCCACTGACTAACACACTCTGCAATAGGCCAAAAAGGATTAGCTTTGCTAGATTCAGCCAAATGCTGTGAAAAAAACTTGCACAGCACTGGCACAGACCTGCCTGGCAAAAACTGATAGGAACTGATGTAACTTAGTCCTGAAAAGGACTCCAATTACAATTAGTCTTTACTCCCACAATCTATCTATTTAAGAGCACAGACCTGCTTGATAAAAGTCGTAGGAAATGCTGTAACCTAGTCCTTAAAAGGACTGCAATCACAACTATTCCCTACTCCCAAGCTATCTGTATATTTGTGCGAAAATTGGCTTGAAATTAACAAGGTATAGCGCACACAGCAACAGCGGTGCCGTCTAACACGCAGCTGCAGCAGTGAGAAAATGGTGGCGACGGGGAAAATGGCTTGGTCTTATAGGGCAAGGACATGTGACATACACTGCCAATCACACATGCCCTTGCTTGTGTGAAAAAAAGCACTTTGCTCTGTGTGTGCGCTGCTGATAGGCTGACAGATTGCACCTCCCCACTGCAAATGCGGGAAAGAGAAAAAAAAATGGAGATCTTCATTGTTCCTGCAGAGATCCATCCCCTGCCCCTCCCCCCGCCCCGCTGTACACTCAAACTGCGTATTAACATTAATTTTCATCATTACTGAGAAAAAATCCAGTTATGATTTTGGTGCACGAACAGTTATCGAACATAACCTCGAACAGCCGAATTTTTCTCAAATTGTTCGTGTTCGCCGACCGGCTCGAACACCGCCCAAAACAGCTCGAATTTGAGATTGGCGAACAGTTCGAGTAGAACAACGCTCATCTCTAGCCGTCACAGAGAGACACTGAGGAGCGCAAGCATGCCTGCGCTTCTCAGTGTCTGCGGGATGACAGGCTGGATGGCAGCGTTCTGCTGCGGTCCAGCCTGTCATCTCGATGTAGCAGAGCTGAAGCTGTCCTGGGAACCATGGAAAGGTAAGGATGAGGTTGCTTTATTATTTTTCTTTTATTGCAGGAGATCGTTGGCTTCAGCTGGATTGGGCGTGATGGTAAGTAGAGTTTAATTTAGAACAATAAAGAATTGTGTGTTTATTTCAATTAAAGGACTTTATTCTGGGTGTTTGTGTTTTTTTTTTTAACTTTGACTATGGGGTTAGTAATGGGGGTGTCTTATAGACGCCTCTCCATTACTAACCTGGGCTTGATGTCAGCTGGCATTATAAGCTGACATCAACCCCAGCCCTATTACCCCCTGCCACCGCATCAGGGCAGCGTGGAAGAGCGAGGCTAAGTGCCAGAATTGGCGCATCCTATGGATGCGCCATTTCTGGGGCGGCTGACGGCTGGTGTTTCTAGCCTGGGAGGGGGCCAATATTCATGGTACCCTTCCTGGGCTATTAATATCAGCCCCCAGCTGTCAGCCTAGCCTTTGCTAGCTATTAAAAAAGGGGGGACCCCACGTCATTTTTTTGGGGGGGTCCCCCATTTATATAGCTAGTAAAGGCTAGGTATTCAGCTGGGGGCTGATATTAGTAGCCTGGGAAGCTCCATGAGTATTACCCCCTTCCCAGGCTTCAAACATCTGCCCCAGCCGTCTGCTTAACCTCCGCTAGAGCCTAAAATTACGGGGACCCCCACGCCAATTTTTTTTTTAATAAATCCTTTATTTTAACACTAAATGACAAGTACAGTAATCAACACTGTCACTGTACTTCATATATATGTGACTGACATGTTTCTATCTATCTAATCTATGTGTGATGCTCTATCTTTCTGTTCTAAATTGTCGGGTACCGATGCTGAATTGCCGGCCGGCTTTTTTAAAGAGACGGTGCATGAAAACACTATTATATTTTTAAATAAATCCTTTACACTAAATGACAAGTACAGTAACCAACACTATCACTGTACTTATTATATATGTGATTGGCATGTTTATTTCTATCTATGTGTGAAGCTCTATTCTTTCTGTTATAAATTGTCGGGTACCGCTGCTGAATTGCCGGCCGGCTTTTTTAAAGAGACAGTGCATGAAAACACTATTATTTTTTTAAATAAATGCTTTACACTAAATGACAAGTACAGTAAGCAACACTGTCACTGTGCTTCTTATATGTGTGACTGACATGTTTCTATCTATCTAATCTATGTGTGATGCTCTATTCCTTCTTGTCTAAATTGTCGGGTACCGGTGTATGCCGCTGCTGAATTGCCGGCCGGCTTTTTTAAAGAGAGCGTCTTCTGAGCAGTTTGTCAGCTTTTGGACACCTTTGAAGGTGTTTTCTATGTGTTTCTCTGTGTTTTTGTTTGCCTGCCATTGGTTTTAACGGTGTTCGACGGTGTTCTAAGGTGTTCGACGAACAGTTCGACGGACAGTTCCTCGAACATCCCGGTGTTCGACGAACCGAACCGAACCCGAACACTACGGGGGTGGCTCAACACTACCCAGGACCACAGCACTGCAACAGTGCTAACCACTGAGCCACCATGCTGCCCATATAGTTTGCACCCCATATGTGCCCTCACATATAGCCTGCACCCCATATGTACCCCCACATATAGCCTGCCCTCCCATATGTGCCCTCACATATAGCCTGCCCCATATATACCCCCACATATAGACTGCACCCCATATGTACCCTCACATCTTCACATATAGCTTGCACCCAATATGTAACCCACATGAAGCATGCACCCCCATATATATACTCCCATCCTGTTCCCTAATTACCTGTCACCTGTGCCACATCTGCTCTTCCTGCCTGGGGAAACATTTCACTTACAGACTGTTGCATGGCTCCGCCCATAAGAGTCACATGGCATGGTGTCATCATAGGTTCTTCACCTGTATCATTTATCTTGGGCCTTTGAGGGGCAGAGAGCAGACTGGTGCCCCTCTGCCCATTCATCCTCTCCCCCCCAACAAGGATGGCACTTTTCATATGCCGTCCAGTGGAGGTAAAAAGAAGGGGGAAATTTTAAAAAAAAATTTAGTCTTCCTTCATGGTGATGCTACCCCCCTGCAACCTGCTGCCCTAGGCACCTGCCCCAACAAGTAATTAATTCCAATGAACTTGTTACAATTGTTTCCATCACAAACACTTTCTCCAGGACAGTCTCATTGTGACTATCCTGACGCGTACTGGCTGAAATGTAACTACATCAGAACACTTTATTTTGCAATATTCTATTTTTTGGATATTCTATCTCTCAATGTTAAAATTAACCTACCCTTAAAATTATAGACTGTTCATGTCTTTGTCAATGGGCAAACTTACAAAAACAGCAAGGGATCAAATACTTATTTCCTTCACAATATCTCACGTCTGGAGTGCTGACATATTTTGCTGTATATCACTATAAATAATTATGTATCTATATCAATCTCTATTCATATGGTTACATTTCTTATATGTAGAACAATAACTTAATAACTTCACACATGTCCTCGCATATGAAGTGTATACAGACTCAAGCCAATCGATCACAGGATCTATTGTTGTCGGATCAAGATCACACAATGTTCTTCAGCTGGTATTCGGACCAGTAGCATAGCTACCGGGGGAGCAGAAGGGGCGGTCGCCCCGGGCCCTGTGCTCTGAGGGGGCCCACCCGGGGCTACGCTACTGTAACTGTATCGGCATGCGCAGCACGCCTTTACATTTACACTCTGGGCAGAGCAGGGAGACTGGATGTCCCTGCACTGCCCGGCGGCCAATACGCGGCCCTTGAGCAGGAGGGGGGCCCCGGTGCCATCATCGGGCACCCCTGCCTGTCACCGCCGCAAGTTAACTAATGAGAGAAGGAGCACGATGCTCCCTCTCCCCTCAGTCCCCCCTCTGCGTCTGACATCACTGACGTCATCACCTGGTGCCTGGCCGCTGTGCTGAAGATGTGTGCGGGCCGGGCACTCGGAGCAGCGAAGGAACGAGGATGAGAGGTGAGTACTGTGTTTATTTATTTATTTTTCCTATTGGGGGGGATATTATGCTACATACTTTGCTTATGGAGGGGGGAGGAGATTATACTACAGACTGCCTATGGGGGGGATTATACTACAGACTACAGACTGTCTATGGGGGGGGAGATTATTCTACAGACTGCCTATGGGGGAGGATATTATACTACAAACTGCCTATAGGGGGGGATTATGCTACAGACTGCCTATGGGGGGGTATTATGTTACAGACTGCCTATGGGGGGGAGGAGATTATACTACAGTCTGCCTATGGGGGGGAGATTATACTACTGACTGCATATAGGGGGGATTATGCTACAGACTGCATATGGGGGGAGATTATACTACAGACTGCCTATTGGGGGTAGGAGATTATGCTACAGACTGCCTATGGGGGGGATTATGCTATAGACTGCCTATGGGGGGGATTATGCTACAGACAGCCTATGGGGGGATTATGCTGCAGACTGCCTATGGGGGGATTATGCTACAGACTACTTATGGGGGGGTTATCCTACAGACTGCCTATGGGGGGGATTATGCTACAGACTGCCCATGGGGAGGATTATGCTACAGACTGCCTATGGGGGGGATTATGCTACAGACTGCCTATGGGGGGGATTATGCTATGGACTCTGCCTATGAGGGGATTATACTATATGAAGGACTATCTGGTGCATTATATTATAATAGATGGTGGCCCGATTCTAACGCATCGGGTATTCTAGAATATGTATGCGGCCGACCGGGCGCGACTAATCAGCGAAGCAGTGTTTAAATGGGTTGTGCACTACTTTAAATTAACCTCCCAATGTATCCCCCCGGGGCCCCTAATAAATTTTGGAGGACCGGGGAGCGAGGCCGCCGGTCGGGGAACTTCTGCTGCGAGCAGCCGGGAGATGACTGGCTAGCACAGGGTGAGCGTGTGAGCGGGTGAGCGTGTGAGCGGGTGAGCGTGTGAGCGGGTGAGCATGTGAGGGTGAGAGTGAGCGTAGGAGCGTGTGAGCGTGAGCGTGTGAGGGTGAGCAAGGGAGCAGGTGAGGGTGAGCGTGAGAATGTGAGCGTGTGAGGATGAGCGTGTGAGGGTGAGCGTCCGAGGGTGAGCGTCCGAGCGTGAGCGTCAGAGCGTGAGCGTGAGCATCAGAGCATGAGCGTGAGCGTCAGAGCCTGAGCGTCAGAGCATGAGTGTGAGCGTCAGAGCGTGAGCGTCCGAGCGTGAGTGTCAGAGCCTGAGCGTGAGCATCAGAGCGTGAGCATCTGAGCGTGAGCGTCTGAGCGTGAGCGTGTGAGCATCCGAGCGTGAGCGTCCGAGCGTGAGCGTCAGAGCGTGAGCATCAGAGCGTGAGCGTCAGAGCGTGAGCGTCCGAGCGTGAGCGTCAGAGGGTGAGCGTGAGCGTCAGAGCATGAGCGTCAGAGCGTGAGCGTCCCAGCGTGAGCGTCAGAGTGTGAGCCTGAGTGTCAGAGCGTTAGCGTCCGAGCGTGAGCGTCCGAGCGTGAGTGTCAGCGTGAGCGTGAGCGTCAGAGCATGAGCGTGAGCGTCAGAGCCTGAGCATGAGCGTCAGAGCGTGAGCGTCAGAGCCTGAGCATGAGCGTCAGAGCGTGAGCGTGAGTGTCAGAGCGTGAGCGTCAGAGCGTGAGCGTGTGAGCGTGAGCGTCTGAGCGTGAGCGTCCGAGCGTGAGCGTCCGAGCGTGAGCATCTGAGCGTGAGCATCTGAGCGTGAGCGTCTGAGCGTGAGTGTGAGCGTCCGAGCGTGTGCGTCAGAGCGTGAGCGTCCGAGCGTGAGCATCAGAGCTTGAGCGTCAGAGCGTGACAGATAGACAGACAGACAGGATAAGACAATTATATATATTAGATGTAGGCTATTTATACAGTGTGGGGATTACAGTTAGGGTCATACAGTGTGGGAGATAATGTGGGGTCTTTGTATAGTGTGGGGGCCATCATACAGTGTGGGAGATAATGTGAGGTCTTTGCACAGTGTGGGGGCCATCATACAGTGTGGTAGATAATGTTGGGTCTTTGTGCAGTGTTGGAGCCATCAATTTGGAGGCTACTAAGGGGTCAGTATACTGTGTGGGGTACTATACCTTGAGGGAGCATTATACTGTGTATAAGAGAGCATCATACTGTGTATAGGGGAGCTGTACATGAGGGGAGACTCAAGACATTTTTTAATGTTAATTGGGCAGTTATCGTTATAGGGGAACTCAGGTTATTATGACTGTCAAAGGGGCACACAGAGGGCATTATTACTTTCTGGGGGGCACAATGTGGGCACTGTTTTCTAGGGCAATTGCACATGGCATTACTATATTCTAGAGGGTTGTTTTAAAATCTTGAGAGCACCCAGAAGGTGCAGTAATAGGAACACATACAGCAACAAAGGCTCAGTATTGGATTATCAGCAGGATGAGGAGTTTGTGCAGTTTGGGAATAGATGGGGACGGGGCCTGAAATGTAAGAAGTCAAATGTGTCTATGTTGGGATCTCTGCAGACCTAAGACTAAGTCCTGGATGGAGAAGTCGTCATGTCGGTCTGGGCCAGATGGAAAAGACGGGAAAAATGAACAATTTAATCAGAAAGAACGTCAGCTGGAAGTTACAATATATAACTGTACTGTGATCTCTTATATGTTCTGCAGGACTGGTATCTATCAATATACAGTGGGTACGGAAAGTTTTCAGACCCCTTTAAATTTTTCACTCTTTGTTTCATTTCAGCCATTTGGTAAATTATAAAAAGTTCATTTTTTTTCTCATTAAAGTACACTCTGAACCCCATCTTGACTGACAAAAAAACAGAAATGTAGAAATTTTTGCTAATTTATTAAAAAAGAAAAACTGAAATATCACATTGTCATAAGTATTCAGACCCTTTGCTCAGACACTCATATTTAAGTCACATGCTGTCCATTTCCTTGTGATCCTCCTTGAGATGGTTCTGCTCCTTCATTGGAGTCCAGCTGTGTTTAATTAAACTGATAGGACTTGATTTGGAAAGGCACACAGCTGTGGCAAGGCACAGATCTGGTCAAGGTTACAAAAACATTTCTGCATTACTCAAGGTTCCTAAGAGCACAGTGGCCACCATAATCCTTAAATGGAAGATGTTTGGGACCACCAGAAGTATTCTTAGACCTGGCCGTCCAGCCAAACTGAGCAATTGTGGGAGAAGAGCCTTGCTGAGAGAGGTGAAGAACCCCAAAATCACTGTGGCTGAGCTCCAGAGATGCAGTAGGGAGATGGGAGAAAGTTCCACAAAGTCAACTATCACTGCAGTCCTCCACCAGTCGGGCCTTTATGGCAGAGTGGCCCGACGGAAGCCTCTCCTCAGTGCAAGACATATGAAAACCGGCATAAAGTTTGCTCAAAAACACAAGAAGGACTCCCAGACTATGAGAAATAAGATTCTCTGGTCTGATGAGACTAAGATAGAACTTTTTGGTGATAATTCTAAGCGGTATGTGTGGAGAAAACCAGGCACTGCTCATCACCTGCCCAATACAATCCCAACAGTGAAACATGGTGGTGGCAGCATCATGCTATGTAGGTGTTTTTCAGCTGCAGGGACAGGACGACTGGTTGCAATTGAAGGAAACATGAATGCAGCCAAGTACAGAGATATCCTGGATGAAAACCTCTTCCAGAGTGCTCTGGACCTCAGACTTGGTCGAAAGTTCACCTTCCAACAAGACAATGACCCTAAGCACACAGCTAAAATAACAAAGGAGTGGCTTCAGAACAACTCTGTGACCATTCTTGACTGGCCCAGCCAGAACCCTGACCTAAACCCAATTGAGCATCTCTGCTGAGACCTGAAAATGTCTGTCCACCAACATTCACCATCCAACCTGACGGAACTGGAGAGGATCTGCAAGGAAGAATGGCAGGGGATCCCCAAATCCAGGTGTGAAAAACTTGTTGCATCATTCCCAAGAAGACTCATGGCTGTACTAGCTCAAAAGGGGGCTTCTACTCAATACTGAGCAAAGGGTCTGAATACTTATGACTAGTGTTGAGCCACCCCCGTAGTGTTCGAGTTCGGTTCGGTTCGTCGAACACCCGTGTGTTCGCCGAACTGTTCGTCGAACACCTTCGAACACCGTTAAAACCAATGGCAGGCAAACAAAAACACATGTAAACACATAGAAAACACCTTCAAAGGTGTCCAAAAGCTGACAAACTGCTCAGAAGACATAACTAACACATGGAAAAGTGACAAGTACATATAGTCATGCGAAAATAAAAGAGGTGGAGGAGTAAAAGGAGGGGGAGACACAGATATAGGCATGTCATGCCCTTCTAAAATCCAAAAAGTGAGAAGCCGACACGGCCAGTCCGCTCCTGCCCGTGCCACCTCCGTGTCGCCGGGTTTGTGCCAGAGCCGCGGTGAACCCTGACGGCCAGCCCCCCTCTCCCAATACTGGTGCCTGTCCGCTGGTGGGTCGAGCGAGCCCCCTTGTGGTGGAGGCAGCTCTAAGCTTTTTAATTTAAATTGTCTCTCTAATTTGAATGAATACACTTTAAATCCATTTACAAGGATCTATTGGAGGGCAAGTCTCATGCCAGCAGCCGCGGTAATTCCAGCTCCAGTAGCGTCCACTAAAGCTGCTGCAGTTAAAAAGCTTTTATAAGGATCGAGCTCGGCTGTCCACCGCAAGGCATCCTACTGCCAGTCCCAGCCCCTATGCCTTGGGGTGCCTCCTGATGCTCTTCACTAAGTATCCCATGGTCCCGAAGCATTTCTTTTGAAAAAATTAAGTGTCTAAACTACAGGTGGTGCAGCTTGCTTAACAGCCGGGATAATCCGCTTACTAGCAGACACTGCTACTAGGCACAAAGTATTTCCTGGGCTAGATGCAGTTAAAAATTTGTAATTAGATACTCTCGTTGGATGCTGAGAAAGCATTACATAGAGTCTCCTGGCACGCCATATATGATTCTCTTAAAAAGCTTGGGGTAGGGGTCTAGGGGACCCTTTTATAGCCAAAATCATGGCCCTGTATCGCAATACGTCACCTAGGCTGAAGATAAATGGAACTGTAGCACCCTGAGGGCTCGGTTGCTAAAGACGTATTGCACCTCACCCAGAGGTGTGATATCTCACTCTCAGGTAAGGATGGAGTGTGGATCAGGACCCGACACCTGCATGCATTACACCACATTGCCGTGGGGCAGGGCGACCAATATGCCCCTGAGATGGGCACGACAGTCCCTGTCCCTGGCTGGAGTGGGGGGAGGGAACACTGAGGAAGGGGAACCCTGTAGTGCAGGAGCAGGGAGGAAGCAGTTCCTGGGTGCATTGAGAAGGGAGTATAAAAGGTGGGCACCATCTTAGTTCAGTGCAGAGAAGTCTGAGCAGAAGTGGCAGGGAGCAGGGGCTCTGCATGAGCTCTGCTCCGGAGGCGGGCCTAGTAACAGAGGCCCAGGCCTGGAAGAGGGAGAAGGAAGGAAGAGGAGCGGAGAAGGCTCCAGGAACGAGGAATGAAGGGATCCCAGGGGTGCGGACGGGCGAGTCGCCACCGCACGCCCGAATCCACCTGCGTGGAGGGGTCAGGCCAAAGGGGGAGACCGGTCCCCGAACTAGTGGAGGCAGGAAACGACCCTCAGCTAGAAACCGGAGGCTCTGACATTTTATGTGGCGCAGCACCTCGCTACACCCGCTAGGAAGGCACCACATAGGGTCAGGGAAACTGGCGCCAAGTTTACCAAGAGGAGGCCCGAGGCAGCCGGACAGAAGTGTTGGTAAGAAAGGCCAGACAAAGGACACACAAAGGGGTTCCTGTGAAGTGCTCCAAAGTTATCTGGGAGTTGTCTGAGCCCCTCACCTGGTGAGCACAGTACGACGTGTGCAGCCGTTACCTGCAGACGTGGTCTGGATAATAAGAACTGTGAGTAAAGGCCCTGAACTGCATCACTGACTCCGTGTCGTTACTGCTGCTGCCCTGCACCATCACCCCCATCCTCCGGATACACTGCCCTGAGGCTATACTCCTCCCGTGGGGAGTTATGCTACGCTCTGCTGCACCCACAACACCAGCCTCAGTGGTCTGCCCTGTAGCGGCGGTTCACTCTGACCGCAATCCACGGGTGGCGTAGTCGGACATTTAAACATCAAAACCACATAAATAGTTCCGCCACTGGTTTGACCGCCCTGAGCCACGGAACTGGGTCGCCGCCACGAAGACTACAACCACCAGCATCCACCAAAAAGGGTCCGGCTCCGGGTGTCCCAAGGCCCAGGGGGTGCGTCAGAACATTTTCATCACCTTTCACAATCACCAATGGGACAAGGCAGTGATGTCCTCTGTCCCCTCTCTTATACATCCTAGTGACGGAGCACCTGCTCTCATCAATTCGCCATAACCCCAATATTAGGTGGATTGAGGTGGAAGGCACCGAGTACAAGTGCTCTCTATTTGCTGATGATGTCCTAGTATATATCACTCAATCACATATATCCATCCATGCTGTTATGGCTGAAATAGATCACTTTGTTACATGGTAAAATTTTAAAATCAATGCAGCGAAGTCTGAGGCCCTCGATGTCTCCCTCCCCAAATCCATATAGGATTCCATCCAGTCCAACTTTCCCTTTGCCTGGCCCTCACAGGGTATCAAATACTTAGGAATTCCTATTCATAGAGACCTCTCCCATCTATGTTATCTTAATTTTGGGCCCTTTATTGAACAACTCCATACAGACCACGGTTGGCAAGTTAGAACTGTAAGATTCACTACGTGAACCACTGGTGTTTTGTGGAAAAGCACATGTACACTGCGTTCCAAATTATTATACAAAAAGTGTTTAGGAGTGATAAGGGAAGAATTTGTTTGTTTGTCAGTTAAACTCATTGATGGTGATGTGTGTCAGGGCTCTTTATATCACTGTAAGCAATTGCAGACACCTGTGCTAATTAGTTTGGCAGGTGTGTCCAATGAAAGGCAAGACTACTTAAGAAGGCTCTCTCACATTATTAAGCAGCCTACATTTTCTGCCAAAATGGGAAAGAAAAAGGATGTGTCGGCTGCTGAGAAGCAACAAATTGTGGAGTGTTTAGGTCAAGGCATGACTACAATCAACATTGTGCGATGATCAGGATGAAGTGTCTTGGCAATCAAGAAGTATGTAGCTGATTCACAGTACACACGTGTGCGTGCTGATAAGGGCAAATTGAGGACTCTTTCCTACAGGCAATTACGTCAGGTTGAAAGAGCAGCGGCAAAAAAGCCTTGTCATAGCAGCAGACAAGTTTTTGAAGCTGCTTGTGCCTCCAACGTCCCCCGAACAACAAGATGCAGGGTCCTTCAGAGGTTTGCAGCTGTGCATGCGCCATCCTGTCGACCTCCTCTATCCACTTCACACAAGCAGAAACGGCTCCAGTGGGCCAAACATTACATGAAGACTGATTTCAAAACTGTTTTGTTCACGGATGAGTGCCGTGCAGCGCTCGATGGTCCAGATGGATGGAGTGGAGGATGGCTGGTTGATGGACACCCCACGCAAACACGGCTACAGCGCCAACAAGGAGGAGGTGGAGTAATGTTTTGGGCTGGAATCATGGGGAGAGAGATTGTCGGCCCCTTTAGGATCCCTGAAGGCGCTAAAGATGAACTCCATAATGTATGTGGATTTTCTCAAACAGCACTTCCTGCCATGGTTCAAGAAGAAGAACCATGTATTTCACAGCAAGATCATTTTTCTGCATGATAATGCACCATCTCATGCTGCACATAAAACATCTGCATCTCTGGCTGATATGGGCATAAAAGGGGACAAACTTATGGTGTGACCCCCATGCTCCCCTGACCTCTACCCCATTCAGAACCTTTGGAGCATCATTAAAAGGAGTGTCTATGATGGCGGGAGGCAGTTCACATCTAAGCAACAGCTCTGGGAGGGTATTCTGTCCTCATGCAAAACAATTGAAGCAGAAACCATCCAAAACCTGACAAATTCAATGGACGAGAGCGTTCAGAAGCTCCTTTCGAACAAGGGGTCCTATGTGAAAATGTAACATCACCTAGAATAAAGTTTTGAGTTGAAAACTGTTTGATTTCAGTTTCTAACAACCTGCTAATGCTTATAATTTCAAAAATGACCATTTTTTTGGTCTTTATTAAAATGAAAAGGTTGATCGAAAAGTTTGGGGGATCTAAGAGTGTGGCAACCCAGTAGTCATGATTACTTCGAATTCTGACAATATGAGGGTCATGCTGCAGGTAGTGCAGCAAGAAGGCACTTATGTGCCTTGCGCATCTCGGAGCCCCAAAATTATTTTCCGGGCTAGATGCAGCTAAAAATTATTTTTAATTTTAAATCTGGTGAAGCTTTAGTATAGATGGCCTAATAGGATCAGTGCTGCACACTGCTACAAAGCCCAAATTATTTTCCAGTCAAGATACAGATAAACATGATTAGTAATTTGAAAGCTTAAAACGGTTGGTAGGGTGATTTTAACCAATCATCAAGCTTTTACTCTCCCCAGGATGACACAGGGGTAGAAAAGTCGTTTCGGATCCATGATTTGTTCATCTTTATGAACGTGAGTCTGTCTACATTATCAGTGGAGAGCCGCGTGCGCTTATCTGTCAGCACACCACCAGCAGCGCTGAACACACGTTCAGACAGAACGCTGGCTGCGGGGCATGACAAGATCTCCAAGGCGTAAGTGGCTAGCTCCGGCCATTTATCCAGATTGGAAGCCCAAAAAGAGCAAGGGTCCAGTGACACAGTCGTGGCTTCAATGTTTACTTGGAGATACTCCTGTACCATCGTCTCTAGGCGTTGACTATGTGTCAGACTTCTTGTCTCCTGTGGCCTTGCAAAGGATGGGCTAAAAAAGTGGTGAAATGATTCCGCAAAATTGATGTTACCAGCAGATACTGTGGTTCTGTCACGGTTTGAGTGCTGAACACTTGACGGTCCCACGGTTGGCAAGTTGGAACTGTGAGATTCACTACGTGCACCACTGGTATTTTGTGGAAAAGCACATGTAAGATTCTGCAACAGTCTCTGCTGATACTCCTGCATGCGTGCATCCCTTTCTATGGCAGGAATAATTTCTGCAAATTTACTTTTGTACCGGGGATCTAACAGTGTGGCAACCCAGTAGTCAGGATTATTTCTAATTCTCACAATTCGAGGGTCATGTTGCAGGTAGTGCAGCAAGAAGGCACTCATGTGTGTTGCGCATCCAGGAGCACCAAGTCCCTGTTGTGTTGGTGGCGAGGTAACAATCATGCTTCCTTCCTCTGTCCTCTCCCCCCAACCTCGCACAACAGAAATGTGATCAAGGTCTCCCTCATCTGATGAGTCTTCCATCAGTTCGTCCTCCACTTCTTCCTGGGCTCCTGCACCTTCCTCACTAGTTTGGCTGCTACCATGCGCCCTGGTAAAACCATCTCCCCCACCCTCACATGCCTGCCGCCTTGGTGCTGCCGACCGTCTGGACCTTGCAGATGTTAGCCCTTCCGCATACAACTCCTCCTCCTCTACTTCCTCCACCTCCTCTTGTGCCACCACCTGACTCCGAATTCTGTTTAACATGTGCTCCAGCATGTAAATCACCGGAATAGTCATGCTGATAATGGCATCGTCAGCACTAAACATCTTCGTCGCCATTTCAAAACTGTGCAGAAGGGTGCATAGGTCCCTGATCTGAGACCACTCCTCCAGCGTGATTTGCCCCACCTCTGAATCTCGTTGGCCCAGGCTATACGTCAGAACGTATTGCACCAGGGCTTGTCGGTGCTGCCACAGTCGCTGCAACATGTGCAGAGTTGAATTCCACCGGGTAGGCACATCGCATCTTAGCCGGTGAAGTGGCAGGCCCAACGACTTCTGTAGAGATGTAAGTCGCTGAGCTGCGGGATGCGAACGGCGGAAGTGAGCACACAGCGACCGTGCCCTCTGCAGAAGGCCATCTAGTCTGGGATAGTGGGCTAAAAATTGCTGGACAACCAGGTTCAACACGTGAGCCATACAAGGCATGTGTGTGACATTGCCCCGGCGAAGGGCCGCACCCAGGTTTGCAGCATTGTCGCACACGGCCTTCCCTGGTTTCAGGTCCAGTGGAGACAACCATTCATGAAATTGGTTCTCCAGAGCTGACCACAACTCCTCAGCTGTGTGACTCACATTTCCCAGACATTTCAATGTAAAAACCGCCTGATGACGTTGAGCCCTACTGCCAGCATAGTAAGGAGGTGTGCAGGATCCCTTCTGCGCAGTTAGAAAGCTTGTGGCATGACCAGACAGGCTTTGGGTGCAGGTGGAAGACCGAGAGGAGGTTGAGGAGGCAGAAGCAGTGGTGGAAAAATGACATAAAGAGGATTGACGCACAACTCGTGGGGACGGCAAGACTTGGACAGCAGCCCCTTGTCCTGCTGTCACCATAGTTACCCAGTGCCCAGTCAGCGACATGTAACGCCCCTGTCCATGCCTACTCGTCCAAGTGTCTGTGGTGAAATGCACCCTGTCACACACAGAGTTTCTCAAAGAAGCGGTGATGTTGTGTGCGACATGCTGGTGGAGCGCAGGCACACCTTTCTTTGAGAAGTAGTGCCGACTGGGCATCTGGTACTGGGGCACTGCGACGGACATAAGGTCTCGAAAATCCTCTGTGTCCACCAGGCGGAAAGGCAGCATTTCTGTAGCCAAGAGCTTGCAGATGGTGAAATTCAACCTCTTAGCTTTCTCATGGCTAGGAGGAAATGGTCTTTTACTTGTCCACATCTGAGGGACCGAGGGCTGGCTATTGTGCTTAGACGGGGTTGATAAGGGTGTCCCCGGCAAACTGCCGGTCTGTGAGGAAGATGCAGGCGGACATGTTAGGTTGCCTTGATCCAAAGGTGGTGCTATCGATGTCGGACAGTGCTCAAGACCAGCTGGTGTTACCACCTCCAAAGAAAATGATGACCTGCCAATCACGCTGGCTGTTGCGGGTAAAGAGGTGGCAGGTCTGCGCCCCAAAACAGGTGTGACTGCTGTCCCCCCAGTCACAGAGGATGAAGAGGCCGCGGATGCACAAGATATGGCAGACAGTGGTTGGCCCGGCCGGCTAGACCGCATTGTAGCACACTGAGCTTCCCACTGCAACTTATGCTTCATGTCCATGTGCCGGTTCATGCATGAAGTACTCAAACTATGTATTTTTTGGCCTCTACTTAGCTTTTGCTGACAAATGTTACAGATAACACGAGTTGGGTCATCTTTATCGATCTGAAAAAATGCCCAGGCTATGCAAGGCTTAGCACCCATGCGACCTGAAGAGCCACCACGACTTGTGGTGAGAGGCAGAGTTGTGTTTGAGGATGCAGTTGTTGACGTGCTTCCAGTACTACGTCTCTGTCCAGGAAGGCGCAACCTGACCTCGTCGTCACTAGCATCTTCCTCCACCTCCTCTGCTGACCTCATCTCTTGGCTGACTGTGGGTTGACAGTAAGTGGGATCTCCGACCTCATCATCATCACCCTGTGCGTTATCACACCCGTCGTCCTCAGAGCCAACCTGTTCCTGCCCTGACAAAAAACTAAAGTTGTCGCTCCAATCAGGTATTTGAGTCTTATCATCGTCTTCCTCATTGTCTCCACCAACAGGAGTTACAGTTTGGGAATGAGGGTCTACATTATGGTCAGAACCTTCTGCGTCTGGTCCTGGATCCGACTCATAAAGATTCTGGGCATCAGTGCAGATCATTTCCTCGTCTGGATTCACAGAAGCGCTGGAGTCGACCTCTGATTCCCAGGCTATAGTATGAGTAAACAGCTCTGCAGACTCAACCATCTGTTCTACCTCATACTCAGACGGGCAGCTGGAGATTTGGGAGCTGTGAGGAAGCAAGTGCGATTTGGGTGACACCTTTGAGGACTGGAGTATTTGTGATGTTGAAGTTGATGTGGAGGAGAGCCCACTTAAAGGAGCACTTGATATCCGTTGAAGCACCTGCTGTTTTTGTGCCTCATCTGGAATTTGTAGCGATTGGCGTGGCCGTAAGAAAGGGATCTTATCACATTGTCCGCTAAAAGAAGTAGACATTTTAGTTTGGCTGGAAGATGGTCTTTCTTCTGCACCTACCCCACGGACACAACCTTTTTTCCCCTTCCCAACACGCCTATTCCCCTTTCCACCAGCAGCAGGCCTTTTTCCACTCATTTTGGTGGTTAACTAATTCACAACTCTGGAGTTGTTTGCACAAAAAAACAATGGATGGTAACCGAGCAGAGCTGAGTGGCCAAACTGTGGTATTAGGCCAAAACTATTGGCTGGGTTAGATGCAGAAAAAAATTATTTTTAATTTGCAACCTGATGGAGGTCAGTATAGATGGACTAATAGAGCAAGTCCCACACACCGCTAGAAGCCCAAATATTTTTTCAGAGCTAGATGCAGAAAAAAATTATATTCAATTTGCAACCTGCTGGACGTCAGTATAGAAGGACTAATAGAACAAGTTCCACACACTGCTAGAAGCCCAAATATTTTTTCAGAGCTAAATGAAGAAAAAAATTATTTTTAATTTGCAACCTGATGGAGGTCAGTATAGATGGACTAATAGACCAAGTCCCACACACTGCTAGAAGCCCAAATATTTTTTCAGAGCTAAATGAAGAAAAAAATTATTTTTAATTTGCAACCTGATGGAGGTCAGTATAGATGGACTAATAGACCAAGTCCCACACACCGCTAGAAGCCCAAATATTTTTTCAGAGCTAGATGCAGAAAATTTTTTTATTCAATTTGCAACCTGATGGAGGTCAGTATAGATGGACTAATAGACCAAGTCCCACACACTGCTAGAAGCCCAAATATTTTTTCAGAGCTAGATGCAGAAAAAAATTATTTTTAATTTGCAACCTGATGGAGGTCAGTATAGATGGACTAATAGACCAAGTCCCACACACTGCTAGAAGCCCAAATATTTTTTCAGAGCTAGATGCAGAAAAAAATTATTTTTAATTTGCAACCTGATGGAGGTCAGTATAGATGGACTAATAGAACAAGTCCCACACGCTGCTAGAAGCCCAAATATTTTTTCAGAGATAAATGAAGAAAAAAATTATTTTAATTTGCAACCTGATGGAGGTCAGTATAGATGGACTAATAGACCAAGTCCCACACACCGCTAGAAGCCCAAATATTTTTTCAGAGCTAGATGCAGAAAAAAATTATTTTTAATTTGCAACCTGATGGAGGTCAGTATAGATGGACTAATAGACCAAGTCCCACACACTGCTAGAAGCCCAAATATTTTTTCAGAGCTAGATGCAGAAAAAAATTATTTTTAATTTGCAACCTGATGGAGGTCAGTATAGATGGACTAATAGACCAAGTCCCACACACCGCTAGAAGCCCAAATATTTTTTCAGAGCTAGATGCAGAAAAAAATTATTTTTAATTTGCAACCTGATGGAGGTCAGTATAGATGGACTAATAGACCAAGTCCCACACACCGCTAGAAGCCCAAATATTTTTTCAGAGCTAGATGCAGAAAAAAAATATTTTTAATTTGCAACCTGATGGAGGTCAGTATAGATGGACTAATAGACCAAGTCCCACACACCGCTAGAAGCCCAAATATTTTTTCAGAGCTAGATGCAGAAAAAAATTATATTCAGTTTGCAACCTGATGGAGGTCAGTATAGATGGACTAATAGAATGATGCTATGCCCAAAAGATTTTACTTCACTAGGTGCAGTAAAAAAATTGGTATTCTATACACAGGTGTTATATCTTGCAACACAGATAGGCTACTCCACTGACTAACACACTCTGCAATAGGCCAAAAAGGATTAGCTTTGCTAGATTCAGCCAAATGCTGTGAAAAAAACTTGCACAGCACTGGCACAGACCTGCCTGGCAAAAACTGATAGGAACTCATGTAACCTAGTCCTGAAAAGGACTCCAATTACAATTAGTCTTTACTCCCACAACCTATCTATTTAAGAGCACAGACCTCCCTGATAAAAGTCGTAGGAAATGCTGTAACCTAGTCCTTAAAAGGACTGCAATCACAACTATTCCCTACTCCCAAGCTATCTGTAGATTTCAGAGAAAATTGGCTTGAAATTAACAAGGTATAGCACACACAGCAACAGCGGTGCCGTCTAACACGCAGCTGCAGCAGTGAGAAAATGGTGGCGACGGGGAAAATGGCTTGGTCTTATAGGGCAAGGACATGTGACATACAGTGCCAATCACACATGCCCTTGCTTGTGTGAAAAAAAGCACTTCGCTCCGTGTGTGCGCTGCTGATAGGCTGACAGATTGCACCTCCCCACTGCAAATGCGGGAAAGAGAAAAAAAAATGGAGATCTTCATTGTTCCTGCAGAGATCCATCCCCTGCCCCTCCCCCCGCCCCGCTGTACACTCAAACTGCGTATTAACATTAATTTTCATCATTACTGAGAAAAAATCCAGTTATGATTTTGGTGCACGAATAGTTATCGAACATAACCTCGAACAGCCGAATTTTTCTCAAATTGTTCGTGTTCGCCGACCGGCTCGAACACCGCCCAAAACAGCTCGAATTTGAGATTGGCGAACAGTTCGAGTAGAACAACGCTCATCTCTACTTATAATTTCAAAAATGACCATTTTTTTGGTCTTTATTAAAATGAAAAGGTTGATCGAAAAGTTTGGGGGATCTAAGAGTGTGGCAACCCAGTAGTCATGATTACTTCGAATTCTGACAATATGAGGGTCATGCTGCAGGTAGTGCAGCAAGAAGGCACTTATGTGCCTTGCGCATCTCGGAGCCCCAAAATTATTTTCCGGGCTAGATGCAGCTAAAAATTATTTTTAATTTTAAATCTGGTGAAGCTTTAGTATAGATGGCCTAATAGGATCAGTGCTGCACACTGCTACAAAGCCCAAATTATTTTCCAGTCAAGATACAGATAAACATGATTAGTAATTTGAAAGCTTAAAACGGTTGGTAGGGTGATTTTAACCAATCATCAAGCTTTTACTCTCCCCAGGATGACACAGGGGTAGAAAAGTCGTTTCGGATCCATGATTTGTTCATCTTTATGAACGTGAGTCTGTCTACATTATCAGTGGAGAGCCGCGTGCGCTTATCTGTCAGCACACCACCAGCAGCGCTGAACACACGTTCAGACAGAACGCTGGCTGCGGGGCATGACAAGATCTCCAAGGCGTAAGTGGCTAGCTCCGGCCATTTATCCAGATTGGAAGCCCAAAAAGAGCAGGGGTCCAGTGACACAGTCGTGGCTTCAATGTTTACTTGGAGATACTCCTGTACCATCGTCTCTAGGCGTTGACTATGTGTCAGACTTCTTGTCTCCTGTGGCCTTGCAAAGGATGGGCTAAAAAAGTGGTGAAATGATTCCGCAAAATTGATGTTACCAGCAGATACTGTGGTTCTGTCACGGTTTGAGTGCTGACCACTTGACGGTCCCACGGTTGGCAAGTTGGAACTGTGAGATTCACTACGTGCACCACTGGTATTTTGTGGAAAAGCACATGTAAGATTCTGCAACAGTCTCTGCTGATACTCCTGCATGCGTGCATCCCTTTCTATGGCAGGAATAATTTCTGCAAATTTACTTTTGTACCGGGGATCTAACAGTGTGGCAACCCAGTAGTCAGGATTATTTCTAATTCTCACAATTCGAGGGTCATGTTGCAGGTAGTGCAGCAAGAAGGCACTCATGTGTGTTGCGCATCCAGGAGCACCAAGTCCCTGTTGTGTTGGTGGCGAGGTAACAATCATGCTTCCTTCCTCTGTCCTCTCCCCCCAACCTCGCACAACAGAAATGTGATCAAGGTCTCCCTCATCTGATGAGTCTTCCATCAGTTCGTCCTCCACTTCTTCCTGGGCTCCTGCACCTTCCTCACTAGTTTGGCTGCTACCATGCGCCCTGGTAAAACCATCTCCCCCACCCTCACATGCCTGCCGCCTTGGTGCTGCCGACCGTCTGGACCTTGCAGATGTTAGCCCTTCCGCATACAACTCCTCCTCCTCTACTTCCTCCACCTCCTCTTGTGCCACCACCTGACTCCGAATTCTGTTTAACATGTGCTCCAGCATGTAAATCACCGGAATAGTCATGCTGATAATGGCATCGTCAGCACTAAACATCTTCGTCGCCATTTCAAAACTGTGCAGAAGGGTGCATAGGTCCCTGATCTGAGACCACTCCTCCAGCGTGATTTGCCCCACCTCTGAATCTCGTTGGCCCAGGCTATACGTCAGAACGTATTGCACCAGGGCTTGTCGGTGCTGCCACAGTCGCTGCAACATGTGCAGAGTTGAATTCCACCGGGTAGGCACATCGCATTTTAGCCGGTGAAGTGGCAGGCCCAACGACTTCTGTAGAGATGTAAGTCGCTGAGCTGCGGGATGCGAACGGCGGAAGTGAGCACACAGCGACCGTGCCCTCTGCAGAAGGCCATCTAGTCTGGGATAGTGGGCTAAAAATTGCTGGACAACCAGGTTCAACACGTGAGCCATACAAGGCACGTGTGTGACATTGCCCCGGCGAAGGGCCGCACCCAGGTTTGCAGCATTGTCGCACACGGCCTTCCCTGGTTTCAGGTCCAGTGGAGACAACCATTCATGAAATTGGTTCTCCAGAGCTGACCACAGCTCCTCAGCTGTGTGACTCACATTTCCCAGACATTTCAATGTAAAAACCGCC
This sequence comes from Phyllobates terribilis, assembly GCF_046119375.1. Lineage (NCBI taxonomy): Eukaryota > Metazoa > Chordata > Amphibia > Anura > Dendrobatidae > Phyllobates > Phyllobates terribilis. The sequence goes on along the minus strand of NW_027362765.1, from coordinate 542,038,316 downwards.
TGATGACGTTGAGCCCTACTGCCAGCATAGTAAGGAGGTGTGCAGGATCCCTTCTGCGCAGTTAGAAAGCTTGTGGCATGACCAGACAGGCTTTGGGTGCAGGTGGAAGACCGAGAGGAGGTTGAGGAGGCAGAAGCAGTGGTGGAACTTTGACATAAAGAGGATTGACGCACAACTCGTGGGGACGGCAAGACTTGGACAGCAGCCCCTTGTCCTGCTGTCACCATAGTTAACCAGTGCCCGGTCAGCGACATGTAACGCCCCTGTCCATGCCTACTCGTCCAAGTGTCTGTGGTGAAATGCACCCTGTCACACACAGAGTTTCTCAAAGAAGCGATGATGTTGTGTGCGACATGCTGGTGGAGCGCAGACACACCTTTCTTTGAGAAGTAGTGCCGACTGGGCATCTGGTACTGGGGCACTGCGATGGACATAAGGTCTCGAAAATCCTCTGCGTCCACCAGGCGGTAAGGCAGCATTTCTGTAGCCAAGAGCTTGCAGATGGTGAAATTCAACCTCTTAGCTTTCTCATGGCTAGGAGGAAATGGTCTTTTACTTGTCCACATCTGAGGGACCGAGGGCTGGCTGTTGTGCTTAGACGGGGTTGAGTAGGGTGTCCCCGGCAAACTGACGGTCTGTGAGGAAGATGCAGGCGGAAAAGTTAGGTTGCCTTGATCCAAAGGTGGTGCTCTCGATGTCAGAGAGCGCTCAACACCAGCTGGTGTTTCCACTTCCAAATTAAATGATGACCTGCCAATCACGCTGGCTGTTGCGGGTAAAGAGGTGGCAGGTCTGTGTCTCAAGACAGGTGTGACTTCTGTCCCCCCAGTCACAGAGGATGAAGAGGCCGCGGATGCACATGATGGGGCAGACGGTGGTTGGCCCAGCCCGCTAGGCCACATTGTAGCACAGTGAGCTTCCCACTGCAACTTATGCTTCATATCCATGTGACGGTTCATGCATGAAGTACTCAAACTATGGATTTTTTGGCCTCTACTTAGCTTTTGGTGACAAATGTTACAGATAACAGGAGTTGGGTCATCCTTATCGATCTGAAAAAATGCCCAGGCTATGCAAGGCTTAGAACCCATGCGACCTGAAGAGCCACCACGACTTGTGGTCAGAGTTAGAGTTGTGTTTGAGGATGCAGTTGTTGACGTGCTTCCAGTACTACGTCTCTGTCCAGGAAGGCGCAACCTGACCTAATCATCACTAGCATCCTCCTCCACCTCCTCTGCTGACCTCATCGACTGGCTGACTGTGGGTTGACAGTAAGTGGGATCTGCAACCTCGTCATCATCACCCTGTGTGTTCTCACACCCGTCGTCCTCAGAGCCAACCTCTTCCTGCCCTGACAAAAAACTCAAGTTGTCGCTCCAATCAGGTATTTGAGTCTCATCATTGTCTTCCTCATTGTCTCCACCAACAGGAGTTACAGTTTGGGAACGAGGGTCTACATTATGCTCAGAACCTTCTTCATCTGGTCCTGGATCCGACTCATAAAGATTCTGGGCATCCGTGCAGATCATTTCCTCGTCTGGATTCACAGAAGCTCTGGAGCCGACCTCTGATTCCCAGGCTATAGTATGAGTAAACAGCTCTGCAGACTCAACCATCTGTTCTACCCCATACTCAGACGGGCAGCTGGAGACTTGGGAGCTGTGAGGAAGCAAGTGCGATTGGGGTGACACCTCTGAGGACTGGAGTATTTGTGATGTTGAAGTTGAGGTGGAATAGAGCCCACTTAAAGGAGCACTTGATATCCATTGAAGCACCTGCTGTTTTTGTGCCTCATCTGAAATTTGTAGCGATGGGCGTGGCTGTAAGAAAGGGAGCGTATCACATTGTCCACTAAAAGAAGTAGACATCTTAGTTTGGCTGGAAGATGGTCTTTCTTCTGCAGATGTTACTGTTCCTTTAACACCTACCCCATTGACACAACCATTTTTTCCCTTCCCAACACGCCTATTCCCCTTCCCACCAGCAGCAGGCCTTTTGACACTCATTTTGGTGGTTAACTAATTGACAACTCTGGAGTTGTTTGCATAAAAAGCGATGGATGGAAACCGAGCAGAGCTGAGTGGCCAAATTGTGGTACTAGCCCAAAAGGATTGGCTGGGTTAGAAGCAGTAAAACTATTTTATTAGATACACAGGTGGTGGAGCTTGGTATAGATGGCCTAATAGAATGAGTACCAAACACTGCTACAGGCCCAAAATTGTTTTCCAGGCAAGATGCAGCTAAAAATTATTAGTAATTTAAAAGCTGGTGGAGCTTAGTATAGATGGCCTAATAGAATGAGTACCATACACTGCTAATATGCCCAAAATTATTTTACAGGCAAGATGCAGCTAAAAATTATTAGTAATTTGAAAGCTGGTGGAGCTTAGTATAGATGGCCTAATAGAATGAGTACCACACACTGCTAATATGCCCAAAATTATTTTACAGGCAAGATGCAGCTAAAAATTATTAGTAATTTGAAAGCTGGTGGAGCTTAGTATAGATGGCCTAATAGAATGAGCACCACACACTGCTAATATGCCCAAAATTATTTTACAGGCAAGATGCAGCTAAAAAATTTTAGTAATTTGAAAGCTGGTGGAGCTTAGTATAGATGGCCTAATAGAATGAGTACCACACACTGCTAATATGCCCAAAATTATTTTACAGGCAAGATGCAGCTAAAAATTATTATTAATTTCAAAGCTGGGGGAGCTTGGTAAAGATGGCCTAATAGAATGAGTACCACACACTGCTACAAGCCCAAAATTATTTTCCAGGCAAGATGCAGCTAAAAATTATTAGGAATTTGAAAGCTGGTGGAGCTTAGTATAGATGGCCTAATAGAATGAGTACCACACACTGCTAATATGCCCAAAATTATTTTACAGGCAAGATGCAGCTAAAAATTATTAGTAATTTGAAAGCCGGTGGAGCTTAGTATAGATGGCCTAATAGAATGAGCACCACACACTGCTAATATGCCCAAAATTATTTTACAGGCAAGATGCAGCTAAAAATTATTATTAATTTCAAAGCTGGTGGAGCTTGGTATAGATGGCCTAATAGAATGAGTACCACACACTGCTACTATGCCCAAAATTATTTTCCGGGCTAGATGCAGCTAAAAATTATTATTAATTTCTAAGCTGGTGGAGCTTGGTATAGATGGCCTAATACAATGAGTGCCACACACTGCTACTAAGCCCAAAATTATTTTCCGGGCTAGATGCAGCTAAAAATTATTATTAATTTCAAAGCTGGTGGAGCTTGGTATAGATGGCCTAATACAATGAGTACCACACACTGCTACTAAGCCGAAAATTATTTTCCGGGCTAGATGCAGCTAAAAATTATTATTAATTTCTAAGCTGGTGGAGCTTGGTATAGATGGCCTAATACAATGAGTGCCACACACTGCTACTAAGCCCAAAATTATTTTCCGGGCTAGATGCAGCTAAAAATTATTATTAATTTCAAAGCTGGTGGAGCTTGGTATAGATGGCCTAATACAATGAGTACCACACACTGCTACTAAGCCGAAAATTATTTTCCGGGCTAGATGCAGCTAAAAATTATTATTAATTTCAAAGCTGGTGGAGCTTGGTATAGATGGCCTAATACAATGAGTACCACACACTGCTACTATGCCCAAAATTATTTTCCGGGCTAGATGCAGCTAAAAATTATTATTAATTTCAAAGCTGATGGAGCTTGGTATAGATGGCCTAATACAATGAGTACCACACACTGCTACTATGCCCAAAATTATTTTCCGGGCTAGATGCAGCTAAAAATTATTATTAATTTCAAAGCTGGTGGAGCTTGGTATAGATGGCCTAATACAATGAGTACCACACACTGCTACTATGCCCGAAAGCTTTTACTTGGCTAGGTGCAGTAAAAAATTTGTATTACATACACATGTGGTGTAGCTTGCAACACAGATACGCTACTCCACTGACTAACACACACTGCAAGAGGCCCAAAAGGATTTGCTTAGCTAGATTTAGCCAAATGCTGTGAAAAAGACTTGCACAGCACTAAAACAGACCTGCCTGGCAAAAAGTGATAGGAACTGATGTAACCTAGCCCTCAAAAGGGCTGGATTTACAACTAGTCACTACTCCCAACCTATCTGTCTATTTAAGAGCACAGACCTGCCTGCTAAAAGTGCTAGGAACTGCTGTAACCTAGCCCTCAAAAGGGCTGCATTTACAAACTAGTCCCTACTCCCTAAACCTTTCTGTCTATTTAAGAGAAAATTTGCTTGCAATTCAGTTACACAATATAGCGCTAACAGCAGCAGCAGTGCCGTCTAACACTCAGCTGCAGCAGTGAGAAAATGGTGGCGACGGGGAAAATGGCTGGGTCTTATAGGGCAAGGACATGTGACATACACAGCCAATGACACATGCCCTTGTTTGTGTGAAAAAAAGCACTTCGCTCCGTGTGTGCGCTGCTGATAGGCTGACAGACTGCACCGCCCCACTGTAAATGCGGGAAAGAGGAAAAAAAATAGAGATCTTCATTATTTCTGCAGAGATCCATCCCATGCCCCTCCCCCCGCCCCGCTGTACACTCAAACTGTGTATTAACATTGATTATCAGCATTACTGTGAAAAAATCCAGTTACGATTTTGGTGCACGAACAGTTATCGAACATATCCTCGAACAGCCGGATTTTTTCTTAAATCGTTCGGGTTCGTCGAACGGCTCGAACACCACCCAAAACAGCTCGAATTTGAAATTGGCGAACAGTTCGATTCGAACACCGCTCATCTCTAGTTGTGAGTTTGTGAATTTGAAACCTGGGGAGACCAACAGAAATAAAAAATCCATTTTTGTAATTGCTTTTTATTTTTACTTCTTTTATAGGAACAAAAAAATCATTTTCTCCACCTCAGTATACAGGCACCATAAAAAATGCTTTGTTATACACAATGCAGAGCATAGATAATCTTAAAAAAAAAATTGGATTTTAGGGTCGAACAATCTCTTTAAATTGCTGCCAGATGGAAATAAGTTGTGGTAGTTGTTGCCAGATGGAATTAGGCGGTGGTGACGGTTGCCAGATGGAATTAGGCAGTGGTGACGGTTGCCTGATGGAATTAGGCAGTGGTGGTTGCCTGATGGAATTAGGCGGTGGTGGCGATTGTCTGATGGAATTAGGCGGTGGTGGCGATTGACTGATGGAATGAGGCCGTGGTGACAGTTGCCTGATGGAATTAGGTAGTGGAGACAGTTGCCTGATGGAATTAGGTGGTGGTGACAGTTGCCTGATGGAATTAGGCGGTGGCGATGGTTACCTGATGGAATGAGGGCGTGGTGGTTGCCTGATGGTATTTGGAGGTGGTCGTTGTCTGATGGTATTTGGTGGTGGTCGTTGCCTGATGGTATTTGGCGATGGTGGTTGCTTGATGGAATTTGCTGGTGGTGGTTGCCTGATGGTATTAGGTGGTGGTGGTTGCCAGCTGGCATTTGGCGGTGGTGGTTGCCTGATGGTATTTGGCGGTGATGGTTGCCTGATGGTCTTTGCTGGTGGTTGTTGCCAGATGGTATTAGGCGGTGGTGGTTGCCTGATGGAATTTGCTGGTGGTTTTTGCCAGATGGAATTTGGCGTTGGTCGTTGTTGCTAGACGTAAGTTTCTTTGCTATATAAAGTGGAGATATAACAAATAATAATGTTAAAGCGCATTCCAGTCACAAGATATTGATGAGCTATCCTCAGGATCTATCCCCAAAGATCAGCAGTTATATGGTGTTGTAGGACCTGATCTGCATTGTCTGGTGATGACCGCTATACATTGACTGGGACTACATACTGGAGCACTATTCAATGTGTTTATATTCAGCCGGAGCTTATAATAGCTGATCAGGGGGTGCAGGGTGTTGGACCCCCACTAATCTGATATTGATGACCTATACTAAGGATAGGTAATCAATATCTTGTGATGTGACAAAAGAACCCCTTTACGTTACAGATAAGCTATATTTTTGTTTCTTAACATTTTCCCATCCTGAATAATGAATAAATTATTTACTACATAATTTAGTATAACTACAAGATGTCATGTAATGCTGATACCATTCCTGCATGCGATGGCTTTATGGTGCATGATTTTTCAGAAAAAAATTTAGGAAATGCCATTAAAATTATATGGTCATTGGCAACTGCATACACTGTAAAAATAGCTATGTTTTAATAACCGTTCACTTAAAGTGGTACTCCCAAAACCATAATATGTATGTACAATATTAAGACCATATTTATTTGTGTATGCCAATGCAATGCATCTTTATATCTCCCCTTTTGGCAAATCCCCCCTCATGTTGCCATCCCATGGCTCCAATGCTATCAGTGGAGCATGTGCAGTTTTGGCTTTGTTTCTCCATAGGCTGCTTGGCTGAGTATGCACAGTGATCTGGTCTGAAGCGGTGAATGCTGTGATTATAAACCCCAAAAAGCAATGATGAAATTACTGTTGATTTAATTTCATTCTCTAAAAAACTTACACATTTTTCAACACTTTTTATGTGTTTATTGCTTTTATAAAAACGAAAAAATCCATCTTGCAAAATACAATGAATTGTATTGAATAATCATGATGAAAAAATAAAAGTATAAGCACTGGATGGAACAATGAGGGGGGAAACATTTTGCCAGACCTTAAAGAGAACCTGCCAGCAGGATTTTGCTAAGTAAAGTACACACATGACCATATTGGCGCCGTGATAGTGATTAAAGCGATACCTGGGGTGAAGAAATCCGTTTTGTGGATTTTCTACAATCAGGGTTTAAAGTTTTCTGATAATCATATTTTCGTGCATTGGGGTGGGTCTGTGGGTAGGGTCTTCGTCTTGCCATGGTCCATGTTGTCTTTTATCGTCCTCCTGGTTTAGACTTTGTGCCGGTGCTGTCCTAGCCACAAGCGGTGCTGGAGCACATTGATCTCTTTGAAGTCTTTAGGAAAATGGTACTGGTGATATCACATGCGCAAAATTGCCCTCCCGGCGGTCTTCAGTAAAATGGTGCCAGTGTTGGTGCATGCGTAGATTGAATCTTGGCTAGTCATTGAGTCAAGATCTAAATCTATTAATGCGCTGCCACCGGCGCCATTTTCCTGAAGATTCCAGGAGATCAATTTGCACAAGCGATGTCTGTGGCTAGGACGGCACTGGCACAAAGTCTAAACCAGAAGGACAATAAAGACAACAGAGGCAGCGGAGGGGCCGTGGCAGAGCCGAAGACCCTACCCACAGTCCCATCCCAATGTATGAAGATATGATTATAAGAAAACGTCAAACCCCGGTTACACAAAAACTACAAAACAGATTTCTTCACCACAGGTATCGTTATAATCAGTATCACAGCACCAATATGGCCATGGGTGTAATTAGCTAAATCCTGCTGACAAGGTTCTCTTTAAGAGTGTGTTCATACTAAGTCTTTTTCCTCAGTCTTTGGAGTGGAAACAGCAGAAATTCCTAGTTTCTGAGGAGTTGTGAATTTTTGAAGAGGATTTTGGAGTTTGTAATTTAAAAACTCAGCAAAAACACTAAATGTGAACACTCCCTAAAGCTAAAAATTGGATACATCATGAAGACTATGTGCACAAAATTTATTTCATTTTTTTTTAAGCAAATCCTCTCCAAAATTCACCTTCAGAAATTCTTGGATGCCAGTTCATTTCTATGGGAAATCCACTGTTTATAGAGGATTTTTTTTATCTTTTTTTTTCTCTGAAGAGGTTTAGAAAAATTTCTGATGGACAGAAATAAATTGCATATCATTTCTTTGGCGAGGATCCAAGAAGAAACCTCTCTAAACATGTTACTGTCCTATCAGAAGGCAGCAAAGAACGCTTCAGGATTAAAAACTCTTCCAAAACCTCTTCAACATCAGGTATATAAAATGCCAGAGTGGTAACAATAAATGGCCGCTATCTGTGCAGTCCGATATATACAGTAGTCAGGAATCATCATCATTATGTCATCTTGAAGGTTTGTCAGTAAACCTCTGCTCTTACATGATCAGGGTGGTGGTCTTCCCCTCCTCATCATTTTTGGTGGTCTTGTGTCCACAATACATGAAACATATATCTTCTCATGTAACCAGGTAACAGTGCAGATTAGGATCAATATTCACAGTGAAAATATACCAATAAAATCATACTTTATTAGATATTCATTAAAAAGAGCAATACTTTAAATCAACACAGTACTAAATAAAATGCTCCATGGGCCGGGTAGTGAGCCCTAATGGAAAACTACAAGTGTAACATCTGACAATGTGGGGTCCCAAACTGACCCTATTACATATCCTACCTAACAGCGGAGGCTGGCACCCTAGAAAATGCAAACAGCGCTCCTGCTCAAAGACTGGCCCCAATAATACCTAATGGGCCAAAATAGTCTTTTGCATAGGGGAACAGGTCACCGTTAAGTCAAATGATATAAGGGTCATATTAGGACACAGCTATATTACCCACACAATCAGACCTATATGCTGATAGTTTCAAACTAACATGGCTTCATATCCTCATCATCAGCAAATATAACAGTAAGCTAGATTGTTTTGTGCAAATTCAATCAGTATAGAGCAAGTTTTCATATACTGTATGGCATTAAAAATGAATGTAGCCTAAATGACAAAGCACGCCAATCAGCGCTAAACATATTGTAACCAAATCACTCAAAGCGTTTCCCCTCCAGCATCAGAGCTTCTTCAGGAGTGAATACAGAAACAGATCTGCAGCAAAACAGATATAGATACAAAGACCAAATGACTTCGCTTATTTCATTGGATTTCATTAACCACAGGTCCAATGGAGTGTGGGGTCCTCATGGAAGCACATATCAAAGAATATATTCTCCAGAGTTGAATGGCCCCTGTGAGACAGTGAGGGGCATCAAATGTGAGGGCCGGTATGTGTCCCCCAGGATGCACATAGAGGCATATTGATCCTGCTGATGTGCATTGTAATCACTGCCACAGCTAGGGTTGCAGTGCAAAATAAAAGTAATTGTGGACTGGGTCAAGCCATTTGACCAGGTCAGATTAAGAAAACCTAACATGGGCTTTTGTTTTTGGAGTGATCTACAGGATGGTAGTGGGGCGGGTCACTCCCTCCAGCCCGGGTCTTACAAGTGGCTCATGGCCACAGTTTTCATTTAAACCTGCAGAAAGGGTTTGGATTGCTAGCAGCAGAGTAGGAAGCTCTGTGCACTGCAAGCCTGTGTGAAGGCTGAACGCAGACTTGAGAAGGCAACGTACAGACTGTATTGGATGACCCGGCTGCGATCTGGAGGATAAAGCTGCCTTTAACTGTGTGAGTTTTTGGACAAGACTATAAGTTGGACATTTTTGAGTCACTGCCTGTTAAATCGCACTGTGTGAACACCGCCGCACTACACCCCATAGGAAATGTGTGCCACAATTGTGAAGCTCTGTTCCTTAAGTGTGTTCAGGACCGGATGTGGCGAGCTCCCTTCCGCTGGAGAGGTGGGTTTCCCCTTAATATCTTACTCAGAGAGACTAAATACCAAACAAAATACTATTTCCTGCTCACTGTGCCTGGAAGTGACTAATATAAGATGGCATCATTGTCCACCGGGGAATGCCTCTGGTTAGTGCACTTACGCGACCAGAAGTGATGTCATCAATATGGCTGCATATCTCCACGCGACCAGAAATGACATAAATGAACCTGGCTACGTATTACACCCTGGAATGCATTGGGTAGTACGCAATACCGAGATAATATGTGCTGGTGCAGTCATAATAGATACCAATAAAATGGCCCCGTGCTCCACAATGAAAAGCATGTGGCCTACAACATTTTTAATGCTAGGTGTGAATATAACACCTTCACAGGGTAAGTAAAGGGATGTTTGTACAAACTATCAGTTTACATAATGACCAATTAAATAGAAATTAGATCACTAACAGGACTGTACATTATGCCACATAAGAAACCTGTATAATTAGGATTTGGGTTGAACGCTGAACAAGGTCCGAACACTGAATATAAAGGCGTGATAAACAGTAACTAACAATGATAGTTACTTTAGTCATAACAATAGTTATTCCATTCCATTTTATAGGTGTCCCACATTTTTGATAGTTGGTCCCAACCAGTGTAAGGTGGGAATATTTAGTGAGGTTAACAATTACTCATATGGGTCAATGGGTAAAGCAGGCTTTCCAGATCCATATAGTTCCTCAGGGAGGGGATAGAAGTCCTGAGATGATAAACAAATGTAAGGACTACAGTTGTTCAAAATCGCTCAGAAGGATAACAAGGGATCCCACAGAAAGCACCAAAAGTGGATCTGCACATTAAGGCCAAATGGGTTCTTGGCTCTCATGCAGTAGATCCACTTGTTCTCCTTCTGCAGGATCCTCTTCTTCCAGTTACCTCCTCTTGGGGATGGCGTAATGACCTCTATAACACTAAAATTGAAGCAGTCCAGGTTTCCCCATAAGATTTGTAAAAGGTTTGTTTTCAAGAGCGTGACAGAGTAAATTCCCCAGTTTCTCACTCACAATTCCTCTAGCAAACCAGTCAAAATGCACTGATGCACATTTCTTAACATCTGCAAGTAGTTTGTATGTTCTCTCCGTGTTTGCGTGGGTTTCCTCTGGGTTCTCCGGTTTCCTCCCACACTCCAAAGAGATGCTGATAGGGAATGTAGATTGTGAGCCCCAATGGGGACAGTGATGATAATGTATGTAAAGCACTGCGGAATATGTTAGCGCTATAAAAACATAAAGATTATTATTATCATTATTCTTACATTTGTATATTTTTGTGTTTATGCTGTCAGCTCTGTATTATCATTCTATATTAGGGATATAATTGTTCACAATCCTCCATATTTACTAGCTTTGGTGTTTAGTACCTTATGCATCCTTAGGTTGCCAATACTTATAACATCCGGATGCTAATTAGCCTCGGTGATTTCGGGCTGCACTGGCATGATATGCATTCATGAGGCACTAAAAACAGCCATTGTATGACAGATTTACTATGTCTATAGCAGGGTTATGATTTTACATCTTTTGTTATAGGAATTGTGGACAACAATTAAGTAACTATTATGGCATATTTATAGTTGTGTCTGATACACCAGTCACGCCTTACATTTTGTAAAAGGTCTCCGTAAGTTTTCCATTAGTTGGTACCTTATCCTTTTTTAATATGTTTTAATCTTGTTTAATGAAAATGTAAATTTCGATTCCTTTAATTGGAGTTACTTCTATTTATTACCAGGTAGATAACCAGTCACTTTGTAATGTTGTTGTGATTAATATGACTTTGGAAGTACAATGTTATGTGGACATATGAAAGGACATCCAGTGTTATAAAAATGCTCTACTCCACCAGCGGGTCAAGCGGAAACACAACCTTGTATAATATATCAGGCTGGTCATATATTATATTTCCAGAAATAACATATGTACTGGATGGTTTCCTGGGATGAACTCTCCATACTATTTTCGGGAATAGATGGCCCGAACAGTCTTTCGGTGATTTTGTGGATCCTTCTGTTGTAAAAGAAAAGTAGTGATAAAGATTTCACATCAGCAAATGTATGACAGCGACCTCAGAGCCACAATGATCCAACAAAGGTGACATATCGGAGAGATCGCACCACTCAGGGTGTAGAGTGACTGCAGGGGGCGCCACTATCTAATAGCTTCCTCTTCCTCAGCTCAGGATGATGGAGGGTTAAGTAATCTGTTTTTTTACTGGACCCTTTAATAATTTATACAGTCTAAGACCCGAATTTATCAAAGTAATTTAGCAGAATTCTGGGATAAATTGCAAAATTTTAGCACAACTTGAAGTTGCGCAAATATTTTGTAGGTTTTGGCACTTTGGCATAATTTACTCCCAGCTCTGCCAAAATGGTGCACGCCACTCGTCAGATGCCAGTGATTGATGAAGAGACAGACACCTCTTCATGGATCAGGAGCGTCTGATGCCATCATGTTCCCTCATCAAGACCAGACAGAAAATCACCGGTCTTGATGTATCGGAGCCTTAATTTTTCTTTCTTAATATAACTCCGATCCTGTGTTTTCTTCTATTCATAACAGTAGCTGTTTCTTAAAGTTAAAATTAGTCACGTCATTAAGGGGTTAAAATGCACTTAAGGCAGCTGAGTAATGCGCCCACTGCGTGTACTTGGTGCATAAGTTCAAAATCTACAATAAAAAAGTGACATTTTGGGTTTTCTTTTCAACTTTAATATTATGAAATAAAGAAGGGATGAGAATGATTTTAGGGAATTACTTTCTATTTCATCTGCATTCGTGTTTACATGTGAGGTCCATTTATTACATAGTAACATAGTAACGTAGGTTGAATCAAGACCTAGGTCCTTCCAGTTCAACCTTTCTCCCCCAATTGTACTCCCTACACTAACTTACTAACTTACTGGGACTCGGCCTCACAAATGTATTATTAGCATTTTTATTATTGCTGCACTATTGCAATTAAAAATGAACCTGTTTATAATTTTTTTGATTTGTTTTATATTTTGTATTACTCTTATGATTCTAATAATGGTATTACTAAAGTCCCTATGCCTAAATATGTTGATCCAGAAGAAGGCAAAAACCCCAGGACACATTCAGCCAATTTGCATCATGGGGAAAAATTCATTCTTGACTCCGAGAAAAGGCGATCAGTCCAAGAACCCTGGATCAAACCTAATTATGATACTAGTTATGTAATTACTATTATCATATTAAATGTACTACTATAGGTGTAACATTTGTCTAATTTAAGTGTAACCCACAATGTTATGTGTATCGAGGAAATCATCCAGCCCTTTATTGAAAGCTGTTATAGTGTCGGCCATTACTACCTCTTGTGGTCGGCATTCCACAGTCCGACTGCTCTGACTGTAAAGACGTCTTTTTACTAAGCTAAACAAGCCCAAATTTTCCAACCTCTAATCATATGAAAAGCTTTCCATCCCATGTAATAATCTAGTTGCCCGCCTTTGAACTGACTCTAACTTCTGAATATCCTTTTTAAAAAAAACCTAAAATCTAGTTTGCTTTTGCGGCTGCTGCTTGACATTGAGTACAGCTGCTCAGCTTACTTGTAACCAGAATACCCAAGTCCTTCTCCTCTTCTGTAGTCCCAAGTATACTCCCATTTATTGTATATGCAGTAATAGGATTATTCCGTCCTAGGTGCATTACTCTGCATTTACTGTATCTACATTAAACCTCATCTGCCAAGTGTTTGCCCATTCAGACATCTTATCTAGATCATTTAGCAGGTGCATTGCTCTTATAAGATCACATTCCTACATAATACCTCCCAACTATGAAAAAAAAGAAGGTCATGTGTTGTGAGGGCATTTAGTCTTCTATCACTGTAGAATACCCCGTACATGTCCCTTCCCCGCAGTATAAAACCACCCCAGTATGACACCCTCACAATGCCCCTCCATATAGTATGATAGCACAGTGATGCATTCCCACCCATAGGATAATACCCCTCACACACACGCACTACAATACACCTACACATGATGCTCAAAAATGTTGCACCCCCACACAGTATATTTTCCCAATGTATCCCCCTCGTACTATGATGCTGCCACAGTATAATGCCCCATGGTGCTCCTTCACGCTCAGTAAAATGCCTCAAAATGCCCTCCCCAGTGCCCACCTCACGACACTCAGAATAGTACAATGGCTAAAAACCCCTCACAAAGCCTTGTTCCCATGATAAGCATGAATCTACAGGCTGCTCTGCTCTATGCTGTGTGTGGCTGGGGGCTACAAGCATGAGCTAGTGACATCATTAATGTCTCCTGCACCAGACCTTAGACAGTGCAGGGAGCATAGGCCGTGTGGTGGTGCAGGGAGCTGACGGCTCTCTGCTCCACTTTTGTATTCAACCATATCACCATATCTATGAGGATACAGATTGAACATGTGCCGACCTCCTGAGACAGCTTCCCAAATCCAGCATCCTATACAGGAGATATACTATAGAAAGTGTACATGCTTATAATTATAACCTATGTCTTACTAAACGAGTCATATAAAAATGACGGATCATGTTCTATTTTTCCTGGTACCATTTTATACAGTCAGATAAATAGAATTCATCTAATTTGTGTCCTATAAACCTCCAAAACTGAGAAATGACTTTCACCCACTGAATGACCACTATCAGTGTAGACAGATATATAGTATGTACAGACAGGGTTTATATAATTAATACCTGAAAAAAGCACTTACAGAGATTTCTCTATCTCATCCAGCTCTTTCTCTTCCCTTTCTAATCTCTCTAGTAACGTTTGTTTGATTTCTTTCCTGTTTTACATGGAACATAATTATCATCTCATATGTAAATATAGAAACATCAGCAATTTGAAGAGCATTAGTGAACAAATTCCGCCTGTTGGCCTCCATCCAAAATACTTTGCCAACATTTTCCATCTACATCACACAAATTATAAAATTTTGTCTGCGTGGAGCTACCACTAGAGGGCGCTCACTGTATATGGACAGAAGAAACCTAGAAGGCAGGCGGCATAAATAGACATCATGGTTATTATATATTTTCCCAAACTTATTTAATGCTTTAGTGACTGGGAAATTTTCCATTTTGGAGCCTTCTTCTTTTACTCTCCTTCTTCCAAGAGCCATATCCTTTTATTTTTTTGGTCTACATAGACATTTGAGGACTTAATTTTTTGAGGATCGTATTCTAGTTTTAATGACACCAATCACTTTACCATATAATGTACTGAAAGACGGCAAAAAAATCCAAAAGTGGTAAAATGGTGAAAAAAAAACACAATTCATTGTGGCATTTATTATTTGGTAAAAATGGCCTGGCATTATTATTATTTAGGTCAGTTAGAGTACGGTGATGCCAAACTTACAAAGATTATTTTTAGAATTTAGTGGTAAAAAATAATTCAAAACTTTGTAAATAAAATAAATTGGTTTGTGGCGCCATTTTCTGAGCCTTGTAACTGTAGACCTGAGCTTTCATTTTTATGGAGACCATTTTAGTGTTCATACGACATTTCAATTTATTTTTACTGCACTTTTAGTGGGTGGTACAGCAACTGAAATTATATTCTTTCTTTTTGACTTTTCTTTTTGGTGTTTTACGTGTGGTTGAAATCATTTTATATCTTGGTTGATTAGACTTTTATGGACACTTAATATCAATTTTTTTTTTTATTTCTTTACTTTTTAAATATATTTAAAGGGGATGATTGAAACGTTTTATTTTTTATATATTTGAAAATGGCGACACTAGCAGAATTTTTTTTCTCCATATTTGCACATTTTTTTATGCATGTTTGGTATCTCCATAATCACACTGACCTGGAGAATGATACTGCCAGGTAATTTTTACTATATATTTAACACTGTAAGTAAAAATCCCCAAAAACCATTGTGGAATTTCCTTTTTTTCACAATTTTGGAAAGCTTGGAATTTTTTTCTCCACTTTCTAATACATCACGTGATAAATGGAATTCTGTTATTCAAATATACAACTTGTCCCACAAAAAATAAGAACCCGATATGGCTGTCAATGGAAAAATTAAAAAAAATGATGGCTCTTGTAAGTAGGGGAAAAAACGAAAACAGAAAATGACCATGTTGGTAAGGGGTTAAATAGGTAAGCAACCGCAGGTGGAGCTGACTACGCTGCAGCTGTTACAGGCCGATGATCGCTCTGAAACGCAGCAAGTTCTGGGCTCCGGTGCTCAGGAAAGACATATTGGAGCTAGAGAGGGTACAAAGGAGGGCGACTAAGGTAATAAAGGGAATGGAGGGACTAGAATACCCAGAGAGGTTGTCAAAATTAGGCCTATTTACGTTGGAAAAGAGAAGGCTTAGGGGAGACCTCATAAACATGTATAAATACATCAGGGGGCAGTACAGAGATCTCTCCCATGACCTGTTTATACCAAGGATGGTGACAAAGACGAGGGGGCACACTATGCGTCTGGAGGAAAGGAGGTTCCTGCACAAGCATAGAAGGGGATTCTTTACGGTCAGAGCCGTGAGACTCTGGAACTCTCTGGGAGAGGAAGTGGTGATGTCCAACTCACTTAATGAGTTCAAGAGAGGCCTGGACGCCTTTCTTGAGAACAATAAAATTACATCTTATGCTTAGTGATAGTTAATTAATCCAGGGATTTAATCTGACTGCCAGATTGGTGTCGGGAAGTGAATTTTTCCTCAATGATGTAAATTGGCCTATACCGCATGGTTTTTTGTTGCCTTCCCCTGGATCAACGCTGCGGAATAGCTGCAGTGCACAAGAAATAGGCTGAACTGGATGGACACTTGTCTTTTTTCGGCCTTATAAACTATGTAACTATGTAAACTATGTAACTATGTATCTACCTGGTCCAGTTTCTGAGCCGCTCTATGCCCCTGATGCCACCACATGCCACACAGGAGTCCACAGAATCGGTGGATGTCGTGGGAGCGGCAAAAATTACATTGGGCCTGTGGGGATTATTCTTTAATAATAAATTAGTGAATGTTTGTTGTTTTTATTTCTTAACTTTTTTTTATTTCTTAATTTTTTTAATTGTATTTGAATGAATCTATTTTTGACTAAAAATTATTTTTCCAATTGGGTTTCATTAAAACATTGCACCCTTTGCCTTCTATAGCTTCTGTTTTGCAATATATATTGCTGGCTGCATAATGAGTTAACTGAAAATCTGTCAGTGAACTTGTTCTAATGGTTCAATGGGAGAGTTTGGAACTTTCTATCTGTCTTCTTTTGCTCCTCACAGTCAATTCATGACCACAGACCACATCAAAGCTGAATGTGCAGGGAAACAAAGGCCTGTAAAAGCCAAATGCTGCAGAATTTGTAATGAAATCAAAATGCAAAAATGGTTTGTCACCTATCTACTGCAATAATCCATTATCTCCTGTATTTTTATACCATATTTTATCCATGATGGTATAAATGTTACGTCTTATGGGATCTGCTTTGCTGGACTGAAATATTGGATTGAAAAGTCTGTGTCTCCTGGCAGATGTTACTGCGATCTGGGAATCCTCAACTCCAGCGGTGAGATGACTTTATCTATATGCTTACATATATAATATCTGATATATTTCTACAGACGCCATATTAAGATATTGCCTCATTTTTCTTTTCTTCTCACAAGTTTAATAACAATTCCTCTCAGGTTTCTATCCCATAAAAAACGCTTTGCCATCTTTTTACAGTAAAATATGATAAATGAGCGACACCAAGTGTATGGCAACTACTGTGTCTGTGTAGTAGATATACGGTGTATCATGTGCAGACAGATTGTATATCATCTGTACCTGGACACAATGAATCACACACTGGAGATAAGGAAACATCTATATCATTGGGATCTATAAGGTTTGCTTATATTAGATCAGTAATTCTCGGCACTTACATGGTCCTGATCCTCTTCTTCATTAACTTTTCTTAGGTGTGTCCTTACTATTGTACAAGGAAGATACATCAATTTGTTAAATGGTCACAAACAAAATATGCTTCCTTCTCCACTTAAGAGCCCCTTCTACTCCCATCTGCATCTTGAACTCACTATGCAAAAAATAATTAAAAAGCAGTTTAAAGTGAACCAGTCTGGTCCTATAAAGTTATTAATCTGCAGGTTAATAGCGTTATGAAGGTGCCCAGCCGCTGTACTGAATGTTCGTCAGCTGGGAGAGAATGAACTTTCTTCTGGGAGCCGCCGGCTTTCAGTCATGCAGGCGTGCCCGGAGGAATTACAGTCATGGCTCACATCACTGAGAGTGGCGACTGTAACCACACCCCGACACTGACTGACAGGTCGCTCAGAAGTGCATCAGTGCCGGCTGTCAGTCAGTGCCGGGGTGTGGTTACAGCTGCTGCTCACTGTGTACTGAGTGGTGACTGAAGCTGTGCCAGACACTCCACAATGACTGAAAGCTGGTGGCTCCTCCATTGTCAGCATCCACGGTGATCACACTGCACTTGAGTGACATCTGAGTGAAGTCCGATGTTTTGCACCCATAGACTTGTATGGGTGTGTGTAAGCCGAGTTTCGGATGCAATTGCAGCATGCTGTGATTGTTCTCTTATGCTGAATCAGCATGAGAAATAAATTACAGCTCTGAGCTGCCCCATAGAATAACACTGGATCTGAGTGCTATCCGATGTTTTATCACCTGACACTCGGCCGTGTTATACGCTCATGTGAGCGAGCCCTAAACCTGCATATTTATCCCATGTCTGCAGGCTAATAGCTTTTGGGGACAGGACAGGTTCCCCTTAAGCTCCTCCAAACAGTGCATCTTTCCTGTGCTGTTATTATTCACTTAACCTTTTTTGGGGGGTGTTGGGGGGTAAGTGGTATTTGAGATTTCAAACGCAGCATGCTGTAGTCGGCCTTATTTCAGACTGTCACTGACCTGATGATATTGTACCCGAAGGATATACCCCTTTAAATCGGGCAGAACTGCTGAATAAATTAGTCTTCAACAATAGGAGTATAAGGGTTTTATTCACTTGATAATATTGATACACTATGTGGCACCAGGCAGGGAATAGTGCAGAGAATATATGCACTAGACTGAAATCCTCATTTACTATGTTCTCTAATATAGTCTGCAAAATATGGTATATTATAAGACGCACACCAAATTTTGGGGAGGAAAACAGAAAAAATATTCTTTTAATAAAATGGTGTTGCATCTTACAGTCTGCTTTTACGGTAGGTTACCGGGGGTGGCGGCTGCGGTGGAGCGGGGTCTGAGGAGGCAGGATCGCTGCTGCAGGAAGCTGACGGCGGTGTCAGGAGTGGGGCGATGCTGTGGGCCCCTGGCTGGAAGAAGGGGGTGTTCGGTGGTGAGAGGCTGCGGTGGGCTCCGGGCTTTCACAAAATGTCGGCAGAGTCCCCGCACTTCCCATCCTTTTCACTGTGGTGGACTTTGACAGCCATCTGTGCATATGCCACCTCCGGCGGCCATTTTTCTCAGATTCACCACAGTAAAAAGGATGGGAAGTGCGGGGACTCCACTGAAATTTTGTGAAAGCCCGGGGCCCACTGCACCCTCGCAGCACTGAACACCCCTCCTCCCAAGCTGGGGCCCGCAGCATCGCCCCACTCCTGACACCGCCGCCAGCTTCCTGCAGCAGAGACCCTGCCTTCTTAGACCCTGATCCACCACAGCTGCCATTACCCCGAAGGTAAGCTACAATCGGATTTTAAGGCACACCCCCATTTTTCCCCCAAAATTTAGGGCGAAAATGTGCGTCTTATAATCCGAAAAATACGGTACGTACTTGATGGCTGGGCTCCTGCAGAGCCATCTCTTTTTCTTTGTTTTTTCAGGACCGCAAAAGAAAACAGTTTTCATACATGAGGCCTCGTATCATTACTCACTCATTATACTCTATATTACAATACATGCATCTGATTAAAGGGGAATATGTCACCTCTAAATCCAGCGATGTGTCACTTACTGGGCCGCTTGCTGTTTTATCAGCAGTAGATTATCAGTAAAGGATTAGTAAACATGCTGCCATGTAGTCCTCCATATTCATAACCTCTGTATAACCCTGTATCCCTCCAATGATTGGCAGTTTTCTGTGTACACTGTGCATAGGCAGAAAGCTGTCAATCAGTGATGGGGGCAGAGTTATTCTGAGCTCAGTATTCGGAGAACTGGAAGACCTGCAGCATATAAAACAGTAATTTTATCAAAACTGTTGCAAATAACCCAGTAAGTGTTACATCTCAGGAATCAGGGTCTCTGCCCCTACATCATGCTGCTTTGAGATGGGGCAGCAATAACCTGATGGCAGATTCCCTTTAATGTGTTAATATCTACTCACTAAATACTGAACGTGTGAACGGGGCCTTAGGTGCAGCAAGGCCTCATTCACCTACATATCGCTGTGTTGTAGCTCCCTGCATAGTAGGTGTTTTTTTTCATTGAATCTTGCTAGTAACTATTGCTTCATCCGGTCAAATTCTCATATTTTCCATGTGACTTGGTGTAAAGTTTAACTAAACACCACACTAAGTTACGGTCCATAAAGGTAGGGTAAAGGAAAACTGTAAGTCTATGTTCACACATTGTTTGTTCTGCGTTTTTATGCAAATTTCAGCCATGTTTTACAGTACTAGCAAAAGATATGAGATTTCAGAAATCTCATGCACACACATTGTTTTTTTCCTGACTGAATTGGAAAACTGCTGCATTTTTGAAAACTGCCGCATGTCACTTCTTTCAGCGTTTTCACCCATAGAAAGCGCTAATTGTAAAAGCGCAGCAAAACGTAGGTATTAGGTTTTACTGCGTTTTTAGTGAAAAATAAGCACGTACAGCAGAATGTGAAACTCATTTATTTTTGTGATTTTCCCAAGTTTAAACCATAATGTCTTGGTTTCATCTCCTGAGAATGGCAGTTTAGGATTAGTACAATTTAAGTAGGATTAGTACAGTTTAATTAAATTTGTAAAGTGTGGAAAGTAAACATTGGCAGACCAAGGTGTGAAATTGGACAGTACCTGGTCAACTCAAAAGCTGAGCAAAATGTGAAAGTAAACAGTGTCCTACAAATTCAATGCTTTGCCAATGTCTTAGGTAAACTATTCCTGACCAGTTCACCTCCCCCCGCTGTTACATTTGTAATTGTGTATTTTTCATGAACTTATTTGAAGTTTTTTCTTCAGAATAGTCATTCATTCTTAGTATTTTTTCAGACATAAAAATCTTTTTCCACTAAATTATTTGATCAAATTGCCCTTTTTTTCCAAAAATAGTTTTATGGTTTCACACATGTCTTGCATTGGTGACCTGTGTTCATGTTTCTGAGGTGGAAACAAAGTAGAACTTTGGGATCCTAAAAAACGCAGCATAACCTGCTTTTTGTAAGCAGCTTCTTTACTGCCAAGAGAGCAGGTTTTTCCTGCAGCACAAATGCAGCAAAAATGTAACGTATGAACATAGCCTTAGAATATCTATCATTATGTTATCTATAACGTTTGCTTTTATTAGCTCAATAAATCTCAGCACTTACAGAGTCAGACTAATGTTTTTCAGGGCCATGTTCTCTTCTTCAATCTTCATTTCTAGAAGCTGTATGTTCCTCTTCCTATTGTAAATGGAAAATATGTCTCATATTGGAATATACAAATGCAATTAATTATTACGATGTACGTTAGTGACCATGACAAATTTGTCTAAATTCCTCCCCTTCTCCTTCCATTCTAGGTACTTTCAATGCCAACATTTTACATTCACTACGTTCCACAGTTAAAAGGAATCCATCAGCATGTTTTTACTATTTAACCTGAGAGCAGCATTATGTAGGGGCTGAGACCTTGATTCCAGCAAGATGTCACTTACTAGGCTGCTTGCTGTAGATTCAATAAAATCACTGATTTATCAGCAGGAGATTATCACTAGGGGACTAGTTGTCACTTGCCATGTAGTCCTCCTGCTCTGTACATCTCCGTCCCAGCACTGATCAGCAGCTTTCTGTCAATGTACAATTTACCCAGAAAGCTGCCAATCAGTGGTGAGAGCGGTCAGGGCTGTATTTGTCGCTCATACTGCCCTAGGCACTGTGTTTTTTAATGCACCATACTGGTAAGTCAGCCTAAAGCAGGGATGTGAAACTCAAATACACAGAGGGCCAAAATTAAAAGCTTGGACAAAGTTATGGGCCAACCTTGATAGTTATTAAAAAAAAGTCTACAATTGAGGAAGTTTTTCCTTATCAAATATAACAATGAAACTTTTGCTTATGGAAACAAACTTAAAGGGATTGTGCCATGAACAAAGTATATTTTAATTATTAGATCTTAGAATTAAGTCCTCCATACATAATAATAGGCCACCTCACAGCTCTCCTTACAGTATAATGGAAACTACATAGTCCTCCATACAGTATAATGGGCCCCACATAGTCCTCTATACAGTATAATGGGCACTACATCGTCCTCCATACAGTACAATAGGCTTCATATAGTCCTCTATAAAGTATAATGGGTCTCATATAGTCCTCCATACAGTATATAATGGGCCCCACATAGTCCTCCATACAGTATAATGGGCCCCACATAGTCATCCATACAGTATAATGGGCCTCACATCATCCTCCATACAGTATAATGGGCCACACATTGTCCTCCATACAGAAGAATAGGCCCCATATAGTACTCTATGCAGTATAATGGGCCTCACATTGTCCTCCATACAGTACAATAGGCCATACATAGTCCTCTATACAGTATAATGGGCCCCACGTAGTCCTCTATACAGTATAATGGGCCCACATAGTCCTCTATACGGTATAATGGGTCCCACATAGTCCTCCATACAGTATAATGGCTCCCACATAGTACTTCATACAGTATAATGGGCCCCACATAGTCCTCCATACATACAGAATAATGGGTCCCACATAGTCCTCCATACATAATAATAGGCCACCTCACAGTTCGCCTTACAGTATAATGGGTTCACATAGTCCTCTAAACAGTATAATGGGCCCCATATAGTCCTCCATTCAGTGTAATGGGCCCTACATAATCATCTATACAGTATAATGGGTCCCACATAGTCCTACATATATAATAATAGGTCACCTCACAGTCCTCCATACAGTATAATGGGCCCCACATAGTCCTCTATATAGTATAATGGGCCCCTCATCGTCCTCCATACAGTACAATAGGCCCCACATAGTCCTCTATACAGTATAATGGGTCCCAAATAGTCCTCTATACAGTATAATGGGCCCCACATTGTCTTCCATACAGTACAATAGGCCCCATATAGTCCTCTATACAGTATAATGGGCCCCACATAGCCCTCTATACAGTATAATGGGTCACATAGTCCTCTATACAGTATATTGGGTCCACATAGTCCTCTATACAGTATATTGGGTCCACATAGTCCTCTATACAGTATATTGGGTCCCAAATAGTACTCTATACAGTATAATGGGTCCACATAGTCCTCTATACAGTATAATGGGTCCCACATAGTCCTCCATACAGTATAATGGGCCCCACATAGTCCTCTATACAGTATAATGGGTCCCACATAGTCCTCCATACAGTATAATGGGCCCCACATAGTCCTCCATACAGTAAACTGGGCCCCACATAGTCGTCCATACAGTATAATGGGACCCACATAGTCCTCGATACAGTATAATGGCCCCACATAGTCCTCCATACAGTATAATGAGTCCACATAGTCTTCTATTCAGTATAATGGGTCCACATAGTCCTCTATGCAGTATAATGGGTCCCAAATAGTCCTCTATACAGTATAATGGGTCCCAAATAGTCCTCTATACAGTATAATGGGTACACATAGTCCTCTATACAGAATAATGGGTCCCACATAGTCCTCCATACAGTATAATGGGCCCCACATAGTCATCCATACAGTATAATGGGTCACATAGTCCTCTATACAGTATAATGGGTCCACATAGTCTTCTATGCAGTATAATGGGTCCCAAATAGTCCTGTATACAGTATAATGGGTCCACATAGTCCTCCATACAGTATAATGGGTCCCAAATAGTCCTCCATACAGTATAATGGGCCCCACATAGTCCTCCATACAGTATAATGGGCCACACATAGTCCTCCATACAGTATAATGGGTCCACATAGTCCTCCATACAGTGTAATGGGTCCACATAGTCCTCCATACAGTATAATGGGTCCCACATAGTCCTCCATACAGTATAATGGGTCCCACATAGTCCTCCATGCAGTATAATGGGTCCCACATAGTCCTCCATGCAGTATAATGGGTCCCACATAGTCCTCCACACAGTATAATGGCCCCACATAGTCCTCCACACAGTATAATGGCCCCACATAGTCCTCCACACAGTATAATGGCCCCACATAGTCCTCCATACAGTAAAATGGTCCCATATAGTCCTCCATACAGTATAATGGGTCCACATAGTCCGCCATAGAACATAATGGCCCCACATAGTCCTCCACACAGTATAATGGCCCCACATAGTACTCCATACAGTATAATGGGCCCTACTTAGTACTCCATACAGTAAAATGGGCCCTACATAGTACCTCGTGTCGTGGGCCAAATATAATCACTCCGAGGGCCAGACTTGTGTGTGTTCGTCGTATGTAATAAATAAAATGACAGTTGTATATTTTGGGGAATTCTGCATGCGTTGATATCAATTGTGTACTTTTTTAATTTTTGTTTTAACACAAAGGCTGTGTTTCTGATTTTTGTGTGATTATTATTTTTTTTTGTGTGTTTTTTACATATTTTATTTCATTTTGTTTTAATATTTTGCTTAGTCCCACTATGGGTTTGTATATTTTTTACTTTAATCACTGGTCTCATGCATTGCACTAGTCATGTACTGTAGTGCATGAGACCTGTCAGTGACTCACTGACTGTGCCAGTTATACTCTGCTAATAGTGGGATCTAACAGGCCACCATATACTGGGGTCATCAGATGACCTCAGGGTACCATGGCAACCATCGGCACCAGCGATTACGATCATCGAAAGGGGGTCTTTAAACCACTTGGATGCCACTGTCAGTATTTAAGGGGTTAATCAGCCCTGATCAGTTCCAAGCTGGTTGGGGCAGATGCTAAAGGCTGTCCCCTGTCATATACAGCTAGTCACTTATTCCTGATCGCTGTTGTAACACAGCGATCAGGAATAAAGCCCTTAGAGGTCGCTGTTTTAATGCATATTGGCTGTCGTTAAGGGGTTAAATAATAATTCCTGATCTGTTTGTATCCCATCAAAACTACTATAGCATCTTTTTACTGTGAAATATGACACATGACTGGGGCCCAATAAATGGCGGCTATGTGTGTAGATAGATATTGTGTGCAGACAGGATTTACATGTAACGTCTCTACCTGAATAAAAAGAACCAGTCGTCTGAGATAAGAGACGTCTATATCATTGTGTCATCTATAAGGTTTCCTTACATTAGATCGTTACACTTTTTCACTTACGTTATTGAGAGCTTCTGTGTAATGTTCTTACTCAGATCCTGGAGAATTATTTTCAGGGGGTCCACCCTATAGAACAAGGAAAACACATCAATGTGTATGTTAGGTAAGGGATAAACTAGGACTTTTTTGTAATACTGGTAATTGATTTGAACTATTAAAAAATATGTCCCAACTTAGTTCTCCCCTCTCCACAGTATAGGAAATAAGGTACTGATTCTGGGGATCCGTCCTCTGGAGCCTCCAGCTCTGAGATGTCCCTGTAGGATGGAGCCGCGGGGGCACATGCGCCCCACACCACTATACAATGAGAGGAAAGACTCTTACCTGTAAATTAGTTCTGTGGCTGAAAGACAAAACAGTTTAGAATTAGATTTACTGAAGTATTTAATAAAAGTCACTCAGTTGCAGTGGATGACTGACTTATTTTTAGGCCGTGGTCCCACTATTTTTCTCAGGAGTGGGAGCCAAAACCAGGAGTGGGTGATAAATGGAGAATTGGTGACTTGTTTCTATTATACCTTTTCTCTGATTGTTCCTCACCTGGTTTTGGCTCCCAGTCCTGAGAAAAAATACTGACCGAATACTGGCCAAATACTGATAGTGGGGCCGTCGCTTTAGGCCGTATTCACACTTCATTTTATTTTCATCTGCATAAAATCATTATTGTGCTGCATCCAATTTTCAGTTTTTTTTGGTCCGTGTGCCCATTTTTACCATCAGTATGTCATCAATTTCTCTTATATGCAAAAAAAAGGAAAAAAGCTGATGGAAGTTTTTCCTCCCAGTCGGTCAATGGGTGAGTTTGGTCCACAATTCTCCCCAGAGCTGACATGTTACTAGCTCCATAGAATATAACGGCCAGGGAAAAATACAGACAGCACACCTGGTACAAAACAACCATGTGAATGAGCCCTTCCTTTCCAATGTTATAGCACAGAGATTTCCTTACGATCAGATCTGATCTGGCATTCAGGTTTCGACTGCACTGTAACTACTGCAGTGAGGGGTGTTACATCCATAGTGGACGACCACACGGCCATGAGTCCTGGGGAGTGCTCGCTCTGTTCCCCCATCACCCCACACAATATTACTGTTCCTGTACCACCATTCATCCTGCCCCTGTGCGTCTGAGACTCAGCAGGCGCCATTATGTCATTAGATGACATTTATTACTATTTACTACTTCAGTTTTTAAATAATCTTCTCCGTGGCACTTTATGTGTCTTGGTGTTGGGAGTTTTCACTTTTTAACAATTCTTAATATTTATTAGTAAAAGTAATGTTTTAAATTCTCATTTTTTTTGCTGGATACTTAGAAAGCCAAGAGAGGTGAATACTTCTTCAAGCCACTGTATTGGAGTTGTACCCCTGCCTATAATTGCTGACCCTTCTCCAATAAATGACCTTCCTGACAGTGCTTGCCTTTGGCAGAAATCACATAGGCCCCGATTCATCATTGCTGTTTCTGCTGCTTTTTAGTGGCTTTACTATTTGCGCCTTATTTGCATTACGTTTTGTGCCACTTTTTAAGTTGTCTTTCTTTTTCAAGTCTTTTTTTTATTTTTCTTGACAAGTTTGCTTTTCCAGATGTTTTAGATTCATGAATTGAGAATTTTATGGAAATTCTTTGGCGCATCTCTCTCCAGTCACTGCCTGGAGTAAGATCTTTGGAGGAATTTTCAATGTGATGCATTTCTGCAGCTTTATAAAAAATTTGCGAGTTTTGATGCTGAAAAGGTGAAAAACCAATAAAAAACAACAATAAAAAGCATTTTTGCTTTTGCACCATTCATGGGCCTCGTACGCCATTTTGAAGGATTTGATGTAAAAAATGGCAGCAAATGCCAGAAGACAAAAAGGAAAAGTGACTTCAATAAATCACAAATGATGAATCGAGCTCACAGTGTTTTCTAATAGATTTAATGAATCTTCAGACTCTGCTATAATTCTTTGACAAAAGGGAAACCTCCAATAATTTAGGATTAGCCCAAGTTACTGCAAATGGCCAAATAGACCCAGGAGCTCATGCAGGCACAATGTCTACCCAATAAATGTCGGAGGAAGGGCCAGAAACCAGCACATTCCGGCATGAGAACGGCCGGTCTTGGTGAATCGCGGCTAAATCTTTACTGGAAGGTTTCCCATGTAAGAGGAATGTGCTGGCTGCAGTGAGGAGGTCATGTGACTGCAGGTGATTGGCAGTTACTGGTCGCTCCTGACATCTGTAATGTTATCATTTGTATCTCAGGTGACAGTTGGGAGAGAGCGACGCAGCGACTTGTGTACAAGGAGCATCTGGAGAGTTTTTAGCCTTAGAAGCGCATTGTTTTGCCATTTTTCCCATTTCTTCCCATTTGTACCCTCCCCCATTGCCTCTTTATTCATTTTTCCTGGATTTACTGGATTACATCATCCGTTACTGGTCATCATGTGGCAAGTATCATTCTCTGTGCCCCATATACAGTTCCCAGAGCACAATACATTCACATTACACAGTGTATACACAGAGATAGGAACAGAACTGCTCACATTATATGATTAGGAAGGAATTGTATGGCAGATTTATAGTTTTAGTCTTAGGGCTCATACCCATATGTGTGAAAAAAAAAGTTCTGTATTAAGAACCGAAAAAACGGATGAGTGCCATGCGATTTTCTCACCTAGGATCCGTGTGACATCTGTTTGCAATGCGATTTTAACATGGGATTTTACATAGGGGAATTGTCTAAAGCTTTTACACAGTTTTCTATGGCAATATTCTTCACTACAAATATAAATATGTATATATATATATATATATATATATTTATATCTATCTCTATATCTATCTATCTATCGCTCTGTCTCTCTCTCTATATATACATGTGTGTATATATATATAAATATATTAATACATATATATATCCTGTATATACAGATTGATAGATACATACACAAAATCTGATTTATTTATACATATATATATATATATATATATAAATATGTGGGTGATATATATATCTTGTGCATGTAATTTATTATGTAATTTATATCCATAACACCTCAGCAGTGCCACAGGCTGGTCGCCTCCATGCCGCGCCGCATTGATGCAGTAATTGATGCTAAAGGAGCCCCGACCAAGTATTGAGGGCATTTACTGAACATACATTTCAGTAGGACAACATTTCAGATTTTAAAATCATTTTTCAAGCTGTTGTTATAAAGTATTCTAATTTACTGAGATAATGACTTTTGTGTTTTCATTGGCTGTAAGCCATACTCATCAACATTAACAGAAATAAACACTTGACATAGATCACTCTGTTTGTAATGACTCTATATAATATATGAGTTTCACTTTTTGTATTGAAGAACTGAAAAATTAACTTTTTGATAATGTTCTAATTTAGTGAGATGCAATTGTATGTGAAACCATAAAACCATTTTTGGAAGAAAAAAAAGGCAATTTGATCAAATTATTTAGTGGAAAAATATTTTTATGTCTGAAAAAATAATATGAATGAATGACTATTCTAAAAAAAGTTCATATGAGTTCATGAAAAAATACACAATTACAAATGTAACAGCGGGGGAAGGTGAATTGGTCAGGAATAGTTTACCTAAGACATTGACAGAGCATTGAATTTGTAGGACACTATTTAATTTCACATTTTGTTCAGCCTTTGGGTTGACCAGGTATTGTCCAATTTCACACCTTGGTCAAGGTGTGAAATCTTGGGAATCTGGGGAAAATGGCCACCGGATTTGGCAAATGTGTAGATAGAGAACTCGTCTCCCAAGATCTCAATCTGTGCATGCGCTGCCTCTGGAAAAATGGCTGCCACAGTGAAAAGGACGGGAAGTGCGGGGACTCTGCCGACATTTTGTGAAAGCCCTGAGCCCGCCACAGCCTCGCACCACCGAACACCCCCTCCTCCCAGCCCAGGGGCCACAGAATCGCCAAAATCCTGACACCGCCGACAGCTTCCTGCAGCAGAGACCCTGCCTCTTCAGACCCCGCTCCACTGCAGCCGCCACCCCCAGTAACCTACCGTAAAAGCGGACTGTAAGATGCAACACCATTTTATTCAAAAAAAAAAGTAATTCTATTTTCCTCCCCAAAATTAGGTGTGCGTCTTATAATATAACATATTTTGCGGACTATATCAGAGAACATAGTATTATATAGTATTATATGTACATGAGGATGCAAGTGCCCCGAGGGCGGGGCGGATTAGGTCTAGTGCATATATTCTCCGCACTATTCTCTGCCTAGTGCCACATAGTGTGCCAATATTATCAAGTGAATAAAACCCAAATACTCCTATTGTTGAAAATCAATTTATTCAGCAGCGCTGACCGATTAAAAGGGATTTATCCTTCGGGTACAATATCATCAGGTCGGTGACAGTCTGAAAAAAAGCAGACTACAACATGCTGCGTTTGAAAAAAAATGCCCCTTACCCTCCCCAAGCCCCCTAAAAAAAACAGGTAAAGTGAATAATAACATCACAGGAAAGATGCACTGTTGGGAGGAGCTTAAAGGGAACCTGTCCTGTCCCCAAAAGCTATTAGCCTGTAGACATCGGAT
This sequence comes from Phyllobates terribilis, assembly GCF_046119375.1. Classification (NCBI taxonomy): domain Eukaryota; kingdom Metazoa; phylum Chordata; class Amphibia; order Anura; family Dendrobatidae; genus Phyllobates; species Phyllobates terribilis. The sequence goes on along the minus strand of NW_027362765.1, from coordinate 542,008,698 downwards.
AAATATGCAGGTTAAGGGCTCGCTCATCAGGTGATAAAACATCGGATAGCACTCGGATCCAGTGTTATTCTATGGGGCAGCTCAGAGCTGTGATTATTTTGTCATGCCGATTCAGCATAAGAGAGCAATTGCAGCATGCTGTGATTGGCAGTGAGACTCGGCTCACACGTACCCATACAAGTCTATGGGTGCAAAACATCGGACTGCACTCAGATGTCATCCAAGTGAACTGCGATCACCATGGATGCTGACAATGGAGGAGCCACCAGCTTTCAGTTATAGAGCAGTGTCTGGCACAGCTTCAGTCACCACTCAGTACACAGTGAGCAGCGCTGTAACCACACCCCAGTTTAGTTCACACTTGGTTCACAAAGCTTCCTTGCATTGCGCCCTCCCCAATGTATGTTTCGGCGATGTCTTCGTCAGGGGGTGGCGTCATCACAGGAAAAGGCAGTATAACAATGCAGCACTAGGCAATAGGAGAGGGGACGCGGCGTGTAGTGACGCATGTGCGAACCTTGTCACAAATTGGGTTGTGATGCCGAAGATGCAGATGCCGATACAGTTGAAAGCAATGATGGAGGAGGGAGCATCTCGTGTCACTCCCTCTCTCATCATTGCCCCTCTGTGTCTGACGCAGCGGAGCCATGACGTCACTTCATTGCACTCCACGCTGTGTCAGACAGTGCAGCTAGTGAGGTGAGGAGACGAGCTCCAGAGACCGAAGCACGGGAGAACGAGGTGCGGTGAGTATTGTATTTATGTATTTTTTTTAGTCAGTGAGTATGTGGTGCCCATAATACTGGAGGACCGTGAGCTGCATTTTACTCTATGGAGGGTGCATTTTACCCTATGGGGGTGCATTTTACCTTATGTGGGTGAATTTTACCCTATGGGGCTGTGCATTTTACCCTATGAGGCACTGCATTTTACCCTGTGTGGGGGGCCGCATTTTACCTGTGGAGGACCATGGGGAGTGTATTATACTCTGTAGAGGACCATGAAGAGTGTATTATACTCTGTATAGAACAGTGGGGAGTGTATTATTCTCGGTGGGGGCCATAGGGAGTGTATTATACTCGGTGGGGGGCCATGGGGAGTGTATTATACTCGGTGGGGGACCATGTGGAGTGTATTATATGCTGTGGAGGCTTATGGGGAGTGTATTATACTCTGTGGAGGACTATGGGGAGTCTATTATACGCTGTGGAGGGTTATGGGGACTGTATTATACTCTGTGGAGGACAATGGGGAGTATATTATACTCTGTGGCGGACGATGGGGAGTGTATTTTATTGTATGAAGGATTATAGGGCCGTGTTATACAATATGGAGGATTATGGGGCGCATTATGCTCTATGTAGGATTATGGGGGTGCAATATACTATATGTAGGATTATGGGGGCGCATTATACTATATGTAGGACTATATGGGGCCCATTAAACTATGTGAGGTCATTATAATATTTGGAGAGCTATATGGGGCCATTATACTGTATGCAAGCAATTATAAAGTGTGAAGGTTTGTGTGGGGTCCATCATACTGTTTAGAAGGCTAGTGCTGGCCATTATCCAGTGTGGGGCTATTATACGGCATGGAGGGCTGTGTGGGGTCACCGTTGGCTGTCATACTGTGTTGGGGTCACCATACTTTGTCTTGGGAGCTGTAGTGGGGTACAGTAGGGTCATTATATTGTGCATATGGAGGCTAATGTGCAGGAATTCACCATGGGGGACACTTTTGTTGACACCATACTTTATGGGGGTAATGAAAGAGGAATCTATGACTTCAGCAGTGGGAAAATTACTATGTAAAGGCAAGAATGTTGTGAGATATGCTCTTCTATGACCCGGACAAATTTATATATTTTTTTATTTTATTTGAAGGGGGAACCAATTGGAACTTCTGCTATGGTGCATCATGATTTCTATGTACGTCCTAGATGGATAGATGGGGGAAGTGGGGAAAAGAAAGACTATGTATATATAAAACACATACAGTGGTGTGAAAAATTGTTTGCCCCCTTCCTGATTACTTATTCTTTTGCATGTTTGTCACACTTAAATGTTTCAGATCACAAGACAAATTTAAATATTAGACAAAGATAACACAAGTACACACAAAATGCAGTTTTTAAATGAAGGTCTTTATTATTATTAAGGGAAAAAGAAATCCAAACCTACAGAGCTCTGTGTGAAAAAATGATTACCCCTTAACCTAATAACTGGTTGGGCCACCCTTAGCAGCTACAACTGCAATCAAGCGCTTGCAATAACTGGCAATGAGCCTTTTACAACACTCTGAAGGAATTTTGGCCCACTCATCTTTGCAAAATTGTTGTAATTCTGCCACATTGGAGGGTTTCCAAACATGAACCACCTTTTTAAAGTCATGCCACAGCATCTCAATCGGATTAAGGTCAGGATTTGACTAGACCACTCCAAAGTCTTAATTATGTTTTACTTAAGCCATTTAGAGGTGGACTTCCTGGTGTCTTTAGGATCATTGTCATGCTGCATAACCCAAGTGTGCTTCAGTTTGAGGTCATGAACAGATGTCCGGACATTCTCCTTCAGGATTTTTTTGATAGATAGCAGAAATTATGGTTCCATTTACCACATCAAGTCTTCCAGGTCCTGAAGCAGCAAAACAGCCCCAGAGCATAACAATACCACCATCATATTTTACTGTTGGTATGATGTTCATTTTCAGAAATGCTTTGTTACTTCTACGCCAGATGTAATGGTACATACATCTTCCAAAAAGTTCAAATTTTGTCTCATCAGTCCACAGAGTGTTCTTCCAAAAGCCTTGGTGATCATCAAGATGTTTTCTGGCAAAACTGAGGCAAGCAATTATGTTCTCTTTGCTCAGCAGTGGTTTTCGTCTTGAAACTCTGCCATGCATGCCATTTTTGCCCAATCTCTTTTTTATGGTGAAGTCATGAACACTGACATTAACTGAGGCAAGTGAGGCCTGCAGTTCTTTGAATGTTGTTGTGGGGTCTTTTGTGACCTCTTGGATGAGTCGTCACTGTACTTTTCTGGTAATTTTGTACGGCCGGCCACTCCTTGTAAGGTTCACAACTGTTCCATGTTTTCGCCATCCAGTGGTTCGCTGGAGTTCCAAAGCTTTAGAAATGGCTTTATAACCTTTTCCAGACTGACAGATCTCAATTACTTTGTTTATCATTTGTTCCTGTATGTCTTTGGATCTCAGCATGATGTCTAGCTTTAGAGGATCTTTTGGTCTACTTCACTTTGTCAGGCAGGTCCTATTTAAGTAATTTCTTGATTTAGAACAGGTGTGGCAGTAATCAGGCCCTGTGTGTGGATAGGGAAACTGAATTCAGCATCCAAAAGAGGTTATAAACTACAGTTAAAACATAAATTAAGGGGCGTGGGCAATAACTTTCACACAGGAACCTGTAGGTTTGGATTTACTTTTCCCTTAATAATAAAGACCTTCATTTGAAAAGTGCATTTTGTGTTTAATTGTGTTATCTTTGTCTACTATCTTAATTTGTTTTATGATCTGAAACATTTAAGTGTGACAAGCATGCAAAAGAATAAGAAATCGGGAAGGGGGCAAACACTTTTACACACCACTGTATATGAAAATAAGTGAGTATAGGGGTCATAAAATGAAATCGGAATAAACGGTGCAGGGTGTAAAAACCAAACAAGACATAGTAAAGCAACAATGTGTAGATGCACAGTCATATATTGATAAAAATACTAATGATGTTATAAAAATTGTATATCTACAGGTGGTAAAAATGCACATATCAGATGGTTCAGAGGGACAGTGAATTACGATGAGAATGATGTGACGATACATCGCAGTCACTCTCAGAAACTAAAGACACAGTCACAGTCTGCCAAATGCCATAAACGCTTGGAGACACTAAAATAAGTAGAAAGGAGAGTAAATTGCATAAAAATACATAAAAACATATAATGGAAAAAAAATGCATGAAGAGAGGATATGAAGGACAAAACCTTAAAAATACATTAACCCCTTCACCTGCAGGCCATTTCCATTTTTGCGCTTTCATATTTTGCTCACCTACTTCCCAAAGCCATACCTTTTATTTTTCCATCAATATGGCTGTGTGAGGGCTTATTTTTTGCAGGATAAGTTGTACTTTTAAATGACACCATTGGTTTTACCATATCCTGTACTGGAAAACTGGAAAAAAATTCCAAGTGCAGTGAAATTACAAAAAAATGCAATTCGACAGTTGTTTTTTGGGGTGTTTTTTTTACCGTGTTCGCTAAATGCTAAAACTGACCTGCCATTATGATTCTCCAGGTCATCACTAGTTCGTAGATACCAAACATATATAGCATCCTGGCAATGACAACCAGAGGGGTCTCCTGCAGACCCCTTGTCATGCGAACCCATCGACGACCCGCGGTCATGTGACCCAGATGCCGTCCAGAGATTGACAGCAGCATTTAACATGTTAACAATGGGTGGATCGCGATTCCACTCACGGCTGTTAGGGGCACATGACAGCTGTGCAGATCAGCTGTCATGTCCCTGGAAAGGTGCGGGCTCATCGCTGGAGCCCGTGCTGAAGGGAGAAACGTGACATGTACCGTACATGTACAAGTTGGAAAGGGGTTAAAAATATATAGCTAGATGACGAATGTGGTCAGAGGAAGAGGACAAAACTAATTTTTCATTGAGTCCCAGGCGGTATTCCGTATTCAGGGTCCAAATCAATTTGGACTCCCTCTGTGCCAATATTTGGCTGATGTTTCCACCTCTTATATTTGAGATGAATCTATCAATGCCCGTCACATCCAGATGAATCACAGTCATGGTGCAGCTTGAAGTGTCTGGGAATGGTTTGCAGATAAGTTGGATCATCCTCATTACTTGTGCTTCGATCCTGTTTATATGTTCTCGTACCCTACGAGGACACTACTAGTAATCAAGAGGAAGGGAGCGACAGCCGCAGCTCTGACTTTCTCTTGATTATGTATACGTCCAAAGGTGGGACAGTGACGCCAGTGCTGATTGGGCACAGAGCTCATTTGTCAAAACAACTGCACGTGAGCCGCAGGAAAGCGTGTGCTGACACCGCTGGAATGGCACCAACACCGGAGGTGAGTATAAAGATAAAGATAGTAAAAAATAAATAAATATATTTGACATCTCCACAGTTGTAAAAGTACAATCTATCAGAAAATGTATTTATAACCTGGAGAGCAGTGGCTCCAATCTTTCTTACATTGAGAGCCACATTCAGCTCTGAGAGATGGTCGCAATCCACATTCAGACCCCCACATGTCCCCCGAATAGTGATGACGCGCCCCCGGGGCAATGGGGTACTCGGCAGTCGGGCCTATGGATGCTGGTGGGGGATATGTCACAGTGGCGGGCATGGTCCGTGGCCCAGAGCGGTCAACCAAAAAGGGGATTGTAACTTGGATAGAAAATAAAAATAAAGTAAATAGTTTGTGATGCCACCTGTGGTACCTGGTAAGGTCTACCAGCGCTGCTGCAGACCTCCAGGGGGTGATGGGATGGCAGCTGAGGTGTTTCTGCTCCCCACAGGTGGAGCGGGCCCCCGGGGCAGTGTGGAGTTTGGTGGGTGGTGATGCTGGGACTTGTAGTGCAGAGGGAGAGATGGCACAGCTGAAATAATTGACGGAGGCAGTGCAGTGCAGTCATCCGAGTTTTTACTCACAGTTCTTATGTAAGTTCCACAGGTACACTATACAGGTGTCAGCCTCCCACATCGCGCTGCGTTCACCAGACCGGGGGTTCAGCTCTTCCTCAGATGTGTCAGGAGTGCTTGACAGAACCCCGCTTTCTTATGTCCCTTTCTTTGACGGACTTCACGCTGGGTCTTCTCCCTCCTGCACTGCGCTTCCCCACTCACAGTCCCGCTCGGGTGCTCTGAAGTCCATCTGGGCAACCTGGAGGTCCCGGACCTACTTGACCCTCACGGTGACTAGGATGAGGCTGTGGCAACTGCACTATAAAAGTCAGAAGCCTCCGTTTTTTCCAGCCGAGACCTGGAGTAACACAGCTGGTCCAGGGGCCGGTCCCCTTCTTGCGGCCTGATCCCTCTGACACCTGGCAGATTCGGGGCGTACGGGTGCCGTCCTGCACTTGCCGTACCCCCTGGGATCCCTTCTATAGAACGGAGCCTTTCTCCTCTGCTCCCCTCCTGGGCCTCTATCACTAGGCCCCACATGTGGAGCAGAGCTCCTAACGAGACTCTGCTCCCTGACTGACTGTCCTCACTCTCTGAACGAACTGTTCTGCCACCCTAAGATGGCTTCCCTTTATATACCTCCTCTATAAGTGCTCCCCTAAACTGCTTCCTTCACCCACACCCACTACTGGTTCCCCCTACCTTTGGTTCCCCCCACTCCAGCCAGGGACAGGGCTCAGCAGAAAACACATTGCATCTTGCCCTTCCAGCCAGCCTGGAGCAGTGTAGTGTTGAATGTGGGTGTTGGGGTTCCGTGCAGCACTCCCTCCCTACCTGCGAGAAGGAGACACCACACCTCTGGGTGAGGTGCAGTACCTCTGTGGCGACTGAACCCTCAGGGGAGTCACAGTGACATCTGGCTTCCGCTCTCCCTCGCAGTAGTGTCACCCAGAGCTCCCATGACCAGTATAATGACAGCAAAAGCTTTCCCACAGAAATCACACTGGGGCAGTATACCTAGATCCAGGGGTTCCTACCTCACCCACATTCAGTATTGTCGCACCAACCACCCCCACCACACTGTGACATCCAGCATCAAGCATCTCCTCTGACTATAAGTATCCTATCTCCAGCTTACAATACTTAAATTATCTCTAAACCCCAAGATCAATATATGTGCTTCCAGATCTGCTCTTCTCTACTGGGCTAATCACAAAAGTCACCATCTGGAGATCTGCGGTTCATAGCTCTTTGCTAGACCTGGTGCTAATGCCACACATCATGGATCCACAAGCCACATGTGGCTCCAGAGCCGCAGATTGGGGGCACATGCAATAAAGAGAAAAAAAATTAACCTAAAGAATTGTGGCTTTTCAGTTGCAGCAACTCCTTTAAAAAATGCAATAAGCGATCAAAACATAATATCTACCCCGAAATAATATCAATAAATCAAGCCCTCACACAGCTCCATTGACTGAAAATGAAACTTTAACAGCTCTTGGAGAATGGCCACACAATCAAATTTTTTTTTTACTAACTTCCAATTTTTTTTTTCAACAATTAAAAAAATATGAAGTTTGGTTTTGTTGTAATCGTACTGACGAGGAGAATCATACTGCTTGGACATTTTACTGCACAATGAATGCCATAAAACAAAACACAAAACAGAATAGCTGAATTTTCCAGGATATCACAAGGTAAAATGAATGGTGTCATTCAAAAGTACAACTCAACCTGTAAAAAAATGCAACCCGAGATGGCTATATCAGCGTAAAAATAAAAACAAGTTTTGGCTCTTGGAAGAAAATGAGGAAAAACATAATCACAAAAATGAAAAGGATTAAACAGGAAACCCACTGTACTGAACATGGCGCAGGGGAATATAGATTTGTACAGTCATCCTGTATCTTGTACACTCAGATATTGTATTCTCTCTGTTATATCCATTTACTGAGCACATTTCTAGCCTTATGTTATGGTCTCACATTTTCACTTTATACTGGTGGCTCTGGATTATGACATATTCTTATATATTTAAACATATTTTTAATCTCTATCCAGGAAACAGGGATCCACCGCCTTCCATATAAAGATGGACCTCCAGCCACAGGACGATGGATGGAGCGACGTGACCACCATGATGGCGTCTGCATTGCTGGACTGCTTTAAGAATACTGTCAGTGCCAGGCTCTTTCATCCATTAAATTGGCTGTGTAATGTATAAACTTGATTTCGTTATGAAACATCCTAAAATCTGAGCATCTCCTGTTGTACTGTAGCCTCCGCCACTCCACACTATGGAGAGTATCCTGAGGACCGCTGAGGACCGTGTAAGTGACAGTAACAGATAACGCACCGGGACGTATCTATGAATTCAGACGCTCATATTTATCAGATACAAAACATGCATCAGGTTTTTTTTGGGCATTATCACTAATCTGCACAGAACCAAAACCAAACATACAGTGGGGAATATAAGTATTTCATACTCTGCCAATTTTGCAAGTTTTCCCACCTACAAAGAATGGAGATGTCTGTAATTTTAATCGTATGTACAGTTCAACTGTGAGAGAATCTAAAAAAAATCCAGAAAATCACATTGTATAATTTTTAAATAATTAGACTGCATTTTAATGCATGAAGTAAATATTTGATCATCTACCACCCAGCAAGAATTCTGGCTCTCACAGACCTGTTAGGTTTTCCTTAAGAAGCCCTCCCACTCTGCACTCATTACCTATATTAATTGCACCTGTTTAAACTTATTACCTGTGTAAAAGGCACCTGTCTACACACTCAGTCACACTCCAACCTGTCCACCATGATGAAGACCAAAACGCTGTCTAAGGACACCAGGGACAAAATTTTAGACCTGCATCCAAGACTGGGATGGGCTGCAGGACAATAGGTAAGCAGCTTGGTGAGAATGCAACAACAGTTAGCACAATTATTAGAAAATGGAAGAAACACAAGATGACTGTCAATCTTCCTTGGTCTGGTGCTCCATGCAAGATCTTGTCTAGTGGGGTAAGGATGATTCTGAGAAAGGTCAGGAATCAGCCCAGAACTACACGAGAGGACCTGCTCAATGAACTGAAGAGAGCTGGGACCACAGTCGCCAATGACCATCTGGATGATCCAGTAGAGGCATGGGAGAAGGTCATGTGGTCAGATTAGACCAAAATAGAACTTTTTGGTATCAACTCCACTCGTCGTTTTTGGAGGAAGAATGATGAATACAACACTGTCCCAACCATGAACGCATGGTGGGGGAAACATCATAATTTGGGGGTGCTTATCTGCAAAGAGGACAGGACGACAGCACCGTATTGAAGGAAGGATGGATGGGGTCATGTATCGCGATGATTTTGGCCAATAACTTCCTTCCCTCAGTAAGAGCATTGAGTATGGGTTGTGGCAGGATCTTCCAACATGACAATGACCTGAAACACATAGCCAGGGCAACAAAGGAGTGGCTCCGTAAGAAGAATTTCAAAGTCCTGGAGTGGCCTAGGCAGTCTCCACACCTGAATCCAGGGTCGGACTGGGGTGTCTAGGGTCCACAGGGTGGATTGACTCTAGGGGCCCACCCTACAGCTATATGCAAATATCTGTTAGCCATTATCCCAGTTATAGTGGAGCATCGACTGTAAAACACAGGCGGGTCCTGCATATCTACTGTGCGCATATCATAATACAATTACGGCAGTTTCCATTAAAGAGCTTCTTTGGTTAAAAAAAAGTTATAATAATATCACATACAAGGAAGAAATACTGCCACACAATGATTGGACTACATATTCCACCACAAAGTGACCAAATAATACCACATTCAGAAAATAAATACCGCCACACCGTGACCAGAACACATATTACCACCACATAGTGATCGGATAATACTACATACAAGGAAGAAATACCATCACACGATGACCAGACCACATATTACCATCACATAGTGACCAAGTACTACAATACTAATCATGAATAAAAACCACAATACTATCAACTGTTATTGCCATGTGACAATATATGCAGTAGTGTATAGTGCACAGTATAGTATATAGTGTCAGTGTTCAGGTAATACAGGGATCACCAGTTATATTATACACAGGAGCTCTGTATATAGTGTACAGGTAATACAGGGATCACTGGTGACATTATACACATGAGCTCTGTATATAGTGTGTAGTGTACACTATACACTATATACAGAGGCTGACTAGTCAGGGGCAACTAACACCCCATTGACTAGTCAAAGCCCTCATTAGCATAGGAAACGAGGACAATATGAATGCTTTTTCTAAACCTCATTTTAAAAGAAAAACGTTATACAGGGCTGGTTAGGCAGGGAATTTACTCATAAATGAGTGAATGCTACTGATTTGGAGAGGATGGGGGACCTGACAGGTTTCCTTTAAGTCACTCATCCTGGCCCCCTTTACTTAATAATGTGCCCCTTCTCCGCCCCCTAGGCCTCTTGGTCCTGGCTGTGCCCCCTAAGTCCCTTGGCCCTAGCTGTGCCCCCTATAGTAGGGGCACATCCAGGGACCAAGAGGGCACAGCCAGAGACCTAGGGAGCACAACCAGGGACCTAGGGGGGCATAGCCAGGGACCAAGGGACCTAAGGTCCTTATGTTAATTGGCCCTGCCTGTGCCCCCTATGCCCCTTGGCCTGGCCATAGCATTATGCCACATGCACAGTGGCTGAAGTGTAAAACAAAAAAAAGATCCCTCTTACCTGCCTGCGCTTCCGGTGCCACATGGTATCCTCTTCCTAAATCCGGTGTGCTCATGTTAAAATGGCCGCCGACCTAGCAAAGGCTGGCGACTGATGTCAGTGCGTTCATCGCAGGCACCACATGACAGTGACGTCATGTGCTGGTGACAGCACTGTCATGCGCCGCTTACGATGGGCGCACACATGTCAGCAGCAGGCCTCTGCTGGGTTGGCGGTGACAGGGCAATACATTTCAACTGAGTGTGCGTCCCTCTACGTCCTCCTCGAGGACCCGCCAAGTCCCCATGGCCCACTGGAGGATTTTACGGTGTCCCGGTGGTCCAGTCTGACCCTGCCTGAACCTAATAGAAAATCTTTCGAGGGTGCTGAAATTCAATGTTGCCCAGCGACAGCCCCGAAACTTGAAAGATCTGGAGAAGATCTGTATGGAGGAGTGGACCAAAATCCCTGATGCAGTATGCGCAAACTTGGTCAAGAACTTAACGAAACGTCTCACCTCTGTAACTGCAAACAAAAGTTTCTGTACCAAATATTAAGTTCTGTCTTTCTATTGTGTTAAATACTTATTTATTGCAATAAAATGCTAATTAATTAAGTAAAAATCATACAATGTGATTTTCTAGAATTTTTTCAAGACTGTCTCTCACAGGTGAAGTGTACCTACGATAAAAATTACAGACCTCTCCATTCTTTGTAGGTGGGAAAACTTGCAAAATCGGAAATGTATTAAATACTTATTTTCCCCAGTATATATAGAACCAGAACCCCAACCTACCCCCAGAATAAATGGAAGTGCCCCCCACTCCTAACCCAGCATATATTATTCATGTCATCTAAGTGATGTCTGATCTTTCTAGCTCTTCGGGAACCTGCACAGGAAAGAGATTACCCTGGAGGAGGTAAGAGCCTCACATCTTCATTAAAAAGAATTCCTCACAGGAACAGGAAAGCATCAGCTCACACTGAGGCCGGGTTCACAGAAGTGTATGAAAAATCATCCAGTCTCATAGACTTGAGTTGGTCCTTGTGCTGTCTGTATTAGTTTTGCATACGTGCATTTAATATGTTTGTCTGAACAAGCCCCAAGACTAAGTTCATACAAGAGTATACAAAAGAAAATCGACCAATTTTCATCCAGAAAAACAGATGCTTTTTATCTCAATATTCCGTATAGCATCTATCTTTATGCTTCAGTAGTTTTTGGAATTTACCACACTAAATACAGTTTCCTATGTTAAAGGATTGTTGTATCCATAAAAATCTAGAAAGTTTATATTAGCGGCACTGCCAATACACAAGAGGATCTACCTTATGCACACTAAAAAAGTATAGACACAAAAACAACAAGAGAAAGGGGTGTGCACATAAAGGGATCACCACAATATGGTAAATTAAATAACTTTATTATACATAATAATCAACATGCAAAAACAGAGCACTGAAAAACAATTCAAAAGCCCCATGGCGACAAAAAAAGACAGAGAACAACCTGGTATGGTTGTAGTGGTCCCTAACAAGACCAGTATTGTGTTAGTTCAATACCATATATAGGGGAAAACTGTTACATCACTATAATTAAAGTGCAAGAAAATCCATATCAATTCACAAGATGGAATGTGTCGCTAAGTGATACAAGCAGAATATCACAAGTACAATAACCATAAATAATGTATTTGTGCTAAAAGAGAATCTTTTCAACAAGCAATGCCAGTGAAGGCACCATATATGATATAGGAACACAATCTAATATACATAATTAAACAATGCGCAAGTAATAAGAGGCAGCATATACCCAGCACTCCATGAATGTTACCCCTATGAACACAAAGCATGGCCAGGGAGGGAAGAGAGTCCCCACGTGTATCGACAAGAAGTGTCTTCCTCAGGGGAGAATGACCATCATACAAATATCCATAAAAATCTTACCCCATATGGATGATCTGTATGGGATCCATTTCCATAGACTGGAATAGGTGAGTCTCATCCGACATACAGAAGACACTAATGCAAGCTGAGATGTTTTTCAAGTGGAGATTCGGTCCATGAAAAAAACAAATGAAAAAAATTCTCCTATCAACTAATTGAATCACATTGGTCCTCGTGCCATCCGGGTGATGGCAGTTTTTTCACAGACAGCACTCAGACCGAAAATAAAATTGTGTGAACTTGGCCTTATGTTCAGAGGTTGTCCCTGTATTGTCAGAGCGCTCTGCTATTTTTGCGGTCAAAATGACAGAAACGATGCAGATCTGAACAAATCCTTAACCTCAGTAAGAAAAGCAGTAATTTTACAGATCTCACCAAGATTGATGAGGAATTTGGCACAGATATGATAACGTATAAAGTCCAGTGGGGGGGCAGATACATATAAAGGTGACCTGATTTTTAACAGAATCCACATGAGTCAAGCTCTTTTAGATCTGTTACTAGAAAACAGATAAGTTACTAATAATGTTTTTCTCATTGCAACAGATAAGAAACTATGGATTACTGATCACCGAATACCACGTAAGCGATATGAGCAGATAATATCATTAAAGTGTATTCCAACTGTACGGCAGAGATATAAGTACTCAGGGGAAAATGGATAATAACAAATGGTTTACACACCAGTCGTGATCCAATGCTGGAGTAAGATGTACCAAATTCATCCGTCAGCTGCCAATGCGTTAGAGTAAGAAATATACTGGAGGGAAGTTGGAAAATTCTCTTACAGCTAGGCATTGTGCAAAAATTTGTGACCTTTCTACCCCAGTTTTCTGATAAAAAGAGCTTAATGAATTAGCCCCATAATGTCATATGTTACTTATAAGGATCCATTATGAAAATAAAACAGTATACTATGTTGTGTACATTTACTGCAGGATGTATTTGTATAGAATATAATAGGTTAAGTTATTGTATATAATAAAAAAGGTATGCCAAAAATACTTCCCAAAAATGTGCCAAATAGAAAAGAGCGCAGGAAGCTTTCCTGGCTCATATGCTGCAATTGCGATTTAGAAAACATCCTTAGACAGAACAGATGTAAAGCCACTCATTTCTGTTCATCAGGTAAATGTTTTTGTACGACCAAGAAAAAAGAATATATTATCAGAATCACTTTCTTTTTTCTGCACATATTTACTCTGAAACCTCAAACCTTTAAAGGCCTTTATATACATTTAACTAAAATCAGCAGAATCTGCCAATATCGTGCATGTGTTTATGGGGCCCATCCGACCCTCTCTTGACAGATGAGGTTGGAGGAGAGAAGGATCTGGCCTGTTGGATTTCCAGTGACTAATCCTTTTATTCTCTGGAAGATAAGCCGCTGCCACGGAAATTTGGCAGCAGCTCTCTCATAGACAACACAAAACCGCTTGATCAAGGGTTCTAGTGTACTGGGGTCAAGAGGGATATCTATTGACCAAAAGATCATTCGATTGACAGCTATGTGTAATAAACGCTAACTTTCTACTTGCCTCAGAGCAACAAAACAAAATCCATACTGTAATAATATACCTAGAATTTTTGGTTGCAAGCACTTGATTAAAATGACCGTTCCGGCATCCATGGAAATAAAACATCTTCAAATTTAATCTAAAATGTTATTTTGAAATCCATAACAAACCATATAAACTTTCACTAGTGCGTTTCACACAAACAAATTGTTATTTGTCAAAATTCACAGTAACTGAAGTCAAACACTGCAATATATACTAACTACTACCAATCACAAAAAGGAGAAAAAACACACAAAATCACAGGAGAATAAGTGTGAAGACCGTGAGTGGTGTCAGATCTGTTATATTCATGTTTAGTAAGCAGAAATATTGTATATGTGGTCAGTTAATGAGGATGAAATTATTATACTGTAGTTCACCTAGGTCACTCCGCTCTGTGTCATGTATACAAAGTAATATTCTGAAAAAATGGAAAATGGCAGCGTATTAGGCAACTGATGAAAAGAGCACAAAATTATATATATATTTGTGTGTCTACAATTTTTAGCACATGAAAAAACAATAATATAGTGCAGATCTGAGAGTGCCCAAACATTTTCCCAATACAATTTCTAATTTTTCTCTTTTTTTCTATAAGGACCAGGATGCAGGTGGATATGACGACGATGATGGGGTAAGAGCCTCATTGGCACCATAGTCTATATAAGTGCTCCCTTACCTATGGTCCTGCAGGCATCTCTAAACTATCACTCCTAGTATGCAATAATATGAGGAATTAATAAAATGACTGAAATGAAAGGGGTTGTTTAGCCCAGGTGAAATTTTCAGCAGAATGCAGAATCTGAACAGCATGTAATTTTCTACTGACATGACCACTTGTATGTAAATCACATACTTGTGGTCACATGATAACTCCTCTAACCAGCAGTCGTAGCCGAATCCTGACAGTGTGTTAGGATACCATGCTTTATGAAAATTCCACCAAGGCTACACAAGCCCTTTACAGTATTAAAAAATAAATACAAACTAATTCTTACCTGTTGTATTGCAGCCTATCTACATGAAGATGGATGAAGGCACCAGGATCCCAGAGGAAGACGTAAGTGATGTAGTGATGATCCAGTGTGTATCTTCATACTGAACTGAAAGGACATGATTTACATTAGCATCATGTAGAGGAAAAAACTGAATATGTCCTTATATTTGGTTATAGTAGTTATATACAGATCTCCATCACTACATGCAGCATTTATACCTACACACAGTTGGTTAGTTTTATATCAGTATCGCCCCCATCTCTCAGCTGATGCACTTCTTAGTCGCTCGGATTATTACAGTTAGGGAATGGCTCCAGGTCACAGGCTCGGATTCATCATTGCTTTTGTGCTTGTTTTTTGTCAAGTTTTGTGTGTTTAGTGCCTTTTTTGTTTGCAGTGCCACCTAATTCAATATTTTATTTGCTCCTTTTTTGAAGACTGTATTATATGTGCTTGCCTGCTTTTTCTGCTTTGTTTTCCCATTTGTGGGCAGAGTCTAGTAATTCCTGATGTTTTATCCTGATTCATCAATTGAAACCTTTTCAAAATTTCCACAACCTTACTACAGTCCAACCCTGCCGTACTTTTGAGTAAACCAGTATTGGGTCCATTTTTTACTTTATGCCAAATTAATGACTCTTGTGCACCATTTTGATGAATTTGACACCAAAAAAGGAAACTAATACCACAAGACAAAAAAGTGAAGTGACTTAACAAAAATGCATATGGTGAATTGTAGCCATGATATTTAGCTTTAATTCATTGTATTTTTAGGAACCAGAGAGAGAACTTATTCCAAGAGAAGACATCAATACTACAGTGGAAGAAGAACTTGTCTCAGAAGAAAGCAGCACAAGAACAGAGGAGGAGGAGGAAACCACCTGCTGCACCTGGCCCCGCATTCCCGCAAGAAGGATGATGAGAAGAGCAAGGGCCAGGATTGCCTCCTTCATAAGCACTTTGTTCAGATAAGGATAAGTATTAATAAAAAAGTATAGGTAAAAAAGAATACATATAAGCATAGGTAGAAAAGGATAAGGATAAGTAGGAAAGAATAAGTATAAATGAAAAAGGATACAAATAGATAAGAAAGGATAAGAAAAAAAGATAAGTATGGGCAAAATAGGATAAGTATAGTTAGCAAATGATATGAATAGGTAAAAATAGATAAGTATATTTTACATTCAATAAAAATAATAAAAAAGGATAAGCATAGGTAACTAAGGATAATTATAGGTAAGTAATAGTAGGAAAAAGTTCCTTAAATCACCACGCACATGGGAACAACTCCACCTATCCTGTTGTGGATGGTGCTTAGCCTATTGACCAACTGGTTCACATGCGATTTGAGGGGAACAAAAGCAGCAGGTAAATACACTTGTATAAAATAAAATATCTTCTTTGAGTTTCATTAAAAACTAGATCAGACTGTTGAAGTTCTCATCTGTTATGCGTTTCTGGCACAAATGTCGCTCTTAATCATAGAGATCACATAGGTACACAGAACAAACTATTTAAAATCAAAACAGTCAATCACATACCTTGCATATAATTAGCATGCAAATTTTTGAACCTGAAAGTTGCATAAATCATTGATTTTAAATTACACCTTGGACAAAAAAAAGAAAGTTCATACCATTGGGTTGCTTTGTGCTCATCAGTAAAATTTAGTACATTTCTCTTAGCAAAAGTTTTTCTGCCAATTGCTTTCGTGCTCTGGACATGTAACTCTTTCCTCTTTCAATTCTGCAGCATACAAAATTACATAGATTATTTTTATGTATTTTGACAAAATGTTTAGCAGCTCCTGAATATGTGCCAAGACCTTTATTTATATTGCAGATGTATTCAGATATGCGCTTTTTACATTTTCTTGTTTTACATCCAATATCATTTACATTGCATATGGTACATACTATGCACTAGGTTATATGCTGGGTGTTACAATTCATAAAATACATTTCTTTGCACTCTTTGTTTTGTGGTAACATTATTGTTTTTGTTTTTCTGTGTATTGGTATATATTACATTTGTTTTCCCCACATTTAAAAAACCTTTCTGTGACAACCATGTCAATTTAGTATTTTTTTCTTGTGGCTAACCGAGTGACCTGTTTCCCAAAGATAGTCTACTTTTTGCTTCCATTCTATATCCATTTTTAAAAATTTAGTTTAGTGTGTCGTCTTGATATAATATTGGTAGATATTTATTCATTATTTGTTTAATTTGGTTACGTTGTGTACTGTATGGAGTACTAAAGGTAAGAAGATTATTTGTAAAACTGACTTTTTGGCTTATTGTGTAATAATTCTATATACAGTTTTGTTAATACTTTGTCATATGATCTCAATATATTATTTGGATGGTATCCTCTTTTTAATAATCGATCATTAATGTTGTTGCATATGCATTCGTCAGAACATATTCTTTTGGCTCTCAAAAAATTCACCATAAGGAATTTCTCTCATAGTGTGAACAGGGTGACAGCTGTTGGCTTGTAATATTGTGTTACCACTCACAGTTTTGCGATATGTGGAGGAGTACACTTTATTTCATCTAGATTCATCTACCAAAATAATATACAAAACATTAAGCTGTATCATTTGGCTTAGAAAAAGTGAATTTTAGGTTGTATTCATTATGGAATAAATATTTTAAAAGATCTGATATGGCCGCCATGCTGCAGCTCCAAATGATTAGGATGTCGTCCACATAGCGGTCATACCAGATCAGATTTTCACAGAAAGGATTGTGTTCCGAATATATAAAGGTTTCCTACCTGCAGGTTACATATATGACCCCTAATCAGGGGGGGGGGAAACGTTACCCCATTGGAGCTCTTTCCCTTTGTATGAAGGATTCTTTGTTAAAGGGAAAAAAATTGTACTTTAGAAAATAATCAATGGCTATAATTATAAATTGTTTGATTATACTTTTGTACAGACTATAATTATTTAGTTTATAGTTATTTAGATGGTATTCTATGGCTGTAATTGAATGATGATGGGGGATGCAAGAGTATAAATTAGCAATGGCGCATGTTATAAATTTATAATCATCCCAGGTCATTGTATTCATAATATACAAAACTGATGTTGTATCTTTTAAAAATCCTGGAGTTCTTTTTGTTAGTGGACGTAGGTATTCATTTATCTATGAGCTGAGGCTTTCGTACAAGGAAACTCTTTGTGTGTTTTCAGAAGCCCATGGAATATTGGCATAACATAAAACTCTGGTATCAAAAATGCCTTAATTTCTTAATATTTTCTCCTTCACATATCAGAGAGATTAGTTTTTGTTTACACATATCGGTTATAAATTGAACGTCTATATTTAAAATTATTCTCTAAAATCTCGTACACCTGTTCAACCTTCCTTTAGTCATCACTATAAAACATCCTGTTTCTTCTTGAGTTTTTGATGATTAATTTTGTATTTTCTTGGAGAAGTTTCATAGCTTTAATTTGATTATTTGAAAGATTTTTATTTTAAAGTAAAATCTTTCAAATAATCAAATTGAAGCTATTAAACTTCTCCAAAGTAATGCAAATTATTCATCAAAAAATCAGATAAAACAAGATGTGTTTTAGTGATGGATAAATTAATGTATTCTGATTTTGGACAAAACTTTTACATATAGACGTTTAAGTTAAAACCCCACTGATATGTGTAAGCAAACAAACCTAATCTTCCTGATATGTGAAGGAGAAAATACAGGCGTAATAGAAAAAAAATTAAGGAATTTTTGATACCAGAGTTTTATTTGATGCCAATATTCCATGGCCTTCTGAAATACACAAAGAGTGTCTCACCCCCTCCCCCTACTCCGACCGATAATATCAAGAATTGGGTCCTTGAACGAAAGTCGCAGTTCATAGATAAATGAATATCTGCGGCCATTAACAAAAAGAACTCCAGGATTTTTTTAACATACAACATCTGTATTGAATATTATGAATACAATGACCTGGGATGATACTTATAAATTTATAACATGCAATATCACCAATTTATACTCTTGCATCCTCCATCATCTCTCAATTACAGCTATAGAATACCATCTAAATAACTATAGCCTGTACAAAAATGAACTCAAACAATTTATAATTATAGCCATTGATTATTTGCTAAAGTACAATTATTTTTCCTTTAACAAAGAGTCCTTCATACAAACAGAAGGAACTCCAATGGGGTCATGTTTCTCCCCTTCTTTAGGGGTCATATATGTAGCCTGCTGGGGGCAAACCTTTGTATATTCAGAACACAATCCTTTTTGTGAAAATTTAATCTGTTATGGCCGCTATGTGCACGACATCCTAATCATTTGAAGAGGCAGCACGGCGGCCATACCAGATTTTTTTAAATATTTAAACTATAATGAATACAACCTAAACTTCACTTTTTCTAAACCAAATAATACAGCTTAATGTTTTGGATATTATTTTGGTAGGTGACTTTTGATCACTTACAGGTTTGCGATATGGGGAGGTATGCACTTTGAGTGGTAACACAATATTACAAACCAAAAGCTGTCACCCTGCTCACACTTCCTTATGGTGAATTTTTGCAAGCCAAAAGAATATGTTCTGACCAATGTATATTTTAAGAACAGTGCAACAACATTAATGAGAGATTATTAAAAAGAGAATACCAACCAAATAATATATTGAGATCATATGACAAAGTATTAACAAAACTGCATATAGAATTATTATCCAATAAACCAAAAAACAAAGTCAGTTTTAATAATAATCTTCTTACCTTTAGTACTCCATACAGTACACACTTCAACCAAATTAAACAAATAATGAATAAATATCTACCAATATTATATCAAGATGACACACTTAACTAAATTTAAAAAAATGGATATAGAATGGTAGCAAAAAGTGGATTATCATTGGGAAACATGTCACCCAGTTTATAACGACATTACGATGACATAGATGTCACAGAAAGGTTTTTTAAATGTGGGGAAAACAAATGTAATGTATGCCAATACACAGAAAAACAAAAAACAATAATATTACCACAAAACAAAGAGACAAAATCATTTATTTTATGAATTGTAACACGCAGCATATAATATACTGCATAGTGTGTACCATATGCTATGTAAATTACATTGAATGTACAACAAGAAGGTGTAAAAAGAGCATATCTGAACACACTTACAATATAACTAAGTCATGGCACATATTCAGGAGCAGCTAAACACTTTCTCAAAATACATAAAAATAATCTATCTAATTTTGTATGCTACAGAATTGAAAGAGGAAAGAGTTACATGTCCAGATTGGGGAGGCAATTGGTGGAAAAAACCTCTGCTAAGAGAAATGTACTGGATTTTACCGATGAATACAAAGCAACCTAATGGTATGAACTATTGTAGTGACAGACTATATTTCTATTGAAATTTCATTCTTTACTTTTCTCCAAGGCATAATTTAAAATCAATTATTTAAGCAACTTCCAGGTTCAAAAATTTGCATGATAAATATATGCAAGGTATGTGATTGGCTATTTGGATTTTAAATAGTTTGCTCTGTGTACACAGGTGATCTCTATGACTAAGGGCAACATTTGTGCCAGAAAGGCATTAGAGAAGAGAGCTTGAATAGTCTGAACAAATTTATAATGGAACCTAAATAAAGAAGTTATTTTATTTTATACAATTGGATCTACCTGTTGCTTTTTTCCCTATAGGTAGCTAAGGATAATAATATGTAAGAAAAGATAAGAATGTTTAAAATTTAAAAAGAAGAAAAAAGATAAGGATAGGGGAAAAATAAGTATAGTTAGGAAAAAATAAATGTAGGTAATAAAGGATAAGTTTAGGTGATAAAAGATAAGTATAGGTGGAAAAGGATAAGAATATGTAAGAAATGATAAGTATATATAAAATTCAATAAGAAAAAAAGAGAAATATATTTAACATTCATTTAGAATAATAAAAAAGGATAAACATAGGTAAATAAGGACAATTATAGGTATTAAAGGATAAGAAAGTATAAGTATAGATAAATATCAATAAGAAAGGATAAGTATAGGTAAGAACATATAAGTATAGGTAAGTAAGGATAAGTATATTTAATATTCAATAGTCTAGATATAAAGATAAGATAGAAATATATGAAGTAGATATGTATAAAACATTCCATGTAGAGGTGTGACAGGGCCCATCCAGAGCTGACACTGCAGTGAACCAGGGATTAGCCGATCGCCAGTACTTGGGGTCAGGAAGGAATTTTTCCCCACACATGGGGTTGTTTTGCCTTCCTCTGGTTCACATCCTTTTTTTGCAGTAAATCCTATAAATGGCACTGGATGGTTAAATTAAACTAAATTTGATAATAGATAAGAATAAAAATGAATAAACTCTATTCTTTGTGTCTGTGTATTTTTTATATGCTGTTCATTGTGCTGAGACTATTATTTAAATTTTTGACTGCTGTTGTAAATGTTACAAATGGCAAGGAATTAAGAGTTAAAGAGGTTGTCCACTACTGTAGAAAATGCCCCAATGTGTTTAAATGGCGTAAATAAGTTGTTTTGTATCGCTGACCACTCACAGGCATTGCGTGACCCCTAGCTTCAGCCGGCTCTGGCATCCGCTGATGTCACTTCAAGTCAGGTGTGACTCAGTGACATGTTCCCCGCTGATTGATGGGCTGTGGGCGGGGTTTCCTCGAGCGTCACAGCCCAGCATCCACCCTGCGCTTTCCCTCTCTTCATTGGGAGTGGGGCTCGGTGGATGCTGGGCTGTGATGCGCGGGGAAACCACGCCCACAGCCCACCAGTCAGGGGGGTGCGCGGCAGAAGCCGAGACTTGATGTGGCATCAGTGCATGCCAGTGCCGGCTGCAGCCGGGGGTCACGTGATGCCTGGGAGCAGTCAGCGATAGCACAACTCAAGGTATTTTCAAAACAACTTATTTACACCATTTAAATACATTGGGGTACTATTTGTAGTAGTGGCCAACATCTTTAATATATATATATTTTTTTTGTGGGGAGACAACATCTGCAAGGAGTTTGTATGTTCTCCCCGTGTTTGCGTGGGTTTCCTTTGGGTTCTCCGGTTTCCTCCCAAACTCCAAAAATAACATGTTGATAAGGAATTTGTGAGCTCCACTGGGGACAGTGCCGATAATGTCTGTAAACTGCTGTGGAATAAATGGCGCTATATACCATATGTGAGTAAAAAAAAATATATATATTTCATAGTCAATGTACTTACCCTGCAATAGCACCAAACCGTGCACCATTTCAGTAGTCTCCAGCCCATCACATATGCAAAAGTGGATCTGGTGCAAGGGGATATAATGGGAATATAATACATTAGTGCAGCAAGACATGTATTGGGTGGATATAGATGGAAAAAGGAGGTGTCATTGGCCTTACAGAACAAGCAAGTATAGTGGCAGGATAAAGATGGTGGGAACGGGATGCCACAATGTAAAGTTATAATGGTAGTAAAGTGAACTGGCACAACCACCATAAACGTGAAAGCAGATGATTGGCATGCGCCCAGGGTAATGGGACCAGAAAAAAAAAAAAAAAAGCAAGAAAAAATGCATTGAAATAATTTTCAACATAAAATCTTTTCAGGTTAAGAATTTTTTGACTCTTAGAAAACCCCTTTAAACATTAAACAGTCTAATTAAAGGGTATTTCCACGATAAATAGTTATTGCCTATTATAGGGATTTGTACTCACTGAGCCGCGTTGGAGGTAGGCACAGGTTCACACAGTGATGCAGTCAACGGGTTCAAACAAACTGGTGGTTTATTTAGTGTCCATACCCCAGTGAGGAAACAAAAGTAACAGCCTTTTCCTGGCACAAAAAGGAATAACAGAACAAAGCTCAAAATAACAAGTCCATGCAGCACGGCTTCAGCCGTTTAAACAAAGTGCCTCCAGCACACTCTGAGAAGCACATGCAAGGTCTGTTCACCTTGCCCAACAAACACAGACAGACTGAGACAGGTGCAGCTGTCTTAAAATCAGCCTTCCAAGACCTGAACTGGAGGTAAGTGAGCAGCTGTTCCCCCCCAGCTCTTTCAGCTGCTCGTAAAACCTGGCCCTGTAATACGGGCCCATTAAATTCCTCTCAGCACTATGTGTGCTGGAGCCTGCTTCTCCGGGTCCTACATCACCGAAGCTTGGCACTTTGGGGACACATACCACCCATTCATGACCTGTCCGGCAGCCACCTTACACTATCTACAGGATATGTCATCACAGTCTGATAGATGCACTTCAATTTCCAATGAATAGAGAGATGGCCGTACATAATCATGGTCCTCTTCAATGATTTCTATGGGAGTTATGGAAACAGCCGTAAAATCAGGATGTGAAAACAGTATTTGTCAGACATTTATGGCATATTTTATGGACACAAATGTCTAAGATGGGAATACACCTTAAAAGTGAATCTGTTAGCAGCTTTCACATTACGCACTGAAAAAACTTGTTAATTATGTCTCCTAAATGTGATGAGACTGGTGAAATTACCATAAAAATCATTGTCAGAATGGCTGTCTAATTCTCAAATGTAAAATAGCATTTTATGTGTCCAACTACACCTAAACTTATAAGAAAATCAGTTTCAAACTAGACAGGAAAACTTTAATAAATGATCGTACAGCTTTTCGTAAAGGGATTTTCAAAGTCTAAAATAATTTATTCAGATTGTATCTTGAGATTTGGTGACAGATCCACTTTAGCTTCTTTTATTTACTTCTTTTCTAAATAGATTTATGTAAAATCTTATGTCAACACTTTTAAATAAAAAGTTATAAAAACAACTACTAAAAAACCCCGTCAAGCGCAGAAATCCCTGCACTTACACACCTTGGTTGCTGCCAATCAGGTTATTAATGATACTCTGAGGAGCTTTCTGCCACACTTAATGCATTTGGGCAAATCATCAACATCCACTGCTGGCAGCTCCCTGTGCAATTGTCAACCAATGACTTTCAAGATATGCTTGATGGGAGACAAGTCCGGAGAAGCTGCAGACCATGGTAGGACATTTAGGCCAAGCAGGCTGATCACAGTAGCAAGGGAAATATGCGGCCTGATGTCGTTTTGCTGAAAAATGGGTCCTGAGACACTTTGGAGAAATAATCTTACCACTGTATCCACAACATCAGTGTAATGCTGATCAGTTAGTGTACCTAGAATTAAGACTAGAGGGGTCCGGCTACCATACAGTATGCCGCCCCACACCATAACCCAAGAAGTATAATCAGTGTGACTTTCCTTTGTGAAGGCCTCTTCATTGACTTCACGCCACTATTCTCATAGTTTATGACGAGATGAGTCCTGCCTTTTTCTTAAATGCAGTGATAACCAGAGATTGTACGAAAGACCATGTGGGCAACGTCATGAAGCGGCATTGTCTCTGTATGGGTACGTGCACACTATCAATGTTAGCTGCGGATTGGACGCAGCGCACTTGCACTGCATATAATCCACAGCAGCCAGATGTTACAGCATAGTGGATGGGATTTGTGCAAATCCCATGTCCACTATGTGTCTGAGACATACCCGCGGAAACTGACATGGGGCGCGTCTTTCCAGGCAGCAACATGTCAATTTCTCCTGCGGGTCCGCATGCGGGATTTCCTTTTCCCTCTTTGAGGAAAGTTCGCATGTGGAAAAATAAATGGTTCCGCTCATTAGCATACTGAGTGGAAGCGGCTGGCGGCTTCCCCACAGCGTCAGGGCCACAGACGGTGAGACATCGTGTGCACATACCCTAGAGTGGATTTTTAAAACTACAAAAAAAAAATCTCGGATACTAAAAGGAAGAGCAGGAATAACATAAAAGTAAGCACTGGCCAGTTTTGACCTCGTGACAAGTCCTCATTAAAAAATATGTCATTTTCTGATCACACATTCCCTTTAACTGCCATAATGAAATCTAGCAGCTTATATGTGCGCAGAAGAAAATATTCTGCTCCGAAATATAAGCAGCATGTGCATTAGGCTTCAGGAATATCATTCACTTTGCTGGAATTAGGAAATCCTCCAGGTTTTTTGACAAATCTGAACAGGGAAAAAAAAAACGCGACAAAAACTACAATGTGTACAAAGACCTTTAGGCTATGTTCACATGTTGTATTTTTGCTGCTTTTTTCTGCAGGCAAGACCCACTCTCTTGTCAGAAAAGAAGCTGCTGACAAAAACAAGTTTTGGTGCGTGTTTGCTATTTTTTTGGTGCAATTTTGCTGCTTTTTTGGTGCAGATTACATGTGTCATTTGTCAATAGTACATGTTAAATAAAGTTATAAAAACACAGTAAATGCGTTATAGAAATGCAGTGCAATGCAACAAACATGCAGGGTTGTTTTTGACTCGCCCCCTGGGCCGTGGGGTACTCAAGACCGGGTCTCTAGGTTGCACGGTGCTGATGGGGGTAGTAGTGGCAACCCGGCCCCGTGCTCAGGGTGTCAAGCTAAATTGGTGGCAGTCTCTTTATATATATATTCATGTGAAAGTCCGACTACGCCACCCCTGGATTGTGGTCAGGGATAACCGCCGCTGCAGGACAGACTGGGGCTGGTGTTGGTGAGCAGCACAGGAATGGTATAACTCCCCACGGGAGGAGTGTAGCCCCAGGGCAGTGTAGGTGGATGTTGGGGGTGATAGTTCCGGACACGATGGTCAGAATGCAGAGTCCGCTTAAACAGTTCAGGGTCTTTATTATAACAGATGGTAATGACCCAACAACAGTACCGGCTAGAAGGGGACCTGGATGTCTGAGAACACTCGGGAAGCCCCTCTGTTCAGGGTGAGGGTGTAGGCCTACCGTGCTCTCTATGCTCTTTCTGACTATTCCCCTCTTAGTGGTAAAATAGCCCACGTCCCTGAGCGTGCCGTGTATTCTCACCCGTATGGCTTGCAACTTGGGCTCCTTTTACTTCTGGCCTCGCTTGGCTTTGCTGGTCCCTTCTGTTGTGGCGGAGCCTCCGGGCTTTTTAGGCCAAAGGACATGAAATCCCTCACGGATTGGTTCTCTGCTGCTGGACTTAGAGTCTTTACAGCCTCGGACCCCAATGTCCGGTAGGTAATTCTCCCTTTCTGCCAGGACAGGCTCTCAGCGCCGTACGTCCCTGGCTAGCAGTTCCTCCACTGCCTCACGACCTCCTCAGCCTGCTGCTGACCCTTACTCTCTGGGCCTAGACTCCGTCACGGTCTCAGGTCTCCCAGGTCTCTCTAACCCTGCCCCCAGTTGCAGCTTTTTATAGAGCAGCCTGCTCCCCCTAAT
The DNA here is from genome assembly GCF_046119375.1 of Phyllobates terribilis. Classification (NCBI taxonomy): domain Eukaryota; kingdom Metazoa; phylum Chordata; class Amphibia; order Anura; family Dendrobatidae; genus Phyllobates; species Phyllobates terribilis. The sequence goes on along the minus strand of NW_027362765.1, from coordinate 541,982,522 downwards.
GGCCTGGGACAGGAGGTGCTGCATGCTAATTGTCCCTAACCAGGGAACCTCCCTCCTGCTCTCAGACACAGCCTTTATTATTTGTGGCATCCAGGCCTGGGGTGACACATTCCCCCCTAGTAAAAGTTTAGTACTCTGGGACTAAGCCTTTTTGGCCAAAAACAAACAGGGTAAATACACACAACCATAAAACATCAGCAAATACCAGCACAATTTGAGTTCTTAAGGTCACAGTGTGGTCTGTGACCGGGTGTCCATATCACCAACAAAAGGGAGCTTAAACCGGTTGGGGGTTTGTCCTAGCCCCGAGTCCTTGACAGTCTTTGGTGGACAGTCTTTATTCATTCCTCGGTTAAGCTCCAAACAAACTTTACAAGAGTCCCGGTTATTTAATGTCCATAACCTGTTAGTCCGTTTGAGTAACTGAAAGAAACTGAAAAACATAATCACTGGTCACGCAGTTAACTCTTCAAACATTTGACAACTATTTATAAGGGTTATTTACAGTTCTTTACACACCCTATATTTTCCAGCGAGCGGGTATCTGCTCCCTAGTGCTTCTGGTTGACCTACGTAACCCACTGTCTGGTGGTGGTCTAACCTGGTTTTCCCCACTAGCATTTAGGGTACAGCTACTAGCTAGGTTTAAAGGCCGAGTAGGCAGCTGTCTGCGGGTCCTTTGGCTTACCGCAGGCATGGCAGGCTCACTGTCAGCAGAGGGTTGACTCTCCTGGGCTGCTGGCATGGGTTCTTCTGCCTCCGGGGCTGCTTGTTCATCTGATTCTTCCTGCTCTCCTGTAGGTTCCTGCTGGGTTGGTTGAAGGAAGTGTAGGACGGGTACCACAATTGCGTCGTTTATCCGAGTCCAGGACCGGGGAAACTCTCCGAGAATGGTGCTGACCGTTTCTTCCTTGTCCACTGCGGGCACAAGATCATCTTGATCTTCACTTGCACTCTGTAGTTGCTCGGGGCACCGTTTTAGGTGGTCTCTGCAGACAGTGTTCGTGGTCTCTCCTCCATCCTTGCTTATTACACAGACCTTCAAGTTGTCGTGGTTGGACGGCAGTACCGTGTACGGGTCTCACTCCCACTGGTCATCTAGCTTGTGAAGCCTTCTCTTCCGCTTCAGGACCTGCTCGCCAGGTTCCAGGGGACCAGCAGGGGCGTGTTGGTTGAAGAGCCTCTCTTGCTTTTCTCTAGCTTGAGCCAGGCTCCTCTCCACGCTCTCCTGTACCTTTTTGTACTGTAGCCGCCGTTCTGTATCCCAGTCCGCATCTGGGGAGGTGTCCTCGGGTGTCAGGACTCCCATCTCCAGGTCCATAGGCCGCTTACCTGGTGTTGCTCGCATCAGGTAAGCCGGGGTGCAGTTGATAGCATTCACCGGCATATGATTGTATAAGTCTATCAGGATCAGGTCTGGCAGTTTTTCCAGCCACAGGCTGCGTTCTTCCAGGGGCAACGTCTTGAGGAGATCAATGACTATCTGATTCATTTTCTCACACATCCCGTTGGTTTGTGGGTGGTAAGGCGTCGTCCGAATCTTCTTACAGCCGTAGAGGTTGCAGAACTCCTGGAAGACTTCAGCCTCGAACGCTGGACCTTGGTCTGTTAGTACCTGTTCCGGATACCTGTGTGGGCGGCAGAAGTGCTGCTGGAAGGCTTTGGCCGCCGTTTGGGCTGTCAAGTCTTTAACCGCAACCACCACCAGGAACCAGGAATAGTGATCCACTATTGTCAGGGCATAAATGTAGCCCGACCGGCTTGGAGCCAATTTCACAAGATCCAGAGCTACCAGCTCAAGAGGCTGCCTGGTGACGATGGGCCTCAAGGGTGTCTTCTGGCTGGTACGGTCCTTCCTTCTTAGGTTACATGAGCCACATTCCCTGCACCACTTCTCTATTGCCCCTCTCATACCGATCCAGAAGAAACGCTCTCTCAGTAGGAAATCCAGCTTCTTCCACCCGAAGTGTCCCGCTCTGTCATGGTAGGCCTCCAGGACCATTGCTGCATCTCGTCTTGGGACCACTACTTGCCAGTTGGTTGACAAGCCTTCTGCAGAGCTTACCTTCGTAGAGGAATAGCCTGCTGTTCTCCTTCCATAACTGCTTGGCTTCCTCTGGAGCATTCGGTCCAGGGCTAGCGTCTGCCTGGGTTAACATGTCTTTCACCAGACGAATTTCAGGGTCACTATCTTGCATTTCAGCCCAGCCGTGGTGTGGTAAGGGGTTGAACATGATGGTGGTTAGGTCTTTGTCTCTTACTCGGTGAGAATACTAAGTGGCCCCATACCGGTGGAACGCAGGGAGCTCTACTTCCTCCAGCTCTTCTGAGTCTTCTTCTTCTTCGGGTAGGTGGGGCATTCTTGATAGGGCGTCTGCATTGGCGTTGGTTCTGCCCGCCCGGTATTTGATTGTGAAGTCATAATTTGATAGCCGGGCCATCCACCGCTGTTCTAGGGCACCAAGTCTTGCATTGTCCAGGTGTGTCAACGGGTTGTTGTCCGTGTACACAGTGAACTTTGCGGGGGCCAGGTAATGTTTAAACCGTTCTGTGATGGCCCACACCACTGCCAAGAATTCTAGCTTGAAGGAGCAATAATTCTCCAGGTTTCTTTCAGTGGGCTCAGCTTCTGGCTGGCATATGCTATCACTCGTTCCCTGCCCTGTTGGTTTTGGGACAGTATGGCTCCTAGCCCCACATTACTGGCATCGGTGTGGAGGATAAAAGGCTGGCCATAATCAGGGTTGCCAGAAGTTCATCCCCCTTGAGGGCCATTTTCAGCTGGCGGAAGGAATCTTCTGTTATGATCTGCTACAAGCACTAAGGAAAGACAGTAGATCTGTCCCTACAATAGAACTAAGCTGGATCCCTACAATGTAACGGGGAACCTGATCCTGCGATCAGACCCGCTAAAGTCCTCGGCTAGTCTGAACGAAGACCTATAGATGTGAGGAAGGGATCCCTACAAGAACTAGGGACTGGGAGAAAGATGGACACCTCCTAGCGGAAATTGTAGCAGAAATAAGACAAACAAACAACATAGAACATAGAGGTCCGAAGACCTAGCAAAACCTACTGAGAAAGGTAACAGAGCACCAAGCTAGCTCAAGAGTAGAAATTACAATGAAGTCCAGCAAGGCCAGGAGGGCGGAGCAGGATTAAATAGGCAAAAAAGGTCATGTGACCAGCAAACTAGAAAAAACCTAACAGGAGAGTTCTAACAGTACCCCCTCTTCTAAGAGGATCCTCCGGATCCCTTAGGCCCGGGCTTATCAGGAAACCTCCTGTGAAACGCTCTGACAAGTCTGGAAGCAGAAACATCATCCGCCCTCACCCATGAGTTATCCTCGGGTCCGAAACCCTTCCAAACGACGAGATACTGCAAACTCCCTCTATACCGTCTAGAATTTAGGATGCGGGAAATTTCATATTCCCCGTCCTCCACCACCGGAGGAACAGTGGCAGAGGCGTCACCATCCGACACATCAGCTCTTTTCAACAGAGAAACATGAAACACCGGATTAATCTTCCAGGAGGTAGGAACCTCCAACCTAACAGCAGATTGGTTAACTATCTGAAGCACCTTAAAGGGCCCTACAAACTTGGGACCCAATTTTTTAGAAGGAATCCTCAATCGCAGATTCTTAGAGGACAACCAAACCATGTCACCAATAGCAAACAAAACCTCTTGCCGTTTCCTATCAAAGTACCTCTTCGATTTTTTGTTAGCCTCCTGAGGATTTCCACGCACATCCGTCCAAACTCTCTCCAAATCACCGGAAAAACTCTCCTCCTCAGGCACAGCTGATACCAATTTGGAGAATGACCCAAAAGACGGATGTCTCCCAGAACAACAAAAAAAAGGCGAACACCCAGCAGAAGAGGATGTATGGTTGTTAAGAGCAAATTCAGCAAGCGGCAGAAACTCAGACCACTCCTCTTGATTGTCAGCCACAAAACAACGCAAGAACTGCTCAACATCCTGGTTCTTTCTTTCTGTCTGGCCATTAGACTCAGGATGATATCCGGATGAAAACGACAAATGAACTCCCAACCTGTCACAAAAGGCACGCCAAAAACGAGCCACGAACTGAGGTCCCCTATCAGAAACAATGTCAGTAGGAACGCCATGTAGTCTGACAATTTCCTTGACAAAGGCCTTAGCGAGTGTCTTAGCCCAGGGCAGTTTGATGAAGGGAACCAAGTGACACATCTTGCTAAAACGGTCCACGACCACCCAGATGACCGGGAAACCCTCAGAGGGGGGAAGGTCAGTAATAAAGTCCATAGCCAGATGTGTCCAAGGTGCACTAGGAACCTCCAGAGGGCAAAGCAACCCTGCAGCAGGAGCATGCGAAGACTTAGATCTAGCACACACAGTACATTGACGCACCCACTTAATGACTTCCTTCTGCCATCCAGGCCACCAAAAACTGCGACCCACAAGTCTCTTGGTCTCAGACATTCCTGGATGACCTGCCAACCGAGACTCATGACACTCAACAAACAAATCTCTCCTAAAGGTCCTAGGCACAAACAACCTCCCATGGGGAGTATTAGATGGGGCATTCTCCTGAGCTTTAAAAATCTCATCCTCCAAAACGGAGTCCAAAGCAGCAATCACAACACCTTCTTGTAAAATGCTCTCCTCCTCCTCAGCACTGACCATGGGAGAAAAGCTGCGAGACAAAGCATCAGCTTTAACATTCTTGGTACCCGGGATGTAAGTAACGGAAAAATTAAACCGCGAGAAAAAAAGTGCCCACCTAGCCTGACGGGCATTCAAGTGCTTGGCAGCATCAAGATAGATCAGATTTCTATGATCAGTGAAAACCTGAATGGGAAATTCAGCACCTTCCAAGAGATGACGCCAGTGTTCGAATGCGAGTTTAATAGCCAGCAATTCCCAATTACCAATATCGTAATTAAGTTCAGTCTCAGAAAATTTAAAAAAAAAAAAGGCACATGGATGTACTCCATCCTTGTTTTCCTGAGACAACACTGCACCGACCCCCACAGAAGAAGCATCAACCTCAACCAAAAACCGCTTAGTCACATCAGGCTGCATAAGGATGGGAGCAGAGGTGAATTTCTCCTTTAGAAACACAAAAGCTTCAATGGCCTCAGAAGTCCACTGAACCGCATTAGCACCCTTCCTAGTGAGATCGGTCAGTGGTTTGACAATAATAGAAATTTTTTTTATGAATTTTCTGTAATAATTGGCGAAACCCAAAAACCTCTGTATCGATTTCAAACCAATAGGCCTAGGCCATTCCTGCACAGCTTGAACTTTAACCGGATCCATCTCAAAACCTTCACTGGAGATAATGTAGCCCAAAAAACTAATCCTCTGTACAGCGAACTCACATTTCTCTAGCTTAGCAAAAAGCGAATTGTCAATCAATAACTGTAATACCTCACGTACGCTCCGCCAATGAGACTCTAGATCCGGCGAATAAATCAAAATGTCATCCAAATAGACAACCACATTTTTGCCGATCAAAGGTCTAAGGATGTCATTAATAAGATTCTGAAAAAATGCTGGGGCATTGGTAAGACCAAAAGGCATAACCAGATTCTCAAAATGACCCACAGGAGTGTTAAAAGCAGTCTTCCATTCACCACCCTCCTTCATGCGCAACAAATTGTATGCCCCCACGGAGATCAATTTTAGAGAACCATTTGGCCCCCACTAACTGGTTAAACAAATCAGGAATCAATGGCAGTGGGTAGGGATTGCGTACAGTAATTTTATTAATCTCACGAAAGTCCAGACAAGGACGTAAACCGCCGTCCTTTTTTTTAACAAAAAAAAATCCAACAGCCACAGGAGACTTGGAAGGCCTAATGTGACCGGCGGCCAAGCTTGTCTGTATGTATTCCTCCAAAGCCTTTCTCTCAGGAATAGTAAGATTAAATAAACGACTTTTAGGAAGAGTCGCTCCAGGGACAAATTCAATGGGGAGGCAAAATTTGCGATTCCTTCTCAGAAAAAACTTTCCAAAAATCCTGAATAGGTACAGGTAATTCCCATTTATCCACAGCAGCAATGCGCCCGTTACAACACTTGTCATAACACTTAGGGCTCCAGGATTTAATTTCATTAGTAGACCAATCCAGTACAGGATTGTGCAATTTTAACCAGGGTAACCCCAACACTACTGGAGAAGGCAAATTATTTAATATTACCAAATCCAAATTCTCTTGGTGAATACCATTAATAGTGAGGGGAAATTCACAGACCTTGTGAGTAAAACTCTTTAAGGGAGAACCATCGACAGAAACCACGGCAATAGGGGATGACAAAGGTTTGGGTTTTAATTTAAGTTTTTCCAAGAACCCCCATCAATCACATTCAGAGTAGAACCACAATCCACAAATCCCCGAAATTCAATTAATTCTTCCTGAGCAGTGGTAGTAGCAGAAAGAAGTACACCCTTAGTATTTAAACAGGCTATACGGGCGTAACTGACCTTTTTTTTTTCTTTGTTCATACGAAGCACACAGTTCTTAATGAAATGGTCAGATCCACCGCAATAAAAGCACAAACCTTCAGAAAATCTGCGGTCTTTTTCCTGAGAGCGGGGTGACATCGCCCCAATCTCCATCGGCTCTCCAATGTCAGTACAGACCCTCTCAAGACTCGGAGCTGACATGGCAGAGGATTTACTCTCATTAACCCTAGCACGCAGTCTCCTGTCCACCCGTATAGCTAATTGCATTGCCTCCTGCAAGTTTCCAGTTGAAGGATAAGCAATCAGCAGATCCTTAACCCTTTCACCTAGCCCCGCAAGAAACAAACTTTTCAAAGCTGAATCGTTCCACCCCACCTGAGCAGACCACCGATGGAAGTGAATACAATAATTTTCCACATTACCTGATCCCTGCCTCAAACGTCTTAATTCAGACTCAGCAGATGAGACACGATCAGGATCATCATACAACAACCACAAAGCAGAAAAAAAACTATCCACTGATCTAAAGCATGGATCACTAGGTTGGAGAGAAAAGGCCCATCCCTGAGGTTCTTTGCGCAAAAGTGACATTATGAACCCTATGCGCTGTGATTCATCACCAGAGGATCCGGGTCTTAAACGAAAATACAATAAACAAGCATTTTTAAAGGAAAAAAAATCTTGTTGTTCACCAAAAAATAGATCAGGCAGGCGTACCTTTGGCTCTACAAAATGTGCTCCAGAACAGCTACTCACGTGTTGTTGGAGCTTGGCCACCTCCAGAGAGAGTCCCTGCAAGCGTTGAGCCAAATCCTGAACCGAGACCATGATGGAAACTGGAGGTCTTTCCTTAGAGAAATTTTTGGGCTGGACTTACTGATATGATCTGCTACAAGCACTAAGGAAAGACAGGAGATCTGTCGCTACAATAGAACTAAGCTGGATCCCTACGATGTAACGGGGAACCTGATCCTGCGATCAGACCCGCTAAAGTCCTCGGCTAGTCTGAACGAAGACCTATAGATGTGAGGAAGGGATCCCTACAAGAACTAGGGACTGGGAGAAAGATGGACACCTCCTAGCAGAAATTGTAGCAGAAATAAGACAAACAAACAACATAGAACATAGAGGTCCGAAGACCTAGCAAAACTGACTGAGAAAGGTAACAGAGCACCAAGCTAGCTCAAGAGTAGAAATTACAATGAAGTCCAGCAAGGCCAGGAGGGCGGAGCAGGATTAAATAGGCAAAAAAGGTAATGTGACCAGCAAACTAGAAAAAACCTAATAGGAGAGTTCTAACATCTTCTTCCAACTTATCCCACTTGAAGGGTAGCGTCTGACTCATTAATTTAGACTGACCTATCAGGAGCTCCTGCATTGGAGCTGCCATCTTAGTGAACCCGGGGATGAACCTTCGGTAGTTGCCTACCAACCCGAGGAATTGCCTCGCTTCTTTGATGTTAGAGGGGCTTGGCCAGCTCTTGATGACTGTAACCTTGTCGGGGTCGGGGGCTACTCACTCAGCACTCACCAAGTGCCCCAGGTACTGTACCTTTGGTTTCAACAGGTGACACTTTGAGGGTTTCACTTTCAGGCCATAGCCTGCCAGGGCTTCGAACACCTCTGCCAGGTGTTTTAGATGGTCCTCGTAGGTCTTCGAATATACAATCACGTCGTCCAAATAAAGTAGGACCGTCTCAAAGTTTCGGTGCCCTAGGCAGCATTCCATCAGCCTCTGAAAGGTCCCCGGTGTGTTGCAGAGCCCGAAGGGCATACAGTTGAATTCACTTAATCCCATCGGGGTGGTAAAGGCGGTCTTCTCCTTGTCAGCCTCTGCCACAGGAACCTGCCAGTACCCGCTAGTAAGGTCCAAAGTAGAGAAGAAATTAGCTGATTTTAGGGCTGCTAAAGACTCCTCTATTCTAGGTAACGGGTATGCATCTTTGTGGGTGATACGATTAACTTTTCTATAGTCCACGCACATTCTCATGGTACCGTCTTTCTTTTTTACCAGAACCAAAGGGGCTGCCCAGGGGCTACAACTGTCCCTGATCACTCCCGCCTCTTTCATCTCTCTTAGCATGCCCTTTGCGTTCTGATAATGTGCAGGGGGTACCGGTCTGTGTCTCTCTTTTATCGGTGGGTGGTTCCCCGTGGGGATGTGGTGTTCTACCCCCTTCACTTGGCCGAAGTCTAACGGGTGCTTCCTAAAAACTCTTTCATATTCGCGCACCACCCGATAGACTCCTTGTTTTTGATGCAGGGGAGTGGAGTCAGCACCCACGTGGAGTTTCTGGCACCAGTCCTCCTTGTGTTTCTGGGAGCCATTACCCTCCACCTGGGAAGATGGAGGCAAGGGTTCCACAGCCCTGACAGCATTGTGTTCAACAGTATACAATTTGGCTAGTGTAGCGTACCGGGGCAAGAGTACTTCCCTTTCCCCAATGTTTAAGATCCGGACGGGCACCCTTCCATGGCGGACATCAACCACCCCCCGGGCTGTCAAAATGGTGAGCCTGCTGTCTGAGTACATGGGTTCTACCATGGCTTGGTAGTCTCTCCCTCTTAACCCGATTGCAGTCTGACACCAGATCATCATTTCACTTTTGGGAGGCATGGCAATGGGGAACGGGTCGCTCATCCTCACGCTACCGATCTCACCACCAGACAGTTCTACTTGTTGCCGTCTCATCAGGGCTCTTATCTCTTTCTGGAGGACCCTCTGTTGGCTGGAGCTAGCATTCATCGCCACCTGCTGCAAAATTACAATTATTTCTGAAAGACAATTTTCAATCACGTTAGTACCCAAGGTTATTTTAGGGTGACTTTCTCGACGGTCAATGTCCACAATAATCACTCCCTGTGCCGGCAGTTCAACTTTACCAATCTTAATGGTCATCTCTCTGAACCCCACCTGCGGTACGGGTTGGCCATTGCTGGCGATGATGCTTAAGTCATCATCTGCATAACGGGTTATATCAGTGTCACTCCAGTACCGCTTGAAAAGTACATAGGGGATGGTAGTCACTTGGGACCCGGTGTCCTGCAGTGCACTCAGGGGGATACCATCCAGCACTATGGGTAAAACCGGGCGCCCCCCCACCTACTTATCGCGCCAATTAGACGGGCCTGATGACCTTATGCCTGGGGGTTGGCCCTCTGCCCCAGGTCAGACCCGTTTAAAGTACAGTACCTGGCTATGTGTCCCGGCTGGCTGCAACGGCGGCAAATCGGGTGTCCATCCTCAATGTAACGGTCGATGGGCCTCCCTCTGAACGATGGGATCCACCTCTGTCGACGCCACGGGACATCCTCCGGACTGGAAGCCAGCTTGATTGGTCCTGACGGGTCCATCAGTAACGACTGTACGGTCCTGGTCAATGCAGCAACACTCTTTGTTAGTTCTTGGACCTGATGGTGCAGGTTTGCAGGCAGGGATGGGTTTAGGGCCTGCGCATCAGCCCCCACAAGGTCTGCAGGGCAGGGCATCGCCTCCTGGTGGTACGTAATGGCAGGACGCCGGGAAGCTACAGTGCCACCTGGTGTGGGCTCTCGGAGCACCCGAATGGCCCTCTCTTTAAACTGTGCGAAAGTCAAATCGGGGTTCTGTAGGGCCATGAGGCGCAGCTGGTTTCTGTGGGCGCTGGACAGCAGACCTTCTATGAACTGGTCAGTCAATAGTTTATCTGTATCTTGCACGCTGCCAGGGTCAGCTTGTTTGATTGCTCCCAAGTCTTCCTGTAAATTTAGGGCATAATCTCTGATGCTGTCCTGTGTCCGCTGCTTACATCCGTAGAACCGCATTTTAATTTCAGCTGAGGTGCGGGTGTCAAAGGTACCCCGCAGCCGGGACAAAATGTCCTTTACAGTCCTTTTCTCCTCAGCTGGCCATGATTTTACCTCCAGCTGGGCCGCACCAGTTAACTGCCCGGTCAGTATGCTGATTTTCTGTTCTTCTGTTAGGGGATAGACTTTAAATAAACTGTGCAGTCTTTCCTTAAAGTCACTTAATGTATGGGATTCCCCTGAGTACTGGGGCAGCCAGGCCACTCCGGGGATATAGGGCATGGAAAACGGCATCACCGCTGATGCAGCCACGCTGGTGGTAGTGGGCCCCTCCGCTTCCGACATCTTCCTCCCCCCTAGTTAACCGTGGCCTACCTTCCGTTGATCCTCTTCCGTAGGCCGCGGTTCCGCTAGCGCTGCTCTGGGCGAGGTCCTTGCGTCGCGTCCTGGTGACGTCAGGGTCGCTCTCTCTCCTTCCAGGACCTTGCGCAGCGTCCGGACGTAGGGCGGGGCTTCAGGTCTCGCGCTTTTTTTGTGTCCACGCCCCTCTTCTTCCCGCGCGGCATCCCGAAGATGGCGCCTTTTGGCGGAAAACGGCCCCGAATGGCGGGAAACTTCACTCAGGTAAGTATAAAGTCTTTTCAGGCACGCAATACCCGTTTGTGGCGGGTTGGTCACAATCCTGCCGACTACGCCAAAAAGCTGACTCGCCCCCTGGGCCGTGGGGTACTCAAGACCGGGTCTCTAGGTTGCGCGGTGCTGATGGGGGTAGTAGTGGCAACCCGGCCCGTACTCAGGGTGTCAAGCTAAAATGGTGGCAGTCTCTTTATATATATATTCATGTGAAAGTCCGACTACGCCACCCCTGGATTGCGGTCAGGGATAACCACCGCTGCAGGACAGACCGCTGGGGCTGGTGTTGGTGAGCAGCACAGGAATGGTATAACTCCCCACGGGAGGAGTGTAGCCCCAGGGCAGTGTAGGTGGATGTTGGGGGTGATAGTTCCGGCCGCGATGGTCAGAATGCAGAGTCCGCTTAAACAGTTCAGGGTCTTTATTATAACAGATGGTAATGACCCAACAACAGTACCGGCTAGAAAGGGGCCTGGATGACTGAGAACACTCGGGAAGCCCGTCTGGTCAGGGTGAGGGTGTAGGTCTACCGTGCTCGCTATGCTCTTTCTGACTATTCCCCTCTTAGTGGCAAAATAGCCCACGTCCCTGAGCGTGCCGTGTATTCTCACCCGTATGGCTTGCAACTTGGGCTCCTTTTACCTCTGGCCTCTCTTGGCTTTGCTGGTCCCTTCTGTTGTGGCGGAGCCTCCGGGCTTTTTAGGCCAAAGGACATGAAATCCCTCGTGGATTGGTTCTCTGCTGCTGGACTTAGAGTTTTTACAGCCTCGGACCCCAATGTCCGGTAGGTAATTCTCCCTTTCAGCCAGGACAGGCTCTCAGCGCCGTACGTCCCTGGCTAGCAGTTCCTCCACTGCCTCACGACCTCCTCAGCCTGCTGCTGACCCTTACTCTCTGGGCCTAGACTCCGTCACGGTCTCAGGTCTCCCAGGTCTCTCTAACCCTGCCCCCAGTTCCAGCTTTTTATAGGGCAGCCTGCTCCCCCTACGGGCCTGGGACAGGAGGTGCTGCATGCTAATTGTCCCTAACCAGGGAACCTCCCTCCTGCTCTCAGACACAGCCTTTATTATTTGTGGCATCCAGGCCTGGGGTGACACATTTTTTTCCAGTGTTTTTGCATTTTCTCATTGGTTTCTATGGTGAAAAAACTGCAAAAACGCTGAAAGAATTGACATGCTACAGATTTTAAAAACAACAGCAGTTTTTCAATTCAATCAGGAAAAAAAGTAAGTGTGTGTGTGAGATTTCTGAAATCCCAGCTTTTTAAAAAGCAGCTTTTAATTTGCATAAAAAACAGCAAAAAAGGCAGCAAAAACACAACATGTGAACTTAGCCTTAAAAGGGTTTTCTCAAGTTGTATCTTCAGGATTGCACTGCTCCCCGACTCCTGGCTTCCTGGTTGCCGGAGGTGTTGTGCTCCTGCAGATTTACAGTTCAGACCAGCAGGGTCCCACTACTGGTCCAAATTGAGCGCTCTCCCAGGATGCTAGTGACGCGCCCAGGGGATGGGGACAACTCGGCGCCCGGGCCTTGTTGTTGCCTGACCTTGGGGAATGTCGCGGTGGTTGGCTCCCAGGCCCGTACCCTGGGGTCACTCTAAAAAAAGAAGGGGGGAAGTTGTATGGGATAGGGATGTTCGTGACGCTACCTGTGGTGTCTGGTGAGGATCACCAGCGCTGCGACAGTCATCTGAGGCCAGTGTTCAGGCAGCTTAGTTGGTGCGGCTCCCCACAGGTGGAGCGGGGCCGCAGGGCAGCGTAGAGAGGGTGTAGAATAGAGCGCTGGTGGGTGCAGAGCCACGGAGGAAAGAACAGACAGAGGCAGTAGTTGAAGTCATCCAAGTCTTTACTCACTGTGGTGTTTACTCAGCTCAGAGCTTCTCTCTGCTGTCACACGGCGAGCTGCGGCTGCCAGGGTGGGGTTCAGCACTCTCCAGGTAGTTCAGGAGCACTTGTCAGGACCCCCGCTCTGGTGTGTTCCTCTCTTGTTCAACTTCTCCCGCCTTGTGTCCCCCACTGAGTCCCGTACGGGTACTGTTATGTCCCTTGTGGGTAACGTGTAGTTCCCGGACCGACTGGGTGCCCTTTTTGGTGACTTGTGGTGAGAACGTGGCGTAAGGCGGGGTCCCTCTGGATAAACTCAGATTAGAGCATACAGGTGGCAACTCCGCTCTGTCCGTATCCCCCTGGGATCCACATAAGCCTCCAGACTTTTCCGACAGAGACGTATTGTGCAAAGTCAGATAATCGGGGACCGGTACCCCCTCTTGCGGCAGGGTCTCTCTCGCAGGGCCAGAATAAGGTAAGCAGGTGGCGACTCCGCTCCGTCCGCACCCCCTGAGATCCTTTCGCCTGTGGAGCCTATCTCCTCTGCTCCCCTCCTGGGCCTTCTTGCTTGGACCCTGACCGGGTACAGAGCCGGTTATAACTCTGCCCCGACCCCCCGTCTCGAGGCCTGAGACTGGGGACCGTGGACCCTCAGCCGGCTGCAGCCTTGTGCTGACTTGCCGTCCCAAAGACCCACGACCAAAGACCTTGTTATTAAAATGGCCTCCAGTTATATTGATTTCTAATACAGTGCTTAGGTAAATGCTTCCTCCACCCTCACTCACTACGTGGTTCCCCCTAACTTTGGTTCCCCCCAACTCCTCCATTCAGGCCCGGGGCAGCACTATGGAGTGGTGTAGTGTTGAGGGTGTGGTTGGGGTCCTGTGTAGTACTCCATCCTTACCTGGGAAAGGAGATACCACACCTCATTCTGAGGTGTAGTACCCCTGTGGCGACTGAACCCTCAGGGGCGCCACACTAGCACAGGCAGATTTGCCTCTGCAACACGGGAGTAGCGAAGGGTCCAGATCCTACAGCTTTAAAGCATAGAGCCTGAATGTAGCCTCACTCTCCTTACTTAAGTAACGGCTCACACTTAGGGCGCAGTCAGACAGCCGTGTGAATCGAACAGAGATTGGAACACAGAGCACAGACTGGCCGGAGGCTCTCCCCACCCGAACATGACAGCTTCATAGAAATACATAGAGCTGTCACGCTTGGGTCAGGCAACCGCTGGCCGGTCCGTGCACTGCGTTCCGATCTCGGTCTGTTTGACTATTACCCGGGTGGCAGGTAACCTACAAGCTGCAAACTGTAAAAGTAAAAATCCTTCTGTTCTTAAGAATGGAAATGACATTTAAAAAGAGTTAAATTGCAAAGTTGCTTAATTTTACAAACACTTTGCGACTTGACCCATTTAAGAACTTTAGATGGCTCCTTTAGACAGCTATACAACGTATACAGGAGAGGCATCATCCAGCTCCATCCTCAGGCTGATGAACACAGAATGCTCAGTCTGTAAGTATACATTTGCAGGAAAAGTTTTCTCGAGAAAAAGAAAAGTTTGTAGAGGAACTAGAAAATATAAAAAATATACTCCGCCGATTCATTAGGACTGGTGTTTAAGGGTATGTGAGCATGATCAGCATTTTGTGTAGAAATTTCTGCAGCATTTCTGCACCTCTTGGCAGCAAAAAGCTGTGGAAATTCCGCACGTTTTTGGTGCGTTTATTTGCCATGCATTTTTGTCAATGCATTCAATAGGAAAAACGAGGGCAAAACGCACAAAGAATTGATGTGCTGCAGATTTAAACGCACATGAAATCCTGTCAGGAAAATTCCTGATCATGTACACAGATCTTCAGAATTCTCATAGACAATGCTGGTATAAAGATTCCAATGTGTTTTTGGGGCCAATTCCGCACGGAAAAAACGCATCAAAAAAGCACCTTGTGCACAGGGCCTTACAAGTCCGTTCTAATGAAAAGTGCACTGGAGTAACACGTGCCAAATTCATTTGTCAAATCTTACAACGTTCATGCGTCTCTGCAGGGTTGATGTACATGTCTGCCATAATTTACATCACTTGCATGCACAAATTATGATAAATTTGACGGGTGGGCTTCGACATGACCCATTCCACCCAAATGCTGCTGACTTTGGCACTGGTGGCCGGGAATGGCGTAAAAATGCCAACATTTTGTGATATTTAAGCCAGAAAACTGGTGAATGCTCATTGATGATTCGGGGCCACAGTGTCTTTCCTCGAGTGTGAGCTATATACTGTGCTACATCATTAGATAATTGAATTACACTGTCATCTGTATGCAATCTCTATTTCCCATATTTACATGCGTATGACATCTGCTTTTATACATCAGCAGTTAAATTAATAAAATGTACTAAACCAAATACAGTTTACTACGGCAGCAGGTGATTTAATGGTACAGACAGTGTTAGTGCGTCGGCATCATTATTCTATACCCCAAGTGTCAGCATCATTATCCTTTACCCCGATTGTCAGCGTCATTATCCCATACTCCGGGTGTCAGCGTCATTATCCCATTCCCCGAGTGTCAGTGTTATTATCCCATACCCTGAAAGTCAGCATCAATATTCTGCAACCCGAGTGTCAGCGTCAGTATCCCATACCCCGAGTGTCAGAGTCATTATCCTGCACCCCGAGTGTCAGTGTCATTATCCCATACCCCGAGTGTCAGAGTCATTATCCTGCACCCCGAGTGTCAGCGTCATTATTAGACATGAGCGAACCTCTCAAGGTTCGATTATTTTCAGATCGGCGAACTTCCCGATGTTCTCCAAACAATTCGTCGAACAGTTCAACATATCCGAATCCCATTACAATCAATGGGAGGAAAAATAAACGCATACACAACACCTTCAAACGGACCCAAAAGCTGCCAAAACAGCTCAAATTAGGGGCAGACACCAGGAAAAGTGGCATCAATTGACTCACAGTGCAAATGTTATAACGACAAGGCAGTAGACTTCACATTTCAGAAAATGATTGTTACATCAACAGCAGGAATAGCAGGCACGACAAAGATATCACAGACTGCAATTACATGAGATCAATGCAGCACACTAAAAACCACACAACTGCCTAGTCTGCACAGTCTGCAATTGGTATGCAAAAGTCCTTGGAGAACCATGACTTGTTCATCTTGATTAAAGTTAGGCCATCTACACTTTCATGGGACAGCCTGCGCGTTTATTCGCCAGAACACCACCAGCAGCACTGAAGACACGTCCTGAGAACGCTGGCTGCCGGGCATGGTAAAACCTCCATGGCGTGACAGGCGAGCTCAGGCTACTCTTCCATTTTTGAAGACCAGAATGTAAAAGGCTCCAAACCCTCCCTGATGTTATTGATATTGAGCTCGAGATACTTCTGCACCATCCTCTCCAGTCGTTCTCCACATGTCAGACTTGTACTCTGTTGTGCTGATGCACGAGCTGGTCTAAAAAATGTGTGAAAGGACTCACAGAAATTGCTTCTGCCACTTACGCTGCTGCTAATGTTTTTGTGCTGACAAATTGACGTTCCTGAGGTTGGAAGTCTAGAGCTGCGATGCACACTGTGTGCCTCACTGCTTGTGACTATACAGAGAAAAATATTAATAAGCCAGACATTTAGATTTGTTAATCCAAGATAAATACCCTATTATCTTTGTGTATTTGTGTCTGGTCAATAAGAACAGACCAGTATTTGTATAACCCTGAATGTTGAATTCTATTCCTTTGGAAACAATCATGTTTACTATGCTAATGACAAATTGTACTAAAAGGAACCTAGATGTTTATCTACAACAGCCCCTGTGATACCAACTATATAAATATATTAGCTAAAACAATGATAGCTGAGCCCTGCACCTTTACCTCTGACATGTGACTATTGACCCTTAAGCTGTGGATGTGTACTTAAAAAGGAGATGTGCTTCTGTAGCAGTCAGACTTGGGACAGAGAATCAAGGAACATCAGAAAGACTTTAGAAGGAGAATGAGAGACATCCTTCAGGATAGCAGATGGATTGCATGGCATTACCCAAAAAGACATATTTGTATTCTACATGATTTTAGCCTAAGGGTATCGGCCCTGACGGGAAAGATTTGGATCTGCTCCATTAACCATCAGAGAGACCATGGATACTTTTGGAAAGTCCAGAAGAGGACGAAGAAGTCACCTGGCCACATGGATATGTTGTTTTGGGGTTTCTAGGAGGGCCCCACTGGTTGCCTAGAATCCATGGAGACATTTGGAGTTGCCAGGAGGGACCCACCAGTCACCTGGCCCCATGGAAACTCTTGGAGAGGCAAGGGTGGGACCCTCGGGTCTCCTGGTTTTGTACCTTGATGGACTGCTTCCTAAACTTGCTGCTACCTTCTCTCTGTGGGGGCCCGCCAGAAGTGGGGGGCCACTGGTTGAGGTAGTCGGCCCTTGAAGTCTCCAAAGTCGCAGCTGTTCTCTCCCAGGCAGGCGAAGAAGGAAGGGTGAGGAGACTGTCTAATCTAAATTCCCTATCAGTCTTTGGAGTGTGGGAGGAAATCAGAGAATCTGGAGGAAACCCACGAAAATATGGGGAGAACATACAAACTCTGTGCAGATGTTGTCCCTGGTGGGATTTGAACCCAGAACCCCAGCACTGCAACAGTGCTAACCACTAAGCCACCATGCTGCCCATATAGTTTGCACACCCATATGTGCCCTCACATATAGCCTGCACCCCATATGTAACCCCACATATAGCCTGCCCTCCCATATGTGCCCTCACATATAGCCTGCCCCATATATACCCCCACATATAGACTGCACCCCATATGTACCCTCACATCTTCACATATAGCTTGCACCCAATATGTACCCCACATGAAGCATGCACCCCCATATATATACTCCCATCCTGTTCCCTAATTACCTGTCACCTGTGCCACATCTGCTCTTCCTGCCTGGGGAAACATTTCACTTACAGACTGTTGCATGGCTCCGCCCATAAGAGTCACATGGCATGGTGTCATCATACGTTCTTCACCTCTATCAGTTATCTTCGTCCTTTTGGGGGCAGAGAGCAGATTGGCGCCCCTCTGCCCATCCATCCTCTCCCCCCCAACAAGGATGGCACTTTTCATATGCCGTCCAGCGGAGGTAAAAAGAAGGGGGAAATTTAAAAAAAAAAAATTTAGTCTTCCTTCATGGTGATGCTACCCCCTGCAACCTGCTGCCATAGGCACCAGCCCCAACAAGTAATTAATTCCAATGAACTTGTTACAATTGTTTCCATCACAAACACTTTCTCCAGGACAGTCTCATTGTGACTATCCTGACACGTACTGGCTGAAATGTAACTACATCAGAACACTTTATTTTGCAATATTCTATTTTTTGGATATTCTATCTCTCAATGTTAAAATTAACCTACCCTTAAAATTATAGACTGTTCATGTCTTTGTCAATGGGCAAACTTACAAAAACAGCAAGGGATCAAATACTTATTTCCTTCACAGTATCTCACGTCTGGAGTGCTGACATATTTTGCTGTATATCACTATAAATAATTATGTATCTATATCAATCTCTATTCATATGGTTACATTTCTTATATGTAGAACAATAACTTAATAACTTCACACATGTCCTCGTATATGAAGTGTATAATTTACAGACTCAAGCCAATCGATCACAGGATCTATTGTAGTCGGATCAAGATCACACAATGTTCTTCAGAATGTATTCAGACCAGTAGCATAGCTACCGGGGGAGCAGAAGGGGCGGTCGCCCCGGGCCCCGCGCTCTGAGGGGCCCACCTGGGGCTACGCTACTGTAAGGCTGTGCGCCCACGATGCATTTTCAATGCGCTTCTGCAGCGTTTTTGCAGCTGCGGAAACGCTGCAGAAACGCATTAAAAACGCATGGTAGAAGGGCGGCAATGTTCCCCAATGATAATCCGCTTGTGCTGTGCACATGCTGCGGAAATTTCCACTGCGGATTATCATTGCGGAAAAAAACGCAGCACTACCAATTATTTTGCGGAAGTGCTGCGTCTTCGTCGCCATTGACTTGCATTAGACCGCATGGATTACGCATCACTGTATATATATACAAATTTTTACGAAGGTGTGTGGTGATCACCAAGTAAAAAAAGGAGTAACAAAGGGAATATTAAAATGAATATTTTATTTGAGACGTATATAAAAATAAATAAAAGATAAAAGGAAAAGGTACCAATCAAGGGAAGACACAACAGGAGCTTTTTAGTGCTTGGAGGGATATTAGATGAAAAAATAATGCAAATAGGGCTAAAATTGTCCTTAATCAAAATTTCATGATGACAAATATCTGCTCAGCAGCGCTCTTTGTGAATATAATTGATAACATTCCAAAAATGATTCAATCAATCCAATGAAAAACAGAGAAGCACCCGTAATTGACCTATATGTTCCACATGACGGGGCAAATCACCGACAGCAGCATATCAGGTGAGGGAAACAATAGTGCTCTCGTGCCTTGAGCACATAGAATAACACTGCCGAAATATACAAAGTTCTCATCTGACTGATATGCCAATAGCCAAAGCGAGTCCTCCAATGAAAAGTGGAATATCAAACATAAAAATCAACACCAAATAGACAGTTTACAATAAAATCATCAAAAAATATATCTGACTCGCCCCCTGGGCCGTGGGGCACTCGGATCTGGGCAATTAGGGGGAACGATGGGAGTAGTAGTGGCAACCCGGTTCCGTGGCTCAGGGTGGTCAGGCCAGTGGTAGTCCGTTATATTGATTATGTCCCGCTACGCCACCCGTGGATTGCGGTTATTAGGAACCGCCGCTGTATGCAGACCGCTGGGGCTGATGAGGTGTGCAGCTATGGTAGTGTGACTCCCCACGGGAAGAGTGCGGCCCCAGGGCAGTATAGTGGATGTTGGGAGTGATGGTAGTGAGAGTCCCGGTGCTGATAGTGCTGGAGGAGCAAGGAGCACACATACAACAGATTGCAGTCCAGGGTCTTTACTAAACAGGTAAACTGACCCACAAACAGTCCCAGCTAGGAGGGGACCTGGATGTCTGAGAGCAACGGGGAAATTGGCCCTGGTCAGGGTGAGGGTGTAGGCCTACCGTGCTTTCTGCGCTCCTTCTGGCTATCTCCTCGTTATAGGGTAACAGCCCACGTTTCCAAGCTTCTGTGCTTTCTCGCCTGTATGGCCTGCGACGTGGGTTCCTTTCTGCTCCCAGCCTTGTACGGCTTTACTGGTCCCTTCGGTTGTGGCAGGGCCTCCAGGCTTCTTAGGCCAAGGAATGTACAGTCCCTTGCGGACTCGTTCTCTGCTGGGGGATGTGGAATCCTTCCAGCCTCAGACACCAAAGTCTGGTAAAATGAAGTCTTTTCTCTGCCAAGACAGGCTCTCTTCGCCTCTTGTCTCTGGCTCGTGGCTCTCTCCTACTGCCACACTTCCTCTTAGGTGCAATCAACTTTCTGTCCCTGCTCCACTCTGGGACACGTCTCAGAGCTGAGACAGGCAATCCAGTTCTCCCTAACCCTGTCCTCAGTACCAGCTTTTATAGGGGCAGCCAGCTCCCCCTACTGGCCTGAGAAAGGAGGCATTGCATGCTAATGTTCCCCTAACCAGAGAACCTCCCCCTTGCTCTCAGACACAGCTTTATTAGACTTGTGGCATCCAGGTAGGGTGACACATTCCCCCCTAGTGAAATTTAGTACTCCGGGACTAAACAATAAACAAAGACAATATGCATAACCATAAAACATTAATAGACAGACGACGCACAAATTGAGTTCTTAAGGTCACAGTGTGGCCTGTGACCGAGTGTCCATATCACCAAAAACAACGGGAGCCTTAACCAGGTGGGGGTCTGTCCTACCCCAAGTCCTTTACAGTCTTAGTTCATTCCTGGGTTAGGCTCAGAATGCAGTCCATACCAGGTCCCGGTTATACAAAGTCCATAACCTTTGAGTCCTTACGGTAGCTGCAAGAAACTGAAACAGAGTATTACCAAACATGCATGTAACTTTGCAAACGATTCAACATTTGGCAACAGGGTTATTTACACTTTTAGTACACTCTATATTCTCCAGCGAGCGGGTATCTGTCCCTTTGTGCTCCTGGTTGACCTCCTTAACCCACTGTCTGGTGGTGGACCAACCTGGCTTTCCCCACTAGCGTTAGGGGTACAGCTACCAGCTGGGTGTACAGGTAGGGCAGGCAGCTGTCTGCGGGTCCTTTGGCTTACCGCAGGCATGGCAGGCTCACTGTCAGCAGAGGATGGACTCTCCTGGGCTGCTGGTACAGGCTCTTCTGCCTCTGGAACCGCTTGCTCCTCTTCACCTTCCGGCTCTGGTGTTGGTTGTTGCTGTGCCGGTTGCAGGAAATGCAGGACAGGTACCACTATAGCATCATTTATGCGAGTCCAGGACTGAGGGAACTCTCCGAGAACGGTGCTGATCATTTCTTCCTTGTCCTCTGCGGGTTCAAGGTCACTCTGATCCTCTTCTGCACTACGGAGTTGCTCGGGGCACCTTTTGAGGTGGTCTCTGGAGACGACACTAGTGGTTTCTCCTCCGTCCTTGGTGATTACGCACACCTTTGGGTTGTCGTGGTTAGACTGCAGTACGGTGTAGGGTTCCCTTTCCCACTGGTCGTCCAACTTATGTAGCCTTCTTTTTCGCTTTAGGACTTGCTCACCAGGTTCTAGGGGACTAGCAGGGGCGTGTTGATTGAAGAGTCTTTCTTGCTTCTCTCTCACCTGGGCCAGGCTCTTCTCCACACTCTCCTGTACCTTCTTGTACTGCAGTTGCCTTTCCGTATCCCAGTCCGCATCCGGGGAGGTGTCCTCAGGTATTAGGACTCCCATCTCCAGGTCTACGGGCAGCTTACCTGGTCTAGCTCGCATCAGGTAAGCCGGGGTGCAGTTTGTAGCATTCACCGGGATATTGTTGTACATGTCTACCAGGTCCGGCAATTTTTCTGGCCACAGGCTGCGTTCCTCCAGGGGCAACGTCTTCAGGAGATCAATGACTATATTGTTCATCTTCTCACACATCCCGTTGGTTTGTGGGTGGTAAGGCGTTGTCCGAATCTTCTTACAGCCATAGAGGTTGTAGAACTCCTGGAAGATTTCAGCCTCGAACGCTGGACCCTGGTCTGTCAGGACCTGTTCCGGATACCCGTGTGGACGGCAGAAGTATTGCTGGAAGGCTCGGGCCGCTGTTTGGGCTGTCAAGTCCTTTACCGGGACCACCACTAGAAAACGGGAATAGTGGTCCACGATTGTCAGGGCGTAGATGTATCCGGACCGGCTTGGAGCCAATTTGACGTGGTCCAGAGCTACCAGCTCAAGAGGCTGCGTGGTGACGATGGGCCTCAAGGGTGTCTTCTGGATGGTGCGGTCCTTCCTCCTCAGGTGACAAGGGCCACAGTCTCTGCACCACTTTTCTACTGCTCCTCTCATGCCGACCCAAAAGAACCTTCCTCTTAGTAGGAGCTCCAGTTTCTTCCAACCGAAGTGTCCCGCTCTGTCATGGTAAGCTCCCAGGACCATAGCTGCATCTCGCCTTGGGACCACGACTTGCCAGGTCAGCTCGTGCGTCCGGTGGTTGACAATCCTTCTGCACAACTTGCCTTCGTAGAGGAACAGCTTACTCTTCTCCTTCCATAGCTGCTTGGCTTCCTCTGGGGCATCTGGATCTAGGCGGGCGTCTTCCCGGGTCAGCAGATCTTTCACCAGGCGGACTGCAGGGTCACTATCTTGGGTCTCGGCCCAGCTGTGGTGAGGTAGGGGATTCATCATCACAGTTGTTAGATCCTCCTCCTTCACGCGGTGAGAGTGTTGAGCGGCTCCATACCGGTGAAACGCGGGGAGTTCTACCTCTTCCAGCTCTTCTGGGTCTTCGTCACCTTCAGGTAAGTGAGGCATTCTTGATAGGGTGTCCGCGTTGGCGTTGGTTTTGCCTGCCCGGTACTTGATCACGAAGTCATAGTTGGAGAGACGGGCCATCCACCGCTGTTCCAGGGCACCCAGTCTTGCATTGTCCAGGTGTGTCAACGGGTTGTTGTCCGTGTACACGGTGAACTTTGCGGAGGCCAGGTAATGCTTGAAGCGTTCTGTCACGGCCTACACCACCGCCAAGAATTCTAGCTTGAAGGAGCTGTAATTCTCCGGGTTCCTTTCGGTGGGCCTCAGCTTCCGGCTGGCGTATGCGATCACCCGTTCTCTGCCCTGTTGGTTTTGGGACAGTACGGCTCCCAGTCCCACATTACTGGCATCTGTGTGGAGAATGAAAGGCTGGCCGTAATCAGGGTAGGCCAGAATCTCATCCCCTGTGAGGGCCATCTTTAGCTGGCGGAAGGACTCCTCTTCCGGTTTATCCCACTTGAAGGGTGGCTTTTGACTTCTGGACTTGGACTGTCCGATCAGGAGGTCCTGCATAGGAGCTGCCATCTTGGTGAACCCGGGGATGAACCTTCGGCAGTAACCTACCAACCCGAGAAACTGTCTCACCTCTTTGATGTTCGAGGGGCTTGGCCAGCTCTTGATTGCCGTGACCTTGTCAGGGTCGGGGGCCACTCCTTCCGCGCTTACCACGTGCCCTAGGTACTGGACCTTTGGTTTCAGCAGGTGACACTTCGATGGTTTCACCTTCAGGCCATAGCCTGCCAGGGCTTCGAACACCTCAGCCAGGTGCTTGAGATGGTCCTCGTAAGTCTTCGAATAGACGATCACGTCGTCCAGGTAAAGGAGGACCGTCTCGAAGTTTCGGTGCCCTAGACAGCATTCCATCAGCCCCTGGAAGGTCCCTGGTGCGTTGCAGAGCCCGAAAGGCATACAGTTGAATTCGCTCAGTCCCATCGGGGTGGTGAAGGCGGTCTTCTCCTTGTCAGCCTCTGCCACAGGAACCTGCCAGTACCCGCTAGTAAGGTCCAAAGTAGAAAAGAAGTTAGCAGATTTTAGTGCGGCTAAAGACTCTTCTATTCTAGGCAGCGGATATGCGTCTTTGTGGGTGATATGGTTGATTTGTCTATAGTCCACGCACATTCTCATGGTGCTGTCTTTCTTTTTGACCAGAACCAAGGGGGCTGCCCAGGGGCTACAGCTGTCTCTAATGACCCCAGCTTCTTTCATCTCCCTTAGCATATCCTTGGCATTCTGATAATGTGCAGGGGGTACAGGTCTGTGCCTCTCTTTTATTGGTGGGTGGCTCCCTGTGGGGATGTGGTGTTCTATCCCTTTTACTCTGCCGAAGTCTAGCGGGTGCTTACTAAAGACTCTCTCGTACTCCTGTACCACCCGGTAGACTCCTTGTTTTTGGTGCAGGGGAGTGGAGTCAGCACCCACGTGGAGTTTCTTGCACCAGTCCTCCTTTTGTTTCTGGGAGCCATTACCCTCCGCCTGAGGAGATGGAGGCAAGGGTTCCACGGCCCTGATAGCTTGGTGTTCGACAACAAACAGTTTGGCGAGTGTAGCGTACCTGGGTAAGTGTACTTCCCTCTCCCCAATGTTGAGGATGCGGACGGGCACCCTCCCATGACGGACATCAACCACCCCCCGGGCTGTCAAAATGGTGGGCCTGCTGTCTGAGTACACGGGTTCTACCATGGCTTGGTAGTCTCTACCTCTCAACCCGATTGCAGTCCGACACCAGATCATCATTTCACTTTTGGGAGGCATGGAAATGGGGAATGGGTCACTCAGTCTTACGCTACCGATCTCACCACCAGACAGTTCTACCTGCTGCCGTCTCATCAGGGCTTTTATCTCCTTGTTGAGGACTCTCTTTTGGCTGGAACTAGCATTCACCGCCACCTGTTGTAGAATTACAATTACCTCTGAAAGACAATTTTCAATTATGTTAGTACCCACAGTTATTTTAGGGTGACTTTCATGACGGTCAATGTCCACAATAATCACTCCCTGTGCCGGCAGTTCAACTTTACCAATTTTAATGGTCATCTCCTTGAACCCCATCTGCGGCACGGGTAAGCCATTACTGGCGATGATGCTCAAGTTACTGTCTGGATACCGTGTGATATCAGCATCAGTCCAATACTGCTTAAAAAGTACATAAGGGATTGTGGTTACTTGCGACCCAGTATCCAGCAAGGCGCTCATGGGGATACCGTCCAGCACCACGGGTAAAACCGGGCGCCCCCCAACGTACTTATCACGCCAATTATAAGGGCCTGGTGATCTTATGCCTGGGGGTCGGCCCTCTGCCCCAGGTTGGACCCGTTTAAATTACAGTACCTGGAAATGTGTCCGGGCTGGTTGCATCGACGGCAAATGGGCTGTCCATCCTCTGCGTAGCGGTCTGTGGGCCTCCCTCGGAATGACGGGATCCTCCTCTGTCGACGCCATGGGACATCCTCCAGACTTGAAGCCAGCTCGATGGGTCTTGACGGGTCCACTTGCAACGCCTGGACGGTCCTGGTCAATGCCGCGACGTTCCTGGTCAGCTCCTGGACTTGGTGGTGCAGGCCTTTTTTTTTGGGCTTGGTTCAGGGCCTGTGCATCAGCCTCCACGGAGTCCATAGAGGAGGGCGCCGCCTCCTGGTGGTAGGTGATAGCAGGGCGCCGGGGGTTTATAGCGCCACTGGGTGCAGATTCACGGAGCACCCTTATGGCCCTGTCCTTAAATTGGGCAAAGGTCAGGTTGGGGTTCTGAAAGAACATGAGGCGCAGCTGGGCCCTGTGGGCGCTGGACAGCAGACCCTCTATGAATTGTTCTGTTAGCAGCTTATCGGTTTCCTGCACACTGCCAGGGTCAGTTTGTTGAATAGCCCTCAAGGCTTCCTGCAGATTTAGGGCATAGTCTCTGATGCTGTCCTGTGCCCGCTGCCTACATCCATAGAACCTCATTTTAATCTCAGCGGAGGTACGTGTGTCAAAGGTACCCCGCAGCCAGGCCAGAATACCCTTCACAGTCCCTTTCTCCTCAATGGGCCATGATTTTACCTCCCTTTGGGCTGCGCCAGTTAACTGCCCTGTCAATATGCTGACCTTCTGTTCCTCTGTCAGGGGGTAAACTTGGAACAAACTATACAGTCTTTCCTTGAAGTCAGTTAGGGCATGGGGCTCCCCTGAGTACTTGGGCAGCCAGGCCGCTCCCGGGATGTAGGGTAAGGAAAAGGGCATAACCGCTGCTGCAGCTGCGTTGGTGGTAGTGGGCGCCTCTGTGTCCGACATCTTCCTCCCCCCCTAGTGAAGTGTGGCCTACCTTCCGACGATCCTCTTCTGTAGGCCGCGGCTCCGCTGCTGCTCTGGACAAGGACCTGGCGTCGCACTCCGATGACGTCAGCGTCGCTCTCTCTCCCTTCCAGGACCTTGCGCAGCGTCGGTGCGTGGGGCGGAGCTTCGGATCTCGCGCGGTTTTGACGTCCACGCACCTCTTCTTCCCGCGCGGCGTCCTGAAGATGGCGTCCGATGGCGGGAAACAGCTGCGGATGGCGGGAAGACGGCAGAAGACGGCGGGAAACGGTCCAAGATGGCGTCTGATGGCGGGAATCGGCTCCGGACGGCGGGAAACTTCGCCACAGGTAAGTTACAAAAGTCTTTTTCAGGCACGCAGTACCCGGTGGTTGCGGGCACGAAATCCTGCCGACTACGCCAAAGCTGACTCGCCCCCTGGGCCGTGGGGCACTCTGATCCGGGAAATTAGGGGGAACGATGGGAGTAGTAGTGGCAACCCGGTTCCGTGGCTCAGGGTGGTCAGGCCAGTGGTAGTCCGTTATATTGATTATGTCCGACTACGCCACCCGTGGATTGCGGTTATTAGGAACCGCCGCTGCATGCAGACCGCTGGGGCTGATGAGGTGTGCAGCTATGGTAGTGTGACTCCCCACGGGAAGAGTGCGGCCCCAGGGCAGTATAGTGGATGTTGGGAGTGATGGTAGTGAGAGTCCCGGTGCTGATAGTGCTGGAGGAGCAAGGAGCACACAGACAACAGATTGCAGTCCAGGGTCTTTACTAAACAGGTAAACTGACCCACAAACAGTCCCAGCTAGGAGGGGACCTGGATGTCTGAGAGCAACGGGGAAATTGGCCCTGGTCAGGGTGAGGGTGTAGGCCTACCGTGCTTTCTGCGCTCCTTCTGGCTATCTCCTCGTTATAGGGTAACAGCCCACGTTTCCGAGCTTCCGTGCTTTCTCACCTGTATGGCCTGCGACGTGGGTTCCTTTCTGCTCCCAGCCTTGTACGGCTTTACTGGTCCCTTCGGTTGTGGCAGGGCCTCCAGGCTTCTTAGGCCAAGGAATGTACAGTCCCTTGCGGACTGGTTCTCTGCTGGGGGATGTGGAATCCTTCCAGCCTCAGACACCAAAGTCTGGTAAAATGAAGTCTTTTCTCTGCCAAGACAGGCTCTCTTCGCCTCTTGTCTCTGGCTGGTGGCTCTCTCCTACTGCCACACTTCCTCTTAGGTGCAATCAACTTTCTGTCCCTGCTCCGCTCTGGGACACGTCTCAGAGCTGAGACAGGCAATCCAGTTCTTCCTAACCCTGTCCTCAGTACCAGCTTTTATAGGGGCAGCCAGCTCCCCCTACTGGCCTGAGAAAGGAGGCATTGCATGCTAATGTTCCCCTGACCAGAGAACCTCCCCCTTGCTCTCAGACACAGCTTTATTACACTTGTGGCATCCAGGTAGGGTGACACATATCTATATCCCATACCAATGTGAACGCTCCTGCTTGCTTCCCGGCACTTTGCAATGGATTGAAGGACCTGCGCTGACGTCAGAGTCATGTGACGGGTCACGCGACGCTGACGTCGGCAGGTCTTTCAATTCACTGCTGCCGGCAGCCGGGACCAAGCGAAACAAGCCAGCGCGGGCCATCGGAGGGTAAGTATATATTTGTTTTTTTATTTTTAACCACTCTCTTGGGTCACACTATATAAATCCATGCTGTTTGCATGGATTTATATAGTGTGACCTAGTTGTCACAAGCACTTTCCAAGTGATGCTAATCGCTTGGAAAGCGCTTGTCACTCCGCATGCAGAAATGTCAGTGGGTAACGCTCCATTTCCGCATGTCCCTGGCAGGAAAACGCATGTACAATCCGCATGCGTTTTTTTCTGCCGGGTAGATGCAGAAACGCTCAGGAAAAAATCCTGAGCATTTCTGCAATGTGGGCACACGCCTTTACAGTTACACTCTGGGCAGAGCAGGGAGACTGGATGTCCTGCACTGGCCGGCGGCCAATAAGCGGCTCTTGAGCAGGACGGGGGGCCCCGGTGCCATCATCGGGCACCCCTGCCTGTCACCACCGCAAGTTAACTGATGCGAGAAGGAACACGACGCTCCCTCTCCCCTCAGTCCCCCCTCTGCGTCTGATGTCAATGACGTCATCACCTAGTGCCTGGCCGCTGTGCTGAAGATGTGTGCGGGCCGGGCGCTCGGAGCAGCGAGGGAACGAGGATGAGAGGTGAGTACTGTGTTTATTTATTTATTTTTCCTATTGGGGGGGATATTATGCTACATACTTTGCTTATGGAGGGGGGAGGAGATTATACTACAGACTGTCTATGGGGGGGGGAGATTATACTACAGACTGCCTATGGGGGAGGAGATTATACTACAAACTGCCTATGGGGGGGTATTATGCTACAGACTGCCTATGGGGGGTAGGTGATTATGCTACAGACTGCCTATGGGAGGGGATTATGCTATGGACTCTGCCTATGAGGGGATTATATTATATGAAGGACTATCTGGTGCATTATATTATATGTAGGCTATTTATACAGTGTGGGGATTACAGTTAGGGTCATACAGTGTGGGAGATAATGTGGGGTCTTTGCACAGTGTGGGGGCCATCATACAGTGTGGTAGATAATGTGGGGTCTTTGTGCAGTGTTGGAGCCATCAATTTGGAGGCTACTAAGGGGTCAGTATACTGTGTGGGGTACTATACCTTGAGGGAGCATTATACTGTGTATAAGAGAGCATCATACTGTGTATAGGGGAGCTGTACATGAGGGGAAACTCAAGACATTTTTTAATGTTAAGTGGGCAGTTATCGTTATAGGGGAACTCAGGTTATTATGACTGTCAAAGGGGCACACAGAGGGCATTATTACTTTCTGGGGGGCACAATGTGGGCACTGTTTTCTAGGGCACTTGCACACGGCATTACTATATTCTAGAGGGTTGTTTTAAAATCTTGAGAGCACACAGAAGGAGCAGTAATAGGAACACATACAGCAACAAAGGCTCAGTATTGGATTATCAGCAGGATGAGGAGTTTGTGCAGTTTGGGAATAGATGGGGACGGGGCCTGAAATGTAAGGAGTCAAATGTGTCTATGTTGTGATCTCTGCAGACCTGAGACTGAGTCCTGGATGGAGAAGTCGTCATGTCGGTCTGGGCCAGATGGAAAAGACGGGAAAAATGAGCAATTTAATCAGAAAGAACGTCAGCTGTAAGTTACAATATATAACTGTACTGTGATCTCTTATATGTTCTGCAGGACTGGTGTCTATCAATATACAGTGGGTACGGAAAGTATTCAGACCCCTTTACATTTTTCACTCTTTGTTTCATTTCAGCCATTTGGTAAATTCTAAAAAGTTCATTTTTTTCTCATTAAAGTACACTCTGAACCCCATCTTGACTGACAAAAAACAGAAATGTAGAAATTTTTGCCAATTTATTAAAAAAGAAAAACTGAAATATCACATGGTCATAAGTATTCAGACCCTCTGCTCAGACACTCATATTTAAGTCACATGCTGTCCATTTCCTTGTGATCCTCCTTGAGATGGTTTTACTCCTTCATTGGAGTCCAGCTGTGTTTAATTAAACTGATAGGACTTGATTTGGAAAGGCACACGCCTGTCTATATAAGACCCCAGAGCTCACAGTGCATGTCAGACCAAATGAGAATCATGAGCTCAAAGGAACTGCCCAAGGAGCTCAGAGACAGAATTGTGGCAAGACACAGATCTGGCCAAGGTTACAAAAACATTTTTGCATTACTCAAGGTACCTAAGAGCACAGTGGCCTCCATAATCCTTAAATGGAAGATGTTTGGGACCACCAGAAGTATTCTTAGACCTGGCCATCCAGCCAAACTGAGCAATTGTGGGAGAAGAGCTTTGCTGAGAGAGGTAAAAAAGAACCCCCAAATCACTGTGGCTGAGCTCCAGAGATAAATAGAAAATGAACCAAACATCATGGTGCATTATCATAGTCAATAAACAGGATACTCCTCAATTAAACATAAGGCCTAGAAAAATGGAGTAAAACACCCTACAGATCAAGTATAGGACAAAGTTGGTGTATTTAAAAAGACACACTTTTATTTAGTAGAAACGTTAAAAAACATGGTATACATAGCAAGTATAAAGAAGGTCATCCGGGGTAAGAATACACAGAAAGCAGTTACGGCAGTTTGTTAGTGGGTCCCCCCAAAAGGAAGAAAAAGTATCCCTTCAATAAACTGATAATTCATAGAACACGTGAAATAGTATGTATATAATGCACACACCTATGTAGCATGTGTGCAAACACAAAGACCTCAATGAGAAGGTATAATTAGGTATACATAGTAACCAGTGATCAAAATGAGAGGTCAGATGGCAAAGGCCAGGAATCAGATCACAATCAGGGACTCACCCATGGGAACTAAGTGACCACACCGCCGTGCTGCAGCCCCGACGCGCATTTCGCGTGGCTTCCTCGGGGGGCTGTGGCTGTGGATAAGATGAGCGCCATTAAATATCCTCCTGGCAGAGCCGCTGATTGATGCAGCGCATGCGGAGCAACGGCGGCCCCCCGTACCGCGTCACGTCCGGCCATTTTCCCAGGGGATCGCGGGCAGGGACGTACTGCGATGATGTCACTACCCACAATCCCCACGTACGGAAGCCCGATGGGACGCAGCCAGAAGGGGACGGCACTGCGCATGCGCGGCTCAGCGGTGGCCATAACAAAAGAGGGCAAAGATAGGGGCAAGAGTGTCTCCATGCACAGAAAATGCAGATTGTCATGGTAAAAGCAGTGCAAGGAGGTACAGATGAAATGATTACCCCATTCATACAGTAGAGACAATAGTGTCACCATAAATGCGTTTTGAGGCGGTGCTATGAATAAGTATGCATTGTTATGGGCAAGATGAGTGATAAATCAGACAAGGGGCAGCATTATACATACATTACACATTTCATTATATTATAAGAGACGATTTTACATATTCGAATACATCAAACAATAAATCAATTGTCATAGTAGCAACAAGTACACAATATGTACAGGTACAAAAGTTGCCCAATTCCTATCTCAAAGATAGTGGGATCAAATTTGTCAAGGGGCAAAATATACATATAAATGGACATGATAAATAACCATCAGTCTAATCCTCAAAAGTGATTTGCAGAGCTGAATGTTCATGATGATTATTAATGCCCGTCCCATATGTGTCCAAAAATAATCCTAAATGGTGTGGAGGTATAGATGATGGCGCCTGAAATACGGAAAATGATAGAAAGAAAAAAGGAAAAAATTAGACAATGTAAAATAAAATGAAAACCCACAATTAAAAACAAAGGAGAACCTACAAAAATGAAGAAAAACTATTATGAGCTCCAGAGATGCAGTAGGGAGATGGGAGAAAGTTCCACAAAGTCAACTATCACTGCAGCCCTCCACCAGTCGGGCCTTTATGGCAGAGTGGCCCGACGGAAGCCTCTCCTCAGTGCAAGACATATGAAAGCCTGCATAGAGTTTGCTCAAAAACACAAGAAGGACTCCCAGACTATGAGAAATAAGATTCTCTGGTCTGATGAGACTAAGATAGAACTTTTTGGTGATAATTCTAAGCAGTATGTGTGGAGAAAACCAGGCACTGCTCATCATCTGCCCAATACAATCCCAAGAATGAAACATGGTGGTGGCAGCATCATGCTATGGGGGTGTTTTTCAGCTGCAGGGACAGGACGACTGGTTGCAATTGAAGTAAACATGAATGCAGCCAAGTACAGAGATATCCTGGATGTAAACCTCTTCCAGAGAGCTCTGGACCTCAGACTTGGCCAAAAGTTCACCTTCCAACAAGACAATGACAAGCACACAGCGAAAAAAAAAAAAGGAGTGGCTTCAGAACAACTCTGTGACCATGCTT
Organism: Phyllobates terribilis; assembly: GCF_046119375.1. Lineage (NCBI taxonomy): Eukaryota > Metazoa > Chordata > Amphibia > Anura > Dendrobatidae > Phyllobates > Phyllobates terribilis. The sequence goes on along the minus strand of NW_027362765.1, from coordinate 541,950,677 downwards.
AACTGGCCCAGCCAGAGTCCTGACCTAAACCCAATTGAGCATCTCTGGAGAGACCTGAAAATGTCTGTCCACCAACGTTCACCATCCAACCTGACGGAACTGGAGAGGATCTGCAAGGAAGAACGGCAGAGGATCCCCAAATCCAGGTGTGAAAAACTTGTTGCATCATTCCCAAGAAGACTCATGGATGTACTAGCTCAAAAGGGGGCTTCTACTCAATACTGAGCAAAGGGTCTTAATACTTATGACCATGTGATATTTCAGTTTTTCTTTTTTAATAAATTTGCAAAAATTTCTACATTTCTGTATTTTTCAGTCAAGATGGGGTGCAGAGTGTACTTTAATGAGAAAAAAAAGAACTTTTTAGAATTTACCAAATGGCTGCATTGAAACAAAGAGTGAAAAATTTAAAGGGGTCTGAATACTTTCCGTACCCACTGTATGTCACCACATGGAGGTAGTATCAGTGCTGGTCTTTGTATAGAGATTATTTTTAGTAACAGAGCTGTCATCTGCTGAGGTTCTCCTACGTCCACTATCTGGGTGCGCCACCATAGCTGTAATCAGGGTTACCTGGTAAGGAGCCCACTCAGAAGTTCCCCCCCCCCTGAACCAAAACCCTAGGTATGCCTCTGATTCGGACACAAGCATCCTTGATGTATGTGACATTTACAAGGGCGACTATTTCTTTTCCGATCTAATTTCTTGTCATGACCTTGATCCGATAAAAATGGAGTCCTGTGAATGTTTTTATTCGGCTTTACATTACACTGTTATATATTGATGCTGGGTTACACAATGATTTTGACCATGGCGCAGGTTGTGAAGCACAAAATCATTGTTATCTGCTGCTACATTACATAGCAGCAGAAATAAAGAAATAAAATGAATAGGGTCACATCACGTCCCCGTACTGCGACAAGCAATTGAAAAAAATTGTAACTTGTCCCATCACCACAGGAGTCGCAATCTGACCCTACTCACTAGTATCCTTCAGAGTCTGATGGGCCCCAGTGGATAATTTTGACCTGGGACCCCCACGCCCTGCAAGCTGGTCAGATGTGTGGGCCCTGGTAGCATACCTCACAACTTTTGAAGAATAGAAAGAGGGACAGAAGATGCGGTGCGCGTAGAGCGTCTTGGCAAATTTTGGCCACTTCCTTGACACACCCCTACCCACTCCCATATACCATTTCTTCCTGCCCCGGCAGGAGGAGCTGTCAGAGGGGCACTGACAGTGAGGGACATTCAGCAGACACACAAGACTGCAGGGCACAGACCCAAATCCGGGACTCTCTGTACCCGGAAGAGTTGGGACTAGAGATGAGCGTATGGATTCCCAGGTCTCTGGTCCAGCGTCCAGGACAGTGCTACCTGGCAGTTTGATGGGAGGCCACAAATCTCCTACCTTCCGGCGCCCCCAACGCGGCTTTTGATCACCCAGGGCAGCGCGACATCATCTGTGTGTCCTGCTAGTTGGGACCTCTGGATTTATTTTTTGTTCCTTCATTCACAGTCGGAGCCGCCAGAACTTTGTCATCTTTTTGTAGTTTCGCTACATGGCATCTGACTTTTTTTTGTGTCTGTAAGGTCGTGTTCACACATTGCAGAAATACTGTGTTTTTTGTTTTCTGCAGATGTCCGCACCATACTACACAATAACAATCTTTTCCCCCTTACTTGATGCATTTTTGGTGCAGATGTGAAACTGCGTTTTTAATGTGTTTTTTTGTAGTTCAGAAAAGCTTTGATTCTGCACTTAATAAAGTATCTGCAGTTTTTTACATGTGTTTTTTTTAGGCTCCACATAAAAGACAAGAGAGGAAAAAAACGCACCAGAACCGCACAGTTCAGCAGCATCTTTACACCACATCGGGCGTAGTTTTCATGAAATCACATCCACTTTGCTTGGACAGTTAAATGTGACGCCCTGCGGCTGCAGGCTGTCACAGAACTCCTGGGTGTTGCACAGATGGTTTCTCCCCAGTGGCCTCAATACATGCAGACATCTCCACCCAAGTCCACTAGATGGAGCCCTGTCAGGTATATATATACTGGGGGTGGAGTTCAGGAAGTCAGTCAGTGAGTGTGACACGATGCTGCAGCACTAGACAAGCTGAAGTCTGTGTGGCTGAAATCCAGGCTAGGCCCAAGCTGCGGGCTAGTCTGGCCAGTGAGAGCCTAGAGTGGGCTAGAAGGCAAGAAGGAAGAGAAGAGCCATGAGGGACAGAGGAACTACAGAGGGTTCGTCCCCTGTTGCAAGCCAGGCATCGGGCCCGAGCCTATTGGGATCTCTATGCCCAGTAGGGAATCCGGCATACTGAGGAGGATTTCATATCCCTCAGTCCACCCCTGAATAGCGCACACTCAGAGGACTAGGTACCACGAAGGCCCCAGCGTCCAGGGATCATGGTAACCAGTGGGAAAGCCCTTGCCGCAAAGCAAGACGGGTGAGAGAAACATCAAGGGAGCTAGACCCTGTTCCAGGCAGGTCAGAAGCTCCAGGGAGAGAGACAGGAAGATACATAAAGGAGGCCTTACACTCGCTCACTGGGGAGCAGGACCAGAAGTGCACACCACCTACAAGTACCCCAGACCATACCTGACTACCATCTGCAGTAAAGGTACTGAAACTAGCCCCGGTGTGTGTGTCTGTTCTTCCTCTGACCCGGCTGGGTCCTATCTTCCCTGCACCACCATCCATTACACCCCACGCTGCCCTGGAGCTAGCTCTACCTGTGGAGAGCCACACCATCCCTGCTGCCACAACACCAGCTCCAGAGGACTGCTCCGCAGCGGCGGCACCCCTTAGCCGCATTCCACAGGTGGCGTCACGAACACTTTAAATCCCTTATAAATATCCCCCCTTTTACTGACCGCCCTGGGTCACGGACCGGGCCAGCTACCGTGATATCCCCCAGCAACCAGAGGCCCGGCTGCCGAGTACCCCACGGCTCAGGGAGCGCGTCATAAACACAGCAGAAATTTTGAGCCAAAAAAAAGGCAGCATTTACGCTACATGTGAACAAGGTCTAAATTTCGAAGAAAAGTGGATGTGATTCCATGAAATCTCCGGCCCCCTGTGGGTCTGAAGACGCTGCTGAACTCTGCAGATTTGGTGTATGTTTTCTCTAAAGGCTTCTTCTGCAAAAATGCATGAAAAAAAACAGCTGCATTTTTAGGTGCAGAATCAAAGCTTTTCTGTACTATTAAAATAGGGTTAAAAACGCTGCTTCATCTTACTAACCACTTATTTTTCTACAATGCAGACTATTATAAAGTTTTTATTGGAACTCAAACCATATTTTACAATATTTAAAAGTTATTATTTATCTATATGCTTGTCTCTCCAGCTGTTTTTACAGGTGCTCTTCCTTTCCCTTTTTTTTCCTTGCCTTTCCCGTTCTTTTTATTCCCCTCCTCCACCCTAAATGTTTTATATATAAGGTATTTTTTATGTGTATTGTTACTCCTCTCCATTGCCTATCCTGTACATACAAACCTTTTTCATTTCCCTTCTATCCCTTTAATTTTTCCTTTTCTCTTTTTCCGATTTTCCTTGAACTATATTTTCCTTCCCCCTTCTCATTCTTAACCCTTTCCACCCTTTATTTCACCTATATATTTTATCCCTTTAAATTTAGCTTTTTTTTTGCTTTTATCTTGTTGTTTGCTTCTATATTACTGTGTATTACTTTTTCTTTTACCTCATTTATGTAAAAAAATCCTTTAGTAAAAACTATTTTAACTAAAACTCTGCTTCATATCTGCCTCAAAATCGCATCAGGTAAGTGTGAAAATGCATTAAAGAAATGCAGCAAACACGCAATAATCAGAGAAGATTGTTTTGGCGTTGTGTGGTGTGGACATCCGCAGAAAAAAAGCAGCAGAAAGAATGCAGCTTTTACACTACGTGTGAACACGGAGTCAGCATTACAGTTTTATTACTTTTTTTATGGGTTTAATAGATAAAAAATATCAAAGACGTCAGTTTTTTTACGTTATTTACCGATCCCCGTAAATAATCGGATTGCTGTGATATGCGGATCATTACGATTACAGGGATACCAAATATGTCTGTGTTATTTGCTGAATTGTGATGTTTATTATTTTTTAAAAAAACATTAACAATGACATTATTTTTTTCATTATCAAGTATTTTTCATTATTATTTTTTAACAATTTTATAGGATGAAAAAATCTCTTATTCTCTCTGTAGAATACAAATACATTGTACACAGCAGTGTATTTCTATCAGTATAATCTGCCTGTGGAGGCAAAGGCTGCAATACAGATCAAGTACACAAAATTCTCCCCATGATATCACTAGACCTTGTGGCTCAGTAGCTTAAGTGCCTTTGTGTAAAGTTCAGGTTGTCAGTTTGTGAGTTTGAAACATGTTAAAACCAACAAAAAAAAAATCCATTTCTGTAATTGCTTATTATTTTTACTTCTTTTATAGGAACAAAAAAATCATTTTCTCCACCTCAGTATACAGGCACCATAAAAATGCATTGTTATACACAATGCAGAGCATTGGTAATCTTAAAAAAAAAATTGGATTTTAGGGTCGAACAATTTCTTTAAATTGCTGCCAGATGGAAATAAGTTGTGGTAGTTGTTGCCAGATGGAATTTTGTTGTTGTCATTGCCAGATGGAAATAGGCGGTGGTGATGGCTGCCTGATGGAATTAGGCGGTGGTGACGGTTGCCTGATGGAATTAGGCAGTGGTGACGGTTGCCTGATGGAATTAGGCGGTGGTGGCGATTGTCTGATGGAATTAGGCGGTGGTGGCGATTGCCTGATGGAAAGAGGCGGTGGTGGCGATTGCGTGATGGAATGAGGCAGTGGTGACAGTTGCCTGATGGAATTAGGCGGTGGTGACAGTTGCCTGATGGAAATAGGCGGTGGTGGTGATTGCGTGATGGAATGAGGTGGTGGTGGTTGCCTGATGGTATTTGGAGGTGGTCGTTGCCTGATGGTATTTGGCGATGGTGGTTGCTTGCTGGAATTTGCTGGTGGTGGTTGCCTGATGGCATTTGGCGGTGGTGGTTGCCAGATGGCATTTGGCGGTGGTGGTTGCCAGATGGCATTTGGCGGTGGTGGTTGCCTGATGGTATTTGGCGGTGATGGTTGCCTGATGGCATTTGCTGGTGGTTGTTGCCAAATGGTATTTGGCGGTGGTGGTTGCCTGATGGAATTTGGCGTTGGTCGTTGTTGCTAGACGGAAGTTTCTTTGCTATATAAAGTGGAGATATAACAAATAATAATGTTAAAGCACATTCCAGTCACAAGATATTGATGAGCTATCCTCAGGATCTATCCCCAAAGATCAGCAGTTATATGGTGTTGTAGGACCTGATCTGCATTGTCTGGTGATGACCACTATACGTTGACTGGGACTACATACTGGAACACTATTCAATGTGTTTATATTCAGCCGGAGCTTATAATAGCTGATCAGGGGGTGCAGGGTGTTGGACCCCCATTAATCTGATATTGATGACCTATACTAAGGATAGGTAATCAATATCTTGTGATGTGACAAAAGAACCCCTTTACGTTACAGATAAGCTATATTTTTGTTTCTTAACATTTTCCCATCCTGAATAATGAATAAATTATTTACTACATAATTTACTATAACTACAGGATGTCATGTAATGCTGATACCATTCCTGCATGCGATGGCTTTATTGTGCATGATTTTGCAGAAAAAATTAAGGAAATGGCATTAAAATTATGTGGTCAATGGCAACTGCATATACTGTAAAAATAGCTATGTTTTAATAACCGTTCACTTAAAGGGGTACTCCCAAAACCATAATATGTATGTACAATATTAAGACCATATTTATTTGTGTATGCCAATGCAATGCATCTTTATATCTCCCCTTTTGGCATATCCCCCCTCATGTTGCCATCCCATGGCTCCAATGCTATCAGTGGAGCATGTGCAGTTTTGGCTTTTTCTCCATATGCTGCTTGGCTGAGTATGCACAGTGATCTGGTCTGAAGCGGTGAATGCTGTGATTAGAAACCCCAAAAAGCAATGGTGAAATTACTGTTGATTTAATTTCATTCTCTAAAAAACTTACACATTTTTCAACACTTTTTATGTGTTTATTGCTTTTATAAAAACTAAAAAAATCCATCTTGCAAAATACAATGAATTATATTGAATAATCATGATGAAAAAATAAAAGTATAAGCACTGGATGGAACAATGAGGGGGGAAACATTTTGCCAGAACTTAAAGAGATCCTGCCAGCAGGATTTTGCTAAGTAAAGTACATACATGACCATATTGGCGCCGTGATAGTGATTAAAGCGATACCTGGGGTGAAGAAATCCTTTTTGTGGATTTTCTACAATCAGGGTTTAATGTTTTCTGATAATCATATTTTCGTGCATTGGGGTGGGTCTGTGGGTAGGGTCTTCGTCTCTGCCATGGTCCCTGTTGTCTTTTATCGTCCTCCTGGTTTAGACTTTGTGCCGGTGCCATCCTAGTCACAAGCGGTGCTGGAGCACATTGATCTCTTTGAAGTCTTTAGGAAAATGGTGCTGGTGATATCACATGCGCAAAATTGACCTCCCGGCGGTCTTCAGTAAAATGACGCCAGTGTTGGCGCATGTTCAGATTGATTCTTGGCTAGTCATTGAGTCAAGATCTAAATCTGTTAATGCGCTGCCACCGGCACCATTTTCCTGAAGACTTCCAGGAGATCAATGTGCACAAGCGATGTCTGCGGCTAGGACGGCACTGGCACAAAGTCTAAACCAGAAGGACAATAAAGACAACAGAGGCAGCGGAGGGGCCGTGGCAGAGCCGAAGACCCTACCCACAGTCCCATCCCAATGTATGAAGATATGATTATAAGAAAACGTCAAACCCCGGTTACACAAAATCTACAAAACAGATTTCTTCACCACAGGTATCGTTATAATCAGTATCACAGCACCAATATGGCCATGGGTGTAATTAGCTAAATCCTGCTGACAGGTTCTCTTTAAGAGTGTGTTCATACTAAGTCTTTTTCCTCAGTCTTTGGAGTGGAAACAGCAGAAATTCCTAGTTTCTGAGGAGTTGTGAATTTTTGAAGAGGATTTTGGAGTTTGTAATTTAAAAACTCAGCAAAAACACTAAATGTGAACACTCCCTAAAGCTAAAAATTGGATACATCATGAAGACTATGTGCACAAAATTTATTTTATTTTTTTTAAGCAAATCCTCTCCAAAATTCTCCTTTAGAAACTCTTGGATGCCAGTTCATTTCTATGGGAAATCCACTGTTTATAGAGGATTTTTTTTTATTTATTTTTTTCTCTGAAGAGGTTTAGAAAAATTCCTGGTGGAAAGAAATAAATTGCATATCATTTCTTTGGCGAGGATCCAAGAAGAAACCTCTCTAAACATGTTACTGTCCTATCAGAAGGCAGCAAAGAACGCTTCAGGAATAAAAACTCTTCCAAAACCTCTTCAATATCAGGTATATAAGATGCCAGAGTGGTAACAATAAATGGCCGCTATCTGTGCAGTCAGATATATACAGTAGTCAGAAATCATCTCTATCATTATGTCATCTAGAAGGTTTGTCAGTAAATCTCTGCTCTTACATGATCAGGGTGGTGGTCTTCCCCTCTTCATCATTTTTGGTGGTCTTGTGTCTACAATACATGAAACATATATCTTCTCATGTAAACAGGTAACAGTGCAGATTAGGATCAATATTCACAGTGAAAATATACCAATAAAATCATACTTTATTAGATATTCATTAAAAAGCAATACTTAAAATCAACACAGTGGTAAAAAAAATGCTCCATGGGCCGGGTAGTGAGCCCTAATGGAAAACTACAGGTGTAACATCTGACAATGTGGGGTCCCAAACTGACCCTATTACATATCCTACCTAACAGCGGAGGCTGGCACCCTAGAAAACGCAAACAGCGCTCCTGCTCAAAGACTAGCCCCAATAATACCTAATGGGCCAAAACAATCTTTTGCATAGGGGAACAGGTCACCGTTAAGTCAAATGATATAAGGGTCATATTAGGACACAGCTATATTACCCACACAAGCAGACCTATATGCTGATAGTTGCAAACTAACATGACTTCATATCCTCATCATCAGCAAATATAACGGTAAACTCGATTGTTTTGTGCAAATTCAATCAGTATAGAGCAAGTTTTCATACATGGCATTAAAAATGAATGTAGCTTAAATGACAAAGCACCCCAATCAGCGCTAAACATATTGTAACCAAATCACTCAACGCGTTTCCCCTCCAGCATCAGAGCTTCTTCCGGAGTGAATACAGAAACAGATCTGCAGCACAACAGATATAGGTATAAAGACCAAATGACTTCGCTTATATCATTGGATTTCAGTAACTACAGGTCCAATGGAGTGTGTGGTCCTCATGGAAGCACATATCAAAGAATATATTCTCCAGAGTTTAATGGCCCCTGTGAGATAGTGAGGGGCATCAAATGTGAGGGCCGGTATGTGTCCCCCAGGATGCACATAGAGGCATAAGGAACCTGCTGATGTGCATTGTAATCACTGCCACAGCTAGGGTTGCAGTGCAAAATAAAAGTAAGTGTGGACTGGGTCAAGCCATTTGACCAGGTCAGATTAAGGAAACCTAACATGGGCTTTTGTTTTTGGAGTAATCTACAGGATGGTAGTGGGTCGGGTCACTCCCTCCAGCCCGGGTCTTACAAGTGGCTCATGGCCACAGTTTTCATTTAAACCTGCAGCAAAGGTTTGGATTGCTAGCAGTAAAGTAGGAAGCTCTGTGCACTGCAAGCCTGTGTGAAGGCTGAACACAGACTTGAGAAGGCAACGTACAGACTGTATTGGATGACCCGGCTGCGATCTGGAGGATAAAGCTGCCTTTAACTGTGTAAGTTTTTGGACAAGACTATAAGTTGGACATTCTTGAGTCACTGCCTGTTAAATCGCACTGTGTGAACACCGCCGCACTACACCCCATAGGAAATTTGTGCCACAATTGTGAAGCGCTGTTCCTTAAGTGTGTTCAGGACCGGATGTGGAGAGCTCCCTTCAGCTGGAGAGGTAGGTTTCCCCTTAATATCTTACTCAGAGAGACTAAATACCAAACAAAATACTATTTCCTGCTCACTGTGCCTGGAAGTGACTAATATAAGATGGCATCATTGTCCACTGGGGAATGCCTCTGGTTAGTGCACTTAAGCGATCAGAAGTGATGTCATCAATATGGCTGCATGTCTCCACGCGACCAGAAATGACATAAATGAACCTGGCTACGTATTACACCCTCGAATGCATTGGGTAGAACGCAATACCGAGATAATATGTGCTGGTGCAGTCATAATAGATACCAATAAAATGGCCCCGTGCTCCACAATGAAAAGCATGTGGCCTACAACATTTTTAATGCTAGGTGTGAATATAACACCTTCACAGGATAAGTAAAGGGATGTTTGTACAAACTATCAGTTTACATAATGACCAATTAAATAGAAATTAGATCACTTTAATAGGACTGTACATTATGCCACATAAGAAACCTGTATAATTAGGATTTGGGTTGAACGCTGAACAAGGTCCGAACACTGAATATAAAGGCGTGATAAACAGTAACTAACAATGATAGGTACTTTAGTCATAACAATAGTTATTCCATTCCATTTTATAGGTGTCCCACATTTTTGATAGTTGGTCCCAACCAGTGTAAGGTGGGGATATTTAGTGAGGGTAACAATTACTCATATGGGTCAATGGGTAAAGCAGGCTTTCCAGATCCATATAGTTCCTCATGGAGGGGATATAAATCCTGAGATGATAAACAAATGTAAGGACTACAGGGGTTCAAAATCGCTCAGAAGGATAACAAGGGATCCCACAGAAAGCACCAAAAGTGGATCTGCTCATTAAGGCCCAATGGGTTCTTGGTTCTCATGCAGTAGATCCACTTGTTCTCCTTCTGCAGGATCCTCTTCTTCCAGTTACCTCCTCTTGGGGATGGCGTAATGACCTCTATAACACTAAAATTGAAGCAGTCCAGGTTTCCCCATAAGATTTGTAAAAGGTTTGTTTTCACAAGCGTGACAGAGTAAATTCCCCAGTTTCTCACTCACAATTCCTCTAGAAAACCAGTCAATATGGACTGATGCACTTTTCTTAACATCTGCAAGTAGTTTGTATGTTCTCTCCGTGTTTGTGTGGGTTTCCTCCGGGTTCTCCGGTTTCGTCCCACACTCCAAAGAGATGCTGATAGGGAATGTAGATTGTGAGCCCCAGTGGGGACAGTGATGGTAATGTATGTAAAGCACTGTGGAATATGTTAGCGCTATATAAAAATAAAGATTATTATTATTTCATTTGTAGATTTTTGTATGTATGCTGTGAGCTCTGTATTATCATTCTATATTAGGGATATAATTGTTCACAATCCTCCATATTTACTAGCTTTGGTGTTTAGTACCTTATGCATCCTTAGGTTGCCAATACTTCTAACGTCCGGATGCTAATTAGCCTCGGTGATTTCGGGCTGCACTGGCATGATATGCATTCATGAGACACTAAAAACAGCCATTGTATGACAGATTTACTATGTCTATAGCAGGGTTATGATTTTACATCTTTTGTTATAGGAATTGTGGACAACAATTAAGTAACTATTATGGCATATTTATAGTTGTGTCTGATACACCAGTCACACCTTACATTTTGTAAAAGGTCTCCGTAAGTTTTCCATTAGTTGGTACCTTATCCTTTTTTAATATGTTTTAATCTTGTTTAATAAAAATGTAAATTTCGATTCCTTTAATTGGAGTTACTTCTATTTATTACCAGGTAGACAACCAGTCACTTTGTAATGTTGTTGTGATTAATCTGACTTTGGAAGTACAATGTTATGTGGACATATGAAAGGACATCCAGTGTTATAAAAATGCTCTACTCCACCAGCGGGTCAAGCGGAAACACAACCTTGTATAATATATCAGGCTGGTCATATATTATATTTCCAGAAATAACATACGTACTGGATGGTTTCCTGGGATGAACTCTCCATACTATTTTCGGGAATAGATGGCCCGAACAGTCTTTCTGTGATTTTGTGGATCCTTCTGTTGTAAAAGAAAAGTAGTGATAAAGATTTCAGATCAGCAAATGTATAACAGCGACCTCAGACCCACAATGATCCGACAAAGGTGACATATCGGAGAGATCGCACCACTCAGGGTGTAGAGTGACTGCAGGGGGCGCCACTATCTAACAGCAGCTTCCTCTTCCTCAGCTCAGGATGATGGAGAGTTAAGTAATCTGTTTTTTTACTGGACCCTTTAATTTTTTATACAGTCTGTGACCTGAATTTATCAAAGTAATTTAGCAGAATTCCTGGATAAATTGCAAAAATTTAGCACAACTTGCGCAAATATTTTGCAGCTTTTTGGCACTTTGGCATAATTTACTCCCAGCTCTGCCAAAATGGTGCACGCCACTCGTCAGATGCCAGTGATTGATGAAGAGACAGACACCTCTTCATGGATCAGGAGCGTCTGATGCCACCATGTTCCCTCATCAAGACCAGACAGAAAATCACCGGTATTGTTGTATCGGAGCCTTAGTTTTTCTTTCTTAATATAACTCAGATCCCGTTTTTTCTTCTATTTATAAAAGTAACTGTTTCTTAAAGTTAAAATTAGTCACGTCATTAAGGGGTTAAAATGCACTTAAGGCAGCTGAGTAATGCGCCCACTGCGTGTACTTGGTGCATAAGTTCAAAATCTACAATAAAAAAGTGACATTTTGGGTTTTCTTTTCAACTTTAATATTACGAAATAAAGAAGGGACGAGAATGATTTTAGGGAATTACTTTCTATTTCATCTGCATTCTTGTTTACATGTGAGGTCCATTTGTTACATAGTAACATAGTAACGTAGGTTGAATAAAGACCTAGGTCCTTCCAGTTCAACCTTTCTCCCCAAATTGTACACCCTACACTAACTTACTAACTTACTGGGACTCAGCCTCACAAATGTATTATTAGCATTTTTATTATTGCTGCACTATTACAATTAAAAATGAACCTGCTTATAATTTTTTTGATTAGTTTTATATTTTGTATTACTCTTATGATTCTAATAATGGTAATACTAAAGTCCCTATGCCTAAATCTGTTGATCCAGAAGAAGGCAAAAACCCCAGGACACATTCAGCCAATTTGCATCATGGGGAAAAATTCATTCTTGACTCAGAGAAAAGGCGATCAGTCCAAGAGCCCTGGATCAAACCTAATTATGATACTAGTTATGTAATTACTATTATCGTATTAAATGTACTACTATAGGTGTAACATTTGTCTAATTTAACTGTAACCCACAATGTTATGTGTATCGAGGAAATCATCCAGCCCTTTTTTGAAAGCTGTTATAGTGTCGGCCATTACTACCTCTTGTGGTCGGCATTCCACAGTCCGAATGCTCTGACTGTAAAGACGTCTTTTTACTAAGCTAAACAAGCCCAAATTTTCCAACCTCTAATCATATGAGAAGCTTTCCATCCCATGTAATAATCTAGTTGCCCGCCTTTGAACTGACTCTAACTTCTGAATATCCTTTTTAAAATGTAGAACCCAAAACTGGACCCCTTATACTTTATGTAGCCTCACAATTGATCTATAAACAATACGTTAGGATCACAGGATTTTCTCTCTCTTTTAATACATCCTAAAATCTTGTTTGCTTTTGCGGCTGCTGCTTGACATTGAGTACTGCTGCTCAGCTTACTTGTAACCAGAATACCCAAGTCCTTCTCCTCTTCTGTAGTCCCAAGTATACTCCCATATATTGTATATGCAGTAATAGGATTACTCCGTCCTAGGTGCATTACTCTGCATTTACTGTATCTACATTAAACCTCATCTGCCAAGTGTTTGCCCATTCAGACATCTTATCTAGATCATTTAGCAGGTGCATTGCTCTTATAAGATCATATTCCTACATCATACCTCCCAACTTTGACAAAAAAGAAGGTCATGTGTTGTGAGGGCATTTAGTCTTCTATCACCGTAGAATACCCCGTATATGTCCCTTCCCCGCAGTATAAAACTACCCCAGTATGACACCTCCACAATGCCCCTCCATATAGTATGATAGCACAGTGATGCATTCCCACTCATAGGATAATACCCCTCACACACACACGCACTACAATACACCTACACATGATGCTCAAAAAGTTGCACCCCCACACAGTATATTTCCCCAATGTATCCCCCTCGCACTATGATGCCGCCACAGTATAATGCCCCATGGTGCTCCTTCACGCTCAGTAAATGCCTCAAAATGCCCTCCCCAGTGCTCACCTCACGACACTCAGAATAGAACAATGGCTAAAAACCCCTCACAAAGTCTTGTTCCCATGATAGGCATGAATCTACAGGCTGCTCTGCTCTATGCTGTGTGTGGCTGGGGCTACAAGCATGAGCTAGTGACATCATTATGTCTCCTGCACCAGACCTTAGATAGCGCAGGGAGCATAGGCCGTGTGGTGGTGCAGGGAGCTGACGGCTCTCTGCTCCACTATTGTATTCAACCATATCTATGAGGATACAGATTGGACATGTGCCGACCTCCTGAGACAGCTTCCCAAATCCAGCATCCTATACAGGAGGTATACTATAGAAAGTGTACATGCTTATAAGTATAACCTATGTCTTACTAAACGAGTCATATAAAAATGACGGATCATGTTCTATTTTCACCCACTGAATGACCACTATCAGGCTATGTGCACACGATGCAGAAATGCTCAGGATTTTTTCCTGAGAGTTTCTGCATCTCCCTCCCCTGCATTTTCCTGCCAGGGACATGCGGAAATGGAGCGCTATCACTGACATTTCCGCATGCGGATTGACAAGCGCTTTCCAAGCGATTAGCATCACTTGGAAAGGGCTTGTGACAACTAGGTCACACTATATAAATCAATGCAACCAGCATGGATTTATATAGTGTAACCCGAGAGAGTGGTAAAAATAAAAAAATAAATGTATACTTTACCCTCCGATGACCCCCGGTGTCCTGATCATTCCGTTCTCCCTTGCCGGCAACAGTGAATTGAAAGACCTGCCGACGTCAGCGTCACGTGACCCGTCACATGACTCGGACGTCAGCGCAGGTCCTTCAACTCACTGCAAAGTGCCGGGGACCAAGCAGGAGCGGTGCGCGGGCCGACAGAAGGTAAGTATACATTTATTTTTTATTTTATTCTTGTTTTTACAGCTTTTTAATGGTACCTGGGTGTGGAGGAGAGTCTCATCTTCTCCACACTCGGGTACCATACGCATATTAGAACGCGCCAATAACGCAAGTACAAATGCAGTCTTGCGGTATTGGCGCGTTCTAATGCAAGTCAATGGCGGCGAAAATGCCGCGTTTCAGCAAAATTAATGGACATGCTGCGGATTTTTGAGTGCAGCATAAACGCTGCGGAAAAATCCGCATCATGGGCACAGCACATGCGGATTTCCATTGGGGAACATTGCTGCCCTTCTACCATGCGTTTTTAATGCGTTTCCGCGGCGTTTCCGCAGCTGCAAAAACGCAGCGGAAACACATTAAAAACGCATCGTGTGCACACAGCCTTAGTGTAGACAGATATATAGTATGTGCAGATAGGGTTTATATAATTAGTACCTGAAAAAAAGCACTTACAGAGATTTCTCTATCTCATCCAGCTCTTTCTCTTCCCTTTCTAATCTCTCTAGTAACGTTTGTTTGATTTCTTTCCTGTTTTACATGGAACATAATTATCATCTCATATGTAAATATAGAAATATGAGCAATTTGAAGAGCATTAGTGAACAAATTCCGCCTGTTGGCCTCCATCCAAAATACTTTGCCAACATTTTCCATCTACATCAGACAAATGATAAAATTTTGTCTACGTGGAGCTACCACTAGAGGGCGCTCACTGTATATGGACAGAAGAAACCTAGAAGGCAGGCGGCATAAATAGACATCATGGTTATTATATATTTTCCCAGACTTATTTAATGCTTTAATGACTGGGAAATTTTCCATTTTGGAGCCTTTTTCTTTTACTCTCCTTCTTCCAAGAGCCATATCCTTTTATTTTTTTGGTCTACATAGACATTTGAGGACTTAATTTTTTGAGGATCGTATTCTAGTTTTAATGACACCAATCACTTTACCATATAATGTACTGAAAGACGGCAAAAAAACCCTAAAAGTGGTAAAATGGTGAAAAAAAAACACAATTCATTGTGGCATTTATTATTGGTAAAAATGGCCTGGCGGTATTATTATTTAGGTCAGTTACAGTACGGTGATACCAAACTTAGAAAGATTTATTTTAGAATTTAGTGGTAAAAAATAATTCAAAACTTTTGTAAATAAAAAAAAATTGTTTTTTGACGCCATTTTCTGAGCCTTGTAGACCTGAGCTTTCATTTTTATGGAGACCATTTTAGTGCTCATGCGATATTTCAATTTATTTTTACTGCACTTTTAGTGGGTGGTACAGCAACCGAAATTATATTCTTTCGTTTTGACTTTTCTTTTTGGTGTTTTACATGTGGTTAAAATCATTTTATATCTTGGTAGATCAGACTTTTATGGACACTTAAAATCAAATGGCTTTTTTTTATTTCTTTACTTTTTAAATATATTTAAAGGGGATGATTGAAACATTTTATTTTTTGTATATTTGAAAATGGCGACACTAGCAGAATTTTTTTTCTCCATATTTGCACATTTTTTTATGCATGTTTGGTATCTCCATAATCACACTGACCTGGAGAATGATACTGCCAGGTAATTTTTACCATATAATTAACATTGTAAGTAAAAATCCCCAAAAACCATTGTGGAATTTCCATTTTTTTCACAATTTTGGAAAGCTTGGAATTTTTTTCTCCACTTTCTAATACATCACGTGATAAATGGAATTCTGTTATTCAAATATACAACTCGTCCCGCAAAAAATAAGCCCCGATATGGCTGTTGATGGAAAAATAAAAAAAAATGATGGCTCTTCTAAGTAAGGGAAAAAATGTAAACAGAAAATGGCCATGTTGGTAAGGGGTTAAATAGGTAAGCAGCCGCAGGTGGAGCTGACTCCGCTGCAGCTGTTACAGGCCGATGACCGCTGTGAAACGCAGCAAGTATCTACCTGGTCCAGTTTCTGAGCCGCTCTATGCCCCTGATGCCACCACATGCCACACAGGAGTCCACAGAATCGGTGGTCGTCGTGGGAGCAGCATGAATTACATTGGGCCTGCGGGGAATATTCTTTAATAATAAATTAGTGAATATTTGTTGTTTTTATTTCTTAACCTCTTTTATATGTCTTTCAGGTCACCATTTGTGGACTACTTCGGATTCGGTGGACTATATCGGGATCCCGCACTGGATGCTTTGTTTTTATTTTTTTATATTAATTGGTGAAACAAGGCTAGAGTTGGTCGGAGGTTTGTTTTAAATAAAATGTGTGTGTTTTTCTTTCTTAACATACTGTGTTCATACTGGGTTAGTAATGGGGGTGTCTCATGGGCGCCTCTCCATTACTATCCCCAGGGGTTGATGTCAGCAGACATTAGACAGCTGACATCAACCCCAAAAATCATTACCCTGATTGTCACCGTACCAAGGCAATCAGGAAGAGCCGGGCAAAGCGCCAGAATTGGAGCATCTAATGGGATGTGTCTCGGTAAGAGATTAAAGGGGTTGTCCACCTTTGGGGACAATTTTTTTTATCCTATTTGGATGGATCTATTTTTGACTAAAAATTATTTTTCCAATTGGGTTTCATTAAAACATTGCACCCTTTGCCTTCTATAGCTTCTGTTTTGCAATATATATTGCTGGCTGCATAATGAGTTAACTGAAAATCTGTCAGTGAACTTGTTCTAATGGTTCAATGGGAGAGTTTGTAACTTTCTATCTGTCTTCTTTTGCTCCTCACAGTCAATTCATGACCACAGACCACATGAAAGCTGAATGTGCAGGGACACAAAGGCCTGTAAAAGCCAAATGCTGCAGAATTTGTAATGAAATCAAAATGCAAAAATGGTTTGTCACCTATCTACTGCAATAATCCATTATCTCCTGTATTTTTATACCATATTTTATCCATGATGGTATAAATGTTATGTCTTATGGGATCTGCTTTGCTGGACTGAAATATTGGATTGAAAAGTCTGTGTCTCCTGGCAGATGTTACTGCGATCTGGGAATCCTCAACTCCAGCGGTGAGATGACTTTATCTATATGCTTACATATATAATATCTGATATATTTCTACAGACGCCATATTAAGATATTGCCTCATTTTTCTTTTCTTCTCACAAGTTTAATAACAATTCCTCTCAGGTTTCTATCCCATAAAAAACGCTTTGCCATCTTTTTTCAGTAAAATATGATAAATGAGCGACACCAAGTGTATGGCAACTACTGTGTCTGTGTAGTAGATATACGGTGTATCATGTGCAGACAGATTGTATATCATCTGTACCTGGACACAATGAATCACACACTGGAGATAAGGAAACATCTATATCATTGGGATCTATAAGGTTTGCTTATATTAGATCAGTAATTCTCGGCACTTACATGGTTCTGATCCTCTTCTTCATTAATTTTTTCTTAGGTGTGTCCTTACTATTGTACAAGGAAGATACATCAATTTGTTAAATGGTCACAAACAAAATATGCTTCCTTCTCCACTTAAGAGCCCCTTCTACTCCCACCTGCATCTTGAACTCACTATACAAAAAATGATTAAAAAGCAGTTTAAAGTGAACCAGTCTGGTCCTATAAAGTTATTAATCTGCAGGTTAATAGCGTTATGAAGGTGCCCAGCCGCTGTACTGAATGTTCGTCAGCTGGGAGAGAATGAACTTTCTTCTGGGAGCTGCCGGCTTTCAGTCATGCAGGCGTGCCCGGAGGAATTACAGTCATGGCTCACATCACTGAGAGTGGCGACTCTAACCACACCCCGACACTGACTGACAGGTCGCTCAGAAGTGCATCAGTGCCGGCTGTCAGTCAGTGCCGGGGTGTGGTTACAGCCGCTGCTCACTGTGTACTGAGTGGTGACTGAAGCTGTGCCAGACACTCCTCAATGACTGAAAGCTGGTGGCTCCTCCATTGCCGGCATCCACGGTGATCACACTGCACTTGGATGACATCTGAGTGAAGTCCGATGTTTTGCACCCATAGACTTGTATGGGTGTGTGTGAGCCGAGTTTCGGATGCAATTGCAGCATGCTGTGATTGTTCTCTTATGCTGAATCAGCATGAGAAATAAATTACAGCTCTGAGCTGCCCCATAGAATAACACTGGATCTGAGTGCTATCCGATGTTTATCACCTGACACTCGGCCGTGTTATACGCTCATGTGAGCGAGCCCTAAACCTGCATATTTATCCCATGTCTGCAGGCTAATAGCTTTTGGGGACAGGACAGGTTCCCCTTAAGCTCCTCCAAACAGTGCATCTTTCCTGTGCTGTTGTTATTCACTTAACCTTTTTTTTGGGTGGTGTTGGGGGGGTAAGTGGCATTTTTATTTATTTATTTTGTAGTCGGCCTTATTTCAGACTGTCACCGACCTGATGATATTGTACCCGAAGGATATATCCCTTTAAATCGGGCAGAACTGCTGAATAAATTAATCTTCAACAATAGGAGTATAAGGGTTTTATTCACTTGATAATATTGATACACTATGTGGCACTAGGCCGGGAATAGTGCAGAGAATATATGCACTAGACTGAAATCCTCATTTACTATGTTCTCTAATATAGTCTGCAAAATATGGTATATTATAAGACGCACACCAAATTTTGGGGAGGAAAACAGAAAAAATATTCTTTTAATAAAATGGTGTTGCATCTTACCGTCTGCTTTTACGGTAGGTTACCGGGGGTGGCGGCTGCGGTGGAGCGGGGTCTGAGGAGGCAGGGTTGCTGCTGCAGGAAGCTGGCGGCGGTGTCAGGAGTGGGGCGATGCTGTGGGCCCCTACCTGGAAGGAGGGGGTGTTCGGTGGTGAGAGGCTGCGGTGGGCTCCGGGCTTTCACAAAATGTCAGCAGAGTCCCCTCACTTCCCATCCTTTTCACTGTGGTGGACTTCGGCAGCCATTTTTCCAGATGCGGCGCACGCACAGATTGAGATCTTGGGAGACGATATCTCAATCTGCGCATATGCCACCTCCGGCGGCGATTTTCCTCAGATTCACCACAGTAAAAAGGATGGGAAGTGCGGGGACTCCACTGAAACTTTGTGAAAGCCCGGGGCCCACTGCACCCTCGCAGCACTGAACACCCCTCCTCCCAAGCTGGGGCCCGCAGCATCGCCCCACTACTGACACCGCCGCCAGCTTCCTGCAGCATCGACCCTGCCTTCTGGGACCCTGATCCACCGCAGCTGCCACTTCCCCCAAGGTAAGCTACATTCGGATTATAAGGCACACCCCCATTTTTCCCCCAAAATTTAGGGGGAAAATGTGCGTCTTATAATCCGAAAAATACGGTACATACTTGATGGCTGGGCACCAGCAAAGCCATCTCTTTTTCTTTGTTTTTTCAGGACCGTAAAAGAAAACAGTTTTTGTGGCACCCCAGGGGTCTGGTTTTCCACAGTAATGTAATGTTATGTCTGAGAGCAGGTGGGAGGTCCTTTGGTCAGGGATCCTGTGCATGCCACACCTCCTGCCCAGTCTTGGGAGGGGAAGAACTTCCCCTGTATAAACCCGGGGCTGAGGCAGGGTGAGTCAGACAAGGAGAGTGGAGACAAGAAGCAGCATAGGAAACAGCAGAGTTACAAGAAGTCAGGGGCTGGCAGCTGCAGAGTTCGCCCTGACTAAGAAGATTCTTTACCGGACCCGGAGTCCGAGGCTGTGGGGACTAACTCCTACCCAGCAGCAGAATCCGTCAGGCAGGGGATTTCAGGTCCTCTGGCCCAGAAGCCCGAAGGCACGGTCACACGCGTGGGACCAGCACCGCCATCGTGGAGCGGAAGCCATTAGAAGGCCCCGAGTCACCGGCCATACGGGTGAGCACCACACGGTACACTCAGGGACGTGGGCTACTTACATCAGCTTCTAGCAAGGTAGCCAGAAGAGTACAGTCAGTTTGGGAGGCCTACAACTACGCCTGGCCAGGGGAGATCCCATCTGCTCAAAGACTGACCAGGCCCCGTTTGCTAGCAAGTACTCCGGGAGGGTCTGTCGTTGTTACCAGTAAAGACCCTGAACTACACCGTACCGTCTCTGAGTGGTTCCTGCTACCCCCATCATCCACGTCGGCTGCCCTGAGGCCATACCCCTCCCGTTGGGGGTTATACTATCACGCTGCACAATCCTACCACCGGCCTCAGCGGTCTGCCCTGCAGCAGCAGCTCCCTGGCTGCACTCAACGGGTGGCGTAGTCCTCAACTATTTACTACTAATAGACTGCCGTCTAGTTTGACTCCCTGGGCACGGACCGGGTCACCGCCACGAGACTACAACCCTCCACTGATCCGGCTCCGGGTAGGCTCCCGCGTGCGCAACGCAGCGCGACACAGGCCCAGGGGCGCGTCAACTTTGGCGTAGTCGGCAGGATCTCGTGCCCGCAACCACCGGGTACTGCGTGCCTGAAAAGCAAAGACTGTTCAAACTTACCAGTGGTGAAGATTCCCGCTATCCGTGGAGGTTTCCCGCCATCCGGCGCCATCTTCTACCTTCTTCCCGCCATCGGTGAAGTTCCCCGCCATCCGGCGCCATCTTCGGCCTTCTTCCCGCCATCCGTGGAGTTTTCCCGCCGTTGGACGCCATCTTGGGGACGCCGCGCGGGAAGAAGAGGGGCGTGGACTCTGAAAGCGCGCGAGAACTGAAGCCCCGCCTCACGTCCGGACGTTGCGTAAGGTCCTGGAAGGAGCCCAGCAGACGCCGACGTCACAGGAGCGCGACGGAAGGTCCTCAACCCTGACGATCCACTGCGGAGCCGCGGCCTACGGAAGAGGATCATCGCAAGGTAGGCCACGGTCCACTAGGGGGGAGGAAGATGTCGGATACGGAGGAGAGCTTCACTGCCCCAACCCCCGCCAGCGCTACCGCTGCTGCAGTTATGCCCTTCACCATGCCCTATATCCCGGGAGCAGCCTGGCTACCCCAGTACTCAGGGGAGTCACATACCCTGCATGACTTTAGAGAAAAGCTGGATAGCCTCTTCCAGGTGTACCCCCTCACAGAAGAGCAAAAAGTGAGCATCCTGGTGGCCCAACTAACCGGGGCAGCCAAAAGGGAAGTAAAATCCTGGCCACCTGGGAGGAAGACTGTCGCAGGGATACTAACCCGGCTGAAGGACACCTTTGATACCCGCACCTCAGCCGAGATTAAGCTTAGATTCTACGGGTGCAAGCAGCGAGCGCATGAGAGTATAAGGGACTATGCACTAAACCTACAAGAGGCCCTGAGGGCCATAAAGCAGACCGACCCTGACGGGGTGGGAAACGAGGACAGGCTGTTGACTGAACAATTTATAGAGGGTTTATATTGCAATGCCCACCGAACCCAGTTGCGGGCAATGGCCTTACAGGATCCCCATCTGGACTTTGCACAGTTCAAGGACAGAGCCATCCGGGTGCTCCGAGAACCGGCACCAGGTGGCGTTGTGACCCACAGACGCCCCACTACCACTTACTACCAGGAGGCGGCGCCCTTGTCAGCAGGGCCTGTGGGAGCTGATGCGCAGGCTTTGGACAATGACCCGGCTCCAGACCTACACCATCAGGTCCAAGAGCTAGCTAAGAGCGTTGCTGCGCTAACCCGAACTGTGCAGTCTTTACAGGTTTCCACCCCAGGGAAGATCCAGCTGGCATCCGGACCGGAGGACATCCCGTGGCGTCGACCAAGGAGGACCCCACCGGCCAGAGGAAGACCCAGTGACCGATACAGCGAGGACGGACGACCCATCTGCCGCCGCTGCAATCAATCCGGACATATGGAAAGGTACTGTTCTTTAAACGGGCACAACCTGGGGTAGAGGGCCAACCCCCAGGAAAAAGATCACCAGGCCCATCGAACTGGCGCGACAGATATGTGGGAGGACGTCCAGTCTTGCCTGTGGTACTGGATGGCATTCCCATGAGTGCCCTACTGGATACCGGGTCACAGGTCACCACCATCCCGTACGTGCTCTTCAAGCAGTACTGGAATGACTCGGATATTACCCACTACCCTGACGACGACTTGAGTATCATCGCCAGCAATGGCCAGCCCGTGCCACAGATCGGATTTAAAGAGGTGGCCCTCAAAATCGGTAGAGTCGAACTGGCCGCACAGGGACTGATCATTGTAGATATTGATAAACATGAGAGTCACCCAAAAATAACTCTGGGAACTAACGTAATTGAAAATTGTCTTGCAGAGGTGATTTTCCTTTTACAGCAGGTTGCCAAGAACGCCAGCTCCGGCGAGCAGCGGGTGCTCCAGAAAGAGATCCGGGCACTGATGCAACGGCAAGAAGTGGAACTCTCCGGCGGTGAGATTGGTAGCGTAAGAATGTGTGACCCTTTTCCTATTGCCATGCCCCCAAAAAGTGAAATGATGATTTGGTGCCGGGCAGCTATTGGTCTGAGAGGAAGAGATTACCAGGCAATGGTGGAACCAGTTTACTCAGACAGTAGGCCCACCATTTTGACAGCACGGGGGGTGGTCAATGTACGCCATGGGAGGGTGCCCATTCGCATAATAAATATCGGGGAGAGGGAAGTGTACCTGCCCCGGTATGCCACGCTAGCCAAATTATATACCACTAATCAAAATTCTATACAATCTGTGGAACCCTTACCTCCATCTCACTCGGAGGAAGGTAACGGCTCTAAGAAAGACATGGAGGACTGGTGTCAGCAACTACATTTGGGTACTGATTCCACTCCCTCACATCAGAAACAAGGAGTCTATCGGGTGGTTCAAGAGTATGAGAGAGTGTTTAGTAAACACCCGTTAGACTTTGGGCGGGTCAAGGGGGTAGAACACCGCATCCCCACGGGAGATCATCCTCCCATAAAAGAGAGGTATCGACCCGTACCCCCTGCACACTACCAACACGCCAAGGGGATGCTTCGAGACATGAAGGAGGCTGGGGTAATCCGGGATAGCTGTAGCCCCTGGGCAGCCCCACTAGTTTTAGTCAAAAAGAAAGACAACACCATGAGGATGTGTGTAGATTACCGGAAAATCAACCGTATCACACACAAGGATGCGTACCCCTTACCAAGGATAGAGGAGTCATTGGCTGCTTTAAGATCTGCTAACTTCTTCTCTACCTTGGATCTCACTAGCGGGTACTGGCAGGTTCCTGTAGCAGAGGCGGACCGGGAGAAGACCGCATTCACCACCCCGATGGGACTTAGCGAGTTCACCTGCATGCCGTTCGGACTCTGCAACGCCCCAGGAACCTTCCAACGATTAATGGAGTGCTGTCTGGGCCACAGAAACTTTGAGACGGTCCTGTTGTACCTGGACGATGTCATCGTATACTCCAAAACTTATGAGGACCACCTGAAACACCTGGCGGAGGTGTTCGAAGCTCTGGCGAGTTACGGCCTAAAGGTGAAACCCTCCAAGTGTCACCTCCTGAAACCAAAGGTGCAATACCTGGGACACGTGGTGAGCGCTGACGGAGTGGCTCCCGACCCCGATAAGATCACCGCAATTAAGGGATGGCCAAGCCCCTCCAGCGTAAAAGAAGTGCGGCAGTTCCTAGGGTTGGTAGGCTACTACCGAAGGTTTATTCCCGGTTTCACCAAAAAGGCAGCGCCTATGCAGGACCTCCTGATAGGCCAGTCCCGGAAGGCCAAGAACCAGAAGCCGCCCTTCAAATGGGAGGAGCTAGAAGAGGAGTCCTTCCGCCAGCTGAAGATGGCCCTCACGGGGGATGAAATCTTGGCGTACCCGGACTATAGCCAGCCCTTCAACCTCTACACCGACGCCAGTAACATCGGGCTAGGAGCCGTACTGTCCCAGATTCAGCAGGGGAGAGAACGAGTAATCTCCTATGCCAGCCGAAAACTGCGACCCACCGAAAGGAACCCCGAGAATTACAGCTCATTTAAGTTAGAGTTCCTGGCCGTGGTATGGGCAGTCACCGAGCGCTTTAGGCATTACCTCGCTTCTTCCCGGTTCACCGTATACACGGATAACAACCCGTTGATACACCTGGACACGGCAAGACTCGGTGCCCTGGAGCAGAGGTGGATGGCCCGTCTGTCCAACTACGAGTTCACAATCAAATACCGGGCAGGACGCTCCAATACTAACGCGGATGCCCTGTCCAGGATGCCCAACCTGCCGGACGAAGGAGAAGATCCGGAGGGACTGGAAGAAGTTGAACTCCCTGCGTTCCACCGTCATGGGACTATCCAGTATTCCCACCGGGTAAGGGGTAAGCAGGCTGCTACGTTGAACCCCTTACCCCACTACAACTGGGCGGAAACGCAAGACAGCGACCCTGCCGTCCGACTAGTGAAGGAGATGCTGACTCGGCCGGAGGCTCGCCTTGAACCAGACGCTCCGGAGGAAGCCAAACAACTATGGGCGGAGAAGAGTCGACTATTCCTTTACAAGGGGAAGTTGTGCCGCAGAATGGTCAACTCCCGGACGCATGAACTACTCTGGCAAGTAGTGGTGCCACGAAGAGACGCAGCCATGGTGATGGAGGCATACCACGACGGAGCTGGACACTTCGGGTGGAAAAAGCTGGAGTTCCTGCTGCGCGAGCGGTTCCACTGGGTAGGCATGAGGGGAACCATCGAGAAGTGGTGCAGAGACTGTGGCCCGTGCAATCTGAGAAGGAAGGACCGGGCCAGCCAGAAGACTCCCCTGCAGTCCATCGTCACCCGGCAACCGTTGGAACTGGTAGCCTTGGATCATGTAAAACTGACCCCAAGCAGAAGTGGCTACGTCTACGCGTTAACCATCGTGGATCATTACTCCCGGTTCTTGGTTGTCGTCCCCGTCAAGGACTTAACGGCTCAAACAGCAGCTAGAGCCTTCCAGCAGCACTTCTGCCGTCCACACGGGTACCCGGACCAAGTGCTGACGGACCAGGGACCTGCCTTTGAAGCGGAGGTCTTCCAGGAATTCTGCAATCTGTATGGCTGCCGGAAGATAAGGACGACACCCTACCATCCGCAAACTAATGGACTTTGTGAAAAAATGAACCAGGTGGTAATGGATCTTCTAAAAACATTGCCCCTGGAAGAACGCAGTCTGTGGCCTGAGAAGTTGCCCGATCTGGTGGACCTATACAACCACATCCCGGTAGGTTCCACCAACTGTACCCCGGCTTACCTAATGAGGGCGAGACCTGGTAAGTTACCTGTTGACCTGGAAATGGGAGTCCTGACACCTGAGGACACTTCACCAGAAACAGACTGGGACACAGAGAGGCAGCAGCAGTACCGGAGAGTACAAGAGAGCGTGGAGCGAAGTCTCTGTCAGGCTAGGGAAAGACAAGAGAAGACTTACAACCAGTATGCTCCCGCTGTTCCCCTGGTACCCGGAGAGCAGGTCTTGAAGAGGAAAAGACGGCTCCACAAGTTGGATGACCAGTGGGAGAAGGACCCGTACACCGTACTGCCCTCAAGCCACGAGAACCCGAAGGTCTGTACCATCAGTAAAGACGGAGGGGAAACCACAGCCATTGTGTCCCGGGACCACCTGAAGAAGTGTCCCGAACAACTGAGGAACCCTGAAGAGGAACAAGAAGACCATCGACCCGTGGGAGAAAGGGAAGATATGGTTAGTACCGTGCTCGGGGACTTCCCTCGGTCTTGGACTCAAGTCAATGGTGCAGTTGTGGTACCCGTACTCACCTTCCTCCAACCATCATCCCAAGAACCAACGGAGCAACGGGTAGAGCTGGAAGAACAGCCGGTCCAGGAGGCAGAAGACTCCACACGAGTAGAACAGGAGAATCAACCCTCTGCTTATAGTGAGCCTGCCGTACCCCTAGTGAGACAAAGAGCCGGTAGACAGCTGCCCAGTTTACCCTTGACAGCTCCTACACCCTGTAGTTCAGGGCCAGACAGTCAGCTGCGTAGGTCCACTAGGGCCACTAGAGGCCAGTTACCCGCACGGTGGAGGATTTGAAGTGTAAAAATAGTTTTATTTATGTTTATCTGTGTATTGTTGCTTGTGTATAATTTTGTGTTTCCAGTTGTTTTTAGGAAACCTTGGTGGATTTACCGGGAATCCTTGTACATAGTTGGAGCGTAACCCAGGATGGACTAGAGACTGTTAAGGACTCGGGGTAGGACAGACCCCCTACCTGGTTACGTCTCCCTGTGTTGGTGAAATGGACACCTTGCTTCTTTCAGAGACTGCACCCGGTTGCGGACACGCCGTAACCATCTTTATATGTTTTCTTATTGTATTATTAATGTTTTTTGCCTTGTTATGTTTTTCTAAATGTGTTTAGTCCCGGAGTACTAAATTTCACTAGGGGGGAATGTGGCACCCCAGGGGTCTGGTTTTCCACAGTAATGTAAAGTTATGTCTGAGAGCAGGTGGGAGGTCCTTTGGTCAGTGATCCTGTGCATGCCACACCTCCTGCCCAGTCTTGGGAGGGGAAGAACTTCCCCTGTATAAACCCGGGGCTGAGGCAGGGTGAGTCAGACAAGGAGAGTGGAGACAAGAAGCAGCATAGGAAACAGCAGAGTTACAAGGAGTCAGGGGCTGGCAGCTGCAGAGTTCGCCCTGACTAAGAAGATTCTTTACCGGACCCGGAGTCCGAGGCTGTGGGGACTAACTCCTACCCAGCAGCAGAATCCGTCAGGCAGGGGATTTCAGGTCCTCTGGCCCAGAAGCCCGAAGGCACGGTCACACGCGTGGGACCAGCACCGCCATCGTGGAGCGGAAGCCATTAGAAGGCCCCGAGTCACCGGCCATACGGGTGAGCACCACACGGTACACTCAGGGACGTGGGCTACTTACATCAGCTTCTAGCAAGGTAGCCAGAAGAGTACAGTCAGTTTGGGAGGCCTACAACTACGCCTGGCCAGGGGAGATCCCATCTGCTCAAAGACTGACCAGGCCCCGTTTGCTAGCAAGTACTCCGGGAGGGTCTGTCGTTGTTACCAGTAAAGACCCTGAACTACACCGTACCGTCTCTGAGTGGTTCCTGCTACCCCCATCATCCACGTCGGCTGCCCTGAGGCCATACCCCTCCCGTTGGGGGTTATACTATCACGCTGCACAATCCTACCACCGGCCTCAGCGGTCTGCCCTGCAGCAGCAGCTCCCTGGCTGCACTCAACGGGTGGCGTAGTCCTCAACTATTTACTACTAATAGACTGCCGTCTAGTTTGACTCCCTGGGCACGGACCGGGTCACCGCCACGAGACTACAACCCTCCACTGATCCGGCTCCGGGTAGGCTCCCGCGTGCGCAACGCAGCGCGACACAGGCCCAGGGGCGCGTCATTTTCATACATGAGGCCTCGTATCATTACTCACTCATTATACTCTATATTACAATACATGAATCTGATTTAAGGGTAATGACTCGCCCCCTGGGCCATGTTGTGCAGCGTTGCGCATGCGGAGGAATACCCGGAGCCGGATCTGTTGGGGATAGTAGTCCTCGTGGCGGTGACCCGGTCCGCGCCCAGGGTGGTCAAACTAAGTGGCGTTATTGATATGATGGTATTAGTGTCCGACTACGCCACCCGTTGAATGCGGCTATGAAGCCGCCGCTGCAGGGCAGTCCACTGAGGCCGGTGGTACGGATGTGCAGCGTGGATGGTATAACCCCCAACGGGAGGGGTATAGCCTCAGGGCAGCTGATGAAGCAGGAAAAGATGATAGTGGTAGTGGTGGTGTGACAAGGAAGCTCAGAGACGTGCAATTGCAGTTTTCACAGCTTTACTCACAGTTCAGTTCTTTATCAGGTCCCTTGTGTACAGCTAGGACCACCCGAGCCGTGCTGCGTCCACCAGGTGCGGGACTCGGCCAACTCCCAGGCAGTTCCAGAGCGTGGTCCTGAGCTCCCCTCTCTTCCTTTCTACTGGCCGTCCCCCATGGTCCTGAGCTCCTCTCTAGACTGACCCAGACTGGACCCTGATCTAAGATGGTGCCCACCTTTTATACTCCCTTCTGACACCCGAGCCCAGGTGACTAGCACCCAATGGGCTCCTACCTATGCCCAGAGTCCCTCCCCTCTCTGCTCCTACACCACTGGGATGTTCCTCCCCCCTCCCCACTCCAGCCAGGGACAGAAGCTGTCGTACCTTCACATCTATCTGGTGGGAGTACCGTTGGTCTGTCCCCCGGAAATGGGGTGAGTGTAGTGTATGCAGCCTACTGAGCCCAGATCCACGCTCCATCCTTACCCGGGAGTGGAATACCACACCTCTGGTTCGAGGTGCAATACCCCTGTAGCAGCCGAGTCCTCGGGGTGCTACAGTAATATGTCACCCCTAAATCCAGCGATGTGTCACTTACTGGGCCGCTTGCTGTTTTATCAGCAGTAGATTATCAGTAAAGGATTAGTAAACATGCTGCCATGTAGTCCCCCATATTCATAACTTCTGTATAACCCTATAACCCTCCAATGATTGGCAGTTTTCTGTGTACACTGTGCATAGGCAGAAAGCTGTCAATCAGTGATGGGGACAGAGTTATTCTGAGCTCAGTATCCGGAGAACTGGAAGACCTGCAGCATATAAAACAGTAATTTTATCAAAACTGTTGCAAATAACCCAGTAAGTGATACATCTCAGGAATCAGGGTCTCTGCCCCTACATCATGCTGCTTTGAGATGGGGCAGCAATAACCTGATGGCAGATTCCCTTTAATGTGTTGACATCTACTCACTAAATACTGAACGTGTGAACGGGGCCTTAGGTGCAACAAGGCCTAATTCACCTACATAGAGCTGTGTTGTAGCTCCCTGCATAGTAGGTGTTTTTTTTCATTGAATCTTGCTGGTAACTATTGCTTCACCCAGTCAAATTCTCATATTTTCCATGTAACTTGGTGTAAAGTTTAACTAAGCACCACACTAAGTTACGGTCCATAAAGGTAGGGTAAAGGAAAACTGTAAGGCTATGTTCACACATTGTTTGTTCTGCGTTTTTTATGCAAATTTCAGCTGTGTTTTAAGCCCCTGTCTCACATAGCGAGATCGCTAGCGAGATCGCTGCTGTGTCACGGTTTTGGTGACGCAACAGCGACCTCACCAGCGATGTCGCTATGTGTGACACTTTGCAACGATCAGGCCCCTGCTGTGAGGTCGCTGATCGCTGCAAAGTGTCCTGGACCATTTTTTGGTCGTTGCTCTCCCACTGGTCAGCACATATCGCTGTGTGTGACCAGCGGGAGCAGCGATCAGGCTGGTAACCATGATAAACATCGGGTTACTAGGGGCACACGCGCACCTAGTAACCCGTTGTTTATCATGGTTACGAGCCTGCTAAAGTGAGCGGTAACCTCCCGCTCACCGTAGTAGAGTGGTAACCATGATAAACAGCGGGTTACTAGGTGAGCGTGTGCCCCTAGTAACCCAATGTTTACCATAGTTACCAGCCTGCTCCTGCTTCAGCAGGCTCGTAACCAGGAGCAGGACATCGTGGAAAGATTCTTTCCACGATGTCGCTGCTCCCCTGATCGTTGGTCAGCCTGCCTGTTTGACAGCTCACCAGCGACCACATAGCGACGCAGCAACGATCCCTGACAGGTCGTATCGTTGTCGGGATCATTGCAGCGTCACTAAGTGTGACGGGGCCTTTACAGTACCAGCAAAAGACATGAGATTTCAGAAATCTCATGCACACAAATTGTTTTTTTCCTGACTGAATTGGAAAACTGCTGCATTTTTGAAAACTGCCGCATGTCACTTCTTTCAGCGTTTTCACCCATAGAAAGCACTAAGTAAGTGTAAAAGCGCAGCAAAACGTAAAAAAGGTTTTGCTGCGTTTTTAGTGAAAAATAAGCACGTACAGCAGAATGTGAAACTCATTTATTTTTGTGATTTTCCCAAGTTTAAACCATAATGTCTTGGTCTCATCACCATGCGAATGGTAGTTTAGGATTAGTACAGCTTAATTAAATTTGTGATGTGTGGAGAGTAAACATTGGCCGACCAAGGTGTGAAATTGGACAATACCTGGTCAACTCAAAAGCTGAGCAAAATGTAAAAGTAAACAGTGTCCTACAAATTCAATGCTCTGCCAATGTCTTAGGTAAACTATTCCTGACCAATTCACCTCCCCCTGCTGTTACATAATAATTGTAATTGTGTATTTTTTCATGAACTTATTTGAACTTTTTTCTTCAGAATACTCATTCATTCTTAGTATTGTTTCAGACATAAAAATCTTTTTCCACTAAATAATTAGATCAAATTGCCCTTCTTTTCCAAAAATGGTTTTATGGTTTCACACATGTCTTGCATTGGTGACCTGTGTTCATGTTTCTGAGGTGGAAGTGACGCGCCCCTGGGCCTGCTGTGTCGCGCAGCGTCTCGCGCACGGGGGCTTACCCGGAACCGGATCAGATGAGGGTTGTAGTCTCCGAGTGGCGGGGACCCGGTCCGTGCCCAGGGAGTCAGACTCAGTGTGTGGCAGTCTTGATAGATGTTATTTGAGTGTCGACTACGCCACCCGTTGATTTGCAGCTATGGAGCTGCCGCTGCAGGGCAGACCGCTGAGGCCGGTGTAGAATTGTGCAGCGTGATAGTATAACCCCCAACGGGAGGGGTATGGCCTCAGGGCAGCCGACGTGGAAGATGGGGGTAGCAGGAACCACTCAGAGACGGTGCGGTGTAATTCAGGGTCTTTACTGGTAACAACGATAGACCCTCCCGGAGTACTTGCTAGCGAACGGGGCCTGGTCAGTCCTTGAGCAGATGGGATCTCCCCTGGCCAGGCGGAGTTGTAGGCCTCCCAAACTGACTGTACTCTTCTGGCTACCTTGCTAGAAGCGGATATAAGTAGCCCACGTCCCTGAGTGTACCGTGTGGTGCTCACCCGTATGGCCGGTGACTCGGGGCCTTCTATTGGCTTCCGCTCCACGATGGCGGTGCTGGTCCCACACGTGTGACCGTGCCTTCGGGTTTCTGGGCCTGAGGACCTGAAATCCCCTGCCGGTCGGCTTCTGCTGCTGGGTAAGAGTTAGTCCCCACAGCCTCGGACGCCGGGTCCGGTAAGAAAGCTTCTCAGTCAGGGCGAGCTCTGCAGCTGCCAGCCCCTGACTCGTAGTAGTATTGCTCCCACTGAGCTCCTGCTGTTTCTTCCTATGACTGTTTCTTGTCTCTACTCTCCTTGACTCCTCACCCTGCTTCAGCCCCGGGTTTATATAGGGGAAGTTCTTCCCCTCCCAAGACTGGGCAGGAGGTGTGGCATGCACAGGATCCCTGACCAAAGGACCTCCCACCTGCTCTCAGACGTAATATCTCTATCACTGTGGCAACCAGACCCCTGGGGTGTCACAGAAGCAAAGCTGAACTTTGGGATCCTAAAAAACACAGCATAACCTGCTTTTTGTAAGCAGCTTCTTTACTGCCAAGAGAGCAGGTTTTGCCTGCAGAAAAAAACGCAGCAAAAATGTAACGTATGAACATAGCCTTAGAATATCTATCATTATGTTATCTATAACGTTTGCTTTTATTAGCTCAATAAATCTCAGCACTTACAGAGTCAGACTAATGTTTTTCAGGGCCATGTTCTCTTCTTCAATCTTCATTTCTAGAAGCTGTATGTTCCTCTTCCTATTGTAAATGGAAAATATGTCTCATATTGGAATATACAAATGCCATTAATTATTACGATGTACATTAGTGATCATGACAAATTTGTCTAAATTCCTCCCCTTCTCCTTCCTTTCTAGGTACTTTCAAGGCCAACATTTTACATTCACTACGTTCCACAGTTAAATGGAATCCATCAGCATGTTTTTACTATTTAACCTGAGAGCAGCATTATGTAGGGGCTGAGACCTTGATTCCAGCAAGATGTCACTTACTGGGCTGCTTGCTGTAGATTCAATAAAATCACTGATTTATCAGCAGGAGATTATCACCAGGGGACTAGTTGTCACTTGCCATGTAGTCCTCCTGCTCTGTATATCTCCGTCCCAGCACTGATCAGCAGCTTTCTGTCAATGTACAATTTACCCAGAAAGCTGCCAATCAGTGGTGAGAGTATACAGGGTTGTATTTGTCGCTCATGCTGCCCTAGGCACTGTGATTTTTAATGCACTCTACTGGTAAGTCAGCCTAAAGCAGGGATGTCAAACTCAAATACACAGAGGGCCAAAATTAAAAGCTTGGACAAAGTTGTGGGCCAACCTTGATAGTTATTAAAAAAAAGTCTACAATTGAGTAAGTTTTTCCTTATCAAATATAACGATGAAACTTTTGCTTATGGAAACAAACTTAAAGGGATTGTGCCATGAACAAAGTATATTTTAATTACTAGATCTTAGAATTAAGTACTCCATACATAATAATAGGCCACCTCACAGCCCTCCTTACACTATAATGGAAACTACGTAGTCCTCCATACAGTATAATGGGCCCACATAGTCCTCTGTACAGTATAATGGGCCCTACATCGTCCTCCATACAGTATAATTGGTCCCACATAGTCCACCATACAGTATAATGGGTCCCACATAGTGCTCCATGCAGTATAATGGCCCCACATTGTCCTCCATACAGTATAATTGGTCCCACATAGTCCTCCATACAGTATAATGGGTCCCACATAGTGCTCCATGCAGTATAATGGCCCCACATAGTCCTCCATACAGTTTAATGGGTCCACATAGTCCTCTATACAGTATAATGGGTCCCACATAGTCCTCCATACAGTATAATGGGCCCCACATAGTCCTCCATACAGTAAAATGGGCCCCACATAGTCCTCCATACAGTCTAATGGGCCCCACATAGTCCTCCATACAGTATAATGGGTCCACATAGTCCTCCATACAGTATAATGGGTCCACATAGTCCTCTATACAGTATAATGGGCCCCACATAGTCCTCCATACAGTAAAATGGGCCCCACATAGTCCTCCATACAGTCTAATGGGCCCCACATAGTCCTCCATACAGTATAATGGGTCCACATAGTCCTCTATACAGTATAATGGGTCCCACATAGTCCTCCATACAGTATAATGGGCCCCACATAGTCCTCCACGCAGTATAATGGCCCCACATAGTCCTCCATACAGTATAATGGGTCCCACATAGTCCTCTATACAGTAAAATGGGTCCACATAGTCCTCTATACAGTATAATGGGTCCCACATAGTCCTCCATACAGTATAATGGGCCCCACATAGTCCTCCACGCAGTATAATGGCCCCACATAGTCCTCCATACAGTATAATGGGTCCACATAGTCCTCTATACAGTATAATGGGTCCCACATAGTCCTCCATACAGTATAATGGGTCCACATAGTCCTCTATACAGTATAATGGGTCCCACATAGTCCTCCATACAGTATAATGGGCCCCACATAGTCCTCCACGCAGTATAATGGCCCCACATAGTCCTCCATACAGTATAATGGGCCCCACATAGTCCTCTATACAGTAAAATGGGTCCACATAGTCCTCTATACAGTATAATGGGTCCCACATAGTCCTCCATACAGTATAATGGGCCCCACATAGTCCTCCACGCAGTATAATGGCCCCACATAGTCCTCCATACAGTATAATGGGTCCCACATAGTCATCTATACAGTATAATGGCCCCACATAGTCCTCCATACAGTATAATGGGCCCCACATAGTAGTCCATACAGTATAATGGGCCCTACATTGTACCTGGTGTCGTGGGCCAAATATAATCACTCTGAGGGTCAGATTTGGCCCACAGACCAGAGTTTGACATGTGTGGCCTAAAGCCTTATTGAGTTTCTTCTGCATACAAGTAAAATGTTTTTATCAGTTCAACATTTTGTGCGAGTTTATTTTTATTAAGGTGTTCGCCGTACGTAATAAATAAAATGACAGTTGTATATTTTGGGGAATTCTGCATGCGTTGATATCAATTGTGTACTTTTTTAATTTTTGTTTTAACACAAAGGCTGTGTTTCTGATTTTTGTGTGATTATTATTTTTTTTTGTGAGTGTTTTTTACATATTTTATTTCATTTTGTGTTAATATTTTGCTTAGTTCCACTATGGGTTTGTATATTTTTTACTTTAATCACTGGTCTCATGCATTGCACTAGTCATGTACTGTAGTGCATGAGACCTGCCAGTGACTCACTGACTGTGCCAGTTATACTCTGCTTAAAGTGGGATCTAACAGGCCACCATATACTGGGGTCATCAGATGACCTCAGGGTACCATGGCAACCATCGGCACCAGCGATTACGATCATCGAAAGGGTGTCTTTAAACCACTTGGATGCCACTGTCAGTATTTAAGGGGTTAATCAGCCCTGATCAGTTCCAAGCTGGTCGGGGCGGATGCTAAAGGCTGTCCCCTGTCATATACAGCTAGTCACTTATTCCTGATCGCTGTTGTAACACAGTGATCAGGAATAAAGCCCTTAGAGGCCGCTGTTTTAATGCATATCGGCTGTCGTTAAGGGGTTAAATACTAATTCCTGTTCTGTTTGTATCCCATCAAAACTACTATGGCATCTTTTTACTGTGAAATATGACACATGACTGGGGCCCAATAAATGGCGGCTATGTGTGTAGATAGATATTGTGTGCAGACAGGATTTACATGTAACGTCTCTACCTGAATAAAAAGAACCAGTCGTCTGAGATAAGAGACGTCTATATCATTGTGTCATCTATAAGGTTTCCTTACATTAGATCGTTACACTTTTTCACTTACGTTATTGAGAACTTCTGTGTAATGTCCATACTCAGATCCTGGAGAATTATTTTCAGGGGGTCCACCCTATAGAACAAGGAAAGCATATCAATGTGTATGTTAGGTAAGGGATAAACTAGGACTTTTTTGTAATACTGGTAATTGATTTGAACTATTAAAAAATATGTCCCAACTTAGTTCTCCCCTCTCCACAGTATAGGGAATAAGGTACTGATTCTGGGGATCCGTCCTCTGGACCCTCCGGCTCTGAGATGTCCCTGTAGGATGGAGCCGCGGGGGCACATGCGCCCCACACCACTATACAATGAGAGGAAAGACTCTTACCTGTAAATTAGTTCTGTGGCTGAAAGACAAAACAGTTTAGAATTAGATTTACTGAAGTATTTAATAAAAGTCACTCAGTTGCAGTGGATGACTGACTTATTTTTAGGTCGTGGTCCCACTATTTTTCTCAGGAGTGGGAGCCAAAACCAGGAGTGGGTGATAAATGCAGAATTGGTGACTTGTTTCTATTCTACCTTTTCTCTGATTGTTCCTCACCTGGTTTTGGCTCCCAGTCCTGAGAAAAAATACTGACCGAATACTGACCAAATACTGATAGTGGGGCCGTCGCTTTAGGCCGTATTCACACTTCATTTTATTTTTATCTGCATAAAATCATTATTGTGCTGCATCCAATTTCCATTTTTTTTGGTCCGTGTGCCCATTTTTACCATCAGTATGTCATCAATTTCTCTTATATGCAAAAAAAAAGCTGATGGAAGTTTTTCCTCCCAGTCGGTCAATGGGTGAGTTTGGTCCACAATTCTCCCCTGAGCTGACATGTTACTAGCTCCATAGAATATAACGGCCAGGGAAAAATACAGACAGCACACCTGGTACAAAACAACCATGTGAATGATCCCTTCCTTTCCAATGTTATAGCACAGAGATTTCCTTACGATCAGATCTGATCTGGCATTCAGGTTTCGGCTGTACTGTAACTACTGCAGTGCAGGGGTGTTACATCCATAGCGGACGACCACACGGCCATGAGTCCTGGGGAGTGCTCGCTCTGTTCCCCCATCACCCCACACAATATTACTGTTCCTGTACCACCATTCATCCTGTCCCTGTGCGTCTGAGACTCAGCTCAGCAGGCTCGATTATTTCATTAGATGGCGCCTGCTTTGCAAAGCCTCAGTCCCCGCACTGCACAGACCGGAGGCGGGCGCTGGGGAACACGGCGAGGTATAAATGCTATAATAGTGTGATAATGTCAATACTTACATCTCATGGTGGAAATTGCTGTCTGTAATAGTAAAACAGAGAAATGCATGAAGTTCATGAAATATTTCAGCTTCTTATATTGTACATCACATACTCATAGGCTTCTATTACACTGGATAATGAAGGGGTTGTTAAGTTATCGCACAAGATAGATGTATTAATACCAGCGCAGTCTATGAGCAGAGAGCCAGTCCGTGCCCCATGCTGCATTCATATAGTCCATAAACCGCCATCTGGTAGGTGACCCAGCATCTGCTGACAACTCAGTGACATCTGACTTTATTGTCCACTTATTCAAGTATAAAATATGTGGAATAAATCTATAAATGAGCTGCGTGTTATCAATCGCTGAAGCTGTGGCCATTTTTTTCCATATTTGTGTTATTAGTTGGGGGCAAACTGG
Source organism: Phyllobates terribilis (assembly GCF_046119375.1). Taxonomy (NCBI): domain Eukaryota; kingdom Metazoa; phylum Chordata; class Amphibia; order Anura; family Dendrobatidae; genus Phyllobates; species Phyllobates terribilis. The sequence continues at coordinate 541,914,125 of NW_027362765.1, read as the reverse complement.
CAAAGCTGCATTAATAAATCTGCTGAATGTAAGAGCTATGCATATTCCGGGGTACTGTATGCTGCATAGTTTTAACCCTTTAATGCCCTATGATGAATATATTCATTATGGAGTGTGTGATGGACTTTGGAGCGGTCTCAGAAGCAGAGCCCACTACACACTGGGCAGATGTCGCTATATTATGTAGATGGCATCATCCTCTATCAGCAGTGATTGGCGTGACCGCTGATTGTGTAGCGCCCCGAGGGTTCGGCCGCTACAGGGGTATTGCACCTCAGCCCAGAGGTGTGATATTCCACTCCCAGGTAAGGATGGAGTATGGACCAGGGCTCAGTTAGCTGCATACAGCACATACACCCCATTTCCGAGGGACAGCTCAACGGTGCTCCCACTAGACAGAAGTGCAGGCACGACCGACTATGTCCCTGCCTGGAGTGGGGAGGGGGGTGGAACACCCAGTGCTGTAGGGGCAGATAGGGGTTGGTTCCTGAGCATAGGAAGGTGCCCATTGGTTGCTGGTCACCTGGGCTCATGGTCAGAGGGAGGTATAAAAGGTGGGCACCATCTTAGATCTAGGTTCGTTCAGTCAGAGGAGAAGACCGGGAGTGGAGGCTCTGTAGGAGCTCCACTCAGGAGCGGGCCTAGAGAGAGGCCGGAGAAGAGAGAGAGAGGAGGTGAAAGGGAGCTGTGATTAAGTCTCATCCCAGCTCCACGAGAAAGGAACAGAAAGGAACAGAGAAAGAGAAGAAGAGACAGAGAAACAGAGGGGCTCAGGAACAAGAAGGTGGAAGGGACCCTAAGAACCCACGAGAATCCAGGGTGAAGGGTCAGGCAGATTAAGGGTACCGGATCCCAAGTTGGTGGAGGAGAAACTACCCTCAGCCAAAGACCGGTCGTCGTGATCATCTATTGGTGCGACACCTCATCAAACCTGCTAGGAAGGCACCATATAGGACAGCGGAGGACGGGGCCCACGTTTAACCACACAAGTCCGCGGTAGCTGGACAAAAGTGGGTCACTGGTGAGGCAGGCCAGAGAAAGGATTAAAGGGGGTCCTGTGCCATGCTCCTGAACTGCCTGGGAGTTGACCGAGCCCCACACCTGGTGGACGCAGCACGGCTTGGGTGGTCACTGCTGACAGAAGTGACCCGGAACAAATGAACTGTGAGTAAAGACCCTGGACTGTAACTTGTTGTCTGTGTGCTCCTTCGCGCCTCCAGCACTACCGGTACTGGGACTCTCACCACCATCACTCCCAACATCCACTACACTGCCCTGGGGCCGCACTCTTCCCGTGGGGAGTCACACCATTCCAGCTGCACACGTCATCGGCCCCGGCGGACTGCCTTGCAGCGGCGGTTCCTAATAACCGCAATCCACGGGTGGCGTAGTCGGACATTATCTAAAGTACAGTAGCAGACTACCATTGGTCTGACCACCCTGAGCCGCGGGACCGGGCCGCCACTACTACCCCCATCGTTCCCCTATCGCCCGGATCCGCGTGCCCCACGGCCCAGGGGGCGAGTCAATTGCCACTGTTAACTTGTTTAATACCGCTGTCAGTTTCTGACAGTGTCATTTAAGCCTGACGTGATAGCAGGGAGCCAATGGGTTGTTATGACTAGAGATGAGCGGTGTTCGACGAACTCGAACGATTTGCAAAAAATTTGTCTGTTCGAGGTTATGTTCGATAACTGTTCATGCACCAAAAGCGTAACTGGATTTCAATCATGCAGGGATGGTCTGCCACTCACTGTAATGCCACAGCCATGGTGGTTGTGGCATTACAGTGGTTGCCCAAATCGATGGGAACAGTGCACACAGTGAAACATGAAAAGCCGGCAATTCAGCAGCTGCATACAATGGTACCCGACAATTTAGAACAGAAAGAATAGAGCATCACACATAGATTAGATAGATAGAAACATGTCAGTCACATACTGTATATAATAAGTACAGTGACTGTGATGGTTACTGTACTTGTCATTTAGTGTTAAAGGATTTATTAAAAAAAAATAATAGTGTTTTCATGCACCCGTCTCTTTAAAAAAGCCGGCCGCCAATTCATCATCGGTACCCGACAATTTAGAACAGAAAGAATAGAACATCACACATAAATTAGATAGATAGAAACATGTCAGTCACATATATAATAAGTACAGTGACTGTGATGGTTACTGTACTTGTCATTTAGTGTTAAAGGATTTATAAAAAAAAAATATTAGTGTTTTCATGCACCATCTCTTTAAAAAAGCCGGCCGGCAATTCAGCATCGGTACCCGACAATTTAGAACAGAAATCATAGAGCAACACACATAGATTAGATAGATAGAAACATGTCAGTCACATATATATTAAATACAGTGATAGTGTTGGTTACTGTACTTGTCATTTAGTGTTAAAATAAAGGATTTGTTAAAAAAAAAAATTGGCATGGGTTTCCCCGTAATTTTAGTCTCTAGCGGAGGTTAAGCAGACGGCTGGGGCAGATGTTTGAAGCCTGGGAAGGGGGTAATACCCACGGAGCTTCCCAGGCAACTAATATCAGCCCTCAGCTGAATACCTAGCCTTTACTAGCTATTAAAATGGGGGACCCCAAAAAAAAATGACGTGGGGTCCCCCCTATTTTAATAGCTAGCAAAGGCTAGGCAGACAGCAGGGGGCTGATATTAATAGCCCAGGAAGGGTGCCATGAATATTGGCCCCCTCCCAGGCTAGAAACACCAGCCGACAGCCGCCCCAGAAATGGCGCATCCATAGAAAACTATAAAGCAAAAATAAAATGCCAGAACTGCTGGTTTTTGGTTTTTGGTTGCTACAGCTCAACAAAAAATGCATTAAGAAGCAATTAAAGCTTCGTAACTTCCCCAAAATAGTATCAATAAAAACATCAGGTCACCATGCTAAAAAAACAAGCATTCACTCAGCTCCATCGACCAAAAAATAAAAATGTTACTGGTATTCGAAAATGGCGACTCGAGCTATTTTTTACGAAATTCTGATTTTTTTTATTTACCACTTAAAGGGAATCTGTCAGCAGGTTTTTTTCTACCTCATCTGTGAGCAGCCTGATGTAGGTGAAGAAAAGCTGAATTCAACAGTGTATCACATAGATTACCGGGTGCAACCATTCTCACACAATCAGAGTTCAAAGATTTAGCAATGAAGCAAAGCTGAGAAAGCTAACCCCGCCCACACCACAGCTAACCCCGCCCACACCATGCTTTGTATGTACAAAGGCCATAGACTGTGAGCTGCCTGTCACAGGAGGGGGGCATTTTGGACCAGGGCTCACTGGACTAGATAGTCACAGCAATGATAAGCTACTGGTCCTAAAACAATCATTGTAAGCAAACAGCATGGAGCTTGATAAGAGAGGCATCACTGAAATCTGTGTGTTAACCCCTACAGCATGCTGTCTTAAGTTTACAGAGCAAGAACCTGCTGACAGATTTCCTTTAAAAAAAAAATGCAAGTTTGGTATTGTCACAATCGTACACACCTGATTGGTCCAGGCATTTGGCCGAGCATAAAGAACAGACATCAGACAACAGAAATTCATTTTTATATATATATGTATAGAGACAGTTTTACAATCACTAGCCTGAATTACATGACTTTTCTTATTTCACACTTACATAAATTGTTTCCCAAATTGCGCTCGTCATTTTTCTACAATAAATAACTGCAGAAACCTGAATTGAATAAAAATAGAGAGGTTTCCTTATAAATAACCTACTCTTAAGTACCAATTGTATCAATAGTACATATCACCATAACGAGCTAATTAGCAAATATAAATGTATGGGATATGAGAATTGGGAAGTAGAGGAAGCTTGTCATAAGAAATCAGAAACTTATATAGATAGGAAATGGGAAATAATAAGGACAGACCAGGAGTATAAGACACGCATACTCACTCTGAAACTCCTACTATACCCTCAACGGAATTTTTGGTTAGCGGCTGCTTATATAATCCTCATGATGTCATAATGTCCAGGCAGAGGTGACCATGGAGATGATCCTGTGATGTCACAACATTCTAGAATGCGCCCTGCAGCCAATGATATCCAATATAATCATACATAATAAAGTCTGTGGAGGATTTATAAATGTATGAAAATAATCTCATACAGTAAATTGTTACAAATGATAAAAAACAACACCCCCCACATACAGACCCAGGAGCACATATACGCAGAAGCGTCTTATAATACAATTGTTTTCTTCCGCAGTATTGTTATTATACATATACACCATATGGACATAAGTGTAGGGATACAGAATTTTATGACATCCCATTCTAAATCCATAGGCATTAATTTGGAGTTGGTCTCTTTCTACAAGATTTTTGAGGTATAACCACAATCAGAAACTAGCGTGCTGTCACACCAATTTCAAGAGCAGGAAGATACAAAAATAACCAACATAACTTAAAAATTAATATTTTTATTTCAAGATAGTTTAAAATAAATATTTAAAATTCCAGGTACTTTCAAATTACAACCACCACCAGCCACAAACTGAATTTATTATAACTTTTATATATTTGTTAATACTCCATCAATTAATATTCTAATATTTTATTGCACCTATCCCCATATCAAAGGTGCAATAGGCTGCAAAGTGCAAATGCCAGGTTCTCAATAACTCTTTCATACCCCTCTATACAAATAAATAATAATAATAATAATTCCATGTACGGATAAAGTGCAAATGCCAAACTGTATTCCAATCTCAGTCATGGAGTAATCAATTATCCCTCGGTCAGACTGGGGTCTTTCATTAGTATTTCTACCGTATTAGCATTAGTATGAGTATTAATGTGGAAGGTGTATTTACAGGTTAGCAATGTCAGAGAGTGGATGGTGGTGCTGGTCTTTACCCCGACAATGCCGTTTCGCCTTGGGCTTCTTCCAAAAGGGGGGGGGGGAATGTGTGAAAATAGGTGGACTTATGCAGATTAAAAACGTGTGGGGTGCATCCGCAACAAGCGGTATAGTTGTGGGTTTTAAGGTGTCTATTGGTGAACAACATGTCTGCCTAAGGGGAATATTTTGTCGCTATCCTTACAATGGGTGCCTTCTTGGGACCAGGGTGCAGCCATAGGCCAAAACCAATTCACGTAATCGCTTCTCGGCCTTTTGGCTAAGATCAAGTGTAGGATCTTTTGAAAAGGCGGCATGGCACTCGCCGCCCCAGTAGATTGATATAATGCACACTGGGGTTTGGGCACTTGTTAGTATGCCAGGTGGCTTATATAGTCATCTGGTGGCCCCCCAGGATTGACGCCATTGGGCCGAGGAAGATTGAAAGCCCGAAGTGTGAAGTGCCCCAGGAGTGGTGATCCTGGGGTGCCTTAACTCACTGGGATTGGGAACCCCACTTGAGTTCATGGCACATTTGCACAAGCACGTCTTTTCACTCTTCTAGCACACACCCTTCTCTTGGCCTTATGGCCTTAAGATGGTGAATTTTTTAAATTTCCGGTCCGAGGTCCGGTCAGTATTATACCTTCACTATTTATTATATTTTTGTCACTGTGTGTCACCTATTCATGTGTGTCCACATGTCACTTGGATTTTGTCGGGATGAGGTTCCCTTACAGGTTCCTCTCTTGGCAGGTCTAGGCGGGGAGTGTGTGGCCATCAGGTTCCGCTCCCTCATGAACCCCCTGGCTCTCCTCTTTGTTGGCTTTGTTGGAGTATTGTTGGCTTCCCTCTTCCGGGAGGGGAGCATAGTCTTTGGCTCCCAGTGCCTTGCTCGGCTGGGAACTCGGGCAGGTGCTGGGGGTAAGATTTGGTCGCCTCTGGCTTCGGCTGGAGGTGGCTATTTGTCCCTGTTCCTCGCTGTGGCCTTCTGGCTCGGAGGGACGAGGAAAGGTTTGGGGAACCCTTCTCCTTTTGGAGAGGGTTTCAAGATGACCAGAATCCTAGTGCACTCTTTTTTTGTGGCACTTGTCACTTTTTTAAGCGCACTCGGGTTTAGACACAAATTCGGGCTTTCAAAAAAGAAATTTCCTATCAGTTTAATATCTGATACGTCCACCTATTTTCACACATTCTCCTCTCCCCCCTAATTTCCCACGCGCCTCAAGACCAGGAAGGGTGGAGGGTAGAGAGGGTAACTAATTATTGAATAAACAAGCAGCAGTCCCCCCTGCTTCCCAGTCTGTAGGCCCCCTACAGACGGAAGCAGGCGGCGGCAGCACAGCCAGATAAAAGCTAGGAGCCGATTATGACACGTGCAATGTCTGTTCCATTCTTCCATTCTTGCATTATTCCTTTGTCCCATTGTTAGAGGGCAATGGGACAATGGGATAATGCAACAATGGAAGAATGGAATAGACATTGCATGTGTTATAATGGGCTCCTGGCTTTTATCTGGCAGTGCTGCAGCAGCCAGCTTCAGTCTGTACGGAGCCTACAGACAGGGAAGAATGGGGGACCATTTGTTCATTAATTAATAATCTTCTCTACCCCCCCCCCCCCCGGTCTTGAGGCGTGTGGGAAATCGGGAGGGGGGAGAATGTGTGAAAATAGGTGGACTTATGCAGATTAAAAAAGTGTAGGGTGCATCTGCAACAAGCAGTATAGTTGTGGGTTTTAAGGTGTCTATTGATGAACAACATATCTTCCTAAGGGGAGTCTTTATCCCTATCCCTACAATGGGTGCCTTCTTGGAGCCAGGATGCAGCCATAGGCCAAAACCAATTCAGGTAATCGCTTCTCGGCCTTTTCGCACAATCCTTGTGATTGGTGTCAGGAGGCAGGTTCGTGATCGCTGGAACTCTTTCTCGGCCTTTTCTGTTTGGAACTGCTGCTATTGGGAAGGAAGGAAGGAGGTTCCAGGAATTCTGGATCGTGGAGGAGGAGTTCTTCGAGACTGGATATCTGGAAGCTACTTAGCAGAAGGGATCGACTCTGGTGTGGTTCTTTTGGACGTCATCGTGCTTTCTTTTGAATTTTCTCGGTATGGAAATGGAGAACAATTTGGATCAGGACAATGCCTACATGAAGGACACCATCCGGTTTGTGGTGAGTGCGGAATTTAGGCAAATTAAAAACTTGGACTTTTTGTATAGGAAAGTCTTTACTCCTATGTTGCATATCAGCAAGGATGAATACGTTTGTGCTCAGTCATTTTCCAACATAGGAGTACACGATGTGACTTTGAGAGGTCCTGGTGTATGTGAGAGGGTATTTTCTAGTTTTAAATATGCTGCAGCCTGTGAGCATAGGGAGGTATTGGAAGGAATTTCAGCCTCACCTCGCTTTCAATATGATCAAAGGCTTCTAACAATACATATGTACAACCCATTCATATCTGATGAGAAAGTGACTTCATACTTATAAAGGTTTTTTTCTACGATAACTATGAAAAAGCATTGTATGACTAGTTTTGGGGCCGGGAACAGCAAGAGACTGTATCAAGTTGTTTTTAAAAAGGACCCATCAGCGGAGGGGGGTGTCTTAAGACCCCCACCAGTCGTGCTCATAAATAGAGACAGAGGGTTCTTGATTTTTTCTAATATGCCACCATATTGTAAACGATGTCGGAAATATGGTCATATGGATGAAAATTGTGTCCCTTGTGAGGTATGTTCTGGCCCCGTTCATCAGGCGAGAGAGTGCCCAATGCAAGCCAGACAAACATCTGAGGCTGATGCTGAAGATGAACAAGGGGATGGTGAGCAGATGGAGGATCAGAGAGTTCTTCTAATGTGGCGCAGGAAGTAGAGGTTTCGGCACCTTTGAGTAATAGAGAAAAAAGAGAAAAGAGGAGGAAAGCTGAAGAAAACAAGAAAGAAGATAAGAAGGAAGACAAGAAGAAAGAAGATAAAAAGAAGGAAGGAGAGAGGAAAGAAGATAGAAGAGAGGAAGGAACGTTGGAAGAGGAAAAGGAGGAGCAACAAAGTTTTGTGGATACATCAGTTGCTCTGGCGGTATTATCAGAGATGTCGTCAGGGATTCCTTGTGCCCAGGAAAATATGGACTTACGTTCAAAGTCTTTAAAAAGAAGTACATGGGAAGATGAGCTACAGGGGACCATGGAGGACTTGAGTGGGAAAAAATCTCGTGGTGATGCGTCCTCATTGTTTGGGGATGTGTCTCCCTCAAGTTCTTCTGATCAAGAATCCTTAATTGTGGGTGAGAAATCACCTTTGGTAGATAAGGGCGGAGGGATTAGCCCTGAGCCTAATACTAAAAGATGATTACTGTTGTATCCCTGAATGTTCAGGGGTTGAACAATTTATACAAACGTACTGCATTATATGATTTTTTGGATAATGAGAAATACGATTTTATTTTTTTACAAGAAGGCAAATTAAGAAAGAAAAATGAACTATGAATATTTACATGGCATATGGAAGGGTAACATGTTTTTTTCTGGTGGGAATGAATTGAAAAGTGATGGGGTGGGTCTTTTGTGCTCTAGTGAGTGGGAGGTGGTTAAGCATGAGGAAATTGACCCTGGTCGTATTCTAGGTGTGGAAGTAATGATGGAGGGTAAAAGAGTGTGTTGTTTTAATATTTATGCTCATACTGAGAAAAGTCAAAGATTACATTTACTAGAAATTTTACAGTTGTTTTTACCAGGTGCAGATCTGATTTTAATTGGTGAGGATTTTAACTGCCAATTGAATAATGTACGGGATGGGTCGGTAACCTGCCTTAAGAATATAATTTCTGCTTTTAGCTTAAAGGATGCATGGGCTGTAGATGGTAGTAAAAAGAATTTGAAGTTACGTGGTCAAACAGAGGTTTTACTTCTAGGATTGATCACTTTTTTATGTCTGATTCTTTTAAATGTTCCTCTTTTAAGACAAGTATAAATTGTTTTTCGGATCATAAGTTATTGGGATGCACTTTAGTAATAGACCCTTGCGGTAAGAAGAAATCTTTGCATTGGAAACTGAATGTCTCTTTATTACAAGGGAAGAATTTCAAAGAAGACTTTTACGTTTTTTTATAATGAATTAAAACTTAACAAAAAGGGTTTTAAGTGTATTTTAGACTGGTGGGATTTTATGAAGGGTAAGATCAGATCCTTTTTTGTCAAATTGGGAAAGAGGAAAGCGTATGAAAAAAGGCAGTTTTATGATACACTAAATGCTAATTTGCAGTGTTATTATTATTTTCAAAACAATGGAGTTAATATGGACAGCAGTATTAGTGAGGTAAAGGAGAAAATTCAGAATGCTCTAAAAGAGAAGGGAAAATAAATCAGCTTCAATTCTAGGGTAAAGGCTCTGGATGAGGATGAGAAGTGTACTAAGTTTTTCTTTAAAAAAATATGTGGAAAAAAGGACTTTATTGAGGTCTTAGAGGGTGAGGTGAGCCCAGAGGGGAAAGCATAGAAGGCCAAAATGTTTTATGATGGCCTGTTTTCTCGGAAAAAGATTGATGAATCATTAAAAAAAAACATTTTTTAGAGGTGCTGGATAAAGCTTTTAGTGAGGAAGAAAAATTACTTTTAACTAGGGAGTTTACTAAAGAGGAGATATTTAATACTATTTGCACTTTACAAAATCAAAAGACACCAGGTGTGGATGGCCTCCCTGTGGAGTTTTACAGGGTTATGTGGGATATTATAGGGGAAGATTTTTACAAGCTGTTTTTAGAAGTGGAGTCCTCTTTTAATATTCCCAAATCATGGGCGGAAGGCCTTATTGTTTTATTATATAAAAAAGGAGGAAAAGAACTGATTAAAAATTGGAGACCTATTACATTATTAAATACAGACTATAAGGTATATACAAAGCTATTGGCCAATAGATTGAAGAGAGTGGTAGGGTCGGTTATCGAGATGGACCAGACTTGTGCAGTCCCGAATCGTAAGATTACAGACACGCTAATTTTATTGCGAAATATAATATGGGATGTGGCTGATATGAAGCAGGACTTAACTCTCGTTTCCCTTGATTTTGAGAAGGCTTACGATAGGGTTGCTCATGAGTTTTTATTTGCCGTTTTAAAAAGAATGGGATGTCCTAGTGTTTTTATTGAGCATATTAAGTGTCTGTATAAGTTAGGTTTTAGTAGGATTTCTATTAATGTTTTTTTATCGAAAAATATTAATATAAATTGTGGGGTTAAGCAGGGGTGCCCCCTGTCACCTATACTTTTCATCTGTGCGATAGAACCCCTTTTAACTGCTTTTGGGAAAGATAAAGTTATTAATGTTTTTTTTTATTCCTGGCAGTAGAAATGATCAAGTGAAGGTTTTAGCTTATATGGATGATGTGTCGGTTTTAGTGCGGGATATTAAGAGTTTTAATAGAGTTTTAAGAACAGTTGAGTGGTTTGGTGGAGCATCTGGTTTTAAAATAAATTGAGAAAAATCGAGTGTTTTAACTATGGGTAACTTTCTGTTAAATTCAATGTAAAAAAAAGGAGCATGGACCGCACCTCCAAAAATCATACATTTGATCTAATGCCTCTCGGCAAAAATATATATAACTGAACATGAGGTTCTTAGTTTAATATTCTGATCAGACTGTATGAAGCCCACTGCCATGTCATGGCAAACCTCATAGTGGGTCCTAACATTTCCTGCCTGAATGGGAGCGGAGCCGTGCGCCAACCACCGCCACAGCGACAAAATCACAAGCAGGGCGGGCGGCGTGGTGCCTCACAGCACCCGTGCTGCAAGACCGAGTCCCCATGACTCCAGGCCACGCCGCCGCACAAGCACAAAACCACAGCAACAATGGCTGACACACTGCACCAACACCACATGAAAGGAGCATTGTAGCTCACCTTCCTCAAGCTCTCAAGTGAGAGCAAAAATAGGCTAGACCCTCTTTGCAGTCCCCTGCCAATTAAAATCTCCTGTGCCAAATGGGAGGAGTGCTGGTCCAAGAAAGGGGAAAGAATATGCAATGCAAAAAAAAGGAGCATGGACCGCACCACCAAAAATCATACATTTGAACTAATGCCTCTCGGCAAAAATATATATAACTGAACATGAGGTTCTTAGTTTAACATTCTGATCAGATTGTATGAAGCCCACTGCCATGTCACGGCAAACCTCGTAGTGGGTCCTAACATTTCCTACCTGAACAGGAGCCAAGCCGTGCGCCAACCACCGCCACAGCGAAAAAATCACCAGCAGGGCGGGCGGCCTGGTGCCTCACAGCACCCGTGCTGCAAGACCGAGTCCCCATGACTCCAGGCCACGCCGCCGCACAAGCACAAAACCACAGCAACAATGGCTGACACACTGCACCAACACCACATGAAAGGAGCATTGTAGCTCAACTTCCTCAAGCTCTCAAGTGAGAGCAAAAATAGGCTAGACCCTCTTTGCAGTCCCCTGCCAATTAAAATCGCCTGTGCCAAATGAGAGGAGTGCTGGTCCAAGAAAGGGGAAAGAATATGCAATGCAAAAAAAAGGAGCATGGACCGCACCTCCAAAAATCATACATTTGAACTAATGCCTCTCAGCAAAAATATATATAACTGAACATGAGGTTCTTAGTTTAACATTCTGATCAGACTGTATGAAACCCACTGCCACGTCACGGCAAACCTCGTAGTGGGTCCTAACATTTGGGCGGCCTGGTGCCTCACAGCACCCGTGCTGCAAGACCGAGTCCCCATGACTTCAGGCCACGCCGCCCCACAAGCACAAAACCACAGCAACAATGGCCGACACACTGCACCAACACCACATGAAAGGAGAATTGTAGCTCACCTTCCTCAAGCTCTCAAGTGAGAGCAAAAATAGGCTAGACTCTCTTTGCAGTCCCCTGCATAGGGGGCAGAGGAGCTTAGCCAGCTCACCCCACAAGCATTTACCGGCCACCGGGTCCGCGTCTGCAGGGATCCCTAAGGCCCAGCAGAAACAACCGGGTGAACTACATGTCCCAGGAACACCAAAAACTGACTGTCATACCAGGGTCAGGAGTAACTGAGGCCCAAGAGACAGGGAAGTGTGATCTCCAACAGAAGGCCCTACCACCAGGTCAGCCGGTGCAAGGCAGAGACCAAGTTAGGCCTAGCTCCAGGCAGGTCATAAACTTATCAGGAAAAGGCAAGGAACAGGAGGCCCCACACCTGCTCACTGGGGAGAGTCCTGATATGCACCCTTCACCCTACAGTGCCCTGGACCGTGCCTGAAACATTACTAGTAAAGGTACTGAAGTGAACTTCGGTGTGTGTGCCTATTCTTCTACCCTTCCTCTGACCCGGCTGGGTCCTCTCTGTCCTCCATCCCTTCTCCTACGCTGCCCTGAGGCCCCGCTCCACCTGTGGGGAGCCGCACCAACTAAGCTGCCTGATCACCGGCCTCAGAGGACTGTAGCAGCGCTGGTGATCCTCACCAGACACCACGGGTGGCGTCACGAACTTTCCCTATCCCATATAACTTTCCCCATTCCTTGCTTTTTAAGAGTGACCCCAGGGTACGGGCCCGGGAGCTGACCACCGCAACATCCCCCAAGGTCAGGCACCAACAAGGCCCAGGCGCCGAGTCGTCCCCATCCCCTGAGCGCGTCATCTCTTCCTGGCATCACGAATAGGATTCCGTGCCCGCTGCAATGACGGAGTGTTGTGCCCGTTGCCACCGGGTACTGTGCGCCTTTAATCAAAAAAACTGAGTATTTAACTGTGGCGAAGATCGCCGCCATTGTTGTGCCGCCGAGCGGGAAGAAGGGCATAACCGCGGGAAACTGAGAGGCGCACCTGCTGAAGCGCGCGAAGCCCCGGACACGCCCCACGCCTCGATGTCAAACCAGGAAGCTCCAGGTCCTGGAAGGAGAGCCGGTGAACGCTCTGACGTAGGACGCAAGCGACGCAAGGTCCTGAAGAAGACCGTCACCTGCGGAGCTGCAGCCTACCGGAAGAAAAGAAGAGAAGGTAGGCCATGGTTCGCTAGGGGGGCGCCAGAATGTCCGAAGAACAGCACAACGCCGGAGTACCGGTTAACCGCCCTGATGATCAACCCGCGCTCAGCGCTGAGCAGGCCGGAGCAGCCGCTCCACCAGCAGGGCTTGTAACCCCTGTCATACCCATGGCCTCACCGTACATCCCTGGAGCAAAGTGGCTCCCCCAGTACAGCGGCAAACCAGATACCCTGTCTGGATTCAAAAGGAAAATATGGGGTATACTGGACATGTACTCTATGACAGGCAAGCAAAGAGCCGCTGTTGTATTGGGACAATTGACTGGTGCTGCGGAGCGAGAAGTAGAAACCTGGTCGGCCGCAGACCAGGAGTCCGTGTCCGCAATCTTTAAAAGGTTACAGACTGTCTTTGAGAATCGTACTGAGACAGACCTCCGGATGAGGTTCTACAACTGCTCTCAGCAACCGGAGGACAGTGTTCGGGACTATGCAGGGCGTTTACAAGGGGCCCTGCGAGCTCTGAAACAGGTTAGTCCAACCAGCATCGATAATGAAAATAAAATGCTGAAGGAACAGTTTATCCGGGGACTGAGGTCTCAAGAGGAGAGCAGGACTGTGCGGTGGTGGTCCCTGGATCATCCAGATGCCACCTTTGACACCCTTAAGGACATTGCTATAAAAGGACTGCAGCCCCTGGAAACAACTGCTATCCAATGTTACCGGGTGGGACCGCCCCAGTACCTGCAGCGTCCACCCTTTCCCTGGTGGCTGCTGAAGCCAAGGTTCCAGCAACGTCCCCTAGTGAGCTGGACAGCCTGCGCTCTGAAGTGCGTCAGTTGAACAAAACCCTGACCACTGTACTGAGTACCCTGCAGCTGCGGACGGAGCTCGAGGCAGAAGGAAGGATCCTGCTAGCCAACAGCCCTGAGGATGTCCCCTGGATGAGAAGGAGGAGGAGGACAACGCCACCCCCTAGGAGGACCAGCGACCAACGCCGCTCGCCGAGGGACCCTGTCTGCCACCGCTGCCACAAGACAGGTCACGCCGTCCAGAGCTGTCCTTTAAACGAGCAAACCATGGGGCCGAGGGCCGACACCCAGGAGTAGACCCCTCAGGCCCATAAAACTGGTACCGCAGGTTCGAGGGAGGAAGACCTTTCCTGTCCATCGTGCTGGATGGCATCGCGACGTCCGCTCTGCTGGACACAGGATCTCAGGTAACCATCATGCCTAATGTCCTCTACAAAAGATTCTGGTCCATAGACGAACTTCACCCACCAGATACAAATCTTTCCGTGTATGTCTCAAACGGCCTTCCCCTTAACCTAGTCGGGGTTAAGGATGTGGCGGTAAAGGTGGGAAGAGTGGAACTGAAGGACCAGGGACTAATTGTAGTAGAGACTAATCCTGATGATACAGACTTGTATATGGTACTTGGCACTAATATTGTTAGCAACTGTTTAGGAGAAGTGTTTTTCTTGCTCCAACAGATAGCTGACACTGCCAGACCAGGGCAGAGAAGGGCACTCCAGAAAGAGATCCGAGCCCTTATGTACCAGCAACAGGTAAAGCTAACCGGTGGTGAAATTGGTAATGTACAGGTGACAGACCCGGTACCCATTGTGATTCCCCCGATGAGTGAAATGCTGATTTGGTGTAGAGCAGCAATAGGTCTCAAAGGACAGAGCTACCAGGTGGTAGTAGAGCCCCTTAGCTCGGAACATAGGCCTACACTCTTGACTGCCAGAGGGGTAGTGGATGTACACAATGGGAGGGTGGCCATAAGCCTCCTAACTATGGGGAGGACGAGGTTAGATTACCACGCTACGCCACTGTTGCCAAACTGTACACAGTAAATAACAACTCCATACACAGTCCTTAACCTCACCAGACGAAGTGGAGGATAATGACCCGGCAACCCAGGTGGAAGATTGGTGTCAACAGCTCCATGTTGGGACAGACGCCACTCCTGCCCATCAGAAGCAGGGTGTACGAATATGAGCAGGTATTCAGTAAGCACCCACTTGACTTTGGGAGGATTAAGGGGGTTCAACACCATATCCCCACAGGTGACCATCCACCCATCAAAGAATGTTACAGGCCTATACCACCGGCACACTACCAGAAGGCGAATGAGATGTGGCATGACATGAAGAAGGCAGGGGTAGTAAGGGATAGTTGTAGTCCCTGGGCTGCTCCCCTAGTTCTAGTCAGGAAAAGGGACGTAAGCATGAGAATGTGTGTAGATTACAGACAAGTAAATCGCATTACACATAAAGATGCATACCCTTTACTACGTATAGAGGAATCCCTGGCAGCCTTGAAGTCTGCAAATTATTTCTCCACCCTTGACCTCACTAGTGGGTACTGGCAAGTAGCTGTTGCTGAGGAGGATCGGGAGAAGACGGCCTTCACCACCCCGATGGGACTCTGCGAGTTCAATAGTATGCCATTTGGACTCTGCAATGCACCCGGAACGTTCCAGAGATTGATGGAGTGCTGCCTGGGACACCGCAACTTCGAGACTGTGCTACTATACCTGGACGACGTGACAGTGTACTCCAAAATGTATGAGGACCACTTGAAGCCCCTGGCGGAGGTATTTGAGTCACTGTCCCGGTGTGGGATGAAGCTGAAGCCCTCAAAGTGCCACCTGCTCAAGCGAAAGGTACAGTACCTGAGACACATCGTTAGTCCAGAGGGAGTAGCACCAGACCCAGAGAAGATCACTGCCATTCAGAAATGGCCGGAGCCGAAGAACCTCAAGGAGGTAAGTCAGTTCCTGGGACTAGTCAGGTATTACCGGAGGTTTGTGAAGGACTATACCAAGAAAGCTGCGCCTTTGCAAGATCTCCTGGTAGGACAGTCCGGGAGAGGTAGAAACCCCCCGTTCCAGTGGGGGGCGGAGCAAGCCGAATCCTTTAAGTTGATGAAGGAGATCCTGACCGGCGAAGAGATCCTAGCCTACCCTGACTACAGCCAACCATTCCTGCTGTACACTGATGCCAGCAACAAAGGATTAGGAGCTGTACTGAGTCAGAAGCAGAATGGCCGAGAAAAGGTGATCGCCTATGCAAGCAGGAAGCTCCGCCCGACCGAGAGGAACCCAGAGAACTATAGCAGCTTCAAGTTTGAGTTCCTGGCCCTGGTCTGGGCCATCACCGAGCGGTTCAAGCACTACCTAGCCTCCAGTAAGTTCACTGCCTTCACTGATAATAACCCCTTGACTCATCTAGAAACAGCCAAGGTAGGAGCCATGGAACAACGATGGATGGCTCGGCTGTCAAACTACCAATTCACTATTAAGTACCGGGCGGGCCGCAAAAACGCCAATGCCGATGCCCTGTCCAGAATGCCTCACCAGTCGGACACTGAAGAAGAAGTGGATGACTTGGAGGAGATGGAACTATCTGCCTTTCATCGGAATGGAATGGTCCACGAGCAACGAGCCTCCAGGAGGCATCGCGGTAAGATGTTAAACCCCCTGCCTCACCACAGCTGGAAGGAGACCCAGGACAGCGACCCTGTTGTCAGCCATATCAAAGAGCTGATAACCCAGGAAGGTTCCTCCCTGGAGAAGGATGCGTCTCTACAAGCCAAGCAGCTGTGGAATGAGAGAAGCCGGCTGTTCATCTATAGAGAGAAGCTGTGCCGGAGGTACGTCAACCTCAAAACCCATGAGATGGTATGGCAGAAAGTGGTGCCCAAGACAGACATCCAGATGGTGTTGGAAGCCTACCACAATCAGGCGGGGCACTTTGGCTGGAAGAAGCTAGAAACCCTGCTGAAGTGTCGGTTTTATAGTGTAGGAATGCGCAGTTCCATTGAGAGGTGGTGCCGGAATTGTGGACCCTGTAGCCTCAGAAGAAAAGACTACAGGAGCCAGAAGGCACCCCTGCAACCCATCAAGATGACTCGTCCCTTGGAGATCGTGGCCCTGAATCATGTCAAGCTGTCACCCAGCAGGTCAGGATATTCCTATGCACTGACCATGGTGGATCACTACTCCCGATTCCTGGTGGTCGCCCCCGTCAAGGACCTGACGGCAGAAACTGTGGCGAAGACGTTTCAGGCGTACTTCTGCAGGCCCCATGGATACCCGGAGCAGGTGCTGACAGATCAAAGCTCAGCCTTTGAAGCCGAATTGTTCAAGGAGTTCTGCCATCTGTACGGGTGTAAAAAGATCTGGACTACACCGTACCACCCCCAAACCAACGGTCTCTGTGAAAAGATGAATGACATCATCATCGACCTGCTGAAGATCTTAATACGAGAGGAGAGAAATCAGTGGCCAGACCTACTACCTGACCTGGTAGATCTGTACAACCACATACCTGTGAGTTCCACCAATTGTACTCCAGCATGTCTCATGCGAGCAAGATCCGAGTTGCCCATGGACCTGGAGCTTGGTGTAGTAGAACCAGAAGCAGATATGTCCACTGAGGACTGGGACACGACCAGACAGGAGCAGTACAGAAGAGTACAGGACTGTGTCGAAGACAGTCTCACTCGAGTAAGGGACAAGCAGGAAGCCCACTACAATAAAAGTGCGCCCGCAGAACCCTTCACACCAGGAGAAGTGGTGTTAAAGAGGAAAAGGAGAAACCACAAACTTGATGACCAGTGGGAGAGAGAACCCTACACTGTGTTAAATTCAAGCTTTGATAATAAGAAGACCTGTTTGATTAGCAAAGATGGAGGAATAACGACTGCAACGGTATCTAGAGACCATCTGAAGTTGTATCCAGATCTGCTAAAGCCCCAAGAAGAAGTGCCTCTCACCGTACCGGAGGAGCCTAAAGAAGCAGTACTCCATACTGACTTAGGAGATTTCCCGGCAGATTGGCCTCAACTAGGAGGAGCAGTAATAATACCTGTGATCCACTTCTTTCAACAGCCAGAAGACCCTCCACAGCAAGTAGAACCTGTAAGTGCTTCAGAAGAGCCTGCTCAAGAAGAATCCCCGGAAGAAGGATCCCCGGTTGGAGCAGAGCAAGAAGGCCCAGCCAATGGTATACTTGCCAGTCCTGTAGAGAGGTTAAGGCAACCCTGCAGTTCCCCAATACTTAGAACTGACAGAATGGGAGGTAGTGCAAATACTAGTGCCTCACGCATCCCAGTACCACGTAGGTCGACAAGTAGCACACGAGGTCAGACCCCTGTGAGATACAGAGAGTAAAGAAGGAAACTCTGACAGTGTAAATAGTTGCCCTTGGGTATTATATTGTGTATTTTCATGTGTATGTATTTATTACTTTGTGTTATGCTTGCCATGGACAATTTAAGTGATATGGACACTTCCCTTATCACCTCTAGTTACCCGTCAGGGTACATAAAGAACTTTGTGGCTGAGGACTATGTGCAGCCCAAAAACTATTTGCTGTAAATAATTGCACTCCCTGGAGTGCCCCTTTTGGTGACCTCAGAACAAAAACTTGTCTGGTGTGGCACAAGCGGAGGTCCAATTCAGGATCGCCATGCCCTGCAGCCACCCCAGGGCCTACGTGGAGGGTTTGCTTTGGACAGGTCCCTCAAGCTACCAAGTACTCTAACCTGTGAGATGGACATCCTGTCGGGGTACCTCACCGGAAAAGACTTGAATTCTAAGGTTGCTTATTGTATTGTACATATCTATTTATTATTTATAATGTTTTATATGTAACGTTCAAGCAAAGTGTCTCCCATAAAGGGAAAAGTTATTGTTGTTATAAAAATTACTTCAGTCCGGGAGTACTGAGCTTTGCTAGGGGGGAATGTGGCACCCTGCTGCGCATTGGTGCCACAGATCCCAGAGGGGTGCATGGACGGATTCCTCCACAAGAGGCCCTCATAGCATTCACACATCTCCACCTTCCACCTCAGACCAGCAGAGGGAGCCCGGATAGGGATATAAAAAGGGAAGGTGGAGCTAGGCAGCTCAGTCTGTAAGGAGTCTAGTCTGAAGTCAGCAGCCTGGAGTCGCAGTCTAGAGGCAGTCAGTCTGCTGCAGCCAGAGAGGTTGTCAGGTCAGTACAGACTCAGAGGAGACTGCAGGAGACTGCAAAGAGGGTCCAGCCGATTTTTGCTCTCACTTGAGAGCTTGAGGAAGGTGAGTCACAATGCTCCTTTCTTGTGGTGTTGGTGCAGTGTGTCGGCCATTGTCGCTGTGGTATTGTGCTTGTGGGGCGGCGTGGCCTGGAGTCATGGGGACTCCGTCTTGCAGCATGGGTGCTGTGAGGCACCAGGCCGCCCGCCCTGCTGGTGCATTGTCGCTGCGGTGGTGGTTGGCGCACGGCTCCGCTCCCGTTCAGGCAGGAAATGTTAGGACCCACTACGAGGTTTGCCATGACGTGGCAGTGGGCTTCATACAGTCTGATCAGAATGTTAAACTATGAACCTCATGTTCAGTTTTATATATTTTTGCCGAGAGGCATTAGATCAACGTATGTTTTTGGAGGTGCTGTCCATTCTCTTTTTCAGCTTAATGCATTTCTGTTAAATTCAGATTGCAAGCTTATGAGATTAATGGAAATTAAAGTTTTAGGGGTATTTTTAAGGAGACATGTGGGAATGTGAGGAATTGGGAATCTCTGCTTGAAAAGGTAAGGAAAAAGATTGATTTTTGAAACTTGAGAAGTTTAACAATAGAAGGCAAAATCTTGATAATAAAGCAGGTCTTACTTCCGATAGTTCTTTATGTTTCAACTGTTTTTATACCTCCTATTAATGTAATGAAAAAGATAATTAAGTTATCTTTTAATTTCCTATAGAAGTCAAAAATGGAAAGTGTAAAAAGGGAAGAGTTGTACAAAATTAAAGGAAAAGAGGTAAAGGCTTCCCAGATATCAGCGCTTTCATTTATGCCAAGTACTTTGCTAATTGCATATGAACTTTATTAGGACCGGTTTCTAGGCTTAAAACCTTTTTAACATACAATTTGGGTTTCTTTGTTAGGAAATACAAATGGTTAGAAATGCTTTTGGATGGGCCATATAAGTTTATACCATCTGGGAATTATATTATTTTAGAAAGAATTCTGAGTGATTTTAAATTAATGAATATGGATCTTAAAATACTTGGAAATCATAAGAAAATTTGAGAAGTTTTCGAAAGCAGGTTGATAGCTAGTCCGGTAGAGCGTTTTTTCCGACAGTGTTGTTGATAAAATTTGGATAAATGCAAATGTTAAGTGTTCGACTAATGAACACAAGGACTTAATATGGTGTAGTATTAAAGACTGTCTGCGAACTCGAGATTTTCAATACAGAAGAGGTTTGGTATGGTTTGAAAAATGCCCAAGACGTAAATGTGCCGCTGGCGAAACACCCATGCACATTTTTTGGAACTGTAGTTACTCACAATCATTATGGAGAAAGATTAGTAATTCCGTTAAAGCTTTAAGTGGTGTTAATTTTTTAGATTTTAATAGGATTTTTTACGGGTTGGGTGTCAAGGATGATGTGTTTAAGGTTGTATGGATAATTTTATCTTGTGTGAAAATGGCGCTTTGGAAAACTCTGAATATTTTGATTTTTAAGCATAAGGAGGTATCGGTACAAGAATGCATTAAGTTATGCTTAAGTTATATGTTTTTATATTTCTGGAGAGATAAAGTGTTGTTTAGTGATAAAAAAGCTAATGAAATTTGGAAGCAAAAAGATTGGAATGTACTTACCTTGTGATGTTCTTGTTGTAGAGTCATATATACCCCCCTGTGTAAAAATGGAAATTTTAAAGTTAAAAAAGGAAAAAGTAAACTGGAATATGGAAAATAATATAAGTTGTAAATCAAAAACAAGAAAAAAAAAAAAAAAAAGATCCAGTTTGCTATCTACAATGAGGAAACTTTTAAGTTTGAAGCCATTTTAAGATAATGACTAGGGATGGTGAACTTAAAGATCTGAGTGGAAAGAAAAAAAAACACCTTTTCTTATCAGTTTAATATCTGATACGTCCCCTTTACTTCCACCTATTTTCGCACATTCTCTTCTCCTCTCCATGCCAAATGTCACACGCGCCTCAAGAAGGGGAAGGGTGGGGGGAAGATAGGGTAACTAATTATTGAACAAACGAGCAGCGGTTCCCCCTGCTTCCCACTCTATATGCTCCCTACAGACTGAAGCTGGCTGAATGGAAGAATGGAACAGACATTGCACGTGTCATAATGGGCTCCTGCCTTTTATCTAGCTGCGCTTTAGCAGCCAGCTTCAGTCTGCAGTGAGCCTACAGTGTGGGAAGCGGGGGGGGGGCCACTGCTCGTTTGTTCATTAATTAGTTATCCTCTCCCCCCCCTATCTTGAGGCACGTGGGACATTGGGGGGAGGGGAATGTGTGAAAATAGGTGAAATTATGCAGATTAAAAATGTGTGGGGTACATCTCCAACAAGCAGTGGGTTTTAAGCCGTCTATTGATGAACAACATTTCTTTCTAAGGGGAGTCTTTGTCCCTATCCCTACAATGGGTGCCTTCTTGGGGCCAGGGTGCAGCCATAGGCCAAAACCAATTCAGGTAATTGCTTCTCGGCCTTTTGGCTAAGATCAAGTGTAGCATCTTTTCTTATCAGTTTAATATCTGATTAGTCCCCTATACGTCCACCAGTTTTCGCACCTTCTCCTCTCCCACCTAAAGTCCCACGTGCCTCAAGACCAGGAAGGGTGGGGGGTAGAGAGGGTAACTAATTATTGAACACACTGGCAGCTTTCCCCCCTGCTTCCCAGTCTGTAGGCTCCCTACAGACTGAAGCTGGCTGCTGCATCACAGCTAGATGAAAGCCAGGAACCCATTATGACACGTGCAATGTTTGTTCCATTCTTGCATTATTCCATTGTCCCATTGTTAGGGGACAATGGAACAATGAGACAATGGAATAATGCAAGAATGGAAGAATAGAACAGACATTGCACGTGTCATAATGGGCTCCTGCAGCAGCCAGCTTCAGTCTGTAGGGAGCCTGCAGACTGGGAAGCAGGGGGGACCGCTACTTTTTTGTTCATTAATTAGTTATCCTCTTTACCCCCCCCCCCGCTGGTCTTGAGGCATTTGGGACATTGGGGGGGGAATGTGTGAAAAGAGGTGGACTTATGCAGATTGAAAACGTGTGGGGTGCATCTGCAACAAGCAGTATAGTTTTGAGTTTTAAGGTGTCTATTGATGATCAACATGTCTTCCTAAGTGGAGTCTTTGTCTCTATCCCTACAATGGTTGCCTTCTTGGGGCCAGGGTGCAGCCATAGGCCAAAACCAATTCAGGTAATCACTTCTCGGCCTTTTGGCTAAGATTAGATGCAGTGATCTAGCGGTTGCTGCCTTGGTCTTGGCTGAGAGGTGCCCAGGGTACCCGGCTACTTGGCCTCGGGGGATCGCCTTGTCTAACGGCAGGGTTTCACCCCCCTGCTGCTATTAGGGAGTTGGATTAGTCCCTGGGCAAAGGGAGGCAATCACCTTGCCACTGCATTCAGTTGTAGTGGGCAACTGTCCCAACACTTAGCTGTTGGGACAACTGGATTTCATTTGGACGGAAGGAACTTTTGGAGAACATGGAATTTTGGAAGAAGAACTGTTTGAGAATATTTCTGGAGGAGAATACAAAGAAGGAAACACTGGTAGAAGAAGAGGTATTGTGTTTTTTGGAATCGCATGGATTATGCAAATCGGACATATTATGTATACAGCAAAATAGAATTAGAAATGTTTTTGATGTGCCTCATCGTGTGTAAGGACGATCCGTTCATTGGACGAGAGGAGGTTTTGGAGTATTTGAAATTGTGGACTTTGATGGTGGATGCAGAATGGTATTAAACTTCCCCCTGCCCGTTTCAAAATAGGGCATACAAATGGTGACTTTTTCTTTTCTGGAATGCCTGTCTTTTGCAGGAATTGTGGTAAATACGGTCACACTAAAGAAAGTTGTGCGGTGACCTGTAGGAACTGTGCCAGTTGTGAACATAGCACAAAAGAGTGTATGCATGAAAAAAGGTGGAGTTTTTGTAAGACCCTGGGTCATTTTTATGTTTCTTGTCCACACAGGTTTAGAGAGGAGGAACAGGGACAAAAAGGGAGGACCAGGACATCCGAACCTGAACCAAAAGGCCAGACCGCTCCGCTGGAGGAGGAACAATCTGGTGCCTCGGAAGTAAAAAAGGGAGTGCCAGCGGAGGAGGTGCTTTCTGAGGCAATGAAGGATGACTCAGACGTAATTAAAAATTGGCTAACAGATGCAAGGGCGGACAAAAGGAAGGTGCAAAAGGACACATTCGGTAAGGCCAAGAGGGATCGACTGAAGGGCGACACCGAGTCCGAAGCCCAACCCGGGTCTCCTAATCTGGGTTCAGAGTCTGAAGGTGAGGAGTGGTGCAAGGTGGATTCCAGGAATAAGAAAAAAAGGTTTGTCCTTTTGGCGTGGTCAGGAGAGAACAAATGGACACCTCTCCTGGCGGGGAGGTGGAGTTTGGGCCCCCAGGAGTTCCGGACCTCGCTGTTCCCAGTGGGGCTCCAGACCCTGCTGTCTCAGAGGACTAAGGGTCTCTACCCTGTGCACAACCTACTCCCGGATGTCGGCCTCCCGTAGGTCAGACAGGGGCGGCAAGGCCGGTTGGGGACCCACCTGACAAGGACCTAAATGCTCAACCCATGGAGACCAAGGGAATTTCATCAGTCTGTAGCCTCCCGAGCTTCTCATACAGAGCTGCGGGTCATTTACTTGAAGAGTCTAGTTCCTCCTCCGAAGATTCACTTCTTACAGTGCAATCGGAAGATGAAAGCAGTACGAGTACAAGTGGTCTGGCTGGTTCAACGGATAGGATTTAAAGTTTAGTCCCTGTGATATAACATCCTAAACCTATTCTGTGTGATGGCTGAACTTCTTGGTATTTCACTAAATGTGAGGGGTATAAAATCCAGAAATAGAAGGGTAACGCTTTTTAATTTTCTTTCGTGTTTAACGGCATCTGTATTTTTTCTTCAAGAGTGCAATATCCCACATACCTTATCCTATAAAAAATAAGAGGAAGACTGGAAGCATGGCCCATCTGTCTGGTCTGGGTCTAATGCTGTGGGATCTGCAGGGGTAGCTATGCTTTTTAAAGGGGATGTTCGTATTGATTTTATTCATGAAATTTTACCAGGGCGTATTTTATTGGTTAAAGCTTTTATTAATGATATAAAATGGAAATTTTTACATTTTTATGGGTCTCCGGATAAAAATGAAAGGGCAGAAATGTTGGAGATTTTACCACTTTTTATTAACACAACTGAACCTTTTATCCTGGCAGGGGATTTTAACTGTATTTTAAAAGGTGAAAGTCGGCGCACCAAGTCTGTAAGTAGAAATTATGATAAGACTTCTGGCATGTTAAGTAATATTATCCATGATTACAGGTTAACAGACATTTATAAAGATTGTAATAAATCTAGTCCAGGGGAGGCCAGCTTCACCTGGAGCAATGCAAATTGTAGCTCGATGATAGATTTTATTTTGAGTTCAGAACATGCATTACCTGTTAAATGTGAGGCCCAAAGTAATATTTTCTCTGACCATAAAATGATGTATTTTAATATAAAAACAAGCATAAATAAGAAAAGTGGTAAAAAGTCTTGGAAAATGAATATATCTCTTTTAAATGATCCCCAGGTTTTATCAGATTTTATTAGTTTTTATAAAAAATTAAAAAAAAACAAAAATCCTAATATGTCAATGAGCATTTGGTGGGAAAAAATGAAAATAAAAATTAAGGATTTTTTTTTTATTAAAAAAGTATAAATAAAGCCCAAGAAAAATTCGATTTTTATAACAATTTAAATATCCGTCTTTAAACCTTATATAAACTTAAAGCAAATGAGTTTGATGTAGAAAGAGATATTCTAAAATTAAAAGAAGAGATTACAAGATGTCTAGAGCAAAAAGAAAAAGAGCTGATATTCCTTTCCAGAGTCAGACATGTGTAAGAGGATGAAAAATGCCCCAGGTATTTTTTTTTAAAAATTAGAGATAAGAAAACTTGTATTGAAAAAATAGATGGTGAAAAAAATATGAAAGAAATATTAGATAAAGTCCATGAATATTTTTCCAATCTTTTAAATAATAGACCTTGATTCACAAGAGTTTTTATCCCAGGATGTAACAGAAAAGGAAATTTTAGAGACCATAAAGAGTTTTACAACCGGAAAAGTTCCTGGTTCTGATGGTATCCCCATAGAATTTTATGTGACTTTTTATGATGTTTTAAAAGACAATTTGTTTTATCTTTTTACTGAAGTTTTTTTAAAAAAAGGTTTTATTAACTTCTTGGAAAAGAGGTGAAGTCTCATTACTGTATAAAAGAGGAGATAAAACAGACCTAAAGAATTGGAGACCAATAACCCTTTTAAATAGCGATTATAAAATCATGGCAAAAAATTGTGCAAATCGTCTAAAGAAGGTAATTGGAAAAATAATTCACTCAAATCAAGTGTGTGGGATACCGGAACGCAGTATTTGGGATAATTTAAATTTGGTTAAAGATTGTATTGAGGATGTTAAAAACAGAAAAGGGAAGATGGCCATTTTATCTATTGATTTTGAAAAAACTTTTGACCGGGTCTCTCATTTTTATCTTTTTACCCCTTCATCTCCGGAGCATTTTCCGTTTTAGCATTTTTGTTTTTTGCTCCCTTTGTTCCCAGAGCCATAGCGTTTTTATTTTTTGGGCAATATGGCCATGTGAGGGCTTATTTTTTGCGGGACGAGTTGTACTTTTAAACGCGATTACTAGTTTTACCATATCTTGTACTGGAAAACGGGAAAAAAATTCCAAGTGCGGTGAAATTGCAAAAAAATGCAATACCACAGATGTTTGGGGTTTTTTTACCACGTTCACTGAATGCTAAAACTGACCTGCCATTCTTATTCTCCAGGTCATTACGAGTTCGTAGATACCAAACATGTATAGGTTCTTTTTTATTTAAGTGGTGAAAAAAAAATCCAAAGTTTGCTAAAAAAAATAATAAAATGGCGCCATTTTCTGTAGCGTCTCCATTTTTCTGGATCTGGGCCTGGGTGAGGGCTTATTTTTTGTGCACCGAGCTGAAGTTTTTATTGATACCATTTTGGGGTAGATCCGATGTTTTGATCACCCGTTATTGCATTTTATTGCAATGTTGCGGCGACCAAAAAAACGTAATTCTGGCGTTTAGAATTTTTTTCTCGTTTTGCTGTTTACCGATCGGATTAATTCTTTTTTTATATTGATCGGGCGATTCTGAACGCGGCGATATCAAATATGTGTATGTGGGATTTATTTATCATTTTATTTTGAATGGGGCAAAAGGGGGGTGATTTAAACTATATTTTTTTTATTTTTTTAATATTTTTAAAAACATTTTTTTAAAACTTTTTGCATGCTTCTATAGTCTCCATAGGAGACTAGAAGCAGCACTTGTCTGATCGCCTCTGCTACATACAGATGATCAGAAGATCACCTGTATGTAGCAGAAATGGTCCTGTGCTATGAGCGCCGACCACTCGGTGACCAGCTCATGACAACCACTGGGGTCTGCTGCAGACCCCAGGTTGTCATGCCGACCCATCGGTGACCCGCGATCACGTGACGGGGTCACAGATGGGCGGGGTAAGTGACGCGCTTCCGGCGCGGCGCTGTTAAATGCTCCTGTCAGAGATTGACAGCGGCATTTAACTTGTTTACAGCTGTAATAATCAGCTGATATGTGCCCGGTTCAGTGCAGGCTCACCGCCGGAGCCCTCACTGAACCGGGTGTCATGACACAGGACGTATTAATACATCCTGTGTCATGAAGGGTTTTTTATTGTCTCTTAAAGCTTTTTATAAAGATTATAAAAGCAAAATTGTTGTTAATGGTTTTAAAACGCAGGATGTTCTTTTAAAACCTGGGGTGAAGCAGGGGTGCCCCTTATCACCATTACTTTTTATCTGTGCCTTGGAACCTCGTTTATGTACAATCCGTAATGATAAGAAAATTTGTGGTGTACCTCTACCTGGTGGGAAAAATCTAGAAGCGAAAATAATTGGTTATATGGATGATGTAGCAATTTTATGTCCTAATTCACCATCTTTGCAATTTTCTCTTAAACAGATTCAATCTTTCTGCGTAGGATCTGGTTTTAAGGTTAATTTTAATAAATGTAATATTTTAAATATTGATGATATGGTTTTATACGATGTAAACATTCCGGTAACAAGTTCTATTACTATTTTAGGTGTTTCTTTTAATGAATTAAATTATGGTCTAAACAATTGGGAATCAGTAGCCCAGAAGGTGAACACAAAAATAAGCATGTGGAATTTGAGAAAATTAACCATGGAGGGTAAGGTGTTGATTATAAAAATGATGATTTTATCCTTCCTTTTATATCTTGGTCTGGTGTTCCCTCCCCCAAAGAATATGTTGAAAAAAATTACTAAAGTTTGTTTTACCTTTTTCTGGAGCTCAAAAATGGAGAAACTAAAGAGAGAAATTGTGATAAAACCAAAATGTAAAGGAGGTAAAGATTTTCCAGATTTTAACAGGTTCCTTTTAATACAATTTTTCTGTTTCTGTTTTAATTCCCTTTTTAAAGATAACTATTGGTCCTTTTTTATGCTCTGTAATGCTGTTTTTTTATGAGAAGGTTGGGGTGGTTTAAGACAGTTTTATCTTCCCCATACTCTTTTAATCTGCCAAAGCATTATGTCATTTTAGAGAAAATAGTGAAAAATTTTAATCTAGAGGGAAAAGGGTTGAAGAAATAAGAAGTAGTAAGAAATTGATTGAAGAATTTTGTAAACAGGAGGTTTTATGTGATATTGGGAATTATGATGATGAACAAACTGTAAATATATGGAAAATGATTAATGTAAATTATCTTTTTAATGTGCAGAAAGATATGGCCTGGAGCTGTGTGCATAAGTGTCTTCCTTGTCAGGCATTCCAGTGCAGAAGCGGATTTGTGGGATCTGCCATCTGCCCAAGAAACGGATGCCAAGAAGAGGAGACAGTAAGAAATTTATTAGGGACTTGTGGCTTTGCAAAGACATTCTGGTGAAGATTATTCCCCCTGCTGGGCAGAGTGGCAAATCTCCAGGACTTAGACTATACTGCTGTCATTTATGGACTTATGGGATGCCCGACAGGGGATCAAAAAATAATGGCATAGAAGACACTGAATTGCGCCAAACTTGCTCTCTGGAAGGCCCGAAACATATTGATTTTTAAAAATTACGTGTTATCAGTGGATGATGTTCTGGGATTCTGTCTAAGTGAAATGTATATTTATTATTTATTAGATAGGAAAAAGAATGTGTTTTTATCAAACAAATGACATGTAAATTTGTGGAATACAATGATATGAATCTTTGTTGTTTTATTATGTCCTAAAAGTCTATATAATTTGTGGTTTGTTTTATAAAATATTGTATGTTTTTGTGAATATATTTAATTTTATGCAAATGTATGTAATTTTATGTAAGTGACGCGCCCCTGGGCCTGCTGTGTCGCGCAGCGTCTCGCGCACGGGGCTTACCCGGAACCGGATCAGATGAGGGTTGTAGTCTCCGAGTGGCGGGGACCCGGTCCGTGCCCAGGGAGTCAAACTCAGTGTGTGGCAGTCTTGATAGATGTTATTTGAGTGTCGACTACGCCACCCGTTGATTTGCAGCTATGGAGCTGCCGCTGCAGGGCAGACCGCTGAGGCCGGTGTAGAATTGTGCAGCGTGATAGTATAACCCCCAACGAGAGGGGTATGGCCTCAGGGCAGCCGACGTGGAAGATGGGGGTAGCAGGAACCACTCAGAGACGGTGCGGTGTAATTCAGGGTCTTTACTGGTAACAACGATAGACCCTCCCGGAGTACTTGCTAGCGAACGGGGCCTGGTCAGTCCTTGAGCAGATGGGATCTCCCCTGGCCAGGCGGAGTTGTAGGCCTCCCAAACTGACTGTACTCTTCTGGCTACCTTGCTAGAAGCGGATATAAGTAGCCCACGTCCCTGAGTGTACCGTGTGGTGCTCACCCGTATGGCCGGTGACTCGGGGCCTTCTAATGGCTTCCGCTCCCCGATGGCGGTGCTGGTCCCACGCGTGTGACCGTGCCTTCGGGTTTCTGGCCTGAGGACCTGAAATCCCCTGCCGGTCGGCTTCTGCTGCTGGGTAAGAGTTAGTCCCCACAGCCTCGGACGCCGGGTCCGGTAAGAAAGCTTCTCAGTCAGGGCGAGCTCTGCAGCTGCCAGCCCCTGACTCGTAGTAGTATTGCTCCCACTGAGCTTCTGCTGTTTCTTCCTATGACTGTTTCTTGTCTCTACTCTCCTTGACTGACTAACCCTGCTTCAGCCCCGGGTTTATATAGGGGAAGTTCTTCCCCTCCCAAGACTGGGCAGGAGGTGTGGCATGCACAGGATCCCTGACCAAAGGACCTCCCACCTGCTCTCAGACATAACATTACATTACTGTGGAAACCAGACCCCTGGGGTGCCACATAAGTTTTAATAAACGGTTTTATCCCTGTGAATGGGATAGCCAAGTCAAAAAAAATCTTTTCTTATCAGTTCAACATCTGATACGTCCCCTATACGTCCACTATTTTCACACATCCCCCCCCCCCCCTAATGTCCCACGCGCCTCAAGACCGAGAAGGG
This sequence comes from Phyllobates terribilis, assembly GCF_046119375.1. NCBI lineage: Eukaryota > Metazoa > Chordata > Amphibia > Anura > Dendrobatidae > Phyllobates > Phyllobates terribilis. The sequence continues at coordinate 541,884,676 of NW_027362765.1, read as the reverse complement.
TGGGGGGAAGACAGGGTAACTAATTATTGAACAAACGAGCAGTGGTCCCCCCCTGCTTTCCAGTCTGTAGGCTCCCTACAGACTGAAGCTGGCTACTGCAGCACACAGATAAAAACCAGGAGCACATTATGACACGTGCAATGTCTGTTCCATTCTTCCATTCTTGCATTATTCCATTGTCCCATTGTTAGGGGGCAATGGAACAATGGGACAATGGAACAGTGGAAGAATGGAAGAATGGAACAGACATTGCACGTGTCATAATGGGCTCCTGGCTTTTATCCAGCAGTGCTGCAGCAGCCAGCTTAAGTCTGTAGAGAGCCTACAGACTGGGAAACAGAGGAGACCGCTGCTCGCTTGTTCATTAATTAGTTATCCTCTCTACCCCCCCCGGTCTTGTAATTAGTTATCCTCTCTACCCCCCCCCCCCCCGTCTTGAGGCACGTGAGACTCACTACAGACTGAAGCTGGCTCCTGACTTTTATCTGGCAGTGCTGCAGCAGCCAGCTTCAGTCTATAGGGAGCCTACAGCCTCTATACACTTCCTCCTTACAATATAATAGTCAATTAGTAGAGAATAGTCATCTGTTATTTCATATTGTTACTTTATTACAGTTATTTAAACACAGCAAACAGAGTAAAAATAAAAACCAGCCCCTAAAAAAATCCCATAAAATCGCAAGGGTGGTGTGGTCCACCACTGTCTTATTGGCAAGAGGTAGTATGTTGTACAAGATAGCTCAATATACATTAGTATTACCAACATATATACAGCATAGCATGATTTAATGCATATTATCAGATTACAAAAAAGTCTATTATACAATTCAGTAAGTTTTGTAATGCGTTGTACAAAATAGCTCGGTAAACAACACTGTTGCCAATATATAATGCACAATATAAGTTAGTTAGCTGGCTAAGTTGCAATCAAGGTATATTGCACAATTCCATCAGGAATACTAAATGATTGATGCTAGGTATTATATATAATAACCATATGATTATATATTTGATGGAATCATATAATATGTCTTTGATTGTAACTTAGCCAACCAATTGATTCATACTCTGCATTATATTGTGTGACTATATACCTGATGGAATTGTGCAATATACCTTGATTGCAACTTAGCCAACTAACTGACTTATTTTTTGCATTATATATTGGCAATAGTGTTGTATATCAAGCTATTTTGTACAACGCATTACAAAAGTTACTGAATTGCATAATAGACTTTTTTGTAATCTGATCATATGCATTAAATCATGCTATGCAGTATATATGTTGGTAATACTAATGTATATTGAGCTAACTTGTACAACATACTACCTCTTACCAATAAGATAGTGGTGGACAGCACGGCACCACCCTTGTGGTTTTATGGGATTTTTTTAGGGGCTGTTTTTTATTTTTACTCTGATTGCTGTGTTTAAATAATTGTAATAAAATAACAATATGAAATAACAGATGACTATTCTCTACTAATTGACTATTATATTGTAAGGAGGAAGTGTATAGAGGCTATATCAATTTGGGTTACTCTTTATGAATTACCTATGGATCTATATATCCTTTATGTGGTTATTAATTCTATGTTTTGTGTGGATTTAGGATCCAACATAGATTATCGCAGTCTCGATGCGAATTGGGCAACACAGTTGGTGGATATTTTTGGTAATGAGAGTCTTGCGGGTTTGGACCCACCCATGCAGCAATGTTATGAGTTGGATCAAAATTTAAAAAAACTCTTATATAAGAGAACCAAAACTTGGTGGAACAAAGCTATACTTGAACAATATTTAAGTAAGGAAATTACACCCAGAGGTCTTCGTTTCCAGGTGTTTCCTTCATACTCAGTGGATAATGTTAATTTCAAGCGACGCTGGGAAGATGCGTGTAAACTATGCTCCCGTACAATGATAGAACTTCTCATCGATCAGGACAAAAAATTTCTTGATAGTCCAGAACAAGGGATAGAGGCTATTCAAAAAGAATTAAAACCAAATCCTCTAAAGAAGCTCTGGAGACATTTGATAAAGAATTAAATAAAGAATATAATAAATGGGAAACGGATATAAAGAATTATACAATGAAAAAATATCAACGTGATATTTTAGATTATCAAAATGACAGAGTGTCCAACAGGCATCAGGGTAAAAAAAAGCCAAGAATACGGTCATTATCTAGGAATAATTCCATCTCCTCAAATGAGAGCAATACTGCGGTCCTTTTTTTGGCCAAACGTATAGCTGCAGAGGACGATCCAGGTCCAGAAAAGGGAAGACGTATGGAAACCAGAAATACCCCCAGCATAATCGCCAAAAAAAAGACAGCAACAGTATGGAAGGAACGCCAGCAAAATATGAATTAAAGGTAATAAATCTTTCTGATAGAATACTTACAAATGAACAGCTTGAAGTCTTAGGCAGGGGATTAACCTTCTCCCCTGTGTCAGACTTTGACTGTTTCACCGCTATAAAGGATGTCAACTTGTTTAGTCGAAAACTGCTTTTAAAAAAAACATTTTGCAAAATCTGAGGACCCATTCCTTAGAGAGGCATCATCAGATGAAAAGGAGGTGGTTCAGATTCTTGAATCACTCCTTGATGAACAGGAGGGAGAGATGGGAGCTGGCTTAAAATTCCCGGCATATATAAAAAAACGGTCTACGACATTTCCACCCTTGTCCGCTTGTCCAACTGTAGAAATGTTTACAAAACTGGTAATGGAAGAATTGAGACACCTCCCCAGCAAACGAACACATGACAATTTGAGTCGCGGTCAGAGGATTGCATTAAATCAAATTAAAAATATGGATTATGTAGTAATCAAGAGAGTGGACAAGGGTGGCAATGTCGTTATATGGCCTACTAAAAAATATGAAAAAGAAGCATTTAAACAATATAACAATAAGCTCTGTTACCGAATACTGGATAAAAAAACCACACCGATCTTCGGTGGCGAGCTTATCAAAATACTTAATGATGCACGGGAAAAAAATATCATCCCCCAATCAGTGTATGACGGCGTTATTGTTTCAAATCCAGTGATACCAACTCTATACCTCCTGCCAAAGGTTCACAAAGACATTGTTGACCCACCCGGTAGACCTATCGTGTCGGGAAACAACGGTCTTTGTGAACCTGTATGCAGATTTTTAGACTACTACCTCAAGCCCGTCGTGCAGGGTTTACCATCTTATATTAGGGACTCCACAGACCTGCTTATTAGACTTCAAGACATCTCCTTTGATAGCGATATAGTAATGGCTACAGCGGATGTGGAGTCCCTATATACTTCAATCAAGCACGAGGATGGCTTGAGGGCGGTCGAATTCTACCTGCATACTATGGATCTGGACCGCCATTTGGTCCAACTGTTGATACAGATCCTTGATTTTGTCTTAAGACATAACTTCTTTTTATTTAAAGATAGGATATACCTTCAGGAGAGAGGCACTGCAATGGGGGTGTCTTGTGCGCCCTCGTATGCGTGCCTCTTCCTGAGGTATTGGGAGCATATTATTTATCCAGCGGAGCTAAATGGTGCTGTCCAGATGTCGGTAAGGTTTATTGATGTGCTATTTATTTTATGGCAAGGAGATGTAGCACTATTGGAACAGTTTTTTCAAAAACTCAATGATAATCAGTGCAATATTCGGCTTACTACTACGTGGAGCTCTGAGGAAATTGACTTTTTGGAATTAAAAATTAAAAAGGAAGAAGGTGGTACAATATCTACAGATATCTTCAGAAAAAGCACAGCAGTTAATGCTTTCTTAAGTGCTAAATCATCTCATCCACCTCAGGTTATTAGATCCATGCCAACTGGTCAGTTCCTCAGAGCTCGACGGATCTGTTCTACTGACCAACTGTTTGAAAAACAGGCTGCGGAACTGAAAAAACGTTTCAGTGCCCGTCATTACAGGAATGACGTTATTCAAAAAGGCTATCAGAGAGCTAAAGAAACAACTAGGGATGAACTCTTTAAATTTAAAGATAAAAACATGATCAGAAGGTGAGATTGATTACCCCCTACCAAAGTCAATGGAGGGAGATGTACAAAATTATTAGTAGATTCTGGCCAATCCTCCATTCTGATCCTGTTTTAAGACAGGTAATTCCATTAAAACCATCTATACCACCAAAAGGGTCAATAACCTTAATGGATATTTTGGTGAGAAGTCATTACATTCCCCCAAAACCTCCAAATATGCTAGCTGGTAACACAACTCAAAAATATGGCAGTTTCTCATGCGGATCGTGTGGTGCCTGTCCCCAAATAGACAGAGTAAAGGAATTCTCTGATTCTTCAGGAAAACGTTTATATAAAATCTGTCACTTTATCAATTGTAGATCAACGGGGATAATATACTGGGCAACATGTCCATGCAATCTAATCTACGTGGGACTTACAGCTCGTGAATTTCGAGTAAGGATACTTGAACATATTAAAGATATAAGGAATGCAGCTAAAAGTGTGAAACCTGAAGAAATAGCCACTCTTAAAAATATCCCTAAGCACAACTGCAATTGGAGATTGTTGCGCTTTAGAGGAATTGATAAGGTTAACCTCGGAGCAAGAGGTGGAAACTTAAAAATAATGCTTGAACAACAGGAAATAAAATGGATTATAACCCTGGACCAAAAGGCTTAAACAATATGACTAGCTTTGCACCATTTTTGGTATGGAACGCAGAGGGTGACTTTGCTGTATGGGTGTTTTTTTGAATTTGTGTGACACAATATATCTCTTATCAATATATATAGCTTTTATTAATGGTCTGATGTGTATGGCTGCAGGTATTGGGGATATATAATGGTCATTGACATTATGAGTGGTATTTACTATATATTATTGACTACAAGTATATTATTGTGTATTCTGAGCATTAATTATATTGTGCATGTATAAGAGATGAATACTCAAATCGTTTATATCATGATTGTTATCTGCACTTATCAATATGAGGTTCAAATGAGATATAACTGATAATGCATGATGAGTACATATTTATGTCATATAAAATCCGGGTCTATATAAGGTTATGTGGCAACCGTGGTTGGGCATCAATTTTATGGTATTATAATATCTGATCTAAAATATGATGTCTGTACCTTTAGATTGCAGCTTTAAGAATTTACCTAACCTCTGTAATTCTTGAAAAAAAACACAAGAGGGAGACGCGACTAAGGAAATCATGATTCAAGGTTTAAGCAGCAATATCGGAACTTATAATTACCGACATGATTATATGACTTGCCGCTGTGTATGTCAACAAGATGTATGCCTTAACCTCGACTCTGCGTAAGAAGACATTGTTGTATAATATAAAATATTTGGGATCTATTTTGTAATAATTATGTACTTGACTATACCTTGGATTATGCTAATATATGTGCTAGAATCATGCTATATTTAAAAATTATGTTATCATGCTATGTTGTTCTATTGATAATGGTTTTAAATATGCAATTACCTATGTGCAATACTACTGGCACTTGGTGCCCATTACTAAAATGGAGCCTTGTGGCCTATGATGTGTGCGCGCCTGTGCTGTGGCGTCGTGCCTCCTCCTCTGGGCCTGGCGTCCAATCGGTTGCCGGATAGCGTCCATGCGCGGTCCGACTTACGGCACGCCGGCCTCGGGTGAGTGATGCGTGACGGACAGCATGGCCGCGCCATTGTATACATCAAGGACAGCGATGCATATAGAACTCTGTTTGGACCCTGGAAGGTAATTAATTAACTGTGACTAATAAATATTTACTCATTTGACTAAACTATATGTGATAGGACACAACAATTGGCCCAACACCCTCTGGTAGGTATATATGATTAGACCATCCACTGCCTCAAGTACCCCCCGAGGAAGCAACATACGCGAAACGTGCGTTGGGGTGCTTGGGTGATGTGGAGAGACCGCCATGGCATCTGGTTTGTATCTTTAGCCATTACACATTCGGCTTATGCTGAGGAATATATATGAGTTACTAAATGATTGATGCTAGGTATTATACATAATAACCATATGATTATATACCTGATGGAATTGTGCAACATGCCTTGATTGCAACTTAGCCAACTAACTGACTTATTTTGTGCATTATATATTGGCAATAGTGTTGTATATCGAGCTATTTTGTACAACGCATTACAAAAGTTACTGAATTGTATAATAGACTTTTTTGTGATCTGATTATATGCATTAAATCATGCTATGCAGTATATATGTTGGTAATACTAATGTATATTGAGCTAACTTGTACAACAAACTACCTCTTGCCAATAAGATAGTGGTGGACAGCACCACCATTGTGGTTTTATGGGATTTTTTTAGGGGCTGGTTTTTATTTTTACTCTGTTTGCTGTGTTTAAATAATTGTAATAAAGTAACAGTATGAAATAACAGATAACTATTCTCTACTAATTGACTATTATATTGTAAGGAGGAAGTGTATAGAGACTATATCAATTTGGGTTACTCCTTATGAATTACCTATGGATCTATATATCCTTTATGTGGTTATTTATAAGAAGCCTACAGGCTGGGAAGCAGGAGGGACCGCTGCTCATTTGTTCATTAATTAGTTATCCTCTCTACCTCTCCCCCACCCCACCCCCCCCCGGTCTTGAGGCACATGGGACATTGGGAAGGGGGGGGGGGAATGTGTGAAAATAGGTGGACTTATGCAGATTAAAAATGTGTAGGGTGCATCTGCAACAAGCAGTATAGTTGTGGGTTTTAAGGTGTCTATTGATGAGCAACATGTCTTCCTAAGGGGAATCTTTGTCCCTATACCTAAAATGGGTGCCTTCTTGGGGCCAGGGTGCAGCCATAGGCCAAAACCAATTTAGGTAATCGCTTCTCGGCCTTTTGACTACGATCGTATGACTGTACCTTGATTGGTTCGAGTCTCCTGGAGGAATCCAGACCCTTTTGTGGAGGATTTTCTACTTTTTTCCTGTGGTATTACATACCGACAGAATCCATGATGTGTTTTGTGTAGAACACCATTCGTTTGTCTGTGAATCCATCTGACGAGAAAAAGAACAACGTGGTTTTCATTGTCCAAGACATCGTTGAAGGTGAAGCTGGAGCAAGACATTCTGACATCTTCAGTGTCAATGAATTTTCACGTCAAAGTAATTATGACGTTACCTTTATGGACCAGGATATTTGCCTTAATGTCTTTGAATGGCTACGTGGTCACTCTAGTGACCCCTGCTTGGAAGGAGTTAGTTGGGAACCTTTGTTTGGTCTGCAAGAAAAGGAGGTGACTGTGACTGTCTATAACCCTTTTACAGACCCTGAGTTGCTAGAGTGCTTCCTCTCACGCTACTGTGAATATGTGCGGAAGGGAGTGAAGCAAGTCAATTGTCTAGGGATCTTTAACTGTCAGTATAAATTCCGTGTGAAATTGAAAAGGGATCCTGACAGTGTGGGGGGCTTTAGACAACCTCCATCAAATTTTTCCGTTGCAGGCCATACAGGTTTCCTCTTTAACCCAGGCCAGCCCATGTTTTCCCGTAGATGTTTTTATTTTGGACATATCAAGGCAACATGCCTTAAAGGGCAGTGTTGTCAAAATTGCAGAAAGGAGGGGCATGTGGCTAACCAGTGTCCAGAGGCCAAGTCCTGAGATGTGTATGGGAGTAGTGACCACATGTATAAGGACTGTCCTAGGAGTGCACCTAGGCGTTCTGATAAAGAACAGAAGGAGGAGGAGCTGGAAAGGAGGCAGAGGGCAAAAGTACTGAAAGTGCTGGAAAGAACGGAGAGGGAGGAGAGAGAGGGAAGGAGGCGGTAAGCTGGTAGAGCCTCTCCCTCTATGGTGCCAGAAGAGGTGTCCCTGAGACCGTGTTCTTCTTCTGCTGAAGAAATGAGGAAGAAGCGGAGGGAAGAAAAGGAGTTCTGGAGGGAAGTGGCAAAGGTGGAGAAAAAGGCAATGTCTGCGAGAATATCTAGGAGGGTGGTGGTGGAGGCAGAGCTGCCTGAGATGATGACTTTCGGAGAGGCAATGGACGTAACAGGATGTGAAGCGCAAATATCGGAACCTGACAGTCCTGAAAACCCTTCGGGTCCTGAAAACATTGAAGATTTTTCTTCGGAGGATGATAGGGGTGCAAAGAAGAGTCGTAGGGAGGATGGTGGGGGCAGTGATGAGGCAGATTTTAGTGAGCCTCAGAGGAAGATCAGAACTGCAAAAATGAGGAGTGTGGGTGAAGCCAGCGGGTCGGAAACCAGCTGTTCGGTTCTAATGGCGGAGGAGGATAGTGGTGGTGCTGGATAGTGTCACCATATAATACTGTAAATGTTTTTTCTTTTTGTCCTCTTGTGAGCTTTGGTTTAGGCCAAAGGCTATTTCTTTGTGTAATTGGTGAAGGAGTAGAAGTATTATGGGATTTACCATAGTTTCCCAAAATGTAAGAGTGTTTAAAAGTAAAGTAAGAAGAACTGCTATTTTTGAGTTTTTAGCTATGCAAAATGCATCTATTTTTTGTTTACCAGAATGTGGGGTAGTGGATGGTGTGAAAGGGGATGAATGGTCTAATGGAGCATCTGTGTGGTCGGGGGGTGCATGTAATAAGAATGATGGTGTGGGTATTTTGGTTAAAGGAAGGGAGGTTGTTTTGAGTGATTATTTGGTTATTGAGGTGGGGAGATGTATCCTTGCTAATTTTCTACGCGAGAATGTAAAGTTTTGTGTTATTAATGTTTATGCGCCAGTTGAAAATAATGAGCGCAAAAATTTATTTGAAAAAATTAAGCTTTTTGTTCCAGGAAGAATATCTGTGGTGATTGTGGGTGATATGAACTGTGATGTGGGGAGAGTGAATGTGGATGTGTCTGGGAAAGCATTATTGGAATGATTAGTGAATGATTTTGGGTTGAGTGATATGCAGCGGGTGTGTAACATTAATCCTTTGTTGAACACTTTCTTTTCTGAGAGTGGTAGGATACAATCCAGACTGGATTATTGTTCTATTTCTAAAAATATGGTTTCTGTTAACTATAGATCATGCGTGTATGTTGTGTGAGTTGGATATAAAAGTTGATGGAGTGTTTGGGAGAGGATTGTGGAAGGTAAATGCTAAACTGTTAGAGAATGAAGATATGAGAAAGGAGTATGAAAGGCGGTATGAAGAATGGTGTAAGCATAAAAATGAGTTTGGGAATGTTTGTGAGCTGTGGGACTGGGTGAAGAAACAAACAACAATTTTCTTTAAAAATTTAGGATACAAGTATGCAGCAATTAAAAGAGAGAGTTTTGTTAAACTGAATGCGTGGTTGAGTGTTTTGTATAAGTTATGGGAAGGAGGAGTTGAGGTGGAGGAGGATATTTTAGAAGTAAAGAAGGAGATTAGTGAGTTTTTGTTGGAGAGAGGGAGGAGCATAGTGCTTAGGGCACAGATTGATAAGATGGAGCAGGATGAGAAATGTTCTCGGTTTTTCTTTAAAAAAGTGTTTGGAAAGAAACAGAGTATGAGCGTGGTGTATGGAGCAGATGGAAGTGAGGTGAGTGGAGAGGATATGTGTGAAGAGGTGGCTAAGTTTTATGAGGATCTGTATGCAGTGAAACATAGGGAAGAATGTTTGGAGAATGATGTTTTGAGTATGTTAGAGATTAAGTTGAGTGGAGCAGAAAGAGAGAGAGTTATGGGTGAGGAGACTGGTGATGAGGTATGGAAGGTGATGTGCAGTATGGCATTGAATAAGACACCAGGGGAGGATGGCCTCCCAGTAGAATTTTATCGTGTGATGTGGGGTGTGATTGGTATGGACTTTGTGGATGTGTGTAAGTATTTGTGGGGAAACATGGAGGTGGCTGAGAGTATGCGTGCGGGTATCGTTGTGTTAATTCCTAAGAAAGGGGATTTGAAAAGTTTTAGAAATTGGAGGCCAATAACTTTACTTAATTGTGATTATAAAATCTATGCAAAACTAATAGCTAATAGGATTTGTGATGTGATGGAGAGTGTGATTGGGGATGAGCAGTGTTGTGCGATACCTGGGAGGCGGATTCATGAGTGTGTGTATGTTCAGAGATTTTCTATGGGATTTCATGGGTCGCAAGAAGAGTGTGTTTTTGTTAAGTTTGGATTTTGAAAAGGCGTATGATAGGTTGTCGCATGGTTTTTTGTTCAGAGTGTTGTTAAAAATGTTTTTTCCGGCTGATTTTGTTGGGCGAGTGAGGAGTTTGTAGCTGTGTTTTAATGAATGGGTATGTGAGTAGGAAAGTGAATGTGTTTTCGGGTGTGCGACAGGGGTGTACTTTGTCCCCTGTATCGTTTATTTGTGCAAATGAGCCATTGTTGTGTATGCTGAGGAAAGATAAGGTGATTCGTGTTGTACAAGTGCTGGGAGGTGGAGGAAAAGAATGGAAGGTGAGTGGTTATATGGATGACGTGTGTGTATTATGTGATTCTGAATGTTCAGTGAGGCGTTTGAAGTTGTTAGTGTCTATTTTTTGTGGTGCGTCTGCCTTTAAAGTGAATTGGCAAAAGAGTGAGGGGAAGGGTTTTGGAGGCGGAAGTTTAAGTAGGGATGTAGGTGTGAATGTAGTGAATGGACCTATTAAAGTGTTGGGTGTGAAGTTTTCAGAGAGTTTAGATGGGAAAGAAAGTTGGGATAATGCGAAAGGAAAAGTTGAGCAGAAGTTGAATTTTTGGAAATTGAGGAGTTTATACTTTTTTGGGAAGATTTTAATTGTTAAGAGTGTGGTGTTGCCAATTTTTTTTATATATTGCGGTAGTATTTCCACCAGGATACATGTGTATGAGAAGCTTGAATAGAATTTTATTTGTATTTTTGCGGAACTTGAAAATGGAGAGAGCTAGGAGAGAAATTTTGGTTAAAAGAGTGGAAAAAGGGGGTTTGGGTTTTCCGAATTTGGATGTGTTTTTTGGTGTGAACATGTGCCTGCTTGAAGTGTGCTACTGTTTCAAAAGTATGCTATAATGCAGCCAGTGAACCGTATGTTAAACCATAGTAACATGCAATGCAAATGTAAATAACCAAATAATAAATAATGGTAACATACCGCAGAGCCACTACAGTGCAGGCACCACTGTAATGCAGAGTCTGCACTCCAGACTTAGCGGAATCTGGCCATAGTGGGAGCGCACATGTAGCATCTATGGGAATGCTTACAGCATGCGTTCCACGGGCCGGAAACCGGATTTCACGTTATCAGGTAGTGCGGGCAGAGTTAGCATGCGCCATCAAGAGCAGATGGTGATCAGGTCCCATGACAAATTCCACCGCAATTATTGGTTCAGACCACACATAAAATTAGCCTACTTCCCCTGTACTATCACACCCCCTGAGGAAGTCAACTGATGAAACGTGCGTAGGGGACGAGAGACTCTGCATTACAGTGGTGCCTGCACTGTAGTGGCTCTGCAGTATGTTACCATTATTTATTATTTGATTATTTACATTTGCATTGCATGTTACTATGGTTTAACATACGGTTCACTGGCTGCATTATAGCATACTTTTGAAACAGTAGCACACTCCAAGCAGGCACATATATTTTTACATCTTATGCAATTAATAGTCCCTCACAGTGCAGAGGTGCGTTTTAATATTTGTCATGTGTATGTATATTTAACATTACTAAAATTTCGTGTTTGTTGAATTAATTTGGTCTTCTGTGTATTTATCGGATTCGGACCAAATTATATGATAGTCATGATCATGTGGTGTCAGCAACTTCATGTGTATGTGTAGGACGAACATGGTTCTTTGATTATAATGCGGATTATTATTGCGGAAAAAAACGCAGCACTACCAATTATTTTGCGGAAGTGATGCGTTTTCGCCGCCATTGACTTGCATTAGAACGCATGGATTACGCATCACTGTATATGTAGATGAGCATTCCATGCGTTTTAATGTGCGGATGGTACCCAGGTCAAGAGGAGAGGAGACTCTCCTCCGGACCTGGGTACCATAGAAAACTGTAAAAAAAAAAAAAGAATAAAATAAAAAATATATATATACTTATCTTCTGACGGCCCCTGATGCGCTCCTCCTCTCATGCCGGCAGTTCGCGATGGACTGAAGAACCTGCGCTGATGTCATAGTCATGTGACGGGTCACGTGACGCTGACGTCGGCAGGTGATTCAGTGTAACGCGATCTGCCGACAGCCAGGACGGTGAAGCAAGACTCCGGGGCCATCGGAAGGTAAGCATAGATTTATTTTTTATTTTTTGACATTCTCTCGGGTCACACTATATAAATCCATGCTGTTTGCATGGACTTATATAGTGTGACCAAGTTGTCAAGCACTTTCCAAGTGTTGCTAAAATCGCTTGGAAAGCGCTTGTCAACCCGCATGCGGAAATGTCAGTGAAGAACACTTCACTTCCGCATGTCCCTGGCAGGAAAAACGCATGTACAATCCGCATGCGTTTTTTCTGCCAGGGGAGATGCAGAAACGCTCAGGAAAAATCCGGAGCATTTCTGCATCGTGGGCACATAGCCTGAAGATGATTTTGGGGAAGATGTATGTTTGTTTCCTGTGGGACAAAAAGAAGAGAGGGGAAGTGGATGCAGAGGGAATTTGGAAAGTTAAAAAGTGGAGATATTTTGTTAGTACCTCTTGATTTTTGTTTTTGTTGTTTTGAAGTATGAAATAAATATTTCCGATGATGATGTGGACAGCAAATTGCGTATTGGATTTGATGCAGCTGTTTTGTTGGATTGTTCCTTTGTCTGGTTTTCATAGACTGTGGAATTTCCTCGTCTGAGGAGAAAAAATCTTTTCTTATCAGTTTAATATCTGATACGTCCCCTATATCTACACCTATTTCCACACATTCTCCTCTCCCCCCTAATGTCCCATGCGCCTCAAGACCAGGAAGGGAGGGGGGTAGAGAGGGTAACTAATTATTGAACAAATGAGCAGCTGTCGCCCCTGCTTCCCAGTCTGTAGGCTCCCTCCAGACTGAAGCTGGCTGCTGCAGCACAGCTAGATAAAAGCCAGGAGCCCATTATGACACATGCAATGTCTGTTCCATTCCTTCACTCTTAAATTATTCCATTGTCCAATTGTTAGGGGGCAATGAAACAATGAGCCAATGGAATAACGCAAGAATGCAAGAATGGAAAAATGGAACAGACATTGCACGTGTCATAATGGGCTCCTGCCTTTTACCTGGCAGTGCTGCAGCAGCCAGCTTCAGTCTATAGGGAGCCTACAGACTGGGAAGCAGGGGAGACCGTTGCTCGTTTGTTCATTGATTAGTTATCCTCTCTACATCCCCCCCGGTCTTGAGGCGCATGGCACATTGGGAAGGGGGGGGTAGATTGTGTGAAAATAGATGGACTTATGCAGTTTAAAAATGTGTGGTGTGCATCTGCAACAAGCAGTATAGTTGTGGATTTAAGATGAGCAACATGTCTTCCTAAGGGGAGTCTTTGTCCTTATCCCTACAATGGGTGCCTTCTTGGGACCAGGGTGCAGCCATAGGCAAAAACTAATACAGATATTCGCTTCTCGGCCTTTTGGCTAAGATCAAGTGTAGTATCTTTTCTTATCAGTTTAATATCTGATACGTACCCTATACATCCACCTATTTTCACACATTCTCCTTTCCTCTCCCCCCTAATGTCCCATGCGCCTCAAAACTGGGAAGGGTGGGGGGTAGAGAGGGTAACTAATTATTTATTTTCAAACTTTTATTTATTGAAGAAGTAGACATAACAGATAGATTACATACACACATTTTTCAACTAGAATCAAATCTTATAAAGAAAAGTGTAGAACAAATTTTAAATATTAGAAAATGTAGGTACACAGATTTGTCATGAAGATTGCAGAAAAACATAGTAATGCAGATGCTGCAATTTGAACATATAATCAATGTATGACATAAAAGATAGACGTAATTGTCTCTATATATAAGTAATGATAATATAAGAAAATCAAGGATAAGAATGCGTAAAAAAAGAAATGAGAGTCAAATAATCAACTGGGTAGTGAGGAAAGAGAAAACTTGGAAATAAAAGGGGGGACAGTCAAGGTAGGAGGAAGAGAATAAGAGGGGTAAGTTGTAATAACCAGAGGTCCGAGAGAGATCCAGTGAGTCACAAACTGAGACAGAGACAGAAATAAACAACACTTTCTTTACTAAAACAGGGATTAGACTAAAATTCAGTATTGAATGAATCAGTCTCAGGTTCTGCCTGGGACACTGTCTCTACTAAATACACACAATCAGGAAAAGCTGAAATCAATGTGCCAATCTCAAGGTTTCCAGCTTATGTGAATTATTCTAGTGATCTGGAACAATTTTACCTAAACACAGTGTCAGTCTAGTGAGGGCGGTATATGGGGACCCCTGAGATGGCACACTGAATACAATCCTACCACTATAACAATAGTAATTCATGAAACTATACCAATTGCTCTTATACCCTTATTATCAGGATACCCGGGTATCTTAAAGTTATGGTACCGTTATCCTCAGATGCAGTCTATCACAGGCCTGTGAATCGCGGTGGCTGCAGCTAGTCCCGGAAAACTTTGGCGCCAAAACAAAAACAAAGTTCACGAAAACAGCAAAAATTCCTTGTCTTGTCGGCCGATGCCGAGCCCACACGCCGGGGACTTTAGTCCTGTAGCCTCAGATTAAGGTCTGGGAAGATCTCTTCACAAAGTCTTGTCAATATTCTCTCAGTGGAAATAGCACCAGAAATCTTCTTTCCTCCCGAAGTCTCTCACTCTTATCCAGTACACCAACCACGTGCTCCATCACAGAAATGGATTCCTAAGTCCCTTCTTTTATCACTCGACACGTGACTCCTTCAGCACAAAGTCTCTAATCCACTTATCATGGACTTCCACAAAACTCCACAGAACCACACAGCTTTCCCAGCTCAGCACTTGTTCTTAAACAGAGAAAGGGGTAAACAAACTCCACAGGGAAGAGTGTAAAGACAGCATCTTGTTGCAGCTCCTTCTCACAGACTTCCTGTCTAGACTGTCACACATCATACACTCTTAGAACACACACAGTTTCTTGCACTGCCCCTCCTCTGAGCTCAGCCAGGCAAAAGTCACAGGGTCCTAGTGCTCTCCTGCTGTTATCACATTTCACACTCTCACATGCCACCCCACTAGAGGTTGTCATCCTCGACACACCTCCCCACTCAAAGTTGTTTTGTGCATAGCATTGTGGAGGTATACCCGCCGTAGCTCGAGTAGTTCTCCTGAGACCCACCCCAACAGGCTCGGCTCCTGAGGGAGCAGAAGTCTCTTCAACGGGAGCCAATGAGGCTGCCACCTCCTGAGGTCTGGCGCCCTGTGCCACATCATACGGATCAGGTAACTTACCTGATTCCCCGTTCTCTGAAGGACATACCACATTCTCAATACTCTCTCCACACGGGGACAGATCGATCGCAGGGGGCAAGTAAGCAGGGGCGGAGGCAGACCCACCTTCAAATTCAAGGGCATTAGGGATGCCCACCCCTCGGGACACGGCCTGTGGTTCCGGGGAAACGGGGACGGTATCTTTAAACCAGCACCGTTGTAGCATGTTGCGATGAAGATTACGGGATGGTCCCCCTGTACCCACCGGTTCGACCTCGTAGACTGGAATCTCAGGGCTCAGCCGTTTTTTTTACCAGGTACGGAGTCGCCTCCCACCGTTCACTCAGCTTTCCAAACCGTCGTTTGATTCTCACCAACACTCTATCCCCCGGGGAGAAAGGCTCGGTTTGCACGGGGCGCGTGTCCCTATGGGTCACCTGACTGAGTCGATCACCCACCACTTGATACACCACCCTCAATCGCCGCCGGTGTTCCCGAACCCATTCTGATGTGGTCCGAGGGGGATTGGAGGAGGGATCTGGCATGCTCAAATCCTCAATGTCCTGCCCTGGCCTCCCGAACATCAACATGTGTGGTGAGTAGCCAGTAGTGCTGTGCACTCTATTATTGTAGGCCCACATCAATTCAGGAAGATACTCAGGCCAGCGTACCTGTTGTTTACCCTTTAACGTCCTCAACATCTGCAACAGAGTCCAATTAAAGCGCTCACAAGCTCCTTTACCTTGGGGATGGTAAGGTGTCGTTCTCGACTGTGCGACACCATACAGCTGGTACAGCTCCTTCATCAATGCCCCCTGAAAACATGCCCCTTGATCCGTGTGTATTCTTTGCGGACACCCAAACACCTGAATGAAATATCAACACACGGCTTCAGCCGCCGACTCTGCCATCTGATCTCTTGTCGGCACTGCTACAGCATACTTGGTGAAGTGGTCTGTCATTACCAAGCAATAGGAATACCCAGACGTTGAGTATCCTATCAGGACATAGTCAATCATGAGCAGCTCTAAAGGAGCGGAAGTCTTAATAGATTGTGTGGGCACCCGCTGCTCAGGGCTCTTACTGAGCCCACAGACCCGACACTGCTGACACGCCTCTGTCACCATCTCCCCCAATTCAGGACAATAGAGGACTCGCTGTAGCCACTGGAGTGTCTTTTCACTCCCAAAGTGGGCCCCCTTCTCATGCACCTCGCGAGCGACCACCGGACCCATCCCCATAGGAATTACTAGCTGGTACCGGTGCTGCAGCTCGGATGGCAGGTACACCTTATGGTACAAGAGGCCCTGTTCCACGCACAACTTATCCCACTGTCGCAGTAGTTTCACTCCTTCCACGGACAGCTGGACCTTTTCCTCTGCACGCGGCCAGACCCCTTTTTGTACCCAACTGCACACTAGTGCAATGTCAGAGCAATCGTTCTGGTCCTTCGCCCAATCCGAGGGTGTTTTTCCCAGAACACACGGCATCCCTGATGCCACCCTACTTGAATGTACCACACTTCGGAAGATAGGTACCTGCCCCAAGTCAGGGGTTTCAGTGTCCTCAAGCTGGTCATCAACATTTTCCCCCGAGGACCCAAGGGCCACCCTTGAGAGTGCATCCGCATTTTCGTTTTCCCTCCCAGATCGAAACTTAATTCGATAGTTAAACTTAGCAAGGCGAGCGACCCACCGCTGCTCCAACGCTCCCAGCTTTGCATTTTCTAGGTGAGCCAGAGGGTTATTATCAGTCATGACCAGCACCTCAGCTCCCGTTAAATACTCGGCAAAGCGTTCCGTCATCGCCCACACCAGGGCCAGTAGCTCTAGGCGAAACGAACTGTAGTTAGCTGGGTTGCGTTCAGTGTCTCTTAAAGACCTGCTGCCATAGGCGATTACTCGCTCCTGACCATCCTGCACTTGGGCTAGTACCGCTCCCAGCCCATGCAGACTGGCATCGGTATATAACAGGAAAGGGGAATCGAACCGGGCATACGCTAACAACGGAGCACTCGTTATGGCGGCCTTCACCTCCTCAAATGCCTTTCGCTGCTGGGGTCCCCATGGGATGGGGCGATTTTGGGGGCCTTGTGAGTTGTGACGTCCCTCTTAAGAGCTCATTCAGGGGACTCACTACTTGTGAAAACCTAGGTACAAATCGCCGATAGTACCCCGCTAAACCTAAGAAGGCCCGAACCTTTCGCAGGGTACGGGGGGGTGGCCACTCCTGCACAACCATGACCTTACTGGTTGCGGGCAGAACCCTGTCCGGAGTCACCACGTGACCTAGATACTCAATCTGACTCTGTAACAGTTGGCACTTCTTTGGCTTTATTTTTAGGCCATAACAACTGAGCTGACGGAGAACTTGACTTAACTTCTCAAGATGGTCTTCAAATGAGGCCCCGAACACCACAATGTCATCTAGGTATATCAGGACTGATTCAAAATTCAGATCGCCTAAGCAATGTTCCATCAGGCGCTGAAAAGTTCCCGAGGCATTAGTGAGCCCGAAGGGCATCCGGTTGAATTCAAAGAGCCCCATTGGTAGGACAAACGCCGTCTTGGCTCGATCTTTTTCGGTCATTGGTACCTGCCAATAGCCACTTGCTAAATCCAACGTCGAGAAATATTTGGCCCGACCCAATGCCGACAGAGACTCTTCTATGCGAGGTAATGGATATGCGTCCCTCACCATGTGAGCATTCAATTTGCGATAGTCCACACAAAACCGAAGGGTCCCATCCTTCTTCCGCACCAAGACCACAGGGGCCGCCCAGGGGCTGTGGCTTTCTCGGATCACTTGGTTGTCAAGCATACTGGCCACCATGCGCTTCACCTCTTGATAGAGCGTTGGGGGAATTTGACGATAACGTTCCCTAATAGGAGGAGTATCCCCTGTGGGAATCTTATGCTCAATCGTCCGAGAACAACCGAAATCCTCCGCATGTCGCGAAAAGGTCTCTTGATGTTCCCACAAGACCTTCTCCAGCTGCTCCAATTGCACGGGGGTCAGTTTCTCCCGATCCACTCCCATCTGGTCCATGATCACACGACCATTCCATTCTTCGGTAGGAGATTCGGTCTGGCCTACTTCGACTGCGAATGTCCAGGAAGACTGTTCATCTGGGCAAAGTTCAAACACTGTCTTATCAGGCACCTTCCCTGCGGGCACGAACAATTCAGCCAGAATGGTCCCAGCAGGAATTGTAACAGCCTCATCTAAAACGTTGATACATCTGACTGGCACCCAGAGACCGGGCCACATGCGCCTTGGCAAACGAGGACTTCTCTGGGGCTGGCTCGATGAGTATTTCAAGCCCATTTAGTCTCTGTGCAGTCCCCACCGGTAGCATTAAGAGTTCTTCATGCCGGGGCGCTAGCGAGATCGTGGTCCGCGATGGTACTCGAACCAGGCCCACCCGACCCCCAGGGACAGCACTCTTCAGGAGAACGCAACTCAGCACTAGATGGTGTAACATTCTCTGGGTGGGTCGATGGTGGGTAGCACGCACCCAGTATCGGGGTCCCTCACTGGCATACATCTGATGATTTAAATCTCGCCGAACGTTCATTCCGTGCATCACCTCCATCCCTCTTCTGGGAGGGTGGTCCACCAGCACTATCCCTTTCTGACCCAGCTCTTGACCAAACATTTTCAGTTGCATCCACACGATCCCCTTCACTGTCAGTTGGCCGTTGTTAGCGGCTGTAAGCCTTATCACTCGGCCGTCCTCAGGAACCACGAGTTGACTGAAGTGCCTTTTGTACACCTCTAAGGGCATTATGGTACATTCGGATCCTGTGTCGACCAAGCATTTCATCTTCCACCCTTCAAACTCTGCTTCTAGCACTGGACTTCATGCGAACAAATCTTGTTCTTCCCGTCGAGGGCTTTGTGGGGGGTGGGCCGCTGCTGCTCGCCCTCTCATGGCAGCGGCTGGGAGTTTAACACCGGCAAAGGAGGCTGCGGGGCTGCAGACATCCGGCAGTACCGGGAGATGTGTCCCTGACGCCCACACCTCCAGCAGTTGACTGCTCCTCGTGGACGAGAACTTGGATCATTCGAGTGGGGCGACCTGGCAGACTGTGGAACCACCATTCCAGAGGATGAGGCGGGTGGCCCTTCCGTAGGAGTAGGGACCGGCCCAGCTTTGAGTTTAGACACCTCCAGCTTTAGCTCCTTCAGTTGGGCACACAGAGCCTGTACAACGTTTACCAGTCCGCCCCCTCCTGAAACTGGCGCCAGACCTCCTTCCCGCTGTGCACTGTCCACTGCCCCCTCGGCCACCAGAGTAGACTCCTCCTCCCTCTCCACCGTGGCCCGATAGATCTGCCAGAAGGATAATTCCGGGGTAACTCGGGACATCTCCATCAGTTTGTCTCGAAGGAGTCTATTGGCTAACCCCATTATGAATTGATCCCGGAGTAAGCAGTCTACCTCTCGGAATGCCCCCATGGCCCCTGGGTCTAGTCGCTGCACCTCATTCAATGTTTCCTGTAAAGTGTTAGAGTACTGCATCAAAGTCTCACATTCCCTTTGGGGCCGATTGAAAAACAAGGAACAAAGCTGGGCCACACGAGCCCGGCCTCCTGAACTCCCCTCTAACAGCTCCAAGATTATTTCTAACGTGCTCCTCTCTGACTCTGGATGTACCATCACCATCCGCCTAGCGTCGCCCTCTAGTGCATTTAATACCAACTCTGCCCGTAATGCGGGGGCCAGATTACACATCCGCAGCACACTCCGAACCCTCTCAGCCCAATCCTGCAACGGCATGTTACGCCCGCATGTGCTGGAGTAAAGCTCCTATCGGCACATATCCTCCCACAGTCGTCGCGGCTGCCAGGGGTTCTGCCACCAGCGGGGGGGGCTGCTGGTGCGGCAGAGTCATTTCTTCCCTCGCCTCCGTCCATGACAAGCACGGGATCCTGCCGACTACGCCAAAAATGTAATGACCGGAGGTCCGAGAGAGATCCAGTGAGTCACAAACTGAGACAAAGACAGAAATAAACAACACTTTACTAAAACAGGGATTAGACTAAAATTCAGTATTGAATGAATCAGTCTCAGGTTCTGCCTGGGACACTATCTCTACTAAATACACACAATCAGCAAAAGCTGAAATCAATGTGCCAATCTCAAGGTTTCCAGCTTATGTGAATTATTCTAGTGATCTGGAACAATTTTACCTAAACACAGTGTCAGTCTAGTGAGGGCAGTATATGGGGACCCCCTGAGATGGCACACTGAATACAATCCTACCACTATAACAATAGTAATGCATGAAACTATACCAATTGCTCTTATACCCTTATTATCAGGATACCCGGGTATCTTAAAGTTATGGTACCGTTAACCTCAGATGCAGTCTATCACAGGCCTGTGAATCGCGGTGGCTGCAGCTAGTCCCGGAAAACTTTGGCGCCAAAACAAAGTTCACGAAAACAGCAAAAATTCCTTGTCTTGTCGGCCGATGCTGAGCCCACACGCCGGGGACTTTAGTCCTGTAGCCTCAGATTAAGGTCTGGGAAGATCTCTTCACAAAGTCTTGTCAATATCCTCTCAGTGGAAATAGCACCAGAAATCTTATTTCCTCCCGCAGTCTCTCACTCTTATCCAGTACACCAACCACGTGCTCCGTCACAGAAATGGATTCCTAAGTCCCTTCTTTTATCACTCGACACGTGACTCCTTCAGCACAAAGTCTCTAATCCACTTATCATGGACCTCCACAAAACTCCACAGAACCACACAGCTTTCCCAGCTCAGCACTTGTTCTTAAACAGAGAAAGGGGTAAACAAACTCCACAGGGAAGAGTGTAAAGACAGCATCTTGTTGCAGCTCCTTCTCACAGACTTCTTGTCTAGACTGTCACACATCATACACTCTTAGAACACACACAGTTTCTTGCACTGCCCCTCCTCTGAGCTCAGCCGGGCAAAAGTCACAGGGTCCTAGTGCTCTCCTGCTGTTATCACATTTCACACTCTCACAAAGTGAAGAGGGGGGAGAGATGGGGGGGTCCTGTCTCTGTATGAAGAGGATAAAAATAAGAATAGCATATATTACATTGTTGAGATAGTTTATGTGATAGAGGATAGGTAGGAGGCGGAGTTTCTAAATTTCTTCCAAGGAGTCCAAACCCGATGAAAGGAGGTGAGATTTTGCATTGACAAGGCTGCCAGTTGTCCAGTTTGGAATAATTGGAGGATTTTTAGAAGCAATTGCTTCTTGCTTGGTAAATCAGGTGTACTCCAAAGAAGTGGTATGAGCAGCTTACCCGCCGATAGAACAAAAGAGACTAAGTTAGATGGAAACTTTTTTGTCCAATTTAATTGGGAGGTTTAAGAATATGTGTTCAGGGGTTAAGGTCAGGCGTATGTGTAGTAATTCAAATAGGGTTTGAGCTATCATTTTCCAGAATCTTTGAATAACCGAGCAATTCCATCATACAGTATGTGTAAGTATGATCCTTTATCTTTTTCACACCTCCAACAAAGGTCTGGGGTAGTAGAAAAACATTTATGAGTCTGGATGGGTGTTGTGTACCATTGAGAGATAATTTTATAGGAATTCTCTTGAACCCTGACACATTGTGAAGGACCATGTGAGAAATTGTATATTTGTTTGATTTGGGAATCAGTAAAAGCGATACCCAACTCTTTTTCCCATTTTAACAAGAATGCTCTTGTGGGGGTCGTGATGACATTCCACTCGTCCTCCAGTCACTCCAAATTCAAACTATGAGCATGGGTCAACCATTCAAAGAATGAGTCAGACAACAAGCTGGTTCAAGCTCAGAGCATGCTCAGAAGACTACTACAGTCAACGTCCTCAGCAATGTTCTGCGTTTATTTTTACATACACAAATCTAAATACACTACATAATGGGAGGGAAAAGGGGTTGTCCGGGGCGGGGTAAACCATGAAAGTCCAGTGTCTGGCCACTCCTGATTGGTCCACATCTCCTTATCTCAGTCTCTGGGCAGATATTGCAGCCGTCAGCTTATAATCTTGTTTCGTTTCTCTGAAATAAGTCCTGGCAACGCTGGAAATGTCTTAGTTTAAGTTTCGATTTGAGTATTACGTAGCAAGGAAAGCTTATTGTTATATGACACAAAATGGTGGTTAGTACATTAGCAAAAAAGCGTATAAAAGTTACAAGAATATAAAAGTTACAAATATATATATTCTCTTTTTCCCCGACATTCCCCCCTAAACACTAAGCTTTCCTTTGCTTCGGGGCCTTTGAGACTGTCCATGTGTGGGGAGAGGGGAGGTGGATTTCTTCACCCAATCATCTTAGAAGCTGCCCCCTTATGGGACGCCCCCAGACAATCGAGCCCTATCCTGGATGACACATGGAGTTCTCCCAACTGATCCTAAACTGAATCTTTCAATTGGACTTTGTTATGGGGGGGCTGGTCAGACTTGTTCAAAGGAGTGTATTTCTCTATATAAGGGGACTATGCAGCACAGGACCACCAGGCCCAATACTAGTAGACCTCCCATTACTAGACAAACTTGTTGGAGGAATCCCTTGAGCCCTCCCAACCAACCTGAGAAGAAGGAGGTATCTACCCCTGTGTGGTAGCTGTCCACCCTGGGACAGACAGTAAGCATATGGAAAGGATATAGAAGAAGGTAGTCATCTTTTATAGGCTCGTTCTGTCTCTCTTGCAGTGGGAGGCGTGAATCCAGGTGCTCTTGCCCTCAAGCTTCAGAGCCGTCGGGGTGGTGAGAAGCACAGTGTACGGTCCCTCGAACCGCGGCTGGAGGCAGTCTCTCCGGACAAACTTCTTCACATACACTAGATCGCCTGGGATGAAATCATGTACTGCATCACCTGTAGATTCTGGGAGAGAAGCAGATACTGGAGAGCGGGTGTTAGTCAATTCTCTAGACAAGGCAATCACAAATTTTACCACTCTATCATGTGTTTCAGACAACTCTTGGGGCCTAATCTCTCCTATCTTGGGTGGGGTCCTAAACAAAATTTTATAGGGAGTCAGCCCATGTTTGGCCTGAGGAGTGTGTGTGATATGATACAATACTATGGGGAGTAGGTCGGGCCAGGGGAGGGGATGATCTTAGGTCATTTTCAAGAGCTGGGTCTTGAGTGTGGAATTCATCCTTTCCACTTTGCCTGAACTGGCAGGATGGTATGGAGTGTGGAGGCCCAAATCTGTTCCCAACATGTTCCAGAGTTCTTTGTAGATATTTGCTGTGAAAGCTGGTCCTTGATCCGATTCTATGACTTGGGGAACTCCAAATCTGCAGGCAATTTCGGTGATCAGTTTCTTGGCTGTGACTTTAGCAGTCATGTTGACAACCGGGTAGGCCTCGGGCCAGGCTGAGAACATATCCACGGCTACCAAAACCTACTCCTATCTTCTTGCTTTAGACATTTGGATATGGTCGACTTGTATTCTCTGCCAAGGGTAGTCTGGTTTAGCCAGGTGTTGGAGAGGGACCCGTGCCGTACACGTTGGGTTGCAGGTAGCGCAGACAGAGCAGGATTTTGAGTACGCAGTCACAGTGGAAGAGATTCCGGGTGCAAAGTACAGTTTCTTGATACATGCCAAGGCTTGATTCTTTCCTCTGTGTGTAGGCCCGTGAGCCCATGCTGCCACAGCTGAGTACATGCGTCTAGGCAAGCAAGGCTTCCCATCCACTTGGTAAAGAGTCGAGTTGACCTTTGAATCTTTGCGACCTGCCAGCACGGCTCCTGCCGCTTTCCATTGCTTGACTTCTTCAGTGGGGGTCTCCCTTTGTTCCTCACACAATTTTTCTTCAGGCATCCTGACCCCCCTGGATTCCATTCGTGTCTCCGCTGGACTTGTATGGTCTTCCGCCGGCTGTTCTTTGGCTCTTGCTCTAGTGAGCGTCACAGCTACGGTTTGCAGAGTCTCTCCCATCTCTTCTTCCTTTTCCTGCCACTTTGATGACACATTCTCCACTGCTGCAGTCTTGGCTGCTTGGTCAGCTAGGTGGTTGCCCCTGGCTTCCCTGGATTCTAGTCTTCCATGAGCCTTGACCTTGATAACAGCAACCTGAATGGATAGTTCCAGGGCCTTCATTAGGGCCTTAATCCATGAGACATGTTTCACTGGTGTACCTGCAGCTGTGATGAATCCTCTAGACTTCCACAAGAGTCCAGAATCATTGCAAATTCCATGTCCATACCTGGAATCGGTATATACATATTCGCCTTTGTTCCTGCTGCCAGGTGGCAGGCCTCTGTGAGAGCCACAAGTTCAGCTTCTTGTGCAGACATGTATGGTGGTAGAGCTTCAGCCTTGAGGACTGTTAGGTCTGTTGTGACAGCATATCCCGTGTGGAACCTCCCTTGAGGGTCTGCGAAACGGGATCCATCAGTCCATAGGTGCAAGGCAGGGTCTGCGAGCGGATGTGCCACCATATTCTCTGGAGCAGAAGTCTCTTCCTGCAAAATTTTTATACAATCATGAGGTTCCACCAATGGACCTTCACCCTCTTCACCTTCCCCCCTAGAAGGTGGAGGCAAAGTGGCAGGATTGATAGTCAGACATCTGGTCAGCTGACTTGTCAAGGAGGATGTGAGCAGCGTGGAACGCCTTAAGGCACGGGGGGGGCAGTTCGGGCGACAGGGTCCAGGCGGGCTGAGTAGTAGCCCAAAGGCCGATACTTATGATCATAGCGTTATGCTAGAACTCCAGAGGCATGACCTTCCGATTCCGAGACAAAAAGGTGAAATGGCTGAGTATAGTCTGGTAAGCCCAAGGCCGGGGCAGAGACAACAGCCTGTTTAAGGCGGTCAAAACATAGTCTGTGTTGATGAGAAACACGTGGATTTTCAGCATGAAATCAAACTGAGCCTTCATCCCTGAGACAGTCGTACAGAGGTTGCATGAGCTTTGAGGCATCAGGGATCCATTGTCTGCAGTAAGTGATGAGGCCAAGGAAAGTCTGCATAGCGGAATAGGTGGTTGGGAAGGTGATATCCATGATGGCTTGCTTTCTTTCTTCAGTCAGATGTCTAGCACCTTATGAAATACAATGTCCGAGGAAAATGACCTTGGGCAGACACCATTGGACTTTGCCTTTTGAGACTTTACAGTTAGCTGAGTGAAGAAACCAGAGAAGGGATGCTGACATCTCTGGCAAATTTTCTTCAGTGCCGCATAGTAAAAGATCATCCACATACTGTAGAAGGGTGACCTGAGGGTTCTCTTGAACCCATGGCTCCAGAATAGACTTCATAGAATGAGTGAATTGGTTAGGAGAGTTCTGGGCTCTTTGAAAGGTGAAAACAAAAAGAAACCACGAATCTTCATGTAAGGGTAT
The DNA here is from genome assembly GCF_046119375.1 of Phyllobates terribilis. Classification (NCBI taxonomy): domain Eukaryota; kingdom Metazoa; phylum Chordata; class Amphibia; order Anura; family Dendrobatidae; genus Phyllobates; species Phyllobates terribilis. Next base: position 541,859,014 of record NW_027362765.1, on the reverse strand, counting down.
ACTGAAGAAGGCGTTGGCCAGATCTAACACCGTAAACAAAGTGGCCGTTGGAGGCAGCTGAGACAAGAGGGTGTTTGGGTTGGGTACCACTGGAGTTTCTAAAATGGTAGCTGCATTGACGGCTCTGAGATCCTGAACCAACCGGTATTTTGGAGGCTCTCCTGGAGCGGTTTTCCTTTTTACAGGAAAGAGGGGTGTATTGCATGGAGATACACATCTGACAAGGACTCCTGATTCCAGGAGGGAAACGATTTGGGTACCCAAGTGTTGTTCTTGTGCAGCCTTGAGGGGGTATTGTGGCAACCGTGGATACCTGTGTCCAGGCTTGAGGTGTACTCGGACCGGGGGAACCTGCAGGAGGCCGACGTCCTCTGGCCCACTGGACCACAGAGAGTTAGGTTGTATGGTCATCATCATGAGAGGGAAGGCTTTAAGAACACAGCGGTCTTCAGTCCCTTGTTCGGAATGAGGGTCCCGCAAAAGAAGCTCCATACCATGGTTTCCGAAGGTAATTATTGCCTTCATCCGCTCTAAGAGATTGGTTCCCAACAGATTGACAGGACAAGTTTCAGAGACCAAGAATCTTGTGAGTACTCCGGTGAACGGTCCTGCAGACACAGGGACTGTGAGTGGAGAGGAAATATGTTGGCCTTCCACCCCAACACAGGTGATGGTATCCGGTGATAGGGATACAGAAGGAGGGAGCTGTGCAGAGGAAATGACAGATGTGGCCGCCCCAGTGTCCACCTGTAACTCCAGTGGTTGATGGTTCACCTGTAAAGTGACAGTCTCTGAGGATGTGGTCAAGGCTACCACACTCCCAACATAACATTCATCCTTGAGAATCACGAGGTTGTCTTCTGTTTCTAGATGATCCCTTGTCATCTCTTCTGTCTTGTCTTCTATATGTGGGAGGAGTATCATCACCTGTGCCTTTAACCATTACCCACTTGATTCTATGTTGGTTGCCAGGGAGGGGGTGGGTAGCTTTCTTGAGCTTGATATACCATGGCAGGAGCGGTTTTCTTCTTTGGCTTAGTATCCTTTTCCATTTTTAGCATTGATTTTTGGAAAGCTTTAACGATATCCACCGCGTCGTTGAAAGAAGAAGAACGAATCTCGGGCCGTACTCTCAGGACTTCATCTCTGAGAGCGTCTTGTAGGCCATCTATTAGGGCCTGAACCAACAGGGCGGCCTGCGTCTTGACGTGAGGACTGTATCCAAGATCCTCAAAATGCATGCTGAGTCTTGCAGCATATCTTTCCACAGATTCATCAGGGTCTTTTTGAACATCTTGTACAGACCCAGCTTGATCTGACAAGCGATCCTGAGCCCAGACTTTTAACTGTTTCATGTATTCTAGGCCGGATTCATACGTACTAAGGGGTCCTGCTTTTGTGGAATCCATAGCCTTTTGAAAGCTCTCCGTTTTCGGCTAAGTGAGCCTGGCATTCTGCAGCCAGAGTAGAACCAGCAGCAAGGGCAATTTTACGAACCAATCCTCCAGCATGGCTCATACAGGTGTTTGCAGAGTTGACTATGGCCCCCACCCGATGTGTAAGGATGTCACCATAGCCTATTGACAGAGTGACAGGGCGTCCTGATGGGTCTACTAGGTTCCGGGAGCGGCAGGGGTCCCAGACTTCTGAGGGGCTGGGGGGGTGGTGCTCTTTCAGCAGTTGCTTGGAGCAAGGGCCGGAGTATGGGCAATGAATGTGGGGCGGAGGATGCCATAGGAAACGTATGGGGTAAAGGGGGGGGGGCTGGAGTATCTTGAGCCCATCCCTCATCTGGCTCCGTATCGTCTTGAGTAACAGTATGTTGGCGGAGGGAGAGCAGTCTGGCCTGAAATTCTGGGGGGGTTGAGGAGGATATCCCCAGGGTTGTGGGTGACTCCCATAGGAAACAGGGGAAGCGTCTCAGCATCGTGGACTGGAGCAGAGGGTATCACATTAGTTTCAGATGGGTACTCTGGGACTACGGGCTTTTCCACCTGTGCTGGTGGCTGGTAATATGCACCGGACGGATCTAGTAGTGGATATAGGCTGGATTGGGGCTTTCCGGGCCTCCCACAACAAGTAAGAGGTGTAGCAAGATGGCCGTGGGAGGGAGGAGTTAAAATGGAAGTGGGATTATTCTTGGAGGCAGGAAAAGGTGTAGTAAGATGGCCGTTGGAGGGAGGAGGTGGGAGTGGGGGTGGGATTGTTCTTGGGGGCAGGAAAAGGTGTAGTAACAGGCATCAACGGGGTTACGGCCAATTTGAGGGCACATAACAAATCACAATCTGCAGCTTTCATGTATCCGAACAAAGGCTCGGCATTCTCTGTTCCCCCCTGCACCATCTACTCTAAGATGTGCCTGAGCCTGATGCAAAAGTCGTCACCCAACTTTCCCAACTTCTGTGTAACACATTCTTTCCAAACTGAAGACTAAAGCCTGCCTGTACTGGATAAGCTTATCATGTTATACAAATTCCTAACATTCTTCTTGCCTTCTTGCCTTCCCGTAACTCCACTAATTGGCTTAACTCCTACAGCAGCATTCCGCAACTTACGAGATCTTTCAAATTTGAATATACACAACATTTTCTTATAGAATGCAATGATCTGTCGCGACTCAGATCACTGGTGCAGCCGACAGGTCGCCACTCGTCAGTGTAGAGTACACCTCTCAATACACTGATAAGACAGAGAGTAACCTCTCAATCTGTCCCTTCCCTAACCTTGAATGGCGACTTTACAGTACGACTCACCACGGCACCCTGACAGCAGAACCCCTCCTTATGAGGTTTCTCTGTATAAGACGAAGAGCACCTCTCAATTCGTCTTCTTTCCTACTACGGCACCACCCGTCAGTGTAGAGTACACCTCTCAATTCGTCTTCTTTCCTACTACGGCACCACCCGTCAGTGTAGAGTACACCTCTCAATACACTGACAAGACAGAGAGTAACCTCTCAATCTGTCTCCTTTCCTAACACGGCACCACCCGTCAGTGTAGAGTACCTCTCAATACACTGTTTCCTAACCTTGACTTTACAGCAGTCTCTGTATTAGACGAAGAATACTCCTCAATTCGTCACAGATTCTGACAGCACAACACCTTACACTACAATTCAGGAATGCTTTGAAACTTCGACTATCAGTTACGGGAGGCAGCTATCTAAGAAAAGTACAGTGACCGGGGGAGGAGGAGGTGGTGTGCACACGAGCACGCGCAGGCATGCGACGTCACTCGGTTTAACACTTGCTGGTTCAGGACGTGGTGCGGGACGCCCAAGGTCTCACCACTCGACCTGTCACCCACCCAGATCCAACCTGACAATCCCACAGAAACCGCTGCGGCTGACACACAGGCAAGTGAGACATATAAAATACATCTCAACTTACCGTGTTCGATGGAGGTTGATCAGGCCTCAAATTCAGCCACCGCGGTCACCACCAGGGAAGTCAGCAATATGGGTCCGGGAGGGCGGCGTACCGCTAGCCACGCCCCACGTTGGGCGCCATTTGTGGGGGTCGTGATGACATTCCACTCGTCCTCCAGTCACTCCAAATTCAAACTATGAGCATGGGTCAACCATTCAAAGAATGAGTCAGACAACAAGCTGGTTCAAGCTCAGAGCATGCTCAGAAGACTACTACAGTCAACGTCCTCAGCAATGTTCTGCGTTTATTTTTACATACACAAATCTAAATACACTACATAATGGGAGGGAAAAGGGGTTGTCCGGGGCGGGGTAAACCATGAAAGTCCAGTGTCTGGCCACTCCTGATTGGTCCACATCTCCTTATCTCAGTCTCTGGGCAGATATTGCAGCCGTCAGCTTATAATCTTGTTTCGTTTCTCTGAAATAAGTCCTGGCAACGCTGGAAATGTCTTCGTTTAAGTTTCGATTTGAGTATTACGTAGCAAGGAAAGCTTATTGTTATATGACACAAAATGGTGGTTAGTACATTAGCAAAAAAGCGTATAAAAGTTACAAGAATATAAAAGTTACAAATATATATATTCTCTTTTTCCCCGACATTCTCTTCGGGGAAATATCCTTCAAGAGTAAGATATTATAGAGAGAAGAGAGGACTTTCTTTGGTGGACTTGTTTGTGCGCATAGAGATTCATAAACAGTGAGTGGTCTAGAGGGATCTCCCTTTATCAAGGCTTGATGAATTGCCTTTTTTAAAGATTCATAATGGAGAAAATTAAAGTTGGACATTGTGGGCAAGGTTTTCATTTCTTGGAAGGTGATGAAGGAGCCATCCTTCAGTAATTTATCTATTAAGGCGGAGGTTTCTATATGTCTTTCTGCATTAAGTGATTTGGGTTTTCCTAAGCTTGGGGTGAGAAAGTCCAATGCTCGAGATAACGGAGATCGGAGGGGATCTAAAGAATCAGCGACTGTTAACCAACGTTTGGTGCTCGTGTGGGTTAGTTGCTTGTGAAATGTAATTGTATGTGTTAAAATGAGGTTATTATTGAACGCAGTGGTATAGGTGACATGTTCTTCTATGGAGAGCCATAGCTTCTACCCCGGTTTTCTGATCCAATCCGTAGTTCTGGAGAGTATGGTGGCTTGGTAGTATTTATGGATGCTGGGTACTCCCATACCGTCCGATCTCTTGGGGAGCGATAAAGTTAGAGAGTTCAATCTTGGTCGGTGTTTGTTCCAAATGTAATTAAAAAAGAGTGAGTTAATTTTGGATAAGTATGTTTTGGACAGAGAAATGGGAAGCATTTGAAAAAGGTAAATGAATTTGGGTAAAAGAACGCTTTTAATTAGGTTTTTTCTACCAAACCAAGAGAGATAGGGAGAACTCCATTTCTTGATGTGGTCTGGGACTGTAGCAAGAAGAGGTTTATAGTTAAGTTTAAATAAGTCTTTATAAGATGCACTAATCTTGATGCCCAAATAAGTGATGTGACTTTCTGGCCATCTGAACGGAAATTGGGTTTTAAAGCAGTTTATGGTGTGTATTGGTATGTTTTTTTCCAGTGCTTCAGATTTGGAAAGATTTATTTTGAAGTTGGACATGGAACCATATTTGTCTAGAATCTGCATAAGGGCCGGGATCCCTTTGTGAGGTTGTGTCATTGAGATGAGAAGGTCATCAGTGAAGGCCATGGTTTTATGGTGGATGCCATCGATATTGACCCCCACTATGTCCTCACATAAATTAATGGATTTAATCAAGGATTCCATCACCATAAAAAATAAAAGTGGTGAAAGGGGGCAGCATTGCCTTGTTCCATTATGAATGGTGAAAGGGTTAGAGAGGGAATTGTTGATTTTAATTTTTACTGAGGAATGAGAGTACATTTGGAATATTGCCGATGTCACAACAGGAGGAAAATTAAAGCTATTAAGTGTCTATTGTAAGAAGATCCAGTCTACCCTGTCAAAAGCTTTCTCCGCATCAGTGCCTAAGAGCACTAGTGGACGTTTATGGTGGATAGAGTACTGCAGCAAGTGGAGAACTTGCCAGGCATTGTCCTTACCCTCCCTTCCCTTAATAAAACCAGTTTGATCTGGTGATATCAATTTTGGCAAAAATTCCGCTATACGTTTTGCCAGCATGCTAGCATAACTTTTGAGATCCATGTTTAATAAAGAAATCAGTCTGTAGTTACTACAACATTCCGGATCTTTACTTTCTTTATGTATGAGAGAGATGTGGGCTTCAAGCATTTGGGGAGGAAAGGATTCACCCTGGAGTACTCCATTGCACATATTGAGAAGGTGGGGTTCAAGTATCGAGGAGAAGGTCATATAATATGGAATAGGGAGACCATCAGGGCCCGTGCCTTCCCTTTGGGGCTATTTGACAGGATAGACCTAACCTCCTTTATATCAAATGGTCTAGAAAGTGTTACTTTTTGGTCCTTAGTAAGTTTTGGTAAATTGAGCTTTGTTAAGAAGGATTGTATGTCTAAGCGTTTCCTAGTTTTTTCTTGAGCAGATTCATCAGGAAAAAGGTTATATAGATTTGAATAGTATTTTTAGAATTCTGACGTAATAATGTTGTGATCTGTTGTATGGTGGCCGCTGGAGGTTTTCAGAGTATGGATATAGGTTCGGACTTGCCTAGTTTTTATTAAGGACATCATCAATTTGCCTTGTGCAAACATCGATTTTTCCAATTAAGGTATTGTTTAGCAGATTGCTTATTTAATAAGTCTTTTAGTTGTTAGCATTTAGCTGTAAGTGCTTCCAAAGCTTGATGTATCACAGTTCTTTTGTGTAGTTTCTAGATCTGCTATTTCCTTGTAAAGGGCTTGTGTATGTTTTTTGCGTTGTTTATGTAGGACGCCTCTGATCACTGATTTGTGAGCTTCCCATAGGGTTGAGAATTTGATTTCTGGTGTTGCGTTGATTTAGAAGAAATTGGTTAGGGTGGTTTGGATGCACTTTTTCTTGACGTCAGACAGTAAAATTGATTCGTTCAGTCTTTATGTGCGGTGGATAGAATGGGGTTTAGAGAGCGAGAAGCAAACCGGGACTACTGAATGGTCAGAATGAACCGAAGGAAGTATTTCTGATTTCACGGTTGGTGAAAGGAGAGACTTGGGTAGGAAAACATAGTCTATCCTATGATAGGAATTATGTGCATGAGAGAAAAAAGTATAGTCTAGCTCAGTGGGATGACAAAATCTCCATATGTCAATGAGTGAGAGTATATGTAGTGATTTTTTTATCTTAGCTAGGTGCCTGAGGGAGATATGACTTATTTTTGAAGAGGAGTCCTGAGAAGGCTCCAGAGGAGTGTTAAGGTCCCCTCCAATAATTGAAGTGCCTTTAATGAAGGCCCGAAATTTGTTTAATTTGGATAATAACCATCTGATCTGCTTCTTGTTAGGGGGCGAATAAATTACCAATCATAACCAAGGATCCTGCTAAGAGGCCCTTCACAAATATAAAGCGTCCCTCAGGGTCAATTAAAGATTCCCTTAGTAGAAAAGGCGTATCTTTAGCAAAAGCTAGACACCTTTTTTAAAGGAGGGTAGTTTCCCTGTTTGGAAATGGGTTTCTTGAAGAAGAAGTATTTAAAAATTTTCTTTTCTGAACCTAGCTAATGTTTGGGATCTTGGAATAGGTGAGTTGAAACCATGTGTGTTGAAATTTGCTAATTTGAATGTTTCTTGTTTAGCTACCATGGTTAATGGGGATGGGGTGGAGAACAAATATACTTATTGTCAGTTGAGTTGGACCAATGAGTGGGTTGAGTCATTGGGATAAAAAAGGAGGGGAAAAAAGACAGTCACTAGAACAATGAAATTAGTGATAGAACAAAAAACAGTTGTAGTTACAGTTAACAGCAGCGTTAACCAGTAAAGCTAGAGGGGGCAAAAGGAGGTTTTAAGCATAAAGGGGAACATGATGGTGCTACAGAGGTACGCTCTGTAAATCTTATGAAAAATCTGAGTCTACTATGGGACTAACCGCACCACATCTATTCAACGTGAAGGTAACTATGGTGGTAACAAAAAGAGTCCCACAGGTGAGGGAGGTCTAATCAGTTTGCTGAAATACAGAGTTAGGAATCGAACTAGGCAAATTACAAATAATTCAATACTTATAATTCAATATTTGTATCACAAAGTACAGTCTAAGAAACCTTTTCTGTTTGAATGGGTAAGAGAAAAAGAACGAATAGACAACAAATTTTTAGGTTAATACCAACAATTTTTCAAAAAAAAGGTTGTAGTACTAAAGGTATTTTAAATGATAGGAAAAGAACAGATCTTGAAAACCTTGTATCAGCCATATTCACCATCTTTAGGAGCAGACAGATGCTTAGCTGATTTGCGCCTCTGGCGCTGTGATTTAGAAGTTGGAACGGCACTCCAAAGTGGAGGAGGGGAAATGTGCTTTAGAGGAGCTGTATATTGGGATGCTTCTAAATCTGGATATTTTTCCAGAGTTATTCCCAGTTTGTTGCAGGCTTCCTTGATTTCTGTTGAAGATCTAGCCTGGATACATTTGTCTTTAGTGGTAATTGCTATGCCAAAAGGATACAACCAGCGGTATTGGTATTGGTTTTGGCGTATGGCTTCAGTGAAGAGTTTCAACAATCGCCTCTTATTTAAAGTTGAGGAGGCCAAGTCCTGGAAAATCGAAATCGAGGAATCTTCGAAAGATATTTCAGTTGCTTCTCTTGCTCTTTTTAAAATTAAGTCTTTGGTGCGGAAATCCAAGAAACGGCAAATGACAACATGTGGGGGGTCATTCCTTTTAGGTCTGGGTCTTAGTTCTCTATGTGCTCTCACTATTTCAATTTGTGGGGTATCTTCTGAATTCAGGATTTTGGAGAAGATCTCGAGAAGTGTTGGAGTGACTATTTCTGATGCTACACTCTCCGGGAGACCCTTTATGCTCAGATTGTTCCGTCTTTCTCTGTTTTCACGGTCTTCCAGGATGGAATATATTTGGTTGATTTGGCTTTCTTGAGACTGAACACAGGTTACCATGGCATTAGTTTGTTGGATCATAGATGACTGTGTGGATTCTACAGAGTCAACTCTTTGGCCTATTTGTGATATTTCTTGTTTAATATCAAAAAGATCCTTTGCAACAGGTTCTAGCAATTTGGCTAAAATCCTTTTAATGAAGGAACGGGATACTGGATGTTCATTTGATGATCGACAGTCTTCTAAATCACTTTCCACGTCAGAGTCTGAATCATGCAGAGCCAATGCATGCTCATTGGCTCTGTAAAGAGCGCCAAACATGCAGGGTGGAGACCCGAGCTCCCGCCCGAGTAACCCGAAAATGCTCGGTGCTCACCAAACATCCCGAGTAGTGAGATGCTCGGGCGAGTACCGAGCAGTGTCGAGCATGCTCGCTCAACACTAATTCTATGCAATTCTAATTTTTTTTTTCTTCACAATGGTCAAAATCGATAACAAAGAATCGGAGGCCACTACTAAATCAATTACATCTCTCACACAAATAGACATGGGAAAATTTCTTAAAAAACAACAAAATAAAACATCTACATCAAAGTCTACATCACCCCCACGTGGTCTTTGGGTGGGGGTGATGTAGACTTTAATGTAGATGTTTTATTTTGTTGTTTTTTAAGAAATTTGCCCATGTCTATTTGTGTGAGAGATGTAGATGATTTAGTAGTGGCCCCAGATTCTTTGTTGCCGATTTTGACCATTGTGAAGAAAAAAAAAATTAGAATTGCATAGAATTAGTGTTGAGCGAGCATGCTCGACACTGCTCGGTACTCGCCCGAGCATCTCACTACTCGGGATGTTTGATGAGCACCGAGCATTTTCGGGTTACTCGGGCGGGAGCTCGGGTCTCCGCCCTGCATGTTTGGCGCTCTTTACAGAGCCAATGAGCATGCAGGGATTGCCAGCCAGTCACTGTAATGCCGCAGCCATGTTGGTTGTGGGCATTACAGTGATTGGCTGGCCGCACAGCGTCACCTCGAGTATTTTAAACCGGGTGCCGCCATCTTGGACACAGTCGCTCCGGATCAGATGGTGCAGGGAAAGTGCTGCTGAGCTAGGGAGAGATTTATACTGCGAAATAGGTAGTGTAGGGTCTCTAAAGCCTGCCAAATCAAACAAACAGTACTTCTGAGGACTAATATGCATCCCAGATATCAGGCAGGCAGGCTGTATAGGAGACGCAGTGGTTATACCAACAAACAATGCATTACAGTCCTGTGAGCTGCTTATCAAATTGCTAGACTTAGCCCCAGGTCTCAGGGGCCAGAAAAAAATCCTTTTTTTTTCATCTAAATCCTCTTTTTTTTTTTTTTCCTCAGTCAGACTGTACAAATACCCGTCATATTAACATTTTGGTATCCCCCCCCCCAAAAAAAAAAATTGAGTGTGTCTGTGAGTGTTCAGACACAAATATATCTGTTTAAAAGAGTCTGGTTTCGTCCAGATAACTAGAACTGTGGTTTTGCAGTTCCACGGTTCAAATCTCTGTATTGTCCACTTTTTTGCCTTTTTTCCATAAAAAAAAACAGTTTGAGTGTCTCGCTGACTGTTCAGAAACAATTATATCTGTTTAAAAGATTCTGGTGTAGGCCAGAGAAATAAAACTGTGGTTTTCCTCTTCCACGGTTCAAATCTGGGTGTAATACACCTTTTTGCCTTTTTTACATAAAAAAAACCAGTTTGAGTGTCTCGCTGACTGTTCAGACACAAATATATCTGTTTAAAAGATTCTGGTGTAGGCCAGAGAACTAGAACTGTGGTTTTCCTCTTCCACGGTTCTAATCTCCTTTTTATTACCCTTTTGCCATTGATAGTGCGAGTGTACAATGGGCAAGGTGCGTGGCAAGGGACATGGAACTGGACGTTCTGGTGATGGTGCATGCAGAGGACGGGGCCGTGGCCAAGGTGAAAATGTGCCACAACCAATAGCCACATCTTCTCACTCCCAGTTCTTGACCGAATTACTAGGAAAGCACACAACAACACCACTATTGCGAACTGATCAGTGTGAACAGGTTATTAATTGGATAGCAGATAATACTTCCAGTCACCTGGGCACCACCTCCTCCGGTCTGTCTTCCACACGGTCAAGTGTTAGTAGCTGTGAGTCTCGACCGCATACTCCTCCTCACCCTGATGCTCCTTCCTCCTACCATGCCGAGTGTCGTCAGACAACAACTGATCCCACAGTTGGACACTCTGAAGAGCTGTTCGCTGGTCCATTTCCATATTTGGTCCCCTCGCCTGCTCCGCTTGAAGTGGTGGAAGAGGAGATCCCATGTAGTGAAATATTTGAACAGCCACGGCCACAGGAAGGCGACGCTGGCAATTTGTCACAAGAGGTGGACGATGACGAGACACAATTGCCACGAAGTGAGGAGGAGGACCTTGATGCGGAAGAGGAGGAGGTGGTGGATGATCTAGTAACTGACCCAACATGGCAGGAGGACACGCAGAGCGAGGCCAGCAGCACATAGGGGGAGGGAGGCAGAGTACCCCAACAGGCAGGAAGAAGCAGTGTGGTGGCCGCAGACAGAAGGCACACATCAGAATCAAACATCATTTGAATTTGGCTTGCTTGCAGTCTGTGCATACGTCTCAATGAGTTTTAGACAAGTTTGCTCTGAAAATCATATAATCAAATAGAACTGCAAGCTTTTTACAACTAAGTTAATAGCTTAGTGGTTAGTGCACTGGCTTTGAGACACAGAATTTTGGGTTCAAGTCCCATTAGCGAATAGTTACTTTTTTTTATTATTATTACAGTTGTAAAAGTCACTCGTCAGAATCACTCATCAAAATCATTCGTCAGAATCATTCATCAGAATCACTCGTCAAAATCATTCTTCAGAATATCTCGTCAGAATCACTCATCAAAATCATTTGTCAGAATCATTCGTCAGAATCACTCGTCAAAATCATTTGTCAGAATCATTCGTCAGAATCAATTGTCAAAATCACTCGTCAGAATTACTTGTCGAAATCACTTGTCAGAATCACTCGTCACAATCACTCGTCAGAATCACTCGTCAAAATCTCTTGTCAGAATCAGTTCTCAGACAGGGTGTTTAGCCTCAAACTGACATCATTCTGATGTTTAAATTTTGATATATGATCATGTCCTAAAATGGACACTGTACACCACTGCTTCTTCCGCTGTTGTGCGTGTAAGAGAACCCCCTGTTGTGCGTGCAAGGCAATCCCCTGTGCATACTGCATGCAAAGATGCCCCCTCCTCTCAGTCTTCACTTATTTTGGCAGTTTCTCAAGAAACAGCATCAACGTCCATGTCCACGTCCCACCGCAGCTTTCAATTGTCCATATCCCAGACCTTTGAGCAAAAGCACAAATTCGCAGCCAACGCCCCTTAGGCCACAGTCCTAAATTCGCACATTTCATGACTGCTTGCGTTGGAAATGCTGACTTTTAGGCTGGTGGAGACGGAATACTTCCGCAACCTTATGGCGGTGGTCATCCCTCGATACTCGGTCCCCAGCCGACACTATTTTGCCTGGTGTGCCATCCCCGCACTACACAAGCACGTGTCCCAAAACATCTGCTGTGCCCTCAACAACGCAGTTACTGGGAGAGTCCACCTGACAACGGACACGTGGACAAGTGCTTGTGGCCAGGGACGGTACATCTCCCTGACGGCACACTGGGTAAACATAGTGGAAGCCGGGATCCAGTTGGACCTTGGGACGGAACACATCCTCCCCACACCGAGGATTGCGGGCCCTATGTCAGTCAGAGTTGCCCCCACAGTGTACAGCTCCTGCGCATCATCATCCTCCTCCTCCTCATGTTCAGCCTCCATCTCAGATATCACCACATCAGTTACAAGCTGGAAGCACTGCAGTACTGCCTCAGCCAAGTGGCAACAGGCTGTGCTGAAACTCATAAGCTTAGGTGATAAACCTCACACTGCTTGTGAGTTGTGGACAGCTGTGAAAGAGCAGGCAGATCTGTGGCTGAGACCGCTGAACCTACATCCAGGCATGGTCATGTGTGACAATGGCCGTAACCTGGTGGCGGCTCTGAGGCGAGGCGAGATCACACACGTGCCATGCCTGCCTCATGTGCTTAACCTCGTGGTTCAGCGGTTTCTTAAATCATACCCCGAGTTGCCAGATCTGTTCGTCAAAGTACGCCGCCTGTCAGCTCATTTTCGGAAGTCGGCTACAGCTTCCGCCGCCCTTGCTGTGTTGCAGCAGCGTTTGCAGCTTCCGAAACACCGACTGGTGTGTGATGTCCCCACACGTTGGAACTCTACCCTCCATATGTTGCAAAGGATTTGTGGAGTACCAGCAGCAACAAGGCCGTCGATATTCAGGTCAGACTCCACACATAAGACCTCAGGAGTGGACCTGGATGCCTGACATATGTACCATCCTGACAAACTTTGAGGAGTCCACCAAGATGGTGAGTGGCGATGATGCCATCTTTAGCGTCAGCATCCCACTTGTCTGTCTTTTGCAACGCTCTCTGCAGAGAATTAAATTAAAGAGGAGGCATTGCAGCCAGAGTATGATGAGATGGATCAAGAAGCCGTAGTGGGCGATTACACACAGCCCAGCCTCATCTCATCCCAACGTGCACTGGGGGACAATGAGGGAGTGGAGGAGGAGGAGGAAGAACAAGAGCTGGTATCATGCGCTGTAGACCGTAGTACCTGTACAAATCTCATACCGTTGATTCAGCGTGGGTGGCCTGAGCACAGGGGGGAGGAGGAGGAGGAGAGCATGGTCAGTCGTCATCTTGGTGAGGACACGGAAATCTTACACGTTACAAGTCTGGCACGCATGGCTGACTTTATGTTACGCTGCCTTAACCATGACCCTTGCGTTGTCAAAATGTTGGGTGACAGTCATTACTGGTTGGTGACACTTTTAGACCCCCGCTACAAGGAGAACTTTACTCCCTTATTCCTGAGGTGGAGAGGTCTACAAAAATTTGGCAGTACCAGAAGGCCCTTGTTGCAGAACTGTTAAAAAAATTCCCATCTGAACACGCTAGCGGCAGAGGTCACAGTTCGTTGCCCAACCAAGGTGTACAGGCGAGAGAGACGCAACTCGAATCCAGCAGAGGCAGGGGAACACTGTCAACGTTCTGGGACAGTTTTCTCAGACCCGCCCAGCTTACAGGCCCTGAGGCGCGGGGTACTCTCACAAGGAGTGGAAAGTTTCAAAAGATGGTGAGGGAGTACCTTGCCGACCGTACCAGCATCCTCCGTGATTCCTCTGTGCCTTTTAATTATTGGGTATCCAAGCTGGACACTGGGAATGAACTCGCTCTGTACGCCTTGGAGGTGCTGGCCTGCCCTGCCGCTCGCGTGTTATCGGAGCGTGTTTTTAATTATAACTGATAAGCGCACTCACCTGTCAACTGACAATGCTGACAAGCTGACCCTTATCAAAATGAACAAGGGCTGGATTGGGCCAGACTTCTCATCACCACCAAATGACAGCAGAGTAACATAAAGTCAAATCCGCTGTGTTATTTTGGGTGGTGTATTCCCATGCACCGCTTCACACTCACACATGGGTATACGCTTCCTCATTTCGGCTGTTTTTTGCTCTTCTCCTTATCCTCAGCCTCCACCACCACTATACCACCAGGGTGACCGTGGTCCGTGTTGCCAGCATTGCAAGTTCCTGCGTCCTAATTTTTGGCAGATTTTGCTTGGAAGGCATAGGCAAAGACTATGGGAGACCCACTCCCCAATAATGGGAACAATGTTTTTAATATGCTGTACTGTATGGCTCTTGTAAGGGGCATTGCAAGTTCCTCCATCCTAATTTTTGGCAGATTTTGCTTGGAAGGCATAGGCAAAGACTATGGGAGACCCACTCCCCAATAATGGGAATAATGTTTTTAATATGCTGTACTGCATGGCTCTTGTAAGGGGCATTAAAATCGTCTTGTTAAGCTACTGTGACCTCCACGTCTCTTCCAAGGGTCATTGATATTGTCTTTTTATTCCACTGGGACCTCCACCACTCTTCCAAGGTGCATTGATATTGTCTTTTTATTCCACTACGACCTCCACCACTCTTCCAAGGGGCATTGATATTGTATTTTTATTCCACTGCGACCTCCACCACTCTTCCAAGGGGCATTGATATTGTCTTTTTATTCCACTGGGACCTCCACATCTCTTCCAAAGGGCATTAAAACCATCTTGTTAAACCACTCTGAACTCCACACCTCTTCCAAGGGGCATTAAAACTGTCTTGTTAAGCTACTGTGACCTCCACGTCTCTTCCAAGGGACATTAAAGCCGTCTTGTTAAACCACTCTGAACTCCACATCTATTCCAAGGGGCATTGATATTGTCTTTTTATTCCACTGGGACCTCCACCACTCTTCCAAGGGGCATTGATATTGTATTTTTATTCCACTGCGACCTCCACCACTCTTCCAAGGGGCATTGGTATTGTCTTTTTGTTCCACTGGGACCTCCACATCTCTTCCAAGGGGCTTTAAAACCGTCTTGTTAACTCTTGAACTGGAATAGTAGCAGGAAAACATCCAGCAATCCTCGGAGGAGGTAGGATATGCGCCAAAACATTGACCACCTAAGGCCTAGCCGCTACTACATACATGCGCTTGCATTCCAAGGAACAGAAAGCTAAGGAGATGGATGGCCTCATGATCATGAATAATTTACTCATTGTGTAGGAGGCCAACCACTGCTGCTGTCTACCTTCTGAACTTTGTGTTGAAGCCTGATTGACCCAGGACCCGCAAGCCTCTATGTCTGGAGGACGTGTTGCATCCCAGTGTCCAACTGTGTCCCGGCTTTCACAATATTAACCCAGTGTGAAGGCGTCAGTGAGATGGACCATCCCTGGCCACATTCACTTGTCCACGTGTTTGTGGTTAGGCTGTCCTTCTCACTAAATGCACTGGGGAGAGCACAGGTAATGTTTTGGTATGTGCGCTTGTGTATAAGGCGCACCGGGACAAATAGGGGCGGCTGGGGACCGTTTATGGACACCCTGGGGACCAAGCGTGGACACCCGGCCGCCGGGCGGCTGGGGACTGAGTGTGGATACCAGGCCACCGACGCAGCCATGACGTGGTGGCCAGATTCCGCCTCCACATGCCTAAAAGGCCCAATGTCAAGTGCAAGCAAGCAAGCAGTATGGTATTGCAGCCTGGGGGTGGGTGGGTGGCAGGCTGCATACTTGCACTTGCATTGCAAGGAATGGGGAGGTACAATTGAACACTGCCCTGGGACAAGGACTTGCACGGGGATAGTTGCAAGTCTGCATCTTCTGATGCGGCAAGGATCACTTCTGATGGGCACACTTTTAGGCAGTGACCTGGCTGTCAGAGATGCTTCCAGGGGTCTTCCCCATGCTGTTCCCATGTCTTTTCAGCACTGTATGCATGTGTCACACAGCACATGGCTAGATAAGGTTGTAAAATATTAAAATGACATTTCCCGGTGAATGCATATGTCACGGTTAAAAGCAATACAAAAGTGCAAAAATGCATAAAAAATGCTACTTGTGAACATAGCCCAAGGTGTGGAGGAGTATTTTTGTTTTTGGTTACTTATTTTACCTTATACACAAGTCTTTACCCTGGAAAGGATGTTCCTTAACATATTTCACAGGAAAACAGTTTCAGTTTCGTTTTTAAACGTTTTATTGTGAGCCTGTAAAAGTGGCTTAATACCTCTGACCACGTTGTTACAGCACTGATCTTGGGGTCAGAAATGCTTCCTGGGGCGATCCCCATGCTGTCCCCATGTCATTTGAGCACTGTCACTATCGTTTTGGGCACTTTTCAGGCTTTCTACAGACTGCCAGGGGTGCCGCCGCAAAAATGCTCGGGTCTCCCATAGACTAACATTGGGCTCGTTGCTCGGGTCGAGCACCCGAGTATCACGGTGAGCTCGGCCTGAGCTTCGAGCACCCAAGCATTTTAGTGCTCAATCAACACTACCTAGAATATATTGAAGTAGCACCTGTCACATTCTCCAAAACATGTTAGAGGTGGTAGAGGATTAATACATGTTCAAGATTTGTATTGCTACTCAATTACATCAGGAGTAGTGTTGAGCGATACCTTCCGATATCGGGAAATATCGGATCGGATTGGATCGGACCGATACCGAAAAAGTATCGGATATCGCCGATTCCGATACCGGAAACCAATGCAAGTCAATGGGACATAAATATCGGAATTAAAATAAACCCTTTCTTTCCTTGTAGGCTATTTCTACATGAAGGAAAACAACTAAGAATAATGTAGAATGTATTGGGGGAGGTGGGGGAGACAATAAAGGCATAGAGGTTTAGCCCAGTCAAATGGAATAGCAGGAATTAATATTTTTTTATTATGTTCTGAGTTACGGAAATATTAACTATGTTAAGTATTTTTATATTTTGTCAGATATTTATGTTTCACTACTTCCATGCTCTTCACCTTCTTTTTTACTTCTCCCACACTTTCTCCTTCATCATCCTCAGCATCTTTTTCATCCACTTCTTCTTCACCTTCTTCTTCTTCACCTTCTTCGTATTATTCTTTTTTTTACATTCTTCATATTCTACTTCTTCATCTTCTTCATATTCTTCTTCTTCATCATATTCTTATTTGTGACAGGCATTCCTGTAGTTGTTATCTATAAAAGGTTGGACATTACACCTTTCGTTCTGCCCGTCACAAAAGATTTACAACAGGATTTGTCCGCGTTCAGTTTGGCCTGCAGCAGCAGGTCTTTTCCAGGGGCACCACGAGGAGGAACGGACTCACCCCCATACACTGCTTAGTCATCTTCTGCTTATAATTTAGATATTATCTTTTGCTCTGATTTTTAGTCTTATGCTTAATGTTCTTCCGCTTTTTGTTCTGCAGCTTCTTGTATTTCTGCTTCTTGGTTTTCTGTCTCTTGTTTTTCTGTATCTTGGTGCTTGTCTTCTCTTCTTTGTCTTCTTGGTCAACTTCTTCAGGGTCATCTTCTTGGTCTTCTTCGGGGTGGTCTTCAGGGTCGTCGTCTTCGGGGGTCCTCGTCTTCGGGGTCCTTGTCTTCTTCGGGTTGGTCTTCTGGGTCCTCGTCTTCGGGGTCCTCGTCTTCTTCGGGGTGGTCTTCAGGGTCCTCGTCTTCTTCGGGGTGGTCTTCAGGGTCCTCGTCTTCTTCGGGGTGGTCTTCAGGGTCCTCGTCTTCAGGGTCATTGTCTTCGGGGTCCTCGTCTTCTTAGGGTTGGTCTTCAGGGTCCTCGTCTTCAGGGTCCTCGTCAGGGAGATCCAGAGTGATTACCAAGAACCATTTCAAAAAGCTTGAACTTGGAAATGTAGCAGAAGGTACAAGAAAGCTGAGGAACTACCGAGGACCAGCTGACGGTACTGGAACCCGGATGGATAGCAGAAGGTACAAGAGCCAATGGAACTACCGAGGACCAGCTGATGTTACTGGAACTCGGTTACTAAGCAGGAGGTACCTGTGCCAGAAAGCACTACCAAGGACCAGCAGACGTTGGTGGAACTTGGATACCGAGAAGGAGGCACCTAATCCAAAGGCACTGCCGAGAACCAGCTGACGGTACTGGAACCCGGATGGGTAGCAGAAGGTACAAGAGCCAATGGAACTACCGAGGACCAGCTGATGTTACTGGAACCCGGATGGGTAGCAGAAGGTACAAGAGCCAATGGAACTACCGAGGACCAGCTGATGTTACTGGAACTCGGTTACTAAGCAGGAGGTACCTGTGCCAGAAAGCACTACCAAGGACCAGCAGACGTTGGTGGAACTTGGATACCGAGAAGGAGGCACCTAATCCAAAGGCACTGCCGAGAACCAGCTGACGGTACTGGAACCCGGATGGGTAGCAGAAGGTACCCATGTAAAAAAAAAGTTCAAGGCCGCGAGCCGGCCGCAGTTACCAAAACCCACAGTCCTACAGAGGGTGCTTGTCCTATTGGCACTATGGAACCAGCCTTCATTGCCAGATCCCGCAGCCCACATAGGAGTCACCTAAACTGCAGGCACCATAGAGTCGGCTAACCCGACCGCAACACGACAGGACAACGCATTGGAGGCAAAGTGACGTTGACACTACCCGGAAACAGCTGGCGTGCTGGAACCAGGCTGGGCAGGAGGGAGTACCCGTGCCAAAGACACTGCCGAGAACCAGCTGACGGTACTGGAACCCGGATGGGTAGCAGAAGGTACAAGAGCCAATGGAACTGCCGAGAACCAGCTGGCGGTGCTGGAGCCCAGGGTAAATACTAAAAACAGAAGAGCCAGAGGTGTATTTGGAGGAGGTTTTAAATCCGTACTACAGTGGATGTGGACAAAGCAGGAGAATTTGCCGGACACACAGCTGGGGATCAGCTGACGTTACTGAATCCCAATAACACTGGAGCAAGCGTTGACTGTGCAGACGGCACTTCTGAGCAGCAACTAGCGGTATTGGAGCCCAGGGTAAATACTAAAAACGGAGGAGCCAGAGGTGTAATTGGAGCAAGTTTTAAATAAGTAGCACAGTGAATATGGACAGAGCAGGAGAAATTGCCGTGAACACAGCAGGGGAACAGCTGACGTTACCGAACCCCA
The DNA here is from genome assembly GCF_046119375.1 of Phyllobates terribilis. Taxonomy (NCBI): domain Eukaryota; kingdom Metazoa; phylum Chordata; class Amphibia; order Anura; family Dendrobatidae; genus Phyllobates; species Phyllobates terribilis. The sequence continues at coordinate 541,839,984 of NW_027362765.1, read as the reverse complement.
ATAACACCGCAGCAAGTGTTGACTGTGCAGACGGCACTTCCGAGCGCCAACTGGCGGTGCTGGAGCCCAGGGATAAGAATGAAAACAGAGGAGCCAGAGGTGTAATTGGAGCAACTTTAAAATGTGTAGTACAGTGGATGTGGACAAAGCAGGAGAAATTGCCGTCCGCACAGCAGGAGAACAGCTGACGTTACTGAACCCCAATAACACGGCAGCAAGTGTTGACTGTGCAGACAGCACTTCCGAGCGCCAACTGGCGGTGTTGGAGCCCAGGGTAAATACTAAAAACGGAGGAGCCAGAGGTGTAATTGGAGCAAGTTTTAAATAAGTAGCACAGTGAATATGGACAGAGCAGGAGAAATTGCCGTGAACACAGCAGGGGAACAGCTGACGTTACCGAACCCCAATAACACCGCAGCAAGTGTTGACTGTGCAGACGGCACTTCCGAGCGCCAACTGGCGGTGCTGGAGCCCAGGGATAAGAATGAAAACAGAGGAGCCAGAGGTGTAATTGGAGCAACTTTAAAATCTGTAGTAGTGAGAATGTGGACAGAGCAGGAGAAATTGCCGTCCGCACAGCAGGGGAACAGCTGACGTTACTGAACCCCAATAACATGGTAGCAAGTGTTGACTGTGCAGACAGCACTTCCGAGCGCCAACTGGCGGTGCTGGAGCCCAGGGATAAGAATGAAAACAGAGGAGCCAGAGGAGTAATTGGAGCAACTTTAAAATGTGTAGTACAGTGGATGTGGACAAATCAGGAGAAATTGCCGTCCGCACAGCAGGAGAACAGCTGACGTTACTGAACCCCAATAACACGGCAGCAAGTGTTGACTGTGCAGACGGCACTTCCGAGCGCCAACTGGCGGTGCTGGAGCCCAGGGATAAGAATGAAAACAGAGGAGCCAGAGGAGTAATTGGAGCAACTTTAAAATGTGTAGTACAGTGGATGTGGACAAATCAGGAGAAATTGCCGTCCGCACAGCAGGAGAACAGCTGACGTTACTGAACCCCAATAACACGGCAGCAAGTGTTGACTGTGCAGACGGCACTTCCGAGCGCCAACTGGCGGTGCTGGAGCCCAGGGATAAGAATGAAAACAGAGGAGCCAGAGGTGTAATTGGAGCAACTTTAAAATCTGTAGTAGTGAGAATGTGGACAGAGCAGGAGAAATTGCCGTCCGCACAGCAGGGGAACAGCTGACGTTACCGAACCCCAATAACACCGCAGCAAGTGTTGACTGTGCAGACGGCACTTCCGAGCGCCAACTGGCGGTGCTGGAGCCCAGGGATAAGAATGAAAACAGAGGAGCCAGAGGTGTAATTCGAGCAACTTTAAAATGTGTAGTACAGTGGATGTGGACAAAGCAGGAGAAATTGCCGTCCGCACAGCAGGAGAACAGCTGACGTTACTGAACCCCAATAACACGGCAGCAAGTGTTGACTGTGCAGACAGCACTTCCGAGCGCCAACTGGCGGTGTTGGAGCCCAGGGTAAATACTAAAAACGGAGGAGCCAGAGGTGTAATTGGAGCAAGTTTTAAATAAGTAGCACAGTGAATATGGACAGAGCAGGAGAAATTGCCGTGAACACAGCAGGGGAACAGCTGACGTTACTGAACCCCAATAACATGGTAGCAAGTGTTGACTGTGCAGACGGCACTTCCGAGCGCCAACTGGCGGTGCTGGAGCCCAGGGATAAGAATGAAAACAGAGGAGCCAGAGGTGTAATTGGAGCAACTTTAAAATGTGTAGTACAGTGGATGTGGACAAAGCAGGAGAAATTGCCGTCCGCACAGCAGGAGAACAACTGACGTTACTGAACCCCAATAACACGGCAGCAAGTGTTGACTGTGCAGACGGCACTTCCGAGCGCCAACTGGCGGTGCTGGAGCCCAGGGATAAGAATGAAAACAGAGGAGCCAGAGGTGTAATTCGAGCAACTTTAAAATGTGTAGTACAGTGGATTTGGACAAAGCAGGAGAAATTGCCGTCCGCACAGCAGGAGAACAGCTGACGTTACTGAACCCCAATAACACGGCAGCAAGTGTTGACTGTGCAGACGGCACTTCCGTGCGCCAACTGGCGGTGTTGGAGCTCAGGGATAATACTGAAAACAGAGGAGCCAGAGGTGTAATTGGAGCAACTTTAAAATCTGTAGTAGTGAGAATGTGGACAGAGCAGGAGAAATTGCCGTCCGCACAGCAGGGGAACAGCTGACGTTACTGAACCCCAATAACATGGTAGCAAGTGTTGACTGTGCAGACAGCACTTCCGAGCGCCAACTGGCGGTGCTGGAGCCCAGGGATAAGAATGAAAACAGAGGAGCCAGAGGAGTAATTGGAGCAACTTTAAAATGTGTAGTACAGTGGATGTGGACAAATCAGGAGAAATTGCCGTCCGCACAGCAGGAGAACAGCTGACGTTACTGAACCCCAATAACACGGCAGCAAGTGTTGACTGTGCAGACGGCACTTCCGAGCGCCAACTGGCGGTGTTGGAGCTCAGGGATTACAGTTCAGGTGGTAGAAACATGAACAGAACAGGAGACCTGGATACTGTTGCCAACCAATTATTTATTCTGGAAGAGGACTGGCAAATTCATGAGAGATCCAGGCCTTGTTCATTTTGAGAAAAGTAAGCCGGTCAACGTTATCGGAGGATAGTCGCATGCGACGGTCTGTTAGTACACCACCTGCGGCACTAAAGACGCGTTCCGATAATACACTAGCAGCAGGGCAAGCTAGCACCTCCAGTGCATACTGACTAAGCTCTGGCCATGTATCCAGCTTACAGACCCAAAACTTGAAGGGAGAAGAGCCGTCTGGGAGTACACTAAGAGGGCAAGACATGTAGTCTGTCACCATCTGACGGAAACGTTGCCTCCTGCTGACTGGAGCTGTCTGTGATGGTGTAGACATTTGTGGCGGCGGGGACACAAAACTTTGCCACATTTCGGCCATACTGGTCTTGCCTTGTGCTGAGGCGCTGCTTCTGCTCCCTCTTTGTGCAGAGCTTCCTCCACTGCCTCGACGCACTGAGCTGCTTTGTAAAGCACTAGCAGCACTGCTCTCGGTTGGAATGGAGAACATGATGGAATGCACCAGTGCGTCTTGGTACTCCCGCATTTTACGCTCCCGGTTCAATGGTGTTATGAGGCTTTGTAAGTTGTCCCGGTAGCGAGGATCTAGGAGGGTGGACACCCAATAATCAGCCGTGTTGAGAATGTGGGCGATGCGGCGGTCGTTTCTGAGGCACTGCAGCATGAAATCAACCATGTGCTGCAGACTGCCAACTGGCCAAGAAACGCTGTCCCCTGCTTGAGGCGTGATCTCTGCCTGCTCTGCATCACCCCACCCTCGCTCTAGATACTGACTACTAGAGCATTGTGTACCTCCCTCCTCTGGACAGATGTCTTCCTCATCCATTGACTCCTCCTCATCCTCCTCACAAAGTGTCCCCTGCCTAGGCCTTTGTGAGGAACCACGTTGCGCAGACTGTAGAGAAGCAGATGGCATTTGTGACTCCTCATCCTCCACCTCTTCCAAAACCTCGTCCCTTAGTGCTTGCAGTGTTTTTTCAAGCAGGCAGATAAGGGGGATAGTCATGCTGACTAGTGCATCATCTGCACTCGCCATCCGCGTGGAATAATCGAAGGCACGCAAAACGTGGCAAATGTCCTTCATAGAGGCCCACTCAGTGGTGGTGAAGTGTGAACGGCGCGCACTGCGACTTGTTTGCGCCTGCTGCAGCTGGTACTCCATTACTGCTGCCTGCTGCTCACACAACCTCTCCAACATATGTAACGTTGAATTCCACCTGGTGGGTAGGTCACATATGATGCGATGTTCCGGAAGACATAATCGGCGCTGCAGAGCTGCAATGCGTGATCTTGCATTGCTGGAACGCCGCAAGTGAGCGCACTCTATGCGGACCTTGTGAAGCAGTGCATCAAGATCCGGATAGTCCCTCAAAAAACTCTGCACGACCAAGTTGAGCACATGTGCCAGACATGGGATGTGAGTGAGGTTGCCTAGGCCCAGAGCTGCCACCAGATTTCGGCCATTGTCACACACTACCATGCCTGGCTGGAGATTCGCTGGCACAAACCACACGTCACTCTGCTGCTTGATGGCATTCCAGAGCTCCTGCGCTGTGTGGCTTCGATTCCCCAAAGAAATTAATTTTAATACGGCCTGTTGACGTTTGGCCACGGCTGTGCTCATATCGGTCATCATAACAGGTAACCGTTCACGGGTCGATGTGGAGGTAGACCGTGACGGCTCCTGCAGCGCTGATTCAGAGGAACTGGAGTATGAGGAGGAGTCAATGTGTACAGACTGGATTCCTGCAATCCTTGGAGTTGGCAGAACACGTACAGCGCCACTCTCAAGATCTGTACCCGGCTCCACAACATTTACCCAATGGGCAGTGAGGGAAAGGTATCGTCCCTGTCCATGCTTACTGGTCCACGCATCAGTGGTCAGGTGGACCTTGCTACTGACGGCGTTTTGTAGCGCATGTTTAATTTTTCCCTCCACATGATGTTGCAGGGCAGGGACGGCTTGCCTGCTGAAATAAAAGCGGCTGGGCACGTTGTATTGTGGGACTGCCAATGCCATAAAGTTACGGAATGTGTCAGTCTCCACCAGCCTGAATGATAGCATTTCAAGGGCCAGTAGTTTAGCAATGCCAGCATTCAGAGCCTGTGCTCGGGGGTGGTTTGCCGAGTATGGGCGCCTTTTCTCCCATGCCTGTGCTAACGATGGCTGTAGACTGGCCTGGGAGTGTGAGGATGACTGGGAAAGTGGTGCTGTGGGTGGAATTACACTGTGTCTCTGTACAACAGTGCCAGAGATTCTTCCATGGCGATCCTGTGAGGAAGCCGAACCAGCTGTGTGTGAGCTGGAGGAAGAGGCTACAACACGAGCTGAAGAGGTGGTAGGTGGCGCTGTAGGTTGGCCTAGGTCTTCAGTGTGTTTGTGTAACTCCACCACGTGCTTGGTCCGCACATGTTTCCACATATTTGTGGTATTGAGGTTGCTGACACTTTTCCCTCTTTTCACCTTCTGATTACACAGCTTGCATTTGACAAAGCAAATGTCATCTGCAACTGTGTCAAAAAAGGACCAGGCACTGCAAGTCTTGGGAGCGCCCGCTTTGGATTTTGGAAGAGCCATGCTCCTAATGGGTGCCGAAGTGGAGGCTACAGGCAACCAAGTCTGCCCCCTCCCTCTCCCTCCTTTTTGGGCCGTTCGGGGAATCTCTTCCTCAGAGCTGCTCCCACCACCTTCCTGTCCCTCACGCCATGATGGGTCAAGGACCTCATCATCTACACCACCCTCTTCAAACAACTGCTTCTCCTGGGTAGTCTCGACAGCACAGTACGCACCAGAAAGTGGCACCTGAGTCTCATCATCAGATGCGTACTGAGGTGTGCTGCTGACCATAGGCACTGGCCCACCCGCCTCTTCAGATTCAGAGAGACAAAACGGTTGCGCATCACTGCATACTACCTCTTCTTCAAATTCTCGAATTCTGCTTGGCTGGCCCCCTCTTTCCAAGCCAAGAGATTCAGAGAACAGAAGTAGAGATGGCTCCTGTCCAGGGCTCTCTGACTGCCTGGGCAATTTGGCAGGTGGTGAAGAGACAGATGGGTGCTCTTCAGTGCTCAGGACCTGAGAGGATCTGGAACTAATTGAAGTCGATGCGTTAGCTGCCATCCATCCGACAACGGCTTCAATTTGGTCCTCGCGCAGCAGTGGGGTACGGCTAGCTCCTACAAAGCTGCGCATAAAGGACTGTTCCCTGGTAAAACTGGGGGATGCTGAGTCACTGGTGCCCGCAGCAGGCACAGAATCCCCACGTCCTCTCCCTGCAGGCACAGAATCCTCACGTCCTCTCCCTGCAGAAACTCCACGCCCACGCCCACGACCACGACCACATGCCTTACTCCCTGCCTTCTTCATCTTGGTAGACTGATAAAGATAGGCAGAAAAGTACTAAGGGCTTAGTGTGCTTATTCCTGAACAGCTGCTAACAGGTATAAGAAACACTAATTTTATAAAGTGTGGACTAGACTTTAATATGAGCTAATGTGGCCTACACAACTGTAAAGTGGAGTGTTTGGTGAACTTTATTTAGGTTTTTTTTGTCACAAAAAGACACTGGATGTGCCTAAAGATGTAATAACGATAGTATCACAAACTTTTTGTAGCTATTACAATGTAGGAAGGTAACCTACAATGCAATAGATGAGGCTGCAAAAAATAGGCTAATACTAATCTGGCTGGGGCTGCAGGGCCCAATGCTGCAGAAAGGCTCCTCTATCTACTCCTATATAGTGTGTTTGGAATCAATTTAGCTGAATATGGATGGAACCACCACACTAATAGGAGATATCAGGAAAAATTATGAATTGGCAATAAAGGACAATGTATGAGGCAGTGACACACACTGAGTGCACTACAACCAGACGGGGTTGAAGCACTCACTACAGGGTGAGCTGCACTCACACACCAGACCTTGCAGACAGCGGTGAACAGTACAGATGCAGAGCACTGTGCACTAGTGCTGCAAGACGGAAAAAAAATTCTCTATCTACTCCTATATAGTGTGTTTGGAACCAATTTAGCTGAATACAGATGGAACCACCACACTAATAGGAGATATCAGGAAAAATTATGAATTGGCAATAAAGGACAATGTATGAGGCAGTGACACACACTGAGTGCACTACAACCAGACGGGGTTGAAGCACACACTACAGGGTGAGCTGCACTCACACACCAGACCTTGCAGACAGCGGTGAACAGTACAGATGCAGAGCACTGTGCACTAGTGCTGCAAGACGGAAAAAAATTTCTCTATCTACTCCTATATAGTGTGTTTGGAACCAATTTAGCTGAATACAGATGGAACCACCACACTAATAGGAGATATCAGGAAAAATTATGAATTGGCAATAAAGGACAATGTATGAGGCAGTGACACACACTGAGTGCACTACAACCAGACGGGGTTGAAGCACACACTACAGGGTGAGCTGCACTCACACACCAGACCTTGCAGACAGCGGTGAACAGTACAGATGCAGAGCACTGTGCACTAGTGCTGCAAGACGGAAAAAAATTTCTCTATCTACTCCTATATAGTGTGTTTGGAACCAATTTAGCTGAATACAGATGGAACCACCACACTAATAGGAGATATCAGGAAAAATTATGAATTGGCAAAAAAGGACAATGTATGAGGCAGTGACACACACTGAGTGCACTACAACCAGACTTGGCTGAAGCACACACTACAGGGTGAGCTGCACTCACACACACAGACCTTGCAGATAGCGGTGAACAGCACAGGGAACTGTGCACTAGCACTGCAAGGCACAGTGATTTAGAAAGTAGCTTGGGTAAAGCAGTATAGAGCAAATAGGTAGCTAAAACTGTCCCTCAGAACAACAGCGTCCTATCCCTAACTGAATTCACAGCAGAGTGAGCTCAAAATGGCGGCGGTGGCTTTTATAGTGCATCATGACATCATTTCAGCAGCCAATCACAGCCATGCCATTAGTTAAGATGCCTACATGCCTAACAGGATGTGCCCACACTTCTTAGGATCCTCATTGGCTGAATAAAATGAAAATGTCTCATTGCATTATGGGAACTTCCGATTCCGGTATACGATATTGCAATAGTATCGGAATTAAGTATCGGAATTCCGATACCGCGAATATCGGCCGATACCCGATATTTCAGTATCGGAATGCTCAACACTAATCAGGAGAAAACTATAAGTATGAAGAAACTATTGAGTGGTCATGAAATACAGTTCTTTCTTTTATCCACTAGATGGCAGTCACAGCCTAGTTATGAGATTTATCTCGCTTTGCTTTTTCCCATTTTAACTTGTAGTACTGATCAGTGTGTAGTTTTACACTGGTATCAAAACTATTGGGATGAGGTGGGTGGGAGATTGATGCTGATGTTAGTTATCATCTTGCTTTGAGGATTGTATCAAAAATAAAGTGATATTGGTATCAAATGTTGAGCACCCTCTTCATCCCACAGTCTCAAGGGTCTGGGTGGCTTAAATGTCTCTATGGATTCTCTTTACATATAATAGGAGGGGAGAGGGGTGGGGGGGGTTGTAGCTGGGAACTGGAGCGAGGAGCAAGTCTTTCACTATGATGAAAAGGGGTGGGGGTACACACCAGGTATCATCGGGTGTCCCGTCGTCACACTCCACAGTCCCAGGTCCGTAACCATGCGTGGAGGGCCCCGGGAGCGTCCAAAAGATGACTGCCAAGTCCTCAGATCCAATCTCCCTGCCTTGCAGTCTCAGGGTCCAAGGCCACTCACCGTTGTCCCGGAGGGTCTGCAGTCACGCCACGACTCCAGAGCAGGACAGTCTCTGGACTCCCCTTTCTCTCACCGCCTCCAGGCGTCCGGCAGTCAGCGTTCCAGTGTATGAGAGAGGCAGCGCCGCATGCAGCATGCAGCCTCCAGAGAATCCCCGAACACCAGCTCCAGCCGGCACATGAGGGAGCAGACAGTAGGAATCAGACCTCACCTCGCTGTTTTCTCCTCTCTGGTGACCCGGGACAAGAGATGCAACGGCTCCGGCGGGCGGGTCTTGCAGTGCTAGGCTCCAGATCAGGTAAGCGCTGTGTGGCGTGGGTCCGGTGTTCCGGTCTGCAGGATTTTCAAAACCGAGCTGCTTCTGGTGCGTTCTCAGGGCCCGGGCAGTCTCCCTGCACCGTAAAGGGCGGTGGAGACAAATTGGCTCCAGGGGAGAAAGGGGGTCATACAGTCTAAAAGATCCTTTTAAAAGGATATAGGATGCTGGATGGTGAGTAAAATCCCGTGATTTGGAGGGATTTTAAGCAGCAAGGCAGAGAGCTCACAAATATGCATCTTGCTCATTCAGTACATACACATGCCCTCCGAGGGTAACTCATTATTGAACAAACGAGCAGTGGTCTCCCCTGCTTCCCAGTCTGTAGGCTCCCTACAGACTGAAGCTGGCTGCTGCAGCACAGCTAGATATAAGCCAGGAGCCCATTATGACACGTGCAATGTCTGTTCCATTTTTCCATTCTTGCATTATTCCATTGTCCCATTGTTATGGGGCAATGGAACAATGGGACAATGGAATAATGCAAGAATGGAAGAATGGAACAGACGTTGCACGTGTCATAATGGGCTCCTGGCTTTTATCTGGCTGTGCTGCAGCAGCCAGCTTCAGTCTGTAGGGAGCCTACAGACTGGGAAGCAGGGGGGACCGCTGCCTTTTGTTCATTAATTAGTTATCCTCTCTACCCCCTCTCGGTCTTGAGGCGCATGGGACATTGGGAGGGGCGAGAATGTGTGAAAATAGGTGGACTTATGCAGATTAAAAACGTGTGGGGTACATCTGCAACATCTACATCTGTGGGTTTTAAGGTGTCTATTAATGAACAACATTTCTTCCTAAGGGGAGTCTTTGTCCCTATCCCTACAATGGGTGCCTTCTTGGGGTCAGGGTGCAGCCATAGGCCAAATCCAATTTAGGTAATCGCTTCTCGGCCTTTTGGCAGGATCTTGTATCTGGGCAGAAGGATCCTATACTGTCTCCCCCTTGGCCTTGCAGCATCTCCACTTCGATGGCTTAAGCTGCCTGCTGCTACTGGGGGGGGGTCAAGAGGAAGTGAGAGGTGATAATGGGCGTTAAAATTCGCTATGCCGGGACCGATGATATTCGGGTCAAAAATGCTTTTCGCATTGATATTGAAGAGGAGAAGAGGAACTTCTTTAACCTGCGTTTTTTGGTGGAAGTAGTCATCTTTAAGATTTTGAATGTTGCTCGTGAAGATATCATTTGCCTGCAGGAGTTCCCAAAGAATGGCCAGTATGTTTTGGTCCTTGACCGTATCGCAGCTTGCCAGAATCTTTTCAAGACTCTAAAGGATCAGCAAATCTTGGAGCATCCGGCTCTTGATGGTGTTACATTCACAGTACTGTATACTAAGGGGGAAGTGCCAGTTGTGTTTATGCACAACCCCCTTGTGGATGTGGATGACATTTCTAGATTCCTGTACCGTCATTGCAGCTATGTGTCCTACTCACACAAGGTGAGGAATGAGATGGGCTTGTGGACTGGTAAGCACAAGTTTTTCGTACGGTTCCAGGAGGACCCCCATGGGGTATCTGCTTCCCTCCCCTCAGTTTTGTCATCAGGAGGGATAGAGGGTACATGTATTTTCCAGGTGCACCGCATTTTTGCAGGAAGTGTAAATCCTTTGGACACTACCAAGAGGACTGCACAGTGGAGAAGTTTTGTGGGAAATGCAACAAGGTGGGTCATCTGGCAAAGGAGTGTACTAACTCCATGATCTGTAATGCGTGTGGGGAGGAGGGACACACTTTCAAGGACTATCCCCTCCATACCAGGTCATATGCAGAGGCCGTGTCCCCACGTCCTAGTACTGCCGCCACCATTGGTGAGGCGATCGAGGCAGTAAGGGACTTCATGGAAGTGATGGAGGAAGCACCAGATTCTGCTGGTGGAAGCGCTGTTGAGATGGAGCCTGCAGATATTTCAATTCTACTTGACGTGAGTGGTGAGGGAGAAGTGAGCGGTTCACTCTCCACAACGCCAGTGCTGGTTTTGGAAAGCTCATAGGCAAATCAAGAAGGTGATGGAGGCCAGGATGACTTCACCGGGGGTGTGGTGAGGCACCCTGATGAGGACTCTGATGTGTCTTCTGCAAAGAAATTTCAGCCAGATATTTCACCTACCAGTATTGGGAGCATCAGCCCCTTAAGTGATAGGAGCTATCCAGAGAGCTATAGTGCCTCTCCTAGGAGGTCTTTTTTGGAGGGGGTGGCCAGAATTCTGTGCTTAACATCAGGAATAGAGTTCCAAGACCAGAAAGGTTGACACTTCGGTGGGGGGTATGTTCTTTTTTTACCAAATATGGTTAAAAAATGGGCTCCAACGTGGGCTGTAGTGTATTGTCAGGAAATGTAATACTTATGAAATCTAAGTCTAGAAGATTTGCTATACTGGAAGAACTAAAAAATCTTGGGGCAAATATCTACTGTTTGCAAGAGTGTGGAATTGAAGAGTCGCCTCCTGTAAAAGACTGGGTATATGGGCAGAGCAAATGGTCAGGTTCAATGACAAACAAAAATGATGTTGTGGGGATTTTGTTGGGGAATAGGGATTTAAGCTTTGAAAATTATATGGTGGTGGAACCAGGTCGTTGTATAATGGCAGTGGTTAAGGGGAGAGGGTGGAGGGTGAAAATTGTTAATGTGTATTGTCCAATTAACAAAGGGGATAGGTTTGCACTATTAGAGAAAATACATTTATTTTTGCCTGGAAGGATTCCAATATTATTAGTTGGTGATTTCAATTGCGTTTCTGAATGGGAAATTGATGTCACGGGCAAGGTCCTTAATCAAATTACGTCTGATTTTTCTTTTTTAGATGCAGCGGAACTTTTGAGTAAGCCACCACCGGCCACATATAGAGCTGATAGGGGTGGAATAGCGTCCAGGATTGACCGCATGCTGTATACAAATAGAGGTTTGGTGTGTACATTTTTTAAACAGCATGTTTTTTCTTTTACAGACCATGAATGTTTGTGGGGTATGTTTGAAAGTGATAATAAAGTGGTGCATGGTGCTGGGGTATGGAAGTTAAATGTTAGGTTGTTAGAGGATGTTAGGGTTATGAGAGACTTTGAATGTAAGTATGAATGGTGGAGGTCTAGGAAAAATAATTTTGTGGATGTGACTGTATGGTGGGATTGGGTGAAAGAGGAAATTAAGAAATTTTTTAGGAGGTGGTGATATAAAGAAGCAGCAATTGAAAGAGGCAGATTTAAAGATTTAAATATGAGGATTGAGTTGTTACATAAAATAAGTATGAAAGGAATTGATGTTAGTGATTAACTTAGAGGAGATAGAGATGAGATGAAACGTGTTTTGGAAAAGCGTGGGAAGGAAATTATTTTTAGGACGAGAGTTGAGCATTTCGATATGGATGAGAAGTATTAAAGTTGTGTTGGTTTAAAGTTATGAATATGAAATAAAGAAAAGTACCATTATGATGTAAGACTGGATAACGTAGTATGAGTTTTTATACCATTGATTGCTGCTTGAGTACTTTACTGAATGGTTTAAAAAAAAAAAATCTTTTCTTATCAGTTTAATATCTGATACGTCCCCTATACGCCCAACTATTTTCACACATTCTCCTCTCCTCTCCCCCCTAATGTCCCACGCGCCTCATGATGACTGGGAAGGGTGGGGGGTAGAGAGGGTAACTAATTATTGAACAAATGAGCAGCGGTCCCCCCTGCTTCCCAGTCTGTAGGCTCCCTACAAATACAAAGAAATAGTCGGCACTCCGTAGTCCTCCTTAGTAATAGTGGTGCACGTGGAGAGATTACAAGTAAAATGAAGAAATCCCGGCACTCACGTGTATTCGATCAATTCATTTATTCCACATGTAGGGAAACTACAACAAGACGTTTCAGCCCCTCACAGGCTTTTTTCAATTGTGGATAAGCAGGCTCCCTACAGACTGAAGCTGGCTGCTGCAGCAAAGCTAGAGAAAAGCCAGGAGCCCATTATGACACGTGCAATGTCTGTTCCATTCTTCCATTCTTGAATTATTCCATTGTCCCATTGTTATGGGACAATGGAACAATGGGACAATGGAATAATGCAAGAATGGAAGAATGGAACAGACATTGCACGTATCATAATGGGTTTCCTGACTTTTATCTGGCAGTGCTGTAGCAGTCAGCTTCAGTCTGTAGGGAGCCTACAGACTGGGAAGCAGTGGGGACCGCTGCCTGTTTGTTCATAAATTAGTTATGCTCTCTAGCCCCCATCCCGGTCTTGAGGCGTGTGGGACCTTGGGGGGGGGAGAATGTGTGAAAATAGGTAAACTTATGCAGATTAAAAGTGTGTGAGGTGCATCTGCAACAAGCAGTATAGTTGTGGGTTTTAAGGTGTCTAAGGTGAACAACATGTCTTCCTAAGGGGAGTCTTTGCCCCTATTCCAACAATGGGTGCCTTCTTGGGGCCAGGGTGCAGCCATAGGCCAAAACCAATTCAGGTAATCGCTTCTCGGCCTTTTGGCTGTGATCGTATGACTGTACCTTGATTGGTGTGAGTCTCCTGGAAGAATCCGGACCCTTTTCTGGAGGATTTTCTACTTTTTTCTGTGGTATTCCATACCGACAGAATCCAAGATGTCTTTTGTGAAGAACACCATCCGTTTGTCCGTGGATCCATCTGACGAGAACAAGCACAACGTGCTTTTTATTGTCCAAGACATCGCTGAAGGCAAAGCTGGAGCAAGACGTTCTGACATCTTCAGTGTCAACAAATTTTCACGTTACATATATGGACCAGGATATTTGCCTTAATGTCTTTGAATGGCTCTGTGATCACTTTAGTGACCCCTGCTTGGAAGGAGTTAGTTGGGAACCTTTGTTTGGTCTGCAAGAAAAGGAGGTGACTGTGACTGTCTATAACCCTTTTACAGACCCTGAGTTGCTGGAGTGCTTCCTCTCGCGCTACTGTGAATATGTACGGAAGGAAGTGAAGTAAGTCAATTGTCTAGGGATCTTTAAATGTCAGTATACATTCCATGTGAAATTGAAAAGGGATCCTGACAGTGTGGGGGGGCTTTAGACACCCTCCATCAAATTTTTCCATTGCAGGCCATAGAAGTTTCCTCTTTTACCCTGGCCAGCCCATGTTTTGTCGTAGATGTTTTTCTTTCGGACATATAATGGCAAAATGCCTTAAAGGGCAGTGTTGTCGAGATTGCAGAAAGGAGGTGCATGTGGCCAACCAATGTCCAGAGGCCAAGTCCTGTGATGTGTGTGGGAGTAGTGATCACATGTATAAGGACTGTCCTAGGAGTGCACCTAGGCGTGCTGATAAAGAACAGAAGGAGGAGGAGCTGGAGAGGAGGCAGAGGGCAAAAGTACTGAAAGTGCTGGAAAGAACGGAGAGGGAGGAGAGAGAGGGAAGGAGGCGGGAAGCTGGTAGAGCCTCTCCCACTATGACGCCAGAGGAGGTGTCCCTGAGACCGTGTTCTTCTTCTGCTGAAGAAATGAGGAAGAAGCGGAGGGAAGAAAAAGAGTTCTGGAGGGAAGCGGCAAAGGTGGAGAAAAAGGCAGTATCTGAGAGAGAATCCAGGAGGGTGGTGGTGGAGACAGAGCTGCCTGAGATGATGACTTTCGGAGAGGCAATGGACGCAACAGGATGTGAAGGGCAAATCTCGGAACCTGACAGTCCTGAACACCCTTCGGGTCCTGAAAACATTGAAGAATTTTCTTCGGAGGATGATAGGAGTGCAAAGAAGAGTCGTAGGGAGGATGGTGGGGGCAGTGATGAGGCAGATTTTAGTGAGCCTCAGAGGAAGATCAGCACTGCCAGAATGTGGAGTGTGGGTGGTGAAGACAGCGGGTCAGAAACCAGCTGTTCGGTTCTGATGGCGGAGGAGGATAGTGGTGGTGCAAGATAGTGTCACCATATAATACTGTAAATGGTTTTTCTTTTTGTCCTCTTGTGAGCTTTGGTTTAGGCCAAAGGCTATTTCTTTGTGTGAGGGAGCAGAAGTATTATGGGATTTACCATCGTTTCCCAAAACTTAAGAGTGTTTAAAAGTAAGGTAAGAAGAGCTGCTATTTTTGAGTTTTTAGCTACGCAAAATTCATCTATTTTTTGTTTACAAGAATGTGGGGTAGTGGATGGTGTGAAAGGGGATGAATGGTCTTATGGAGCATCTGTGTGGTCAGGGGGTGCATATAATAAGAATGATGGTGTGGGTATTTTGGTTAAAGGAAGGGAGGTTGTTTTGAGTGATTATTTGGTTATTGAGGTGGGGAGATGAATCATGGCTAATTTTGTACACAAGAATCTAAAGTTTTGTGTTATTAATGTTTATGCGCCAGTTGGAAAAAATGAGCGGAAAAATTTGTTTGAAAAAATTAAGCTTTTTGTTCCAGGAAGAATACCTGTGGTGATTGTGGGTGATATGAACTGTGATGTGGGGAGAGTGAATGTGGATGTGTCTGGGAAAGCATTATTGGAATGATTAGTGAATGATTTTGGGTTGAGTGATATGCAGCGGGTGTGTAGCATTAATCCTTTGTTGAACACTTTCTTTTCTGAGAGTGGTAGGATACAATCCAGAGTGGATTATTGTTTTATTTCTAAAAATATGGTTTCTGTTAATTATAGGCAGGAAAATGTTATTTTTTCAGATCAAGTGTGTATGTTGTGTGAGTTGGATATAAAAGTTGATGGAGTGTTTGGGAGAGGATTGTGGAAGGTAAATGCTAAACTGTTAGAGAATGAAGATATGAGAAAGGAGTATGAAAGGCGGTATGAAGAATGGTGTAAGCATAAAAATGAGTTTGGGAATGTTTGTGAGCTGTGGGACTGGGTGAAGAAACAAACAAAAATTTTCTTTAAAAATTTAGGATACAAGTATGCAGCAATAAAAAGAGAGAGTTTTGTTAAACTGAATGCGTGGTTGAGCGTTTTGTATAAGTTAAGGGAAGGAGGAGTTGAGGTGGAGGAGGATATTTTAGAAGTAAAGAAGGAGATTAGTGAGTTTTTGTTGGAGAGAGGGAGGAGCATAGTGTTTAGGGCAAAGATTGATAAGATGGAGCAGGATGAGAAATGTTCTCGGTTTTTCTTTAAAAAAGTGTTTGGAAAGAAACAGAGTATGAGCGTGGTGTATGGAGCAGATGGAAGTGAGGTGAGTGGAGAGGATATGTGTGAAGAGGTGGCTAAGTTTTATGAGGACTTGTATGCAGTGAAACATAGGGATGAATGTTTGGAAAATGATGTTTTGAGTATGTTAGAGAGTAAATTGAGTGAAGCAGAAAGAGAGGGAGTTATGGGTGAGGTGACTGGTGATGAGATATGGAAGGTGATGTGCAGTATGGCATTGAATAAGACACCAGGGGAGGATGGCCTCCCAGTAGAATTTTATCGTGTGATGTGGGGTGTGATTGGTAAGGACTTTGTGGATGTGTGTAAGTACAGTACAGACCAAAAGTTTGGACACACCTTCTCATTTAAAGATTTTTCTGTATTTTCTTGACTATGAAAATTGTACATTCACACTGAAGGCATCAAAACTATGAATTAACACATGTGGAATTATATACTTAACAAAAAAGTGTGAAATAACTGAAAATATGTCTTATATTCTAGGTTCTTCAAAGTAGCCACCTTTTGCTTTGATGACCGCTTTGCACATTCTTGGCATTCTCTTAATGAGCTTCAAGAGGTAGTCACCGGAAATGGTCTTCCAACAATCTTGAAGGAGTTCCCAGAGATGCTTAGCACTTGTTGGCCCTTTTGCCTTCACTCTGCGGTCCAGCTCACCCCAAACCATCTCGATTGGGTTCAGGTCTGGTGACTGTGGAGGCCAGGTCATCTGGTGTAGCACCCCATCACTCTCCTTCTTGGTCAAATATCCCTTACACAGCCTGGAGGTGTGTTTGGCGTCAATGCCCTGTTGAAAAATAAATGATGGTCCAACTAAACGCAAACCGGATGGAATAGCATGCCGCTGCAAGATGCTGTGGTAGCCATGCTAGTTCAGTATGCCTTCAATTTTGAATAAATCCCCAACAGTGTCACCAGCAAAGCACCCCCACACCTTCTCCTCCATGCTTCACGGTGGGAACCAAGCATGTAGAGTCCATCCGTTCACCTTTTCTGCATTGCACAAAGACACGGTGGTTGGAACTAAAGATCTCAAATTTGGACTCATCAGACTAAAGCACAGATTTCCACTGGTCTAATGTCCATTTCTTGTGTTCTTTAGCCCAAACAAGTCTCTTCTGCTTGTTGCCTGTCCTTAGCAGTGGTTTCCTAGCAGCTATTTTACCATGAAGGCCTGCTGCACAAAGTCTCCTCTTAACAGTTGTTGTAGAGATGTGTCTGCTGCTAGAACTCTGTGTGGCATTGACCTGGTCTCTAATCTGAGCTGCTGTTAACCTGCGATTTCTGAGGCTGGTGACTCGGATAAACTTATCCTCAGAAGCAGAGGTGACTCTTGGTCTTCCTTTCCTGGGGCGGTCCTCATGTGAGCCAGTTTCTTTGTAGCGCTTGATGGTTTTTGCAACTGCACTTGGGGACACTTTCAAAGTTTTCCCAATTTTTCGGACTGACTGATCTTCATTTCTTAAAGTAATGATGGCCACTCGTTTTTCTTTACTTAGCTGCTTTTTTCTTGCAATAATACAAATTCTAACAGTCTATTCAGTAGGACTATCAGCTGTGTATCCCACCTGACTTCTGCACAACACAACTGATGGTCCCAACCCCATTTATAAGGCAAGAAATCCCACTTATTAAACCTGACAGGGCACACCTGTGAAGTGAAAACCATTTCCGGTGACTACCTCTTGAAGCTCATCAAAAGAATGCCAAGAGTGTGCAAAGCAATCATCAAAGCAAAAGGTGGTTACTTTGAAGAACCTAGAATATAAGACATATTTTCAGTTGTTTCACACTTTTTTGTTAAGTATATAATTCCACATGTGTTAATTCATAGTTTTGATGCCTTCAGTGTGAATGTACAATTTTCAAAGTCATGAAAATACAGAAATATCTTTAAATGAGAAGGTGTGTCCAAACTTTTGGTCTGTACTGTATATGTGGGGAAACATGGAGTTGGCTGAGAGTATGCGTGCGGGTATGGTTGTGTTAATTCCTAAGAAAGGGGATTTGAAAAGTCTGAGAAATTGGAGGCCAATAACTTTACTTAATTGTGCTTATAAAATCTATGCAAAACTTATGGCTAATAGGATTTGTGATGTGATGGAGAGTGTGATTGGGGATGAGCAGTGTTGTGCGATACCTGGGAGGCGGATTCATGAGTGTGTGTGTATGTTAAGCGATTGTCTATGGGATTGCATGGGTCGAAAGAAGAGTGTGTTTTTGTTAAGTTTGGATTTTGAAAAGGAGTATGATAGGTTGCAGCATGGGTTTTTGTTCAGGGTGTTGTTAAAAATGGGTTTTCCGGCTGATTTTGTTGGGCGAGTGAGGAGTTTGTAGCTGTGTTTTAATGAATGGGTATGTGGGTAGGAAAGTGAATGTGTTTTCGGGTGTGCGACAGGAGTGTCTTTTGTCCCCTGTAGCGTTTATTTGTGCAATTGAGCCATTGTTGTGTATGCTGAGGAAAGATAAGGTGATTCTTGTTGTACAAGTGCCGGGAGGTGGAGGAAAAGAATGGAAGGTGAGTGGTTATATGGATGACGCGTGTGTATTATGTGATTCTGAATGTTCAGTCAGGCGTGTGAAGTTGTTAGTGTCTATTTTTTGTGGTGCGCCTGCGTTTAAAGTGAATTGGGAAAAGAGTGAGTGTAAGGCTTTTGGAGGTGGAAGTTTAAGTAGGGATGTAGATGTGAATGTAGTGAATGGACATATTAAAGTGTTGGGTGTGAAGTTTTCAGAGAGTTCGGATGGGAAAGAAAGTTGTGATGATGCAAAAGGAAAAGTTGAGCAGAAGTTGAATTTTTGGAAAATTACTAATTTGTCCTTTTTTGGGAAGATTTTAATTGTTAAGAGTGTGGTGTTTCCATTTTTTTTATGTATATTGCGGTAGTATTTCCACCAGGATACATGTGTATGAGAAGCTTGAATGGAATTTTTATTGTATTTTTGTGGAACTCTAAAATAAAGAGAGCTAGGAAAGAAAATTTGGTTAAAAGAGTGGAAAAGGTGGTTTGGGTTTTCCGAATTTCGATGTGTTTCTTTGGTGTGAATATTGTTGTATTTGCTTTGAAAGTGATTAGGGCGGATGAAAAATTTTCATGTATGAGTAGGTATTTATTTGGAGAGTATTTGTTTTGTTTAAAGTGGCGAGAGAGGAATTTGCGGTGTCCGATTGTTTTTGAGGTGCCTGTATGGTACGTGTGGGTTTATAAGTTTTTGGTGAGGTATGAACTGTGTGATGCAGATGTGAGATTATTGGAGAATAAGAAGGCTGTGTATATGATGATTAAATGTAGAGAGGTAGAATGTGGAATAAATATGGTTAGGGGTGGTGATGTGCAGAAGGTTTGGAAGAAAGTGCGGATGATTGGTATGACGAACAAACAGAGTGAGGTTGTGTGGCAGTCTTTACATGAAGTATTACCTGTGAGAGAGTTTCAGAGGAATAGCGGTTTGGTGAGGAGTGAGATGTGTCCAAGGAATGGCTGTGGTGGAAGGGAAAGTGTGTTGCATGTTTTTTTGAATTGTCAGTATGCTAGAGATGTGATTGGTAGAATGAGGCCTTTGTGTAAAGAATTGTGTGGTGTGAATTTGGTGTATTTTGAGTTGTTTATGCTTGGTTTGGAAATATGTGATGGGACAAAGAAAAGCGTTTTGTGGTTGATGCTTGTGTATATAAAGGAAGTGTTATGGGATGTGAGGAATGTGTATGTGTTTAAAAGGAAGGAAATTGCTGTAAAGGATAGTGTGAAGGTGATTTTGGAGAAGATGTATGTGTGTTTCCTGTGGGACAAAAAGAGGAGAGGGGAAGTGGATGCGGAGGGAATTTGGAAAGTTAAAAAGTGGAGATATTTTGTTAGTACTTCTTGATTTTTGTTTTTGTTGTTTTGAAAAAAGAAATAAATATTTCCGATGATGATGGGAACAGCTAATTGCGTATTGGATTTGACGCAGCTGTTTTGGTGGAATTTTCCTTAGTCTGGTTTTCATAGACTGTGGAATTTCCTTGTCTGATGAAAAATAAAAATAAATCTTTCTTATCAGTTTAATATCTGATACGTCCCCTATAGGTCCAATTTTTTTCACACATTCTCCTCTCCCCCTAATGTCTCTCGCGCACCAAGACCAGGAAGGGTGGGGGGTAGAGAGGGTAACTAATTATTGAACAAATGAGCAGCGGTCCTCCCTGCTTTCCAGTCTGTAGGCTCCCTACAGACTGAAGCTGGCTGCAGCAGCACAGCTAGATAAAAGCCAGGAGCCCATTATGACACATGCAAGATCTCTTCCATTCTTGCATTATTCTATTGTCCCATTGTTAGGGGGCAATGGAACAATGGGAATAATGCAAGAATAGAAAAGACATTGCACATGTCATAATAGGTTCCTGGCTTTTATCTGGCAGTGCTGCAGCAGCCAGCTTCAGTCTGTAGGGAGCCTACAGACTGGGAAGCAGGGGGGACCGCTGCTCGCTTGTTCATTAATTAGTTATCCTCTCTACCCTCTCCCCAGTCTTGAGGCGTGTGGGACATTGGGGGGGTGGGAATGTGTAAAAATAAGTGGACTAATGCAGATTAAAAACATGTGGGGTGCCTGTGGACAACATGTCTTCTTAAGGGGAGTCTTTGCTCCTATCCCTACAATGGGTGCCTTCTTGGGGCCAGGGTGCAGCCATAGGCCAAAACCAATACAGGTAATCACTTCTCAGCCTTTAAAATCTGATACGTCCCCTATACGCCCACCTATTTTCAAACATTCCTAATGTCCCACGCGACTCAGGACCGGGAAGGATGGGGGGTAGAGAGGGTAACTAATTATTGAACAAATGAGCAGCGGTCCCCCCTGCTTCCCAGTCTGTACGCTCCCTACAGACTGAAGCTGGCTGCTGCAGCACAGCTAGATAAAAGGCAGGAGCCCATTATAACAGGTGCAATGTCTGTTCCATTCTTCCATTCTTGCATTATTCCATTGTCCAATTGTTAGGGGGCAATGGAACAATGGGAGAATGGAATGAAAGAATGCAAGAATGCAACCGACATTGCACGTGTCATAATGGGCTTCTAGCTTTTATCTGGCTGTGCTGCAGCAGCTACCTTCAGTCTGTAGGGAGCCTACAGACTGGGAAGCAGGGGAGACAGCTGCTCGTTTGTTCATTAATTAGTTATCCTCTCTACTCCCCAGTCTTGAGGCGCGTGGGACATTGGGGGGAGGACAATGTGTGAAAGTAGGTGGACTTATGCAGATTAAAAAAGTGTGGGACGCATCTGCAACAAGCAGTATAGCTGTGGGTTTTAAGGTGTCTATTGATGAACAACATGTCTTCCTAAGGGGAGTCTTTCTCCCTATCCCTACAATTGCAGCTATACAAAGAGAATGATAAAGTCCGCTCACCTTGGTTAAGACTTTGCTAAGCCGAAACGCGTAGCGTTTTTTTACTCTGTTTGCCCATATGGTGTGAATTGGCTCTTCTTGTAAGTGCATTTTTTATGGAAATATCATTCTTCAAATAAATGGAAATTTTAATTACACCACATTGCTGGAGTATCCTCACTCTCTGTATTTTGGTCTGAAGTTGTATCCCTACAATCGGTGCCTTCTTGGGGCTAGGGTGCAGCTATAGGCCAAAACCAACTCAGGTAATCGCTTCTCGGCCTTTTGGCTAAGATCAAGTGTAGTATCTTTCGAAACGGCGGCATGGCACTCGCCGCCCTAGTTGATTCATACATTATGCACACTGGGTTTGGGTGCGTGTTAGTACCCCAGGTGGCTTATGTAGTTATCTGGTGGAAAGCATGGCCCCCCAGGATCGACGCCATTGGGCCTGGGAAGATTGAAAGCGCGAAGTGTGAAGTGCCCCAGGAGCGGTGACCCTGGGGTGCCTTAACTCACTGGGATTGGGAACCCCACTTGAGTTTATGGCACATTTGCACAAACACATCTTTTCACTCTTCTATCACACACCCTGCTCCGGGCCTTCTGGCCTTAGGATGGGGAATTTTTTACATTTCCGGTCGGAGGTCCGGTCAGTATTACACTGAAAACACCTTCACTATTTAAATATTATATTTTTGTCACTGTGTGTCACCTATTCACGTGTGTCCACATGTCACTTGGATTTTGTCGGGAAGCGGTTAACTTACGGGTTCCTCTCTTGGCAGGTCTGGGAGGGGAGTGTGTGGCCATCAGGTTTTGCTCCCCCCTGAATCTCCCTGGCTCGCCACTTTCAGGGGGAGAGCGTTGTTGGCTTCCCCGTTCCGGGAGGGGAGCACAGTCTTTGGCTCCCAGTGCCTTGCTCTGGAGAGAACTCGGGCAGGTGCTGGGGGTAAGATTGGGTCGCCTCTGGCTTCGGCTGGAGGTGACTTTTTGTCCCAGTTCCTCACTGTGGCCTTCTGGCTCAGAGGGACAGGGAATGCTTTGGGGGACCCTTCTCCTTTTGGAGAGGGTTTCAAGATGACCAGCATCCTAGTGCACTTTTTTGTGGCACTTGTCACTTTTTCAAGCGCTCTTGGATTTAGACACGAATTCAGGCTTTCAAAAAAAAAAATCTTTTCTTATCAGTTTAATATCTGATACGTCACCTACACGTCCACCTATTTTCCCACATTCTCCTCTCCCCACTAATGTGCCATGCGACTCAAGACCGGGAAGGGTGGGGGGTAGAGAGGGTAACTAATTATTGAACAAATGAGCAGCGGTCCCCCCTGCTTCCCAGTCTGTAGGCTCCCTACAGACTGAAGCTGGCTGCTGCAGCACAGCTAGATAAAAGCCAGGAGCCCATTATGACACATGCAATGTCTGTTCGATTCCTCCATTCTTGCATTATTCCATTGTCCCATTGTTAGGGAGCAATGGAACAATGGGACAATGAAATAATGCAAGAAAGGAAGAATGGAAAAGACATTGCAAGTGTCATAATAAGCTCCTGGCTTTTATCTGGCAGTGCTGCAGCAGCCAGCTTCAGTCTGTAGGGAGCCTACAGACTGGGAAGCAGTGGGGACCGCTGCTCCTTTGTTTGTTCATTAATTAGATATCCTCTCTACCCCCTCCGGTCTTGAGGCGGGACATTGGGGGGGGGAGAGAATGTGTGAATATAGGTGGACTTATGCAGATTGAAAAAGTGTGGGGTGCATCTGCAAATAGCAATATAGTTGTGGGTTTTAAGGTGTCTATTGATGAGCAACATGTCTTCCTAAGGGGAATCTTTGTCCCTATCCCTACAATGGGAGCCTTCTTGGGGCCAGGGTGCTGCCATAGGCCAAAACCAATTCAGGTAATCGCTTCTCGGCCTTTTGGCTAATTTCAAGTGTAGTATCTTTTCTTATCAGTTTAATATCTGATAAGTCCCCTATACGTCCACCTATTTTCACACATTCTCCTCTCCTCTCCCCCCTAATGTTCCACGCGCCTCAAGACCGGGAAGGATGGAAGGTAGAGAAGGTAACTAATTATTGAACAAACGAACAGCGGTCCCGCCTGCTTCCCAGTCTGTAGACTCCCTACAGACTGAAGCTAGCTTTTGCGACACAGCTAGATAAAAGTCAGGAGCCCATTATGACACGTGCAATATCTGTCCCATTCTTCCATTCTTGCATTATTCCATTGTCGAATTGTTAGGGGGCAATGGAACAATGGGAGAATGGAATAATTTAAGAATGCAAGAATGGAAGAATGGAACAGACATTGCACGTGTCATAATAAGCTCCTTGCTTTTATCTGTCAGTGCTGCAGCAGCCAGCTTCAGTCTGTAGGTAGCCTATAGACTGGGAAGCAGGGGAGATTGCTACTAGTTCGTTTGTTCATTAATTAGTTATCCTCTCTACGTTCCCCCCTGGTCTTGAGGCGGGACATTGGAAGGGGAGGAGGAATGTGGGAAAATAGATGGACTTATGCAGATTAAAAACTTGTGGGGTGCATCTGCAACAAGCAGTATAGTTGTGGGTTTTAAGGTGTCTATTGATGAACAACATGTCTTCCTAAGAGGAGTCTTTGCCCCTATCCCTACAATGGGTGCCTTCTTGGGGCTAGGGTGCAGCCATAGGCCAAAACCAATTCAGGTAATTGCTTCTCGGCCTTTTGGCTAAGATCAAGGGTAGATTCTTTTCTTATCAGTTTAATATCTGATACGTCCCCTAAGCGTCCACCTATTTTCACACATTCTCCTCTTCTCTCCCCCCTAATGTCCCACGCGCCTCAAGACCGGGAAGGGTGGGGGTTAGAGAGGGTAAGTAATTATTGAACAAATGAGCAGCGGTCTCCCCTGCTTCCCAGTCTATAGGCTCCCTACAGACTGAAGCTAGCTGTTGCAGCAAACCTAGGTAAAAGCCAAGAGCCCATTATGACATGTGCAATGTCTGTTCCATTCTTCCATTCTTGCATTATTCCATTGTCCCATTGTTAGAGGGCAATGGGACAATTTGACAATTGAATAATGCAAGAATGGAACAGACATTGTATGTGTCATAATAAGCTCCTGGCCTTTATCTGAGTGCCTTCTTTCGGCCAGGGTGCAGCCATAGGCCAAAACCAATTCAGGTAATCGTTTTTCGGACTTATGGCTACGACCATTTGTCTTGTCTGGGGTCCTTGAGTGTTTTCCCTTGCCCTTCCGGCATCGCCATTTTGATGGCTTAAGCCGGTTGCTGCTTTAGGGGGAGAACGAGGAGGAATGAGAGAGTGATCATAATAAGCATGAATATACGCTGTGCTGGGACCGATGACAATTGGGTTCGCAATGCACTCCGCATTGAAGTTGATGCTGCTGTCAGAGAGCGTTTCAATCTGTCATATATGATGCACGAGGTGATCTTCAAAATCCTGGAAGTGACAAGAGAAAACATTGTCTGCCTGCAGGAATCATGGAAGGAAGGATGGTATGTCTTGGTGCTGCAATCTATGGCGGCTTGCTGTACAAGAAGTTGAAGGAGCAGGAGAATCCAACCTTGGATGGCTTGACCTTTACAGTCTTGTACTCCAAAGGTGATGTTCCCCTAGTCATATTTATGTATAATCCCTTTGTGCATGAACATGACATTGCGGCTTTTCTTAGCAACAGTCACAAAATCATGAACGAGGAGAACTTATGGACTGGCAAATAAAGATATTTTGTCAGATTTGGAGAAAGTTCTTCCGAGCCTGGAGGTGTTCATTACCCTCCTCAAAGTTTCTCCATCGGGAGGGATAGGGGTATTCTCTTCTTTCCTGAGGCCCCAGTTTTTTTGAAGGAAATGTAAGAAGTACGGCCACTTACAAGAGGTTTGTACTGCTGTGCTTGTTTGCTCCAAGTGCAACCAAAGTGGGCATGTTGCTAAGGACTGTACCAATCCGATTGCTTGCCATGCTTGTGGAATGAGGGGCATGCCTTTAACGATTGTACTCATCGTGTGAACAAGGGCAATGCAAGGGCATACTCTGAGGTGGTCACGAACTCTCCGAGGCCTAGGAGTGTGGCACCTGAGGCCGCAGTCTCTTCCAGGGTGAAGGTAGCGGAACAGCGTGTGGAGACTGCTCTAGTGGGGACGTCCTACTGATGGAGCCCGGGAGAGTGGAAGAGGTTCTGTCAGCTGAGATGGATGTTTCTTCCTAACAAGGGAGTTTCATCGACTCCTTTTGTGAAGAACGTGAGTTAGCCTTGGAAACCCCAGCTCAGTTAGAGCAGTGAAAGTATGGATAAAGAGGGAGTTGGAGGTCAAGGAGACTTTACTGAGACTGGGGTGAGGCCTTCTGAGGAACCGGATCATGCTAAGAATAAAAGGGCCCGGTTGTCTGAACCATCAAGTAGCCATTGCGTGGCAAGTCCGGTGAGTGAGCGGGATTACCCAGTGGGTTCTTGTTCTCCTGCGTCAATGGCTTACCTGGAGGTGAATTTGGAGTCCACTATCTTCCAGCTAAGTGGGAGTTTGCCAGATGAGAAAGGATAAGGAAGGCGTGAAGACTGAGTTTATGGTTTGTTGAGCCAATGAATGATCTCTAAAACAAATTGGGACATCGCGTCCCTTAATGTAAGACTTCTAAAGTCTAGAGTTAGAAGATCTGTGATTCTGGACTTCTTACATAACCATTCCTTTGATATTGTGTGTCTACAGGAGTGTGATATAGAAAAACCTCTGGAAGACGCTGATTGGCCATATGGCCAGCATATCTGGTCTGGCTCTAGTGGGAATAAAAATGATGGAGTTGGGGTAGTATTAAATAATAGAAATTTTGTTTTTGAATGTTATAAGGTAATAGAGGTGGGTCGTTGCATCTCTGCAGTTGTGTGTGGGAGGGGGTGGAAAGTTAATATAATAAATATTTATGGTCCTACAAAAAAAGAGGACAGGTTAAGTTTATTAGATAAATTATGTTTAGAATTACCTGTTAGGATCCCTGTGATAGTAACAGGTAATTTTAACTGTGTAACTGAGGGGAAAGTTGATGCCTCAGGAAAAAAATTGGCAAACATTATTTCAGATTTTTTCTTATTTGATGCTGCTGAGGTTTTTTTGGGGAAGTCGCCACCACCAACCTATAAAGCTGACAGGGGTGGGATAACATCTAGGATTGATAGTATGTTTTTTTCTAAAAATATAATATGTCATGGTTTTTCTCAATTTTCAGTTCCTTTTTAGGACCATGAGTGCCTGAAAGGTGAGTTTAGAGGAGATTTAAGGTGAGTGCATGGGAGAGGTGTGTGGAAATTGAATGTGAGTTTGCTTGAGGATGAGAAAGTTGTGAATGATTTTAAGAAAAAATATAGTTGGTGTAAATCTCAAAAGAGTAAGTTTGAAAGTGTGTTGGTGTGATGGGATTGGATGAAATATGAGGTGCAAAACTTTTTTTTGTCGATGGGGCTATAAAAAGGCTGCCATGGTAAGGAGTCAATATAAAGATTTAATGATGAGGATGGAATGGCGGAAGAAAATGAGGATGTGTGGTGTGGATGTGGGTGATTTGTTAAGAAGTGTGAGAGAGGATTTGAAGAGGACTTTGGAGAGGAAGGGAAGGGAAATCATTTCTAGGTCTAAGGTGGTCCATCTTGATAAAGATGAAAAGTGTTCAAGATATTTCTTTAAAAAAATATACGGTAGAGGCGTGGCCTGCAGCCTAATGTAAGAGACACAAGATTTGTATGCTCCTGTGCTGTATACCAAGCAACTGGGGAAATTGCCTTTTTGAAGGCAAAAGTACCCTATCAAAGCTACTTGACCGATCTAGGAAACCTCAGGGATCATTTTGATCCACTTCTGAACTTTCTTGGAGAGATATTCATAACAAAACAGCTCCTCTGAAGCTCAAGCCTGCTGCGGGACAAGACCCACAGACGCCATTATTGGCTGCAAAATCTCCCTGTCTCCCTCTCTTCTCCTAACAAGAGAGGCAGAAAAGAACTTCTTACAAGCACAGGACTCCCAAGCTTATCCAGGTGAGCCCACTGTTCATTCTCCGGTTTCCAACTGGTAACACTAGTGCCTGCATCAATAAATCATTGTGACAAAGCACAGCAGGAGATCAGACTGAAGTGGAGGATCAGTGCCATCTGTTATTTATTTTCCCCTTATGGGAGAATACCTTGCTGACCTTAAGGAGAATTTCTGTCATCTCCTTCTGATATATTTCTTGTTCCCCCGCTGTTGAGGAACTATTTTTTCCGGCTGCAGAAACACATAACAAGAAGTGCTGGCGGAGGGATCTACAAAGAAGTCCTGCAGCTAGCTGACGTCTGCACTGGTGATGTCAGCAGAGGTCTCTATGGAACAGCTCCTGCAGCAACTTCCATAGAAAATAGACCTGGGAGTCGGCACCATACACAAGCCACACAGACACGGATCTCAGCTCTCTGTACATATATCATCAGTGTAGCACTTCAGCACACAAGCAGGAGAGCACAGTAATTTTAACTAAGTGCAGGGTGAGCTCAAACAGCTTCCCAGGGAGCAGACTCTGCAATTAACTCCCTCAGTGCTGGCCAAAAGCATGGGTAACATTGAAGACCACAAGTGCTGGATCCTGCAGACAGGCTTAGTTTCTGTTGGGTCAAGCAGCTGATCCCTCATCCAGATTAGATCGACACTACTAGCAAGTGAGGCTGCCGGGCCTCCTTCGTGCCCAAGCTACGCAGACAGAAGAGACCATCGGACACCCCAACATTTCCTTTATTATATTAATGGTGGTAACTTTGCCTCTTACAGGTCTGCTTCACTAGTGTTTTATAGCTACTGTCAAATCTCTGGACAACAATACTAACTATTGATCCAGCTACTAAGTTTGACTTGCACTTTTATGTTTATGTGTATTATCAGCTGATTGTATATCCTACTTCTACTACTACTACTTGTATAAGTGCCGTTCCTCTTCTTTACATTGTTACTGAAATAACTATTATTGTAAAGTAAACTGTACTGTTAAGTACCTATTACTGCTACTGAGAGCTCTGCCATCTCTACAGAGCCAAGACACCCAGCGCAAACCCAAAACCTCACATATATTGTTATGCTCGAGCCCGGACTGACTGGCGTGAGAGTGATTAGTGATCCCACTGTACCATGAACCAAGGAGTGCATGGAGGGGCGTAACTAAGTATCAACCCGATCCGACCAATGTCGCACGGCGGCACAGTCGACTCCGTGAACCAAGGAGGAACCGAGCAGAGGGACCAGGTGCTACTCCAGGTCAGACCCCGGTCACAGCTGTTGACCCACGCCGGGGAATGCAGGAACAGGCAGGTTAGACTGGCATACAGGCAGGTGGGTATTGGCAGGCACGGCTGGTATGCAGACAGGTGGATACTGGTAAGCACAGCTGGTATGCAGACAGGTGGGTACTGGCAAGCACGGCTGGTATGCAGACAGGTGGGCACTGGCAAGCACGGCTGATATGCAGACAGGTGGGCACTGCCAAGCATGGCTGGAGTGCAGACAGGGAGATACTAGCAAGCACGGCTGGAGTGCAGACAGGGAGGTACTAGCAGGTTGTAGCGCAGGCTGCATAGGGTCCAGTACAGACTGGGAGACAGGAACAGAGCCGCAGATGTGGTAGACAAGCAGAATAAAGCGAAACCGCCGGAGCAGAGGACAAGGCAGAGCAGAGAGGAACGGCCTGTGCGGTGAGCAAGCAGAGCAGAGCGAAAACCGCAAGTGCGGTGGGCAAGGCAGAGCAGAGCGGAACTGCCGGAGCGGTGGACAAGGCAGAGCAGAGAGGAACTGCCGGAGCGGTGGTCAAGGCAGAGCAGAGAGGAACCGCCAGAGCGATGGACAAGGCAGAGCAGAGAGGAACCACAAGTGCGATGGACAAGGCAGAGCAGAGCGAAACCACAGGTGCGGTGAACAAGGCAGAGCAGAGCGAAACCACAGGTGCGGTGGACAAGGCAGAGCAGAGCGAAACCGCAGGTGCGGTGGACAAGGCAGAGCAGAGCGAAACCGCAGGTGCAGTGGACAAGGCAGAGCAGAGCGAAACCGCAGGTGCGGTGGACAAGGCAGAGCAGAGCGAAACCGCAGGTGCGGTGGGCAAGGCAGAGCAGAGAGAAGCCGCCAGAGCGGTGGACAAGTCAGAGCAGAGGGGAACCGCTGGTGCGGTGAGCAAGCATAGCCGAACAGGGCTGAAGGTGCCGGCAGAGAGGACAGGACTCTGTTCACATAGAACAGACTGGAAAATACAGGAAGATGGCTAGAACACAGGAGGTAGATACGGAGGAAGGGAAAAGGGACAAGCAGAACCAGATACACACAAGGTACTTACTATGAAGTAGCAAGTGGACACAAAACTCACAAACAGAAGTACAGAGACAACGAGTTGGAGTTAGGTGCAGGTTCAGACATTGCAAGAAAAGGGAAGGTATGGACATAGAGACAAACAGGTAACAGGCTAGGAGACAGTTCAGACAGGATCTGATACTGCAAAGACATACAAGAACGAGCCTGGGTATACAGCCCCCAGGGTGGCGGAAACAGACTAGAAGTCACAGGTAACAGGCCTGGGTATTCAGCCCCCAGAGTGGCGGAAACAGACTAGAAGTCAGAGATAACAGGTCTGGGTATACAGCCCTAAGAGTGCTGGAAACAGACAAGATACAGGACAGGACCTGGCAATTCAGTTGCAAAAACAAACTGAGTGAAGGTGTTGCTCAGGCACCTCCTTCTGGGTGGAGGGGGTTTAAATATCAAGTGACTCACAGCAATAGGCTGGGTTTGCATTAGGAGCGCGCCCACAGCAGCTATAAGAATCAGGAAGTAACCGGGCCGCCGCCCTAAGCAATCAGACAAGAGACATGCACACAGCATGAACTGGAGCAAGGTTTGCAGGCTGGACTGATGGGAAAGATTGCAGTCTTGCATAGTGGGAGGTGGTGCACTATGCAAGCACGCCGCCAGGGATGTTATATATATAAGCTACGACAATTACAAACCCTCCCTACTACTGTCCACCTTCACCTCTCCTTTCTCCCCACACAAAAAAATCTTACATATTACAACCTAGCCATCATCTAACGCTACTTCCTTGTAATAAGCTACTCAATATTACACACATATTTCTATAACTAGACATAACGTACTCTTGATCATTCAACTGTTTCTCACTGCTTCCGGTCCAAGATCTGAAACTCCAAATATCGAGCCCGATTAAAGAGATCTCCCTAACACTAACACTAATCCAAATAAAATGCCTCCAAAAACAAAATCCAATCTTAATAATAAACCAGCTAATAACGACCAAACAACCGATACAGGTAAAGATCAACAAAAACTCAAATCAACCTTTTCGGTTCAAACTACCACTGACCTAAAACCTGAAGGCAACTCAGAAATAATTGAAACTCATCCAGAAAATCAAAGATCATCCCCTGAAGACTTGATGGCATACAAAAATTTACAACTCATCACTAAACGTAAAGAAACAGAAATACAGACCAAACCTTACCTAAATTACAGTCTTCCAGACGATAATGACTCTGAAGATGACACTAAATTCAAAAGCCCAGTTCGACAAAGATCAAAAAAGGATAACTCTGAAGACGACCCTTTACTGAACTTCAACGTGGGTTAACCTATGGATAGAGACTTTTTTCACAAACTCTTCTCTGCTTTCAAGCAGTCTCTAAAGGAAGACCTCACAGAACAGTTTGATGACATGCGATACTCACTATATACAGTTGTCTCCAGAACAGAAAACAATGAGAGAGCAGTATTTGACCTGAAGAAAGAAAGTAAAGAATTCAGAAAAGGACAAGACCAGATGAGAGAAGAAATAAAGTTTCTGAAAGATAAACTAGCGGATAGAGAGGATTGAGACCGCCGCAACAACCTAAAATTTAGAGGAATTCCGGAAAAGGTCAAAAACCCCAAACTCATGTCCTTCATGAAAGACCTGATTAAAACAACAATTCCCACCTTATCGGATATCCAATATTCATTAGAAAGAGCACATAGACTACCCAAGCCATCCCATCTACCCAATGATATCCCTAGAGATGTCATAGTAAAATTTTCATTTTATCAGATGAGGACCAGATCACCAACTTCTTAATTATCAATAAAACATTGCCCTCTCCATTCGAGAAAATTAAAGTCTTCACAGACATATCAAAAGAGACTATGACAAGACGCAAGGCACTGAAACTGATCACTGATATCCTCCAAGAGAGAAAAATGCCGTACAGATGGGGACGACCAACCACTAATGTCATCTTCTCATTTAAACAAAAGATGATTACAATTGACGAGACATCAGCGGGATTAAAAACTCTTAAGGATCTCCATATATCCAATACATATCACACCTAAGCACTTAACCCATTTCTCTCTAACTAAGGTCCAGCCTAGGCACAAAGGCTAAAACTTTAGTCTCCTAGGAAGTTTTACATTTGCTTTGACCCTTCCGCTCTACCAGCTCTTTAGTGACCTACGAGTCCCTTAAAATTTACCCGGTTGTTCATTCACCGTTCATTTACCGTGAACCCCTCTTGAAAATGGAAGTCACAGAATTACTATCTCAAAATGTTACCCCTATGCCCCTATGCACTCTATCTTACCAAAAATTCCACATTGCTACCCAAGCACCTGACTCAGACTATGGCTAACAAATTCTTATCCTACAACTTTAAAGATCTAAATTCACCCCAGAAATGATTCCTAATATGGAAAGAACTTACAAAATTAAATATTGACATTGCAGGCATACAGGAAACTAAGTTTTCAATTGATAATCCACCTAAATTCATGAACAAACACTACCCAAATATTTTTTTATCTTCTAATAAAAAGAAAAGGGCAGGGGTAGCTATCATTGTCAAAGACACTGTTAAATTTGAAAAAATCAACTTAATTAAAGATGAAGATGGCCGCTTTCTAATTCTCATCTGCAAAATAAATGATACATGCTACACCCTAGTCAACGTGTATGCCCCTAACAAGGGACAAATTACTTTCCTAAAAAGACTAATCAAAATTATACATGAATCATAAAAAGGACAGTTACTCATATTCGGAGAGTTTAATGCAGTACCTAACCCTTCCTTGGATTCTTCCAACAAATCTAGGAATTTAAATACTTCACTCGATCCCTGGTTAAATAGAGAGGAACTTTTTGACGCCTTTCGCAGCATTAATTCTTCCTCAATTGAGTACACCCACTACTCTGATACCCATAAATCATTTGCCTGAATTGACCTACTCTTAACTGATATCCGTACACTTCAAAACATTAAATCTGTTAATATCCTTTCCAGGTCGTGGTCTGACCACTCGCCGATCATTTTCGAAGTCACCCATGGCCCCACCCACTCTGTAAAAAAGCTCTGGCGAGCAAACTCTTACCTATTCCACCACCCACAATATAGAGAAGCAATACAAAATACTATAAATCTTTATTTTCAGGATAGCGATTTAGAAAACATAGCAATTTCAACCCTCTGGGCCGCTCATAAAGCGGTAATAAGAGGCCACCTAATTCAACTCAACTCTAGACTAAAACGCGACAACATTAAAAATTCTGAAAACATTAATAAAAAAATCAAAAACTTAGAGATCCAACTAGAAATGTCCCCTAATGATAAAACTCACACAGAAATCCTTCAACTGCGAGTTCAACTAAAGAATCTGCTAACATCTGAATATGACAAATACCTCCATACTATCAAAGCAATTTCAACAACTGCATGGACAAACCATCTAAACTCTTTGCCAACAAAATTAAGATTTATAGACACAAAACTAGAATCCTCAAAATCAAAGATAAGCAAAACTCAATACATAAAAACCCGAAAGACATCTCGAATGTTTTTGGCAGTTTCTATAGAAAGCTCTATAATCTGAAAGAAGACCCAACAGAAATCTCTCCCTCAAAATTTGACATAGACATATTCCTAGACTCTATCCAACTTCCCTCTCTTTCAAACGAAGACTTGAACTTTCTCAATTCCCCCTTTACTGAAACACAAATTTTGGCGACAATCAATTCATTAGCAAAATGCAAATCTCCCGGCCCAGACGGCCTACAGAACGAATATTACCTAAACTTTAAAAACTCTCTTGCTCCTTTCCTTACTAAACTTATCAACTCATCCATTACATGCCAAGACACCTTCCCAGCAGAAATGCAGGAGGCAATAATCACGGTGATATCCAAAAACAAGGGTGACACTGAGAATGTCAGCAACTACCGCCCTATCTCACTTCTAAATATAGACCTAAAGATCATCGCCAAAACTATTACCTCAAGACTTCAAAAAATCTCCCCTAGGCGTCTTCAAAAAGATCAAGTGGGATTTATCCCTGGAAGGAGAACGTTTGATGCTACTAGACGTGCCATTAATCTGCTATCCTATATTGAAAAACTAAAACTCCCGCCCTGGTGGTCGCTGTCGACGCAGAAAAAGCGTTCGACAGAGTCCACTGGGGCTTCCACTTACAAACTCTAAAAAAATTTGGATTTGAGGGAAACATCTTAAATGCTATCACATCTCTCTATTCTTGCCCCTCAGCAAAAATTCTGACCAACAATGTTCTGTCAGATGGAATTGCACTTACCAATGGCACGAGGCAAGGTTGTCCCCTTTCTCCCACCCTTTTCGATCTCTATATAGAACCTCTGGCTGAGAAAATTCGAGTAAATCCCCTAATAAGTGGTATCCAGATACATCAGAGACAATACAAAATTTAATTGTTCGCAGATGATATTCTTATAACTCTTTCAAACCCACTTAACTCAATTAGAAATCTACTGGGCACAATTAAACACTTCTCCAAAATTTCATATTACAAAATAAATTTGACTAAAACCCAAGTCCTCCACCTAAACCTTGATCCACAAATCTTGGAAACTCTTAAAATGGAGTTTCAACTGTCCTGGGAAAATAATAATATCAGCTATCTTGGAATAAAACTCACCAAACCATTAACATCAATCATAGACACAAATTTAAATGATATTTACAAAATCATACAGATCGACATTATGCATATAGCTAAACTAGAAGTCTCCTGGCTTGGCAAAATTAATGCCTACAAAATGAGCCTTTTACCAAAACTCCTATACATCTTTAGATTTATCCCTTTATTAATCCCGAAGAAGTGGCTACAAAATTTTCATACACAGCTGGTCACCTTTACCTGGGCTAAAAAGAAACCTAGGGTAGCTAGGTCTGTCCTAGAAAAGAACAAAAAAATAGGTGGACTTGCCTTGCCCAACTTAACTGCCTACTACCACGCCACCTTAGTCAAACTTAGCCAGAATTGGTGGGCAGAAAAAGAAAAGCCGACCTGCATAGCCCTAGAAGAACCTTTGAAACCCAGTGGCAGACTTAGCCTAGTCACCCTCTCCTACTTATGCGACAAAACTAAGAGACTTCCAGAAGAAATCACAGTTAAATCTGCAATTCTCTCTTGAAGATTACTACTAAAACTATCTCACAAAAGCTACCACATGGTTTCTCCAACCTGGATAGTTGTAGATATTCTTGAACTGTTATCCTCAAGAATCAAACTAGATTCATGGAAGAAGTTAGGCATTAAATTTATCTCAGATATAATGGATGACAAGAAACAACTCTTACCTTTTCAATCTCTTAGAGATAAATTCAAACTCAACATTCTAGAAGAAAAGACATGGAAGAAGATTCAAAACATCCT
This sequence comes from Phyllobates terribilis, assembly GCF_046119375.1. NCBI lineage: Eukaryota > Metazoa > Chordata > Amphibia > Anura > Dendrobatidae > Phyllobates > Phyllobates terribilis. Next base: position 541,805,137 of record NW_027362765.1, on the reverse strand, counting down.
CAACTCTCACAACCTAAACTTTTTTCTCCCTCAAAATCTAGCTCAGATGTTCAAATACCCACAAACTCCCCTTTTCTGGAAAACTGGTCACATATATCAGAACTTCAACCAAGACACTCACTTTCCACATACAACAAATATAGAAGCATGGAAAAAAGAATTAAGTATAGAAATTAAGACCAATCTTCTGCACAAAGTCTTCGAATCTATCTATACTGACATTCCCTGCTCTTCCCTTGTAGAAACTCACTACAAGATCTACACATTCTGGTATTTTACTCCGCTTAAACTTCTTAAAATTCAGAACACTAACTCCCCCCTTTGCTGGAGGAATTGTAATGCTACTGGCAGTCTGACTCACATATTTGGGAGCTGTAAAGCTCTCAAATCATACTGGTCTGGAATTGAATCCTTAATTAACAACATCACAGGTTTAAACATACATCTTTCACCAGAACTGGTGCTCCTCCTTTTGGGCATTGAAACCCTCCCATGCAGATACAGACCTATCATCACTCATATACTCCTTACAGCAAAAAGCAATATTGCCGCCCTTTGGAAAGACCCTCTTCCCCCAACTGTGGAAAAAACTATAGAAAAATGAGCATGCCACAACACGTATGAATATACATACGCCCTTAGAAACAATCTTTTAAAAAAAATACTTCAGAAAATGGGAGGATTGGAACTCTATTATGATTCCAAAACATTCACCGTAGAGACCTTAGTGTTGTTTAAGACTATGTTAGTCTTCTCAATCTAACTCGACTCATCATCCTCATTTATCTAATTGTATCTAACTTACAGGATAGTCATAGCGGGCATATCGTGTCTTAATATCACCATCCGATTTTCCCTTTCCCCTTGTTTTCCTGAAACATTTTTGTGTACTTCCAAATATGTAAATAGTTATCTTTGTATACCTTGGCAACTTATGTTATGAATGAATCAACCAAGTTACCCGTCTATAAAATGCACCTATAAGATATAGCTTACGTATCTAAAGCTATGAATCATATCACCAACCGAAAAATTTCAGGTTTACGACGGTATTCACCTTGTTTACTTGTGTACCTCTATTTCACTATATATGTACTGTTTGTATGAAATCTATCTATCTATTTTTTTTTCATTCTACTTGAAAATTTAATAAAAAAAAATATTTGAATATAAAAAATATACAGTAAGAAGGAGGGAATGGAGGAGATTTTTGATGTGGATGGTGTTTGTGTGAGTGGGAAGGATGTAATGAAGGAAGTGGTCGCGTTTTATGCTGAGTTGTTTGGCAGGAAGTGGGTGGATGACAGTTTGAAAGAAGAAGTTCTTAAGACTTTGGATTGTAAGGTGGATGAGGATGGATGTTCTGGTCTATGTGAGGCAGTGATTGAGGAAAAAGTTAAGAAAGCGGTGTTTGGTGCAAAGAAGAATGTGACGCCTGGGAAGGATGGTTTGCCTGTGGAGCTATATGTTATGATGTGGGAAGTGATGGGTATGGATTTAGTGGAGTTGTGTCAGTTTATGTGGGAGAATGGGATGCTTGCGGGTTCAATGAAGGAGGGAGCGGTGGTCTTAATTCATAAGAAAGGGGATAAAAGGTGTTTGAGTAATTGGAGGCCAATTGTAAGGTATTCAGTAAAATTTTGGTGTGTCGGATACGTGTGGTTATAGCTGATGTGGTTGGTAAAGATCAAGTGTGTGCTGTGTTTGGTAGATGTATGACGGATAATCTGTGTCTTTTAAGAGATGTGTTGTGGGATTGTAAAGTAAGAAAGCAGAAGTGTATGGTGATGGCTGTTGACTTTGAAAAGGCGTTTGATCGTGTGTCTCATGTGTTTCTATTTGAGGCTTGCGTAGAATGGGTTTTCAAGAGAAATTTGTGCGTGCCGTGAGAGGATTGTATGGGGAGTTTGTGAGTGAATTTCTGGTGAATGGGTTTTTGAGTGAGAAAGTGTGTATTAGGTCTGTCATGAGGCAAGGTTGCCCCATGTCACCGGTATTATTTGTGTGTGTGATTGAGCCACTGCTGTGTATGATTCGGAAAGAGAAAGTGGTGCGTGGTTTGTTAGTGCCGAGGAGTGGTGGAATGACTGTGAAAGTCTTAGGATATAGGGATGATGTGGTAGTGGTGAGTGAGAGTGTGGCCTCTATGGAGAGAGTAAAATTGTTGTTGAATCTCTTTTGTGGCTCGTCAGCGTTTCGTGTGAATTGGAACAAATGCATGTTTAAATGTTTTGGTGACAATAGGATTAAGATGGATGGTGTGGCTGGTGTGGATGGTGCAATTAAAGTGTTGGGAGTTTATTTTAATGATGATTTGAAAGGTTATGAGAGTTAGGATGAATGTGGTGAGCGGATTGTGCAGAAGATGAATTTTTGGAAGTTACGTTCTTTGTCTTTGGTAGGGAAGGTTCTTATTATTAAGGCTGTTGTTCTCCCTATTTTGCTTTGCGTTTCTTGTATCTTTCCAGTGCCCTATAGGAAAATTAAAAAAGTGAAGAAACTCATTTTTGCGTTTTTTTGAGGCAGTAGGATGGAAAGACTTAAGAGGGAGATTTTGTTTAAGCAATATTTGCATGGGGGACTGAAGTTCCCGAATACTGAAGTGTTTCTAACATTGCATTTTATTAACACTACTGTCATTTTGATTGGGAAGAATAATAAAGGGGCATATATGAGTAAGTATTTGGCTGGATGGATGCTGTATGGTCTGAATTGGGTGAAGCTTGATAAGAATGTGCCTATTGCGTTTTAGTGTCCTGAGTGGTATGGTTTGATTGAGAAGTTTGTGAGGAAGAATGATTTGTTAGCAGTTGCAATGAAGGACTTTAAGTTGGTTAAGAAGGTGATGGGAAAAGATGTGTGTGAATGAATGTGAGAGTAATGTGGTGAGATTGCGTTCTATGGAAGTTGCGCGGGTATGGAAGAAGTTAAGTATTCAAGGTGTGTCGAATAGACAGCGGGATATAGTATGGATGGGCCTTTATAATATTTTGCCAGTGAGGGATTTTCAGAAGAAAAGAGATCTCATAAGATCAGCAGTATGTCCAAGGGATGGCTGTGGAGCGAATGAGACGGTGAGGCACCTTATGTGGGATTGTAATTTTGCGCATGATGTGTGGAAAGGTGTGGGTGTACTGTGTAAAGGGGTTGCTGGTGTGAAGTTTATTGATTGGAGAGTGGCTATGTTTGGGTTTGGTGCTAGTTGTCGTGGCCTAGAAAGGATGATGTGGTTAATTATGGCGTGTGTGCAAGAGAGCTTGTGGGATGTGAAAAATTTGTGTGTGTTTAAAAGGGTAAATTTAACAGTTAATGATTGTATTATGTTTCATCTTAGCAAGGCTATATGTAATCTATTTGTGGGACACAAGAAAAGGTGGTGGTGGTGGTGGAACAGATTCTGAAGGTGTGTGGAAAAACCTTAAGTGGCAGGTAGTGATAAGCGAGCATGCCCGCTACTGCTCGGTCCTCGCCCGAGCATCTCACTGCTCGAGATGCTCGGCGCTCGCCGAGTATTTCCGGGTTGCTCGGGCGGGAACTTGGGTCCCCTCCCTGCATGTTTGGTGCTCTTTAGAGAGCCAATGAACATGCAGGGATAGCCTGCCATGCACTATAATGCCATAGCCATGTTGGTTGTGGGCATTGCAGTGATTGGCTGGCAGCACAGCGTCATCCGGTCTATATCAGACCTGGAGCCGCCATGCTCGTCACATTAACTCCGGATCAGACACTGTAGGGAGAGCTGCTGCTGTGCCAGGGAGAGATTTGATTGTGTATTAGGTAGTTTAGGGAGAAAAACCGTACATTACACATATCCATCTTAACAAACAGTCCTTCTGAGGACTAATCCATCTGCAGAGATATCAGGCAGGCATGGTGTTAAGGCAAGGGGTGTATATAGCAGACTGCACTGCATATAGCACAAGAGGCTTCATTCCAATTCTGCCTTCTGCTGCTGTTAGATATTTCTATACAAAGGCCCAAGTCTCAGGGGCCAGGAATACTTTTCTTTGGATCTTAATCCTCATTATTTGCTTAAAAAGCAATCCAGAGAACACCATTTTTTCTGCGCCATTTGCTTGTTGGCACTGCAGAATACAGCCAAGTCCTTTCCATATTACAGAGCTAGAAATCCAGCTATTTAACACTGTATTTTCTCCGTCAAACGGATCACATATACGTTGTCAGAAAGTACTGCCATTTCTGGCCTCCATTAAAAATTACTTTCAGTGTGTCAGTGAAGCAATTCACTGCTGTTTGCTGTTCAAATTACTTTCCTACAGGCCAGGTATTTAAAACTGTGTTTTCTCCGTCAAACGGATCACATATACATTGTCAGAAAATACTGCCATTTCTGGCCTCCATTAAAAATTTCCTTTAGTGTGTTATTGAAGCAATTCACCCCAGTTTGCTGTTCAAACTACTTACCTACAGGCCAGGTATTTAAAACACTGTTTTCTCTATCACACGGATCACATATAAGTTCGCTCCAAACTCAGTCATTTGTAGTGAGCGTGGAAGATACTGTCCTCCACTTAAAATGGGCAAGGCACGTGGCAAGGGATGGGCAACTGGACGTGATGGTAATGGTGCATGAAGAGGCCGAGGACAAGGCCGTGGGCAAGCCGAAATTGTGCCACAACAAACACCCACATCATCTCGCCTGACTTTCCTGTCCCAATTTCTAGGGGACCGCAGCACACCACTATTGAACACAGAGCAGTGTCAAAAGGTTGTTGGTTGGATAGCGGATAATGCTTCCAGTCACTTAGCCACCACCACCACCCTGTCTTCCACACAGTCAAGTCTCAGTAGCCGTGAGTCTGGACCGCATATTCCTTACCCTGATCCTCCTTGCTCCCCCCATGCCGAGTACCCAGAGACAACTGATCCCACACTTGGACACTCTGAAGAGCTTTTCACTTTTCCATTTATAGATTTGGGCCTCTCGCCCGGTCCACTTGAAGGAGGGCAAGAGGAGATCGCGTGTAGCTATGCCCAAATATTTGAGCAGCCGCGGTCACATGAAGGCAACGGTGGGAAAGTGTCACAAGAGGTGGACGATGATGAGACACAATTGCCAGAAAGTCAGGAGGAGGACCAGGGTGCGGAAGTGGAAGACGAGGTGGTGGATGATATAGTAACTGATCCAACCTGGCAGGAGGACACGCAGAGTGAGGACAGCAGCACAAAGGGGGAGGAAGGCAGAGCACCCCAACAGGCAGGAAGAAGCAGTGTGGTGGCCGCAGACAGTAGGTAAGCAACCATTCCCCGTAACACCAACTCAAAGGAAGATGCCAGTATAACTGTTAGGTCTTCCCAAGTCTGGTTGTTTTTTAAAGACTCTGCCGATAACCCCAAAAAGACCATTTGCACCACCTGCCAGGCCAGCATCAGCAGGGGTGGCAAAACGACAAGCCTGACCACCATCAGCATGATCAGGCACATGGCAGCAAAGTACCCGACTTTGTGGGCCAAACCCCAGGGTGCAGGAACAGTGTCTGCAGGGGGCACAATTGCTTCTTCCGCTGTTGTGCATGCAAGCCAATCCCCTGTCCATGGTGCATGCGAAGACGCCTCCTGCCCTGCACCCGTCGTTGCACACTCTCAAGTAGCAGCATCAGGAAGCACGTCCATGTCCTAGTCCCAGCGCAGTGTTCAGTTGTCCATACCCCAGTCCTTGGAACGCAAGCGCAAATATGCAGCCAACTCCCCACAGGCCACACTACTAAATTCTCACATTTTACGACTGCTTGCGCTTGAAATGTTGCCTTTTAGGCTCGTGGAGACGGAAGCATTCCGCAACCTGATGGCGGCGGCCGTCCCGCGGTACTCAGTTCCCAGCCGCCACTATTTCTCCCGGTGTGCCGTCCCCGCATTACACAAGCACGTGTCCCGAAACATTAGCCGTGCTCTCAACAACGCAGTTACCGGTAAAGTCCACCTAACCATGGACACGTGGACAATGGCTTGTAGGCAGGGACGGTACATCTCGCTGTCGGCACACTGGGTTAACATAGTGGAAGCTGGGACCCAGTCGGACCTTGGGACTGAACACGTCCTCCCGACACCAAGGATTGCGGGCCCTAGGTCAATCAGGGTTGCCCCCACAGTCTACAGCTCCTGCACCTCCTCCTCAGCCTCCTCCTCCTCTTCAGCCTCCATCTCCGAAATGACCACATCAGTCACAAGCTGGAAGCACTGCAGCACTGCCTCGGCCAATCGGCAACAGGCTGTGCTGAAGCTAATATGCTTAGGTGAAAAAACACACAATGCTGAAGAGTTGTGGACAGCTCTGAAAGAGCAGTCAGATCTGTGGCTCACACCGCTGAACCTACAGCCAGGCATGGTCGTGTGTGACAATGGCCGGAACCTGGTGGCGGCTCTGAGGCGAGGTGAGCTCACACACGTACCATGCCTGGCCCATGTGCTTAACCTCGTGGTTCAGCGGTTTCTCAAATCCTACCCGGAGCTGCCGGATCTGCTTGTTAAAATACGCCGCCTGTGTGCCCATTTTAGAAAGTCAGCTACAGCTTCGACAGCCCTTGCAGTATTTCAGCAGCGTTAGCAGCTTCCGGCTCACAGACTGGTGTGTGATGTCCCCACGTGTTGGAACTCTACACTGCAGATGTTGGGAAGGATTTGTGAGAAGAAAAGGGTAGTTATTGAGTACCAGCATCAACAAGGCTATCGGTATTCAGTTCAGACTCCACACATAGGACCTCAGGAGTGGACATGGATGTCAGACATATGTACCATCCTCCAAAACTTTGAGGACTCCACCAAGATGGTGAGCGGCGATGATGCCATAATTAGCATCACCATCTCGCTTCTCTGTCTTCTGAAATGCTCTCTGCTCACAATCAATGAGGATGCATTGCAGGCAGAGCATGATGAGATGGAGCATGGAACCATACAGGGTGATTACACACAGCCAAGCCTCATCTCATCCCAACGTGGATTGGGTGACAATGAGGAAGAGTAGGAGGAAGGACAAGAGCTAGTTTCATGCACTATAGACGGTACTACCTGCACAGCTGTCATACTGTCTGTTCAGCGTGGATGGCCAGAGGACAGAGAGGAGGAGGAGGAGAGCATGGTCAGTCATCCTCTTGGTGAGGACACGGAAGTCTTGCCTGTTAGTAGTCTGGCACGCATGGCTGAGTTTATGTTATGCTGCCTTTCCCATGACCCTCGCGTTCTCAAAATTTTGGGTGACAGTCATTACTGGTTGGTGACACTTCTAGACCCACGCCATGAGGAGAACTTTATATCTCTTATTCCTGAGGCGGACAGGTGTACAAAAATGGGGCAGTACCAGAAGGCCCTTGTTGCGGAACTATTAAAAAAACTCCCATCTAAAAATGCTGGAGGCAGAGGGCACACTTCGTTGGACAACCAAGGCGTACAGGCGAGAGAGACACAACTTCAATCCAGCAGAGACAGGGGAACACTGTCAAAGTTCTGGTAGAGTTTTCTCAGACCCTCCCATCGCACAGGCCCTGAGGCGCGGGGTCCTCTCACAAGGAGTGCAAAGTTCGGGAAGATGCTGAGGGAGTACCTTGCCGACCGTACCAACGTCCTCCGTGATTCCTCTGTGCCTTATAATTATTGGGAATCCAAGCTGGATACGTGGAATGAACTAGCTCTCGATGCCTTGGAGGTCCTGGCCTGCCCTGCCGCCAGCGTTTTATCAGAGCGAGTTTTTAGTGCCGCTGGTGGAGTTATAACTGATAAGCGCATCCGCCTGTCAACTGAAAATGCTGACAGGCTGACTTTTATAAAAATGAACAAGGGTTGGATTGGGCCAGACTTCTCAACACCACCGAATGATAGCAGCGTAACATAAACTCAAATCCAGTGTCTTTTCATGGGAGGTGTATTCCCATGCACCTTTTCACACCCACACATGGGTATACGCTTCCTGATTTTGTCTATTTGTTCTTGTCCTCCTCCTTCTCCTCATCCTCCACCACCAAATCACCAGGGTGACCGTGGTCCGTGATGCAACACCCACATAATTTTTTTAAAGGATGTTTATGATGCACGTAAAAAAAAATTTTTATACAGTATGATCATGTATACCCCCAGGGGTAAATGTTTGTCAGCCCATACACTTAGTGCATGGGCATTACAAGTATAGGAGGCCTGCTCCTTTCTAATGGGAACATTTTTTATGAGGCCTTCCTCCACGTCTCTTCTAAAGGGCATTGAAGTGCCTCCAAATTTTTGGCAGCCCTTGCATTCACTGCATAGGTCAACACAATGGGAGACTCTCTCCTTTCTAATGGGAATTTGCCGTTACTGTGGCCCTGCTCTGTGTGTCTTTAAATTCTTAGTGGGGTTTTTCCTAAAATTGGTCACCCGTTGGACTCACTGCATACCCTATAACTGTATAGCAGACGCTCTCTTTTCTAATGGGAACATGTCATAATTGTTACTGTCGCCCTGCTCTGTGTCTCTTTAAATTCTTAGTGAGGTTTTTCCTAAAATTGGTCAGACGGTGGACTCACTGCATACCCTATAACTGTATAGCAGACACTCTCCTTTCTAATGGGAACATGTCGTACCTTGTTACTGTGGCCCTGCTCTATGTGTCTTTAAATTCTTAGTGGTGTTTTTCCTTAATTTGGTCAGCCGTTGGACTCACTGCATACCCTATAACTGTATAGCAAACCCTCTCCTTTCTAATGGGAACATGTCGTATCTTGTTACGGTTGCCCTGCTCCATGTGTCTTTAAATTCTTAGTGGTGTTTTTCCTAAAATTGGTCAGCCGTTGGACTCACTGCATACCCTATAACTGTATAGCAGACCCTCTCCTTTCTAATGGGAACATGTTGTACCTTGTTACTGTGGCCCTGCCCTATGTGTCTTTAAATTCTTAGTGGGGTTTTTCCTAAAATTGCTCAGCAAGTGGACTCACTGCATACACTATAACTGTATAGCAGACCCTCTCCTTTCTAATGGGAACATGCTGTACCTTGTTACTGTGGCCCTGCTCTATGTGTCTTTAAATTCTTAGTGGTGTTTTTTCTAAAATTGGTCAGCCGTTGGACTCACTGCATACCCTATAACTGTATAGCAGACCCTCTCCTTTCTAATGGGAACATGTTGTACCTTGTTACTGTTGCCCTGCTCCGTGTGTCTTTAAATTCTTAGTGGGGTTTTCCTAAAATTGCTCAGCAGGTGGACTCACTGCATACACTATAACTGTATAGCAGACCCTCTCCTTTCTAATGGGAACATGCTGTACCTTGTTACTGTGACCCTGCTCTATGTGTCTTTAAATTCTTAGTGGTGTTTTTCCTAAAATTGGTCAGCCGTTGGACTCACTGCATACCCTATAACTGTATAGCAGACCCTCTCCTTTCTAATGGGAACATGTCGTACCTTGTTACTGTGGCCCTGCTCTATGTGTCTTTAAATTCTTAGTGGGGTTTTTCCCAAATTTTGGCAGCCCTTGCAGTCACAGCATGGGCATTACCACTATAGGAGACCCGCTCCTTTATTATGGGAACATTTTTTTTACTGAGACCCTCCTCTATGTCTCTTCAAAGGGGTATTGGGTTGCATCCAAATTTTTGGCAGCCTTTGCAGTCACTGGATACGCAATAACAGTATAGGAAACCCACTTGTTAATAATGGGAACAACCAAGCATAGCCGGCTGATGGCTCTCTAAAAATAGCTAGGGCCGACTGCTGGCCTTTTAAAAATAGTAAGGGCCGTCTGATTTCCCTATAAAAATAGGCTTTATGACTTTCAGAGTCCCTCCATCATGAATAAAAAAGGATGTGTCTGATGATGTGTCACACACTACATTGCGAGATAAGGTTGTAAAATGTTAAAATGACATTTCCCAGTGAATGCATTTGTCTTAAAAAATAACGTAAAAAAAATAAAACAATAGGATCTTTCTTTAGTATAAAAAACAGCGTCACCAATTTCACCTCAATGTAATCACATTGTTCAGCTCTTGCACCTCCTCCTCCATCTCTAAAATGACCACATCAGTCACAAGCTGACAGCACTGCAGCACTGCCTCGGCCAAGCGACAACAGGCTGTGCTGAAGATAACATGCTTAATTGACAAACCGCCCAGCGCTGCAGAGTTGTTGAAAGCTGTAACACAGCAGCCTCATCTGTGGCTCTCACCGCTGAACATACAGCCAGGCATGGTCGTGTATGACAATGGGCGGAACCTGGTGACGGAAAAATGACAGCCGGGGTAGATACGGTTTCCCTCTGTGCCAGTCCTTTCACCGAGCTAAAGAATATGGCTGTGGTGAAATACAACTCCCACTGAGAAGCTGCTTCAGATTGAAAAACATTGTGCCCACCAGAGGATTTGATTCTGAGGGCTAACCATTCTCACCCGCTCAAGAGCCCCATAGCAGCTGCAAAGTTAGCGCTATCATGAACTCTCCTGAGGTAGAAGCCAAGGCACACCAGAGGATTCTCTGGTGGGACCGTCCAACCCTGCCGAGAAGCAGTCCTGGCTAAGAAAAGTGTGTGGGAAGGTTCCCGGACACTCTATGGCTGCTTTTTTACTGAGGAGGAAACACACACAAACACGGGGAGAACATACAAAGTCCTTGCAGATGTTGTCCTTGCTAGGATTTGAACCCAGGATCCCAGCGCTCCAAGGCTTCAGTGCTAACCACTGATCCAATGTGCTGCTGTTCACCCTCTAATATCTAACAGGCTGGAGAAACTTGTACCTACTGCCACTCTATCTTCAGCTCTTTTGTGAGAAAATATATTTGGGCAGCCACTCAGTCTACCAAATAAAATTCCTGAGACGGAAATTGGGGATGGCTTCGCTAATTGTACTGGGGGCAGTGCTAATACCATGGCATCGTACCATAGTTTGCTGGAAATATTCCAGGCTGGTAGGAGGCAAGCAAATTCCCACAGAAAAGTACCAGCAGTAATGTTCAGGACACATTTCAAGTGCAAGCAGCTTTAGAGGACTTCCTGGGAGAAATGACCCACAGAGTAGATACGGTTTCCCTCTATGCCAGTCCTTTCACCGAGCTAAATACAACTCTCAGCAAAAAAAGTTGTGGACTGGCCACATTCACCTGTCCACGTGTTTGTGGTTAGGCGGTCTTTCCCAGTAAGTGCACTGGAGAGGGCACGGGTAATGCTGTGGGACCCATGCTTGTGGAAGGCGGAGGCGATACCTGGAAATATAGTGGTGGCTGGGGACCAAGTATGGACACCCGGCCTCCGCCGACATGAGGTTGTGAAAAGCTTCTGCCTCCACGATCTTAAAAGGCCATATTTCAAGTGCAAAGAGCTGCCCAGAAATCTGGCAGTTTAGTGTTGCGGCCTGTGGTTGGGTGGGTGGCTGGCTGCATACTTGCACTTGCATTCCAAGTAACAGAAAACTAAGCAGATGGTTTCCTCTATCATCATCATGGCCTCACCTCGGCACTATGAACTCTCCTGAAAGAGAAGCCAGGGCCCGCCGGAGGAATCTCCAGTTCTCTGGTGGGCATGTGCAACCCTGCTGAAAAGCAGCCCTGGCTAAGAAAAGTGTGGGGGAAGGTTCCCGGACACTCTATGGCTGCTTTTTTTAATATCGATCGACCATACTTATGCATGTTATTTCTCAAAACGCATTACAGATCAGGCCATTGTCCAACTCTGTATTCAAGAAATTAAATGCGCAAAGAAAGATGTGTGTGTGTCAAAGCACCACGGACAAGTGCGAGTTGATCTTGGACGGGCTGCCATTGCTTCTGCAACAAGCTCAATTACAGGACTTCCTGGGAGAAATGACATGCAGGGTACATACGGTTTCCCTCTATGCCAGTCCTTTCACTGAGCTAAATACAACTCTTAGCAAAAAAAGTTGTGGACTGGCTCCGTACCGTCCCTGGCCACATTTACCTGTCCATGTGTTTGTGGTTAGGCGGCCCTTCCAAGTAAGTGCACTTAGGAGGGCACGGGTAATGTTGTGGAACCCGTGCTTGTGGAAGGCGGAGGCGATACCGGGAAATATAGTGGTGACTGGGGACCGAGTATGGACACCCGGCCGCCGGCATGAGGTTGTGAAAAGCTTCTGCCTCCACGAGCCTAAAAGGCCACATTTCAAGTGCAAGCTGCTGTCAAAAATTTGGCAGTATAGTATTGCAGCCTGTGGGTGGGTGGGTGGGTGGCTGCCTGCATACTTGCGCTTGCATTCAAAGGAATGGGGTAGGGACAACTGAACGCTGCAGTGGGACAAGGACGTGGACGGTGATTGTTCCAAGTCTGCAACGACAGGTGCATGGCGGGAGGCATCTTCGCATGCGCCAAGGATCACTTATGATGGACACACTTTTAGGCAGTGACCTGGGAGTCAGAGATGCTTCCAGAGGTCTTCCTCGTGCTGTTCCCATGTCTTTTCAGCACTGTATGCATGTGTTTGATGATGTGTCACACACCACATGGCCAGATAAGGTTGTAAAATGTTAAAATGATATTTCCTGGTGAATTCATTTGTCTTGGTTGAAAGCAATTCAAAAGTGCTAAAACGCATCAAACGCTACGTGTGAACATAGCCCACGTTGTGGAGGATTATTTTTGTTTTTGGTTATTTATTTTGCCTTATATACAAGTCATTACCCTGGAAAGGATGTTCCTTAACATATTTCCCAGGAAAATCCATTTTGGTTTCGTTTTTGTATGTTTTATTGTAAGTCCGTAAAAGTGGCGTAATACTCTGACCACGTTGCTGACAGCAGTGATCTGCGAGTCAGAGATGCTTCCAGGGGTCTTCCCCATGCTGTTCCCATGTCATTTGAGCACTGTTCCCATCGATTTGGGCAATTTTTAGGCCCTCTGCAGACCGCCGGGGGGAGCCGCCTGAAAAATGCTCGATTTTCCCATGGACTTACATTGGGATCATTGCTCGGGTCGAGCACTCGAGTACTCCAATTTGCTCGACCCGAGCAACGAGTACCCGAGCATTTTAGTGCTCGCTCATCATTAGTGGCAGGATATGGTTAAATACTGTTGATTTTTTTTCTGGAGTTTTCTCTTGTATAAGTTTACTTGGATGTATTTTTGTTGAATAAAACTTAAAAAAGCAGTATAAATTATGACGAAGTCTGGTTTACAGTTTGCTTTTAACTAAAACTGAGTGGTTTTAAAAAAAACAAAAACTTTTCTTATCAGTTTAATACCCGATTTGTTCTCTATACGTAAACCTATTTTCACACATTCTCCTTTCCGCTCCCCCCTAATGTCCCCCGCACCTCAAGACCAGGAAGGGTGGGGGGTAGAGAGGGTAACTAAATATTGAACAAACGAGTAGCGGTCCCCCCTGATTCCCAGTCTGTAGGCTCCCTACAGACTGAAGCTGGATTCTGCAGCACAGCTAGATAAAAGCCAGGAGCCTATTATGACACGTGCAATGTCTGTTCCATTCTTGCATTATTCCATTGTCCCATTGTTAGGGGGCAATGGAATAATGGGACAATGGAATAATGCAAGAATGGAAGAATGGAAAAGACATTGCACGTGTCATAATGGGCTCCTGGCTTTTATCTGGTAGTGCTGCAGCACCCAGATTCAGTCTGTAGGGAGCCTTCAGAATGGTAAAGCAGGGGGTCCGCTGCTCATTTGTTGATTAATTTGTTATCCTCTCTACCCCCCCCCCCCCCCGGTCTTGAGGCACGTGGGACATTGGGAAGGGGGAGGGATGTGTGAAAATAGGTGGAATTATGCAGATTAAAAACGTGTGGGGTGCATCTGCAACAAGCAGTATAGTTGTGGGTTTTAAGGTGTCTATTGATGAGCAACATGTCTTCCTAAGGGGAATCATTGTCCCTATCCCTACAATGGGTGCCTTCTTTTGGCCAGGGTGGCGCCATAGGCCAAAATCAATTCAGGTAATCGCTTCTCGGCCTTTTGGCTAAGATCAAGTGTAGTATCTTTTCTTATCAGTTTAATATCTGATAAGTTCCCTATACATCCAACTATTTTCACACATTCTCCTCTACTCTCCTCCCTAAGATCAAGTGTAGTATCTTTTCTTTGTAGTTTAGCATCTGATACGTTCCCTATACATCCACTTTTTTTCACACATTCTCCTCTCCCCCCTAATGTCGCACGTGCCTACAGACTGAAGCTGGCTGCTGCAGCAGCACAGCTAGATATAAGCCAGGAGCCCATTGTGACACGTGCAAAGTTTGCTCCATTCTTCCATTCTTGCATTATTGCATTGTCCAATTGTTAGGAGGCAATGGAACAATGGAACAAAGGAATAATGCAAGAATGCACGAATGGAAGAATGGAACAGACATTGCATGTGTCATAATGGGCTTCTGGCTTTTATCTGGCAGTGCTGCATCAGCCAGCTTCAGTCTGTAGGGAGCTTAAAGATTGGGAAGCAGGGGGGACCACTGCTCGTTTGTTCAGTAATTATTTATCTTCTCTCCCCCCCCCCGGTCTTGATGTGTGTTGGACATTGGGGGGTGGAGGAGATTTTGTGAAAATAGGTGGACTTATGCAGATTAAAAAGCAGTATATTTGTGGGTTTTACGGTGTCTATTGATGAACAACATGTCTTTCTCAGGGGACATGTCCCTATCCCTACAATAGGTGCATTCTTGGGGCAAGGGTGCAGCCATAGGCCAAAACCAATTCAGGCAATCGCTTCTCGGTCTTTTGGCTAAGATCAAGTGTAGTATCTTTTCTTATCAGTTTAATATCTGATACGTCCTCTATACGTCCAACTATTTTCACAAATTCTCCTCTCCCCCTAATGTCACACGTACCTCAAGACCGGGAAGGGTGGGGGGTAGAGAGGGTAACTAATTATTGAACAAAAGTGCAGCGGTCCCCCCTGTTTCTCAGTCTGTAGGCTCCCTACAGACTGAAGATGGCTGCTGCAGCACAGCTAGATAAAAGCCAGGAGCCGGCAGTGCAGCCTGCTGCTTGCCCGGCCTGCCTCCCTCAAAACTGAGCAGACTTGATTGAATCCAGGGACAAAGTCTGAAGTGAAGCATGAGAAGCCCGCAGGAAGAAGAGATGACCCGACCCTGTGAAAGGAGGAAAAGGAGTGCACGGCATTGGTGAAAAGGTAGGAGAAGGGGCTCCAGAACTGTAGTACGGCCGGGTGTCTGCTTTCCCTACCCCCTTGCCCCTCCTACTATCGAGGGAAAGCTCCAGAGACTTACCAGGAGCTTGCTGCAGCCCCTGGGGAGACTGAAATCCACTCCAGAGGCTGACAGAGGAGAGTGTCAGGCGATCCACAGCTGCTGCTGTGCAGGAGATCAGATAAGCTGCAGGTGGGACTCTGACAAATAGCTCCCAGAGGAGACAAGATAAGGAGCTCTCACCTCTTAAACATTCAAACACCCAAGGTGCTTCTCCCCTTCTTTTGCCTCCCAAATCACTATTAAGCTGAGCAGAGAAGCAGAAACCTATAAAAGAATAGGGGGAGCCTTCCCACAATAGTGGACCTCTTAGTCTTTTTTTTCTTTGGCGCCACACTGCCCTGTAACTGCTTTATGGAGAAAGCTGACTCCATCTTTATAATAAGTACAGAATTTATCTCGCAGAAGATTAGCCTTGTATCTCCACAAACAGACAACTTTTTCTCCATTCTACTAGTTGTGCTCCTCCAAAAGAGACCTGGACAACGCCATATAAAACAAAATCTTTTATTACATCAAAACTATTCTAATTCTATTAATTCCTCAAGATTAATATTAGTACGACCTCACAATTCTACATAACCATTTAATCTTGCGTACCACAGTTACCTGCTGGACATTTGATTGAACAGCGCTTCAGTGCCAGTTCCACCTCTCATTTCCTCTCACTACTTTATGAACACTTTCATCTAGAATTACACGCTACCACCATCTACTGGACATTTGAAAAAGCAACCACTCTAGGAAATAATCCTGCAAGCCATCATTATATTGATCTAGACAATGCAACTAAAAGGTATACCCGGACAATAGACAACCTGCTTTGGGTATCTTTTCTCTCTCTAAGCAGGATACAAAACAGAGACAAATGATAAATCTGTGAGTCTTCCGGTTCAGGTGCCGACCATGTGAACCTTGATATACCACTTATGCTCTCCCTCCGTCCATTTCATTCAGAAGCCTGACTCTTGATTTCTACACCCTCCTAGCTACAGTAGTTGATATTGAACTAAAGACAAGATGGCTCCTATTCTTGATCAAGATTAGCAACTCTCCCAAACAGAAGGGAGGAATTAGTCAGACCTTAACCTTAAATTACCCTGTTCCTCTATGTCAAAAAAGGGGGAGACACAAGTGAATCCTTCCGATCTAGCAGCTGAGGTCGAGGCTAAATTACTACCGGAAATTAAAGCTATAATCCAATCTACTCTTAACTCTGCCTTTAAAGGATCTACAGGATAGGCAGGATCAACAAGCCGAACAGTTGACTGAGTTGGTAGCACGCATTTCAACTATAGAGGACGACTTAAAAGAAGACCACAGCAGTATGACAGACATCGCCCGCATTAACCGGATTTTGAGGGACCGTATAGATGACTTAGAAAACCGTTCCCGTAGAAGCAATCTACGTCTAGTGGGGCTACCGGAGTCATACACTCAGACCACCCTGAAGTCACTATGTGAAAACGATGTTCCGAGAGCTCTAAAGCTACCAGAGGGTAAAAAGGTAGAGAGGGTGAACAGGATTGGCCCTCCACCTTCTACCTCCACAAACCGGGATACATCCAGACCACGTTAGGTCACCATGAAATTTCTGGATTACAATGATAAAGCGGACATCATACGGGCATATAAACAGCTAAACCACCCACTGATCATCCAGGGTCATAAAGTGTTGTTTGTTGAAGACTATTCCTTGGAGGTAACCAGAAAACGCAAGGCTTTCAGCCCCATTTGCACCAGACTCCATAAAGAAAAAATCTGCTTCCAACTCTGATACCCAGCCACATTGCGATTGAAAGATTCAGATGGATCCTTCCAGGAATTTATTTCACCTGACAAGGCGGAAGTCTTTGTCAACAAGCTGTTGTGCCCAAGAGACAACCTAAAACAACCCCCACAAATGGACAATGGGTCCCACTACTCACAGACCCCAGAAAGATCTACGAACCAGGTGGGCAAAGGAGAACAGAAAACTAATAAAAAGGTGACAAGTAAAGTTAAATAAGAAATGATTTTCCTTCTTTGCAGACATACTGAGGTAGACTGTCATCTTACTTGTCATATTATTATCGGAACTTTCTCCCCTTTCATCTACAAATTTTGGGGGCTTGGTTGACATATTGCATTTGGTGGAAGGGGGAGAGGTGAGGGTGATGCGAAAGCATGAACGAAGGAAAGAAAAGAAATATAACATAATGGAAAGGATGGAATTACTAGTAGTTATATTCACATGGTTGGGCAGAAGTGAAGCCCAGGAAAAAGGTCCTTCCCGGCGAGTTGGAGCAAAATGTTCCCGCTCTTGCTCAGACTAATATGTTGTGTTATATATGTTACTTACTGTTCAAATTTAGTATATAAGGCTGAATTCTATGTCTGTTTTCTTGTTGGTTTTTGCTTTCTTTTATGTAATCTAACTACTTGCCATCATCGCCATATGATTGTCTCTCCAGTTATACTTATCTACTTCAACTCTGAATATGACTATTGTGACATGGAATGTTAAAGGACTGAGATCCCCCCAAAAACGCATGAAAATCCTTCGGCTTTCAAAATGCCTAAAACCTGAGATAGCCCTCCTACAGGAGACACACCTTCCAGAAGTTGATTTCCCCTGGATGAAGAAGCTGTGGGTGGGTAGTGTCTATGGTTCCCCTTCAGTGGACAGAAGGGCTGGGGTCCTAATCCTCCTTAGTAAACATTACACACACCAAATCATTAGCCAACAAACTGACAGTGAGGATAGACTGGCCCACCTAATAATATCTACGCTGGAGGGGTTTTTCTCTATTTACAACATATATGCCCCCAATGCAGGGAACAAATCTTTTTTTAAACAACTGGAGACTAGACTCCTACTCGACTCCAATCCTAATAAAATAGTGGGAGATGACTTCAACTCGGTGGCCTCAGTTCCTGAGGATAGGAAAAATATCACAGGTGTGTGACGCCCTGCTGTGCATGGAGCCACAGATCCTGGAGGGGTGCATTTCAGGTTTTCTCCACAAGAGGCCCTCAGAGCATACACACACCTCCACCTTCCACCTCAGACCACCAGAGGGAGCCCGGATAGGGATATAAAAAGGGAAGGTGGAGTGATTCAGCAGTTTCTGCTCAGACACAGAAGGAGAGAGTCTGTGAGTGAGTTCTTCTCAGGAAGAGAGTGGAGACAGAACAGTCTGGAGTCCACAGCCAGTTCCTGCAGAGTGAGACACAGAGAAACAGGTCAGTCTGCAGTGGAGCTCAGTCAGACTCAAGCAGCTCGAGTTAAGTGAGCTAGGAGCGTTGCTGACACTCAGAGAACAGCAGAAGAGGCAGTCACCTAACTGCCAGTGTGTATAGCCTAGTGAGGGCCCTAGTAGGCCGAAGGCTAGAGGAGTGAGTAGCATTGGGGGCAGAGGAGCCTTACCAGCTCACCCCAGAAACCATATCCCGGACACTGTCCGAGTCTGCAGGGATTCTTTATACCCAGCAGAAGACAACCAGAACCCCTGGTGAACTACAGGTCCCAGGAATACCAAACACTGACTGTTATACCAGGGTCAGGAGTTAACGATGCCCCATATACCAGGGAGTGTGTGCTCCAACAGAAGGCCCTACCACAGGATCAGCCGGTGCAGAACAGAGACTAAGTTAGGCCTAGCTCCAGGCAGGCCAGAGACTAACACTAAGCGGCGAAGAAACAGGAGGCCCTACACCTGCTCACTGGGGAGAGTCCTGCAGTGCACCCCTCACCCTACAGTGCTCCAGATGGTACCTGCATTTCCACCAGTAAAAGGTACAGAAGCAAACCGTGTGTGTGTGTCCAATGTTCTTCCTGTGACCCGACTGGGTCACCGCCATATCGTGCACCTCGTCAAACATCGCTGCCCTGAGGCCTAGCTCCACCTGTGGGGAGCTACACCATCAAAGCTGCCGTAACACCGGCCTCAGTGGACTGCCGCAGCGCTGGTGATCCTCACCAGACACCACAGGTGGCGTCACGACCTTTGACATTTCATTTTCCCCTTTTTTTAAGAGAGACCCCAGGGTACGGGCCGGGGAGCCGACCACCGCGACATCCCCCAGACCAGGCATTAAGGCCCGGGCGCCGAGTAGTCCCCATCCCCTGGGCGACCACAAGTGCCCCTCAAACAATAACTATTCATGACAAAGCGCTTTTGTCCCTTATGTCTGCCTGTCAACTGACGGATTCCTGGATACTTCTCAACCCTAGTAAAGGAATATACTCACTTTTGACACACAACTGATTCAGGGTCCCGGATCGACTGTATACTTGTCTCCCCTCTATGATATCCAAATTAATTACGGTACATATTAATGACATAGTCATATCAGATCATGCCCCAGTAACTATAGAGTTATCCAAGACCTTCTCCCGGGGCTCTGACTTTCTTGGGAGATTTCCTAACTACTTTTGCAAAGATGAATCGTTCATCTTCTCTCTCAAACTATGGTGGCAGTAGATGATCTCGGATAACTCGGTGCACCAGGATGACCCTATGCTTTTATGGGAGACGGCAAAGGCGGTATTCAGGGGAAAATTCTGGCATATACATTTTCCCAGAAAAAAAAAATGCTTAAAAAATATAGTGAACTCTCCACTGAACTAAAACAAGCCTACACCAAATTCTTACTTAATCCATCCCTCATAAATAAGGAACATTGGTCACAAAAACAAACAGAATTTAATCTTTATGCAGATTTAAGGGAAAAATGGTATCTTTCTAAGTCAGACACCTTCTTCTATAGATTTGGAAATAAGCCAGGATGGATGCTGGCTAGTTTAGATAAAGGAATGAGGAAACCACAAGGAATATTCCAGCTAAGAAACTGAAAAGGAGAGATTCACATCAACTCTAAAACAATAAATGAGATCTTAGGCTCTTTTTATAAAGATCTATACAAAAACCCAAAACAAACCCCCTCCTCCACAGTTACACTCCTGGAAAAGGTTAAGCTGCCCACCTTCTCAGAGGAACAAAGGTGCATGCTGAATAAACCAATATCGGCAGAGGAGGTCACCAATACAATTAAAAACTCGAGTCTAAACAAAGCCCCCGGCCCTGATGGCTATACTAACGAATTCTTTAAATCACTGGTGGTGGAAATCTCCCCAATGTTGGTGCCGATCTTAAATAAAATATCTCAAGGTGATCCCATTTTTCCTTCCGCAAACATGGCATACATTAAACTATGATTAAAGCCAGATAAAGACCCTTTGTCCTCCAGTTTTATAGGCCAATTTCTCTCATTAATGCGGATATCAAAATCATGTCCAAAATAATGGCCGATAGACTGGACTCTCCCTTTACCCTCAAAAAAGGAACGAGACAGGGCTGTCCATTGTCCCCCCTCCTGTTCAAGTTTAGCTCTGGAACCCTTAGTCTGCATATTATCAGATCCATATGTAATAGTGGAGAAGGACGTAGCCTTCCCTAGGCACTGAAGTAGTTAAGGAAAATGTTCCCTCTGAACTGTGGTAGGCCAAGCTAAGGGGTTAGCTTCAGTGGTCCAGTCAGTAGAGTAGAGGGAGAACTTAGTGCCCGGATCAAGCCTTGAGTGATATAGAGCTTGTTCCTGGCATAATTCATTGTGGGCTGCAGTACCTGTAAACAGCCACAAGATGCCACTGTCCTGGGTGCAGATGTCAGGTTGAGTCTGCTAGCAGTGTTACAGACAGGGATGAGTTAATGCTGTGTGATGACAGCTCACTGAGGGTGGGCATATTAGGAAAATCTCTGTTTAGTTTCCAGAATCAGGAAGTGATTCTTCAGTAAGAGATAGGACAGTGGCCTGTACTGGCAGCTTGAATATATTTGGCTGCTAGGGTAGACGGGAGCTCCATACCCTCAGACAGTGGGATCACCAGTGTGTAAGTCTCCCTACGCGAGAGCACGAGTCCTGTTAGCCGGCCGGAGAAACTCATCAAAGGTAGTGAGGACCCGGGGCACTTCTAGTCTGCAGGAAGCAGAAGAAGAGAAATAGGACTCCAGGCTAAGACGTGGGGGAGAGATTGGATCCAGATCACTGACAGTGTTACAGAAGAGTCTCTTGGGCCAGAGATTAGAGTCACAGAGATGCTTCATTTAAAGAGGGAACCAGGGCTGAAGATGTTGCCAGCGCCTGTGAGAGAGATGATAGCCTGTCGGGCCTTATCCATTATATCTGCCTGTAAATACTGTATATATTCCTCTTCCCCAAGTAAAGTTCAAGTTCTGGTTAAGAACCTCGTGTCCTCTGAATTTATTGCTGCCCTGGTCCCAGAAGAGAAATGCCCGGAGACAGCCGCGATTGGATGGCTTGAAGTAAGTGAAGAGCACCACATACACAGCCACACTGCAGAGGGAGGACACGTATTGTCTGTAGGGTGCCATAGCGAGTGGGGACTACAGCTCGCCCACGACTACCTCGCTGGGGCACCTTACACATACACTTTTTCAGGCATCCAGTTCACAAGGAGATCAATACAGGCAGCCTTTTTTGCTGACGACGTCATTTTATTTATGTCTGATCCCATTCAGCATTTGCCTAAAGTTCTCAAACTACTTAAAAATTTCGGCACTTACTCCAGGTTTAAAATAAATGTCAAAAAATGCAAAATACTCCCCTTAACCGAGAGAGGAATAAAATTATTCCCGAGTGGATCTTTCGGTGGCATAACGTTAGCCCCCTCATATATTACATACTTGGGTATCAAGATAGGTCGCTCGCCATCGTCTTTATACACTCTAAACTATCCCCCCCTTATTAAGAAAATTATTAATCAGCTAAAGACCTGGAAAGATCTACCCTTATCCTTTATAGGTAGGGCACACTTGGTGAAGATGATAAGTAGGGCAAAGCTCATGTATCATCTACAAACCTTACCATTACTTTTAAAACACCCAGACGTTACTATACTTAATAGAGCTTTTAGTCAGTTCATCTGGAAGGGAAAACGTCCTAGAATTAGTATGAATAAATTGATAGCCTCCAAGGAAGAGGGAGGCATCAACTTTCTATGCATTAGAAAATACAACCTAGCTTGCCTTTTTCGATATATAATAGATTGGCTTCATAAAAGACATATATATTCGTACTACCCGCTAGATTCTGAGTATGCATCCCCCTACAACTTAACAGCTCTCTTCCACTCACGTTTTACCTCGCTACCCTTAGTAATCAAGAAATCCTTGATCTTTAGAGATATTATCTCTACGTGGAAAGCAGTCAGGAAAAAATATGGCCAATCATTCAGAATCTCAAAACACCTTCCGTTGTGGCATAACCCAGAATTCCCCCAAGGTAGTGAAAATAAATTCTTCATAAAATGGCAACAAGCAGGTGTTGTGAACATATCTCACCTTCTTCACCCAATTGAACAGAGATGGCTAACCCTTTACATCTACAGCATGGTATATACTAAAAGATCTCAAAAATAACTTAGGTCCACTTCGTTTAACTTAAAATGAAGAAGAGAATGGTGAGGAGAACAATCAATGGGCCAGGACTTCTGGCTTAGATATAAGTGCATTAATTATCCATGATGGCTTCAATGAGATATAAGACATACTGTCAACTAATTCATTTTGTTGTTTGTTATATCTGTTATACCAATTAAATATGTGAATAGAGTTGTTATAGACCGAGTCTGCGTATGGGTACTCTTACCTCTCTATGTACCAGATTAGATGTATGTTATGTATTTGTGTTTTGAAAAATCAAATAAAAATGATGTTGAAAAAAAAAAAAAAAGCCAGGAGCCCATTATGACACGTGCAATGTCTGTTCCATTCTTGCATTATTGCATTATTCCACTGTCCCATTGTAAGGGGGCAATAGAACAATAGGACAATGGAAAAACTGGCAGTGCTGCAGAAGCCAGCTTCAGTCTGTAGGGAGACAGATATTGTCTCCCTACAGACAATGTTGTTCCATTGCACCCTAACAATGGGACAATGGAATAATGCAAGAATGGAACAGACATTGCACATGTCATAATGGGCTCCTGCCTTTTATCTAGCTGTGCTGCAGCAGCCAGCTGCAGTCTGTAGGGAGCCTACAAACTGGGAAGCAGGGGGACCGCTGCTCATTTGTTCATTAATTAGTTATCCTATCTACCTCCCCACCCCGGTCTTGAGGCGCGTTGAACATTGGGGGGGGAGAATGTGTGAAAATTCCACTTGTGTGAAAAATTTAGGGGGAAAATGTGCGTCTTATAATGCGAAAAATACAGTACGTACTTGATGGCTGTGCACCAGCAAAGCCATCTCTTTTTCTTCTTTTTTTCAGGACCGTAGAAGAAAACAGTTTTCATACATGAGGCCTCGTATCATTACTCACTCATTATACTCTATATTACAATACATGAGTATGATTTAAGGGGAATATGTCACCTCTAAATCCAGCGATGTGTCACTTACTGGGCTGCTTGCTTTTTTATCAGCAGTAGATTATCAGAAAAGGATTAGTAAACCTGCTGCTATGTAGTCCTCGATATTCACAATCTCTGTATAACCCTGTATCCCTCCAATGATTGGCAGTTTTCTGTGTACACTGTGCATAGGCAGAAAGCTGTCAATCAGTGATGGGCGCAGGGCTATTCTGAGCTCAGTATTCAGAGAACTGGTAGACCTGCAGCAGATAAAACAGTGATTTTATCAAAACTGTTGCAAATAACCAAGTAAGTGATACATGTTAGGAATCAGGGTCTCTGCCCCTACATCATGCTGCTTTGAGATGGGGCAGCAATAACCTGATGGCAGATTCCCTTTAATGTGTTGACATCTACTCACTAAATACTGAAAGTGTGAACGGGGCCTTAGGTGCAGCAAGGCCTCATTCACCTACATAGCGCTGTGTTGTAGCTCCCTGCATAGTAGGTGTTTTTTTTCATTGAATCTTGCTAGTAACTATTGCTTCATCCGGTCAAATTCTCATATTTTCCATGTAACTTGGTGTAAAGTTTAACTAAACACCACACTAAGTTACAGTCCATAATGGTACGGTAGAGGAAAAACTGTAAGACTATGTTCTGCGTTTTTATGCAAATTTAAGCTGCGTTTTACAGTACCAGCAAAAGATATGAGATTTCAGAAATCTCATGCACACACATTGTTTTTTTCCTGACTGAATTGGAAAACTGCTGCATGTCACTTCTTTCAGCGTTTTTACCCATAGAAAGCAATAAGTGCAAAAACTTAACAAACCGCAGGTATCAGGTTTTGTTGCTTTTTTAGTGAAAAAAAGCACGTACAGTGACTCGCCCAGGGGAATGGGGATGACTCGGTACCCGGGCCTTTAGCCTGGCCTTGGGATGTCGCGGTGGTCGGCTCCCGGGCCCGTACCCTGGGGTCTCTCCTTAAAAGGGTGGATGGTTGTTTATTTTATTAAAGAGTTTGTGACGCCACCTGTGGCTTCTGGTGAGGATCACCAGCGCTGCGCAGTCCGCTGAGGCCGATGATAAGGCAGCTCGATGGTATAGCTCCCCACAGGTGGAGCTAGGCCTCAGGGCAGTGTATAACGTGGAATGCATGACAGACGAGACCGAGCCAGGTCAGAGCAAGAACAGGGACAGACACGATAGTCACTTCAGTACCTTTTACTGATGGAAATTCAGGCACGTGCCGGAGCACTGTAGGGTGAAGGGTGTATGTCAGGATCCTTCCCAATGAGCGGGTGTAGGGCCTCCTGTTTCTTGCCTCTGCGTAGTAAGTTTCTGACCTGCCTGGAGCTAGGACTAACTTTGTCTCTGTCCTGCGCTGGCTGACCTTGTGGTAGGGCCTTCTCTTGGAGTGCACGCTTCCAACTTACGGGGCCTATATGTCTCTTGGCTCTATTACGTATCAGCACTTTAGCGATCCTGGAACTTGTAGTTCTCCAGGGATTCCGGTTATATCTTACTGGGTCATAGAGATCCCGGTAAACTTCGGACCCGGTGTCCGGTAAATGCTTCTTTGAGGTGAGCAAGTTAAGCTCCTCTGCCCCCTATGTACTAACTCTCCACTCGCCTTCGGCCTACTCGGGCCCTCACTAGGCTACTCACACTAACGGCAGCTTGCCGCGCTTCTCCGATCTTATGGCGCCGGCACACCTAAAGCTCACCTCTCCGAGCTACACTGGGTCTGGATCTGGATAAGCTCCACTGCAGGATAGCAATTGCAGGAGCTGGAACAGGCTTTTGTCCTCTGAGGTAACTCTTCTCAGACTGCACTGGACTCACTGCTAGACCAGACTGAACTAGACTCACAACTCACTGCTGCCTGGCTCCACCTTCCCTATTTATCTATCCCTAACGGGCTCCCTCTGTGGTCTGAGGTGGAAGGTGGAGATGTGTGAATGGTTATGGGGGCCTCTTGTGGAGGAATCCATCAATACACCCTTCTAGGATCTGTGATACCAAGCGCAGCTGGGCGTCACATACAGCAGAATGTGAAACCCATTTATTTTTGTGATTTTCCCACGTTTAAACCATAATGTCTTGATCTCATCACCTGAGAATGGCAGTTTAGGATTAGTACAATAAAAGTAGGATTAGTACAGCTTAATTAAATTAGTGATGTATGCAAAGTAAACATTGGCCGACCAAGGTGTGAAATTGAACAATACCTGGTCAACTCTCAAAAGCTGAGCAAAATGTAAAAGTAAACAGTGTCCTACAAACTCAATGCTCTGTCAGTGTCTTAGGTAAACTATTCCTGACCAATTCACGTCCCCCCGCTGTTACATTTGTAATTGTGTATTTTTTCATGAACACATATGAACTTTTTTCTTCAGAATAGTCATTCATTCTTAGTATTTTTTCCACTAAATAATTTGATCAACTTGCCCTTTTTTTCCAAAAATGGTTTTATGGCTTCCCATATGTCTTGCATTGGTGACCTGTGTTCATGTTTCTGAGGTGGAAGCAAAGCTGAACTTTGGGATCCTAAAAAACGCAGCATAACCTGCTTTTTGTAAGCAGCTTCTTTACTGCCAAGAGAGCAGGTTTTTCCTGCACAACAAAATGCAGCAAAAATGTAGCGTATGAACATAGCCGTAGAATATCTAGTATTATGTTATCTATAATGTTTGCTTTTATTAGCTCAATAAATCTCAGCACTTACAGAATCAGACTAATGTTTTTCAGGGCCATGTTCTCTTCTTCAATCTTCATTTCTAGAAGCTGTATGTTCCTCTTCCTATTGTACATGGAAAATATGTCTCATATTGGAATATACAAATGCCATTAATTATTATGATGTACATTAGTGACCATGACAAATTTGTCTAAATTCCTCCCCTTCTCCTTCCATTCTAGGTACTTTCATTGCCAACATTTTACATTCACTACGTTCCACAGTTAAATGGAATCTGTCAGCAGGTTTTACTATTTAACCTGAGAGCAGCATTATGTAGGGGCTGAGACCTTGATTCCAGCAAGATGTCAATTACTGGGCTGCTTGCTGTAGATTCAATAAAATCACTGATTTATCAGCAGGAGATTATCACTAGAGGACTAGTTGTCACTTGCCATGTAGTCCTCCTGCTCTGTACATCTCCGTCCCAGCACTGATCAGCAGCTTTCTGTCAATGTACAATTTACCCAGAAAGCTGCCAATCAGTGGTGAGAGCGGTCAGGGCTATATTTGTTGCTCATACTGCCCTAGGCACTGTGTTTTTTAATGCACTCTACTGGTAAGTCAGCCTAAAGCAGGGATGTCAAACTCAAATACACAGAGGGCCAAAAGTAAAAGCTTAGACAAAGTTGTGGGCCAACCTTGATAGTTATTAAAAAAAAAGTCTACAATTGAGGAACTTTTTCCTTATCAAATATAATGATGAAGCTTTTGGGTCTGGAAACAAACTTAAAGGGGTTGTGCCATAAACAAAGTATATTTTAATTACTAGATCTTAGAATTAAGTCCTCCATACATAATAATAGGTCACCTCACAGTCCTCCATACAGTATAATGGAAACTACGTAGTCCTCCATACAGTATAATGGGCCCACATAGTCCTCTGTACAGTATAATGGGCCCCACATAGTCCTTCATACAGTATAATGGGCCCCACATAGTCCTCTGTACAGTATAATGGGCCCCACATAGTCCTTCATACAGTATAATGGGCCCCACATAGTCCTCTATACAGTATAATGGGTCCCACATAGTCCTCCATACAGTATAATGGTTCCCACCTAGTCCTTCACACTGTATAATGGGCCCCACATAGTCCTCCATTCATAATAATAAGCCCCCTCAAAGTTCTCCTCACGTAGTCCTCCATATAGTATAATGGGCACCATATAGTGCTCTATACAGTATAATGGGCCCCATATCATCCTCCATACAGTACAATAGGCCCCAAATAGTCCTCTATACAGTATAATGGGTCCACATAGTTCTCTATACAGTATAATGGGCCCACATAGTCCTTCATACAGTATAATGGGCCCCACATCATCCTCCATACAGTATAATGGGCCCCACATAGTCCTCTGTACAGTATAATGGGCCCCACATAGTCCTTCATACAGTATAATGGGCCCCACATAGTCCTCTATACAGTATAATGGGTCCCACATAGTCCTCCATACAGTATAATGGTTCCCACCTAGTCCTTCACACTGTATAATGGGCCCCACATAGTCCTCCATTCATAATAATAAGCCCCCTCAAAGTTCTCCTCACGTAGTCCTCCATATAGTATAATGGGCACCATATAGTGCTCTATACAGTATAATGGGCCCCATATCATCCTCCATACAGTACAATAGGCCCCAAATAGTCCTCTATACAGTATAATGGGTCCACATAGTTCTCTATACAGTATAATGGGCCCACATAGTCCTTCATACAGTATAATGGGCCCACATAGTCCTCTATACAGTATAATGGCTCCCAAATAGTCCTCCATACAGAATAATGGGCCCCAAATAGTCCTGCACACATAATAATGGATCCCCCATAGTCGTCCTTACAGTACAATGGGCCCCACATAGTCCTCCATATATAATAATAGGCCACCTCACAGTTCTCCTTACAGTTCTCCTCAATGGGGAGGGTGCAGCGGTGCTGGGGAAGAAGATGGCTAATAGGTTGGAGGAGTTTTTAAACTAGAGACGGGGGGGGGAAACCAAGGAAATAGGTGGGATGTGAGGCAAGCAAGGGGGAAGGGGAGAAGTGAATATAATGAGGGTGGAGAGGGGGGTGGGGATAGTACAGTTAGATCGTTAGAGAAGAATAGGATGCTAAATAACCCCAAAGTTTTATCTTGCATGCTGACCAATGCAAGAAGCCTGACCAATAAGGCGGATGAGCTGCGGGCGCTTATATCGGAGGAGAGGTATGACATCGTAGGTATAACAGAGACTTGGCTAGACGATAGCTACGACTGGGCGGTAAATTTATTAGATTATAGTTTATTTAGAAGGGACCGGAAACAGGGGAAGGGCGGAGGAGTCTGCTTATATGTAAAGCCATGTCTAAAACCCAGACTAAGGGAAGATATAGGAGAGGGAGAAGAGGGGGTCGAGTCCATGTGGGTAGAGATAGAGGGGGCAAAAAATAATAATAAAATATTACTGGGGGTCTGCTATAAGCCACCAAATATAACAGAGGAGAATGAGAATCTGCTATTAGGACAAATAGACAAAGTAGCAAAACATAAAGAAGTGATTGTAATGGGGGATTTCAACAACCCGGATATTGATTGGGAAACAGAAACCTGTAGATCTCAGAAAGGAAAAAGGTTCTTGACAAATATTAAGGATAATTATCTCTCCCAACTAGTGCAGGAACCAACGAGAGGGAAGGCCGTGTTGGACTTAATATTGACTAATAGGCCTGATAGAATAACTGAGGTACAGATAGGGGGGCACCTAGGTAATAGCGACCATAATATTATCGACTTCAAAATGCCCTTCAGTAGGGTTATCAATAAGGGAACAACAAAAACATTAAACTTTAGGAGGGCGAAGTTTGATCAGCTGATAGAAAACCTTCAACTTATTGACTGGGACAAAGTACTTAATCAAAGGAATACGAATAGTAAATGGGAAACCTTCAAAAGAATTCTGAATACTCAGTGCGAGAGGTATATACCGTATGGGAATAAAAGGGCCAGAAATAAGAGGAAACCAATATGGTTGAACAAGAACGTAAAAGGGGCGTTAAATAGCAAAAAAGAGGCATTCAAGAGATTAAAACAGGAAAACAGTAAGGAGGCACTAATGTGTTACAAGGAAAAAACGAGAACCTGTAAAAACCAAATAAAAATAGCGAAGGAGGAAACAGAGAAACGTATTGCTAGGGAAAGTAGATCAAATCCCAAACTGTTCTTTACGTATATAAATAGTAAAAGGATTAAATCGGATAATATTGGACCGATAAAAAGTGAGGAAGGCAAAATCATAGAGAAAGATGAGGATAAAGCTAATCTATTAAATAAATTTTTTTCGACAACTTTCACAAAGGAAATAGAACTAACAGGCGAAATGAGAAGTGACAAACTTAATCCTCCACTAAGTATGACTAATCTAACCCAAGCTGAGGTACAGAAACGCCTCAGTAACATTAAAATAAACAAATCACCAGGACCTGATGGCATACACCCACGGGTACTAAGGGAACTAAGTAATGTGATAGACAGACCGTTATATCTTATATTTAAGGACTCTGTTGAGACTGGGTCTGTGCCACTTGATTGGCGACAGGCGAATGTAGTGCCAATATTCAAAAAGGGAGCGAAAAGTGACGCCGGAAACTATCGGCCGGTGAGTCTGACGTCCGTTGTGGGCAAAATTTTTGAAAGCTTCATTAAAGAGGCAATTACGGAGCATCTTGATGCTAATAATCTTTTAATCCCGAACCAACATGGATTCATGAGGAATCGCTCCTGCCAAACAAACCTGATTGACTTCTACGAGGAGGTTAGCTCTCGACTAGATCAGGGGGAACCAGTGGATGTTGTGTATCTCGACTTCTCAAAAGCGTTCGATAGCGTGCCACATAATAGGTTGGTATACAAAATGAGAATGATGGGGCTGGGGGAAAATGTCTGCAAGTGGTAGCTAACTGGCTAAAGGATAGAAGGCAGAGGGTGGTTATAAATGGAATATTCTCAGATTGGGTAAGCGTCACTAGTGGGGTACCACAGGGGTCTGTACTAGGCCCAATGTTATTTAATATCTTTATTAACGACATAGTCGACGGGATAAATAGTAAAATGTCAATATTTGCAGATGACACAAAGTTATGTAAAACAATTAATACAAAAGAGGACAGTGCAGACCTACAGAGGGATTTGGATAAGCTGGGTAGGTGGAGCATTAAATGGCAAATGAGGTTTAACGAGGAGAAATGTAAGGTCATACATATGGGAAGGAAAAATGGAAGTCACCAGTACTCAGTGAATGGGAAATCATTGGGGAATTCAGAGATGGAGAAGGACTTGGGCATCTTGATTGATAGCAAACTAAATTGGAGTGCCCAAAGTCAGGCCGCTGCTGTAAGGGCAAACAGGGTAATGGGATGTATCAGAAGAGGTATAGCTGCAAAGGATGAGAACATTGTTCTTCCACTGTACAAAGCACTGGTCAGACCACACTTGGAATACTGTGCTCAGTTATGGGCCCCAATATATAGAAAGGATATAAATGAGCTTGAAAAGGTACAAAGGAGGGCAACAAAATTAATAAAGGGAATGGAGGGACTGCAATACCCAGAGAGGTTGGCAAAACTAGGACTATTCAGCCTGGAAAAGAGAAGGTTGAGGGGGGACATAATAAATGTGTACAAATATGTTAGGGGACAGTATAGAGATCTTGCCCGGGATTTGTTCAAAAGGAGGGATATTACGGTAACAAGAGGGCATTCACTAAGACTGGAAGAGAAAAGGTTTCAGCACCAGCATAGGAAGGGGTTCTTTACGGTAAGAGCAGTGAGAATATGGAATTCACTGAGTGAGGAGACGGTAATGTCAGATTCACTAAACCAGTTCAAGCGGGGACTGGATGCATTTCTAGATACCAGGCAGATTTCAGCATATACTTAAAAATAAAATAAAATAGTAGGTTGATACAGGGATTTATTCTGACTGCTGGTTTCAGAGTCGGGAGGGAATTTTTCCTCAGGTGAAGATTGGCTAAATCATTTGGGGTTTTTGCCCTCCTCTGGATCAACTTTAGCAATTACAGAACTAACAGGTCGAACTTGATGGACGCAAGTCTTTATTCGGCTTTACAAACTATGTATAATGGGCTCACATAGTCCTCAATACAGTATAATGGGTCCCACATTGTCCTCCATACAGTGTAATGGGCCCTGCATAGTCCTCTATACAGTATAATGGGTCACACATAGTCCTCCATACAGTATAATGGGTCCTACATAGTCCTCCATACATAATAATAGGTCAACTCACAGTCCTCAATATAGTATAATGGGCCCACATAGTCCTCTATACAGTATAATGGGTCCCACATAGTCCTCCATATAGTATAATGGTTCCCACCTAGTCCTTCACACTGTATAATGGGCCCCACATAGTCCTCCATTCATAATAATAAGCCCCCTCAAAGTCCTCCTTACGTAGTCCTCCATATAGTATAATGGGCCCCATATAGTGCTCTATACAGTATAATGGGCCCCATATCATCCTCCATACAGTACAATAGGCCCCAAATAGTCCTCTATACAGTATAATGGGTCCACATATTCCGCTATGCAGTATGATGGGTCCACACATAGTCCTCTATACAGTATAATGGGCCCCACATAGTCCTCCATACAGGATAATGGCCCCACCTACTTTTCCATACAGTATAATGGGTCCCACATAGTCCTCCAAACAGTATAATAGGCCCCACATAGTCCCCCTATACAGTATAATGGGCCCCACATAGTCCTGTATACAGTATAATGGGTACACATAGTCCTCCATACAGTATAATGGGTCCCACATAGTCCTACATACAGTATAATGGTCACACATAGTCCTCCATATTGTAAAATGGCCCTATATAGTCCTCTATACAGTATAATGGGTCCACAGAGTCCTACATACAGTATAATGGGTCCACATAGTATTCTATACAGAATAATGGGCCCCACATAGTCCTCCATGCAGTATAATGGCCCCACATAGTCCTCCATGCAGTATAATGGCCCCACATAGTTCTCCATACAGTATAATGGGCCTCACATAGTCCTCCATACAGTATAATGGGTCCACATAGTCTTCTATACAGCATAATGGGTCCACATAGTCTTCTATACAGTATAATATCCCCACATAGTCCTCCATACAGTATAATGGACCTCACATAGTCCTCCACACAGTATAATGGGTCCACATAGTCTTCTATACAGCATAATGGGTCCACATAGTCTTCTATACAGTATAATATCCCCACATAGTCCTCCATGCAGAATAATGGCCCCACATAGTCCTCCATGCAGTATAATGGGCTCCACATAGTCCTCCATACAGTATAATGGGTCCACATAGTCTTCTATACAGTATAATATCCCCACATAGTCGTCAATGCAGAATAATGGCTCCACATAGTCCTCCATGCAGTATAACGGGCCCCACATAGTGCTCCATACAGTAAAATAGCCCCACATAGTTTTCCATACAGTATAATGGGACCCACATAGTCCTCCATACAGTATAATGGCCCCACATACTCCTCTATACAGTATAATGGGTCTAGATAGTCTTCTATAAAGTATAATATCCCCACATAGTCCTCCATACAGTATAAAGGGCCCCGCATAGTCCTACATACAATATATTGGCCCCACATAGTCCTCTATAAGATATAATGGCCCCATATAGTCCTCTATACAGTATAATGGGTCCCACATAGCCTCTATACAGTGTAATGGGTCCACATAGTCTTCTATACAGTATAATGGGCCCCACATAGTCCTCCATACAGTATCATGGCCCCACATAGTCCTCCATGCAGTATAATGGCCCCACATAGTCATTCATGCGGTATAATGGCCCCACATAGTCCTCCATACAGTATAATGGGCCCTACATAGTCCTCCATACAGTAAAATGGGTCCACATAGTCTTTTAAACAGTATAATGGGTCCACATAGTCTACTATATAGTATAATGGCCCCACATAGTCCTTCAAACAATATAATGGCCCCACATAGTCCTCCATACAGTATAATGGCCCCACATAGACCTCCATACAGTATAAAGGGTCCCACATAGTCCTCTATACAGTATAATGGGCCCAACATAGTCCTCCATACAGTATAATGGCCCCACAAAGTTTTCCATACAGTATAATGGGTCCCACAGAGTCCTCCATACAGTATAATGGACCCCACATACTCCTGTATACAATATAATGGGTACACATAGTCCTCCATACTGTATAATGGGCCCCACATAGTTCTACATACAGTATAATAGTCCCACATAGTCCTCTATACAGTATAATGGCCCCATATAGACCTATATACAGTATAATGGGTCCACATAGTCCACTATACAGTATAATGGGTCTACATAGTCTTCTATACAGCATAATAGGCCCCAAATAGTCCTCTATACAGTATAAAGGGTCCACATAGTCCTCTATACAGTATAATGGGTCCCACATAGTCCTCTAAGCAGTATAATGGGTACCACATAGTCCTTCATACAGTATAATAGGCCCCACATAGTCCTCTATACAGTATAATGGGCCCCACATAGTCCTCCATACAGTATAATGGCCCCACCTAGTTTTTCATACAGTATAATGGGTCCAACATAGTCCTCCATACAGTATAATGGGCCGCACATAGTCCCCCTATACAGTATAATGGGCCCCACATAATACGGTATACAGTATAATGGGTACACATAGTCCTCCATACAGTATAATGGGTCCCACATAGTCATAAATACAGTATAATGGTCCCACATAGTCCTCTATATAGTAAAATGACCCTATATAGTCCTCTATACAGTATAATGGGTCCACATAGTCCTATATACAGTATAATGGGTCCACATAGTATTCTATACAGAATAATGGGCCCCACATAGTCTTCCATACAGTATAATGGCCTCACATAGTCCTCCATGCAATATAATGGTCCCACATAGTCCTCCATGCAGTATAATGGACCCACATAGTCCTCCATGCAGTATAATTGCCCCACATAGTCCTCCATGCAGTATAATGGCTCCATATAGTCCTCCATACAGTATAATGGGCTCCACATAGTTCTCCATACAGTATAATGGGTCCACATAGTTTTCTATACAGTACAATGGGTCCACATAGTCTTCTATAAAGTATAATGGCCCCACACAGTCCTCCATGCAGTATAACGGCCCAACATAGTCCTCTATACAGAATAATGGGCCCCACATTGTCCTCTATACAGTATAATGGGTCCACATAGTGCTCTATAAAGTATAATGGGTCCAGAGTCTTCTATACACTATAATGGGCCCCATATAGTCCTCCATACAGTATAATGGCCCCACATAGTCCTCCATGCAGTATAATGGCCCCACATAGTCCTCCATACAGTATAATGGGCCCCACATAGTCCTCCATACAGTATAATGGGCCCCACATAGTCCTCCATACAGTATAATGGGCCCCATATTGTCCTCTATACAGTATAATGGGTCCACAAAGTCCTCCATACAGTATAATGGGCCCCACATAGTCCTCCATACAGTATAATGGGCCCCACATACTCCTCCATACAGTATAATGGGCCCCACATTGTCCTCTATACAGTATAATGGGTCCACATAGTCTTCTATACATTATAATATCCCCACATAGTCCTCCATATAGTATAACGGCCCCACATAGTTTTCCATACAGTATAATGGGTCCAAATAGTCTTCTATGCAGTATAATGGCCCCACATAGTCCTCCATACAATATAATAGCCCCACATAGTCCTCCATACAGTATAATGGGCCCCACATTGTCCTCTATACAGTATAATGGGTCCACATAGTCCTCCATACAGTATAATGGCCCTACATAGCCCTGCATGCGGTATAATGGCCCCACATAGCCCTCCATGCTGTATAATGGGCCCCACATAGTCCTCCATACAGTATAGTGGGCCCCACATTGTCCTCTATACAGTATAATTTGTCCACACAGTCTTCTATACAGTATAATATCCCCACATAGTCCTCCATGCAGAATAATGGCCCCACACAGTCCTCCATACAGTATAATGGCCCCCCTTAGTTTTCCATACATTATAATGGGTCCCACATAGTCCTCCCATACAGTATAATGGACCCCACATTGTCCTCTATACAGTATAATGGGTCCCACATAGTCCTCCATACAGTATAATGGGCCCCACATTGTCCTCTAAACAGTATAATGGGTCCACATAGTCCTCCATACAATATAATGGCCCCACATAGTCCTCCATACAGTATAATGGCCCCACATAGTCTTCCATACAGTATAATGGGTCCTCATAGTATTCTATACATTATAATATTCCTCGTAGTCCTCCATACAGTATAATGGGCCCCACATAGTCCTCTATACAATATAATGGGCCCCACATAGTCCTCCATACAGTATAATGGCCCCACATTGTCCTCCATGCAGAATAATGGCCACACATAGTCCTCCATGCAGTATAATGGACACACAAAGTCCTCCATACAGTATAATGGGCCCACATAGTCCTCTATACAGTATAATGGCCCCACATTGTCCTCCATGCAGAATAATGGCCCCACATAGTCCTCCATGCAGTATAATGTGCACACATAGTCCTCCATACAGTATAATGGGCCCACATAGTCCTCTATGCAGTATAATGGGTTCACATAGTCTTCTATACAGTATAATATCCCCACATAGTCCTTCATGCAGAATAATGACCCCACATAGTCCTTCATGCAGTATAATGGCCCCACATGGTCATCCATGCAGAATAAAGGCCCCACACAGTCTTCCATGCAGTATAATGGACACACATAGTCCTCCATACAGTATAATGGGCCCACATAGTCCTCTATACAGG
This sequence comes from Phyllobates terribilis, assembly GCF_046119375.1. Lineage (NCBI taxonomy): Eukaryota > Metazoa > Chordata > Amphibia > Anura > Dendrobatidae > Phyllobates > Phyllobates terribilis. Next base: position 541,768,987 of record NW_027362765.1, on the reverse strand, counting down.
ATAATGGGTCCACATAGTCTTCTATACAGTATAATATCCCCACATAGTCCGTCATGCAGAATAATGGCCCCACATAGTCTTCCATGCAGTATAATGGCCCCACATAGTCCTCCATACAGTATAATGGGCCCTACATTGTCCTCTATACAGTATAATCGTTCCACATAGTCTTCTATACAGTATAATATCCCCACATAGTCCTCCATGCAGAATAATGGCCCCACATAGTCCTCCATACAGTATAATGGCCCCACCTTGTTTTTCATACAGTATAATGGGTCCCACATAGTCCTCCACACAGTATAATGGACCCCACATAGTCCTCTATACAGTATAATGGGTCCCACATTCTCCACCAGACAGTATAATGGCCCCACATAGTCCTTCATGCAGTATAATGGCCCCACACAGTCCTCCATGCAGTATAATGAACACACATAGTCCTCCATACAGTATAATGGGCCCACATAGTCCTCTATACAGGATAATGGGTCCACATAGTCTTCTATACAGCATAATATCCCCACATACTCCTTCATGCAGAATAATGGCCCCACATAGTCCTCCATACAGTATAATGGCCCCACATAGTCCTCCATGTGGTATAATGGGCCCCACATAGTCCTCCATGCAGTATAATGGGCCCCACATAATCCTCCATACAGCATAATGGGTCCACATAGTCCTCCATACAGTATAATGGCCCCACCTTGTTTTCCATACAGTATAATGGGTCCCACATAGTCCTCTATACAGTATAATGGACCCCACATAGTCCTCTATACAGTATAATGGGTCCCATATAGTCCTGTATACTGTATAGTGGGTACACATACTCCTCCATACAGCATAATGGGTCCCACATTGTCCTACATACAGTATAATCGCCCCACATAGTCGTCTATATGGTATAATGGGTCCACATAGTCCTCAATGCAGTAAAATGGGTCCACATAGTCTTCTATACAGTATAATGGGCCCCACATAGTCCTCCATACAGTATCATGGCCCCACATAGTCCTCCATGCAGTATAATGGCCCCACATAGTCATTCATGCGGTATATTGGCCCCACATAGTCCTCTATAAGATATAATGGCCCCATATAGTCCTCTATACAGTATAATGGGTCCCACATAGCCTCTATACAGTGTAATGGGTCCACATAGTCTTCTATACAGTATAATGGGCCCCACATAGTCCTCCATACAGTATCATGGCCCCACATAGTCCTCCATGCAGTATAATGGCCCCACATAGTCATTCATGCGGTATAATGGCCCCACATAGTCCTCCATACAGTATAATGGGCCCTACATAGTCCTCCATACAGTAAAATGGGTCCACATAGTCTTTTAAACAGTATAATGGGTCCACATAGTCTACTATATAGTATAATGGCCCCACATAGTCCTTCAAACAATATAATGGCCCCACATAGTCCTCCATACAGTATAATGGCCCCACATAGACCTCCATACAGTATAAAGGGTCCCACATAGTCCTCTATACAGTATAATGGGCCCAACATAGTCCTCCATACAGTATAATGGCCCCACAAAGTTTTCCATACAGTATAATGGGTCCCACAGAGTCCTCCATACAGTATAATGGACCCCACATACTCCTGTATACAATATAATGGGTACACATAGTCCTCCATACTGTATAATGGGCCCCACATAGTTCTACATACAGTATAATAGTCCCACATAGTCCTCTATACAGTATAATGGCCCCATATAGACCTATATACAGTATAATGGGTCCACATAGTCCACTATACAGTATAATGGGTCTACATAGTCTTCTATACAGCATAATAGGCCCCAAATAGTCCTCTATACAGTATAAAGGGTCCACATAGTCCTCTATACAGTATAATGGGTCCCACATAGTCCTCTAAGCAGTATAATGGGTACCACATAGTCCTTCATACAGTATAATAGGCCCCACATAGTCCTCTATACAGTATAATGGGCCCCACATAGTCCTCCATACAGTATAATGGCCCCACCTAGTTTTTCATACAGTATAATGGGTCCAACATAGTCCTCCATACAGTATAATGGGCCGCACATAGTCCCCCTATACAGTATAATGGGCCCCACATAGTACGGTATACAGTATAATGGGTACACATAGTCCTCCATACAGTATAATGGGTCCCACATAGTCATAAATACAGTATAATGGTCCCACATAGTCCTCTATATAGTAAAATGACCCTATATAGTCCTCTATACAGTATAATGGGTCCACATAGTCCTATATACAGTATAATGGGTCCACATAGTATTCTATACAGAATAATGGGCCCCACATAGTCTTCCATACAGTATAATGGCCTCACATAGTCCTCCATGCAATATAATGGTCCCACATAGTCCTCCATGCAGTATAATGGACCCACATAGTCCTCCATGCAGTATAATTGCCCCACATAGTCCTCCATGCAGTATAATGGCTCCATATAGTCCTCCATACAGTATAATGGGCTCCACATAGTCCTCCATACAGTATAATGGGTCCACATAGTTTTCTATACAGTACAATGGGTCCACATAGTCTTCTATAAAGTATAATGGCCCCACACAGTCCTCCATGCAGTATAACGGCCCAACATAGTCCTCTATACAGAATAATGGGCCCCACATTGTCCTCTATACAGTATAATGGGTCCACATAGTGCTCTATAAAGTATAATGGGTCCAGAGTCTTCTATACACTATAATGGGCCCCATATAGTCCTCCATACAGTATAATGGCCCCACATAGTCCTCCATGCAGTATAATGGCCCCACATAGTCCTCCATACAGTATAATGGGCCCCACATAGTCCTCCATACAGTATAATGGGCCCCACATAGTCCTCCATACAGTATAATGGGCCCCATATTGTCCTCTATACAGTATAATGGGTCCACAAAGTCCTCCATACAGTATAATGGGCCCCACATAGTCCTCCATACAGTATAATGGGCCCCACATACTCCTCCATACAGTATAATGGGCCCCACATTGTCCTCTATACAGTATAATGGGTCCACATAGTCTTCTATACATTATAATATCCCCACATAGTCCTCCATATAGTATAACGGCCCCACATAGTTTTCCATACAGTATAATGGGTCCAAATAGTCTTCTATGCAGTATAATGGCCCCACATAGTCCTCCATACAATATAATAGCCCCACATAGTCCTCCATACAGTATAATGGGCCCCACATTGTCCTCTATACAGTATAATGGGTCCACATAGTCCTCCATACAGTATAATGGCCCTACATAGCCCTGCATGCGGTATAATGGCCCCACATAGCCCTCCATGCTGTATAATGGGCCCCACATAGTCCTCCATACAGTATAGTGGGCCCCACATTGTCCTCTATACAGTATAATTTGTCCACACAGTCTTCTATACAGTATAATATCCCCACATAGTCCTCTATGCAGTATAATGGGTTCACATAGTCTTCTATACAGTATAATATCCCCACATAGTCCTTCATGCAGAATAATGACCCCACATAGTCCTTCATGCAGTATAATGGCCCCACATGGTCATCCATGCAGAATAAAGGCCCCACACAGTCTTCCATGCAGTATAATGGACACACATAGTCCTCCATACAGTATAATGGGCCCACATAGTCCTCTATACAGGATAATGGGTCCACATAGTCTTCTATACAGTATAATATCCCCACATAGTCCGTCATGCAGAATAATGGCCCCACATAGTCTTCCATGCAGTATAATGGCCCCACATAGTCCTCCATACAGTATAATGGGCCCTACATTGTCCTCTATACAGTATAATCGTTCCACATAGTCTTCTATACAGTATAATATCCCCACATAGTCCTCCATGCAGAATAATGGCCCCACATAGTCCTCCATACAGTATAATGGCCCCACCTTGTTTTTCATACAGTATAATGGGTCCCACATAGTCCTCCACACAGTATAATGGACCCCACATAGTCCTCTATACAGTATAATGGGTCCCACATTCTCCACCAGACAGTATAATGGCCCCACATAGTCCTTCATGCAGTATAATGGCCCCACACAGTCCTCCATGCAGTATAATGAACACACATAGTCCTCCATACAGTATAATGGGCCCACATAGTCCTCTATACAGGATAATGGGTCCACATAGTCTTCTATACAGCATAATATCCCCACATACTCCTTCATGCAGAATAATGGCCCCACATAGTCCTCCATACAGTATAATGGCCCCACATAGTCCTCCATGTGGTATAATGGGCCCCACATAGTCCTCCATGCAGTATAATGGGCCCCACATAATCCTCCATACAGCATAATGGGTCCACATAGTCCTCCATACAGTATAATGGCCCCACCTTGTTTTCCATACAGTATAATGGGTCCCACATAGTCCTCTATACAGTATAATGGACCCCACATAGTCCTCTATACAGTATAATGGGTCCCATATAGTCCTGTATACTGTATAGTGGGTACACATACTCCTCCATACAGCATAATGGGTCCCACATTGTCCTACATACAGTATAATCGCCCCACATAGTCGTCTATATGGTATAATGGGTCCACATAGTCCTCAATACAGTAAAATGGGTCCACATAGTCTTCTATACAGTATAATGGGCCCCACATAGTCCTTCATACAGTATAATGGCCCCACATAGTCCTCCATGCAGTATAATGTCCCAACATAGTCCTCCATGCAGTGTAATGGCCCCACATAGTCCTCCATGCAGTATAATGGCCCCACATAGTCGTCCATTCAGTATAGTGGCCCCACATAGTCCTCCATACAGTATAATGGGCCCCACATAGTCCTCCATAAAATATAATGGGTCCACATATTCTTCTATACAGTATAATGGCCCCACATAGTCCTCAATACAATTTAATGGCCCCACATAGTCTTCCATACAGTATAATGGGTCCCACATAGTCCTCTATACAGTATAATGGGCCCCACATAGTCCTCTATACAGTATAACGGCACCACATAGTTTTCCATACAGTATAATGGGTCATATATAGTCCTCCATACAGTATAATGGACCCCACAAAGTCCTGTATACAGTATAATGGGTCCCACATAGTCCTACATACAGTATAATGGTCCCACATAGTGCTGTATACATTATAATGGCCCCATATAGTCCTCTATACAGTATAATGGGTCCACATAGTCCTCTATACAGTATAATGGGTCCACATAGTCTTCTATACAATATAATGGGTCCACATAGTCTTCCATAAATTATAATGGCCCCACATAGTCCTCTATGCAATATAATGGCCCCACATATTCCTCTTTGCAGTATAATGGGTTCCACATAGTCCTCCATGCAGTTTAATGGCCCAACATAGTCCTTCATACAGTACAATGGGTCTAGATAGTCTTCTATACAGTATAATGGGTCCACATAGTCTTCTATACAGCATAATGGCCCCAAATAGTCCTCTATGCAGTATAATGGCCCCACATCATCCTGAATACAGTATAATGGCCCCACATAGTCCTGCATACAGTATAATAGACCCCACAAAGTCCTGTAAACAGTATAATGGGTACACATAGTCCTCCATACAGTATAATGGGTACACATAGTTTTCCATACAGTAAAATAGCCCCACATAGTCTTCCATACAGTATAATGTGTCCACACTGTCTTCTATACAGTATAATTTCCCCACATTGTCCTCCATGCAGAATTATGGCCCTACATAGTCCTCCATGCAGTATAATGGCCCCACAAAATCCTCCATACAGTATAATGGGCCCCACATAGTCCTCTATACAGTATAATTGGTCCACATAGTCTTCTATACATTATAATATCCCCACATAGTCCTCCATGCACAATAATGGCCCCATATAGTTCTCCATACAGTATAATGGCCCCACATAGTTTTCCATACAGTATAATGGGCCCCACATAGTCCTACATACAGTATAATGGTCCCACATAGGACTATATACAGTATAATGGCCCCATATAGTCCTCTATACAGTATCATGGGTCCTCATAGTCCTCTATACAGTATAATGGGTCCACATAGTCTGCTATACAGTTTAATTGGCCCCACATAGTCCTCCATGCAGTTTAATGGGCCCCACATAATCTTCCATGCAGTATAATGGCCCCACATAGTCCTCCATGCAGAATAATGGCCCCACATAGTCTTCCATGCAGTATAATGGCCCCACATAATCCTCCATACAGTATAATGGGCCCCACATAGTCCTCCACACATTATAATGGGTCCACATAGTCTTCTATACATTATAATGGGTCCATATAGTCTTCTACACAGTATAATGGCCCCACATAGTCCTCCATACAATATGATGGCTCCACATAGTCCTCCATACAGTATAATGGGCCCCAAATAGTCCTCTATACAGTGCAATGGGTCCACATAGTCTTCTATACAGTAAAATGTGCCCACATAGTCCTTTATGCAGTATAATCGCCCCACATAGTCCTCCATGCAGTATAATGGCCCCACATACTCCTCCATACAGTATAATGGGCCCCACATAGTCTTCTATACAGTATAATGGGTCCCATATAGTCCTGTATACAGTATAATGGGTACACCTAGTCGTCCATACAGTATAATGGGCCCCATATAGTCCTACATACAGTATAATGGGCCCCACATAGTCCTACATACAGTATAATGGCCCCACATAGTCCTCTATACAGTATAATGCGTCCACATAGTCCTCTATGCAGTATAATGGGTCCACATTGTCTTCTATACAGTTTAATGGGCCCCATATAGTCCTTCATACAGTATAATGGCCCCACATAGTCCTCCATGCAGTATAATGTCCCAACATAGTCCTCCATGCTGTGTAATGGCCCCACATAGTCCTCCATGCAGTATAATGGGCCCCACATAGTCCTCCATAAAATATAATGGGTCCACATATTCTTCTGTACAGTATAATGGCCCCACATAGTCCTCCATACAATTTAATGGCCCCACATAGTCTTCCATACAGTATAATGGGCCCCACATAGACCTCTATACAGTATAATGGGCCCCACATAGTCCTCCATACAGTATAACGCCACCACATAGTTTTCCATACAGTATAATGGTCCCACATAGTGTTCTATACAGTATAATGGCCCCATATAGTCCTCTATACAGTATAATGGGTCCACATAGTCCTCTATACAGTATAATGGGTCCACATAGTCTTCTATACAGTATAATGGGTCCACATAGTCTTCCATAAATTATACTGGCCCCACATAGTCCTCTATGCAATATAATGGCCCCACATATTCCTCTATGCAGAATAATGGGTTCCACATAGTCCTCCATGCAGTTTAATGGCCCAACATAGTCCTTCATACAGTACAATGGGTCTAGATAGTCTTCTATACAGTATAATGGGTCCACATAGTCTTCTATACAGCATAATGGCCCCAAATAGTCCTCTATACAGTATAATGGGCCCCACATAGTACGGTATACAGTATAATGGGTACACATAGTCCTCCATACAGTATAATGGGTCCCACATAGTCATAAATACAGTATAATGGTCCCACATAGTCCTCTATATAGTAAAATGACCCTATATAGTCCTCTATACAGTATAATGGGTCCACATAGTCCTATATACAGTATAATGGGTCCACATAGTATTCTATACAGAATAATGGGCCCCACATAGTCTTCCATACAGTATAATGGCCTCACATAGTCCTCCATGCAATATAATGGTCCCACATAGTCCTCCATGCAGTATAATGGACCCACATAGTCCTCCATGCAGTATAATTGCCCCACATAGTCCTCCATGCAGTATAATGGCTCCATATAGTCCTCCATACAGTATAATGGGCTCCACATAGTCCTCCATACAGTATAATGGGTCCACATAGTTTTCTATACAGTACAATGGGTCCACATAGTCTTCTATAAAGTATAATGGCCCCACACAGTCCTCCATGCAGTATAACGGCCCAACATAGTCCTCTATACAGAATAATGGGCCCCACATTGTCCTCTATACAGTATAATGGGTCCACATAGTGCTCTATAAAGTATAATGGGTCCAGAGTCTTCTATACACTATAATGGGCCCCATATAGTCCTCCATACAGTATAATGGCCCCACATAGTCCTCCATGCAGTATAATGGCCCCACATAGTCCTCCATACAGTATAATGGGCCCCACATAGTCCTCCATACAGTATAATGGGCCCCACATAGTCCTCCATACAGTATAATGGGCCCCATATTGTCCTCTATACAGTATAATGGGTCCACAAAGTCCTCCATACAGTATAATGGGCTACACATAGTCCTCCATACAGTATAATGGGCCCCACATACTCCTCCATACAGTATAATGGGCCCCACATTGTCCTCTATACAGTATAATGGGTCCACATAGTCTTCTATACATTATAATATCCCCACATAGTCCTCCATATAGTATAACGGCCCCACATAGTTTTCCATACAGTATAATGGGTCCAAATAGTCTTCTATGCAGTATAATGGCCCCACATAGTCCTCCATACAATATAATAGCCCCACATAGTCCTCCATACAGTATAATGGGCCCCACATTGTCCTCTATACAGTATAATGGGTCCACATAGTCCTCCATACAGTATAATGGCCCTACATAGCCCTGCATGCGGTATAATGGCCCCACATAGCCCTCCATGCTGTATAATGGGCCCCACATAGTCCTCCATACAGTATAGTGGGCCCCACATTGTCCTCTATACAGTATAATTTGTCCACACAGTCTTCTATACAGTATAATATCCCCACATAGTCCTCCATGCAGAATAATGGCCCCACACAGTCCTCCATACAGTATAATGGCCCCCCTTAGTTTTCCATACATTATAATGGGTCCCACATAGTCCTCCCATACAGTATAATGGACCCCACATAGTCCTCTATACAGTATAATGGGTCCCACATAGTCCTCCATACAGTATAATGGGCCCCACATTGTCCTCTAAACAGTATAATGGGTCCACATAGTCCTCCATACAATATAATGGCCCCACATAGTCCTCCATACAGTATAATGGCCCCACATAGTCTTCCATACAGTATAATGGGTCCTCATAGTATTCTATACATTATAATATTCCTCGTAGTCCTCCATACAGTATAATGGGCCCCACATAGTCCTCTATACAATATAATGGGCCCCACATAGTCCTCCATACAGTATAATGGCCCCACATTGTCCTCCATGCAGAATAATGGCCACACATAGTCCTCCATGCAGTATAATGGACACACAAAGTCCTCCATACAGTATAATGGGCCCACATAGTCCTCTATACAGTATAATGGCCCCACATTGTCCTCCATGCAGAATAATGGCCCCACATAGTCCTCCATGCAGTATAATGTGCACACATAGTCCTCCATACAGTATAATGGGCCCACATAGTCCTCTATGCAGTATAATGGGTTCACATAGTCTTCTATACAGTATAATATCCCCACATAGTCCTTCATGCAGAATAATGACCCCACATAGTCCTTCATGCAGTATAATGGCCCCACATGGTCATCCATGCAGAATAAAGGCCCCACACAGTCTTCCATGCAGTATAATGGACACACATAGTCCTCCATACAGTATAATGGGCCCACATAGTCCTCTATACAGGATAATGGGTCCACATAGTCTTCTATACAGTATAATATCCCCACATAGTCCGTCATGCAGAATAATGGCCCCACATAGTCTTCCATGCAGTATAATGGCCCCACATAGTCCTCCATACAGTATAATGGGCCCTACATTGTCCTCTATACAGTATAATCGTTCCACATAGTCTTCTATACAGTATAATATCCCCACATAGTCCTCCATGCAGAATAATGGCCCCACATAGTCCTCCATACAGTATAATGGCCCCACCTTGTTTTTCATACAGTATAATGGGTCCCACATAGTCCTCCACACAGTATAATGGACCCCACATAGTCCTCTATACAGTATAATGGGTCCCACATTCTCCACCAGACAGTATAATGGCCCCACATAGTCCTTCATGCAGTATAATGGCCCCACACAGTCCTCCATGCAGTATAATGAACACACATAGTCCTCCATACAGTATAATGGGCCCACATAGTCCTCTATACAGGATAATGGGTCCACATAGTCTTCTATACAGCATAATATCCCCACATACTCCTTCATGCAGAATAATGGCCCCACATAGTCCTCCATACAGTATAATGGCCCCACATAGTCCTCCATGTGGTATAATGGGCCCCACATAGTCCTCCATGCAGTATAATGGGCCCCACATAATCCTCCATACAGCATAATGGGTCCACATAGTCCTCCATACAGTATAATGGCCCCACCTTGTTTTCCATACAGTATAATGGGTCCCACATAGTCCTCTATACAGTATAATGGACCCCACATAGTCCTCTATACAGTATAATGGGTCCCATATAGTCCTGTATACTGTATAGTGGGTACACATACTCCTCCATACAGCATAATGGGTCCCACATTGTCCTACATACAGTATAATCGCCCCACATAGTCGTCTATATGGTATAATGGGTCCACATAGTCCTCAATACAGTAAAATGGGTCCACATAGTCTTCTATACAGTATAATGGGCCCCACATAGTCCTTCATACAGTATAATGGCCCCACATAGTCCTCCATGCAGTATAATGTCCCAACATAGTCCTCCATGCAGTGTAATGGCCCCACATAGTCCTCCATGCAGTATAATGGCCCCACATAGTCGTCCATTCAGTATAGTGGCCCCACATAGTCCTCCATACAGTATAATGGGCCCCACATAGTCCTCCATAAAATATAATGGGTCCACATATTCTTCTATACAGTATAATGGCCCCACATAGTCCTCAATACAATTTAATGGCCCCACATAGTCTTCCATACAGTATAATGGGTCCCACATAGTCCTCTATACAGTATAATGGGCCCCACATAGTCCTCTATACAGTATAACGGCACCACATAGTTTTCCATACAGTATAATGGGTCATATATAGTCCTCCATACAGTATAATGGACCCCACAAAGTCCTGTATACAGTATAATGGGTCCCACATAGTCCTACATACAGTATAATGGTCCCACATAGTGCTGTATACATTATAATGGCCCCATATAGTCCTCTATACAGTATAATGGGTCCACATAGTCCTCTATACAGTATAATGGGTCCACATAGTCTTCTATACAATATAATGGGTCCACATAGTCTTCCATAAATTATAATGGCCCCACATAGTCCTCTATGCAATATAATGGCCCCACATATTCCTCTTTGCAGTATAATGGGTTCCACATAGTCCTCCATGCAGTTTAATGGCCCAACATAGTCCTTCATACAGTACAATGGGTCTAGATAGTCTTCTATACAGTATAATGGGTCCACATAGTCTTCTATACAGCATAATGGCCCCAAATAGTCCTCTATGCAGTATAATGGCCCCACATCATCCTGAATACAGTATAATGGCCCCACATAGTCCTGCATACAGTATAATAGACCCCACAAAGTCCTGTAAACAGTATAATGGGTACACATAGTCCTCCATACAGTATAATGGGTACACATAGTTTTCCATACAGTAAAATAGCCCCACATAGTCTTCCATACAGTATAATGTGTCCACACTGTCTTCTATACAGTATAATTTCCCCACATTGTCCTCCATGCAGAATTATGGCCCTACATAGTCCTCCATGCAGTATAATGGCCCCACAAAATCCTCCATACAGTATAATGGGCCCCACATAGTCCTCTATACAGTATAATTGGTCCACATAGTCTTCTATACATTATAATATCCCCACATAGTCCTCCATGCACAATAATGGCCCCATATAGTTCTCCATACAGTATAATGGCCCCACATAGTTTTCCATACAGTATAATGGGCCCCACATAGTCCTACATACAGTATAATGGTCCCACATAGGACTATATACAGTATAATGGCCCCATATAGTCCTCTATACAGTATCATGGGTCCTCATAGTCCTCTATACAGTATAATGGGTCCACATAGTCTGCTATACAGTTTAATTGGCCCCACATAGTCCTCCATGCAGTTTAATGGGCCCCACATAATCTTCCATGCAGTATAATGGCCCCACATAGTCCTCCATGCAGAATAATGGCCCCACATAGTCTTCCATGCAGTATAATGGCCCCACATAATCCTCCATACAGTATAATGGGCCCCACATAGTCCTCCACACATTATAATGGGTCCACATAGTCTTCTATACATTATAATGGGTCCATATAGTCTTCTACACAGTATAATGGCCCCACATAGTCCTCCATACAATATGATGGCTCCACATAGTCCTCCATACAGTATAATGGGCCCCAAATAGTCCTCTATACAGTGCAATGGGTCCACATAGTCTTCTATACAGTAAAATGTGCCCACATAGTCCTTTATGCAGTATAATCGCCCCACATAGTCCTCCATGCAGTATAATGGCCCCACATACTCCTCCATACAGTATAATGGGCCCCACATAGTCTTCTATACAGTATAATGGGTCCCATATAGTCCTGTATACAGTATAATGGGTACACCTAGTCGTCCATACAGTATAATGGGCCCCATATAGTCCTACATACAGTATAATGGGCCCCACATAGTCCTACATACAGTATAATGGCCCCACATAGTCCTCTATACAGTATAATGCGTCCACATAGTCCTCTATGCAGTATAATGGGTCCACATTGTCTTCTATACAGTTTAATGGGCCCCATATAGTCCTTCATACAGTATAATGGCCCCACATAGTCCTCCATGCAGTATAATGTCCCAACATAGTCCTCCATGCTGTGTAATGGCCCCACATAGTCCTCCATGCAGTATAATGGGCCCCACATAGTCCTCCATAAAATATAATGGGTCCACATATTCTTCTGTACAGTATAATGGCCCCACATAGTCCTCCATACAATTTAATGGCCCCACATAGTCTTCCATACAGTATAATGGGCCCCACATAGACCTCTATACAGTATAATGGGCCCCACATAGTCCTCCATACAGTATAACGCCACCACATAGTTTTCCATACAGTATAATGGTCCCACATAGTGTTCTATACAGTATAATGGCCCCATATAGTCCTCTATACAGTATAATGGGTCCACATAGTCCTCTATACAGTATAATGGGTCCACATAGTCTTCTATACAGTATAATGGGTCCACATAGTCTTCCATAAATTATACTGGCCCCACATAGTCCTCTATGCAATATAATGGCCCCACATATTCCTCTATGCAGAATAATGGGTTCCACATAGTCCTCCATGCAGTTTAATGGCCCAACATAGTCCTTCATACAGTACAATGGGTCTAGATAGTCTTCTATACAGTATAATGGGTCCACATAGTCTTCTATACAGCATAATGGCCCCAAATAGTCCTCTATACAGTATAATGGCCCCACATCGTCCTGTATACAGTATAATGGCCCCACATAGTCCTGCATACAGTATAATAGACCCCACAAAGTCCTATAAACAGTATAATGGGTACACATAGTCCTCCATACAGTAAAATGGATACACATAGTTTTCCATACAGTATAATGTGTCCACACTGTCTTCTATACAGTATAATTTCCCCACATTGTTCTCCATGCAGAATTATGGCCTTACATAGTCCTCCATGCAGTATAATGGCCCCACAAAATCCTCCATACAGTATAATGGGCCCCACATAGTCCTCTATACATTATAATGGGTCCACATAGTCTTCTATACATTATAATATCCCCACATAGTCCTCCATGCAGAATAATGGCCCCACATAGTTCTCCATACAGTATAATGGCCCCGCATAGTTTTCCATACAGTATAATGGGCCCCACATAGTCCTACATACAGTATAATGGTCCCACATAGGACTATATACAGTATAATGGCCCCATATAGTCCTCTATACAGTATAATGGGTAAACTGTATAGCAGACTATGTGGACCCATTATACTGTATAGAGGACTATACAGTATAATGGGTCCACATAGTCTGCTATACAGTTTAATGGGCCCCACATAGTCCTCCATGCAGTTTAATGGACCCCACATATTCCTCCATGCAGTATAATGGCCCCACATAGTCCTCCATGCAGAATAATGGCCCCACATAGTCTTCCATGCAGTATAATGGCCCCACATCATCCTCCATACAGTATAATGGGCCCCACATAGTCATCCACACATTATAATGGGTCCACATAGTCTTCTATACATTATAATGGGTCCATATAGTCTACTACACAGTATAATGGCCCCACATAGTCCTCCATACAATATGATGGCTCCACATAGTCCTCCATACAGTATAATGGGCCCCACATAGTCCTCTATACAGTGCAATGGGTCCACATAGTCTTCTATACAGTATAATGTGCCCACATAGTCCTTTATGCAGTATAATCGCCCCACATAGTCCTCCATGCAGTATAATAGCCCCACATAGTCCTCCATGCAGTATAATGACCCCACATACTCCTCCATACAGTATAATGGGCCCCACAAAGTCCTAATTAGAGTATAATGGACCACACATAATCTTCTATACAGTATAATGGGTCCCATATAGTCCTGTATACAGTATAATGGGTACACCTAGTCGTCCATACAGTATAATGGGCCCCATATAGTCCTACATACAGTATAATGGGCCCCACATAGTCCTACATACAGTATAATGGCCCCACATAGTCCTCTATACAGTATAATGCGTCCACATAGTCCTCTATACAGTATAATGGGTCCACATAGTCTTCTATACAGTTTAATGGGCCCCATATAGTCCTCCATGCAGTATACTGGCCCCACATAGTCGTCCATGCAGTATAATGGCCCCACATAGTTGTCCATGCAGTATAATGGCCCTACATAATCGTCCATGCACTATAATGGCCCCACATAGTCGTCCATGCAGTATAATGGCCTCACATAGTCCTCCATGCAGTATAATGGCCCCAAATATTCCTCCATACAGTATAATGGGCCCCACATAGTCTTCTAAACATTATAAGGGGTCCACATAGTTTTCTATACAGTATAATGGCCCCACATAGTCCCCCATACAGTATAATAGCCCCACATTGTCCTCTATACAGTATAATGGGTTCACATAGTCCTCTATACAGTACAATGGGTCCACATAGTCTTCTATACAGTATAATGGGCCCTACATAGTCCTCCATACAGTATAATGGGTCCACAAAGTCTTCCATACAGTATAATGTCCCCACATAGTCCTCCATGCAGAATAATGGCCCCACATAGTCCTCCATGCAGTATAATGGGCCCCACATAGTGCTCCATAAATTATAATGGCCCCACATAGTCCTCCATACAGTATAATGGGTCCACATAGTTGTCCATGCAGTATAATGGCCCCACATAGTCCTCCATGCAGTATTATGGCCCCACATAGTTGTCCATGCAGTATAATGGCCTCACATAGTCCTCCATGCAGTATAATGGCCCCACATCGTCCTCCATACAGTATAATGGGCCCCATATAGTCCTCCATACAGTATAATGGGTCCACATAGTCTTCTAAACATTATAAGGGGTCCACATCGTTTTCTATACAGTATAATGGCCCCACATAGTCCTCCATACAATATGATGGCCCCACATATTCCCCCATACAGTATAATGGCCCCACATAGTCTTCCATACAGTATAATGGGCTCGACATGGTCCTCTATACAGTATAATGGGTCCACATAGTCCTCTATACAGTATAATGGGTCCACATAGTCATCTATACAGTACAATGGGCCCCACATAGTCCTCCATACAGTATAATGGCCCCACATAGTCCTCCATACTGTATAATGGGCCCACAAAGTCTTCCATACAGTATAATGTCCCCACATAGTCCTTCATGCAGAATAATGGCCCCACATAGCCTCCATGCAGTATAATGGGTCCCACATAGTGCTCCATACAGTATAATGGGCCCCACATAGTCCTCTATACAGTATAATGGGTCCACATAGTCTTCTATACAGTATAATGTCCCCACTTATTCCTCCATGCAGAATAATGGCCCCACGTAGTCCTCCATTCAGAATAATGGGTCCCACATAGTGCTCCATACAGTATAATGGTCCCCACATAGTCCTCTATACAGTATAATGGGTCCACATAGTCTTCTATACAGTATAATATCCCCGCATAGTTCTCCATGCAGTATAATGGCCCCACATAGTCCTCCACACAGTATAATGGGCCCCACATAGTCCTCTATACAGTGCAATGGGTCCACATAGTCTTCTATACAGTATAATGTGCCCACATAGTCCTTTATACAGTATAATCGCCCCACATAGTCCTCCATGCAGTATAATGGCCCCACATAGTCCTCCATGCAGTATAATGACCCCACAAACTCCTCCATACAGTATAATGTGCCCCACATAGTCCTAATTAGAGTATAATAGACCACACATACAGTATAATGGGTCCCATATAGTCCTGTATACAGTATAATGGGTACACCTAGTCGTCCATACAGTATAATGGGCCCCATATAGTCCTACATACAGTATAATGGGCCCCATATAGTCCTACATACAGTTTAATGGGCCCCATATAGTCCTCCATGCAGTATACTGGCCCCACATAGTCGTCCGTGCAGTATAATGGCCCCACATAGTTGTCCATCCAGTATAATGGCCCCACATAATCGTCCATGCAGTATAATGGCCCCACATAGTCGTCCATGCAGTATAATGGCCTCACATAGTCCTCAATGCAGTATAATGGCCCCACATCTTCCTCCATACAGTATAATGGGCCCCACATAGTACTCCATACAGTATAATGAGTCCACATAGTCTTCTAAACATTATAAGGGGTCCACATAGTTTTCTATACAGTATAATGGCCCCACATAGTCCCCCATACAGTATAATAGCCCCACATTGTCCTCTATACAGTATAATGGGTCCACATAGTCCTCTATACAGTACAATGGGTCCACATAGTCTTCTATACAGTATAATGGGCCCCACATAGTCCTCCATACAGTATAATGGGTCCACAAAGTCTTCCATACAGTATAATGTCCCCACATAGTCCTCCATGCAGAATAATGGCCCCACATAGTCCTCCATGCAGTATAATGGGCCCCACATAGTGCTCCATACAGTATAATGGGCCCCACATAGTCCTCTATACAGTATAATGGGTCCACATAGTCTTCTATACAGTATAATGTCCCCACTTAGTCCTCCATGCAGAATAATGGCCCCACGTAGTCCTCCATTCAGAATAATGGGTCCCACATAGTGCTCCATACAGTATAATGGGCCCCACATAGTCCTCTATACAGTTTAATGGGTCCACATAGTCTTCTATACAGTATAATATCCCCGCATAGTTCTCCATGCAGTATAATGGCCCCACATAGTCCTCCACACAGTATAATGGGCCCCACATAGTCCTCTATACAGTGCAATGGGTCCACATAGTCTTCTATACAGTATAATGTGCCCACATAGTCCTTTATGCAGTATAATCGCCCCACATAGTCCTCCATGCAGTATAATGGCCCCACATAGTCCTCCATGCAGTATAATGACCCCACATACTCCTCCATACAGTATAATGGGCCCCACATAGTCCTAATTAGAGTATAATGGACCACACATACAGTATAATGGGTCCCATATAGTCCTGTATACAGTATAATGGGTACACCTAGTCGTCCATACAGTATAATGGGCCCCATATAGTCCTACATACAGTATAATGGGCCCCACATAGTCCTACATACAGTATAATGGCCCCACATAGTCCTCTATACAGTATAATGCGTCCACATAGTCCTCTATACAGTATAATGGGTCCACATAGTCCTCTATACAGTATAATGGGCCCCATATAGTCCTCCATGCAGTATACTGGCCCCACATAGTCGTCCGTGCAGTATAATGGCCCCACATAGTTGTCCATGCAGTATAATGGCCCCACATAATCGTCCATGCAGTATAATGGCCCCACATAGTCGTCCATGCAGTATAATGGCCTCACATAGTCCTCCATGCAGTATAATGGCCCCACATCTTCCTCCATACAGTATAATGGGCCCCACATAGTACTCCATACAGTATAATGGGTCCACATAGTCTTCTAAACATTATAAGGGGTCCACATAGTTTTCTATACAGTATAATGGCCCCACATAGTCCCCCATACAGTATAATAGCCCCACATTGTCCTCTATACAGTATAATGGGTTCACATAGTCCTCTATACAGTACAATGGGTCCACATAGTCTTCTATACAGTATAATGGGCCCTACATAGTCCTCCATACAGTATAATGGGTCCACAAAGTCTTCCATACAGTATAATGTCCCCACATAGTCCTCCATGCAGAATAATGGCCCCACATAGTCCTCCATGCAGTATAATGGGCCCCACATAGTGCTCCATAAATTATAATGGCCCCACATAGTCCTCCATACAGTATAATGGGTCCACATAGTTGTCCATGCAGTATAATGGCCCCACATAGTCCTCCATGCAGTATTATGGCCCCACATAGTTGTCCATGCAGTATAATGGCCTCACATAGTCCTCCATGCAGTATAATGGCCCCACATCGTCCTCCATACAGTATAATGGGCCCCACATAGTCCTCCATACAGTATAATGGGTCCACATAGTCTTCTAAACATTATAAGGGGTCCACATAGTTTTCTATACAGTATAATGGCCCCACATAGTCCTCCATACAATATGATGGCCCCACATATTCCCCCATACAGTATAATGGCCCCACATAGTCTTCCATACAGTATAATGTGCTCGACATGGTCCTCTATACAGTATAATGGGTCCACATAGTCCTCTATACAGTATAATGGGTCCACATAGTCATCTATACAGTACAATGGGCCCCACATAGTCCTCCATACAGTATAATGGCCCCACATAGTCCTCCATACTGTATAATGGGCCCACAAAGTCTTCCATACAGTATAATGTC
This sequence comes from Phyllobates terribilis, assembly GCF_046119375.1. NCBI lineage: Eukaryota > Metazoa > Chordata > Amphibia > Anura > Dendrobatidae > Phyllobates > Phyllobates terribilis. The sequence goes on along the minus strand of NW_027362765.1, from coordinate 541,749,892 downwards.
CCCACATAGTCCTTCATGCAGAATAATGGCCCCACATAGCCTCCATGCAGTATAATGGGTCCCACATAGTGCTCCATACAGTATAATGGGCCCCACATAGTCCTCTATACAGTATAATGGGTCCACATAGTCTTCTATACAGTATAATGTCCCCACTTAGTCCTCCATGCAGAATAATGGCCCCACGTAGTCCTCCATTCAGAATAATGGGTCCCACATAGTGCTCCATACAGTATAATGGGCCCCACATAGTCCTCTATACAGTATAATGGGTCCACATAGTCTTCTATACAGTATAATATCCCCGCATAGTTCTCCATGCAGTATAATGGCCCCACATAGTCCTCCACACAGTATAATGGGCCCCACATAGTCCTCTATACAGTGCAATGGGTCCACATAGTCTTCTATACAGTATAATGTGCCCACATAGTCCTTTATACAGTATAATCGCCCCACATAGTCCTCCATGCAGTATAATGGCCCCACATAGTCCTCCATGCAGTATAATGACCCCACATACTCCTCCATACAGTATAATGTGCCCCACATAGTCCTAATTAGAGTATAATAGACCACACATACAGTATAATGGGTCCCATATAGTTCTGTATACAGTATAATGAGTACACCTAGTCGTCCATACAGTATAATGGGCCCCATATAGTCCTACATACAGTATAATGGGCCCCATATAGTCCTACATACAGTTTAATGGGCCCCATATAGTCCTCCATGCAGTATACTGGCCCCACATAGTCGTCCGTGCAGTATAATGGCCCCACATAGTTGTCCATCCAGTATAATGGCCCCACATAATCGTCCATGCAGTATAATGGCCCCACATAGTCGTCCATGCAGTATAATGGCCTCACATAGACCTCAATGCAGTATAATGGCCCCACATCTTCCTCCATACAGTATAATGGGCCCCACATAGTACTCCATACAGTATAATGAGTCCACATAGTCTTCTAAACATTATAAGGGGTCCACATAGTTTTCTATACAGTATAATGGCCCCACATAGTCCCCCATACAGTATAATAGCCCCACATTGTCCTCTATACAGTATAATGGGTCCACATAGTCCTCTATACAGTACAATGGGTCCACATAGTCTTCTATACAGTATAATGGGCCCCACATAGTCCTCCATACAGTATAATGGGTCCACAAAGTCTTCCATACAGTATAATGTCCCCACATAGTCCTCCATGCAGAATGATGGCCCCACATAGTCCTCCATGCAGTATAATGGGCCCCACATAGTGCTCCATACAGTATAATGGGCCCCACATAGTCCTCTATACAGTATAATGGGTCCACATAGTCTTCTATACAGTATAATGTCCCCACTTAGTCCTCCATGCAGAATAATGGCCCCACGTAGTCCTCCATTCAGAATAATGGGTCCCACATAGTGCTCCATACAGTATAATGGGCCCCACATAGTCCTCTATACAGTTTAATGGGTCCACATAGTCTTCTATACAGTATAATATCCCTGCATAGTTCTCCATGCAGTATAATGGGTCCCACATAGTGCTCCATACAGTATAATGGGTCCACATAGTCCTCTATACAGTACAATGGGTCCACATAGTCTTCTATACAGTATAATGGGCCTCAGATGGTCCTCCATACAGTATAATGGGTCCACAAAGTCTTCCATACAGTATAATGGGCCCCACATAGTCCTCCACACAGTATAATGGGTCCCACAGAGTCCTAATTAGAGTATAATGGACCACACATACAGTATAATGGGTCCCATATAGTCCTGTATACAGTATAATGGGTACACCTAGTCGTCCATACAGTATAATGGGCCCCATATAGTCCTACATACAGTATAATGGGCCCCACATAGTCCTACATACAGTATAATGGCCCCACATAGTCCTCTATACAGTATAATGCGTCCACATCGTCCTCTATACAGTATAATGGGTCCACATAGTCTTCTATACAGTTTAATGGGCCCCATATAGTCCTCCATGCAGTATACTGGCCCCACATAGTCGTCCGTGCAGTATAATGGCCCCACATAGTTGTCCATGCAGTATAATGGCCCCACATAATCGTCCATGCAGTATAATGGCCCCACATAGTCGTCCATGCAGTATAATGGCCTCACATAGTCCTCCATGCAGTATAATGGCCCCACATCTTCCTCCATACAGTATAATGGGCCCCACATAGTACTCCATACAGTATAATGGGTCCACATAGTCTTCTAAACATTATAAGGGGTCCACATAGTTTTCTATACAGTATAATGGCCGCACATAGTCCCCCATACAGTATAATAGCCCCAGATTGTCCTCTATACAGTATAATGGGTCCACATAGTCCTCTATACAGTACAATGGGTCCACATAGTCTTCTATACAGTATAATGGGCCCCACAAAGTCCTCCATACAGTATAATGGGTCCACAAAGTCTTCCATACAGTATAATGTCCCCACATAGTCCTCCATGCAGAATAATGGCCCCACATAGTCCTCCATGCAGTATAATGGGCCCCACATAGTGCTCCATACAGTATAATGGGCCCCACATAGTCCTCTATACAGTATAATGGGTCCACATAGTCTTCTATACAGTATAATATCCCCGCATAGTTCTCCATGCAGTATAATGGCCCCACATAGTCCTCCACACAGTATAATGGGCCCCACATAGTCCTCTATACAGTGCAATGGGTCCACATAGTCTTCTATACAGTATAATGTGCCCACATAGTCCTTTATGCAGTATAATCGCCCCACATAGTCCTCCATGCAGTATAATGGCCCCACATAGTCCTCCATGCAGTATAATGACCCCACATACTCCTCCATACAGTATAATGGGCCCCACATAGTCCTAATTAGAGTATAATGGACCACACATACAGTATAATGGGTCCCATATAGTCCTGTATACAGTATAATGGGTACACCTAGTCGTCCATACAGTATAATGGGCCCCATATAGTCCTACATACAGTATAATGGGCCCCACATAGTCCTACATACAGTATAATGGGCCCCACATAGTCCTACATACAGTATAATGGCCCCACATAGTCCTCTATACAGTATAATGCGTCCACATAGTCCTCTATACAGTATAATGGGTCCACATAGTCCTCTATACAGTATAATGGGCCCCATATAGTCCTCCATGCAGTATACTGGCCCCACATAGTCGTCCGTGCAGTATAATGGCCCCACATAGTTGTCCATGCAGTATAATGGCCCCACATAATCGTCCATGCAGTATAATGGCCCCACATAGTCGTCCATGCAGTATAATGGCCTCACATAGTCCTCCATGCAGTATAATGGCCCCACATCTTCCTCCATACAGTATAATGGGCCCCACATAGTACTCCATACAGTATAATGGGTCCACATAGTCTTCTAAACATTATAAGGGGTCCACATAGTTTTCTATACAGTATAATGGCCCCACATAGTCCCCCATACAGTATAATAGCCCCACATTGTCCTCTATACAGTATAATGGGTCCACATAGTCCTCTATACAGTACAATGGGTCCACATAGTCTTCTATACAGTATAATGGGCCCCAGATAGTCCTCCATACAGTATAATGGGTCCACAATGTCTTCCATACAGTATAATGGGCCCCACATAGTCCTCCACACAGTATAATGGGTCCCACATAGTCCTAATTAAAGTATAATGGACCACACATACAGTATAATGGGTCCCATATAGTCCTGTATACAGTATAATGGGTACACCTAGTCGTCCATACAGTATAATGGGCCCCATATAGTCCTACATACAGTATAATGGGCCCCACATAGTCCTACATACAGTATAATGGCCCCACATAGTCCTCTATACAGTATAATGCGTCCACATAGTCCTCTATACAGTATAATGGGTCCACATAGTCTTCTATACAGTTTAATGGGCCCCATATAGTCCTCCATGCAGTATACTGGCCCCACATAGTCGTCCGTGCAGTATAATGGCCCCACATAGTTGTCCATGCAGTATAATGGCCCCACATAATCGTCCATGCAGTATAATGGCCCCACATAGTCGTCCATGCAGTATAATGGCCTCACATAGTCCTCCATGCAGTATAATTGCCCCACATCTTCCTCCATACAGTATAATGGGCCCCACATAGTACTCCATACAGTATAATGGGTCCACATAGTCTTCTAAACATTATAAGGGGTCCACATAGTTTTCTATACAGTATAATGGCCCCACATAGTCCCCCATACAGTATAATAGCCCCACATTGTCCTCTATACAGTATAATGGGTCCACATAGTCCTCTATACAGTACAATGGGTCCACATAGTCTTCTATACAGTATAATGGGCCCCACATAGTCCTCCATACAGTATAATGGGTCCACAAAGTCTTCCATACAGTATAATGTCCCCACATAGTCCTCCATGCAGAATAATGGCCCCACATAGTCCTCCATGCAGTATAATGGGCCCCACATAGTGCTCCATACAGTATAATGGGCCCCACATAGTCCTCTATACAGTATAATGGGTCCACATAGTCTTCTATACAGTATAATGTCCCCACTTAGTCCTCCATGCAGAATAATGGCCCCACGTAGTCCTCCATTCAGAATAATGGGTCCCACATAGTGCTCCATACAGTATAATGGGCCCCACATAGTCCTCTATACAGTATAATGGGTCCACATAGTCTTCTATACAGTATAATATCCCCGCATAGTTCTCCATGCAGTATAATGGCCCCACATAGTCCTCCACACAGTATAATGGGCCCCACATAGTCCTCTATACAGTGCAATGGGTCCACATAGTCTTCTATACAGTATAATGTGCCCACATAGTCCTTTATGCAGTATAATCGCCCCACATAGTCCTCCATGTAGTATAATGGCCCCACATAGTCCTCCATGCAGTATAATGACCCCACATACTCCTCCATACAGTATAATGGGCCCCACATAGTCCTAATTAGAGTATAATGGACCACACATACAGTATAATGGGTCCCATATAGTCCTGTGTACAGTATAATGGGTACACCTAGTCGTCCATACAGTATAATGGGCCCCATATAGTCCTACATACAGTATAATGGGCCCCACATAGTCCTACATACAGAATAATGGCCCCACATAGTCCTCTATACAGTATAATGCGTCCACATAGTCCTCTATACAGTATAATGGGTCCACATAGTCCTCTATACAGTATAATGGGCCCCGTATAGTCCTCCATGCAGTATACTGGCCCCACATAGTCGTCCGTGCAGTATAATGGCCCCACATAGTTGTCCATGCAGTATAATGGCCCCACATAATCGTCCATGCAGTATAATGGCCCCACATAGTCGTCCATGCAGTATAATGGCCTCACATAGTCCTCCATGCAGTATAATGGCCCCACATCTTCCTCCATACAGTATAATGGGCCCCACATAGTACTCCATACAGTATAATGGGTCCACATAGTCTTCTAAACATTATAAGGGGTCCACATAGTTTTCTATACAGTATAATGGCCCCACATAGTCCCCCATACAGTATAATAGCCCCACATTGTCCTCTCTACAGTATAATGGGTCCACATAGTCCTCTATACAGTACAATGGGTCCACATAGTCTTCTATACAGTATAATGGGCCCCAGATAGTCCTCCATACAGTATAATGGGTCCACAAAGTCTTCCATACAGTATAATGTCCCCACATAGTCCTCCATGCAGAATAATGGCCCCGCATAGTCCTCCATGCAGTATAATGGGCCCCACATAGTGCTCCATGCAGTATAATGGCCCCACATCGTCCTCCATAAAGTATTATGGCCCCACATAGTTGTCCATGCAGTATAATGGCCTCACATAGTCCTCCATGCAGTATAATGGCCCCACATCGTCCTCCATACAGTATAATGGGCCCCACATAGTCCTCCATACAGTATAATGGGTCCACATAGTCTTCTAAACATTATAAGGGGTCCACATAGTTTTCTATACAGTATAATAGCCCCACATAGTCCTCCATACAATATGATGGCCCCACATAGTCCCCCATACAGTATAATGGCCCCACATAGTCTTCCATACAGTATAATGGGCTCGACATGGTCCTCTATACAGTATAATGGGTCCACATAGTCCTCTATACAGTACAATGGGTCCACATAGTCTTCTATACAGTACAATGGGCCCACTTAGTCCTCCATGCAGAATAATGGCCCCACGTTGTCCTCCATTCAGAATAATGGGTCCCACATAGTGCTCCATACAGTATAATGGGCCCCACATAGTCCTCTATTCAGTATAATGGGTCCACATAGTCTTCTATACAGTATAATATCCCCATATAGTTCTCCATGCAGTATAATGGCCCCACATAGTCCTCCACACAGTATAATGGCCCCACATAGTCCTCCACACAGTATAATGGGCCTTACATAGTGCCTGGTGTCATAGGCCAAATATAATCTCTCTGAGGACCAGATATGGCCCACGAGCCAGAGTTTGACATGTGTGGCCTAAAGAATCTTTGAGTTTCCTCTGCATACAAGTAAAATTTATTTTTATTAGTGCAACATTTTGTGCGAGTTTATTTTTTTTAAGGTGTTCGCCGTACGTAATAAATAAAATGACAGTTGTATATTTTGTGGAATTTCGGATGCATTGATATTAATTGTGTACTTTTTTAATTGTTGTTTTAACACAAAGGCTGTGTTTGTGATTTTTGCGCAATTATTTATTTTTTTGTGTATTTTTTACATATTTTATTTCATTTTGTGTTAATATTTCGCTTAGTCCCACTATGGGTTTGTATATTTTTTACTTTAATGACTGTTCTCATGCATTGCACTAGTCATGTACTGTAGTGCATGAGACCTGTCAGTGACTCACTGACAGTGCCAGTTATACTCTGCTAATAGTGGGATCTAACAGGCCACCATATACTGGGGTCATCAGGTGACCTTAGGGTACCATGGCAACCATCGGCACCAGCGATTACGATCATCGAAAGGGGGTCTTTAAACCACTTCGATGCCACTGTCAGTATTTAAGGGGTTAATCAGCCCTGATCGGTTCCAAAGCTGGTCGGGGCGGATGCTAAAGGCTGTCCCCTGTCATATACAGCTAGTCACTTATTCCTGATCGCTGTTGTAACACAGCAATCAGGAATAAAGCCCTTAGAGGCCGCTGTTTTAATGCATATCGGCTGTCGTTAAGGGGTTAAATACTAATTCCTGTTCTGTTTGTATCCCATCAAAACTACTATGGCATCTTTTTACTGTGAAATATGACACATGACTGGGGCCCAATAAATGGCGGCTATGTGTGTAGATAGATATTGTGTGCAGACAGGATTTACATGTAACGTCTCTACCTGAATAAAAAGAACCAGTCGTCTGAGATAAGAGACGTCTATATCATTGTGTCATCTATAAGGTTTCCTTACATTAGATCGTTACACTTTTTCACTTACATTATTTAGAACTTCTGTTTAAGCTCAAAATAACAAGTCCATGCAACATGGCTTCAGCCGTTTAAACAAAGTGCTGTATCTCTGCCTCCAGCAGACTCTGAGATGTACATGCAAGGTCTGCTCAACTTGCCCAACAAACACAGACAGACTGAGACAGGCGCAGCTGTCTTAAATCAGCCTTCCAAGACCTGGACTGGAGGTAAGTGAGCAGCTGTTCCCCCCCAGCTCTTTCAGCTGCTCGTAAAACCCAGCCCTGTAATCCGGGCCCATTAAATTCCTCTCAGCACTATGTGTGCTGGAGCCTGCTTCTCCGGGTCCTACATCACCGAAGCTTGGCACTTTGGGGACACATACCACCCATCCATGACCTGTCCGGCAGCCACCTTACACTATCTACAGGATATGTCATCACAGTCTGATAGATGAACTTCAATTTCCAATGAATAGAGAGATGGCCGTACATAATCATGGTCCTCTTCAATGATTTCTATGGGAGTTATGGAAATAGCCGTAAAATCAGGATAGGGAACACCCATTCTGCAGAAAAGTGTGGAGTACAAATGTGAAAACAGCATTTGTCAGACATTTATGGCATATTTTATGGACACAAATGTCTAAGATGGGAATACACCTTAAAAGTGAATCTGTTAGCAGCTTTCACATTACGCACTGCAAAACTTGTTAATTATGTCTCCTAAATGTGATGAGACTGGTGAAATTACCATAAAAATCATTGTCAGAATGGCTGTCTAATTCTCAAATGTAAAATAGCATTTTATGTGTCCAACTACACCTAGACTCATAAGAAAATCAGTTTCAAATTAGACAGGAAAACTTAAATAAATGATCATACAGCCTTTCGTAAAGGGATTTTCAAAGTCTAAAATAATTTATTCAGATTGTATCTTGAGATTTGGTGACAGATCCACTTTAGCTTCTTTTATTTACTTCTTTTCTAAATAGATTTATGTAAAATCTTATGTCAACACTTTTAAATAAAAAGTTATAAAAACAACTACTAAAAAACCCATAAAACAAAATATTGTAGTGGATTTGTGGATGCCAAAACAGGAAAACCAGAAAGGCTTTACTTTTGTTGACCATTATGTATCCTACCCCCTGGATAATATTCCATCTACTGTGAGATGGAGAAATAAAACAAGGACTTACCTTACTATTGTTCGCTATGGACACGCACCAATATGGAAAAGTTGTGGAATTATGTAAATCACAGGATGGATAGCAGCAAAATTTCAAAACATCTTGATTTATTCAGTATAAAGTATGAGCGTCAAGCGCAGAAATCCCTGCACTTACACACCTTGGTTGCTGCCAATCAGGTTATTAATGATTCTCTGAGGAGCTTTCTGCCACACTTAATGCATTTTGGGCAAATCATCAACATCCACTGCTGGCAGCTCCCTGTGCAATTGTCAACCAATGACTTTTCAGATGTGCTTGATGGGAGACAAGTCTGGAGAAGCTGCAGGCCATGGTAGGACATTTAGGCCAAGCAGGCTGATCACAGTAGCAAGGGAAATATGCGGCCTGATGTCGTTTTGCTGAAAAATGGGTCCTGAGACACTTTGGAGAAATAATCTTACCACTGTATCCACGACATCAGTGTAATGCTGATCAGTTAGTGTACCTAGAATTAAGACTAGAGGGGTCCGGCTACCATACATTATGCTGCCCCACACCATAACCCAAGAAGTATAATCCGTGTGACTTTCCTTTGTGAAGGCCTCTTCATTGACCTCATGCCACCATTCTCGTAGTATGTGACATGATGAGTCCTGCCTTTTTCTTAAATGCAGTGATAACCAGAGATTGTACGAAAGACCATGTGGGCAACGTCATGAAGCGGCATTGTCTCTGTATGGGTACGTGCACACAATCAGTGTTAGCTGCGGATTGGACGCAGCGCACTTGCACTGCATACAATCCACAGCAGCCAGATGTTACAGCATAGTGGATGTGTGGCACCCTGCTCTTCACAGGTACCACAGGACCCAAAAGGGTGCATGGACGGACTTCTCCACAAGAGGCCCTCATTACATACAAACACCTCCACCCTTCCACCTCATACCACCAGAGGGAGCCCGTTAGGGATATATATATATATGGAGGGTGGAGCCAGGCAGGTCAGTTTAGAGCGTGCTGACGCTGAGAGCAGCGAAGACGCAGCACGTCTGCTGCAGTATTGAGGCCCCGAGTGTGGCCGAAGGAAAAGAGGAGAGGAGAGAGGAGTTGAGGGGGCAGAGGAGCATCATAGGCTCACCCCGAGTATACAAACCGGACACCGGGTCCACGCCTACAGGGTCCCTTTATACCCAGTAGGGATCACCGGCATACCAGGAGGACTACAAGTCCCTGGCCGACCTGAAGCTAAACCCATTAAAGGACCAGGAACCATGAAGGCCCCGTCGCCCAGGGATAGTGGTTGCCAGCGGAAGGTCCTACTACCAAGCGACAGTTGAAGAGAGCAACACGACACAGAAGCTAGGCCCAGTTGCAGGCTGGCCAGGAGCTTAGAGAGAGGGAGACACGGACCAGGAGGCCCTATACCCGCTCACTGGGGAGAAGTCCAGATGTGCACCCTTCCTACCGAGTACCCTGGACCGTACCTGACATCCGCACCAGTAAAAGTATTGAAGCGAATCCCCTGTCTCTGTCAGTTACTCCTGCTGCGCCATCCTGACTGCACTACAAGCCCCAGCATCACCACCCACCATCAAACTCTACACTGCCCTGAGGCCCGCTCCATCTGTGGGGAGCTGTTCCATCCTAGCTGCCCTATCAACTGCCTCAGAGGTCTTCAGCAGCGCTGGTACAAATTACCAGAAACCACAGGTGGCGTCATGATCAAACTGCAAATCCCATAAAAACTATCCCCTTTTTGTTGACCGCCCTGGGCCACGGACCGGGCCAGCCACTGTGACATATTCTCCCATCCCCCCCCAGCATCCATAGGCCCGGACACCGAGTACCCCACTACCCTGGGGGCGCGTCATCTCTGGCATCACAAACAGGATTTCGTGCCCGTTGCCACCGGGTACTGTGTGCTGTAATTGAACTGTGTTTTAACTGTGGTGAACATCGCCGCCATTACTGCATTGCCGCGCAGGAAGAAGAGGGGCATAACCGCGGGAATCAGAGAAGCGTGACTGCTAGAAGCGCGCGAAGCTCAAGCCCCGCCTCGCGCTCTGACGCAGCACCTGGAAGCGTCAGGTCCTGGAAGGAGACCGTCGTCTGCGGAGCTGCGGCCTACCCGATTAAAGAAACAGGAGGTAGGCTACGGTTCACTAGGGGGGCGCAACCATGGCCGTCGACCAGCGAGACGCCGGAGCACCGGATAACGCTCCTGATGCTCGACTTGCGCCCGTCGCTGCTCAGGCTGGAGCGGCCGCCCCACCAGCAGGGGTCGTGACTCCGTTAATACCCATGGCCCTGCCGTATATCCCTGGAGCAAAATGGCTTCCCCAGTATGATGGCAAACCAGACACCCTGGTTGGATTCAAGAGAAAGATATGCGGTGTACTGGACATGTATTCAATGACTGGTAAGCAGAGAGCCGCTGTTGTGCTGGGACAATTGACTGGTGCCGCAGAGCGGGAAGTTAAAACCTGGCCAGCCGCAGACCAGGAATCATTATCTTTAAGAGACTGCAAACTGTCTTTGAAAACGGCACTGAGACAGATCTCCGGATGAGGTTCTACCACTGTACCCAGAAACCTGAGGACAGTATCCGGGACTATGCCTGGCGCTTACAGGAAGCCCTGCGGGCCCTGAAACAGGTTAGTCCAGCCAGCATACAAGATGAGAATAAAATGCTGACAGAACAATTAATCCGGGGGTTGAGGTCCCAGGAGTAGAGCAGAACCGTACGGTGGTGGGCCTTAGATCATACAAATGCCACCTTTGACACCCTGAAGGACATGGCTATTAAGGGCCTTCAGCCCCTGGAAACATAAGGGACTGCTATCCAACGTTACCAGGGTGGGGCCACCCCAGTGCCCGCAGCACCCACTGCTCCTTCATTAACGGCTGAAACAAAGATGCAAACAGTGCCCCCTAGTGAGCTGGACAGCTTGCGCTCTGAAGTGCGTCAGCTAAGTAAAACCCTGGCCACTGGCCACTGTCCTGAGCACCCTGCAGCTACAGACGGAGCCCGAGCCGAAAGGAAGGATCCTACTCGCCGACAGTCCTGAGGATGTCCCCTGGATGAGGAGAAGAAGGAGGACAATGCCACCCCATAGGAGGACAACGCTGCTACCCCATGGGAGGACCAAGGACCAACGTCGCCCTCCAGGAGATTTCATCTGCTACCGTTGCCACAAGGCAGGCCACACCGCGCGGAACTGTCCTTTAAACGGGCAAACCCTGGGGCCGGTTCGTAGGAGGAAGGCCTTTCCTGTCCATCGTGCTGGACAGCATAGCAACACCTGCGTTACTGGACACCGGCTCATAGGTAACCATCATACCTGATGTCTTCTACAAAAAGGTACTGGTCCATAGATGAACTCCACGCTCCAGCCCCGAACCTCTGTGTGTATGCCTCTAACGGCCTTCCTCTTAACCTAGTAGGGGTTAAGGACGTGACAGTGAAGGTGCGGAGAGTGGAACTAAAAGACTAAGGACTAATTGATATAAAATCTAACCCTGGTGATACCAATCCATATATGATACTTGGTGTAAATATTGTTGGTAACTGTTTGGGAGAAGTGTTGTTTTTACTCCAACAGATTGCTGACACTGCCAAACCAGGGCAGAGGAAGGTGCTTCAGAGAGAGATACGAGCCCTCCTGTACCAGCAACAGGTAAAGCTAACAGGTGGTGAGATTGGTAATGTACGGGTGACAGACCCGATACCCATTGTGATTCCCCCAATGAGTGAGATGCTGATTTGGTGTAGGGCAGCAATAGGTCTCAAGGGACAGAACTACCAGGCGGTAGTGGAGCCCATTAGCTCAGAGCACAGACCTACACTCTTAACTGCTAGAGGGGTAGTTGATGCACGCAATGGGAGGGTACCCATACGTCTCCTAAATTGTGGGGAGGAGGAAGTTAAATTGCCAAGATACGCCACTGTTGCCAGATTGTAAACTGTGGATAATGATGCTATACACACAGTGGAATCCTTGACCCCACCAGATACAGTGGAGGACAATGACTCCGAAGCTCAGCTGGAGGATTGGTGTCAACAGCTCCATTTTGGAATTGACGCCACTCCTGTCCATCAAAAACACGGTGTCCACAGAGTGGTTCAGGAATATGAACAAGTGTTTAGTAAACACCCACTTGATTTTGGAAGGATTAAAGGGGTACAACATCACATACCCACTGGTAACCATCCACCCATTAAAGAGCGTTACAGACCTGTACCACCAGCACATTACCAAAAAGCCAAGGAAATGTTGCATGATATGAAAAAGGCAGGGGTAGTAAGGGATAGCTGTAGCCCTTGGGCAGCTCCCCTGGTCCTGATCAGAAAGAAGGACGGTAGCATGAGGATGTGTGTAGATTATAGACAAATTAATCGAATAACACATAAGGATGTGTGGCACCCCAGGGGTCTGGTTACCACAGTAATAGAAATATTATGTCTGAGAGCAAGTGGGAGGTTTCTCTGGTCAGGAGCCCTAAGCATGCAACACGGCCCGCCCAGACCTGGGAGGGGAGGAATCTGCCCTTATAAACTGGGTCTGGGGCGGGATTAGGTCAGTTAGAGCTGGAGAGGGAAAGCAAGAACTAGGAGCTCTGTAGGAGCAGGAGCGAGTGCCAGAGGCTGGAAGCTAGATAGCTCGACTTGGCTGAAGACACTAAACCCGGACACGGAGTCCGAGGCTGTGGGGACATCCAGGTCCAGCAGCAGAATCCAACCGGCAGGGGATTCCATGTCCTCTGGCCTTAGAAACCCGAAGGCATGGTCACAAGCAAGGGACCAGCACCGCCATCGTGAAGCAGAGGCTAACGGAAGGCTCCAAGTCACCGGCCATACGGGTGAGCACCACACGGTATACTCAGGGACGTGGGTTACTTCTACCCGCATAGAGCAAGGTAGCCAGGAAAGAGTGCAGATAGTCGGGGAGGCCTACAACTCCACCTGGCCAGGGGAGATCCTGCTTGCTCACAGACTGACCAGGCCCCTACTGCTAACCAGTACTCCCGGGAGGGTCTGCTTTATACCATCAGTAAAGACCCTGAACTGCACCACACGTCTCTGTGTTTCATCGCCACACCAGCACCATTAATACTGGGACGCTCACACCATCACTACCATCATTCACTCTAGCTGCCCTGAGGCAATACTTCTCCCGTGGGGAGTCAACCCATTCTTGGCTGCGCATATAACATCAGCCTCAACGGTCTGCAGCGCAGCGGCGGTCCCCAATGACCGCAATCCACGGGTGGCATAGTCGGACAATTACAATACCAATAGACTGCCACTGGTTTGACCGCCCTGGGCACGGACCGGGTCACCGCCACGGAGGACTACAACCCCCAGCGATCCGGCTCCGGGTATCCCCCTGCACAGCACAGGCCCAGGGGGCGCATCAACTTTGGCGTAGTCGGCAGGATTTGGTGCCCGCAACCACCGGGTACTGCGTGCCTGAAAAAGACTTTTATACTTACCTGTGGTGAAGTTTCCCGCCATCCTGAGTCGTTTCCCGCCATCGGACGCCATCTTGGACCATTTCTCGCCGTCTTCTGCCGTCTTCCCGCCATCCGCAGCTGCTTCCCGCCTTCAGACGCCATCTTCGGGACGCCGCGCAGGAAGAAGAGGGGCGTGGACGCCGAAAGCGCGCGAGATCTGAAGCTCCGCCCCACGCACTGACGCTGCGCAAGGTCCTGGAAGGGAGGAAGAGCGACGCTGACGTCTTCGGAGCGCGACGCCAGGTCCTCAACCCCGACGATCAACTGCGGAGCCGCAGCCTACGGAAGAAGAGCATCACAAGGTAGGCCACGGTCCACTAGGGGGGAAGGAGGATGTCGGACACCGAGGGGAGCTCCACCGCCACACCGGCCGCCAGCGCAACCGCTGCAGCGGTCATGCCATTCACCATGCCCTATATCCCGGGGGCAACCTGGCTACCCCAGTACTCAAGGGAGTCACATACCCTGAGTGACTTTAGGGAAAGACTTGATAGCCTCTTCCAGGTATACTCCCTCACAGAAGAGCAAAAAGTGAGCATTCTGGTGGCCCAGTTAATCGGGGCAGGCCAAAGGGAGGTAAAGTCCTGGTCACCTGGGAAGAAGAGGACTGTCAGAGAGATACTAGCCCGGCTGAAAGACACATTTGATACCCGAACCTCAGCCGAAATAAAACTAAGATTTTACGGGTGCAAACAACGGGCACATGAAAGTATAAGAGACTATGCTCTAAACCTACAAGAGGCCCTGAGAGCCATTAAGCAGGCAGACCCTGACAGCGTGGGAAATGAAGACAAGTTGTTGACCGAACAATTTATTGAGGGTCTACTGTGCAATGCCCACCGAACCCAGTTGCGGGCAATGGCCTTACAGGACCCTGACCTGGACTTTGCACAGTTCAAGGACAGAGCCATCCGGGTGCTCCGAGAACCGGCACCAGGTGGCGCTTCGACCCACAGGCGCCCTGCTATCACTTATTACCAGGAGACGGCGCCTTTGTCTGCAGGGCCTGTGGGAGCTGATGCGCAGGCTTTGAACAATGACCCGGCAACAGAACTGCACCATCAGGTCCAAGAGCTGACTAAGAGTGTTGCCGCGCTAACCAGAACTGTGCAGTCTTTACAGGTCTCTTCTCCAGAAAAGATCCAGCTGGCATCCGGACCAGAGGACGTCCTGTGGCGCCGACTGAGGAGGACCCCACCGGCCAGAGGAAGACCCAGCGACAGATATAACGAGGACGGACAACCCATCTGCCGCCGCTGCAATCAACCCGGACATATGGCAAGGTACTGTCATTTAAACGGGCACAACCTGGGGTAGAGGGCCAACCCCCAGGCATGAGATCATCAGGCCCATCAAACTGGCGTGACAAATACGTAGGGGGACGTCCGGTCTTGCCTGTGGTACTGGATGGCATTCCTATGAGTGCCCTACTAGACACCGGGTCACAGGTCACCACCATCCCGTACGTGCTCTTCAAGCGGTACTGGAATGACTCGGACATAACCCGCTACCCAGATGACGACCTGAGCATTATAGCCAGCAATGGTCAGCCCGTGCCACAGATAGGATTTAAAGAGGTGACCATCAAGGTCGGTAAAGTTGAACTGCCGGCACAAGGACTGATCATTGTGGACATTGACCGTCGCGAGAGTCACCCAAAAATAACCCTAGGTACTAATGTAATTGAAAACTGTCTTGCAGAGGTGATTCTTATTTTGCAACAGGTTGCCAAGAACGCCAGTTCCAGCCAGCAGCGTGTGCTCCAAAAAAAGATCCGGGCACTGATGAAACGGCAACAGGTGGAACTATCTGGTGGTGAGATAGGTAGCGTGAGAATGTGTGACCCGTTCCCTATTGCCATGCCCCCAAAAAGTGAGATGATGATTTGGTGCCGGGCAGCTATTGGTCTAAGAGGTAGAGACTACCAAGCAATGGTAGAACCCGTCTACTCAGACAGTAGGCCCACCATTTTGACAGCACGGGGGGTGGTCGATGTATGCCATGGGAGGGTGCCCGTCCGCATCATCAATATCGGGGAGAGAGAAGTATACCTGCCCCGGTATGCCACGCTAGCCAAATTGTTCACCATCAACCAGAACTCTGTACAGGCCGTGGAACCCTTGCCTCCATCTCAACCAGAGGAAGGTAACGGCTCTAAGAAACCACTGGAGGACTGGTGTCAGCAGCTGCATTTGGGTACTGACTCCACTCCCTCACACCAAAAACAGGGAGTCTATCGGGTGGTTCAAGAGTACGAGAGAGTGTTTAGTAAACACCTGCTAGACTTCGGGCGAGTAAAGGGGGTAGAACATCACATCCCCACGGGAGACCACCCTCCTATAAAGGAGAGATACCGACCCGTACCCCCTGCACACTATCAACATGCCAAGGGGATGCTAAAAGACATGAAGGAGGCTGGGGTAATTAGGGACAGCTGTAGCCCCTGGGCAGCTCCACTAGTCTTAGTGAAAAAAAAAGACAACACCATGAGAATGTGTGTAGACTACAGGAAGGTCAACCGTATCACACACAAAGATGCGTACCCGTTACCAAGGATAGAAGAGTCCTTAGCTGCATTAAAATCTGCTAACTTCTTCTCTACTTTGGATCTCACTAGCGGGTACTGGCAGGTTCCTGTAGCAGAGGCGGACCGGGAGAAAACCGCATTCACCACCCCGATGGGACTCAGCGAATTTAACTGTATGCCATTCGGACTCTGCAATGCACCAGGAACCTTCCAACGGTTGATGGAATGCTGTCTGGGACACCGGAACTTCGAGACGGTCCTACTATACCTGGACGACGTCATCGTCTATTCCAAGACCTATGAGGACCATCTGGAACACCTGGCAGAAGTGTTTGAAGCCCTGGCAAACTATGGCCTAAAAGTAAAACCCTCAAAGTGTCACCTACTGAAGCCAAAGGTACAGTACCTGGGACACGTGGTGAGTGCTGACAGAGTAGCCCCCAACCCTGACAAGATCACCGTGATTAGGGACTGGCCAAGACCATCCAGCATAAAGGAAGTGCGGCAGTTCCTCGGGTTGGTAGGCTACTACCGAAGATTCATTCCCGGTTTTACCAAGAAGGCAGCTCCTATGCAGGACCTCCTGATAGGCCAGTCCAGGAAGGCCAAAAACCAGAAGCCACCCTTCAAATGGGAAAAGCTGGAAGAGGAGTCCTTCCGCCAGCTGAAGATGGCCCTCACGGGGGATGAAATCCTGGCGTACCCTGATTACAGCCAGCCCTTTATCCTCCACACGGACGCAAGCAACATCGGGCTAGGAGCCGTACTGTCCCAGATCCAGCAGGGGAGAGAACGGGTAATTGCTTACGCCAGCCGAAAACTGTGACCCACGGAAAGAAACCCTGAGAATTACAGCTCGTTCAAGCTAGAGTTCCTGGCAGTGGTGTGGGCAGTAACCGAACGTTTTAAGCATTACCTTGCCTCTTCACCGTGTACACGGACAACAACCCGTTGACACACCTGGACACTGCAAGACTTGGTGCCCTGGAGCAGAGATGGATGGCCCGCCTGTCCAATTTTGAGTTCACAATCAAATACCGGGCAGAACGCTCCAATACCAACGTGGACACCCTGTCCAGGATGCCAAACCTACCGGACGAAGGGGAGGATCCAGAAGAATTGGAAGAGATCGAACTCCCTGCGTTTCACCGTCATGGGATTACCCAGTATTCCCACCGTGTGAGGGGCCAGCGATCCGCTACGTTCAACCCCTTACCCCACTACAACTGGGCGGAGACGCAAGATAGTGACCCCGCAGTCCGTCTGGTGAAGGAGATGCTGACCCAGGCTGACGCCCGCCTGAACCCAGACGCTCCGGAAGAGACCAAGCAACTGTGGACGGAAAAGAGCAGACTGTTTCTCTACAAAGAGAAGTTGTGCCGCAGAATGGTCAATTCCCGGACACATGAGCTGATCTGGCAGGTAGTGGTACCGAGACGGGACGCAGCTATGGTGCTGGAGGCCTACCACAATGGGGCAGGGCACTTCGGATGGAAGAAGCTGGAGTTCCTGCTGCGTGAACAGTTCTACTGGATAGGCATGAGAAGAGCCATTGAGAGGTGGTGTAGAGACTGTGGCCCGTGCAATCTAAGAAGAAGGGACCGTGCCAGCCAGAGGATTCCCCTGCAGCCCATCATCACCAGTCAGCCGCTGGAACTGGTCGCTCTGGACCATGTTAAACTGGCTCCAAGCAGAAGCGGGTATGTCTACGCCCTAACCATCGTGGATCACTACTCCCGGTTCCTGGTGGTGGTCCCTGTCAAAGACCTGACGGCTCAGACAGCAGCCAGAGCCTTCCAGTTGCACTTCTGCTGCCCACATGGGTATCCGGACCAAGTGCTGACGGACCAAGGACCAGCCTTCGAAGCGGAGGTCTTCCAGGAGTTCTGCAACCTGTATGGCTGCAAGAAGATAAGAACAACGCCCTATCACCCCCAAACCAATGGACTCTGTGAGAAGATGAACCAGGTGGTGATAGATCTGCTAAAAACATTGCCCCTGGAAGAACGCAGTCTGTGGCCTGAGAAACTGCCCGATCTGGTGGACCTGTATAACCACATCCCGGTAGGTTCCACCAACTGTACCCCGGCTTACCTAATGCGAGCAAGACCTGGTAAGCTGCCTGTTGACCTGGATATGGGAGTCCTGATACCCGAGGACACCTCGCCAGAGACAGACTGGGATACAGAACGGCAGCAGCAGTACCGGAAAGTACAGGAGAGCGTCGAGTGAAGTCTCTGCCAATCAAGAGAAAGGCAGGAGAGGACTTATAACCAACATGCTCCCGCTGTTCCCCTGGTACCTGGAGAGCAGGTCTTGAAAAGAAAAAGGCGGCTCCATAAGTTGGATGACCAGTGGGAAAAGGACCCATACACCGTACTGCCCTCAAGCCACAATAATCCAAAGGTGTACGTCATCAGCAAGGATGGAGGAGAGACTACAGCCACTGTCTCCAGAGACCACCTGAAAAAGTGCCCCGAGAAGTTGCAAAGCACGGATGAAGATCAGGAAGACCCTCAACCCGTAGAGGAAAAGGAGGAAATGATCAGCACCGTACTCGGAGACTTTCTCCGGTCCTGGACACAAGTAAACAATGCTATCGTGGTGCCCGTCCTCACCTTTCTTCAGCCAGCCCCTCAAGTGCCTACAGAAGACCAGGTAGAGCTGGAAGAGCAGCCGGCCCAGGAGGCAAAAGAGTCCACACCAGCAGCACAGGAGAATCAACCCTCTGCTAGTAGTGAGCCTGCCGTGCCCCTAGTGAGCCAAAGAGTGCGCAGACAACTGCCCAGCTTACCCATAACACCTCCTACACCCTGTAGTGCAGGACCAGTTAGTGAGCTCCGTAGGTCCACTAGAGTCACTAGAGGTCAGATGCCTGCTCGCTGGAGAATATAAGTAATGCACTGTGAATTTATCTGGTTAACTGTTTATGGTTTATGTTTGTTGCCTGTTATTAATTATGTTTCTCAGTTACCCTGCAGATTTCTTTGGACTAACAGGTTATCGCCACTGGATAACCGGAACAGTCTTGTAGATAGTTGCACCTTGGTGCCTCTTGCGAAGACGGCCGCGGAAGAGAAAACCTGTCTGGCGTGGCCTACTTGTGGCCCAAAGTAGCTAGCTCCAGCCTTGCAGCCACGCCCAGGGCCAACGCAAGGGGTTTGCTTTGGACAGGTCCCCTACTTCGCTTAAAACTTCACCTTGGGTGATATGGACACCCGGTTACGGACACGCCGTGACCTTTAAAGAACTAAAGCTTCTTGTAAATATGTTATTATGTTATTGTTATACCCTGCATTTATGTTTCTTTAAAAATGTGTTTAGTCCCGGAGTACTAAAATTTACTAGGGGGGAATGTGGCACCCCAGGGGTCTGGTTACCACAGTAATAGAAATATTATGTCTGAGAGCAAATGGGAGGTTTCTCTGGTCAGGAGCCCTAAGCATGCAACACGGCCCACCCAGACCTGGGAGGGGAGGAATCTGCCCTTATAAACTGGGTCTGGGGCGGGATTAGGTCAGTTAGAGCTGGAGAGGGAAAGCAAGAACTAGGAGCTCTGTAGGAGCAGGAGCGAGTGCCAGAGGCTGGAAGCTAGATAGCTCGCCTTGGCTGAAGACACTAAACCCGGACACGGAGTCCGAGGCTGTGGGGACATCCAGGTCCAGCAGCAGAATCCAACCGGCAGGGGATTCCATGTCCTCTGGCCTTAGAAACCCGAAGGCACGGTCACAAGCAAGGGACCAGCACCGCCATCGTGAAGCGGAGGCTAGCGGAAGGCCCCAAGTCACCGGCCATACGGGTGAGCACCACACGGTATACTCAGGGACGTGGGCTACTTCTACCCGCATAGAGCAAGGTAGCCAGGAAAGAGTGCAGATAGTCGGGGAGGCCTACAACTCCACCTGGCCAGGGGAGATCCTGCTTGCTCACAGACTGACCAGGCCCCTACTGCTAACCAGTACTCCCGGGAGGGTCTGCTTTATACCATCAGTAAAGACCCTGAACTGCACCACACGTCTCTGTGTTTCATTGTCGCACCAGCACCATTACTACTGGAACGCTCACACCATCACTACCATCATTCACTCTAGCTGCCCTGAGGCAATACTTCTCCCGTGGGGAGTCATCCCATTCTTGGCTGCGCATATAACATCAGTCTCAGCGGTCTGCAGCGCAGCTGCGGTCCCCACTGACCCCAATCCACGGGCGGCGTAGTCGGACAATTACAATACCAATAGACTGCCACTGGTTTGACCGCCCTGGGCACGGACCGGGTCACCGCCACGGAGGACTACAACCCCCAGCGATCAGGCTCCGGGTATCCCCCTGCACAGCACAGGCCCAGGGGGCGCGTCAGATGCATACCTTTTGCCCCGTATAGAGGAATCCCTGGCTGCACTAAAATCTGCCAATTACTTCTCTACATTGGATCTCACTAGCGGGTACTGGCAAGTCTCTGTTGCTGAGGAAGACCGGGAGAAGACAGCCTTCACCACCCCGATGGGACTGTGCGAATTCAACAGTATGCCGTTTGGGCTCTGCAACGCCCCCGGAACGTTCCAGAGGCTGAGGGAGTGTTGCTTGGGACACCGGAACTTTGAGACAGTGCTGCTGTACCTGGATGACGTTATCGTGTATTCGAGGCCGTATGAAGACCATCTGAAGCACCGGGCGGAGGTATTTGAAGCATTGTCCCGTTATGGGATGAAACTAAAACCTTCTAAGTGCCACCTGCTCAAGCAGAAGGTTCAGTACCTGGGACACGTAGTCAGCTCAGAGGGAGTAGCACCAGACCCGGAGAAGGTCACTGCCATCTAGAAGTGGCCTGAACCGAGAAGCATCAAAGAGGTACGGCAGTTCCTGGGACTGGTCGGGTACTACAGGAAGTTCATAAAGGACTATACCAAAAAGGTAGCACCTCTACAAGACCTCCTGGTAGGACAGTCCAAAAGAGGAAAGAGTCCCCCATTCCAGTGGGGCAAGGAGCAGACTGAGTCCTTTGCATCAATGAAGGAAGTCCTAACCCGTGAAGAAATCTTGGCTTACCCTGACTACAGCCAGCCTTTTCTGCTGTACACCGACGCCAGCAATGAGGGACTGGGAGCTGTGTTGTCCCAGAAGCAAAATGGCAGAGAAAAGGTAATTGCATATGCCAGTAGGAAGCTTCGCCCTACTGAGAGGAACCCGGAGAATTACAGTTCCTTCAAGCTGGAGTTCCTGGCCTTGGTCTGGGCTATCACTGAAAGGTTCAAGCATTACCTAGCCTCAACGAAATTCACAGCCTTTACTGACAATAATCCCTTGACACACCTGTAGACAGCCAGGTTGGGAGCCATGGAACAGCATTGGGTGGCCAGACTGTCGAATTATCAGTTTACCATCAAGTATCGGGCAAGTCACAAGAACACCAATGCTGATGCCCTGTCAAGGATGCCAAACCAGTCAGACACCGAGGATGAAGTGGATGATTTAGAGGAAGTTGAATTACCTGCTTTCCACCGAAGCGGAGTGGTCCACGAGCAACACGCCACCAGAAGACGTCATGGAAGGACGCTGAATCCTCTACCCCACCACAGTTGGAAGGAGACTCAAGACAGTGACCCAGTTGTCAGCCTCATCAAAAGACTGATCACCCAGGAAGGTTCTCACCTGGAGAAGGATGCTCCCCCACAAGCCAAACACCTGTGGAAGAAAGAAGCCGGCTCTTCATCTACAGAGAGAAGCTGTGCAGAAGATATGTCAACCCCAAGACCCATGAAATGGTGTGGCAGATTGTTGTACCCAGGACAGATATCCAGATGGTGTTAGAGGCCTACCACGATCAAGTAGGTCACTTTGGCTGGAAGAAGCTGGAAACCCTGCTGAAGGACCAGTTCTATTGGGTTGGAATGCGGAGTTCCATAGAGAGGTGGTGCCAGAATTGTGGGCCCTGTAGCCTCAGAAGGAAAGACTATGGCAGCCAAAAAGCACCCTTGCAGTCCATCAAAACAACCCAGCCCCTGGAGATTGTCGCTCTGGATCACGTCAAGCTGTCACCCAGCAGGTCAGGCTATTCCTATGCACTGACCATGGTGGATCATTATTCCCGGTTCCTGGTGGTAGCTCCTGTCAAGGATCTGACAGCAGAAACTGCAGCAAGAACGTTCCAAGCATACTTCTGCAGGCCCCATGGATACCAAAGTGCTGACGGATCAAGGCCCTGCCTTTGAAGCCGAGCTGTTTAAAGAATTCTGTCATCTGTATGGGTGCAAGAAGATCCGGACTACGCCGTATCACCCTCAGACCAATGGTTTGTGTGAGAAAATGAACAACATCGTCATAGACCTGCTGAAAACCTTACCCTTGGAAGAAAGGAACCAGTGGCCAGACAAACTACCTGACCTGGTAGATCTGTACAATCACATACCTGTGAGCTCTACTAATTGTACCTGAGCGTACCTCATGAGAGCAAGACCCAGAAAGTTGCCCATGGACCTGGAACTCGGAGTGGTAGAACCTGCAGCAGATATGTCCACTGAAGACTGGGATACAAATTGGCAAGAGCAGTACAGGAGAGTACAGGCCTGTGTCGAAGACAGTCTGAGCAAGGTGAGGGAAAGACAGGAAGAACAGTACAATAAACATGCTCCAGCAGAACCCTTGGCACCTGGAGAGATAGTGCTAAAGCAGAAGAGAAGAGGTCACAAGCTCGATGACCAGTGGGAAAGAGAGCCCTTCACAGTGTTGAACTCCAAATTTGACAACAGTAAAACCTGCCTGATTAGCAAAGATGGAGGTAAGACAACCGCAACAGTCTCAAGAGACCACTTGAAATTGTGCCCAGGTCTACTGAAGACAACAGAGGAAGAAGTACCTCCTATAGCATCGGAAGAACCCAAGGAAGATGTGCTTCACACAGTTCTAGGAGATTTCCCTGCGGACTGGCCTCAACTTGATGGAGCAGTTATTATACCCGTGATACACTTCTATCAGCCACAAGAAGAACCTGTGAGCGCTCTGGAAGAACCTGCTCAGGAACAGGTAGAGTCCCCAGTAAGAGGAGGATCACCCGTTGAAGCAGAGCCTGAAGGCACAGTAATCAGTGCACTTGCCAGCCCCATAGAGAGATTAAGGCAGTTTTATAATCTACCAGCACGTACACCTGCTAGATTAACCGAGAGTGCATGCACAGACACTAGTAACACCCCAGTGCTACGAAGGTCCACACGCAGCACACAAGGACAAATCCCTGCCAGGTTTAGGGAATAAGCACGAAGTGCCTACATTATAAATAGTTACCCAGTTGGGTACTTCCTATTGTTTATTGTATGAACTGAAATAATATGTGCATTTAGTTACCCGTAAGGGTATAAAGACTTGTAGGCTGAGGACTGTGAGCAGCCAAAAGCTGTCCTTGTAAATAGTTGCACTCATTAAAAGTGCCCCTTATTTGACCACTGAACAAAAACCCGTTTGGCGTGGCCGAAGACGTGGTCCAGCACCTGGATCACTTATGCCCTGTAGCCACGCCCAGGGCCTACGCTGAGGGTTTTCAGGCGGGTCCCTCATGTTACCCTTGTTACACCTTCACCCGTGGAATGGACACCTGGTGATGGGACTTATTGTAACATTATTATTGTTGTTGTTGTAATTATTATTGTTGTTATAACCTGATATAAAATGCTTCAGTCCAGGAGTACTGAATTGTACTAGGGGGAATGTGGCACCCTGCTGTTCACAGGTACCATAGGACCCAAAAGGGTGCATGTACGGACTTCTCCACAAGAGGCCCTCATTACATACAAACACCTCCACCCTTCCACCTCATACCATTAGAGGGAGCCCGTTAGGGATATATATATGGAGGGTGGAGCCAGGCAGGTCAGTTTAGAGCGTACTGACGCTGAGAGCAGCGAAGACGCAGCACGTCTGCTGCAGTATTGAGGGCCCCGAGTGTGGCTGAAGGAAAAGAGGAGAGGAGAGAGGCGTTGAGGGGGCAGAGGAGCATCATAGGCTCACCCCGAGTACACAAACCGGACACCGGGTCCGCGCCTACAGGGTCCCTTTATACCCAGTAGGGATCACCGGCATACCAGGAGGACTACAAGTCCCTGGCCAACCTGAAGCTAAACCCATTAAAGGACCAGGAACCACGAAGGCCCCGGCGCCCAGGGATAGTGGTTGCCAGGCGACAGATCAAGAGAGCAACAAGACACAGAAGCTAGGCCCAGTTGCAGGCTGGCCAGGAGCTTAGAGAGAGGGAGACACGGACCAGGAGGCCCTATACCCGCTCACTGGGGAGAAGTCCAGATGTGCACCCTTCCTACCGAGTACCCTGGACCGTACCTGACATCCACACCAGTAAAGGTATTGAAGCGAATCCCCTGTCTCTGTCAGTTACTCCTGCTGTGCCATCCTGACTGCACTACAAGCAGCAGCATCACCACCCACCATCAAACTCTACACTGCCCTGAGGCCCGCTCCACCTGTGGGGAGCTGTTCCATCCTAGCTGCCCTATCAACTGCCTCAGAGGTCTGCAGCAGCGCTGGTACAAATTACCAGAAACCACAGGTGGCGTCATGATCAAACTGCAAATCCCATAAAAACTATCCCCTTTTTGTTGACTGCCCTGGGCCACGGACCGGGCCAGCCACTGTGACATATCCTCCCCCCAGCATCCATAGGCCTGGACACCGAGTACCCCACTGCCCTGGGAGCGCGTCAGATGGGATTTTTACAAATCCCATGTCCACTATGTGTCTGAGACACACCCGCGGGAACTGACATGGGGCACGTCTTTCCAGACAGCAACATGTCAATTTCTCCTGCGGGTCCGCATGCGGGCTTTCCTTTTACCTCTATGAGGAAAGTCCGCATGTGGAAAAATAAATGGTTCCGCTCATTAGCATACTGAGTGGAAGCGGCGGGTGGCTTCCCCGCAGCGTCGGAGCCGCAGGCGGTGAGACATCGTGTGCACATACCCTATGGTGGATTTTTAAAAATAAAGAAAAAATCTGGAATACTAAAGGGAAGAGCAGGAATAACATAAACGTAAACACTGGCCAGTTTTGACC
Organism: Phyllobates terribilis; assembly: GCF_046119375.1. Taxonomy (NCBI): domain Eukaryota; kingdom Metazoa; phylum Chordata; class Amphibia; order Anura; family Dendrobatidae; genus Phyllobates; species Phyllobates terribilis. Next base: position 541,724,175 of record NW_027362765.1, on the reverse strand, counting down.
TCGTAACAAGTCCTCATTAAACAATATGTCATTTTCTGATCACACATTCCCTTTAACTGCCATAATGAAATTTAGCATCTTATATGTGCGCAGAAGAAAATATTCTGCTCTGAAATATAAGAAGCATGTGCATTAGGCTTCAGGAATATCATTCACTTTGTTGGAATTAGGAAATCCTTCAGGTTTTTTGACAATAGTTGAGGGTGGAATCGGGATCCACCCGCGGCTGTTAACATGTTAAATGCCGCTGTCAATCTCTGACAACGGCATTTAACAGCGCCGCGCCGGAAGCTTGTCACAAAAACCCACATACACATATTTGGTATCGTCGTGTTTAGAATCGCCCGATCTATCAATATAAATAATAATTAATCCGATTGGTAAACGGCGTAAAGAGAAAAAAATTCTAAACGGCAGAATTACATTTTTTGGTCGCCGCAACATTGCAATTAAATGCAATAACGGGCGATCAAAACATCGGATCTACTCCAAAATTGTATCAATAAAAACTTCAGCTCGGCACGCAAAAAATAAGCCCTCACCCGGCCCCAGATCCCGAAAAATGGAGACGCTACGGGTCTTTATTTTAGAAAACTTTGGATTTTTTTTTCACCACTTAAATAAAAAAGAACCTATACATGTTTGGTGTCTACTAACTCGTAATGACCTGGAGAATAAGAATGGATGATCAGTTTTAGCATTCAGTGAACGTGGTAAAAAAAAAAAAAAAAAAACATCTGTGGTATTGCACTTTTTTTGCAATTTCACGACACTTGGAATTTTTTTCCCGTTTTCCCGTACATGATATAGTAAAACCAGTAATGTTGTTCAAAAGTACAACTCAACCCGCAAAAAATAAGCCCTCACATGGCCATATTGACTAAAAAATAAAAACGCTATGGCTCTGGGAACAAGGGGAGTAAAAAACGAAAATGCAAAAACGGAAAATCCCGCGGTCCTTAAGAGGTTAAAGGGGTTTTCTCAAGTTGTATTTTCAAGAGTACCCTGCTCCCTGTCTCCCGGCTTCCTGGTTGCCGGAGGTGGTGTGCTCCTGCAGATTTACAGTTCAGAAAAGCATGGTCCCGGTACTGGTCCAAATTGAGCGCTCTCCCAGGATGCTAGCACAGGCAGATTTGCCTCTGTAACACGGGAGTAGCAAAGGGTCCAGATCCTATAGCTTTAAAGCATAGAGCCTCAATGTAGCCTCACTCTCCTTACCTAAGTAACGGGTCACACTTAGGGCGCAGTCAGACGGCCGTATAAATCAAACAGAGATCAGAACACAGAGCACAGACTGGCCGGAGGCTCTCCCCACCCGAACATGACGGCTTCATAGAAATACATAGAGCTGTCACGCTCGGGTCAGGCAACCGCTGGCCGGTCCGTGCACTGCGTTCCGATCTCGGTCTGTTTGACTATTACCCGGGTGGCAGGTAACCTAAGCTACAAGCTGTAAACTGTAAAAGTAAAAATCCTTCTGTTCTTGAGAATGGAAATGACATTTAAAAAGAGTTCAATTGCAAAGTAGCTTGATTTTACGAACACTTTGCGACTTGACCCATTTAAGAACTTTAGACAGCTATACAACGTATACAGGAAAGGCATCATCCAGCTCCATCCTCAGGCTGATGAACACAGAACGCTCAGTCTGGAAGTATACATTTACAGGAAAGTTTTCCCCCAGGAAAAAAGCAAAGTTTGTAGAGGAACTAGAAAATATAAAAAATATATTCCGCCTATTCATTAGGACTGGTGTTTTACAAGTCAGTTCTAATGAAAAGTGTGCTGGAGTAACCAAATTCAGTGCCAAATTCATTTGTTAAATCTTACAACGTTCATACGTCTCTGCAGGGTTGATGTACATTTTTGACGTAATTAACACCACTTATATGCACAAATTATGATGAATTTGATGGGTGGGCTTCGACACGATCCATTCCACCCCAACGCTGCTTACTTTGATTCTGGTGTTCGGGATTGGCGTAAAAATGCCAATATTTTGTTATATTTAAAGGAGATTTAAGCCAAAAAAATGGTGAATACTCATTGATGAATCAGGGCCACAGCGTCTTTCCGCGAGTGTGAGCTATATACTGTGCTACATCATTAGATTATTTAATTTACACTGTCATTTTTTTGCAATCTGTATTTCCCATATTTACATCCATATGACATCTGTTTTTATACATCAGCAGTTAAATTAATAGAATTTACTAAACCAAATACAGTTTCCTACGGCAGCAGGTGATTTAATGGTACAGACAGTGTTAGTGCGTCGGCATCATTATTCTATAGCCCAAGTGTCAGCGTCATTATCCTTCACCCCGAGTGTCAGCGTCATTATCTCATACCCCGAGTGTCAGCGTCATTATCCTGCAACCCGAGTGTCAGCGTCATTATTAGACATGAGCGAACCTCTCAAGGTTTGATTAGTTTCAGATCGACGAACTTCCCGATGTTCTCCGAACAATTCGTCGGGCGGTTCGACGAACATATCCGAATCCCATTGCAATCAATGGGAGGCAAAAACAAACACAAACACAACACCGTCAAAGGGACCCAAAAGCTGCCAAAACAGCTCAAATTAGAGGCAGACATCAGAAAAAGTAGCATCAATTGACCCATGGTACAAATTTTATAATGGTACAGTAGCAGTTAGCAATGGGCCATGCATGAGATATCAGGGTCTGGGCAGCATATACAGCTTTGAATTTAACTTCAAATTAAGACGAGGTGGGTGAGGGATCGGTGTAGGCCTGCTGTGCTGGGAGCTCTGATACCACATGCAACAGCTCAAGCTTGTTTTCTGCTCAGCCACACTCAGATGGCAGAAAAATCAGTTTCATAGAGTACTATTGGTACAAAAATGTAAGGATAGTAACACAGGTAGTTGACTTAAAGTAAGTGGAGGCCTGACGGTCTGGGAGCCCTACTGCTACAGGCAACACACATGAAGGAGACCCAATCAGGAGTCTCCATATTTCCAAAAATATTGGCATCAATTTCACTAGAGTAGAAATAGTATAATGGGGACAGACACCTCTTCCAGTACAACCAACCCAGCAGATGGAGACACAATCAGGAGTCTTCACATTTCCAAAAATTAGGAGCAGACTCCAGCAAAGTGGCATCAATTTCACCAGAGCAGAAATAGTATAATGGGGACCAACACCTCTTCCACTACAGCCAACCCAGCAGATGGAGACCCAACCAGGAGTCTCCACATTTCAAAAAATTATTGTTAACATCAGCAGCAGCAACATAAAGATATCACAGACTGCAATTAAGCGACATCAAAGCAGCACACTAAAAACCACACCACTGCCTAGTCTGCACAGTCTGTGATTGGGGTGCAAAAGTCCTTGGAGAACCATGACTTGTTCATCTTGATGAAAGATAAGCGGTCTACACTTTCAGGCTATGTGCCCACGTAGCAGATTTGATGCAGAGCGTTTTTGCCTCTCTGGCAGAAAAAAACGCATGCAGATTTACATGCGTTTTTTCTGCCAGAGAGAAGCGTTTTTTCAGCGTTTTTACATGCGTTTTCGCATGCGTTTTTTCAAGCACTTTTCCTAGCGATTTTGAGCATCACTTGGAAAAGTGCTTGACAAGTCGGTCACACAATATAAATCCATGCAACCGGCATGGATTTATATTGTGTGACTATAGAATCATAGAATCATAGAATGGTAGAGTTGGAAGGGACCTCCTGGGTCATCTGGTCCAACGCCCTGCTCAAAGCAGGATTCACTAAACCATCTCAGACAGATATCTGTTCAGCCTGTTTGAAGACGTCCATTGAAGGAGAACTCACCACCTCTCGTGGCCGCCTGTTCCACTCATTGATCACCCTAAGGCTATGTGCCCACGTTGCATTTATGAAGCAGAAAATTTCTGCTGCATAAACGCAAGTCCTCTCCCGGAAAAACGCATGCGGAATTCCGCACGCGTTTATCGCGCATTTTTCGCGCGTTTATCACGCGTTTTCCACATGCGGAATTGCCTTGCATTTTTTATGCATTGGACAAAGGCAATTCCGCTTGCGGAAACGCAAAATTAAATGACATGCTGCGGATTTTTGAACGCGGCATAAACGCTGCGGAAAAATCCGCAGCATGTGCATAGAACTTGCGGAATCCCATTGGGGACCATGGGGTGCGGATATACATGCGTTTTTCAAGCGTTTACGCTGCGGAAATTCCGCAGCATATACGCTTGAAAAATGCTACGTGGGCACACAGCCTAACTATCAAAAAGTTTTTTCTAATATCTAATCTGTGTCTCCTCCCATTCAGTTTCATCCCATTGCTTCTAGTCTTTCCAACTTAGATGCTTTAAATGCTGCAGCTATAGTAAAAAAAAACAATTAAAAAGTTAAAAATAAAAAAAACCTTACTATACTTACCTCTCCAGTCTGCTCCCGGCGGCGTCCACTCTCCTCGGCGTTACATGGTGTACTTGCAGGACCTGCGGTGACGTCATTTAGTCAGCTGATGATCACGCGACCATCACCTGACCGCTGACATCAGAGGTCGCATGACCATCAGCTGACTAAATGACATCACCGCAGGTCCTGCAAGTACACCGCGGGATGCTGAGGAGAGAGGACGCCGCCAGGAGCAGACCGGAGAGGTGAGTATACAGGTTTTTTTTATTTTTAACTTTTTTATTTCTTTTTTTCACCGCGTGGTAGCCGGGATGAAGAGGAGTTGTAGTCTCCTCTTCATCCTGGGTACCACACACACCGCGATTACGCCGCAAATTCGAGGCCATTGAATTTAATTGAAACGCAGCAAATCCACATATACCTGCGGGTTTTCTGCGTTTCAATGTTCCTCAATGGCCGCGAATTTGCAGCGTAATCGCAGTAGAAATGGTCATGCTGTGTTTTGCAATGCAATGCAAATTCGGAGCGCAAATTAGCGCATCATGTGCATAGCACATCCGAATTCACATTGCTTTGCATTGCAGACGGTTTTACAAGCGTTTTCACTGCGTTTTTGCGGCCGAAAAAATGCTACAAAAACGCTATGTGGGCACATGGCCTCAGTGGACAGCCGGCTGCACTTATCCGTCAGCACATCACCAGCAGCGCTGAAGACACGTTCTGAGAGAACGCTGGCTGCCGGGCATGATAAAACATCCAAGGCGTGACAGGTGAGCTCAGGCCACTCTTCCATTTTTGAAGACTAAGATGTAAAAGGGTCCCAACCCTCCCTGATGGTATTGATATTGAGCTTGAGATACTCCTGCACCATCCTCTTCAGTCGTTCACCACGTGTCAGACTTGTACTCTGTTGTGCTGGTGCACGAGCTGGTCTAAAAAATGTGTGAAAGGACTCACAGAAATTGCTTCTGCCACTTACGCTGCTGCTGCTAATGTTTTTGTGTTGATGAATTAATGTGCAGGAGGTTGGAAGTCTAGAGCTACGATGCACTTTGTGTGCCTCACTGTTGTCTTGGGGAAATCCTATCTTAAGTTTGTGTAAAAGCTTGTTTCGATACTCCAGCATTAGCGGGTCCCTTTTCAGGGCAGGATTCATTTGGCAAAATTTACTCTTATAACGTGGATCTAACAGAGTGGCAACCCAGTAGTCAGCACTATTTCGAATGCTAACTATACGTAGATCATGTTAAAGATAGTGCAGCGAGAAGGCACTCATATGTCCTGCAATAACGTCTTATGTCCTGCAATATCATCCCTCGTCCTGCACTAACTTCCCCGGTCCTGTAATAACATCTCCCGTCCTGTAATAACATCTCCCATCCTGTAATAACGTCCCCCGTCCTGTAATAACATCCCCCGTCCTGAAATAACGGCCCTCATTCTGCAATAATGTCCCCATCCTGTAATAATCAACCCCCTGTCCAGTAATAACATCCATTGTCCTGTAGTAACATCCCTTGTCCTGTAATAACGTCCCTTGTCCTGTAATAATGTCTCCAATGCTGTAATAATGTCCTCCGTCCTGTAATAGCGTCCCCGTTATGTAATAATCTCCCCCATCCTGTAATAATCTCCCCCCGTCCTGTAATAACTTTCCCCGTCCTGCAATAATGCTCGATGTCCTGTAATAACGTCCCCTGTCCTGTAATAACATCCCCCGTCCTGCAATAATGCTCCATGTCCTGTAATAATGTCCCATGTCCTGTAATAACGTCCCCTGTCCTGTAATAACATCCCCCGTCCTGCAATAATGCTCAGTGTCCTGTAATAACGTCCCCTGTCCTGTAATAACGTCCCCGATCCTGTAATAATCTCCCCGATCCTGTAATAATCTCCCCCCCATCCTGTAATAACGTCCCCTGTACTGCAATAATGTTCCCACCCTATGGCGCTCACGTCAAACACATTTAAATCCAATAAAATAAAAGATTCTTCTCCCCTGACTTCACTCCCATAGTGAGCAGTGTCCTCTTCCTTTTCCTAGCTGGCGCAGGGGGGCAAACAGCATATGGCAGGAACATAATGTGCCACCTGTGACGGGCACGCCGGTGGCCACTATACAGTAGCTATTGCAGTGCGGGAAGCTGGTGCATTTTTGCGCCCCCATACATTTGAGGTGAATGTGCATCTGTGGACGCACATTCAACTGCAAACAGGGCAGGCGTCGGCGGGTCCTTGATTTACTGGGCTTGGTCATGATCACACCCTCTGCTACCATGATCTTTACACCCCTGCAGATGTTATATACAGGATAATAAGGGTCGGCGTAACATCTGATGTTCTGTACTCATAGTATAACATATACCAGCCACATACCTTGTATATGACATGTAATGTCTATAGTCACAGCATATCATATACTAATACAGATGAGCAGATCTGGTTCAGCAGCCACGTTTGTAGTCCATGGCCACCAGACGGAAGCCCTGCGGACTTCCTCCGATGTGACAGTGTCGCGCCCCCTGGGCCGTGTGTGCACGTGTGTGGGTTACCCGGAGCCGGATCTTTTGTGGGATGCTGTGGGTTGTAGTCACCGTGGCGGCGACCCGGTCCCGTGGCTCAGGGTGGTCAAACCAGTGGCAGTCTATTTGTAAGGTTTTAGGTTAATTGTCCGACTACGCCACCCGTGGATTGCGGTCAGGATGAACCGCCGCTGCAAGGCAGACCGCTGAGGCTGGTGTTGTGGGTGCAGCAGAGTGTAGTACAACTCCCCACGGGAGGAGTATAGCCTCAGGGCAGTGTAGAGTGAGATGATGGGAGTGATGGTGCACGGGCGTCCCAATACTAGTAGTGCTGACGCGGTGAGAAAGTACACAGACAAGGTGTTGCAGTTCAGGTTCTTTACTCACAGTTCTTATCCAGGTCATTTGTGCACAGATAGGACCGCCCGAGCCATGTTGTGTCCACCAGGCAGGGGGCTCGATCAACCCCCAGGCAATTCCGGAGTGTGGCACAGGACTCCCCTCTATCCTTTCGTCAGCCGTGCCCCACCAGTGACACTACTTCTGTCCAGCTGCCACGGGTCTTCTCCTGGGAGGACTGGGTGTCCACTTCCCTGACCCTATGTGGTGTGCCTTCCTAGTAGGTGTAGTGAGGAGTCGCACCAGTAAATGGTCACGACCGCCGGTCCTTGGTTAAGGATTAGTCGCCTCCACCAACTTGGGATCCGATACCCTGTTCTGCCAACCCGTCACCCGCAATCTCCTGGGTCCTTAGGGTTCCTTCCGCTTCCGTGTCTCTGGGCCCTTCTACACTTTAGGTACTTCTCTTTCTTTGCTGTTCCTTTCTGTTTCTGTTCCTTTCTGTTTCTGTTCCTTTCTGCTGGCTCTGGCCTTCCTCCTAGGCCTGCCTCGTGGAGCTGGGCTCAGACTGAGCCACAGCTCCCTGTCAGCCCTCTCTGGCTGAACTCCTCTTCTCTTCTCCTCCTGACTGACTGACTGAACTGACCTTCTTCTCCTTGAACCAAGATGGTGCCCACCTTATATACCTTCCCCTAGTGTATGACCCCAGGTGACTTGGTGACTTGCAACCAATGGGCTCCTACCTATGCCCAGAAACCGTCCCCTCCTGCTCCTACATCACTGGGTTTTCCTCCCCCCTCCCCACTCCAGCCAGGGACATGTTCTGTCGTGCCTGCATTACTGTACTAATGGGAGCACCGTTGAGCTGTCCCCCGGAAATGGGGTGTGTGTGATGCATGCAGCTAGCTGAGTCCCGGTCCTCACTCCATCCTTACCCGGGAGTGGAATATCACACCTCTGGCAGAGGTGCAATACCCCTGTAGCGGCCGAACCCTCGGGGCGCTACAACAGCATCTCCTCTTTTGATTTGCAGCCCTGGCACAATGTCACTTTTGCAAGGTGACGCATACATGACGCTGCACCAGGCTGCAAATTAAAGGAAGAGCCAACTATTTCAACAGATAGTAGGAAGTTTGCAGGACTATGATCAGCGGCCACAGAATACTGACTTGGCCCCTAACCAGGGTCATGTGAATTAATTTACTATTCTCTCTGTACCTGATAAGCCCCCTGGGCCTTGTGTGAGAGGGGAATACCCGGAGCCGAGTCTCTGTGTAACACTGGGGGTTGTAGTCTCCGTGGCGGCGACCCGGTCCCGTGGCTCAGGGTGGTCAAACCAGTGGCGGATCTGTTTATGTGGGTTTTGTAATGCTTAAATGTCCGACTACGCCACCCGTGGATGGCGGTCACTGAGAACCGCCGCTGCGGGCAGACCGCTGAGGCTGATGTTGTGTGCGCAGCAGGGGGTAGTATAACTCCCCACGGGAGGAGTATAGCCTCAGGACAGTGAGTGCAGATGGTGGGGGTGATGGTGCGCGGGAGCAACAGTAATGACTCAGAGTCCAGTGATGCAGTCCAGTGTCTTAACTCACAGTTTTACACTCCAAGCCACTTCTGCAGATTATGGCTGCCCACGTCGTGCTGTGCTCACCAGGTGAGGGGCTCGGCCAGCTCCCAGGTACCTTTGGAGTGCTTTTCAGGACCCCCTTCGTGTGTCCTTTCTCTGGCCTGTCGTACCCCACAATTGACCACGTTTCTGTCCAGCTGCCTCGGGCCTTGGCGGGCAAACGTATGTTCCGTTTCCCTGGGTCCTATATGGTGCCTTCCTAACGGGTGTAGTGAGGGGCCGTAACACCTTCAATGCCACGGCCTCCAGTTACTAGCTGAGGGTAGTTGCTCTCCTCCACTAGATGAGGGATCTGGTTCCCTTTTCTTGGCCTGACCCCCCTACTCTGGTAGCGGCGGGCTTGCGGTGGCGGCTGGCCGATCCGCACCCCTGGGGTCCCTTCAGTCTTCTCTTAGAGCTTTCTCCATTCTTCTTCCTTCCCTCCTTCTCCTTCTGTTTCCTCCCTCCAGGCTCAGGCCTTAAGACTTGGCCTGCCTGCGGAGCAGAGCCCATGCAGAGCCTCTGCTCCCTCTCACTTTCTACTACTTTCTACTCTGACTCTAAGATGGTGCCCACCTTATATACTCCTACTTTACAGTGCACCCGGGATCTACTCTCCCCACCCACACACTACCGGGTTCCCCCTTTCTAGGTGTTCCCTCCCCCCACTCCAGCCAGGGACAGGGGCAGTTGTGCTCACTCTTGGGAGCATTGTCGCCCTGTCCCCCGGAAATGTGGTGTAGTGCATGTGGGTGTTAAGGTCCTGAGCCATACTCCATCATTACCTGGAAGTGAGATATCACACCTCTGGGCGAGATGCAATACCTCTGTAGCGACCGAACCCTCGGGGCGCTACATTCCCCCCTGGTAAATCACAGCACGTCCACGGGCTGGAACAGAGCAAAAGACATGCAAAACATTTTAAATGCAACCATATAAAAGCAATTCAACATTTTCTTTTTCCCTTTATGGGAGACAACTAAACTTTACTTTTTAATATATATAAAATTTTCTTTTAAATGTTTAACCCTTGGCAGATATATGTATATAAAACATTTCTTCCAGTAGAAAACACAAACTATTCTCAGCAGCATTCTTGCGACGAAGTCTCTTTAGCAGGTCACAGTCCTTGCCGCAACCAGGTGTCCATGTCACCCAACAAGGTGCAATTCTTCTAAGTGCAACTTTTCAAACACCTTCAGGTGTCCGTTGAGGTAGGTGTTTATAAAACCAATAGAGGGCACTTTAAGAAGTGCAACTATTTACAGAAGTTGGCTGCTCCCAGTCCTCAGCCGGATAGAAAAAGGTTTGGCTGCTCCCAGTCCTCAGCCGGATAATTCACAGACCCTTTTCGGGTAACTTAAACAAACAAATTGACAACAACCCCTAATTGGGTAAACTTTTTGTAATCCACAAACGGCGTGTCACAAAACTTCACCCTATATACAATCTCTTATTGCTGCGCTTTAGTAGCGGTATCCCTGCGCCTCATCCTCTTCAGGCTCATCCGCATCCGGGTCCTCCATGTAGCAGGGTTCAAGGAAGCGGTGCTCTTCCACCCTCCGGACGTTAAGAGCGTACCACCCTCGCAGACCTCGATGTCGGGTGTCTGATACCCGAACCCACTGGGAACAGATCCAGTTACGGGTGACCCGCGGGCAGACGACTCTCCACATCCCCTCGGTCAACATAGAGGTCTGTGTCGATTGTCGGGTCCCAAATAAACCCCCACCCCTTCTCCTGGTGGAATTTGACCACGATCCCGGTAACTATGGGACCGCGTGCAGCTTGGGGGTCTTGGCGGGTCCGGGTCTTCTCTTCCGCGCTCCGGGCCTGCTGCTGTTCTTGCCTCTGGCGCCGTACCCGCTTCTCCTTCTCTAGTTGTTCTATCTCACGGCGGCAGAATTCCCACCTGCGAGCTGCGTCCGCCCGCGTCTCCTGTGAAAACTCCATTAGGTCCTCCCCGGTCTGGTCCCACTCTATCTGGACCTCTTCATCCGGGAGCTGGAGGGTGGTGACTGGCTGTGGAGCGGGCAGTAGCAGAGCAAGCGGGGCTTCGGCCCCTGCGGACAGGTCCCTCCGGTGGCAAGGGTGAACCCATCCGCGTGGCAGGGGGACCGGCTCTCCATGAGGCCCGGCGAGCTGGCTGTATAGGTCGGTCCCTAGGGATGGTAGTACTGGGACCGGGGGCGCTCGCTGTTGGAAGGCGCCTGGGGACATCAGGCCTTGCGACCGGGCCTGGAGCGGGCCACTTCCGGCCGTACCCGGGATCAAGGGGCACGGCGTGGGACGTGGTCCGGTGGCTGCGCTTGGGGCTTTGGGCCTAGGTGCAGGCGACGGGAGCGGAGGAGGAGGTGCAGCATCTTCCGGGGCGATCGGTTCCGCGACGGGGTCCAGGGGCAGGTTAGTGGCGTCCCGGCTGGTATCAGGGGCGTCCCCCTTACCTGCTCCCTTTGCAGCGCTGCTCTCAGCCTCCGATGGTCCTCCTCCATCCTCAGGGGCAGGCACGTCGTCGGGTGGTTGCAGCGCCTCTTGCTGCCGGGCCGCGACCCGCTAGCCCATCTCCTCTCTCCACCCCGCGATGGCCTCCCGCTGCGCCCGGACCATCCTCCGGTCCAACTCCTCCAGTCCAGCCCGGAGGAATTCAGGGTCCTCTCCGGGGAGCTGGGCCATCAGCTCCGTGAGGCTGCACGGAGCCGCTTCGGCCTGCAGTAGGCCACTGGCACGGGTACTGGGGCTGGTGCTGCTCGCCATCTCCGGGTGTGGTCTGCCAAGACTGATCCAAACCACACCCTGCCCCTCAGTTTTCTTTTCCTTCTGCCCCTGTTGGGGGTGGTCCCGGGGCAATCTGCTGACAATCACTCTCAGGGGCAGCCCCCCCACATTGATTGACATCTCTACAGCCGCACTCATGGCTGTTGGGGGTGGGCTCCGTCTTTGGCGCCATTCTGGCACCTGGCCCACGATGGGAGGTGGCTTCTTGTTGTCTTTTGGCGCACACATCATGGCGTCCATTCTTCTGGGGCAGGCGCCACATTCAATACAGTGAAATAGTCTTTAGGCACACAATACCCGATGATAACGGGTTGGTTTCGTTCCTGCCGACTACGCCAAAGTTGACGCGCCCCCTGGGCCTTGTGTGAGAGGGGAATACCCGGAGCCGAGTCTCTGTGTAACACTGGGGGTTGTAGTCTCCGTGGCGGCGACCCGGTCCCGTGGCTCAGGGTGGTCAAACCAGTGGCGGATCTGTTTATGTGGGTTTTGTAATGCTTAAATGTCCGACTACGCCACCCGTGGATGGCGGTCACTGAGAACTGCCGCTGCGGGCAGACCGCTGAGGCTGATGTTGTGTGCGCAGCAGGGGGTAGTATAACTCCCCACGGGAGGAGTATAGCCTCAGGACAGTGAGTGCAGATGGTGGGGGTGATGGTGCGCGGGAGCAACAGTAATGACTCAGAGTCCAGTGATGCAGTCCAGTGTCTTTACTCACAGTTTTACACTCCAAGCCACTTCTGCAGATTATGGCTGCCCACGTCGTGCTGTGCTCACCAGGTGAGGGGCTCGGCCAGCTCCCAGGTACCTTTGGAGTGCTTTTCAGGACCCCTTTCATGTGTCCTTTCTCTGGCCTGTCGTACCCCACAATTGACCACGTTTCTGTCCAGCTGCCTCGGGCCTTGGCGGGCAGACGTATGTTCCGTTTCCCTGAGTCCTATATGGTGCCTTCCTAACGGGTGTAGTGAGGGGCCGTAACACCAGCAATGCCACGGCCTCCGGTTACTAGCTGAGGGTAGTTGCTCTCCTCCACTAGATGAGGGATCCGGTTCCCTTTTCTTGGCCTGACCCCAATACTCTGGTAGCGGCGGGAGTGCGGTGGCGGCTGGCCGGTCCGCACCGCCGGGGGTCCCTTCAGTCTTCTCTTAGAGCTTCCTCCATTCTTCTTCCTTCCCTCCTTCTACTTCTGTTTCCTCCCTCCAGGCTCAGGCCTTAAGAGTTGGCCTGCCTGCGGAGCAGAGCCCATGCAGAGCCTCTGCTCCCTCTCACTTTCTACTACTTTCTACTCTGACTCTAAGATGGTGCCCACCTTATATACTCCTACTTTACAGTGCACCCGGGATCTACTCTCCCCACCCACACACTACCGGGTTCCCCCTTTCTAGGTGTTCCCTCCCCCCACTCCAGCCAGGGACAGGGGCAGTTGTGCTCACTCTTGGGAGCATTGTCGCCCTGTCCCCCGGAAATGTGGTGTAGTGCATGTGGGTGTTAGGGTCCTGAGCCATACTCCATCCTTACCTGGAAGTGAGATATCACACCTCTGGGTGAGATGCAATACCTCTGTAGCGACCGAACCCTCGGGGCGCTACATGCCAATCATGAATTCTCCTGTATACTGTATGTGGTCTACTATGTGCACAGACATCAGATGTTATATACAGGATAATATGTGACTGGTGTAATATCTGATGTCTGTAGTCATAGAATAGTATACAGCAGTCATATTATCCTATATATAACATCTGATGTCTGTGAACATAGTAGACCACATACAGTACACAGGAGAATTCATGACCGTTATATGATATACTGTGACTACAGACATCAGATGTTATATACAGGATAATATATCATGGTATGTATTATACTATGACTACAGATATTGTATATTATACCGGCCACCTATTATCCTGTATATAACATCTGATATCTGTGCACATAGTATACTACATACAGTATACAGGAGAATACATGTCCATTATATGATATACTGTGACTACAGATATTAGACTGTATATACAGGATAATATATGATGGTATGTATTATACAGGACTCCCATCCAGCAGCCACAGAATACTGACTTGGCCCCTAACCAGGGTCCTGTGAATTAATTTACTCTTCTATATGTACCAATCATGTATTCTCCTATATACTGTATGTGGTATACTATGTGCACAGACGTTAGATATTATACACAGGATACTATGTGACTGGTGTAATATCTCATGTCTGTACCCACAGTATAGTATACAACAGTCATATATTACTCTGTATGTGATATTGGGTGTTTGTAGTCAGTATACCATATACCGGTCATATATTGTCTTATACAATTTATGTGGGGTACTATGCACAGATATCAGATGTTATATTCAGGATATATCACGTATACAACCCCTGGCAAAAAATTATGGAATCACTCAATTCTGAGGAAAAAATTATGGAATCACCCTGTAAATTTTCATTTCCAAAACTGTTGCATCAAGTGGACTGACATGAATCATGGCTCCAACACCAGAGATGTCAATTGAAACAAAATAGAGGATTATCAAACTCTTAAAAGAAGGTAAATCATCACGCAATGTTGCAAAAGATATTACATAGTAACATAGTAACATTGTTTTTAAGGTTGAAGGAAGACTAAGTCCATCTAGTTCAACCCATAGCCTAACATGTTAATCCAGAGGAAGGCAAAAAACCCCATGTGGCAAACACTAAGCTCCACATTGGGGAAAAAAATTCCTTCCCGACTCCATACGACAATCAGACTAGTTCTCTGGATCAACGCCCTATCAAGGAATCTAGTATATATAACCTGTAATATTATACTTTTCAAGAAAGGCATCCATGCCCTTCTTAAATTTTAATAGTGAATCACTCATTACAACATCATGCGGCAGAGAGTTCCATAGTCTCACTGCTCTTACAGTAAAGAATCTCCGCCTGTGATTATGATTAAACCTTCTTTCCTCCAGACGTAGAAGATGCCCCCTTGTCCCCGTCTCTGGCCTCAGAGTAAAAAGATCAGTAGAAAGGTCTTTGTACTGTCCCCTCATATACTTGTACATAGTAATAAGATCACCCCTAAGCCTTCTTTTTTCCACAGTAAATAACCCCAAGTGTAATAACCTGTCTTGGTATTGCAGACCCCCCAGTCCTCTAATAACCTTGGTCGCTCTTCTCTGCACCCTCTCTAGTTCAGCTATGTCTTTCTTATACACCGTAGACCAAAGCTGTACACAGTATTCTAAGTGTGGTCGCACTAATGACTTGTATAGAGGTAAAATTATGTTCTCCTCATGAGCATCTATTCCTCTTTTAATGCATCTCATTATTTTATTTGCCTTTGCAGCAGCTGCCTGACACTGGCCACTAAGCGTGAGCTTGTCGTCCACCAATACACCCAGGTCTTTTTCAGTTACAGTTTTGCCCAGTGTTTTACAATTAAGCATATAATTATACATTTTATTTCCTCTGCCCAAGTGCATTACCTTACATTTATCCCCATTAAAGCTCATTTGCCATTTATCAGCCCAAGCTTCTAGTTTACATAGATCCTCCTGTAATATAAAATTGTCCTCCTCTGTATTGATTACCCTGCAGAGTTTAGTGTCATCTGCAAATATTGAAATATTACTCTGTATGCCCCCTACAAGGTCATTAATAAATATGTTAAAAGAAGGGGGCACAATACTGACCCCTGTGGTACCCCACTGTTAACTGAGGCCCAGTCTGAGTGTTTTCCATTAATAACCACCCTTTGTTTCCTATCACTGAGCCAATTCTTAACTCACATTTTCCCCTATCCCCATTGTTCTCATTTTATGTATCAACCTTTTGTGTGGAACCGTATCAAAAGCTTTTGAAAAGTCCATATACACAACATCCACTGCATTTCCTTGGTCCAGTCCAGAACTTACCTCCTCATAAAAGCTGATCAGATTAGTTTGACAGGAACGGTCCCTCGTAAACCCATGTTGATATTGGGTCATGAGGTTATTCTTCTTCAGATACTCTAGTATAGCATCTCTTAGGAAACCCTCCAGGATTTTACCCACAGTAGAGGTTAAGCTTACCGGCCTATAATTTCCAAGTTCAATTTTTGTCCCCTTTTTGAATATTGGCACCACATTTGCTATACGCCAGTCCTGTGGTACAGACCCTGTTATTATGGAATCTTTAAAGATTAAAAATAATGGTCTATCTATGACGTTACTTAATTCCTGCAGTACTCGCGGGTGTATCCCATCCGGGCCCGGGGATTTGTCAACTTTAGTGATTTTTAGACGCCGCCGTACTTCCTGCTGGGTTAAGCAAGTGACATTTAATGGAGAATTTTTGTTATCACTAATCATGGTTGTTCACAGTCAGCTGTGTCTAAAATCTGGACCAAATACAAACAACATGGGAAGGTTACTAATTCTCATTCCTCATTAAATTTAATGAATAAATAAAGAGATCAAATACTTCATAAATATGTTATATCAAGAAAAAATTTTATTACAAAAACAATTAGACACCCCATAAAATAGTTAAGAGCCCCTAAAACAGGAAAAAAAAAACATAAAAAATTGAGGCAGTGTGGTTCTAAAAATTAATAAATATGGCAACAAAATAAATAGACAGAGTAATTTTTGCCATGCAAGGAAATATAGGAGTACAATAGGATTATGATCACATAGTTCTCATATGTCATATATACAGTACAATTGGAAATTGACAGACCTTACATAGGGTCTGAAAGTTACATATAACCAGTTGTATAGAGTACACCTGTGCAAGGGGTTAGTACCATTATTACAATATATAATTAGTACATATCATAAATAATATGCAATTAGAATAGACCATGCAGATTAGTCCAATTGTGATACACATAAGTGATCCTCAAGCACTGCTTAGCGCATACAGACTATTCCCAAGTACACAGCAAAAATAATCGTCAGTGTATTATTCCATGATACCCAGAGGGCAGTAACAGATTTCATACACACCAGTTGCCATAGAGATGAGAAACCACACTGCCTCGTACCCCAGTGTGGTTTCTCATCTCTATGGCAACTGGTGTGTATGAAATCTGTTACTGCCCTCTGGGTATCATGGAATAATACACTGTTGATTATTTTTGCTGTGTACTTGGGAATAGTCTATATGCGCCAAGCAGTGCTTGGGGATCACTTATGTGAATGAGGAACGAATGGGAGGAAACTGGAGTCAATGTCTTTGACCGAACTGTAAGAAACCGCCTAAAGGAAATGGGATTTACATACAGAAAAGCTAAACATAAGCCATCATTAACACCTAAACAGAAAAAAACAAGGTTACAATGGGCTAAGGAAAAGCAATCGTGGACTGTGGATGACTGGATGAAAGTCATATTCAGTGATGAATCGCGAATCTGCATTGGGCAAGGTGATGATGCTGGAACTTTTGTTTGGTGCCGTTCCAATGAGATTTATAATGATGACTGCATGAAGAGAGCATGCAAATTTCCACAGTCATTGATGATATGGGGCCACATGTCAGGTAAAGGCACTGGGGAGATGGCTGTCATTACATCTTCAATAAATGCCCAAGTTTACATTGATATTTTGGACAGTTTTCTTATCCCATCAATTGAAAGGATGTTTGGGGATGATGACATCATTTTACAAGATGATAATGCATCCTGCCATAGAGCAAAAACGGTGAAAACCTTCCTTGAAAGAAGACACATAAGGTCAATGTCATGGCCTACAAATAGTCTGGATCTCAATCCAATTGAAAATCTTTGGTGGAAGTTGAAGAAAATGGTCCATGACAAGGCTCCAACCTGCAAAGCTGATCTGGCAACAGCAATCAGAGAAAGTTGGAGCCAGATTGATGAAGAGTACTGTTTGTCACTCATTAAGTCCATGCCTCAGAGACTGCAAGCTGTTATTAAAGCCAGAGGAGGTGCAACAAAATACTAGTGATGTATTGGAGTGTTCTTTTGTGTGTTTGTTTTTCATGATTCCATAATTTTTTCCTCAGAATTGAGCGATTCCATAATTTTTTCCCTCTGCTTGGTCTGAAAAAAATTACCCTTACTGAGTACCACATTTTTAATCTTGATTTCTTTTAGTGTTTCTTAAAGCCCTAAAGTTGCCATTTGAAATGACTTTAGTTTTGTGCCATGTCTGTGATCTGCTTTTTTTCAATAACATTAAACAACTGAATGAATATCCTCCGAGCCCGGTGATTGCATAATTGTTGCCAAGGGTTGTATATCCTATACTAAAACCTTTTTCCATCGTGGAGTTCGTACACATTGGTGAGTTGCTTGAGCAAGTATGTTTGAAAAAAACAACACAAAATAGGAATTTAAATGTGCAGTGATTATGTAGTCTTCCATAATTATGTGTGAAAACCTTCACTCGGGGTATACGTTTTTTTTATTTTTTTTAGGGATGTAGAAAAGCACAGCACACCATGCTTTACTGCACTTTACAAGCATATCCCTGGCTTACAGATAGTAATGCGGAGCATAGTATGTACTACGTCTGGCCACTGTACTCTATGGCTTTGAAGAGCGGCACCTTTCACTTTCTTTTTTGTGTGTTTTCTTTTTCGTCATGGACTCACTTGGCCAATTGCAGTGATTCTATTGTGACCTTCCCTTAGACTACATGCACATGTTCAGTATTTAGTCAGTATTTCACATCAGTATTTCTAAGCCAAAACCAGGATTGGGTGAAAATTGTAGAAGTGGTGACGTGTTTCTATTATACTTTTCCTCTGATTGTTTCTCTTATGGTTTTGGTTTATTATTATAGCGCCATTTATTCCATGGCGCTTTACCTGTGAAAAAGGGGTATAATACAAGAACAATTACAATAATCTTGAACACAATGTGACAGCGACTTGTACAGGAGGAGCGAGGACCCTGCCCGCGAGGGCTCACAATCTACAAGGGATGGGTGAGGATACAGTAGGTGAGGGTAGAGCTGGTCGTGCAGCGGTATGGTGGAGCGGTGGTTACTGCAGGTTGTAGGCTTGTCGGAAGAGGTGGGTCTTCAGGTTCCTTTTGAAGGTTTCCACGGTAGGCGAGAGTCTTATACGTTTGGGTAGAGAGTTCCAGAGTAGGGGGGAAGCACGGGAGAAATCTTGTATGCGATTGTGGGAGGAGGAGATAAGAAGGGGAGTAGAGAAGGAGATCTTGTGAGGATCGGAGGTTGCGTGCGGGTATGTAACGGGAGACTAGGTCAGAGATATATGGAGGAGACAGGTTGTGAATGGCTTTGTATGTCATGGTTAGGGTTTTGAACTGGAGTCTCTGAGCAATGGGGAGCCAGTGAAGAGATTGACAGAGAGGAGAGGCCGGGGAATAGCGGGGGGACAGGTTGATTAGTCGAGCAGCAGAGTTTAGGATAGATTGGAGGGGTGCGAGAGTGTTAGAGGGGAGGCCACAGAGCAGGAGGTTGCAGTAGTCAAGGCGGGAGATGATGAGGGCGTGCACTAGTGTTTTTGCAGATTCATGGTTGAGAAATGTGCGGATCCAGGAGATATTTTTGAGTTGGAGTCGGCGGGAAGTGGAAAGGGCTTGGATATGTGGTTTGAAGGAGAGTTCAGAGTCCAGGGTTACCCCAAGGCAGCGAGCTTGAGGGACTGGGGAGAGTGGGCAGCCATTGACGTTGATAGATAGGTCAGTTGGGGAGGTTGAATGAGATGGCGGAAAGATGATGAATTCTGTTTTGTCCATGTTAAGTTTTAGAAATCTGGCAGAGAAGAAGGATGAAATAGCGGACAGACATTGTGGGATTTTGGTTAGTAAGGAGGTGATATCGGGTCCCGAGAGGCAGATCTGTGTGTCATCAGCTTAGAGGTGATAATGAAAGCCGTGAGACTCTATGAGATGTCCCAGGCTGAAGGTGTAGATGGAGAAGAGCAGCGGTCCTAGAACTGAACCTTGGGGGACACCGACAGATAGAGGGCGAGAT
Organism: Phyllobates terribilis; assembly: GCF_046119375.1. Lineage (NCBI taxonomy): Eukaryota > Metazoa > Chordata > Amphibia > Anura > Dendrobatidae > Phyllobates > Phyllobates terribilis. The sequence continues at coordinate 541,704,590 of NW_027362765.1, read as the reverse complement.
GAGGAGGTGGTGTGTGAGTGGGAGACACTGAATGTCCGGTCTGTTAGGTATGAGGAGATCCAGGATAGGGCCAAGTCTGTGATGCCGATAGATGAGAGAGTCTGTAGTAAGAGGGAATGGTCCACTGTGTCAAAGGCAGATGACAGGTCTAGGAGGAGGAGGACAGAGTAGTGTCGCTTAGATTTGGCGGTTAGTAGGTTGTTCGTGACTTTAGTCAGTGCAGTTTCAGTAGAATGGTGTGGTCGGAAACCAGATTGTAGGCGGTCAAAGAGGGAGCAGGAGGAGAGGTGGGAGGACAGTTCAGAATGGACATGTTGTTCCAGTAGTTTTGAGGCATAGGGGAGAAGTGATATGGGGCGATAGCTAGACACAGAGGATGGGTCAAGGGAGGGCTTTTTGAGGATGGGTGTGATTGAGGCATGTTTGAAGCATGAGGGGAAGACACCAGTTGTTAGTGACAGGTTGAAGAGGTGGGCTAGGGCTGGGATGAAGATAGTGGTAAGGTTTGGGATGAGGTGGGACGGGATTGGGTCAAGTTTACAGGTGGTGAGGTGTGATTTGGAGAGTAAGGAGGAAAGTTAATCTTCAGAAATGGTGGAGAAGGTGGTTTTGGAGGAAGAGGGTTGAGTAGGTGTGGGGAGGGGCTGTGGGGGCTTTAGGCGAAAGCTTTGTCTGATGGTGTCAATCTTCTGCTTGAAGAATGAGGCAAAGTCTTCGGCTGAAATAAGAGGAGAGGGAGGAGGCACTGGGGGACGGAGGAGAGAATTGAAGGTGTTGAATAGTTGTTTGGGGTTGTGAGACAGGGAGGATATGAGAGATGTGAAGTATGTTTGTTTTGCAGCAGTGAGTGTGTACTTGAAGGTAGTGAGGGACTGTTTGAATGTGATGAAGTGCTCATGGGAGTGGGACCTTTTCCATCTACGCTCAGCAACCCTGGAGGCCCGTCGCAGTTCTTTAGTTAGGCCGGTGTGCCAGAGTTGTCTGTTGATTGTGCGAGCCTTGGAATGTGTGAGGGGGGCGACCGAATCGAGAGCTGCAGCGGTTGTGGTGTTGTATAAAGTGGCAGCAACATCTGCATCATGTAAGGAACTAATGTCTGTAAGAGGGAGGAGGGATTCAGAGAGTGAGTGTAGGTCAAGGTGTTTGAGATTTCTGCGAGGGTATGCAAGTTTGTGGAGTGGGGATTGTTGCCCCGGGGAGGAGAGAGAAGAGAATGTGAGTAGGTTGTGGTCAGAAAGAGGGAGAGGTGAGTAAGAGAGGTTAGATAGGGAACAGAGGCAGGTGAAGATGAGGTCCAGTGTGTGGTCGTCTTTGTGGGTAAGTGTGGAAGACCACTGAGTAAGACCAAAGGAGGAAGTGAGGGATAGAAGCTTAGAGGCAGCTGAGAGGGAAGTGTCAATGGGGATGTTAAAGTCGCCCATGAGGATAGTTGGGATGTCAACGGAGAGGAAATGAAGTAGCCAAGTGGTGAAGTGGTCAAAGAAAGTGGTGGTTGATCCTGGGGGCGGTAGATGACAGCCAGTTGGAGGTTGGATGGGGAGTAGATGCGCACGCAGTGCACTTCAAAAGAGGGGAGAGTAATTGAGGGCGGCTGTGGGATATGGGTGAAGGAGCAGTTTTCTGAGAGGAGGAAACCTGTTCCTCCACCGTGGTTGCCGGTGGGGCGGCGGGTATGGGAGAGGTGGAATCCGCCATACGAAAGTGCAGCAGGAGAGGCTGTGTCGGAGGGGGTGAGCCAGGTTTCAGTGATGCCGAGGAAGAAAAGCTTGTTAGTGATGAAGAGATCGTGAATGTAGGAAAGTTTGTTGCATACGGAGCGAGCATTCCATAGAGCTCCTATTAGTGGGACTGGGGAAGCGGGGACTGGGCGGATGGATATAAGGTTAGAAGGGTTACGAGAGTTTGGGATAGATTGTGGGTAGGAGGTGGAAGTGAGTGTAGGGATGTGGTGAGGAGGACCGGGATGTGGAGAGATGTCGCCGGCAGTAAGGAGGAGCAGAGAAAGCGTTAGTAGGTGGGAGCAGGAGAGGGCATGAGGTGGCTGTCTGTGTTTGGAGGCAAAGGATTGTATCTTGAGGAATAGCTCTGAGGAGGAGGTGAGATGGTCTACTAATACTGATGTAAAATACTGAACGTGTGAATGTGGCCTTAAGGCTGGATTCGCACCATATGTCCACTACACTGATATACAGTCATTGGCACACAGGTCTATCCTATTCTGCTTTAAAGAAGCAGAACTTTTTTTCCCCTAGACCTGTGTATAGACAGGTGCATCTCACTAAATTAGAATATCAGCAAAAAGTTAATTTATTTAAGTTCTTCAATACAAAAGGTGAACCTAATATGTTATATAGAGTCATTACAAGCAGAGTGATCTATTTCAATTGTTTATTTCTGTTAATGTTGATGATTATGGCTTAAAGCCAATGAAAACACAAAAGTCATTATCTCAGTAAATTAAAATAATTAACAAAAAAACACCTGCAAAGGCTTCCTCAGCTAAAAAGGTCCCTTAGTCTGTTTCACTAGGCTTACCAATCATAGGGAAGACTGCTGACTTGACAGATGTCCAGAAGGCAGTCATTGACACACTCCACAAGGTTCCAGAGTTCCAAATTTCATTTGGAAATCAAGGTCCCAGAGTCTGGAGAAAGAGTGGAGAGGCCACAATCCAAGCTGCTTGACGTCTAGTGTGAAGTTTCCACAATCAGTGATGGTTTGGGGAGCCATGTCATCTGCTGGTGTAGGTCCACTGTGTTTTATCAAGACCAAAGTCAGCGCAGCTGTCTACCAGGAAATTTTAGAGCACTTCATGCTTCCCTCTGCCGACTGCCGACAAGCTTTTTGGAGATGGAAATTCATTCTCCAGCAGGACTTGGCGCCTGTCCACACTGACAAAAGTACCAATACCTGGTTTAAAAACAACAGTATCACTGTGCTTGATTGCCCAGCAAACTTGCCTGACCTTGACCCCATAGAGAATCTATGGGGTATTGTCAAGAGGAAGATGGAAGACACCAGACCCAACAATGCAGACGAGCTGAAGGCTGCCATCAAAGCAACCTGGGTTTCCATAACACCTCAGCAGTGCCACAGACTGATCGCCTCCATGCCACGCTGCACTGATGCAGTAATTGATGCAAAAGGAGCCCCGACCAAGTATTGAGTGCATTTACTGAACATACATTTCAGTAGGCCAACATTTCGGATTTTAAAAACATTTTTCAATCTGTTGTTATAAAGTATTCTAATTTACTGAGATAATGGCTTTTGTGTTTTCATTGGCTGTAAGCCATACTCATCAACATTAACAGAAATAAACACTTGACATAGATCACTCTGTTTGTAATGACTCTATATAACATTTGAGTTTCACTTTTTGTATTTAAGAACTGAAATATATTAACTTTTTGATGATATTCTAATTTAAGCTTGGTTTTGATACCATATTTGTGCAGTAAGTTTGGACCTTTCACTGCTTCTATGTTGCCCACTCAATGGAGAATTTCATCTTGTAAACACAATAAGGATGAGCCACTACTGTCTGCTTGCCTCCCAGGCCAGAATTTGCCAGCCAGCCTCTGAGTCCACTCCCACTGTGTCTTTTACTAATTTAATTTTTGCCTGAAATTCACTTACTTTAATTTATAATAGTAATTTGCAAGTGTTGATAAGCGATATTAGGGTGATTTGCAACAAATAGGGTAAAATGAATAACATTAGAAGATCCAATAGTCTATGGGAGTATGAGAATCAATTGACAAACCAAAAGGAAAAAAATCCCATAAAAAATATTAAGAAAAGTAAAAGTCTTTTATTGAACATATATTTAAATAACATACACAATAAAAACACATTTAAAAATTGGGATCTGCTGCAAGAAAACAAGTCACAAGTAAATGATGGTCAAATCTTCAATGGGTATTATGAGAAGTATAAAAAATAAATAACTGAATCCATATGGAGAAAAATGCTCAATATTTATAGAAAATACAGATAATTATCATAAAAATTAGCAATCCATTGCACATGTCACTATGGAATAACAGTCAGAATGTAAAAATGAGTCCTCTCTGAAGAAGCAACTACGCGAAACGCGCGTTAGGGGGGTGAAAGTCCTGGTAAATATATAAAGCTATTATGATTGGAAGTTTTTCTTTATGAAATGCATATTGGCTTAAGATTGGGCTATTTAAATATTCCTATTGGGTATATCTTATTCACTGTGCACTTTATACCTATTCATATGCCTACCCTTATTCATGGAATAAACCTTATACACTCTGTGTCTCTTCCACCTGACACACATATCTGCAGCAACCACTAATTGTTGCAATTTTACATCCTGACTGTTATTCCATTTGGCTCCACTAGATGGAGACATTATACAATAAACTGCTCAGTTTATGTCATTAAACATACAAATCTGTTATTCTTGCATATTTGTAACCTGACCCTATCTTTCATTTTGTTTCTACTTGATAGAGTATTTTCTTGATGTAATCATCTATAAATTGCATTTTTCTCCATACGGATTGTTATTTATTTTTTATACTTCTCATAATACCCATTGAAGATTTGACCATCATTTACTTGTGACTTGTTTTCTTGCAGTAGATCCCCTTTTTTAAATGTGTTTTTATTGTGTATGTTATTTGAATATATGTTCAATAAAAGACTTACTTTTATTACTCTTTTTTATGGGAGTTTTTTCCTTTGGTTTGTTGTAGGGTAAAATGAAGTATATGTCATTCGACACGACCAGTAGTAACACTGGTACAAAAGCCGGTGCGTGCGTCCTCTTGCAATAGAAACTGCAGAGAGAACTACTGAGTTTGCCGTGTAGGCTCCACATTCACGAGCTAATTATTGCAAGCGTGTTTGATAAATTGTGGCCGGCGTCAACAGGTCCAAATATAAAGTTGTTCAAGAGATTTTCAGGTGCCTGGAATCAATTGGATAAAACAAAGTTTTCGGCTGGAATGGAATATAACATAGTTTCAACTGAGCTAGGCCCACCTAAGGAGTGTCTAGTTGAATTTTGCACAAAGCCATCTACGAGATGATTACAAGGAACTGTTTACACTTACACTCCCGTTCCTTGGTTCACTGGAAAACCCAGATGTACACATCAACACATGGATGGCCAATGGATGGCCAAAGTGAAATATGCTCTGAAGATCTTCAGGTTTCATCACCAATTTTGTTTAACTTTGACAGAATTAAAAAATCTCCGTCAATTTTGCACTGTTACGGTCCGCTTATACTTGAAGGCTTGGTATCTCTGTCAGATCTCAGCCACATTGCTGCAAAGTGACTTGAAATTACTGCAAGAACTTGTAGCATACAAAGGAATCAACGCGCCTGTTGCGGAGGCAGCAATAAAAACTTTCAGCAAACACCTGTGGTGCCTCAGTGAGATTATGGTGTGTCTGGCCATTTTTGACATTGAGGTTCCAACCGCAGAAAAGGTTGAGATGGTACTGGCTCTGCAGAAGGAAGGCAACAATGTCTTCTCAACTCGCGTGCAGCCAGCCGAAGACCTTGTGTCACACAAGAAGCTTCATCACTTCATGTTATCCAACACAAAAAACTGTTTGTTGCACTGGAAATAAACCAAGATTTTCTTCATCAAGATCCTTTTCTGTGGCACGAATGCAAGTTACATGGATCCATCCTCAAGTGTCGCCGGATTGAAAATCGTGAATGACCAACCGAACGCTCCACTGCTCTCATGAGTACATTCAGTTCATCACTGAGCGCTCAAGAAGACCAGAAGCAGTTTATTCTCCAGAGTGTGGAGAAACATCGCCATTACTATCCTCAACCAAATAAAGCACGTTTTGTTAAAAAAAAAGTGAAACCGTGAAACTATTGTAAAATTGTACATTTACTTTGCTGCAAGACATTTATTACAAATACAGTTGAAACCAGAAGCTTACATACACTATATAAAAAGACACATATGCATGTTTTTCTCAATATCGGACATGAAATCAGAATAAACCTTTCCCATTTTAGGTCAATTAGGATTACCATAATATTTAATATTTGCCAAATGCCAGAATAATGAGCGAGAGAGAATATTTTAAGGCATTTTTATTATGGTAATTCTAATTGACCTAAAACGGGAAAGGTTTATTCTCATTTCATGTCATATATTGAGAAAAACATGCATATGTGTCTTTTTATATAGTGTATGTAAACTACTGGTTTCAACTTTAATTGTTAGTTTTGTGATATTTGAGCCACCAGTAAGCAATGTTACAAAATTTTGTGTATGTTACAATTACACCAAAGAGAATTATTCCCAGGGGGAGACCTAAAAATTTGCACAAAGAAACAAGAGCAGTTACCCTAATGGACGTGTGCTGCTGTTGTGTGACACATACACTGTACATTATACCAGTGCAAAGCTCTGTGGGGGGAATCGCAGCACGCACTATTCTGCTCTGCTTTACGAACCAGACTAGTGCATGTAAATACAAACACCTATAAAGAAAAAGGAAGCTTAATGTTCAAAGGTAAAATTAAATCATTCTTATTAACAAAAAGAAGATTCAGTTATTTAATAAATATTATTTCCTGTTACCTTGGGGCGTTACACTTCTTTTTTTTTGTGTTTGTATTTATTAGAAGGAACAAGGATCCACTGAAAGTGAGAGAGTCAAGAATTAGGCCTGTACAGATGCTGCTGACACCCTGAGCAGGGCCAGCACTGGATGATATATATATCCTGCTCTTCTTACGTCATCACACACTATACTATCCTGCGTGCTACTCTGCAACCAATATTCACGGTCAGTGGAATTAACTCTGGATACAAAATGGCTGCCTAGGCAGCGGCAGTGACGTTGGCTTCACATTCAGCTACAGTGGCCACAATACATCAGGCATCACTATGGGCTACGTATTTCTGTGTACAAACACATACAAGACGGCGACCAGGGACACGTCCACAACACAGGCCCGCAAGAAGCCGGCTACAGTCTTCCCTGTTAAGATCACTGACGTGATAACAACGCAGCCAACTGGAACCACAGCTCTCCATCAATCACTGAAGACCAACATGTGACAAGCGGACGTGTTGTTAAAATCAACTAACGGATGAGGCTATAGGGGCGGGACAAACCACCAGCCTTTGAGAGAATCATGATTGGCGTCTGCAGCGGGGTCAGAGGTCAGACGGTGACGTCTTCCGCACCCTGCAGTCAGGCCGGTTGATGCAGAGGGCTGGGAGGCTCGCAGTCATTCCCTGATTGTCAGTCGTGTATTGCAGTGCTGTGGAACACTGTGCACTTATAATCCGGGATACATTGGATGCTTTTAAGTTAACCCCTTCCTACTAAAGCCGGTTTTGGCTTGTATGACAAACCATTATTTTTTCCACTGTATTATTATCCTGATCCAGGAGCCATGGGGTTGGATTTAGCTTCATGGGCGTTTGATTTTTCTAGATGAGCAGGGTTCGTCCATTATGAGATATCTACGACTTATTAACTAACTTCTAGTAACTAGTTATGGGGAGACCCAGAAACCAGAGATTCTGCTGATGGTTTATTTGCAGGTTAAACTCTGAGCTTCAGCTGCAGAAATATAGGGCCACGTTATCATGTGGTCAGGACCATTACAGCCATGGTCGGACTGGGGGGCATAGGGCCCACACCAGTGGAACTGACTCTAGGGGCCCACACTATAGCTACCATAAACTGTTTTATTACTTTTAGCAAACTATACAGTGTGGAAAACAGAACTATATTGTGAACTGCACTATATCAAAGTGTTTCTTGTTATCTCGTTAAGCGACCTTATTATTTTATCACACATGGACATTCCTTGTCCTCGGTAAACCACCCAGTCCCTCAGCAGCTTAAACAATATTCAAAGTGAAGAATGAATACACCTATGCCACCATCTATCCACCCATATAGGGGCTTTCACAAATGACTTGGAAAATACTCTATAAGAGTCAATATGTGGTGGTGTGAAGCAAAATCTCTACAGTAAACTTTTCCATTTGAAGACTCTTCACTTTAGTCTGACATTTATCTATTTTTTTCTGTCTTTGTGATCATAGTGGTTGTGAAATCCAGCAGGCTCTTCTGTCTGGGAAAGCCGGGCGGATTTCACAGGATCCGCCTGATGCTCCTATTGACTATGATGTGAGGCCACCTGGATCTGGCAGCGAGCCGGCAAAACGGGCAGGCATCAAACCTCAGTATCCTGTGATTTCTGGCCGCCTGTTTTGGCTTGCTCACAACCGACCTCCCATTATAGTCAATGGAAGCATCTGGCTGTATCAGGAAAAATGCCTGATCCTGTGAAACACGTTCGACTCTTCCCAGACAGAAACGCCTGCCGGATTTCACAAAGCAAGTGTGAGGCTGTGTGCCCACGTAGCATTTTTCAAGCGTATATGCTGCGGAATTTCCGCAGCGTAAACGCTTGAAAAACGCATGTATATCCACACCCCATGGTCCCCAATTGGAATCCGCAAGTTCTATGCACATGCTGCGGATTTTTCCGCAGCGTTTATGCCGCGTTCAAAAATCCGCAGCATGTCATTTAATTTTGCGTTTCCGCAAGCGGAATTGCCTTTGTCCAATGCATAAAAAACGCAAGGCAATTCCGCATGTGGAAAACGCGTGATAAACGCGCAAAAAATGCGCGATAAACGCGTGCGGAATTCCGCATGCGTTTTTCCGGGAGAGGACTTGCATTTATGCAGCAGAAATTTTCTGCTTCATAAATGCAACGTGGGCACATAGCCTGAAAGTAGCCTTAAAATGTAAATGACTTGATGCTGCGACTTTGGATGCAATACCTGTCCACGCATTATCACTGCAGTAACAAAACTACAGCTCCCAGCAGGCCCTGAAGGTTTGAATCTGGCAGGGCATGCTGGGAGTTGTAATTTTCAGAGGTTTTTAAGCAGTAAATACCAGGCTTTAGAGATAGAATCTCTCAGTATGGGAGCAGTCCGGCTTTCCTGAAGCACTTTCGTCTCTCCTCAGCAGGGAACACACGCAGCGACAGCCTGCCGCCGCGCTCTGCAGACCGGGAGTGGGCCACGGGGCTCCTCACTGTCTGCCTCATGCCGAGTACACGAGAAGCAGGGAGAGGAGAAAGCACATGTCAGGAGTTGGGGATCAGAGTCACACTGTCAACAGCGCAGGATGCCCAGCAGCCCTGCCACAGTGCCACACTCCCCACCCCACGATCAGTTAATTTTGCTTTACTTTTGTCATGCCCCTCGCAACTTTCTTAAAGAAGTTACTTGAAGAGAAACATGTGAATGGCACCAGTGTGTATGGCTGAACACAGCTCTATTTACATGATGCTCTTCAAACCTATATTTCTAGGGATCGTGGGGGTCCCAGTGGTCTGATCCCCAGTGACTGTAATGTTAATCTTTATGCATAGGACAGAAGATAACTTGGAATAACCCATTTAAATAGGTTTTCCAAGTTTTAGTTTTATTTGCTCATTGGAATATAGAAAATTCTAAACCAATAATTACCCTCTCGAACTCCAATGCCGCAGTGGTACTGTTCAGAGTGTATATACAGAATAATACATAAACTGAGAATTACACTCAGTATAGGGGCAGTCGTCATGGAGCGAGGGTATCATTGTAATCCTAAATCCAACTTTCACGGAGGCTAGGCAGGATATGTGTCTATAGAGTTGATCAGGGCTAAATAGGGATGCCATCCTAGGCATTTTATATACTATGGTTTGAAAAAGTGTTTGCCTCCTTCCTGATTTCTTATTCTTTTGCATGTTTGTCACACTTAATTGTTTCAGATCACAAAACAAATTTAAATATTTGACAAAAATAACACAACTAAACTCAAAATGCAGTTTTTAAATAAAGGTCTGTATTATTAAGGTAAAAATAAATCCAAACCTACAGGGTCCTGTGTGAAGTGATTTAAAGGTGAGGTCAAACATAAATTAACTGTGGTTTATCACATCTTTGGGAAGTGGGGTTCAATTTCCCTAGCCACACAAAGGCCTAATTACTGCCACAACTGTTCTCAATCAAGAAAGCACTTAAATAGGACGTGCCTGACAAAGTAAAGTAGACCAAAAGATCCTCAAAAGCTAGACATCATGCTGCGATCCAAAAACATTCAAGAACAAATGAGAAACAAAGTGATTGAGATCTATCAGTCTGGAAAAAGCCATTTATAAAGCTTTGGGACTCCAGCACACCACAGTGAGAGCTATTATCCACAAATGGTGAAAACATGAACAGTGGTGAACCTTCCAAGGAGAGGCCGGCGACAAAAATTACCCCAAGAGTGCAGCGATGACTCATCCAAGAGGTCACAAAAGACCAAACAACAATATCCAAAGAATTGCAGGCCTCACTTGCCTCAGTTCAGGTCAGTGTTCATGACTCCGCCATAAGAAAGACTGGGCAAAAATGGCATGCATGGCAGAGTTCCAAGATGAAAACCACTGCTGAGCAAAAAGAACATAAAGGCTCCTCTCAGTTTTGCCATAAAACATCTTGATGATCGCCAAGACTTTTGGGAGAATACTCTGTGGACTGACGAGAAAAAAAGTTGAACTTTTTGGAAGGTTTATGTCCCAATACATCTGGCGTAGAAGTAACACAGCATTTCAGAAAATGAACATCATACCAGCAGTAAAACATTGGTGGTGGTAGTGTGATGGTCTGGGGCTGTTTTGCTGCTTTAGGACCGGAAAGACTTGCTGAGGTAAATGAAACCATGAATTTTGCGGTCTACCAAAAAATCCTGAAGGAAAATGTCTGGCCATCATTTGGAGTGGCCTAGTCAATGTCCTGACTTTAATCCGATTAAGATGCTGTGACATGACCGTAAAAAGGCGGTTCATGATTGGAAACCCTCCAATGTGGCTGAATTACAACAATACAAAGCTTTGTAAAAGACTCATTGGCACTTATTGCAAACGCTTGATTGCAGTTGTTGCTGCTAAAGGTGGACCAACCAGTTATTAGGTTTAGGGGCAAGGCCGGCATCAGCACCCGGGCAAGTGCTGGGGCCCTGAGCAGGCGGAGGGGCCCACTCGCGGTCAGGCACCCGCCGGGCTATGGGCGGAGGAGAGCGGTGCCAGCGCCCACCCTTCTCCCCCACTTGCTCAGTTTCCCGGCTGCCGGATACTTACCTCTCCCCGTGTCTCCACAGATCCACTGTCTTCCTGCTGTGCGCTCCCTGTGACGTCTCAGGTCAAAGGGTGCGGTGAGGTTTTTCCACCGCGCCCTCCCCTGAGCCATCACAGGCAGCGCAGAGCGGAACGACGCCGGTGACACTGGAGTCCGGACCTGAGCAGCGGGAGCAGGTGAGGAGGAGTGAGGTTTTGATTTTTTTTTCTATTGTATGAAGGCATGGGGCATTATATGGGGGGTGACATCCTGCATGGGGCATTAAAAGGGGGGGGGTGACATCCTGCATGGGGCATTATATGGGGGGGTGACATCCTGCATGGGGCATTATATGGGGGGGTGACATCCTGCATGGGGCATTATAAAGAGGGGGGGTGACATCCTGCATGGGGCATTATAAAGAGGGGGGGGTGACATCCTGCATGGGGCATTATATGGGGGGGTGACATCCTGCATGGGACATTGTATGGGGGGGGTGACATCCTGCATGGGTCATTATATTGGGGGGTGACATCCTACATGGGGCATTATATGGGGGGTGATATCCTGCATGGGGCATTATATGGGGGGTGATATCCTGCATGGAGCATTATATGGGGGGGTGACATCCTGCATGGAGCATTATATGGGAGGGGTGACATCCTGCATGGAGCATTATATGGGGGGGTGACATCCTGCATGGGGTATTATATGAGGGGGGAGAGGTGACATCCTGAATGGGGCATTATATGGGGGGGGGGGGAGAAGTGATATCCTGCATGGGGCATTATATGGGGGGAGAGGTGACATCCTGCATAAGGCATTATATGGGGGGAGTGACATCCTGCATGGGGCATTATATGAGGGATGACATCCTACATGGGGCATTATATGGGGGCAAGGGACATCCTGCATGGGGTATTATATGGGGGGAGGTGACATCCTGCATAGGGCATTATATGGGGGGGAGAAGTGACATCCTGCATGGGGCATTACAAGGGGGGGGGGACAGCCTGCATGGAGCATTATATGGGGACCAGTATCCTGTATGAAGCGTTATATGGAGGCCAGTATTCCGTATGGAGCATTTTATGGGGACCAGTATTCTGTATGGCGCATTTTATGGGGGCCAGTATTCTGTATGGAGCATTTTATGGGGGCCAGTATTCTGTATGGAGCAATTCGCCAGTTTCTGAGCTATTGTAGAATTTACAATTGATATCGCTCATGTAAGAAGTCAAATCTTTGCATTGTATTATACCTATATTTCTCTGCGGTATCTGTGCATCATGAATCGTGGTATGTGTTAAAGGGGCCCACTGAGACTCTTTCGCCCAGGGCCCAGGAGCCGGCCCTGTTTAGGGGCAATCAGTTTCACACAGGGCCCTTTAGGTTTGGGATTCTTTTTCCCTTAATAATAAAGAACTTCATTTAAGAACTGCATTTTGTGATTACTTGTGTTAGCTTTGTGAAATATTTAAATTTGTCTTGTGATCTGAAACATTTAAGTGTGACAAACATGCAAAAGAATAAGAAATCAGGGAGGGGGAAAACACTTTTTCACACCACTGCATATGTCATGGCCAAAAGTGTTGGCACTCTTGAAATTGCTGCAGAAAAGTATTTCTCCCAGAAAATGATCGCAATTATACATTTTGCTATAGACGTTTATTTCCTTTATGTGATTTGGAACAACACAACAAAATACAGAGAAAAAACCCTTTGGAATAAATAACTGCAATCAATCGCTTCCTATAACCATCAAGAAGCTTCTTACATTTCTCAACTGGAATTTTGGACCACTCTTCTTTTATAAACTGCTCCAGGTCTCTCACATTTGAAGGGTACCTTCTCCCAGCCACAATTTTAAGATTGAACTGGTGTTCAATAGGATTTAGATCCAGACTCATTGCTGGCCACTTCAGAACTCTGCAGAGCTTAGTGTCCATCCATTTCTGACTTTAATCATGAGGCTGATAGCCTCTCTGCTTTCTTACCCTTTTGCTTGATCATGCTATACTGTGCATTAGGACTTGGGTTATACTTATTTCCTGCTCTGACCTCATACTGATTCTTTATAGAATTAGTTTGGGTCAGCAAATCTGTTTCTTTCCACTCATATCCATGTATTATTATTCCCTTGATATACCTTCTCATGCTTCTTATATATTTTTCACTCTCATGGGTATTTGGGTGGTATGCATCAAATGGTTGTGGCCATTACCGTTCTGAGTTGACTCTATACCGGAAGTTTCAAAATTATATATTTTGTATTCAATCTGCCTTTTCTGCACATTTTTCTCCATAACAAGCATTAATTTTCATATAGGGTATTGTCTTCTTTTTGTGACCCGATTGACAACTTTATTATTGTGAATCTTTTCCTTAGCGATTACATTGGAGGAGGATTGCCAGTCATACAGACTTTCTGGTGGTTAATTTTAGCCTATGTTGGCTTTTTAATTGTTTTCATAATTATGCCATCAGGACTCTAACCCAGCAGCTCTTGTGTTCCAGGTGGCTCTTCCCTCTGAGCTATTCACCTGGCTGAACTGTTCCTGGCTAACCTAGCTTCAAGTACCTGTCTTGTTCCTGAGAAGCTCCACCCTGTGTTGTTTCTGATTGGCTTCATCCTGTGAGTTCCTGATTGCGCATACTGTTTAAACCTGGTCAGGCACCTCCTTCCTTGCAAGAGTATTTTTTTTTTTTTTTTTGTTAGGAAGGGAGAAGGTTTAAAAGTTGACCAGCAACTTCTCATTTTTCCAACAAAATTTACAAAACTTTTTTTTTTTGAGACCACATCACATTTAAAGTAATTTTGAGGGGCCTATATGACATAAAATACCCCAAATTGACACCATTCTAAACACTGCACCCCTCAAAAGTTCTCAAAACCACATTCAAGAAGTTTACTAACCCTACAGGTGCTTTAAAGCAATTAAAGCAATGTGGAAGGAAAAAAATTAACATTTTACTTTTTCACAAAAATGTTACTTTAACCCCAAATTTTTTATTTTCACAAGGGTAACAGGATAAAATGGACCCTAAAATTTGTTGTGCAATTTCTCCAGAGTACGCGGATACCCCATATGTGGGGGGGGGGGGGGGACTACTGTTTGGGCAAATAGCAGGGCTTGGAAGGGAAGGAGCACTGTTTGACTTTTTGAACTCAAAATTGCCTGGAATCGAGAGGGTATGCCACGTTGTGTTTGGAGAGCCCCTGATGTGCCTAAACAGTGGAAATACCCCACAAGTAACCCCATTTTAGAAACTAGACCCCTCAAGGAATTTATTTAGATGTGTGGTGAGCACCTTGAACCTCTAAGAGCTTCAGAGAAGTTTATAAACAATGAGCTGTAAAAATTGAAAAATCACATTTTTCCCAAAATAATGTTTTTTTTAGCACCAACATTTTTTTTCCACGAGGGTAACAGGAGAAAATTGGACCCCAAAATTTGTTGTGCAATTTCTTCTGAGTATGCAGATAACCCCATATGTGGGGTAAAACTACTGTTTGGGTGCACGGCAGGACTCGGAAAGGAAGAGTGATGTTTTGGAACACAGACTTTGATGGAATTGTCGGCGGGCGTCCTGTCACTTTTGGAGAGCCCCTGATGTTCCTAAACAGTGGAAACCCCCCACAAGTGACCCTATATTGGAATAGATCTAGTGTTTTCCGGGTATGTGAATTTTATCATGTTGTGGCATATGTAAGTTGGTAGAGCGCATCAGGTTGGCATACATAAGTTGTGTAGAGTGCATCAGGTCGGTATGTGTGAGTTGTGTAGAGTGCATCAGGTTGGCATATGTAAATTGTGTAGAGTGCATCAGGTTCGCATATGTGAGTTATGTACAGTACATAAGGTTGGCATACGGAAGTTGTGTAGGGTGCATCAGGTTGGCATATGTAAGTTGTGGAAGCCAAAAATAAATTTAGTAGTCCATGGATGAGTGTACAGTTTGAAACATTCTTTTATACACAGGTCAGGTTTGTTGGGGCAGGTGTCGCATTGATAAGTGGGGTCCTTTTTTTATCCCCCTTCTGTAACACACTGGGTACTTTTTTGGGGACCATCCTTTGTTTGAAGTTTGAGGGACCTCACCTGGGAAATATTACTCTGGTATGATACATGCACCTTCAGTTCCAGAAGTACTGGGAAATGCTCCTTCCTGACTTTCAAATATTAGGACCTTGATAACTATTTCCTGCAACGGAAGGAAGGTGCCAGTCTGGCCTGCACATCGTGATAACACGTAAGAGTTAAACATTGCCATCTGTACGATGTGTACGGCCAGCTTCTTGTACCACACCTTAGCTTTCCGCATGGCACTGTAGGGCTGGAGGACTTGATCAGAGATCAACTCCCCCATATTTTTATTGTACACAAGGACACAGTCTGGTTTGTGGACTTATGTAGAGGCACCTCGTACAGCAGTGGGGGTGCTGTACAAGCATATATGGTGGTCAAGAAAAAGACATCCCTCTGCTCTTTATATTTGACCACCAAGATGTTTTTGATACGTTGGGCTCAGCTCTCACCTTTTCTGAGCAGCTGCTCAATTAGTGACATAGGGAGCGCTCTCTGATTTTTAGACACAGTACCACATGCATCGGTATCTCTGGCAGAGAGGGTGTTGAAGAGTGGGATGGTGGTAAGAAAAGCTATCGATGTCGAAGTGATAACTTTGCTCCAGCAGTGGGTGCAGCAAATCCCACACAATTTTCCCACTCACTCCCAGGACGGGGTTGTTCAGGGGGTTGAATCTGGGTATCCTTCCCTTAATAGACCCTAAATCTGTGGGTGTACCCTAAGGTACTCTCGCACAGCTTATAGAGTTTAATTCCATACCTGGCCCTCTTACTGGGCAGGTATTGTCAGAATTTGAGCCTCGCCTTGAAATGTTTTAGGGACTCATCCACGACGATGTCTCTTTGGGGAATGTAGACCTCAGCAAACTTGTTGCTGAAGTGATCAAACTGAACTTTGAAAAGTTGGTCAAAGTTAGGGTCATCTCGTGAAGTACACTGTGCATTATCGTTGTAATGCAATTATTTGTGGATGGCCTCAAAGTGTTTATGGGTCATAGCTATGCGGAATACTGGAGTGTTCTATAAAACATCAACACTCCAATATTGCGGAAGTTCTGGCTTCTTCACTATCCCCATGTGAAGAGCAAGATCCCAAAACTTCATCATTACTACTGCATGCTGCATCTATGGGACAAACAAATAAAGTTGCTATTCAAATTTCATATATTTCATGTTTACATGCTTTAGCACTACAGAGTGCAACTTCATTTCTGTCCAAAAGCAAGCTCAGACGCTGATCAGTTATGTGCATCCCTGATCAGCGGTTCAGTGGCTGCAGGGTGCATGCACGGATGTGGTGCAAAAGAAAAAAGTGCCAAAAAACGAGCGATCAAGTACTGATCGGCACTCGGCAGCAGAAAGGGGAAGGGAGAAAAGAGGGAGATAATGGTGGATTAGAAAAAAAAGCAGGTGACAGAAACAGGTTGGGAACAGAAAAGGAACATCTTTCTTCTAGCAGCAGCAGAAGTGATGGCATAGGCTTCAAAAAGTCTGTGGCACCACAAAGCACAGCAGATCAGCAGCAGAATAACACGGTGACCGCTCTGCAATGTCTCCAAGATGGAATGAGGCGGAGCAGAGCGGTGACTGTGAGGTTAGACAGAGACTCAGCCCACTGATTAGTGTGGTCGGATGTCCTCGTCCGATCGCTCCAATTGGCACTAGAGCAGCTGTAGCCGCTGTTCCCTAGCTCCAACCTATCATTGGTGCTGTTGTAGCACCAATCATAGCTGGACTTCAGCGTTTCAGGCAATTTCATTTGCCTGAAACACTGAAATCGTTGTGACTCGCTGTTCAATTCTAAGTAACCAATCACAGCGATTGTAGTTGCAGGGCGGGGGGGCGACAAAACCCCAAGTGGCAATGAGTCCCGATGCCCTGCTGTCAGAAACAGCAGGCACCTTCATGCGATCGCCGTGCCAAGGTCAGGAACCCCTTCCCAGCCAGCACGTACGTCCAAGGTCATGAAGGGGTTAAAGCGTATCAGTTGTTTTAATATTTAATTTCATAAATCAATAGTATAAATGAAAACAAGCAATTTTGTAATATATTTTCTGAGAAATCTGATTCTTTCTCTGCTAAAATGGATTAGTAATTATCAAAATTCTCAATTCAGAGGTAAAATCTGTATTCAATGAAGACACTTTCCCATTTCTGAGATAGGAGATGGCAGCTGCTGATAAGATTCTATGCAGATAGAGGGAGAGGAGGAGGAGGATGGAGCTCTGTCTCAAGCTCCTCTCTCCTTCGATCAACATAGAATCATATCCGTAGCATCTGACACCTCCTCTCTCAGTAATGGGAAAGTCTTCACTGAATACAGATTTTATCTCAGAATTGGGAATTTTGATAATGACTGATCAGTTTTTGCAGAGAAAGTAGCATTTTTCTCTGATAAGATATATTAGAAAGTTGTTTATTTTCATGTGTACTATTGATTTATTAAACAGAAATGATGGTTACTCTTAACCCCTTAACCCCCGAGGGTGGTTTGCACGTTAATGACCAGGCCAATTTTTACAATTCTGACCACTGTTACAGAGGTAATTACTCTGGAACGCTTCAACGGATCCCCCTGATTCTGAGATTGTTTTTTCGTGACATATTGTACTTCATGATTGTGGTAAAATTACTTCGATATCACTTGCGTTTATTTGCGAAAAAAACAGAAATTTGGCGAAAAATGTAGAAAATTTTGCAATTTTCAAAATTTGAATTTTTATGCCCTTAAATTAGAGAGATATGTCACACAAAAGAGTTAATAAATAACATTTCCCACATGTCTACATTACATCAGCACAATTTTGAAACCAAAATTATTTTTTGTTAGGAAACTATAAGGGTTAAAAGTTGACCAGCGATTTCTCATTTTTCCAACAAAATTTACAAAACCATTTTTTTAGGGACCACATCACATTTGAAGTCACTTTGAGAGGTCTTTATGACAGAAAATACCCAAAAGTGACACCATTCTAAAAACTGCACCCCTCAAGGTGCTCAAAACCACATTCAAGAACTTTATTAACCCTTCAGGTGTTTCACAGGAATTTTTGGAATGTGGAAGAAAAAAAATGAACATTTAACTTTTTTCACAAAAATGTTACTTTAGACCCAATTTTGTTTATTTTCACAGGGGTAACAAGAAAAAATGGACCCCAAAATTTGTTGTGCAATTTCCCCTGGGCACGCAGATACCCAATATGTGGGGAAAAAACACTGTTTGGGCACACGGCAGGGCTCGGAAGGGAAGGAGCGCCATTTGACTTTTTGATTGTAAAATTTGCTTGAATAATTAGCGGACGCCATGTTGCGTTTGGAGAGCCCCTGTGTGCCCAAACATTGGAGCTCCCCCACAAGTGACCCCATTTTGGAAACTAGACCCCCAAAGGCACCTATCTAGATGCATAGTGAGCACTTGGAACCCCCAGGTGCTTCACAAATTGAATCGTAAAAATGAAAAAGTGTTTTTTTTTTCACTTTTTCATTTTTACGAATCAATTTGTGAAGCACCTAGGGGTTCCAAGTGCTCACTATGCATCTAGATAGGTGCCTTGGGGGGGTCTAGTTTCCAAAATGGGGTCACTTGTGGGGGAGCTCCAATGTTTGGGCACACAGGGACTCTCCAAATGCAACATGGTATCCGCTAACAAATTGAATGGAAAATCGGCTCAAATTGTTAGCGGACACCATGTTGCGTTTGGAGAGCCCCTGTGTGCCCAAACATTGGAGCTCCCCCACAAGTGACCCCATTTTGGAACCTAGACCCCCCAAGGCACCTATCTAGATGCATAGTGAGCACTTGGAACCCCTAGGTGCTTCACAAATTGATTCGTAAAAATGAAAAAGTGTTGTTTTTTTCATTTTTTCATTTTTAAGAATCAGTTTGTGAAGCACCTAGGGGTTCCAAGTGCTCACTATGCATCTAGATAGGTGCCTTGGGGTGTCTAGTTTCCAAAATGGGGTCACTTGTGGGGGAGCTCCAATGTTTGGGCACACAGGGACTCTCCAAATGCAACATGGTATCCGCTAACAAATTGAATGGAAAATCGGCTCAAATTGTTAGCGGACACCATGTTGCGTTTGGAGAGCCCCTGTGTGCCCAAACATTGGAGCTCCCCCACAAGTGACCCCATTTTGGAAACTAGGCACCTATCTAGATGCATAGTGAGCACTTGGAACCCCCAGGTGCTTCACAAATTGATTCGTAAAAATGAAAAGGTGAAAAAAAAAAACACTTTTTCATTTTTCTGAATCAATTTGTGAAGCACCTGGGGGTTCCAAGTGCTCACTATGCATCTAGATAGGTGCCTTGGGGGGTCTAGTTTCCAAAATGGGGTCACTTGTGGGGGAGCTCCAATGTTTGGGCACACAGGGACTTTCCAAATGCAACATGGTATCCGCTAACAATTTGAGCCGATTTTCCATTCAATTTGTTAGTGGACACCATGTCGCGTCTGGAGAGCCCGTGATGTGCCTAAACAGTGGAGCTCCCCCACAAGTGACCCCATTTTGGAAACTATACCCCTCAAGGATTTTATTAAGGTGTATAGTGAACATTTTGAACCCAGAGGTACGACACAGAATTTGATAACATTAGGTCATCATGTTGAATAAGTTGTCATTAGTCTTGAGCGCAAGTGCTCGCTACTTGAGTTTGCATCGGGGACTCAGGTATGCACCATGTACTGCGTGTGCTCGAGTGACATGCTCGAGTCCCTGCCCCGCATGTTTCACGGTTATTAGACACCCAAAAAAAAACATGCGGGGATCGCTCGTGCATGGCAGGCAATCCCCGTAAAGTTTTTTTGGCCGCGAAGCATATGGGGCGGAGACTCGAGCACGTCACTCAAATACCCACGATACTCAATGCATACCAGAGCACCCGATGCAAACTCAAGTAGCGAGCACTTGCGCTCAACACTAGTCGCCATATCGTCATCTTTTTTTCTTACTTTTGAAAAAAATCTCAACCCCATCACAACCCTAACCCCAAACCCAGCCCTAACCCTAGCCCAACCCTAACCCGAGAGTTTATTTTTGACGCCGTTGCTCGTGCGGTATAAGTGATTAGACGACTTTATTCTTCGGGTCGGTGTGATTACTGCAATACCAGAATCATATGGGGTTTTTATGACTGACAGCTGTCACACACTAAAAGACGCATTTTTCCAGATTTTGGGAGACAGTCATGTGACGGCTCGTTTTTTGCGGGATGAGTTGACGTTTTTATTGGTGCCATTTTCACGCACGTGACATTTTTTGGTCGCTTTCTATTCCGATTTTTTGGAGGCAGAATAAACAAAAAACAACAATTCAGGAATTGTTTTTTTTGTTTTTTTTTATTCTGTTCCGCGTGTGGTAAAATTGATAATGCAGCTTTATTCTTCGGGTCAGTACGTTTACAGTGGTACCACATTTATATCGTTTTTCTATGTTTTGCACTTTTACATAATAAAAGCAATTTTATAGAAAAAATTATTTTTTAGCATAGCTTTATTCTGAGAGCTATAACTTTTTTATTTTTCGGCTGATGGAGCTGTATGTCGGCTTCTTTTTTGCGGGACGAGATGACGTTTTCAGCTGTACCATTTTTATTTATAGTTGTCTTTTTGATCGCGTGTTATTCCATTTTTTGTTTGGCGGTATGGTGATAAAGCATTGTTTTTTGCTTCGTTTTTTTTTTTTTTTTTTTTTTTTTTTTTACCGTGTTCACTGAAGGGGTTAACTAGTGGGACAGTTTTATAGGTCAGGTTGTTCCGGACGTGGCGATACCAAATATGTGTACTTTTATTGTTTGTTTTTTGTTTTTTTTATAATAATATTTATTGATGGGTACATTATATTTTTATTTTTGGTGGATTATTTTTTTTCTTTTTTTTTTTTTAATGTTTTTGCAATTTTTTTTTTTTTTTTTCCACTTTCTGAAAGTTTATATACTTTATTACTTTGTCCCACTATGGGACTTTCACTTTTTTTTTCTCTGATCGCCTGCATGGCACAGGAATGCAAACCATCCCTGTGCCATGCAGGGTGTCAGCGCTGGACAGGGAGAGGATTGTTTGGAGATGCACTGCGCATGTCCAAACAATCTTCCTGCTGTCTGGTGACCTGGATGTTGTCATGACGACATCGGGTCGTCATGGCAACACCCGGGAAGCCGCGTCAGACAGCGCTGGAAGCCGGAAGAGGAGGTGAGTATCAGCGATCACCTCCCCTTGCCCCCGCAATGCTGCAATCGACTTCGATCGACTTTGATCGCAGCATCGCGGGGGTTAATGTGCTGGGAGCGGTGCAGGGCCGCTCCCTGCACATAGTATCGGGTGTCAGCTGTGACAATCAGCTGACACCCGGCGGCGATCGCGCCCGCACAGCCTGTGTGCACGCGCGATCGCCATGACGTACTAATACGGGTCTGGCTCTTAAGTCCCAGGGCACAGACGCGTATTAGTACGTCAAATGTTGTTAAGGGGTTAAAGTAACAAATGCCATCAAGTCACCAAGATGTTAACAAAAATCCATTCCACGTGGATATTAACTCAAATGTTAAACTGGCCGTAAATCAAAAGGATTTATCAAAATCACATGCACAAGCATTACCGTGGATTGTAGTCGAAATTTGGGGACTTAATATGAGTGGAATGTTATTAAACCAATCTGGCTGCTATAATAGGTTTAAACAGTTTAATACCATGGTAACTTTTATAACCAAAATTGCTGCACCTGCCTAGTGACTAGAGCCTTATTCGAAGCAGTAGCATGCAGTTCATTAAATGTGGCACCTGAGTGAGACGTATACATGTTACACACTCGGAGGCCCTTAGGAATGTGCGCCATTGCTTAACAGTCTGTAAGTGAAATGAAGGAATGCAGCATCTTTCTAGAACATTAACCCATCAGGTGCAGGGAGAGAGGTAATGTCAAAGATCATTAGCAGGATAGATTGCTATTTAATACTATGGGGAAAAGCAATTCAAGTGCTTAAAGAGTTAAATTAAAAATATAAATAATATATTAAAAACTCATTAACATTCATTTACAGCTTTTCCCTGTACTTTGGACTTTTTCTTTAAAGGCCTATTTTGCAAATCTGTGGCCAGCATCCATAATACAGATACGTAATTGGGGCACATTGAGCTATGTCCACATTTGTGCCGGGAATTCTGTTTATGAACAGAAAAATGGAATTCATGAATGGGATGGATCCATCACGATAGACAAACATCACTACCACGGACAAAGTGTACCTACCGCGGTTGCCACTGCAACTGGGCCCAGCAGGCGAGGGACCAGCGGATGACAGCAAATACTTCAGCTGGAAGTGTATCCTCGGACGCACAGTCAGCTACAGTGTATTGTGGCGCACAGACCCATCGGGTCCGTGTGCGGCAATACACACTGCCAGCCAGAAGCTAGCAACTGACATTGGCATGCATGTGACTGAAGGTGCATGGCAGTGATGTCATTGGCTGCCATCACTTGCATGCTTAAGTCTGCAGCCGGCTTCAGAAGAGAATGCCGCGTGGCATGAGAGCGAATGGGAGGAGAGTTTTTTTTTTTTTTTTTTTTTAAATCAGTGAGTACACGGTCGCCATACTACTGTGTGGATAACTTTGCTGTGCATTATGCTACATGGATGACTATGGGTTGTGCATTATACTATATGGAGTACTATGGGCTGTGCATTATACTATATGAAAACAACACCTTGGACCACTGAGCAACAGTCCAGGTCTTTTTCTCCTTGGCCCGGGTAAGACGCTTCTGGCGTTGTCTATTGGTCATGAGTGGCTTGACACAAGGAATGCGACACTTTTAGCCCATGTCCTGGATATGTCTGTGTGTGGTGGCTCTTGAAGCAATGACTCCAGCAGCAGTCCACTCCTTGTGAATCTCCCCCAAATTTTTTAATGGCTTTTTCTTAATCCATTCAAGACTGCGGATATTCCGGTTGCTTGTGTACCTTTTCCTAGCACGCTTTTTCCTTCCACTCAACTTTCCATTAATATGCTTGAATACAGCACTGTGTGAACAGCCAGCTTCTTTAGCAATGACCTTTTGTGGCTTACCCTCCTTGTGGAGTGTGTCAATGACTGCCTTCTGGACATCTGTCAAGTCAGCAGTTTTCACCGTGATTGTGGAGCCTACTGAAACAGACTAAGGGACCTTTTTAAATGCGTAGGAAGCCTTTGCAGGTGTTTTTTGCTAATTATTCTAATTTACTGAGATAATGACTTTTGTGTTTTCATTGGCTGTAAGCCATTATCATCTACACTAACAGAAATAAACACTTGAAATAGATCACTCTGTAATAACTATATGGGTTTCACTTTTTGTATTGAGGAATTGAAATAAATTAACTTTTTGATGATTTTCTAATTAAGTGAGAAGCACCTGTATATACTAGGATGACAGACATATATACCAGGATGGAGGTCACATATACAGTAGTGTTCAAAATAATAGCAGTGTTTTCAAAAACATGAGTAAAGCACAAAATCTTTACACTAGTTTTTACTTCCATGCATTGGGAACATTGCACACTGTTTTCTAATACAAAACATGGATAAATGTATATAATTTTTTAACTACTTTACAGAAAATAACAAAAAATGAACATTAGGCTGTTCTAAAAAATACGGTGCATGTTGAAAGGTATCTGTTCCGCAGTGGAAACACTGAACATCCTGGAGACATGTTAACAAAACGCAACTGTGGACGTTTTACCTTACCAGAAAGACATTTGTTCTAAAACATAGTAGTGTCTTTACAAACTCACAATGTGTACTTTTTTTGAGGATTTAGCATTCCTGTGAATCACTAAACCAATATTTAGTTGTATAACCACAGTTTTTTAGAACTGCTTCACATCTATGTTGCATAGAGGCAACCAACTTCTGGCACCTGTCAACTGTTATTCCAGCCCAGGATGCATTGACTACATCCCACAATTTTTGGGCATTTGATCGCTTTGCCTCAGAAACTGCATTTTTGTTGTCACTCCACAAGTGCTCTATCGGATTAAGGTCCAGGGATTTGCCTGACCACTCCATAACCTCAATTTTGTTGGACTGGAACCAAGATTTTGCTTGTTTACTGGTGTGTTTAGGGTCGTTGTCTTGTTGAAACACCCATTTCAAGGGCATTGCCTCTTCAGCATAAGGCAACATGACCTCTTCAAGTATTTTAAAATATGCAAACTCGTTCATAATCCCTGGTATGCGGTAAATAGGTCTGGCACCATAGTAAGAGAAACATGCCCATATCATGATGCTTGCACCACCATGCTTCACCGTCTTCAGAGTGTACTGTGGCTTGAATGCAAAGTTTGGGGGTCGTCTGATGAACTGTTTGCGACCCTTGGACCCAAAAAGAACAATTTTACTTTCATCAGTCCACAAAATGTTTTTCCATTTCTCTTTAGGCCAGTTGATGTGTTCTTTGGCAAATTGTATTGGCTTCAGTATGTGTCTTTTTTTTTTTTTTTTTTTAAACAGTGGGACTTCATGCTAAGAAATTAGCTTCACATAGGCGTCTTCTAACTGTCACAGTGCTCACAGGTAACTTCAGACTGTCTTTGATCATCCTGGAGCTGATCATTGGCTGAGCCTTTGCCATTGTCGCTATTCTTCGATCCATTTGAATGGCAGTCTTCTGTTTTCTTCCATGTCTCTGGTTTTGCTTTCCATTTTAAAGCATTGGAGATCATTTTAGCTGATCAGACTATCATTGTCTGCACTTCTTTATAAGTTTTACCCTCTCCAATCAACGTTTTAATCAAAGTACGCTGTTCTTCTGAACAATGTCTCAAACAACCCATATTTCTTAGGCTTTCAAGGAGAAATGCATGTAAAACATGTGCTGGCTTCACCCTTAAATAAGGGCCACCTGATTCACACCTGGTTCTTCACAGAATGATTGACCTCACTAATTGAACTCCACACTGCTATTATTTTAAACACAGCCCCTTTCAATGAATTATTCAAATACACAGACTCAAAAACATGCCGATCATGAATGCTGAGTGTGTTGGTTTTCTTAGAATCTACTGCACCAACTGGTAAATTGTTTGACGTGGTAATATAATTATACCAAAAACAGTGATTAATCTGGTCATATTGGACTGCTATTATTTTGAACACTACTATATATATTATATATACACACACACACTTGGAAAAACTGATACATTATACCTGAGATAATTGGAAAAAGTTGTGGTCGCTTAAGTTTTTAAAATGTGTGCAGATTTTATACGCCATGTGAATACCCTCAGATTTAGAGTAGCTACAAAATACAGACAAAAAAAATGAAATACTGAATAAACTTGTGTGAAAGAAGCCTTAGTATTACTTCTATAATAGTGAAATACTGAGGTTTCGAAACAGTTTCCATTGAAAACACGTGTAGGTCTAGGCTCACAAATGTTATTTTTAGGTATATTTTTGTGCACAGATGTTATATTGTAAAATCACAAGAAAATGTATTGCCTGTGGAATTTCCACAGCTGAAAATCAACAGCAGAATCATCGCCGAAATGTTGCAGATTTGCCACACATTTCACACTTTGCATTGCATTGTGAGCCAAACCCTCTCATCCAACATCATTGTCTAACCTTGCAAATGCTTATGTGGATGACTGGGCAACAATTTCCAGACACACAAACGTCTAGTAGAAGTTCTTCCCAGAGGAGTGGAGACTTTTACAGCTGCGTGGCTTTAGAATGGGATGTCATAAAAGCTCCTGTAAGTGTAATGTATAGGTGTCCCAATGCATTTGCCCATATAGTGCAAGTCTGACAGAAGGCTCAGACAAAATGTAGATGGCACACAGCCATTGTAGTTTTCGTTTAAAAACTTGAATACAAACTTTTTTTTTTTAATAGACTTTTTTTTTATCCAATCTCAAATTCAAGAGTTATATAGGAATCACCCTTTGTATTTCACACATCTATAAAATGTTTATGCACAAAAACACTTACACTATTACCACTATTGAAGCCACTGAATGGACGCAGCTGTGACGCAAATAGGTGGACAGGTCATTGCTGCAGCCAAATCTTCTACATTTCTTCATACGGATGATGAGGCAATGACTTCTAATTCTAATATAACCAGTGATAAGTTTATTATGAAAAGTGACAATACTGTTGGAACTTCTGTACAATAAGTGACTTTTCCCAGTGAATAGGCAAAGTCTAAGGCCAGGTTCAGACATCAGTGATTTTTCAGGGACCCATGGACATATACAGGTAATTTTGATGTCTGTCAAAGACATTAATAGAACATGTACGTGATTCACGGATGTCTGAATGAGGTCTAAGCCAGGGTCTAGACAGCAGTACTGAAACTCGGGCCAGTCATGTCCGCAAATTTTGGCCATGACTGGCTCAGTGTCAAATTCCATACAAGTGGAATAGAATGCGATCAAAAAAGGTTTCGTGCCCAAAAATGATACCAATAAAAACTCAAACTCACCCTGCAAGAAAAAAGTCCTCAAATGACTGTCAGCTGAAAAATAAAAACTATAGCCTTCAAAATATGGTGATGCAAAAAAAATTATTTTGTAAAAAAAAAAGCATTTTTAGTATGATAGGAGCCAAACAAAAAAAACCCTGATATAAATGTGGTATCGCTGTAATCGTAGCAATCTGAAGAATAAAGCAGCCTTATCATTTATACCGCATGGTGAAGGGCACAAAAGATAAATAAATAAAACCAATTCTTCACCTGCTGTTGATTTGTTCATTCTGTCTTCCAAAGTTCGCAGTAAGGCAATCTTGTGGACTACACTGAACGCTAAAGACCCTGTCACACATAACGAGATCGCTAGCGAGATCGTTAGTACGTCACAGTTTTGGGATCGCTGGAAAGTCGTTTCGTGATCGCTGGGGAGCTGTCAAACATGCAGAACTTCCCAACGATTTTGCCCCCGCCCCAGCCATCTAACTAACGATCTTGGCGGTCATTGTGACGCTTTCACACAGCAGCTATTTCAACGATCCACACCTTGATAGGGACTGTACTGTGTCACAAAGGCGTGCATAAAATCACTTTTCCGCTCCCCCTCATCTCTGATTGGTGGACGCTACTGTGTTCTGATTGGGCGGCCTTGGTTTAACATTGCTACTGCGTCTCCGGTCAGACGGGAACACTGGTGTGTGCATTGTTCCTGTACAGATGTATGGATGTCCATATATTTATATGAATATATATATAGAGATGTAAATGGCCATTTATGTGTATGCATATCTGTATGTATGTGTATATATAGTTATCTGTATACGTATGTGTATATGAGTGTGTGTATATATTTATGTACTTAAAAATATGTATGAGTACATGGATGATTCTGTTTACATACGAGTACACGAATGTATATGCGTGTGTGTATGTATGTATCTGTATACATATGTGTATACATATATATATTATATATATATATATATATATATATATATATATAAACTGCTTACTGCGGTGACTACTGCTACTACTGAAAGAATGAGAAACAAAGCTTTTGCATAGTAGAACACACAGTTTATTAGACACATCAGTATAGAAATGTCAGTAGTGTAGAAACATGAGTAGCTGCCCACTATAGGTTCTGATGCTGCCAAAGAACAGCACCAGGACCGTTAAAATACTGGCAGTAGTTGTCGCGGCAGGTCTTCGCATCATGGGTGTTTCTGCCATGTCCCACTGGTTGAAGGCCTGCAATTGCAGGATCGTTTGCACGCCATTCACCAAGCTCCATTTCCCCATTGGCTATGTCCACAGAGTCCACGAAGCCAGGCGGACAGTACGTAATTGCACCACGTCGATGAAGAAAGTTGTGAAGCGTGCAACAGGCCAAAACAACAGAGTCTATTGATTTAAGCTTCATGTTAATTGGCGTGTGAAAAACTCTGAAGCGGTTGGCCAGGACAGCGTGTCAGAAAACGTGCTGTGTGGATGTGTGTGCACGAGACCCCTAAAATATTTGCCCATGCAAAAGCATATATATATATATATATATATATATATATATATATATATATATATATATATATATATATATATATATATATATATATATATATATATATATACACAGATAGAAGCCAAGCCTTCCCTCCCTGAAGAGCAAGGATAGCAGATAATTGGTAGATGTCCTATAAATGAATTAAAAATGGAAACTCATTTGAGACCCCAAACAATACCTACCTCGCTAAAGATGTCTGATTTCTTCAAAGTGGAGTCACAGCCGGAGAACGCTGGGGGGATCCGAAAAACAAGGACGCAGTAGCGACCACCAATCAGGTACGAGGGGCGCGGAAAAGTCCAATTTATGCACGCCTACGTGTCTCAGTTCTGAATCGCTAACGAGGTCATTGATAAGGTGTCAAATACAGCGATGCACACTGCCCAGCGGGAGCGCAACGACCCAGGAATGGTCCAGGAAGCTTTGTAACGATCAGCGATCTCACAGCAGGGGCCTGATCGTTGCTACCTGTCAGACATAACGAGATAGCTAGCGAGATCGCTATTGCGTCACAAAAAACGTGACGTATCAGCGATCTCGTTATGTGTGACGGGGCCTTAACACTGGGGTTTAGGTGTAAAACTCAAATGTATTCAGACAAAATTCCAGATGGAACATTCACTGTAAAGACGCAAATGGAATAATTTTGAACTCTCGGCTCTGACCTGTGATCCCTTGGTGTCCGTTCCTTTTAGGCGTGCACAAATGCGTGATCAAAGTTTTGTGCAACTTTTAAAAAAATGGATATCTCTAAACAGAGGCCAGACAAAGTACAGAGTAACCATGCTGCCTCAATAATGAATGGATCAGTTGGGGGTTTCATCTGAATGACGTATTTCGGAGATGTAGATTGAAACCCCAATGTAAATACTCAGCATAGAGCACAGGATAAAATACTACCAATTAAAGCTTCAACTCAACCCACAAAAAATAGTCCCCACTCAGGTCCACCACTAACCCAAAAAGAAATCCAGAAAAATCCGTGCTCCCAAATCCAATGTGCCTAAATCGCATTTAACCTCCACATTTGGCATTTCTGTAGTGATGGGAGCCTGCTTAATTTATGGGGTGTGTGTCTCCAGAAGCATGAGCTGGGCACAAGGTATGGGCACTGGAGTGTACTTGGCACTACAATGACAGATTTGCAATTTTCACTCACCAACATTCATTGCTGCTTGTTTCTGGAAAACACCCGTAGAGTAAAAATTGTCACTATACTTGTAGATCACTTCCCAGAGCGGTATAATTTTCAAAATGTGGTTACTTGACAGGAGACTCTGCTCTTCTGGCACTTAGGGGTATATGGAGTGCACAAACTATTCTGCCAAGAGTCAAACAGCGCTTCTTCCCTCCAGAGTCTCTGCGTGTGACTAAGCAGTACTATACAGCCACATATGGAGTATTGCCATTTTCAGCAGAAATTGTGTGACAAATTTTGGTGCCATTTTTACCCATTTCCCAGTGTGAAAATGAAATATCTTGAGTTAAAACAAAATGTTTGGGGTAAAAACGTAATTATTTTTTATTCACCACCCAATAATATAAAATTCTGTGACACACCTGTGATGTCAATATGATCACTGCACCCCAAATGAATTCATAGAGAGGTGTAGTTTGTAAAATGGAGTCACTTATGGAGGGGAGGGGGGGGTTCTGCTGTTCTGGCACCTTTGGGGCTCTGCCAATGTGACATGGCACCCGAAAACCATTCCAGCAAAATCTTCAGTATAATATGGTGCTCTGTCCCTTCTGAGTTTAGCACTGTGCCTTAAAAGTATTTACCGATTACATGTGGGGTATTGGGGCACTCAGGAGAAATTGCACAACTAATTCTCTAGTCCACTTTTTCCTATTTCCTATATAAAACAATTAAAAACTTGGGGCTAAAACATTTTATTGGTAAGAATGTAATTATTCTTTCTTCACCACCCAATGGTATAAAATTCTGTGAGGCACATGTGGTGTCAACATGCTCACTGCATCCCTAAATTAATTCATTGAGGGGTGTAGTTTGTAAAGTGGGATCACTTATGGATGTTCCTGCTGTTCTGGCACCTCAGGGGCTCTGCCAATGTGACATGAAATCTTCAAACTATTCCAGCAAAATCTGCACTCCCAATTTGGCGCTTCTTCACTTCTGAGCTTTGCACTGTGCCTCAAAAAGTAGTCTTCGACCACATATGGGGTATGGGCATACACAGGAGAAATTGTGAAACAAATTGTACAATTCGTTTTCTCCTATTAGCCCTTTTGAAAATTAAACACTTAGGGACGAAACAACATTTTAGTGAAAAAAATGGTAATTTTTAATTTACTTGGCCCAATGTTATACAAGTCTGTGGATCGCCTGAGGGTTAGAAATACTCACTATACTCCCAGAGGTGTTCTTCAAGTGGTGTAGTTTCCAAAATAGGGTCACTTGTGTAGGTTTCTGCTATTTTTGCATGTCAGAGGTTCTTCAAATGTGATATTGTGTCCGCAATCTATTCCACCCAAAATAGCACTCCTTCCCTTCCGAGCCCTGTCATGTGCCCAAATAGTAGTTTTTCCCCACATATGGGGTATCTATGTACTCAGGAGAAAATGTATCATAAATTTTTTTGTGCAATTTCTCCTGTTACCCTTTGCGAAAATTAAAAATTTGGAGCTAAAGCAATTTTTATGTGGTAAAAAGTAAAATTTTCAATTTTGCTTTCCATATTGCTTCTAATTCCTTTGAAGTATCTAAAGGGTTAACTAACTTCTTGAATGTGGTTTTGAGCACTTTAAGGGATGAAGTTTTAAAAATGTTGTCACTTTTGGGTATTTTCTGTTATGTAGCCCCTCAAAGTCAATTCAATTGTGATGTGGTACCTAAAAAAAAATAGGTATTATAAATTTTGCGGGTAAAATGAAAAATAGCTAATCAACTTTTAACCCTTCTAACAACAAAAGATTGTGTAAAAAATTATGCTGATGTAAAGTGGACATGTGGGAAGTTATGAATTAATTATTTTGTTTTGTATAACCATCTGATTTAAAACGCTTAAAAATTAAGTTTGAAAATTGCAAAATTCTTCAACTCCTGACCAAGCTGCTCCTCTCCCCTGCCAGGAACTTTTGCAGTGATGGCTCATCCAGGGAAAGGAAACTTCCTGTTTCTACACAGAGCTTAGAAGAACTCAGCTAGTCCGTTTTTAACTCCTTCACCCCAGAGCCTGTTTTCACCTTCAATACCGGGCCAAATTTTACAATTCTGACCAGCATCACTTTATGAGGCAATAACTCTGGAATGCTTCAATGGATCCTAATGATTCAGAAATTATAATGTCATGAAAAAAACACTTAGGATAGTGGTAACATTTCTTCGACATGAATTGAATTTATTTGTGAAAAAACAGAAATTTGGCTAAAATTTTTCAAATTTTGCAATTTTCAAACTTTGAATTTTTATACCCTTAAATCAGAGAGTTATGTCACACAAAATAGTTAATAAATAACATTTCCAACATGTCTACTTTACAACAGCACAATTTTGGAATTTTTTTTTTTTGTTAGGAAGTTAAGGGTTTAAAGTTGACTAGCGATTTCTAATTTTTCCAACAAAACTTAACAAAACCATTTTGTTTAGGGACCACATAACATTTGAAGTTACTCTAGACCCAATTATTTTTATTTTCACAAAGGTAACAGGAAAAATTGAACCTCGAAATTTGTAGTGCAATTTGGGAGAGCAAAAAATAGGCTAGACTCTCTTTGCAGCCTCCTGCTAATTAAAATCACCTGTGCCAAATGGAAGAAGTGCACATCCTCTCACAGGTCTCACTTGAGAGCTTGAGGAAGGCGAGTTACAATGCTCCTTTCATGTGGTGTTGGTGCAGTGTTTCGGCCATTGTTGCTGTGGTTTTGTGCTTGTGGGGTGGCGCGATCTGGAGTCATGGGGACTCAGTCTTGCAGCATAAGTGCTGTGAGGCACCAGGCTGCCGACCCTGCTGGTGCATTGTCGCTGCGGCGGTGGTTGGCGCACAGTGCCGCTCAACGAGGTGGTGCAAAGAGGGTGGAGGGATTGGGGGGGTAATGGACAGGGCCAAAAAGTCCTGGAAAACAGCGAGCACCAATGTTGATCAGTGATTTGCGTCACTGATCAGTGCTCGGCCGCTGCAGGACACACGAAGAAAAAAAACTGCCAAAATTCGAGCGATCAAGTACTGATCAGTGCTCAGTGGCTGAAATGGGTGAAAATGGGTGTGAAAGGGGGGAGAGGGTGATTGGGGTGGATGAGGAGAGATCAGACAAGGATCAGTATCTCTTCTTTTCATAAGTAACAGGAGCAGCAATTCAAAGTCGGAGCAGCATGTGTGATGACACAGACTTCTGTGCCCGCTCTGTACAAATCCACAGCTAGAATGAGGAAGTACAGGACGGTCACTGCCAGGTCACACCGCGTATGTGTGCTCCGATTGTTGCGATCGATGTAATCATCGATAGCACGAATCAGAACTACCTCAGGTGAGCCTGGTGTCGCCAGGCCCCAGCCTATAATCGGTGCGGTTACAGCACCGATCCTAGGCTGGGCATCAGTGTTTCAGGCAATCTGATTGCCTGAAACACTGAGAAACACTGCGATTGGCTATTAAAAATTGAACAGCCAATCACGCGATCGTAGTCGCGGGGAAGCGCATCGCCAGACCCTGGGACGACGCCGCCATGTTCCCTGCTGTGAGAAACAGCAGGGACAATCATGCGATCACCATGCACTTATATATACTGCACTGGTCAGGAATTTCTTCCCGATCATGACGTATATAAACTGCAAATATAGTGAAGGGGCTAATCACGTGATGTCAGACCTAATGTAAAAGAAGAATTAGCTGTGTAGAAGGGCAAAATGAGCAATTGTAAGTACACAATGCTATATAACTGCAATATTATAAGAGGATAACAACTTTGATGGGAGGAGTGCTTCTTAACCGCTTCCAGACCGCCCACTGTACATAAACGTCGGCACTGCCCGGGCTCTGTGCAGCGCCGACGTTTAAGAACGGTTGGTGGTCCCACAGCCCTCAGGACTCCCAGGGTCCTGCAGGTGCTGCGGTTGCGGTTCAGAGCGACAGCTTTGACAGGGGACATCATCGGGACCTGATTGGATCAGGTCCCAATGATGTTAACCCTTTGCTATCTTCTATATGCTGCGATCTATAGTGATCACGGCATATAGAAGATAGTGAGAGGAGAGGGGGTCGTCCACTTACCTCTCCGACGGCCCCCTGATGTCTTCCAGGACCTGTCGTTGTTATGGCAGCCGGAGGTCACATGACCGCCTCCGGATCTGCCATATATGGTGTCCTGCTAGGCTCAGCCTGCAGCTGAAGTCTAGCAGGAGATAGACAGTGTGAAACTGTCAGCAAAGTTCATATGCAATACAATACATGTCTATTGCATTGCATGAGAACAGTGATTAGAAAAATAAAAAAATTTATGTCCCATACAGGGACTAAGTAAAAATGTAAAAAAAAAACTCTAAAAAATGTTTTCAAACTGTTAAAAAAAAATCACAAAATAAATAAAAAAAATAAAAAATAAAATATTAAACCAATAAATCCGTATATTTATGCAAAAACAAAAAAAGTACACATATTTGGTATCGCCGCGTCCAAAACAACCCGATCTATAAAACTGTCACACTAATTAACTCCTTCTGTGCACACCATAATAAAAATAAATAAAAAACGGAGCAAAAAACTATGCTTTTTCATCATATCGCCAAACAAAAAATGGAAAAAAATGCGATCAAAAAGCAAAATGGAAATAAAAATGGTTCCGCTGAAAACGTCATCTTGTTCTGCAAAAAAAAGCCGCCATACAGCTCCATCAGCCGAAAAATAAAAAAGTTATAGCTCTCAGAATAAAGCGATGCAAAAAAATTTTTTCTATAAAATTGTTTTATTGTGTAAAAGTGCCAAAACATAAAAAAAATACAGTAAGTGTAGTATCGCTGTAAACGTACTGACCCGAAGAATAACGCTGCCTGATCACTTTTACCACACGCAGAACGGCATAAAAAAAAACCTCAAAAAACAATTCCTGTATTGTTGGTTTTTGTTAATTTTACCTCCCAAAAAAACGGAATAGAAAGCGATCAAAAAATGGCACGTACCCAAAAATGGTACCAATAAAAATGTCAACTTGTCCCGCAAAAAACAAGCCGTCACATGACTCTGTCGGCCGAAATATGGAAAAATTATAGCTCTCAAAATATGGCGATGCAAAAACTAGATTTTGCAAAAAAAAGCGTCTTTTAGTGTGTGACAGCTGTCAGTCATAAAAACCCGATATAAATCTGGTATCTCCGTAATCGCACCGATCCGAAGAATAAAGTAATCTCGTCACTTATACCGCACGGGGAACGGCGTAAAAAATAAATAAAACTAATTCTTCACCTGCTACTGATTTGTTTATTATGTCTCCCAAAGATCGCAGTAAGGCTCTGCTCACATTTATCCAGCGCTCTGCGCTGAGCACTTACACCAGAGTGTCCATGTAAATCTCTGAAATACGTGATTCAGACAGAACCTATGACGGAAGATTCCCTGTAATGAGGCAGATATAGGCCACTGTGGATGCCGTCTGGCCTGTGATACCACGGTGTCAGTTTTTTTAGGCGTGCATAAGAGTGCTTTTGGCCACAGTTTTGTGCACTTCTGAAAAAAAAGGACACCACTAAACAGAGGCCAGACGGAGTCCAGAGTAACTCTGCTGCCTCATTACAGTGAATGGATCTCGCAGGGGTTTCATCTGAATTACATCACTTGGAAATTTAGATGGAAACCCCGATGTAAGTGCTCAGCCTAGAGCGCCGGATAAATGTTACGTAAAATGTTCCCAATAAAAGCTTCAACTCAGTCCTCAAAAAAAAGCTAGTCCCCAATCAGGTCCGTCATCTGTTAAAAATATAAGGGACTTCCAAGTTACTGGTAGCAGAAAGGCTCTAGAAAAGCGAAATGGCCCTTGCCCCCCAAAAGAAATTCAGAAAATGTTGTGCTCCCAAATCCAAATGCCTATTCTACAATAATTTGTTCTCCAATTGTCAAATAGCGCTCCGTCCCTCCTAGATCTCGCCGTATGGCTAAGCGGTACGATACAGCCACATATGAGGTATTGCCACTTTTAGAAGAAATTGTGTGACACATTTCGGCACCATTTTTACCCATAGCCCTGTGTGAAAATGTAAAATCTGAGGGTAAAACATTTTTTTGTGGTAAAAATATGATTATGTTTTCTTCACTGCCCAATGGTATAAATTAAAAAATTTAAAAATACTCACTACTTTCCTAGATGAATTCCTTGAGTTTACAAAATGGGGTCATTTGTGGGGGTTTCTGCTGTTTCGGCATGTCAGCGACTCTTCAAATGTGACATGGTGTCTGCAACCCATCCCAGTCAACATAGTGCTCCTTTCTCTTCCGAACCCTGCCGTACACCAAAGCAGTGGTTTTCCCCCACATATGGGGTATCGGCGTACTCAGGAGAAATTGCACAACAAATTTCATGGTGCAATTTCTCCTGTTACCCTTATGATAATGTAAAATTAAGGGATGAAAAACATTTTTGTGGGAAAAATGTGAAAATTTTATTTTTACAGCTCAATATTATAAACTTCTGTGAAGCACCTTGAGGTTCAATGTGATCACCACACATCTAGATAAGTTCCCTAAGGGGTCTAGTTTCCAAAATGGTGTCACTTGTGGGGATTTCCACTGTTTAGGTACATCAGGAGCTCTCTAAACGCAACATGGCGTCTGCTAATTATTCAAACAAATTTTACATTCAAAAAGTCTAATGGTGCTCCTTCCCTTCCGAACCCTGCAGTGTGCCCAAACAGTGGTTTTCCCTCACATATGGGGTATCAGCGCGCTCATGAGAAATTGCACTACAAATTGTGTATTCCATTTTTTCTTGTTACCCTTGTGAAAATAAAAAAATTGGGTCTAAAGTAACATTTTTATGAAAAAAAGTTAAATGTTCATTGTTTTCTTCCACATTCCAAAAATTCCCGTGAAACACCTGAAGGGTTAATAAACTTCTTGAATGTGGTTTTGAGCACCTTGAGGGGTGCAGTTTTTAGAATGGTGTCACTTTTGGGTATTTTCTGTCATAAATGCCCCTCAAAGTCACTTCAAATAAGATGTGGTCCCTAAAAAAATGTTTTTGTAAATTTTGTTGGAAAAATGAGAAATCGCTGGTCAACTTTTAAGCCTTACAGCTTCCTAACAAAAAAAAATTTTTGTTCCAAAATTGTGCTGATGTAAAGTAGACATGTGGAAAATGTTATTTATTAACTATTTTGTGTGACATATCTCTCTGATTTAAGGGCATGAAAATTCAAAGTTTGAAAATTGCAAAAGTTTCAAAATTTTTGCCAAATTTCCAATTTTATCACAAATAAACGCAAGTGATATCGAAGAAATTTTACCACTATCATGAAGTACAATATGTCACGAAAAAACAATCTCAGAATCAGGGGGATCCGTTGAAGCGTTCCAGAGTAATTACTTCATAAAGTGACAGTGGTCAAAATTGAAAAAATTTGCCTGGTCACGAAGGCAAAAACAGGCTCTGGCGCGAAGTGGTTAAGTCAGCTAGTTATTACTTAGGAGGGATTTAGCCACACACATTCATCTCTCCTACATGATGCAGCAGAGCTAAATGTGTGCGCATGAAATTCTTCCTGCACAGTGATAACTTGCCGATAGGATAATACAGCAGGAAATACTGTACTGCCACAATTTATGCCAAATAACTCGCCAGGCTCTATTAATAATGAATATAGTTTCTACACAGAAATAAGAGTTGTAGGAAGGCAGGGCGTGAAGCACAAAGGGTGCTAAAAAATGTAAAGTATTAATATTATTTTAATTAAAGAAAAAAAACCTTTTTTTAATGATATAAGATATGAAAAATAAATGTTAAAAAGGTTTGATATTTTCCACTTTTAAAACACTAAGGGGAGCAGCAGCTGAAATTTGCCATGAAAAACCAAGTGTACTGCTAACTTGCATTAAGACTGCAGTAAAAGTGGGTGGAATTTGCTCACGTGTGTGATGTCACTTCTACCCATTCCAGGCATTTTCAAAAGGATAAGGGAGGATGAAGTTTAGGATCACAGTGCAGACCCATTTTGTTGGTGACTGCAAAGTGATACTGACAGGAGGATGGTGTCAACAAGGACAGCTGGCAGTGCTGATTTGGTCAGTTGGTGCTGCTCACTGTATCACGCACTGGGATTAGATACACGTTTTGCGTCACACGCTGGGATTAGATACAAGTCTCAGCGGATTGGGACCAGATATGTGGACTGTATCACGCGCTGAGATTAGACACACTGAGTGTATCACATGATGGGATTAGGTTCAGGGCTCAGTAGAGTATCAGACAGGATGGGATTACATATGAGTGTATTACACAGGATGAAATTGGATATGCAATGTTAAACCAGAGCATTTCATTTTGCATTAAACATAATTGATTATATAATGTCATGAGTCAGCTGGTTAACCAGGCAAAGCCACACAATCCCAAAGTTAATGCATACCACCAAAGATCATACCCAGCTAAGGCCACATCAAGCCACGCCATGAGGCAGCAGGAGAAAACCTGAGGAGGCAGGCCAAATCCCCAAACATGAGCCACCAGGCCAAACCCCGGGCAAGCTAAAACACAAGACATGAGGTGGCAGGCCAAACACCAAGCATGAGACTGTAGGCTGAAAATCAAATTTGAGCCAGTAGGTACTGGGAGCATGAAATTGACATTTATTCGGGCTGAAGTTAACATTCCAGCACCCACCTGGGCCAATATTCTCACTGCAATTCTTACTAGAAACTGCTATAGAACACCTTATGGACGTTCCATGATTCACAGCTGCTCTAGCTGTGTGCCCAAAGCGCCTCCATCCAAAGGACAGGAAACCACATTGAAGGAGGAAGTGGGAGTTGGCTTTGTATTTTGTGCTTTTGGCTTCCTGTCGAATGAAGCCCTTGGATACCTCTCTCAGATGCGGTTATGTGTGATTAGTAAAAAAAAGAAAACACAATAAAGGATAATAAAATGAATACTATACCTATAAATGGTCCAAAAGAGCTTTAGGGCTGCAACCCAACACGTAGTTATCAGGCATATGCAAGTATGCACGGTCTACCAATGTAGAGATCAATCACCAAGTGGGACCTATCCATGGGAGTGTGTATAAGTGTCAGAGGGCAGTAGCCGTGGTCGAGCTGCTGCTCCATGATGCCCTGGCACATTACAAAAATATTGTGTCCCAGTCCATATGTGTTGTGCTGTGTATGGTGCATTACACTTACTTGCAGGCCAGAGGCCTGCGCTGTCTCCACGTCTGTTTCCAGGAACATGGGGACACCCAGTTCCTTTTCACAAGTTAAACTGGACAGTTCAAGTGCATCAGTCTTTACCACGCAGTATCGGGCACAGTACCCTTCGCTACTTGCTTCATTAACACAGTACATTTTCCGTTTCACTTTCAGTTCCGCCTGGACCATCCCTATACTTACTGGTTTCTTCAGACCAAGGAATTTCCCATCCGGCCCCGCAATATTGTTGAGATCCACTACCTTTCCCACACACAGTTCCACGTCTGTCTTCCTCTCTACAAAAGAGGTTAACGTACTCTCCATAGCACCTGTATCGAGCCGTAGGCTCCAGAAGTTGCAGGAATGTACGCAGGCGGTCTTGTAATGTCACATACCGCCCAACTTCAAATGTACTTCTCTCGCTGTAAGCCCACTGCTCCTTGCACGTCACCTTGTCACTGTCACCAAAGAACGCTTTCATTAACTAAACAAGGAAGTGGTTCCTCTTTCTTGCACCCAATCACCTCCCAATCTGGGCTGGTACCAAATATTTAACTGTCTTTTATCCTAATATCCTATCTTACTACAGTTACTATCCTATACTTTCCCTATACCTGAGCGGAGTGCATCTGAGTCACCTTAGGCATTATCACACAGCAGCATCAGTACCTATACATGGTTTACATTACATTCCTAAAAACCGCATTACATAGTTCACACTTCAAATGACACAACATAGTAGAAATGCACGACAGCCCTGGCTGTCTTCAGGGGCTGGGACAGGGCAGTTCACACCCACAGAAGTCCCTACTTCCTGAAATAATGCCAATCCTGATGCACGTTTTGGCGGATTGCCTCTATTTTAATTACATTTTATTGGATCCTCACTATTTATTTTGGCTGCTCCTATACTTTCACCAATATCAGTTGTCTAGTATTTGCCATATATTCTTCTTGTTCTCACCTTCTGCTTAGGACACCTTTTCATATTAAAAGAGACTCATGCACCGATGGGTGGACCCATCTTCCAGCACCCCTATATGTCTAAGCAGGAGGGATTCTTGGGAAGGAGGCTTTCCCCTCAGACATGGCAGACAATATGGTCTAAAGCAGCCAAGACATCAATCTGTACCCTATACAAGGAGAACCAATATAAAATTTTAATGCATTGGTACCACACGCCGGATGTCCTGAATAAAATGAACCCGCAGGTCCCGAGTATATGCTGGAGATGTGGATCATCTGTCGGCACTCTGACACAAGTTTTCTGGTCCTGCAGCAAAATAGTTCCCTTTTGGGAAACAATAAGAAAACTGGTTCAGGAGGTGCTATTTACAGAGATTTCTCTGGAGCCCTCTGTTTTCCTTCTCAATGTGACCCCTGGGGGAATGGGTAGACATTCTTCCAAATTGCTCCTCCACTTGTTGACAGCAGCGAGATGCATGATTGCTCTTTGCTGGAAAAGGGACTCACCACCCTCTAGACAAGAGTACTATGCTAGGGTCTGTGATGTGAGGCGGATGGAGTCCTTGACTGCAAGTCTTAATGCAAGATGTACCTGTTCGAGACAGTATGGGCCCCATGGGACTACTATTGGGCGCAGCGTAGTGAATGATCAACTGCTTCTTGATCTTTTGTCTATATCGTTCTTCCTTTCCCTTCCTTCTCTCTGTGTTGTCTTTTTTTTTTTTTTTCTTTGTGTTTCATGGACTGTTATTTAAAATGGATGTCATATCAGATATTTGAATTTGAAAGCTTTACAGTGATCTCTAATGGGCCGGCCTGTTGGAGGCCTAAGTGTTTTCTCTGATATGAAAATGTGAATGACTTTTCTGTGTTCTATATTTGCTAAAATGTGAAAAATTTTAATAAAAATTACAGTTATATAAAAAAAAAAGACTCATGCTTTTATCTTTACACGTTTGTAATACAAATT
The DNA here is from genome assembly GCF_046119375.1 of Phyllobates terribilis. Classification (NCBI taxonomy): domain Eukaryota; kingdom Metazoa; phylum Chordata; class Amphibia; order Anura; family Dendrobatidae; genus Phyllobates; species Phyllobates terribilis. The sequence continues at coordinate 541,664,057 of NW_027362765.1, read as the reverse complement.
GTGCTTTTTCCATACATTGTATTTGTTAACTTAATTTTTTGTTTCTGTTTGTTATGTTTGCCCGTTAATCTATCCAAAACTCATTAATACCGCTTACTTTTGTGCTATATATATTTTTTACATTTTGGAGAGGCATTTATCCTGTTGAGTAATTTTGATTTATTTAGCGCCATATGTACCAGGATCAGGCTGTCAGCTATAATGGAGTGAAAGACTAAATTGCTGAAAGCCTAGGGTTTAAGACTGCCTTGGGTGCAGGCTCAGTATTACCTGCTGTGGTCACATATCAGAGATGCAGAATCAGTCTCTCAAGCTGCAGTTTACCGCATAGGTAGTTCACAGTAATATGTCCAGAAGTCAAGAGTTATTAGTCATCTTTAAAAGGGAACTGTCAACAGGTTTCCCAGATCTAAACTGCAGCTATCACAATGTGTGTCACTTAAGGCTGCATTAACACATGTGTGTGACATGTCCATCTGATGTACGTTTTGTTTTTGGTTGGCCATCAAATGGACCCATAGAAGGTAACTGATCTATACACACATCTGTTTAAAAATAAGTCCATGTTCTCTTGTTCTTATCCATTTTCCGGATTGGACTTAAAGCCTAGGAGATCCGTATAAAATGGATGAGACACAGAAGACACTTTTTACCTCATTGTTCTATCCATGTTTCATCCATTTTTAAAAGATCCATTGCTAAGCATCAATAGATAAGAAGTTCAGAAAGTCTGTCTCAAGTTTTAAAACTTCTTCCAGATTGCCTATCTAATATATAAAGCTGTGTGTGTGTGTGTGTGTGAATGTATGTATGTATGTATGTATGTATGTATGTATGTATGTATGTATGTATGTATGTATGTGCGTGCGTGTTCGGGATTGGCATTTGCACCGTCGCAGGTACAGGCACACGTCTGGACCCCGAGAGCGTCATAGGCTATGTTGTGAGGCACAATTTTAACCCCTCGCATTCCAATTCACCAAACAATTTTGCCCCTATCTACATAATAGGGAAAAAGTGAAAGGAAAAGTGTTGGAGGCAAATTGACAGTTGCCACATGTGAACAAGGGAGAATTAAAGAATAAGAGCGATGGCGCCAAAGAGTATATACCGTACAGTTGCTAAGGTGGGGCCCCGACATGGGATACTCATACTCACCACACACGGGGATATGAACACACACACAAAATGCGCCACACACTACCACGTGCTTGAACACATATACCACCCTCAGCACACACAAAACTCATCTCACAAAGATTTATCAGGCTGCCAATAGCAACCAATCACAGCTCAGCTTCTATTTTGCTACAGTTAATTAATCTGAGCTGTGATTGGTTAATATAGGCAACAAAGGACAATCTCAGTATAACAAAGCTTGTGTAAGGTAATAAGATGTCAGTTAGGGTGTGTTGGTGGAAAGGCTGATGTCAGTCACATTACTTCTATGTGAGAGGATATAGAAACTACCAGTTACAGACTATTTTTACCACAGTAATGCCTCATAAGAAAAGGAATTTCATGGCACGAATGTCAGCTGATGCGAAAAGAAAAGCTGCATTACGGGCCAATGAAAAATGTGAAGACCGAGAAACAAGGCTGACACACATGAGAACAGCAGCTGCTTCCTCAAGAGCCAATGAACTTTCTGAGCAGAGGGAAGCGATGCTTGCAGACAAGAGATCAAGAGCTGCTTCCTCAAGGGCCAATGAACTTTCTGAGGAGAGGGAAGCGAGGCTTGCAGACAAGAGAACAAGAACTGCTTCCTCAAGAGCCTATGAACTTTCTGAGGAGAGGGAAGCAAGGCTTGCAGATAAGAGAAGAGCTGCTTCCTCAAAGGCCAATGAGTCATCTCAGCAGAGAGAAGGCCGACTTGCCACTAAGAGAATTGCTATTTCTTCCACCAGGGCACAGGAAATGGTTGGAGATTTGAAACATGCTGCCTTTTGTTACCAGTCAGACATAAACTATCAGGACAATCCTAAAGTTCAGATAGGAAAAATGGATGTGGTCTGCATGTACAGCAGTGCCCTGAAATGGAAAGATGAACCGCCAGGTTTATGCTGTGCAAATGGCAAGATAAAACTTCCACCTCTCCTGTCACCACAAGATCCCCTAAAGTCTCTAATGACAGGTACCAGTACAATATCAAAGCATTTCTTGGACAACATTAGGAAGTACAACCCCTGCATCCAAATGACATCATTTGGTGCAACAAAAGAAATGTTTGCAACAGGATTTATGCAGACATTTAAAAGTTCAAGGACAGGTTTACCACTCAATTGGCTCACTGCTTCCATTACAAGGAGAAGAACCTCAATTTCTTCAACTCTTCTTTATGAGAAATGCAGAAGCAGAGGCTCAGCGGAGATGCTCTTTAATTCCTAACACTCGCCTTGATATTGTCACTCTTTTGCAGCAGTTCCTTCACTCCAACAATCTATATGTTCAACTTTTCAAGACTGCACTTGAATGCATGCCAAATGACGATTACAAGGTTGTCATTCGAGCTGACAAAACACCACAAGGTGAACATCAGCGACGTTTCAATGCTCCCACATTTGATGAGGTAGTCATCTTGATTGTAGGTAATGATTTTCAAAGCCGTGACATTGTGCTTCAGAAAAGCAACAATGGCTTGCAACGAGTAGCAGAAACTCACAGGTCCTATGATGCTCTGCAATATCCAATCATCTTTTGGCAGGGACAGGATGGCTATCACTTTGGAATACCTCAGACAGATCCTACAACAGGCAACCCTTCAGGAAAAAAAGGTGTCTACTGTGGACTTCTATGCATATAGGATCATGACAAGATTTGCAGAGGAAAATCACATCTTGAAATGCAAACACCTCTTCCACCAATTTATTGTTGACATGTATGCAAAGATTGAGAGTGAACGTCTTTTATATATCCGACTAAATCAACCTGGGCGAAGCCGGATAGCACAGCTAGTAGACTATAAACGTCCAGCCGGTCCAAGTTCCACTCTGCAGTAACATTCTAAAACATCACTAAGTAGTGCAGCTACACACTATCATGCAGCTGTAGGCACGGGAACCTGGCTCTCTGACTAAGACACAGGGCTGTGGAGTCGGTAAGCCAAACCTGCGACTCAGACTCCTCAATTTCCCTTACACAGACTCCGACTCCACGACTCCCACATATATTGCTTATATTTAAGTGAAAAATGTATTGTAGTACAATGTGAACATCAGACATTTAATCATTTTTATGATACAATAATCAAGATATTTAGATAGAACATTATATATTTATTGGAATACAACTTTAGAACACAAAAAACTGTAATAAACTGTAAATATGTAATACACTATGTAATATCGATTATATATATTACACTATGTAATAAACTACGTAAGTGGCAAAAAACAGTTTTCAACAAAAACATACTAAATAACATTTGTGCAGTCTATGAATTTGTTCTAAGAAATAGAATTGCCCCATCAGATCCTCCTTCATAGACGACCTCAAATCTGACCTAATAATTTTAAGGCTAGAGAGCAACCTCTCTACAATAACTTGGGTTGGAGGCAAAGCTGTAACCACATGGGCAACATCTATAACAATTTCCGGGTATAAAGGAATTGCCTCATGCACAGTCAGTTTTGATGAACGATTGAATTTTTCTATTTCTTTGAGAGCAAGTGAAACATTTTGCTGAAATATGGTCAATCTGCTTGCTATAGGAAACGGAGTGAAATCTTTTTCCTTGCGGCAACACTTTGCCTGCTCCATGTCATCCAAATACTTGTCAAAGTCAAACTCCTCATCTGATGAGGATGAAGATATGGCAGCAGTAGCACTGTCAGGACCCAAGTCCTCCTGCGCCTGGCAGTCCTCCTGTAGGCCACTCATCCTAACTGCTACCTCAGTCAGAGCTTCTTTTCCTTTAGTAAGCTGTTGATCATCAAGCAGTATACGATGACTTGGGTCCACATAAACAGCTGCCAGAAATTTTTTATTTTCCAATAGCTGTCTCTCTGTTTCATTGAAGCAGAAATGCCATCTGCGCTTAAACCTCCTCTTTGGGACAGGCAAAATAGCAAGTTCTTCCACTCCCTTATGAAAATGTCAGGAGTTAAATCCTCAGCTTGTAATTTTTTAGTCACGGTAAATGGGTGATTAAGCAATTCCTTCAATTCAGCCCCTTTCCCAGCACGTCTCTTCAAGATGGAATCAATTTTAGGGGTTCTGGCGGCCAGGGCCGGCTCCAGGTTTTTCTGGGCCCCGGGCGAAAGAGTCTCAGTGGGCCCCTTTAACACTTACCACGATTCATGATGCAGAGATACGGCGGAGAAATATTATATATATATATATATATATATATAGTACAATGCAAAGATTTCACTTCTTACATTACATGAGTGATATCTATTGTAAATTCCACAATAGCTCAGAAACCGGTGAATCGCTCCACACAGAATAGTGGCCCCCATATAAGGCTCCATACGGAATACTGGCCCCCATATAACGCTTCATACGGAATACTGGCCCCCATATAAGGCCCCATACGGAATACTGGCCCCCATATAAGGCCCCATAAGGAATACTGGCCCTCATATAAGGCCCCATACGGAATACTGGCCCCCATATAAGGCTCCATGCGGAATACTGACCCCCATATAAGGCTCCATGCGGAATACTGGCCCCCATATAAGGCTCCATGCGGAATACTGGCCACCATATAAGGCTCCATACGGAATACTGGCCCCCATATAAGGCTCCATACGGAATACTGACCCCCATATAAGGCCCCATACGGAATACTGGCCCCCATATAAGGCTCCATACGGAATACTGGCCCCCATATAAGGCTCCATACAGAATACTGGCCCCCATATAACGCTCCATACAGGATACTGGTCCCCTTATAACGCTCCATACAGGATACTGGTCCCCTTATAAAACTCCATACAGGATACTGGCCCCCATATAACGCTCCATACAGGATACCGGTCCCCTTATAACGCTCCATACAGGATACTGGCCCCCATATAATGCTCCATGCAGGCTGTTACCCCCCACATAATGCCCCATACAGGCCCCCCCCTTTTAATGCTCTATGCAGGCTGTTACCCCCCACATAATGCCCCATACAGGCTGGCCCCCCCTTATAATGCTCCATGCAGGCTGTTCCCCCCCACATAATGCCCCATACAGCCCCCCCCTTTTAATGCTCCATGCAGGCTGTTACCCCCCACATAATGCCCCATACAGGCTGCCCCCCCTTTATAATGCCCCATGCAGGCTGTTCCCCACCTTATAATGCCCCATGCAGGCTGTCACCCCTCCTCTTTATAATGCCCCATGCAGGCTGTCACCCCCCCCTCTTTATAATGCCCCATGCAGGATGTTCCCCACCTTATAATGTCCCATGCATGCTGTCACCCCTCCTCTTTATAATGCCCCATGCAGGATGTCCCCCCCCCTCCTCTTTATAATGCCCCATGCAGGCTGTTCCCCACCTTATAATGCCCCATGCAGGCTGTCACCCCTCCTCTTTATAATGCCCCATGCAGGATGTCCCCCCCCTTTTTATAATGCCCCATGCAGGATGTTCCCCACCTTATAATGCCCCATGCATGCTGTCACCCCTCCTCTTTATAATGCCCCATGCAGTCTGTCACCCCCCCCTCCTCTTTATAATGCCCCATGCAGGATGTGCCCCCTTCTCTTTATATTGCCCCATGCCTCCATACATTAAAAAAAAAAAAAATCAAATACTCACCTCCCTTCTCCTCACCTGCTACCTGCTGCCTGCTGCCCGCTGCCCGCTGCTCGGGTCCGAACTCCAGCGTTGTCGGTGTCTTCCCGCTCAGCGCTCCCTGTGACGGCTCAGGGGAGGGCACAGTGTAAAGGCGTCACAGGGAGCGCAGAGCAGGAAGACAGCTGATCTGCGGAGGCACGGGGAGAGGTAAGTATCCAGCTGCCGGGGCCCTGAGCAAGCGGTGAAGAAGGGCGGGCGCTGACACCGCTCTCCTCCGCCCATAGCCCGGCGGGGTGCGCGACCGCTAGTGGGCCCCTCTGCCTGCTCAGGGCCCCGGCATTTGCCCGGGTGCGCCGGGTGCTGACGCCAGCCCTGCTGGCGGCAATAACCAATTTCCTCACTTTTTCAATCAGATTTCCAGCATGTCCCTCTTGCAGACTTTCTCTTATAGCCAGCTGCAGCGTGTGCACAACACAGCGCATGTGATGAATATGAAAGTGTTTTGAAGAAGCTTCGACATCATCTATTTCTAAAGTATAATTTTGCTGTTCTTCTGTTGTAATATCTGTTTGTTCCTCAGTTACATGAACAGCACTGTGGCCTTCCATCTCAAACATACTGAATCCTAAATTTTCTTCTAGCTGTTGTTCATTACTCCCATTCATCAGTTTAATTGTACTTATCATGTTTGAAGCATTGTCCGTCTGTTCTTTTTTGAGTTCGTAATCTTGCAGAACTTTTTCCACTAAGACCTGGAGAAACTGGCAGCTGTGATGAGCTTTAGTATCTTTTACTGCCAGTGTCTTGGTAACAATTTCTTTGTTGTCACAAACATATCGAACATTGATGGCAAAATAGTTCACTCTGTGACGTGTGCAGGCATCCATTTTAAGAAGCACGAAGCGTCTTTTGAGAGTCTTTTTAAGATCTTCCTTTTGTTTAAGGGCTTCTTCAATCACTAATTTTCTAATACTTTCTCTTTCCAGAGAAACACCAAGTTTGCGGGCCATTTCTCCATTAAGAGCTGTAAAAGCTGGTCGTGCAAATAATGATAATGGTACACCGTCCTTCACAACAAGCTGGATGAGCTGTCTTTTGAACATATCTGCCCCCCCGCCCCTCGCTGGCTACGACCATGATTCACACACAGCATTTTGGGTTTCAAGATATGACATTCAGACACATCGTTTTGTGAGGATCTGTTTTTGGGCTCAAAAACGGGTCCTCACAAAGAATGAGCATGTCAGTTTGTGCGGCGTTTTTCTAATCTGCTTTTGCTATTGAAAACATTATCTATGAGCTCAAAAACCTTTCAGGTGATGCGGTTTTTTAAAAAGCTGATCTGCTTTTGCAGCGGAAAAACGTATCCTCAAAAAACGCAGCAAAAACGCTGTGTGAATGTAGCCTTAGATCAGGAATAGAACAGCCATTTATTTTTAGGACATTTCATAACTTTCCCAAATTCCTATGAAAAAATATTCAACACATTCTGCATTGAACTACAGTACCCAATTTATTATATATTTTAGGAGTCGGAGTCGGTCCATTTTATATTGACTCCGACTCCACCAAAATGAGCACAGACTCCGACTCCACAGCGCTGCTCAGCCACACTCCCCCCAGAGAAGGTTTATCACCGCTTCCGCCTCCCTGATCTCTTTATACACCGCACATATAAAGTACTGTGTATATAGTATATATCTGAGACAGAAAAAAAATGTAACCGTTCTTTAAACCGCATGTACAGAAAAAAAACCAAAATGTGCCAGGTCAGTAACAGGGGTAAATGACCTAGTCTTAAACTGGTTAGAAACAAGATGAAAATGGATGAAAAATGGTCGGTTACTCATGGAAAAATTCACATGGCCTTTAAGAGCTCTGCAGCCCAGCATACAGTGGTGTGAAAAAGGCGTTTGCCCCTTTCTCGATCGCACTTAAATGTTTTAGATCACAAAACAAATATAAATATTTGACAAAGATAACACAAGTAAACTCAAAATGCAGTTTTTAAATTAAAGAAGTTGTCCGGTACTTTTTTTTTAAATTGCCCAATGTATTCAGCATGTGTGCATAAGTATATTTGTAAATACCTTACGGTGCAGATAATGCCTGTGAGTGGCGCTATCACTGTCCGCTCACAGGCATCACGTGACCCCGCGCTGACGTCACGACAAGTGAGGCGTGACTCAGCGCTGGGGTCCCCGCAGTGGCTGCTGGGTTGTGGGTGGGGTTATTCCCAGCGTCACACCCAGCATCCAACGCGAGCTTTCCGAATGAATGGAGAGCGCGCTGTGGATGCCGAGTGTGATGCAGGGGAATAACCCCGCCCACAACCCAGCAGCCACCGGTGGAACACAGAAGAGGGACCCTCGGCTGCAGCCTGGACTTGTCGTGACGTCAGCGGATGTCAGAGCCGGTTGCAGCCAGGGGTCACGTGATGCCTGTGAGCAGCCACTGATAATGCCTGTGAGCGGTTCTATCTGCAACACAAGGTATTTACAGAGATACTTATGCCCACATGCTGAATACATTGGGCAACTTAAAAAAAAAAAAAAGTACCGGACAACCCCTTTAAGGTCTTTATTATTAAGGGAAAAAGAAATCCAAACCTACAGGGTTCTGTGTGAAAAAGTGACTGCCACCACCCCCCCCCCCCCCTTAAAAACATAAATTAACTGTGGGAAGCGGAGTTCAATTTCCCTAGCCACACACAGGCTTGATTATTGCAACACCTGTTCGCACTCAAAATAATTACTTAAATAGAACCTGCCTGACAGAGTGAAGTAGATCAAAGATCCTCAGAAGCTAGACATCATGCTGAGATCCAAAGAAATTCAGGAACAAATGAAAAATAATGTAATTGAAATCTATCAGTCTGGAAAAGGATATAAAGCCATTTCTAAAGCTTTGGGACTCCAGCGAACCACAGTGAGCCATTATTCACAAATGGCGAAACAATGGAACAGTGGTGAACCTTCCCAGAAGTGGCCAGCCAACCAAAATTATCCCAAGAGCACAGCGACGACTCACCCAAGAGGCCACAAAAGACCCCACAATAACATCCAAAGAACTGCAGGCCTCACTTGTCCCAATTAAGGTCAGTGTTCATGACTCCACCATAAGAACGAGACTGGGCAAAAATGGCATGCATGGCAGAGTTCCAAGATGAAAACCACTGCTGAGCAAAAAGAACATAAAGGCTAGTCTCAGCTTTGTCAGAAAACATCTTGATGATCGCCAAGATTTTTGGGAGAATACTGTGGACTGACGAGACAAAATTTGAACTTTTTGGAAGGTGTATGTCCCATTACATCTGGTGTAGAAGTAACACTGCATTTCAGAAAAGGAACATTATACCATCAGTAAAATATGGTGGTGGTAGTGTGATGGTCTGGGGCTGTTTTGCTGCTTCAGGGCCTGGAAGACTTGCTGTGGTAAATGAAACCATGAATTCAGCTGTCCACCAAAAGTCCTGAAGGAGAATGTCCAGCCATCTGTTCGTGACCTCAAGCTGAAGAGAACTTGGGTTATGCAGCAGGACAATGATCCTAAATACACCAGCAAGTCAACCTCTGAATGGCTTAAGAAAAACAAAATTAAGACCTTGGAGTGGCCTAGTCAAAGTCTTGACCTTAATTCGATTGAGATGCTGTGGCATGACCTGAAAAATCGGTTCATGCTCGGAACCCCTCCAATGTAGCTGAATTACAACAATTTTGCAAAGATGAGAGGGCCAAAATTCCTACAGAGCGTTGTAAACGACTCATTGCCAGGTATCGTAAACGCTTGATTGCAGTTGTTACTGCTAAGGGTGGCCCACTCAGTTATTAGGTTTATGGGGCAATCAGTTTTTCACACTGGGCTCTTTAGGTTTGGATTTCTTTTTCCCTTAATAGCAAAATACCTTCTTTTAAAAACTGCATTGTGTTTACTTGTTATCTTTGTCTAATATTTAAATTTGTTTTGTAATATGAAACATTTAAGTGTGACAAAAATGCATAAGAATAAGAAATCAGGAAGGGGGCAAACACTTTCACGCCACTGTACAAGAAATTTACTTCATACATCATTCTCACTTTACGGTAATCAGAGCCAAATGAGTACAGACCAACCTACGTGCCTGCTGTAAGAGTGCTAACCAAGCTCTTCTGCCCATGATTGCTGGACATCACCTGAAGAAGAGATTGAATGCACAATAAGACTGGATGCAGACGGCTGTATTTCATGGTCCATGTATAAAATATAATGCCAAGACTGACCGGGGGGCCTAATTCCTGCTACTTAGAATAGGTAAAACTATTAATAAAGGCATATGCAACTCACACGTTTTTATTGCATTTATGCTGCTGAAACGCATATGCGTTTTTTATCTGCAGATTTTCCTTCTCTCATTTAAGTCTATGTGAAATATCTGCAAATAAAATGCATATTTATCGCAAGAGAAATTGACATGCTGTGGATTTCAAAGTTGCACCGTTCAGTTTTCGTAATGTAAGGGAAAAAAAAAATGGACAGGAGATCTCTATAAATCCCATTCACTCTGCTGGAACTGGAACTTGCTACTTTTTGTTTGCGCTTAAAGAGATATACGCACCAGGTGGAATTCGCTTTAGACCTCATTCTGATGTCAGTATTGCACATACATGTTGTATTTCTTTTTTTTTGTTTCACCGATACAACACTTATATTAGAGACCAGGTCAATGCCACACAGAGTTCTAGCAGCAGACATCTCTTCAACAACTGTTAAGAGGAGACTTTGTGCAGCAGGCCTTCATTGTAAAATAGCTGCTAGGAAACCACTGCTAAGGACAGGCAACAAGCAGAAGAGACTTGTTTGGCCTAAAGAACACAAAGAATGAACATTAGACCAGTGGAAATCTGTGCTTTGGTCTGATGAGTGCAAATTTGAGATCTTTGGTTCCAACCACCGTGTCTTTGTGCGACGCAGAAAAGGTAAACGGATGGACTCTACATGCCTGGTTCCCACCGTGAAGCATGGAGGAGGAGGTGTGATGCTGTGGGGGTACATTGCTGGTGACACTGATGGGGATTTATTCAAAATTGACGGCATACTGAACAAGCATGGCTACCACAGCATCTTGCAGCGGCATGCTATTCCATCCAGTTTGCGTTTAGTTGGACCATCATTTATTTTTCAACAGGACAATGACCCCAAACACACCTCCAGGCTGTGTAAGGGCTATTTGACCAAGAAGGAGAGTGATGGGGTGCTACGCCAGATGACCTGGCCTCCACAGTCACCAGACCTGAACCTAATCGAGATGGTTTGGAGTGAGCTGGACCGTAGAGTAAAGGCAAAAGGGCCAACAAGTGCTAAGCATCTCTGGGAACTCCTTCAAGATTGTTGGAAGACCATTTCCGGTGACTACCTCTTGAAGCTCATCAAGAGAATGCCAAGAGTGTGCAAAGCAGTCATCAAAGCAAAAGGTGGCTACTTTGAAGAACCTAGAATATAAGACATATTTTCAGTTGTTTCACACTTTTTTGTTAAGAATATAATTCCACATGTGTTAATTCATAGTTTTGATGCATTCAGTGTGAATGTACAATTTTCATAGTCAAGAAAATACAGAAAAAAATCTTTAAATGAGAAGGTGTGTCCAAACTTTTGGTCTGTACTGTATACAGTTAGGTCCACATATATTTGGACAGAGACAACATTTTTCTAATTTTGGTTCTAGACATTACCACAAGGAATTTTAAACAAAACAATTCAGACGCAGTTGAAGTTCAGACTTTCAGCTTTCATTTGGTGGTATCCACACTAAAATTGGATGAAGGGTTTAGGAGTTTCAGCTCCTTAGCATGTGCCACCCTGTTTTTAAAGGGACCAAAAGTAATTGGACAATTGACTCCAAGGCTATTTCATGGACAGGTGTGGGCAGTCCCTTCGTTATGTAATTCTCAATTAAGCAGATAAAAGGCCTGGAGTTGATTTGAGGTGTGGTGCTTGCATTTGGAAGGTTTTGCTGTGTAGTAAACATGCGGTCAAAGGAGCTCTCCATGCAGGTGAAACAAACCATCCTTAAGCTGCAAAAACAGAAAAAAACCATCCGAGAAATTGCTACAATATTAGGAGTTGCAAAATCTACCGTTTGGTACATCCTGGGCGCCCACGGAAGACAACAGTGGTGCATGATCGCAGAGTAATCTCCATGGTGAAGAGAAACCCCTTCACAACAGCCAACCAACACTCTCCAGGAGGTAGGCGTATCAATATCCAAATCTACCATAAAGAGAAGACTGCATGAAAGTAAATACAGAGGGTTCACTGCACGGTGCAAGCCACTCATAAGCATCAAGAATAAAAAGGCTAGACTGGACTTTACTAAAAAACATCTAAAAAGCCAGCACAGTTCTGGAAGAACATTCTTTGGATAGATGAAACCAAGATCAACCTCTACCAGAATGATGGAAAGAGAAAAGTATGGCGAAGGCGTGGTACAGCTCATGATCCAAAGCATACCACATCATCTGTAAAACACGGCGGAGGCAGTGTGATGGCTTGGGCATGCATGGCTGCCAGTGGCACTGGGTCACTAGTGTTTATTGATGATGTGACACAGGACAGAAGCAGCCGAATGAATTCTGATGTATTTAGAGCCATACTGTGTGCTCAGATCCAGCCAAATGCAGCCAAACTGATTGTCCATCTGTAGTATGAAATGACGACGACCAATGACCCAAAACATAAAGCCAAAGCAACCCAGGAGTTTATTAAAGCAAAGAAGTGGAATATTCTTGAATGGCCAAGTCAGTCACCTGATCTCAACCCAATTGAGCATGCATTTCACTTGTTAAAGACTAAACTTCAGACAGAAAGGCCCACAAACAAACAGCAACTGAAAACCACTGCAATGAAGGCCTGGCAGAGCATCAAAAAGGAGGAAACACAGCGTCTGGTGATGTCCATGAGTACAAGACTTCAGGCAGTCATTGCCAACAAAGGGTTTTCAACCAAGTACTAGAAATGAACATTTTATTTACAATTATTTAATCTGTCCAATTACTTTTGGTCCCTTTAAAAACAGGGTGGCACATGTTAAGGAGCTGAAACTCCTAAACCCTTCATTCAATTTTAATGTGGATACCCTCAAATGAAAGCTGAAAGTCTGAACTTCAACTGCATCTGAATTGTTTTGTTTAAAATTCATTGTGGTAATGTCTAGAACCAAAATTAGAAAAATGTTGTCTCTGTCCAAATATATATGGACCTAACTGTATGTCTGTATATGTTTGTGTGCGGGACTGCATGCGGCCTCCCGCTGTCTCTGGGGGGGGGCGCCGTGCGGCCTCCTGCTGTGTATAGATGGCTCCGTGCGGCCTCCCGCTGTGTATAGATGGCGCCATGTGGCCTCCCGCTGTGTATAGAAGACTACGTGCGGCCTCCCGCTTTGTATAGAAGACTACGTGCGGCCTCCCGCTGTATATAGACTACGTGCAGCCTCCCGCTGTATATAGATGGCGCCGTGCGGCCTCCCGCTGTGCATAGATGGCGCCGTGCGGCCTCCCACTGTGCATAGATGGCGCCGTGCGGCCTCCCACTGTGCATAGATGGCGCCGTGCGGCCTCCCGCTGTGCATAGATGGCGCCGTGCGGCCTCCCGCTGTGCATAGATGGCGCCGTGCGGCCTCCCGCTGTGCATAGATGGCGCCGTGCGGCCTCCCGCTGTGCATAGATGGCGCCATGCGGCCTCCCGCTGTGCATAGATGGCACCGTGCGGCCTCCCGCTGTATCTGGGAGGCGCCGTGCAGCCTCCCGCTGTATCTGGGAGGCGCCGTGCAGCCTCCCGCTGTATCTGGGAGGCGCCGTGCGGCCTCCCGCTGTATCTGGGAGGCGCCGTGCGGCCTCCTGCTGTGTATAGATGGCGCCGTGCGGCCTCCTGCTGTGTATAGATGGCGCCGTGCGGCCTCCCGCTGTGTATAGATGGCGCCGTGTGGCCTCCCGCTGTGTATAGATGGCGCTGTGCGGCCTCCCGCTGTGTATAGATGGCGCCGTGCGGCCTCCCGCTGTGTATAGACGGCGCCGTGCGGCCTCCCGCTGTGTATAGATGGCGCCGTGCGGCCTCCCGCTGTGTATAGATGGCTACGTGCGGCCTCCCGCTGTGTATAGATGGCTACGTGCTGCCTCCCACTGTGTATAGATGGTGCCGTGCGGCCTCCCGCTGTATCTGGGGGGTGCCGTGTGGCCTCCCGCTGTGTAGAGAAGACTACGTGCGGCCTCCCGCTGTGTAGAGAAGACTACGTGCGGCCTCCCACTGTGTATAGATGGCGCCGTGCGGCCTCCCGCTGTATCTGGGGGGCGCCGTGTGGCCTCCCACTGTGTATAGAAGACTACGTGCGGCCTCCCGCTGTGTATAGATGGCGCCGTGGGTCCTCCCGCTGTGTATAGATGGCGCCGTGCGGCCACCCGCTGTGCATAGATGGCGCCGTGCGGCCTCCCGCTGTGCATAGATGGCTATGTGTGCTCAATATTAAGTCATACAATTAATGTAAGGCTATGTACCCACAATGCAGAAATGCTCCGGATTTTTTTTTGAGCGTTTCTGCATCTCCCTGCCAGAAAAAAAAATGCGGATTGTACGTGCGTTTTTCCTGCCAGGGACAAGCGGATGTGAAGCGCTCTTCACATGCATTTCCGCATGCGGGTTGGCAAACACTTTCCAAGCGATTTTAGCATCACTTGGAAAAGTACTTGACAACTTGGTCACACTATATAAATCCATGCAACTGGCATGGATTTATATAGTGTGACCGTAAAAGAATGGTAAAACCGAAAAAAATAAATATATACTTACCTTTTGATGGCCTGCCGATGTCAGGGGTCGCGTGACCCGTCACATGACTAAATGACGTCACCACAGGTCCTTTAGTCTACCGCGAGCTGCCGGCAAGCCAGGACGCATCGGATAAAGACACCGGGGGCCATCAGAAGGTAAGTATAATATTTATTTTATTCTTTTTTTACAGGTTCTATGGTACCCGGGACCGGAGGAGAGTCTCCTCTTCTCCAGACCCGGGTACCATCCGCACATGGAATAAGCAAGTACAGATGCAGTGATGCGGATTCCATGCGTTCCAATGTAAGTCAATCGCGGCGAAAACGCCGCGCTTCCGCAAAATAATTGGTAGTGCTGTGGATTTTTCCCCAATGATAATCCGCAGCGAAATTTCCCCAGCATGTGCACAGCACATGCGGATTATCATTGGGGAACATGGCAGGCCTTCTTCTAAGCAGTTTTTAAGCGTTTCTGCAGCGGAATTGCCGCTGCGGAAACGCTTAAAAAACGCATAGTGGGCACACAGCCTGAAACAAAAATTATTATAATTAATATAGTGCTAAATTAATTTCACGTGAACCATCACATGATCTATCACAGTTGAATCATGTGACATGTCACATGATACATCAGGTGTGTGTGTGTGTGTGTGTGTGTGTGTTTGTGTGTGTGTTTGCGCGCCTTCTAAACTGCCCGGGGCCCTTGCTACTCTTAATCCACCCCTGGCTGTACGTATTGCATTACAACATTGCAAAGTATAGGAGAAGATTTGTAATTTATTTATTTCTTTATCCATCCATGGAGAACACTGATGACACACTGATGGTAACAGACACACGTAAATGTGGTTTTTAACCATGAGGTTTAAAGAAGCCCTTAGCAGACAGGACAAATAAAAATAAAAGAGCAAATAGCTTTGTAATGCAAGTACGCCTGGAACAGAAAAGACGTTAGATGTTTGACCGGCATGAAACGGAAAAAGAACACTAACATATTTAAAAGCCGAATAATAATCACTAATCAGGTTGTCAATGACTGTACTGGGTAGTAATGACGATGCATCAGGAGAACATTTTAACTATCATGGTAACCAGAGGTCCTAGATTTAGGAAGGTCTAGAGAATGTTACACAGTAATACATTTATATAAAACAGAATAAGGCCAGGGCTCCATGACATTACCATGTCATCAATGTAGGAAAAGTTGAATAAAAAACAAACACAACCTTCGACCATCATATTGCTATGTTCACACCACATTTTTAGCCTTTGTCTAGCATGTACACCAGGACAGCTCCCAAAATACACGCCAAAAGCTTCCATAAGGCATAAGCTTCCGGAGGTTTAAAAATATAATAAAAATTTAGAATAGCTCTGTAGACTACGTTTTTTTCCATCTTGAGAGAGCCAGTAAAAAAAAAAAAAAAAAATTATATATTATATATATATATATATATATTTATTAACATGAAAATTTATGAGCAAAGGATGCCACTCATCAGAGCACATTTTTCAGGAATAGAGACAGTTGAATTGATTTGTAGGACCCAGGTCCACCATATCGGTATTTTATGTCCTCCAGAGGGGAACAAGGAGTCCCGACTCACTGCGACTATCCTGATTAGTAGGCCAAATGCAATATCATGAGTTCGTCACATCGCAATTGTGACAATGTGGCGCCAGGCATGCCGTCAGGCAGGGCTGTGGAGTCGGAGAGTCTGTGTCCATTTTGGTGGAGTCGGTATGAAATGGACCGACTCAAACTCCTAAAATATATAATAAATTGGGTACAGTAGTTCAATGCAGTTTGTGGGGAATATTTTTTCATAAAAATTTGGGAAAGTTATGAAATGTCCTATAAATGTCTGTCCTATTCCTGATCTAAGGGTTTAGACTGTTAGCTGAGATGAATCTGTGCTACAGTAAATTTATCACTTAACCATGAGCCATGTATGAGGGAGTTGGTATTCTGGAAATTGAGGAGTCGGAGGTTTGGCTTACCAACTTCACAGCCTGCCGTCAGGTTCGAGGCGGCTCACAGAACTCCCGTCCGGTGACCACGGAATATTGACAAGGTCCTGCAAATTTATTTTCTTCTCCAGTTGGGAGCTTTTCAAGAGCTTAAACAGAGGCCATATAATGTGCTTTAAAAGCAGCCTGAATTTCAATACAGATTGTAGGTGTACAAAGAAAAGGATAAAAAAAAGGCATGAGATTGTGCGCTATTCGATGACATAGGTTACAGATTACTTCAAAGTAGTGCGATTGGGTAGTCATAACAAAACCTGGCTATCCCAATCACACCAGGGGACATGTAATTCTCCCTTTTCTGTACTTGATAAGTGCATTTAGGCCATGTTAGCACTACCACTTTGGAGGCCGTAACGAACACTGTGCTACCACATCTAGACTGCTGCATTTTTTGCAATTGATGTCAAATCAAAGCCTAATCAATAAGCCACTGGGAAAAAAAAAGCACTCGACAAATGAGCAGTTGGATACAAATATTTCTTTGGTCATTCTTTAAAAGATAATACATTTGGTTGATTCACAAAGATAAAGGTTGACTGTTCAAGTGTAACCAGAATTACAGAGCCAGGTTGGTCCTATGACGTTAGAATTCTATTTCATGTATAATTTATCATATTCTTTTTACAAATCAATCTTCATGAATAAACTATACAGTAATATGATACATTATGGTTTCTGTGGACGAAGAGGACAAGAAATACAAATCTTTAAGGAGGCAAGTTCTATTCTGAAAGTTTATCCAATATAGAGCATTTCATTTTAAAGTGGAAGTGCTCATAATACCTCTCTGAACTCTGCAGGATTTCATACATTGTGAACACAGACTGGCACTAAAAAATGTAAAGGGTTCCTACAGTGAAATGCTTTTTGCGCGTTTTTATGTTTTTACATGTGTCTGATACATCCATCACCTTTTAAAGACAACCCAAAACCTGAAAATGTACATGTTTGTTAATCTCAATATCTTAAATCCTTCATCATGCAACACTGTAGGAATCCAGGATTAATTCATTGGTTTGCAAGACTTGGGTTTGGCAAATTTGAAAACAGCAGCAATGTTTTTTTCAGCTTACATGCAAATTTAAAGGGAATCAGTCATCATATTCATGCTGCCCCAACTGCGAGCAGCAATATATTGGCTGTACAATTGCAGCCAGGTATGAATTACTATTAGTGATGAGCACAAGTGCTCATTACTCGAGTTTACCTAAGGTGCTCAGGTATGAACCAAGTATCGTGGGTGCTCGAGTGACATGTTTGAGTGTCACGGCCCCATGTTTCGCAGCTATTCGACAACCACGGGCAATCCCTGCATGTTTTGTGGCTTTTTAACCCTCCGTCACATACAATATCGGTTCTAACGAGTTCACATACAATGTGACTGTCAGGCGCAGGCTAGAAAAATACCTATAATATCTAATGTTTGCAATTTCAGTGCTCTAAAAGTGATCAGTGACCTTCATAGGGATGTAATAAAAGAGACTACACATAATCAGGTGCAAAAAAAACCCATTTACTTAACATAAAACTAATAACTCTGAAATACAAACATTTCATAACTCATGCCAAATAATGTGCCTGTCAGGCCTATTGTATGTGACGGAGGGTTAACAGCTGCAAAAAGTACGGTTGCAGGAACTCAAACAAGTTACTCGAGCACCCGTAATACTCAGAGCATACCAGAGCACCCTAGGAAAACTCCAGTAATGAGTACTTGCGCTCATCACTATTTACTAGGCTTCAGAGAAAGCGTTCTGAAAAGCCGGCCAGCGACTTTGGAGCCGATTCATCAAAGTGTTTATGCCAGTTTTCTAATCAACAAATAGAAAATATACACATAGTGGACCCATAGTGTGACACCATGATGAGCTTGGAAAATATTCCTGTTGATATTAGGCTTCCTGATGAACCAGACACAGTGGGTAAAAAAAGCATAGAGGCGGGCAGCTGTGGACAATAAGTATATTTTTTATTCACACCTGAGTAATTTAGTGTTTAGGAGAGTATTTTGGTTGATATCCTGAGTATGCCTTTTACCGCTTTATTATGGGTCCACCATCTGTTGGCAACTAAATTTATTGGGGTATATTGCCCACTGTATATTATTCTCATTGGTCACCATTATAACAGGGATGGTTAGGGCAGTTTAGGGTGAGCCGTCGAGGAGTGACGATGCCATTTTTGATCATCAATCTAGGGTGCCAACCTTCACGGTCAAGTAGTTTTGACCTTCTAGGGTGTACGTATAGGGTATAGTTAGTGCCCCTTGGTGTCATTGGTATCAAACTGAGTTTTCCTATCAAGGCGCTCTAACAAAACTCCCTTTTTTAGGGTTTTTACATCTGGTTTTCATTTTTGACTGTTTTGTTAGGGTTTAGAATTTTAATGCATATCTAATTATGTAATAAATTGACTTTTTAAAGGGGATTTTTTATGTTAGAACATATTGATGATCATCCCATTATGGATATTCATGTTAGAATATAAAGGGGCTTTCCAAACTCCATTTTTTATATTAAAAGTAAAGATTCAGAATATCAAATTATGTACGCATTCTTTAAATTTAAAGGCACTACCATTGCTGCTTTAGCCAGTTATTGACATATACTCTGATAACCAAAACTAATCGTCATCAGCACAGCAGAATAAAAACAAAGGCCAGCAAGGGACCAGTTATGGTCGGCATGATATACAGATGAAGAAAATTTGATAAGCGCAACATTTTTTGTCATCTTAGCCCAGATTTACATAAAAAATACCTTTACATACAGGAAAATCTACATTTTCTGAAGTCAAATATAAGTTTAAAAAAAAAAAAAAAAAATTAGAGCAACACATCAAATATTTTCTTTACGAATAAGTCTTCAACCCCCCTCCCCCCCCCCCCAAAAAAAATAAAAAAAATGCAGTTTTGCATAGTTATAGAATTTAATAAGGCACCTCCTGTGGAGAAAGCTTGCTTTGCTACATAGTATATCACAATATTATATCTTATCCTGAAATGTTCTGAATTATTTTTATTTACCATTCGGAAATTCTATTAGCAGAATTCTGCAAAAATAAGGCAGCAGCGCTGTGTCCTGTAGTATCCGTCTAATATGGTCATATCGGAAATAGGATTTCATGAATACTGTATCACCTGTGATCAGCGGTTCAATACTGTATGAGGGGTGACAACAGGTAAAATACTTAAGGCATACACTAGGTCGTGACTTTTCATATTACTGGCCTTATTTGCCTCTGTAAGATATAAACTGTGAAATGCATTCACCTTAGTTACAAGAGAAGGAAACTGCCATGGCTAGAGCTGAGGAAACACGATAGAAACCTTACAGTTTAATGAGTCCAATTCTATAAAAATGGTTGTCCAGCGCCAGAAATACATAAATAAGCTTTAAATAGTGTTCAATTATGCCAGGCACCATGACCATCTGGTAGCTGCTCTGGCCCTGAGATGAAATGGTCAGCCAGCCCCCTTCACATATTGATCTGGTCACGTGCTGACACAGGAAATGCTGTCCAATGTCATCGACACACGACCCGAGCCGCCTGTGAAGGAGGCCGACTGACTGTTCATTTCAATAGTTAAGCCAGCCCCCTTCTCTGTATATGCATTGACCATGACAGAAAAGACAACTGGCTCAAATTATGAAATCTGTTACCTAAAAAAGGTCTGTCCACAAAGAGTTTGTTCCTCCCCCCGCCCTCATTTTTTTTTTTGGGAGAAGGTTAAAACAAATTAACCAGTAGGTTTTTAAAGCAGCATGCCAATGCTTTCAGAGTTCTTAGCTGCTCCCCCCCACCCCAATGAGATCAATGTAAAAAAGCAGTCTTCTGCCCCCAAAAAAGCCCAAAACAAAAACAAAAAAAAAAAAGTATGAAAACGGAACACTTTATTTTTGTATTTGACCACTGTTTGCATTTTTCTCTGTAGAAAAAAAATCGCCATAAAAACAATGAACATACCACTTTTGACCGGACAACCCCTTTTAAGGGACTGCAGACTTGCGAATCCCCCCAGCCCAGGAACTGTGCGATGCAGGGATTCGCCGGTATGAGACCAGGTAACCCAGGCATTCAATGCCGCCTCTCTCCATTAACTTGTATGGAGCGAGGCCATGGCAAGTCTAGTGACGTGGACGGCCAGTGGGCGCGTCCAACTAGAAGGCGCTGCCTCGCTCAATAAAGTGTATGGAGAGCGAGGCCACACCCACTGGCCGGGGGTATATATAACTTATACATACCTTCATTACTGGGTCTCATACCAGCAAATCCCCGTAACACACAGTGTCTGCGCTGGGGGGATTCACAAGTCTACAGTCACACAGAGTGACTGCAGACTTATCATTTTTGACCGGACAACCCCTTTAAGCTTAGTTATGTACTTTTTTCTTGGTTGGACAACTACTTCAAGATTTTTCAGTTGTGTTTTTTTCCCCAAATGGGCATCAGAACATCCAATTAAGAGAATCCAAGAGTAGATAACAGTCAAACTTAAAGAAGCACTCCTCCCATCAAAATTTTTATCCTCTTAATATATTGCAGTCATCATATTATATAGCACTATATACTTACAATTGCTCTTTTTGCCTTTATACAGAGCCAATTCTTCTGTTTTCCATTAGGTCTATGACATTATGTGATTAAAAACTGACTAGATTAATCCTTCCAAGCTCTATGTAGAAACAGGAGGGCAATTTTCCCTGTATAACTCATAAGTCACTGCAAAAATCCCTGGCAGGGGCGGAGGAGAAGAGCAGCCGCGTAAGGAGCTGAAGGCGAGAATGATAAATGCAGGGACAAGAGGCTTCCTGTTTCTACATAGAGCACAGAAAACAGAAGAATGATCTGTGTAGAAAGGCAAAATGAGCAATTGTAAGTACACAGTGCTATATAATATGATGACTGCAATGTATTGAGAGGATAAAAGCTTTGATGGGAGGAGTGCTTCTTTAAAGGGTTACTCTATCTTCAAAATGCAACGTACCCCTTTCTCCCATATTCCTGCTTGCTGAGGCTCAGTCTGCTTCCGATGATTGAGTGTTTGGACCAGCGGTAGGACAACGTCACTGGTCCAAGCTGTGCTGAGCTCTCCAATGCTATAAGCAGAAGCAGCTTTACCTCTGCAGCATTGGAGGAGTGCAGGGGGACTGAAGTTGGCTGTATTCAGAGACCCAGCGAATTTCAGCTTAGAGTTCTCAAACTCCTTAGCAAAGAGCTTGCAAGTGCATACTACTCAACTTGAAAACCAGCCACCTCTGATATCAGAGGTGGGCATGAACCTGGGCAAAGAGCAGTGAACTATAGAATTAAAAAGCCCTCCTTTCTTGAGAACAGAGGATTTTTAATAAGACATAAGTTGCAAAGTTGCTTCTTTTTACAAGCACTTTGTAATTTTACCCATTTAAGTAGTAAAGACAACTCCTTTAAAATAAATCATGGTATATTAAGTAATCCAGTAATTTCTTAGAACAACATCTAATGTCATCAGTAAAGTGACTCGTGGAGGTTAAGATTTCAAAAAGTTTTTTTTTTTTTTTTGCTTGAAACAGACTCATTTCCGGCTCCAGTTGACCCTTTGATATGGTCATGGAATCATCTTTTTGGAAACTGCATTCACCCTCTCAGGTCTTTCATGGAGAAATTAATGGCGTACCAGAATACTGGGACAAATGAGAGCCCTAAATGGCTTGGTTTCCTTCACTTGTACATGCATAAATTATTTCAATATTTTTCTTTTTAAAGGGGAATTTATGTAATCTGAGAGCAGCATAATATAGGGCAAGAAACCCAGATTCCACCAAGGTATCACTTACTGGACTGCTTGGTGCAGTTTTGATAAAATCCCTGTTTTTTCTTTTGTAGATGAGCTGTGTATAACCCCACCCACATCATTGATTGGCCGCTTCCTCTGTACAGTGTACATTGTCAGCAAGCTGCGAGTCAGTGGTAGAGGTGGGGTTACACAGATTAGCTGGACTGCTGTGCACATGAAACCTAGTCGGCGATAATCTCTTGCTGATAAAACACTGATTGTATTGAATCTGCAATACAGCCTAATAAGTGAAACATCCTTGGAATGAGGCTTTCTTGTCCTATATTATGCTGTTTTCAGATTAAATAGCAAAAACCTGCTGACAGTTTCCCTTTAAGCAACAAGGCTGGCGACTGCATTAAACGTTTATCCCCTCTCTGTGCTGAACAAAACAAGACCCATTGTTAACCCCTACAGAACTCAATTAATACATTCCACATGTCTAATGGTGATACCTGTGTAATGAGTCTATGAAGGATAGTTTTGTCCTTTTAAGGCAAACAGGTTTTTTTGGTCCTGTAATTCTTGTTAAATTTTATAAGGCCCCCTAGGTGGCATAAATTCTCTAATTCCAAATTACACCTGAAATGTTAGGCACGTACCATTTTTTTTTTTAGAGCAACACTTTTTGTGTAATGCAACTTCAAATACAATAATGCAGCTCCTCTAAATTGGACAAGAAATAACTTTGGCCTCGGTCTGTTGCTGTGGAGTCTCTTGATTATAGAAATTAACTATATAAAAAATATACAAATAATTTTTAAGGCCGATTCCTTAATGCCCTGTACATATAATATAGACTTCATATGCCAGCCCACCAACTTCAGAATGGTCCATCAGTAAAAGTAATTATCTTTTCAGAGGTTTCATCTATTTTTGGTGCTATGATGAGCTCTCGAAGGTGAGGAGTCCCCAGTGCAGATGTGCTTGTAATTACAAAGGATCATAAGGCGGCTCAAGAGTTCATATGATGTCCAGAAAAACACTGCGATGTGGTCATATCATAGCCATGTTCTCGGATGTGCTGTGAGCATGAGGAGTTGCTGGAGTGCTGGTTCCTGCCTTATAGCTCTTTGGAGCCCTGCTTGCCTTTAGAAGGACCAGGAAGGTATCGGTAGAGATTGCCCCAAATTCAAAGGCAAAAGTCCCATAGTAAATTAGAACATTTATTATGAAGGTCCATTCGCACAGAGCAGCCATATGTTGAAGCACAAAGCCTTCCTGTATGAATAAGACACCACCTGAGGAAGTTAGAGTTAAGGAAATGTAACAAAAAAAACAAAAGGTTTTAGTTCACATTAGAAACACAGTATAAGGGGCTTTCACATTGCGCTCTGGCACCCGTTCGGTGGTCTTGTCGGGGCTTATGTCGGAACCCCAGCAAAACGGAATTTGGGAGTATGTGCCGACGGGGCCATAGACTATAATGGTGCCAACGAACTAAACATGCACGTTGTCGTGTATAATTTTTGGGCGTGTAAGCCTACTGGAGACTGACACCCAGATGCAGTCTACTACATCTGAGTGTCCACCTCCAGTAGGCGTATACGCCTGAAAATGATGCATGACAAAGCGCATGTTCACTCTGTGCACCATTATAGTGTATGGCTCCGTTGGCACATATGCCCGAATCCCTTTTTGTGGGGGAGAGTCTGGACATCAGCCCCGACTGTGCCAACGAACTGATACCAAAACGCAGAGTGAAAGCCCCCTAAGATTGTCTAACACAATAAAACAAAGCAACAAGCAAATATTTGTTTCTTTCTCTTGCAAAATCTTAAAATCAGATCAACAGGTTTATCCAAGTCGATTCTGGGAGGTATTTTCAGACTATAATACGCCAGAAGGAAATATGGCAAATATTCAGGCTAAGAATTGCATTTAATATTGCTCATGACAGCCAGAAAATAGAAGAGAAATCATTGTACTCAGAAATCTGATTAGCCTGTAACCAGCTCAGTAATCCTCCTGTTATTATCAAGGTTTCCGCTGGGGAAAAAAGGAAACATAGCAATTACATTGTACAATATAAACCAATCCAAACAGCACAATAAACAATTTAGCTTTTTTCAGACAAATTACAAATAGAATGTGAATATTCCTTCTGCATAATGAATATGAGAAGCAAGGGGAAACAATAGGTTTAGGGATGATTTTGCAGCTTAATGTCCCTTTTTAACCTAAAATGATGAGTCAAAGTTCAGTCTCAACATAATTGGTCTTGTAAGAGTGAATTCAGACAATGGAACAGATCTGCAATAGTACAAATTTTCGCAACAAAATTGCCAAGTGTAAATCCACCTAAACTTACTTAGTGCTTTATAAATTATTATTTTTGTTCCCAGGAAAAGTGGGAACTGGTGCCAGAGAATGGAGAGATTATAAGCTTTATACTTTTTCCCTCTTTGGGAAAAGAAAAGTCATGAACAAAACTAAAAAGCTAGCCAAAAAAATTAAAGGGAATGTGTGGTCAGAATATGACCTATTGTTTGAATCAGGCTTTTGTATTACACTTTTTTTTTCTTAGACATTTTTGTCAATATTTATTTTTTCCACATCACAAGCTTTATTAATAAACAAAATTAGTAATGTTGCAATTTTCACACCAGCCACTGGGGCTTCTTTAGACTCATACTTCCTCTCCTTTCAGGAAGAGTTTACAGCAGTTTCCTTATCAGCAGAGGTAGAATTACAATGATGGATAACACCTCTAAACATAGCAGATAACACAGGATCCACCAATCACAATAGATGTCACAGCTAGACTCCTCTCCCTCTCTTCACAGTGACCTTTGCACATACTCATTAGATGCTTCAATACAAAACATATAGTTTGGGTTTGAGTATTGTGGCTAATCTATGTGTTTATTTCCTGAAACAGGATGTTAGGGCCCCGTCACACTAAGCGATGCAGCAGCGATCCCGACAACGATACGACCTGTCAGGGATCGTTGCTGCATCGCTAATACATCGCTGGTGAGCTGTCAAACAGGCAGGCTCACCAGCGATCAGGGGAGCAGCGATATCGTGGAAAGAATCGTTCCACGATGTCCTGCTCCCGTTACCAGCCTGCTGCAAGCAGGAGCAGGCTGGTAACTATGGTAAACATCGGGTTACTAAGTGCGCGTGTGCCCCTAGTAACCCGCTGTTTACCATGGATACCACTCTGCTACGGTGCGCGGGAGCCTCCGTGCACCGTAGCAGAGTGGTATCCATGGTAAACAGCGGGTTACTAAGTGCGCGCGTGCCCCTAGTAACCCGATGTTTACCATAGTTACCAGCCAGATCGTTGGTCCCGCTGGTCACACACAGCGATGTGTGCTGGCCAGCGGGAGGCCAACGACCAAAAAATGGTCCAGGACACTTTGCAACGATCAGCGACCTCACAGCAGGGGCCTGATCGTTGCAAAGTGTCACACACAGCGACATCGCTGGTGAGGTCGCTGGTGAGTCACCAAAACCGTGACTCAGCAGCGATATCGCTAGCGATATCGCTATGTGAGACGGGGGCTTTAGTCTAAATTAGCCCCAGTGGCCAATGTGAAAATTGCAAGTTCCCATTTTTATGAGAATAATAATTAGCAAAACACTCATTCATCAGATGAAATTATATATTTTGCATGGTGCGGCGGTACATTCTTCTGGGTAACAAGGACTCGCATTGCTGAAAGCAATGGCAGCCATTGTGCACTGAATGGTCCATTACAGATTACTCAATGCTAGTGTTGAGCGATACCTTTCGATATCAGGAAATATCGTATCGGATTGGATCGGACCGATACCCAAAAAGTATCGGATATCGCCGATTCCGATACCCAATGCAAGTCAATGGGACACAAATATCTGAATGAAAATAAACCCTTTCTTTCCTTGTAGGTTAATTCTACATGAAGTAAAACAACTAAGAATAATGTAGAATGTATTACGCGAAAAGCCGGCAATTCTTCAGCGGCATACACCGGTACCCGACAATTTACAACAGAAAGAATACAGCTTCACACATAGATTAGATAGATAGAAACATGTCAGTCACATATATAATAAGTACAGTGACAGTGTTGCTTACTGTACTTGTCATTTAGTGTAAAGGATTTATTTAAAAAAATAATTGTGTTTTCATGCACTGTCTCTTTAAAAAAGCCGGCCGGCAATTCAGCAGTGGTACCCGACAATTTATAACAGACAGAATAGAGCTTCACACATAGATTAGATAGATAGAAACATGTCAGTCACATATATATGAAGTACAGTGACAGTGTTGGTTACTGTACTTGTCATTTAGTGTTAAAATAAAGGATTTATTAAAAAAAAAAATTGGTGGGGTTCCCCTTAATTTTAGTCTCTAGCGGAGGTTAAGCAGACGGCTGGGGCAGATGTTTGAAGCCTGGGAAGGGGGTAATACCCACGGAGCTTCCCAGGCTACTAATATGAGCCCCCAGCTGAATACCTAGCCTTTACTAGCTATTAAAATGGGGGACCCCCTCAAAAAAATGATGTGGGGTCCCCCCTAATTTAATAGCTAGCAAAGGCTAGGCAGACAGCTGGGGGCTGATATTAATAGCCCAGGAAGGGTGCCATGAATATTGGCCCCCTCCCGGGCTAGAAACACCAGCCGTCAGCCGCCCCAGAAATGGCGCATCCATAGGATGCGCCAATTCTGGCACTTAGCCTCGCTCTTCCCACTGCCCTGTAGCGGTGGCAGTGGGGTAATAGGGTTGGGGTTGATGTCCGCTTATAATGCCAGCTGACATCAAGCCCAGGTTAGTAATGGAGAGGCGTCTATAAGACACCCCCATTACTAACCCCATAGTCAAAGTAAAAAAAAAACCACAAACACCCAGAATAAAGTCCTTTAATTGAAATAAACACACAATTCTTTATTGTTCTAAATTAAACTCTACTTACCATCACGCCCATTCCAGCTGAAGCCAACGATTTCCTGCAATAAAAGAAAAATAATAAAGCAACCTCATCCTTACCTTTCCATGGTTCCCAGGACAGCTTCAGCTCTGCTACATCGAGATGACAGGCTGGACTGCAGCAGAACGCTGCCATCCAGCCTGTCATCCCGCAGACACTGAGAAGCGCAGGCATGCTTGCGCTCCTCAGTGTCTCTCTGTGACGGCATCCAGATGAGCCGAGTTCATGTCCAATGAACTCAGCTCACCTCATGCACGTCACTGACAGCGTGGGAGAATTCTCCTGCACTCAGCGCTTCAGCGTGAGAATTTTCCCACGCTGTCAGTGACGTGCATGAGGTGAGCTGAGTTCATTGGACATGACCTCACCTCATTCACGTCACTGACAGCGTGGGAAAATTCTCACGCTGAAGCGCTGAGTGCAGGAGAATTTTCCCACGCTGTCAGTGACGTGCATGAGGTGAGACGAGTTCATTAGACATGAACTCGGCTCATCTGGATGCCGTCACAGAGAGACACTGAGGAGCGCAAGCATGCCTGCGCTTCTCAGTGTCTGCGGGATGACAGGCTGGATGGCAGCGTTCTGCTGCGGTCCAGCCTGTCATCTCGATGTAGCAGAGCTGAAGCTGTCGTGGGAACCATGGAAAGGTAAGGATGAGGTTGCTTTATTATTTTTCTTTTATTGCAGGAGATCGTTGGCTTCAGCTGGAATGGGCGTGATAGTAAGTATAGTTTAATTTAGAACAATAAAGAATTGCGTGTTTATTTCAATTAAAGGACTTTATTCTGGGTGTTGTGTTTTTTTTAAATACTTTACTAGAAATTCATGGTGGTCATGTCTAATATTGGCGTGACCCCATGAATTTCGGGCTTAGGGCCAGCTGATAATGCCAAGCTGGCCTTATCCCCTTTATTACCCAGTGAGCCACCGCACCAGGGCCCTGGATGAGTTGGGTACAGCGCCAGAAGATGGCGCTTCTATGACCGCGCCATTTTCCGGGGTGGCTGCGGACTGCAATTTGCAGCGGGGTGGCCCAGAAAGCTTGGACCTCCCTGTGCTGCGGATTCCAGCCCCCAGCTGCCTAGTTGTACCTGGCTGGACACAAAAATAGGACGAAGCCCCACGTATTTTTTTTTTAAATTATTTCATGAAATAATTAAGAAAAAAAGGGCTTCCCTATATTGTTGTGTCCAACTAGGTACAAATAGGCAGCTGGTGGTTGGGGGCAGCCCGTTCCTGCTTGCTGTACCTGGCTGGACACAAATATAGTGCGAAGCCCCACGTCAATTTTTTTAAAATTATTTCATGAAATAATTTTTTAAAAAAAGGGCTTCCCTATATTGTTGTGTCCGGCCAGGTACAAATAGGCAGCTGGTGGTTGGGCGCAGCCCGTTCCTGCCTGCTGCACCTGGCTGGACACAAATATAGGGCGAAGCCCATCAATTTTTTTTAATTATTTCATGAATTTCCTGAAATAATTAAAAAAAAATTGACGTGGGGCTTCGCACTATATTTGTGTCCAGCCAGGTACAGCAGGCAGGAACGGGCTGCGCCCAACCACCAGCTGCCTATTTGTACCTGGCCGGACACAACAATATAGGGAAGCCCTTTTTTTCTTTATTATTTCATGAATTTCATGAAATAATTAAAAAAAAAAAAATACGTGGGGCTTCTCCCTATTTGTGTGTCCAGCCAGGTATAACTAGGCAGCTGGGGGATGGAATCTGCAGCGCAGGGAGGCCCAAGCTTTCTGCCCCCCCCCCCCCCCCGGTGCAAATTGCAGTCCGCAGCCACCCCGGAAAATGGCGCGTTCATAGAAGCTGGATGCTGTACCTGGCTGGCATACAAAAATATGGCAAAGCCCACGTCAAAATTTTTGGGAAAAATTAATTAAAAAATAAATAATAATTTAGGGACTGCATCTTTATTAACTCCTCAAATGTCATTTAGTGTTAAAATAAAGGATTTATTTAAAAAAAATTTGGCGTGGGATCCCCCATAATTTTAGGCTCTAGCGGAGGTTAAGCAGACGGCTGGGGCAGATGTTTGAAGCCTGGGAAGTGGGTAATACCCACGGAGCTTCCCAGACTACTAATATCAGCCCCCAGCTGAATACCTAGCCTTTACTATTAAAATGGGGGACCCCCCCCCCAAAAAAAATGACGTGGGGTACCCCCTATTTAATAGCTAGCAAAGGCTAGGCAGACAGCTGATATTAATAGCCCAGGAAGGGTGCCATGAATATTGGCCCCCTCAAAGGCTAGAAACACCAGCCGTCAGCCGCCCCAGAAATGGCGCATCCATAGGATGCGCCAACTCTGGCACTTAGCCTCGCTCTTCCACGCTGCCCTGGTGCGATGGCAGGGGGTAATAGGGTTGGGGTTCATGTCAGCACCAGCTGCCATGAAGCCCAGGATAGTAATGATGGGCGTCTATAAGACACCCCCATTACTAACCTACAAAGTGTTAAAAAGAAAAAACACACTACACCCAGAAAAAAATAATTTATTTGAAATAAAACACAATTTTATTTAATTCTTAGTTTACTAAAAAAAAATAGTTACCTGTCCACGTTCCTGCGCTGATCTCCCATGCACAGCTGTCACATCTGGAGATGGTGACAGCTGTGCATGGCTGCTGTAAGGTCACACTGCCGGGAACACGTCCGCTCCCGGCAGCGGGAGCCCCTGACTGAGGTCACCGGAGTGCATTCAGGCAGCGCAGCTCCGGAGACCTCCTTTACGGCACTGCTGTACCGTGGGAATTTCTCACGATACAGCAGGGCCGTAAAGGAGCTAACCGGAGCAGCGCTGCCTGAACTCCGGCGAACCCGCTTATGCAATGACGGGGCTGCTTTACGGCCCCGTCATTCTAGCGGCGGCAGCGGTTCAGAGCGGTCACATTCTATGTGGCTGCTCTAAACTGGAGATCATCGTGGGACACTCGTGGACTACTACGGAGGGGTAAGGATAAGGTTGTGGTTTATTATTTTATATTTTATTACAGGAGATCGATGGCTTCGGGGAATTAGGTGTCTAGGTGAGTATAGGTGTAGTTTTTTATTTTTTACTTTATTTTAGGTGGCGATCGGCGGGGACAGGTAATGTATGAACTAATTTATTGTAGGCAACCACTGGCCACCAATGACATGTATTTAAAATTTATTGGGGACACAGTAGGGCAATTTAAATAGCAGGATCAGGCTGATGGGAACTACTGCTCCCATCGAGCTGATCCTGCTGGCACGAGTGGACGGGGGACAGACATAGGCCGATGGGAGTAGTAGTGTCACATCGGCCTATGTCTGCCTGCACGCACACACCCGCAGACATCGCACAGACACCGCACACACTCGCAGACATCGCACAGACACCGCAGACATCGCACAGACACCGCACACACCCGCAGACATCGCACAGACACCCCGCACACACTCGCAGACACACGCACAGACACCCCGCACACACTCGCAGACACACGCACAGACACCCCGCACACACTCGCAGACACACGCACAGACACCCCGCACACACTCGCAGACACACGCACAGACACCCCGCACACACTCGCAGACACACGCACAGACACCCCGCACACACTCGCAGACACACGCACAGACACCCACACACACCAATCATGACGGGCTGATCGTCTGGGAGGTGAGGCTGACCTGTGTGGCCGTGGGAAAGTTCATGTGAGTTCATGCAATGCAGTCAAGCATGAACTCACGTGAACCCTCTGAGGGCACCGCGGCTACTTCAAATGAACAGCTGATCAGCATCACCTGATACCTCAGCTGTTCATTTGAAATAACCGGCGGGAAAGCGCAGCACAGAACGGGAAAGCCGGCGGTGAAGTCTTTTCACTGCCGGCTTCCCCGCCCGGGTCCTTCGCTCCCTGCTCCTTGGTGCTGCGCTCACCGCCCGGTCCTAACTTACGATCGGGATGGGAGGTGGCGAGGGGAGCGGAGGATCGGGGTGGGAGGCTGCGGGGAAGCAGTATGGGGCTGTGTGATTGTTTAAAAGCCGGCGGCTTTTTACCGCCCGCCGGCTTTTAAACGATCAGGAGAATTCTCCCACGCTGGGATGGCATTCTGATGACAGGCTGGATCTCAGCTGAGCACTGCCATCCAGCTTGTCATACTTCAGAGACACTGCAGAGCGCAGGCATTATGGGAACTTCCGATTCCGGTATTCGATATTGTAAAAGTATCAGAATTAAGTATCGGAATTCCGATACTGCGAATATCGGCCGATACCAGATATTTCAGTATCGGAATGCTCAACACTACTCAATGCGCATCATTTACTTTGGTCTGGCTGTGAAAATAGGTTATTAAACAACCACTGATCGGTAAACGTTCACCAATCGGAGGTCATATAGTGCGGCCGGTCAGTCCGCATAAAACTGACCATAAGGGTATGACATCTTTAAGATACGTGTGTGACATGCAGAAGTAGCGCTGTTGCATTAAAACATCCAGCAACTAGAGGGGTTAGCACAGTCACAGGAGACAGGGAGGGTTTCATCAGAGCCCCAGGGGGATTGTGGGGAAGTTGTTTACTGTCTGGCTGGAGCCGAAGAGAATGGTGGTGTGTGTGTTCCGTATCTCACAGAAACGCACCTGCAAGTGAAAAGGATTCAAGTCAGGAGCGAAGCTAAGCACAGAGTTCCTGAACTAGCAGTGCACAGTATTGTCAGGCAGAAAGATAAGGACTGGAAGAAATGGTGTTACAGGGATCATCTCCCTCAGCAAACCCTCCCCCTGCCTCCATCTCACTGCTGTAAAGAATGCTGTGTTCATTAATGTGCCTTTGCATTAGAACTGTGCTGTCCTGTACTACTAGGAAAACTGAACTGCTGTGCTGCTAAGGAAACTGTATTGTTTGTCACTGGAGCCTGTTACTCATAAGACTTAACTTGCACTGGCTGTGCAGCTTCTTATTAAATGCTACTGTTCTACCGTTTATGAGGACTCTTTTCAAGTGTGCCTGGTCAGCCAGTGAAACAACCTACGTGTCTGTGCCTGAGGGTCAATACTCCTGTGTGCCTGAGAGACGCTGCAGCACATGGTCTATGGTCTCCCTGAGTAACGGTTCCCCTAGGATTCCAAAGTATTCATGTAACCTGTCTCGCCCCTATCTGAACCTAGCGGCGTGCGTGTAACACGTGTAAACCCCCTCGGTTTTCAAGAGGAAGATGCTTGATGACACGTCTTTTGTTCTGAAGCTTGATCTTTTTAATTATTCACTTTATTTCATTTTTAAACTTTAAATTTTTACCTTTGGAAACCTGAAGCGGTTATAGAAAGCTCCAGGGACTGAACATGCATGCATTTATATTTGAAAACTACTTGCTGGACAGGTTCATTCTTATTAGCATTTATTTAAAGTTTTTTCAGGTGGTAAGGAAGCGCACCCAGCTGAAAGAGGGCACAAACCCTAAGGGTGCATGTACACTGCACATCCTATTAAACGGCAGATATTCGGTTGATGAATAGCATGCTTAGACAGACTACACTTACAATGCACACAGAATAGTGTGTAATAGATTGGCCTATGAATGCCGAACCTTATTCTTCTCAGAAGCATATGTAGTGTCTACACATGTGCTGCCGAGAACGATGCTTTTTAAATAAATCTAAACATTAGTACCAAATGAGCATTTCGCTGTATAATTGGCAGCCTGATTATTCTGCCCTAATGTTGGGAAACTACCATTCCTAGAAACATTCATTCACGATTATCAGCCAGTGTAAATGCACCTCAGCTTTCCCTCTTCCCTGATAGATGATATGCACACTCAAGTGAAGCATGCAATGTTTATGGGTTAGTTGGGCACTCTTGTTCAGCGATTTTGGCTTATATGTGATATCCAAGGAGTTTGTACAGCGATTTTGGCTTATATGTGATATCCAAGGAGTTTGTATGTTCTCCCTGTGTTTGTGTGGGTTTCCTCCGGGTTCTCCGGTTTCCTCCCAAACTCCAAAGACATACTGATAGGGAATCTAGAATGTGAGCCCCAATGGAGACAGTGCCAAGAATGTCTGTAAATTGTCTGAATTGTAAAGCGCTGCGGAATATGTTGGCGCTACATAAATAAAAAGATTATCATCATCATCCTATTGTGGACCTCTCGCTTTAGGTCCCATTTCTGTTGTGCCCTATCATCTGCTGCAAAATCTAGATTATCTTTCTTTTACCTACATCAGTAAATCTGCATGTTTGGCCAATCTGAGCATGCATGTACAGTATATGTTGTATTGGGAGGAATAGCAGTCTTGTCAGCTTTTTGTGATAGATTGGTTGGGAAAGCAATGATGAAGCTTGACTGTTGGCAACGTGAAAAACAAGCAAGACAGTTGTACTAGATAATAAAAGACAAGCTGAAATAAAAATAAAAGGTCTAGGACGGAGTTTGTCCTTGCAGTGGGACCAGATAGCCATTTGTCTAGTTAATCACTTGCTTTTAAACAAACTATTGCTGTGTAATTTAGCTAACTAGTGACATTTGCTGACGCATTGATGGAAAAAACAGGTTTTCCTTACCTCAAATGCAAGCCAAAGTACACAAGCACTAGATATTCCAATAGATTATATTTTTGTAAGATCTTTTGCTTAGCCGCAATAGATCAATGTATAAAGTGTTGGATGTACGGTCCATGGGGCAGATTCATCAAGACAGGCATAGCACAAACTCGTGCCATGCCAGTCTTCACAGAGTACATGGTGCGGAATACATTAAATGGCCACTTCAAGGGGTTGTATGGTCAAAAGTGATAAGTCTGCAGTCACTCTGTGTGATTGCAGACTTATGAATCCCCCCCAGCGCAGGAACTGTGCACTGCGGGGATTCACCGGTATGAGACCCAGTAACGGAGGGTATGTATGTGTTATACATACCCCCGGCCAGTGGGTGCGGCCTTGCTCTCCATACGCTTGTAGTGAGTGGGGCTGCGCCTTTTAGTCGGATGCGTCCACATCACTAGACGGGGTGCGGCCTCGCTTCATACAAGTGTATGGAGCGAGGCGGCGCTGTGTGTATGTGTATATATATATATTTTATATATTAATGTGTATATAGCCTCTGGTCTTGGCTCAGAAACCGGCAAATCCCCGCAGCGCACAGTACAGCCCCTTTCATGAATTCGGTGCCTCATGTAAATGCCATGCGCCTCAGTGTGCTGGCTGCACCTGAAATGCCACCCCAGTCAAAGATTGGAGTAGTATTTCTGGTGTAGAAAATGCCAGCAATATTTGATGGATTCAACAGGCGGTGTAGTCATGCCCCCGTCCCTCCCCAGATCCACCTAATCAGAAACAAAGCAGTGGGAAAACAGCAAAGATTGCCAAAAATTATAACTTTTCAAAGCTTTAACAGCACTTTTGTGGCGTAAAAGCTTTGATAAACTGACCCCCATGTCTTTTTTCCCCTACAGTTTTGTTATATTGCACAGTGCGTCCCAGTGGCGTACCGCCAATGGCAGCAGGCCACGCCACTGCTATGGGGCCCGTGAGCCGGGGGGCCCTGAAGCAGTGGGTTAACGAGGAGGATAGGCGAGTATTGGGGGGGGGGGGGGGGGGAGGTTATGGCGGTGGAGGAGCGGGGCACAGGCAGTAACCGCTGCTGCGCGTGCCCGCTGCTAAAGGGACACAAATATTCCCTCTTCTCCACTCCCATGGGTGTGGAGAAAAGGGAATATTCATTCTCTTTAGTAGGGGCCATGGAGTAGCGCTCAGCAACGGCTCCTGCTGATAGTGCCCGCTACTAAACAGAATGCATATTCACGTTTCTCCACGCCCATAGTCCCGGCGTGGAGAGGAGTGAATATGCCGGCAGCAGCAGCAGCTCACCTCGGCTTCTGAGAGCGCGCACTGCCCAGATGCAGACATGAGCTTCTGGCAGACAGGACGTAGCGCTGGAGCAGAGGTGAGGAAGGAAAGGTGATTATAAGTGTTTATTTTTTTTTATGTGTAAAGTGATTGGGACACACATACCAGGATTGGGGGATGAGGAGGCCCATGCATACCAGGACTGGGAGAGTGAGGGGGCCACGCATACCAGGACTGGGAGGGTGAGGGGGCCCACGCATACCAGGACTGGGAGGGTGAGGGGGCCCACGCATACCAGGACTGGGAGGGTGAGGGGGCCCACGCATACCAGGACTGGGAGGGTGAGGGGGCCCACGCATACCAGGACTGGGAGGGTGAGGGGGCCCACGCATACCAGGACTGGGAGGGTGAGGGGGCCCACGCATACCAGGACTGGGAGGGTGAGGGGGCCCACGCATACCAGGACTGGGAGGGTGAGGGGGCCCACGCATACCAGGACTGGGAGGGTGAGGGGGCCCACGCATACCAGGGTTGGGAGGGTGAGGGGGCCACGCATACCAGGGTTGGGAGGGTGAGGGGGCCACGCATGCCAGGATTGGGAGGATGCGGGGGCCACGCATACCAGGATTGGGAGGATGCGGGGGCCACGCATGCCAGGATTGGGAGGATGCAGGGGCCACGCATACCAGAATTGGGAGGGAGGATGCAGGGGCCATGCATACCAGGATTGAGGGATGAAGGGGTCATGCATACCAGGACAGGGGGATGAGAGGTGCCATACGTACCAGGATGGGGAAATTTACCAGTAGCTGCTGCATTTCTCACCCTAGGCTTATAATCGAGTCAATACGTTTTCCCAGGTTTTGTAGTAAAATTAGGGGCCTCGGCTTGTACTCGGGTCGGCTTATTTAAAATATATGGTATCTTCAAATCAGTGCGTACGTGGTGCCAATAACACTGCAGGACTGAGGAGTGTATTTTACCCTATGGGGTGTGTAATATACTGTACGGAGGACTATGGGGAGTGCATTATATTCTATGGAGGACCATGGGAAGTTCATTATACTATATGGAGGATTATGGAGGGCGTATTATACAATTTTCAAAATCATGAAAATACAGAAAAATCTTTAAATGAGAAGTTGTGTCCAAACTTTTGATAGATATATATATATATATATATATATATATATATATATATATATATATATATATATATATATATATATATAATATTTTTTTTTTTTTGGAGGGGGAGGGGGCCAACTTAGAGCTTCTGCTATTGTGCCCCATGAGTTCAAGGTACGCCCCTGGTGTATCCCTTCATTTTTTTGTTTTACTTGGTACCAGCACTCCTCTCGTTTGACCTAAGTGTCTTTAAATTAAAAGGAAACTGCAAGAGCGGTTCTGCCAATTTTACGCTCAGCTTTTTGACCAAGACTGGCAGTTGAGCTTTATCTAATCTATTGGTGTGGGTGCTATGTAACAGCCATTGTTGCTGTGAAGCTGTACCTCTGAGATGGTGTGACTTGGAGCTGTGGGGGCTTTGTCTTGCAGCAAGGGTGTTGTGAGGCACCAGGTCACTTTCCCTGCTGGTGCACAATTGCTTCAGCAGTGATCACCTTTATGGTCAGGGACCAACGAAGATTCGCCATGGCAGTGGGCGTCATACAGTCTGATCAGAATGTCAACTAAGAACCTTGTGTTCAGCTTTGTCATTTTTCCCTTAGTGGCAATAGATCAATGTATAAGATTTGGGTGTGAGGTCCATATATCTTTTTCTACACTTATGTTGTATTGGAATACAGTGGGTACGGAAAGTATTCAGACCCCTTTACATTTTTCACTTTTTGTTTCATTGCAGCCATTTGGTAAATTCCAAAAAGTTCTTTTTTTTCCTCATTAAAGTACACTCTGCACCCTATCGTGACTGAAGAAAAACAAATGTAGAAATTTTTGCAAATTTATTAAAAAAGAAAAACTGAAATATCACATGGTCATAAGTATTCAGACCCTTTACTCAGTATTGAGTAGAAGCCCCCTTTTGAGCTAGTACAGCCATGAGTCTTCTTGGGAATGATGCAACAAGTTTTTCACACCTGGATTTGGGGATCCTCTGCCATTCTTCCTTGCAGATCCTCTCCAGTTCCGTCAGGTTGGATGGTGAACGTTTCAGGTCTCTCCAGAGATGCTCAATTGGGTTTAGGTCAGCGCTCTGGCTGGGCCAGTCAAGAATGGTCACAGAGCTGTTCTGAAGCCACTCCTTTGTTATTTTAGCTCTGTGCTTAGAGTCATTGACTTGTTGGAAGGTGAACCTTCGGCCAAGTCGGAGGTCCAGAGGAAGAGGTTTTCATCCAGGATTTCTCTGTACTTGGCTGCATTCATGTTTCCTTCAATTGCAACCAGTCGTCCTGTCTCTGCAGCTGAAAAACACCCCCATAGCATGATGCTGCCACCACCATGTTTCACTGTTGGGATTGTATTGGGAAGGTGATGAGCAGTGCCTGGCTTTCTCCACATATACCGCTTATAATTATCACCAAAAAGTTCTATCTTCGTCTCATCAGACTATAGAATCTTATTTCTCATAATCTGGGAGTCCTTCATGTGTTTTTGAGCAAACTCTATTCGGGCTTTCATATGTCTTGCACTGAGGAGAGGCTTCTGTCGGGCCACTCTGCCATAAAGGCCCGACTGGTGGAGGGCTGCAGTGATAGTTGACTTTGTGGAACTTTCTCCCATCTCCCTACTGCATCTCTGGAGCTTAGCCACAGTGATCTTGGGGTTCTTCTTTACCTCTCTCACCAAGGCTCTTCTCCCACGATTGCTCAGTTTGGCTGGACGGCCAGGTCTAGGAAGACTTCTGGTGGTCCCAAACTTCTTCCATTTAAGGATTATGGAGGCCACTGTACTCTTAAGAACCTTGAGTAAAGCAGAAATTCTTTTGTAACCTTGGCCAGATCTGTGCCTTGCCACAATTCTGTCTCTGAGCTCCTTGGGCAGTTCCTTTGAGCTCATGATTCTCATTTGGTCTAACATGCACTGTGAGCTCTGGGGTCTTATATAGACAGCTGTGTGCCTTTCCAAATCAAGTCCTATCAGTTTATTTAAACACAGCTGGACTCCAATGAAGGAGTAGAACCATCTCAAGGAGGATCACAAGGAAATGGACAGCATGCGGCTTAAATATGAGTGTCTGAGCAAAGGGTCTGAATGCTTATGACCATGTGAAATTTCAGTTTTTCTTTTTTAATAAATTGGCAAAAATTTCTACATTTGTTTTTTTTTTTCAGTCACGATGGGGTGCAGAGAATGAGAAAAAAAATGAACTTTAGTATATCAAATGGCTGCAATGAAACAGAGTGAGAAATTTAAAGGGGTCTGAATACTTTCCCTACCCACTGTATTTACTAGAAACTATTTTCCGTTCAAAGTGGATTGTTCTCGCT
This sequence comes from Phyllobates terribilis, assembly GCF_046119375.1. Lineage (NCBI taxonomy): Eukaryota > Metazoa > Chordata > Amphibia > Anura > Dendrobatidae > Phyllobates > Phyllobates terribilis. Next base: position 541,625,478 of record NW_027362765.1, on the reverse strand, counting down.
TATTCCTTTTAAGATAATGGAAGAATAAGCAATTAAGAAAAGCTCTTGATCAAGAATTGATAATGGCTTTTGCCATGTGAAGTGGACAAACTGAACACTAATGCTAAAGTGCTTATTAGTTGTAATAACTGATAATGCATTTCCTAAGAATATAAAGAAACCTGTAAAACAAAATAATTAATAAATTTGATCTGTCACTAGATTTCACAATTCAAACTGCATACATTGCTAAATAGATCTAGTAATTTTAAAGGGATTATAATGTGAAAGACCATTCGATCAAGTGAAGCTCAATAGCTGTCCAATGTAAAGATGTGCAGCGAGCCAACAGTCTGTTACAGTTCACTTGCTTGTCATTGATCAGATGTTATGAAGACATAAAAATTGTTGATCGTCAGCAGTACTTTTGGTCATGGAAGCAGGAATCTTCCAGTATTAATGACTACAGATACCTGCTTCCATGATCAAATGTACCAAAATAGTCATTTGTTTAACCCGTATGGCAAGTGTCCTAAAGAACAAAAAAATAAAAAGGGATCAATACGCAGAGATTACATTTTTTCTGTGGACGAAGTAGTGACCCAAAAAAATTACAGTAAAAAGCTTTAAAAATGTAGTAGTATGTATACCAAAATTGTACCATTAAAAACTACAGCTGGGTGCACAAAAACAAGCTCCCACAGCTCATGAGGCAAAAAAAAAATAAAGTTATGGGTCTCGGAAGGTGGCAACACAACCTACCATAAGTTTGTTTTTCCCAAACTTTACTATTTTGACTGGCTTAAAAAAATCTAAAGCCGTTATTATTGCCTGGCATTGCCCTGATAATACTGACTTGGAGAATCCGCTTTCCATTTTACCGCACAATTAAAACTATTTTTTTAAATGAGATTTGCATTTTTTTACCATATCATCTCATTGAGTTTTTTTGTCCACATATCCATATACTATTTGGTTAAAAAAATATATATGGCTCTTTGAATAAAGAAAAAAGTAAAACAAAAATTGCCCATGTCCTTAAAAAAAATTACCTATTATTTAGCACCTTGTTTTATTACAGAGTAATATCCATTTAATATATGGGGATCCCTTTCTTTACTGAAACCCTGTACCTGGTCACATCTATCTGGATATACTTATGTCCCCAATTATGTTTTATATGCTCATAATGGCCACATGTCGGCTGTGCTTTTGATTATACCATTTCTTTTATTAATACTACGAAAATACAATATTGATGAAATAGGTTTTTATTAACACTACATGAATATAAGTCATCACAGCACACAAATGCCCATTACATGCACATTATACACGCTTCTATACATATAGTTGTGTGTTTGATGTATAGATCACCCCCAAATATTATACACTTTTTAGGCAGAATAGATTGAGTGGAAGTTCAGAAGACAGATTTTGTTCCTCTCCGGCTCACAACTCAGCTCCGTCCCTGCAGACATCTCTCCCTCCTCCTCCTCCTCTTCTGTGAATCACTTTTCACTGCTATTACAAGTACAGTGAAGGTGTTTTTTTTTCCTTCTTAATGTACCAAGGAGTTTACGAGAGTGCTTTGGTGTTTCTGTAAGTCTTACATAGTGGCAGTGTGTCAGCCATTACATTACAAATCCATTAGCTTCCAGAAAATGTAAATTGGCCAGATTCCCTGTTCTATTATCAGACCTGCTCCATCTTGTAAACAGACTGGTTCTTCTAGTAAGAATTTTTTAGGCAGTGACAATTAGACTCCATTATAAGTTCATTGTGGGTAAAACCTACATTTTTATGATTTGCTGCTAGTTCCAGCAAGTGTTCAAGGCTAACTAGGCATCTCATGTAACACAATTGTTCATATAAATCAAGTAAGAGCATTAATTCATTGCTGGAAGAGAAGCCGTATATTTCCCAATAATCTTTTTTTTATATAATTACCAGTCCAACTGGATTTAATTTTTACCACATTACTGGAATTTCTACCAGTCATCTGTTCACCTCTCCTAAAACAATATTATGGCTGCATTAGGCTGAATAGATTTTATAGGACATTTTAATTGTACTATTAAAATCTATAGGAATTTACCAAGATACAGATATAGCATTTACCATGGTAAAATTTGACAACTGAAGTCATCTGTTTGCACTGCAAGTGCTTCAAATGATGTACGGTAGGTTAGTAGTAGGCAATTGCTCAGTTTCAATTACAATTAATTTGCAAAGCAATAATGATACATTGTTGCCACATACTGTATATATCAAGTAACAGGCATGTCTGCAATTATCATTCCAAGATCAGTGAAGAAGTCACAGTGCCCCACCAAGAGCCGCTGCCACTATGGTTATAACCACATCAATCACACATCGGTTGCACTTACTATTAACTAGGATCGACTGTTCCTAGGAACGTTCGTACCCGATCCAGTGTAAAAAGGCTGCCGATCACATACCAATGGGCAAAATGCTCATTTGTTGGGTGAAGTAATCTTTGGCATGCTGAAAAAAAATAATCATTGTTCTCGGCAGCACATTTCATGTGCAAACAGGCCATGTGTTGCCGAGAACAATGACAGCCTATGAATGTAGAGCGATGGATCACTGGTCATTCTGTGCATATCAGAAATGAGGTATGCCTGTGGATTACCAAACAATATGTAGCCAGTGGAAGTTTTTGTCCGCATATCACATAGTGTAAAGCCCCCTATAGAAATCAATGAAAATTGCTTTGAAAACAACTTTAAGGTCTAATCCTGAAAGAGTATTTGGGTGGAGTGCCCACTGTATCTATTAAAGCGTCCTTTGAATCATGATTTTATATGGCACTTGACAAGTGAACACTTTCTTTAAGAGGTTCTCAATAAAATAGATTGACTATTAATGAGACACTCACTTAAAAAAAAAAAAAAAAATCTCTAGGGAAAAATATGGAGCCTTACTGATATGCAGGCTAAGACCACGGCCCCACTATCAGTATTTGATCAGTATTCGGTCAGTATTTTTTCTCAGGAGTGGGAGCCAAAACCAGGTGAGGAACAATCAGAGAAAAGGTATAATAGAAACAAGTCACCAACTCTGCATTTATCACCCACTCCTGGTTTTGGCTCCCACTCCTGAGAAAAAATACTGACCGAACACAGATAGTGGAGCCGTGGCCTAAGGCTATGTTCACAGCTCATGTTTTTTTCCTGCAGCAAAACCTTATCTCTTGACAGGCGGTTATGCGGGATTTTTCTTGCTGTTTTGCTTATCTTTTGGTGCGTGTTTTCAGCGTTTTTTTCGCTGTCCTTTTGTCTATAATATGCATGTACATAAAGTTCAGTGAAAAAAACCTCATTCTGGTTTTAGCGCAAAAAACGCTGAAAAACCTGACACCTGCATTTTTTTCACCACCCATTACTTCCAATGGGTGAAAAAAAACGCTGAAAAAACGGTGAAAGAAGTGACATGCTCCATTTTGCAAAAACCATGCAAAGCACAAAATCCTGAACAAAAAAAAAAAAAACGTGTGCATGAGATTTCTGGAATCTCAGACTTTGCTGATACTACAAAATGCAGCTGAAAATTTGCATAAAAAACGCTGAAAAAAAACATGATGTGTGAACATAGCCTAAGAGTAGCATACGTGAGGTCTTACAAATCGTGTAACAGTTTCTGTACGAGTAGTCTAAAATTCATAACTTGTCCATCTCATCAAGTTGCGATATTTTCAGTCATGAACATTGGCATGGTCAAGGTTACACATCAGCTTGCCATTACTTAACCTGTACATGTATGTTTTACATACATATTACAATTAATATTTCTTCAATGTAAAATATTTTTATGCATTGAATGTTAACAGGGATTTTATGCTTGGTTTGAACAGTCATTTTATGTCTACAAGTGCTCAATGCACCCTTGGCATGGTCAAGCAGTTCAGTGCGCCTTCCCACCTGTTTGCGTTGCACCCATCTCTGCCCCCTCTTCCTTGACTGACAGCTTTGGCTTCACAAGTGTCAGAGGAGGCTTGAGATAGATGTAAAACAAGTAGGTGGAAGATGCACCGAATTGCTTGACCACCCCAAGAGTGCACTGATCGCCTGTGCTCGGTTTGAACAGTTATTTTGTACTGTCGCCCTTTATAAGGTAAAGTTTGCAACTCCATAACTATCTCGCTATTCTGCCCATACATAAACAATGACTTGCAGAGGTTTTTACAAGTCTGAAGAAAGAAGTTATACAAAGTCTTTCAAAATCACAGTGAGCCTAAACACATACAAAAGTCTGTTTATTGTCAGGTTTCCTTGAGAAAAAGGTAGTTGGATCCTGAGAAACTCCAGATAAGACTCTTTGAGCTACTAAGTCCTAAAGGGGATTAGTACAGGCTGGTGCTCTTGGTGCTGTGCTGACCACCTGGCTCCAACCGGAGCGGAGCACACACTAAGCAGCTTGAACATTGAAAAACAGAACAAGAAATCTATGTACCGAAATGCCACCCTCATGATACATCGCCCCGGACTGCTGGCAGAAACTTGGCTAAAGACTTCTTTTGGCATCCAACAGCAAAGTAACGTCTAACTGGTGGGGAACATACATTTCATGCATAACTCAAAGATAAACGAGCTACCTATAGAAGAACTAGAAGAATCTGTGCTACAAACAAAGACCATTTACCCAAACATAGTATAGACATTTACCAGATCATGAATAACATGAGAAACCAATGCTAGGTCATCAATATTTTGCCGCATTTCCCAAAGGACATCATATAAATAGAACAAGTTCAGATCTTGCTGAGACGTAATTAAATAAACCCAGCTCGGTGTTCACATACTGTCCTTTATGTAAAGGGATTTTCTGTTATCAGAAAAAGCTTATCCCCACGTAGTTTGTCTTAAAAATAACAGAAAAACAAAAACAACACACTTGTCATTACTCACCCTCCCCAGGTCCAGCATCGAGTCTCTGCCGCAGTCTCCCGATGCGATGTCCGTTATCATTGACATCACTGCAATGAGCCGGTACACACCAGAAGCCGATCAGCCATCGTGATCTCAGCGTTCGACTGTTGCGCTCTCAACATGACAGCAGCGCTACAGTGTAGACTCATCGCTGGACCAAAGGAGGGTGTGTAACGCACAGTTTTTTTTTTTATTATACAAAAACTGTGCCTGGGGACGGGGGTTTTCTGAAACTGGAAAACCTCTTTTAGCAAGATAATGAAATATGAACCTAGAGCAGTATATGAATATTTACTTTTAGGAGTTTAAATTGATTTTGCACTGAAAACTCAACTAAACAACACTAAAGATCCAAACCTCCTAGTGCACCAAGTATCACAATAAGGGATCAATTAGCATAGCTGCATATAAGAGCAGAGAAGACTGTCAGATTACCGCTGCACACTCCGAGAAGTCAGTGGTCATCTTCGGTAAAAGAAGTAGCCCTGGAGTCAGTAGATCGTGGCACAGTGCAGTAAAACTAGGCCACCAGGAGCATGTACTATGCTTTCCCTAGCAAACTTTTTCTTGTTGAATGTAAAACTTTAGTGTTGCTTTACATAACTCTTCCTAAAAAATGTTGCCTGTGTTCCTTTATTTAAGCCAACTGAAGTCAAGCTGTAATTTCATTTAACTGCGAACAGACTTTGCTCATTTGATGACCGACCAGAATAAACCTTAGCCTTAATAGTTGTGATACTTTTTCTTTTGCCCCATTGCCTGTTAAAATATAATAACTGTAAAATGGTTCATTTAGTAACCACTTTCCAAGTGAATATCAAGCATACGTGCAGTACGTTCTAGGACATTTAAAATCTGTTTAATCATTGATCATCTAAATAACTTCTGAGGTTTCTGTGTCTATGCAGGTTCTCTATGATAGAGGATAAGAAGATTTAGAGGGATCGTCCAGTGTTTATATGCCAGAAACAGTACTAGTCTTATCCATTTAAGTACGGTAAATAGCACTGGTATATTACCCAATTTCCGTTTAAGTAAATGGCACTGAATTGCATTATCAGACCCAGCCAATTTATAGAAGCAGGGAGGTTGCTGGAAAAGAAAGTTACCTTTTCTATTTCTGGACAACCCCTTTAATAGGCGTTAAGTCTCTGGTTCTTAAAGGAAACCAATCAAGTCTCCCAGTTCTAATAGTCTCCCACCGCCATGTCCTAATTGTAATCAGCTGTAAAAAATAACTTTAATTTTAAAAGGGTTTGTCTAGTCCAAACAGATAAGTCTGCAGTCACTCTGCGTGACTGCAGACATATGAATCCCCCCAGCGCACGTACTGAGGGGATTCGCCCGTTTCTGACCCTGGACCGGAGGGTACTTATGAGTTAGTTATACATGAACCGACAGACAAACAGGTAATGAGATAGCTAGTATCTCAGAAGCACATCATGGGCCACATAATTCAGTTGAACCATGCAGAGATGGGTTTATACCAAAATAAGTACACCCTCCTGAATTACACTGGTTAAATGTATACAGTGTGCCTCAATTAACTGCATCCTCAATATCATATATGGATACCTTACCATCCTATGTATGCAAAAGTGTCACCATTGTCACACTTTTCTTTGTGCAACTGAATAGCTAAAAATATGTTTATTAGTCAGTGCAGACTGAAACAAATGGGTAATAGATATTGAGTACAGGCACGTGTACTCACGCCGGATCAGTGCAGAGAGGTGGGTGGGATTATGGGCGTGGGGAGCATTGCATATTCATTCACTTTAACAGCGGGCACACGTGTTAGGAGGCAGGAGCAGAGCTGGGGCTGTGACCCGATCCTCTGTTGCATGAAAATAATGAAAATATTAGATCTAAACTGTTTTGCTTAGCAACAAGTACTTACAAACAATGAAGGTTTTTAGCGCATAAATTGGCCTAATATTTTCATTATTTTCATTGTTAAGACGTATCTTGGCCATATGGAGTGCTGCTGCCTTCTTTTGATATATTTTTTAGTTACGGCAGCTGGCACCAGTTCACACAATGAGGTGCTGGTCAGGTTTCTCTGGTTTGTATTACTATAAGGGGGTGTAACTGCCTCTTGCCTGATTCTGCACTCCTCTCATTAACCAGCAGGTGTTGTATAAACAGCTCTGCTTGCCCTATAAATGTAGATGTTTTTAGCCCAGAAGAAGACATGTTTGTCCGTTTAGTTGTAGGCTTGTAGCCCAAAAGTGGCATGTTAGGCAGAGTAGTTACCCATCAGGGGGAGGTTACCTTGCCGTGGTTGATGGGCACACATGAATTGGCCAATTTATGCGCTAAAAACCTTCATTGTTTGGAAGTACTTGTTGCTAAGCAAAACAGTTTAGATCTAAGATTTTCATTATTTTCATTGTTAAGATGTATCTTGGCCATATGGAGTGCTGCTGCATTCTTTTGATATATCTATCTATATAGATACATCAAATATATATATATATATATATATATATATTATTGGTAATGAGTTACGAGTTTACAATTTACCATAACTAAGTCTTTGCCAGGCTCCAGCCTGACAAAAACCCTTAAGCCGAGGTGGAAGTGCGCAGCTCATTACTAATAAAGCCCATGAATATACAGTATATATTTTTTATGTGTCTTGCAGTTCCTATACGGATCAGTGTTTACATTACAGTGCCTATCAGTGGCTCCCGACAGCAATGGCATCAGCCTCTGTAGTTCCTCCTGGGAACACGTCCACTATTTCAGCCAACAATTGAAGAAACATCCAGTAAGGCTTATTAGTAGGTGTTGTCTAATTTGACCTTAAGATGTGACATTTGCCCAGTCTGAAAATTAATTCTAAGGATCTAAATGGGGGTCTAAAAGGTATACAGCAAGTTTATGGACCTCTTAATAGCCAAAGTAGGACATAATACATATAATTTAAATAAACAGCAGCTGATACAGATTTTCTAATGAGCAGTATATGAAAAAGGATACTGAGAACTAATATGACCAGACCAAACAGTGTCAGAATGCAGCGTAGGTGACCAGTCCAACAGTACCAATTGGCATGTGCCATGCGGTATGTCAAGATAGACTGGAAGAAGATGAACATCATACTAGTTGGAAAGGCAACTCCTGCTCCAATGTAGTGCAGAACCTTGGCATGATCCACCTACAGGAGATAAAAGCACAGTATTAGGAGGGAGCTTGACTATTTCTTCTCTACCTGGCATTTGACAGAGTAAATTCTGTAAATCAGCTAAGCAAGAGAAAAAACAGGTTTCTAGCAATCTGTAATTTAAGTAGGCCAACGTCATAGCTCTGGGTTATACATCAAGAAAGGAATTACATTGTGCGTGATGTAGAAAACAAGGAAGATGCATTCAAACATTTTTACATGGAGGCATACAAAGGTTTTTTGTGGCACATAAACCGGTTATACCACCAGCAAAGCATGATATGGCACCACACTGATCTCTGGGACCCCATCAGTCCTTATGATAGACAGGCTGTACTTGCTGGTACAGCCCAAGTCATTCCTAGCCTAGTGTATGGGATGTGCGCCAGTACCATATATAACTGCAGTGCAGACGAGCTGCTGTGCCTAGGTAAAGGTGCCTTTTAATTTGTGCAGAACGATGAGGTCCCTGGAGATGACAGATACACATCACAAAGAAGCTTTGGAAACTTTCTATAAAAGGAATGCATGATATTTTACTAGTATAACATAAAAAAAAAAAAAACAACAACTGTTATTATTGCTACATAACTATTGTCACAATCTTCCAATGAAGAAGCAACACAAAAGTGACCCTAACTTCCTCCAGATGAAATTTTACAGTAAAGGAAGTGATTTTTAGGAATACGACACATGTAGTAAACTATTTAGAAATTTAAATGGCAGGTTTAAAAAAAAACTTTAGAAATGTGAAGAAAAAAACAAAAAAACATAAAACTTAAAAGGCCAAAATAATAAAAAATTGTTATATAGAAAAGAAGATATTTTTTTCATACATTGAGTTGTTAAGACTTGAGAATAAAAAAAATATAACTTCCATTAGATCTCACTTGACTCATTTTCTGCTGTTATTTAAAATACAGAACGATTAGACTGGAGATTTCAAAATATTTGTACCATTTTTCTCTGTTAAACTAAAAAGGTATGTTCACTGCTGCTTTTTTTGCTACAATCTCCCAAAAGCATGATAAAATTATGCTTTTTTGCCCCAATTTTTGAAAATCACAGCAAAAAACTAGGAAGTTTCCAAAAAAAAAACCATCACAATTGCATCATGTGAACATAAAGTCTGCATTGCAGAAAACATACAATAGGAATGGAGTCACTGTTCTCTCTCAGGCTTTGCCCCTTATGCACGCAATTACATAGATTTTTATAGTAAAGGTCCTCACTTGACTTCCCCCTATTTTTTATTTGCTGCTCTTATTCCTCTTACTTCTGAACCCTCCTCAGTTCCTCCTAGTTGACCTCCAACCTTGTATTTAGGTTTTACAACAAAATAAAAATATCAAAGCATCTAGACCTCCAATTTCCTAACTTTGTAATACCTTATCTACTAGCCATTTTTCTGTGAACTTGCACTTTTTCTATTTGCATACAGATGCATTGTCTTTCTGGGTGGTTCTCCACCATGTGTATATTAGAGAATGGCTGTTTTTGCAACTCCTTGATTATTATTTTAGGAACAGGAGACCCAGTAATGGCATTTTCAGAAAAATAGATGTTTTGGAACCTTAGACTATGTTTACACATCGCAGATTTGCCTAAGAAAAAAGTTAAAAGTTCAATAGAGAGGATCCAGGGCAAAAATCAGAAATGGACTTTCAAATTTCTACAGTTAAGAGTTTAATGGAGCTAATCAGCTGGGCTTCATGGGGGTGTTCTATAATCTTCAGCAGGAGCGCACCACTTCTCCCAGATTCCTGCAGGGTCATGCACTCTGACTTGACGGACAGTTTGGACCAGAGATATGGTCACCTGCTTGGCTGAAAGGTGCACTTACTGATGCTCCTATATGTGTCAGCTTTGCATCTGAAGTATCTGGAGGAACGCAGTGGTATAAGAGTCGCCAGGAATCAGAAGCCAACAGTGCGCTCCAGTGATGCTGGCCAGTTTCAGAGCAGTGCTTACAAGCTCTATTGGACATACTGGCCACCGCTGACAGGCTGCAGCAGTAGTTGTTAACTTAGGCTATGAGGCAAGTAATAAAATAAAAAAACTACTCAGTTGTCGAGAACGATGAAGAATTGTAATGTAAAGTAAATTGCAAAGCGTTTTTTCTTTTTTTTAACAAAATTTTTAAATTATATAAAATATAATAGGAATGTGCTCCTCAGACCTGTTGGGGCATCACAATCATGGACCAGACCTCAATCACAGGACTAAACAACTTTCACACTCCTTATCCATGAACTGTTCCAATATTTACGGCCACAACTGTTTACCCCTCTCCCATGATAGTTCTGCCTCACGTCACTTGTCTCATCTACTGCATTATTTCTGTGTATGATCGTGTATAAATATGTGACTCTTCAGGTTTGGTGTTATGTGTTATACTATGCCTGATGAAGACACCTGAGTAGTCTTGAAAGCGGCTATTTCTTACCATCTTTTCAGTTAGCCATTAAAAAGGTATCAACCACTGAGAACTCAAATCTAAATATTTTGTTTTTTTTACAAGCACTTATAGGAACATGGGAATTACTCTTTAATTCTCCAGCTTTTCGCACTGAATCAAAGTGAAGAAGGAGCGCCTTTATTGTTCTCATTGATATTTTTATCCAGGCTCAACCAAAATACGCAGAAATATGTTTCCCTTGTATGAAAGCTCCATTCACGTGCACTGTATGTGGAACATTAGTGGATTTGATGAGGATTTATGTACTGAATTAAGGCTAAATTCTTATCAAACTCAGATTGTATGAGCTTGGTCTTACGCCACAAGTCCAAGAGTATTTTTGCTGTTCTTCTGCCCTACTGGAACATAAGAATCCCCCTCTATAGCTGTAAGGGGGCTCTCATGTATTAGGATTGCTGCAGAGTAAATGTGCTGCCGACAGCACCTATAGATACTAGTAAAATAATCTTTTTACCAGGGGTCTTGGAAGGAAGGTGTCATGTTAAAGGTGGGCACACATTTCCCAGAATAGCGGACGCATGGGTTACCTCCTTAGCAATTACATGCTTGCAATTCAAGTATTCGATAAGCCATTATTATGTACAAGGACTCTACATAGCTAAATGGGATTCTCCTTTTTTCAGTGTAGACTACAAAACCTGATTATTACAAACTAAAAAGCATCAAGTGATAAAAAAAAAGCAATACATCTCTTCCCAGTGACCTAAAAGGCTGACTTTCCATGTCTTCTTTTCCGTCTGTTCACAGAAAACTGCTAAATCAGCAGTACCCAGCGCACCACTGAAATGGGAGACAGCTGGTTCTCTCCGCTCCTTTATTTACTTGGCTGGGCCCATTTGACAAATTCACATTTATTAGCATCGGTAAGTACAGATCTACTTGGATAAACAGTTTCTGCTGACAGTTCTTCTAGATCAGGCAGGAGAGACATTTATTTCTTCAGTCAAATAATTTCTCTGAAGTCAG